>NC_069785.1:8762500-10012500 GCF_027406575.1 Nycticebus coucang | reverse complement strand
GTTCAAGGTTGAGTAGAATTGCAGGTGCATGTGGGAGTACTTAAGGGAAGAGTCATGTCTTTATGTGCTTGCATTGCTAGTAATAATGACTTTATAAGCTTAAAACCAATATTCAAGCATTAGTTATAAGTAGCTTAGGAACTGAATTTAAGAAAATGATTGCAGAGGATGGGCAGAGGAAAAACAGAAATAGGAGAAAAGTGGATTCAGAAGTATCCTGAACCCAGTGCAGCATGCTTCTAGAGGCCTGGCACCTTTACAAATCCAGAAGTGTCTTGCTAAAATTTCAGCCCTCATCTAGTTCAACTCTTCTGCTGTAACTGCAGAGGTCTCTAAGCAGGTCAGGCTCACTGGGAGGGGCAGAAGTCTTTAATCTCCCTGAGAGAGGGAGAGCTTTTGTAAAGTTAAAGTATACAGAATGTTTAAACCTTGTTAAAGGCAGCAAGATTTCCTCTGAACCAGATGAGGAGATAAAATGTCTCTTTTCTTCTGTCACGTTGATATAAACAGAAGCATCTGTCTGAAGCAAAAAGCTTATTGAGTACTGATTGTTATTCCTGCAATTTGTGTGCTGGCTTAATTGAGGTCTTCTCTGGTGTCCTGCTCTCTGACTGTTTTTCACTGTTCCATACTCTGTTTATGTTAAAGATCGTAAATGCCTTAGAGCAATAAAGGTAAAAAATAAATCCATCCAATTAACACAATTACTTAAAGAAATAGTTTGGTTGGGAAAATGAAAACATAGCCCATATCAGAATTATTTGCCTTTCCCTTGTAAGATGTATGATTAAAACAATGGTGTATGAAATTAAGATGGAGCTGACCTAGGGCAAGATGCTGCTTGTGTCTTGAACCTCACAAAGAAAAGGGATGCAGTCTTCTGACCCAGCTTAACTATTAAACTTTCTCTTTGTCTCTTGAATTTTCATTGTCTTCATCCTTTTGCTTCAATGGAGCCCCAGGGATGGAACCCATAGCATGATTGAGGCTGGTACCCAGCATAGTATCAAAGTTCCCCCGAAAGGAAAAATGCAATGCTGCCATCTTAGTTCATAATAATTAGAGAGTATGAGCATTAAATATCCTGCTTCATTGTAACTGTGGGCAAATAAGTGGATGATAATAAAGGATAATATCAAATGACAAATAAGAATAGCTATCTGGCCAGGGATGGTGGCTCATGCCTGTCATTGTAGCACTGTGGGAGGCTAAGGCAGGAGGATTGCTTGAGCTCAGGAGTTTGAGGTTTGTCTGAGTGAGAGTAAAACCCCTACTCATGAAAAAAAATGGAAAAACCCAGCTGGGCACCACAGCGAGTGCCTGTAATCCCAGAGTCTTTGGAGGCTGAGGCAACAGGATGCCCACAGCCTGAGTGTGAGGTTGCAGTGAGCTATGATGCCATTTCACTCTGCTCAGGGAATAGGGTAGAACTCTGTCTCAACAACAACAAAAAAAAGGGGGGGGGAGAAAAATAATAGCTATCTGGACACAGGATTCATTTAAAACAGAAATCTAAAACAAATTAAAAATATGAGTGAGAAAAAAAATAAAAAAAAATAAAAAAAAAATATGAGTGAGAGAAGAGAAGGAAAACAACAACAGAAAAATAGAGCAGCCACTCCACACAGGACTTCTAAATACTTCTAATAAACTTTGCAGATACCAACATAGTCCCTGCATCCGTCTGATTCCGTTTTCTCTTCAAATGTCATTTCATCAGAGGGAATTTCTTATCCCTGCTTTCTAAATTACAAAACCTGCCCTTGACCTTTCAAACCCTATCACCTTATTCTGCTGCATTTTTTTTTGTTCCTAGTGTTTATCCTCACCCAATGTACTCTGTGTTCTTGATAACATATTGCTACTAATTATTATAACATATGAAGTGATTAATTTATTGTTAGTAGACTCTGAGCCTCCTGGAACAGGTAGTTTACTCTGTTTGTTGCTTTATCCTCAAAATCCAGCATAGTGATTGACATAAACTTGGAGCTTAATAAATATTTAAAGAATCACTGACCAATCAAATGAATGCATGCTAATATCCCTCATCAGTACACCATGAGTTTCCCAGGACTGGACATTGTTCATACAACTTAGCTTCGGAATAATGCACAATCACAAGACTTGAGGACCACAAAATTATTTTAGTTTTAGATTCAATTTGTCTAGAAAGGGTTTTTACCATATATTAGGGGATGTGTTCTGTTAACCTATATAATTAGAACTTCATGGAGTCCTGTATTTAGTCAGGTGTATCAATCAGGAAAGCAGAAACATTTTGAAAAGCCTTAAAAATAGAATAGAGGATTTTTAGTGAAGATAAAGATTACACTGAAGATTGAAGAGCTGAGGGACCAAAACAACTCCAAAATTACAGACGATGGGAGACAACTGTTCTCGCCAGCGCTGGAGGGACAAGGAGAGATTTTATTACCAGAGCACAGATACATGAGCTGTTTTACAGAGTTGGTGTCAAGGAAGAGATGCTGGATGTGCCCTAGGAAATGGTGGGATACCTACATTTCTTCACTGGAGCTTCCTTCTGGTGAATCTTCCATGCAGAGTGTTAGAGAACGAACCTGAAAGGAAACAGACTATTTAGCTAGCGTGCATGCAAGATACAGAAACACATGAGGAGGAACAAAAAGCAATATGGATCCTAGCATTGTCTTCTGTAAATCATATTATGGTATAGAATTCTCTCCGTGTTACAGAAACATCACAAGCATTGGAAAGGTCCGTGATGAACGAGTTACATACTGCTTCTTTTTTCTGTAACAGTGCTGACGTTAGAAATTAAGCATAATACAACTTATGGGGTTGGATACCAAATAATAACAATAGCCTGAGAAGAAAGGATGAAATTTCTCAAAGACAAATCATTTCTATAGCTAATTATATTATACTTTGAGATGACTTGCCCTCATTTTTCTGAGACATACTTGTGAAAGTATAAAAATGTTGCTGCTATGCTAGCCCAACTAGAAAGGTGAGTAATATATAATGAGCCCAAAAAACATTACTAAGCACTAACTGTGCTAGAAACTGTGTGGGAACTCAGAATGGAGATAGGAATAATAAACAGTCCTTTCCTTAAGAAACTCGCTCTCTAGTACAGGAGTGCAATACTAAAAGTTAGTTTCAGTACAAGGAGGTAAGCACTGTAACAGAGGCAGGGAAGAGGTCTGTAAACATAGAATACTCTTTCACAAGGTAAACACCGGCTGGGCTGCTTTGTCAAGGGTTTTCCAACATTTACATGCACCTGATGATAACTGCTGGCTCTACCGATTTGATAGATCTGATTCCCTCTGTTTGCCTGTTGCATTTACTTTCTTTTGAACAATATTACTGATATTAGTCAGTTATTTGAACAAGTCACAAATTTTTATAACATAGAAAAATTAAAATATAACTAGCTAATATTTAAAAAACACAATATCAGAACCTTTCTGCTAGCATAAGTATTTTGTAGGAAGTAAATAAGCAAACAAGTTCAAATGAATGAATAAATGCATGAATGGAATTTTAAAAATCTCTTCTCTCCAAGCAAAGCAATTTTTCCTGAGCATTAATGAGATGAAAGAAATGAGAGAATTCTGTCCATGAAAGAGTTGGAATTTTATGTCAAGATCATTTGGGTGGCTAAGTCTGAATTCCATTTCCACTTTTCTCCACCTCTGTATAATCTCTGTGCAATCACATGCTATTAGCTTTACCTCCTATATAGGAGGGTAAATAACACTTAGCAGTTACAAGTTTTGAATTAATGGAACATAATTCAATTTCTCTTGTAAATTCTCTAGGTCTCTTTATGTATTTAAAGGCTTTTAATACATGGCTCAATTTTAATGACTACTTCTCAGGCTTCCCCATCCAACAATGTCATGGAGCATCAGGGGCTGAGGATGATCAATGGATGCAAGATAAGACCCAAGACTCTCTTGTTCTCATCTCTGAACATCAATGCCAGTGTTACTTTCCATGCTGAAAACATGGGCTGCAAGTAAAATGAAAAATTAATTTTAAAATTTAAAGTATCTAGGGCATTATTTAATATTTCATATTAGTTAAAAATTAATATGTTTGATTATTATTATGCATTTTTATATTTTAAGTGTATTCTTAAAATCTCTGACAAAGTACCCATTCAAATATTGATCTATTTGAAATTTATTTAATAAATTAAAGTCATAATTTTACTTATCTCTAAGATTTAAAAACTGCTTTGAAATAAAACTACATCTTATAGATACAGTAACTTAGGCAAATATGGCTTCATAAAATTTCTATTCTCCTCTTAGTAACTCCTGGAAAAGCAGCATTTTCACTATGAAATGAACAAAATGGTATACCATTCACCTCTTAATTTCAGAGAACATTTTATTTTATTTTTTTTTTGGTGTGGTTTTTGGCCGGGGCTGGGTTTGAACCCGCCACCTCCGGCATATGGGACCGGTGCCCTACTCCTTGAGCCACAGGCGCCGCCCTCAGAGAACATTTTAATATATCTAGAAAGTCCTTCAAAGTCTACGGAGCACAATGCCAATAGATTTGTTTTACCTTCTCTGTTTATAGATAGCTTAAGAGTAGCACTACTCATCAAATGTGAAAGTTATCACAGAAAAAGGACAGCTTGTTAGTATAAATGACTTTTCAATCAGTTGTATCCATGGGGATTAAATCTAAAATAACTCTCAGGAGTAGATGAGGACCTGATTAATCTGTTAACTATTATATAAGCTATTGTCATTTTTCTTACTTCTCTCTTACTCAATAATCAGGAATAATTAGTTTTCAACTGAGAACTGTCCTGGCTTACATGAAAAAATCTTAAAAGCAAGAATGAAACAAACAAACAAAAAAAAGTTTTCAAATATTTGATCACAAAATAAATCTTGAGGATATTTAACAAGGTAAAATTTTTGATATCTGATATCCAGTCAAAAATTAACAAGTACTGAAAAAAGCACAGTGAAAAAGGAGATAAAATCACCAAATAAATCTGACCCAAAGGTGACCAAAGCCAGAACAGACGAGGATATTAAATCAGTTATTCTAACTGTAATCCATATAAAGGATGAAATACTGTCTTTTATGGGAACTTGGGTGGAACTGGAGACCCTTTTCCTAAGTATCTCAGGAACGGATAAACACTGCACATATTCACTGATAACGGGGAGCTAGTTGATGTGCACACATGGGCACAAAGAGATGTGAAAGACACTGGGAACCAATAATGGGAAAGGGTAGGAGGCAGGTGAGGGACAAAAACTTACCTGTCAGGTACAATGAACACTATTCTGGTGATGGGTACCTGGAAAACCCTACTTTAAGCATTATACAAGGTATCCACGTAAAAAAAAAAAAAAAAACATTTGCACCCCCTTAAATATTTTGAAATAAAATAAAATCTAGATTGTTTTCTGATTCCTATGTAGAAACCAACCAATACAGTAATCAATTATAACACATTAAATTATCTTTTAAAAAAATCAGCCTGGGTTCGGCGTCTATAGCTCAGCGGCTAGGGCATCAGCCATATACACGGAGCTAGCAGGTTCGAATCCAGCCCGGGCCTGCTAAACAACAATGACAACTACAACCAAAAAATAAAAATAGCCAGGTGTTGTGGCGGGTACCTGTAGTCCCAGCTACTTGGGAGGCTGAGGCAAGAGAATAGGTTGCTGTGAGCTGTGACACCACAGCACTCTACTAAGGGTGACAAAGTGAAACTGTCTCAAAAAAAAAAAAAATCAGCCCATGCAGCCATAAATCCATATAATCACATCCACATGGCTACAAACAAAAAGAAGGGGGAGTGGAAAAGCAATTATTTTCAGATTATGATAACTAATAAATCTGGATACTGATGCATTATAGGAATTACTATTTGCCACCACCAAGGTAATAGCTGATATAGAAAAGGATCATTAGTAGGTATTAAAATTACTAGGTAAAGGTTTTTGGGGTAGAGAGTATTTCTCCTCATTCAAGTGTTATTCTACAAATTACGTATTATGTAATAAGACTTAAATCTACCTTTATGACAGATAGAAAGGATTAAATTAGATGGAGAAACTTCAGGAGAAGCAGGATGAGGGAAAGAGGAATTATGATTTGGGGCTTTGGGGTGTATTAAGCTGGAGACAACTTTCGGACTTGCTAGTTGTTACATTAAGCAGGCAGATAGATACAGGTTTTGAGTCCAAAGAAGAGTTTGGCTGACAGCTATAATTTCTGAAATCTTCACTGTCCAAACGGCATTTGAAGCCACAAGGCCAAAGTCAATCACCCATATTGCAGTTCCCTTTATCCGTGGGGGATATGTTTCAAGCCCCCAGTGGACGCCTAAACCCATAGATATCACAAAACCCTGTCTGTCCTGTCTCTTTTCAATCTGGTAAATATGAGGGCTACTAAGTGCCTAACGAGTGGGTAGTTGTAGATGTTATAGGTACACGGATCAAAGGGATGGTTCATGTCCTGTAAGGCTGCAGTCCCTACCCCTGGTCCGCGGCCTGTTGGGAACCAGGCTACACATCAGGAGGTGAGCAGCAGACAGCTGCAGCTTCATCTGTGCTCACAGCCACTCCCTGCCCACACGTCAGCACCTGAGCTCCGCCCCCTGGGAGTCTAGACTCTACTGTAAACTGTACATCCGAGGGACCTATGTGGCCCACTCCTTGTGAGAATCTAATGCCCCTCCCTTCCATGTCCGTGTAAAAACTGTCAGCCATGAAACTGGTTTCTGGTGCCCAGAAGGTCGGGGACCACTGCTATAAAGGACAGAGCAAAAGACTTCATCACACTACTCACCACAGTGGACAATTAAAAAGTTAGGAATTGTTTATTTCTGGAGTGCTCCATTCATTATCTTCAGACATGATTGGAGATAACTGGAACTGTAGATAAGGAGAAATTACTGTATTTATTAGAGATGCAACAAGAGGCGTTTCAAAGCCTGAGCTCTCAGGAGCCGAACAAAGAAAGCTGATTGAGAGAGATAAGGAGGAACTGGAAGAGAAGGTTATGAAGAATTGGCCCATGGAGGAAAATAAAAGGCCATGCGAAAATGAGTTTTTTGTATTGGAAGTGAAAAAGAAAAATGTTTCAAGGAGCAGATTGATCACCTGAGTCAAACGCTACTGAGTTCAAACCAGATGAAGACTGGGAAATAACCACTGAATTTGTCAATATGGAAGACATTGGTGATATTCAGAAGAACGTTTTTGGTGGAGTTTTGAAGATGAAAGCCTGGCTGACATAAGTTTAAGAAAAAAGGGATAGGAAAATTTCAGACAGCTAATATAGATCACTCTTCCAAGGGTATTTCTATAAATAGGAACGCGTATGTGGTAGAATACTTGAAACGGAAATAGAGTAAAAGAGTTTGTCTTGAGATGGGAGAAATCATAGGACATGTGACTTCTGATAGGAAGGACACAGCGAATGGGGTAGTGACCACTCACACAGGAAGTGGGCTGCTGAACAGTGTCCTGACTAGGCGAGGGGGCCCCCACCACAAGTGGGGTGGCTTCATTGTGGGCAACAAATAGTTCATCATGGTAAACGAGGGACAGGCACAGATGCTGGTTGTCTGATGTCACAGAGGGTGAAAGTTTAGACTGTTCTCGTCCCATCACTTCTCCATCTTCCCTCCACCCAGGAATGAGAATGGGGTGAGAAAAGTGTGAGTATTTTAAGGAAAAGCCATTGGCATGGCTGTGACTTAAGAGAGTATTAGACTCGTGCAAGGGAGTGTGATGACCGGGCAGCTTTAAGAGCCTCCTTGAGGGTATTGCCTTCGAATTTAAAATAAAAGTAATCAACATTTTTTTATTTTTGTTTTTGTTTTCAGCTCAAGGGGTGTAGGTACAAATCAAGGCTCCTGTTTTGCCAAGCAAAACGTGAGAACAATACAAAGGTGTTGAAAGTACAGGGAAGGGAGAATTATAATAATTGGCCGTGAAATTTAAGCTGGCTTAGGAAGGAAGAGAAAGGTGATAAAATCAGTGGGTTGCATTTACTGAGGGTTGTGCCATCAGAAGGAAGATATTTAACGTAGACACTCAAGGTCTTTTCAGTAAGGAAGACTGCTGAATAAACGCTGTCAGTCCTGTGTAGTGGGCACATTGAGCTCTGCATCAGACTAAGAAATCATTCAGCACTGGAACACTTAATGGTCCAATCTTTCTAAACTTCAAAAAATAAATAAATTATAAATGTCTATACTTATTACAAGTTAGCAATGAATCTTTCCTGCTTTACCTGAATAATGCATTCTTGCCTATTAATAGTCTAAAATAATGGAATAACTTGAACATGTCAATTGGGCTTAACTGTAACAATATTTTAGTATTTAAAATACTCCCCGGTGAATAATTCAGAAAGCTTGTGTATGATAATATGATTTATATTTGTGTCAATATTATTTTCAACAAGGAGTAAATGCATTTAAACTTCATAACCAAAGTTACATTCATGAATTTTTAAATCTGCCTCTAAGAAAAACTATTTGCCACATTTGCTAAAGTAACAGTCTGTCAGTAACAATATTCCTTTCTCTTACATTAAATAAAAATAAAAGAAATAAAAGAAATATTTCTCTTTGGAATTAAACCTCTGGCTTGTCTAAGAATGAAATAGAAGCATCTTGGAAGACACGTGATTTGAAATACATGTTTGGGTTTGCAGATCTGAAATGAAAAGGATGACTTAAAACACCAGAGATAAGCTAGTTTAAAATTCTTCATAAATCATGGTCTATTTCTGTAACATCAGGCAAACTTCTGTCTCAGGGAGGTTTTGGCATCATTGTTTTAAAAAAGCTAAGCAAAGCTAAGCCTGTGTATTAAAGATTTTCTTGGGCTTTAACTTCGTCTTAGATGTTGACTTTTTTGTTACAAAAGGAAGTTAAATCCTTTTCTGAAGATTGTTAGAACTGAAATATGCCATTTTTTTCATAAAATTAACATACACCGGTGACAAGATAGTGGTACTAAACCAAGACACTAATCTGATGTCTATAATCTTCAGGAACAGTAATACAACAGCAACAACTAAAACCACTTGTAATGTGGTATTAGACTGTTGGGTGAAGTCAAAGGGAGATATGAAACTTACTGTTCTTGGTTTTTGGATGTTAGCCATAGAGAACTGAAGGGACTATTTGGAGAACAAATTGTGAAAATTCCTTTAAAACCATGAAGGAGACCACAGGTGGCTCCATCCAAAGACTTTGCTCTCAGGAATAGATTTTATTGAGATTAATGAAGAAAGCTGCCTTAGCTATAAAGTTATTACCTGACTGTGCCTTTCAAACCTAAACAGACAAATATACAGTTAATTTTAAATTATTTACAAAATATGTACTTGGTCCAGCACAGTGGCTCACACCTGAAATACTACCACTCTGGGAGGCCGAGGCGAGTGGATTGCTTAAGTTCAGAAGTTCGAGACCAGCCTGAGCAAGAGTGAGACCCCCCCCCGTCTCTAAAAAAAATAGCTGGGTGTTGGGGGGACTGTCTGTTGTTTCAGCTACTTGGGAGGCTGAGATAACATCACTTAAGCCCAGGAATTTGAGGTTGCTGTGAGATAGGCTGCTGCCATGGCACTCTACCCAGGATGACAAAGTGAGACTCTATCTCAAAAATAATAATAAAAATAAAAACAAATATATATACACACACATATATGTATTTACTTGAATATTTAGATAAGTATCATAAAGAAATTATTTGCAATGAGTCATTTTTGTTAATTGTACAATGATATAGTAATTTTTAAAAATTTGTAAGAAGGTTCTAAAAATACTTCCTTACAAAAATAAAATCCATTCATTTACTGAAAGAACAAACATTTATTGTCAGCCCAATGTGTGAAGCAATGTTTAAAAGCCCAAGAATACAATTCTCAAATATGGCTTCGTAACTTCATCAAATATATACACATCTATGTAAGTAGTTAACTAAAACATCTGCCTCATAAGAAAAAAGAAAGAAATGTTAAACAGCATAACATCTATTCCCATGACTTTAGATGGTGATGGTGTCCAAATTTATACCCACTGGCCACACATTGCCACTGAAATCAAGATGGTCTGCTTGACACTTCCACGTGAATGTCTAATTGGGATCACAAACTCAGTGTTCTACAATAAACTGTGATTTCACGTTCTAGAAATTTCACGTTCACACCTTGATTTATATTTCAGTAAATGGTTCTACATGCTTTCTATCTCTCATTTCTCAGAACCAAGAGATGGACGACCATGGCCACCTTTCACATATATCACTAATTTATTCATGTAAAAACATCGTCTTTTACTTGGACGATTGCAGGATTTTCACACCTGGTATCTTATCTTCCATCATGGCCCTCACCCTGTCAACCTTTCAAACTGTATAGAGAGCCAAAATGTAATTTTTTGAAAAAAGTAGAAATGTACATCAAATTATGCCATCCATGCTAAACCCTTCAATGATTTCTAATTACACATTAAATAAAATCCAAACATTTTGTTGTGGCTGCCAACTCATTGATTACATGATATCTTCCCATTGCTTAGACTTTAGCTCCTTTCGTGCTCCCTGAAAGCACTTATAGCTACGTTAGTACTTGTGAATTTTTCTTGAAAATGTCATCAATTTTACAGCCTTTGCATCTGATTCCTCTAAATTCCTATCTCAGCACACATGTCCTATAATGGCCTTCCTGAGTTATTTGTTAGATGACATTATTAAGAAAAGTCTCATTTCCTTAAGTACTAAGGTTGACAGTTGGTATCTGTGACATTTGCTTTGACACTTCTTGGTTTTTTTTGGGGGGGGTATTAGTTTGGGGTTTTTTTTTTTGTGTGTGTGTGTGTGTGTTCGTTTTTTTTTTTTGGCCGGGGCTGGGTTTGAACCCGCCACCTCTGGCATATGGGACCAGCACCCTACTCCTTGAGCCACAGGCGCCGCCCCATAGTTTGGTTTTTTGTTTTTATTGTGAAGGTACATCCTTATTCCTTCAATGCACATTTTGGCTCATACCTATCGTTCAAAACATTTTTAGAGCAATTTTTGTGGAATGATGGATAAGTCAAAACTTTGTTTTATTTTTGAATGCGAGTTCTATCGTGAAACCAGTGCAGCATGGACAGCTCAAAATATCCACAAAGGGTCTGGGAAGAGGCGGTAATGAATGCATGGTATGTGATGGTTTGAGACGTTCCATTCCTCTCTTTCCCCCTCTCTCTCTTTCTGCCACTCCCCACCACCACCACACCCCGTGTAAGGACAAAATGAGAATGTGGCTTGTTTGCAAGCCAGAAAGAAGGCTTCACCAGGAAACAAAACTGAATTTGGGCTTCTATGCCTCCATAATTGTGGGGGAAAAAAACTGTTGTTTAAGATACACAGTCAGTGTTTTTCTGTTATGGAAGCCTGAGCTCACTAAGACAAATTGTTAATGTTACTAAAGTTATCTTCTACTGTGAGCATCAATTCTCTTTTAATTTTTCTCTTTTGCATCTCCACTTTTCTTCTTCTTTCTTTTTAATTTTTTTTTTTATTAAATCATAGCTGTGTACAATAATGCAATCATGAGGTACAATGTGCTGGTTCCATATACAGTCTGAAATATTTTCACCGAACTGGGTCCACTTCTCTTGTTGAGTTGGCTGAATTGTCAG
This sequence comes from Nycticebus coucang, assembly GCF_027406575.1. Taxonomy (NCBI): domain Eukaryota; kingdom Metazoa; phylum Chordata; class Mammalia; order Primates; family Lorisidae; genus Nycticebus; species Nycticebus coucang. Next base: position 10,000,820 of record NC_069785.1, on the reverse strand, counting down.
GATCTACTCATGCTCGCATATGGTATTTGTACCAGTAGCGCTCAAGGTTCACTGTGCCTCATCATCACATCCTAATTTTTTTTTTTTTTTCTAAAAATACACTTGCCTGAACACAACTTGGAAGATCCTGACTCGGAATCAGGAAGCCCGGAAAGGCCGTAGTCCAGTGTCTTTTTAAGAAAACTTCTCAGCCGATTCTTATGCATCCCTTGGTTAAGGAAAATTGGGTAAAATTGATGTCTTGACAGTTTTGCGTTTACTCCTTCAGCAGTTGTACAGATCACTATTTTACTGATTTGCTTTTAATGAGCTTCATGATCATCTGATCATCTTCAGGGAGTGGGAATAAAGCTTATTTAGAATTAAAGTTCAATCCGTTCAATGTCCTTCCTGAACAAGCAAAATGAGGATGAAATGCTGCAGCCAGGTCCCGTGGTGGACAGGCTCTTCTGCGGCCCAGCTGCTGTTTCTCAGAAGTCATTTCTTTCCGTGACAGACACAGCACGAAGCAGTACTATACTAAAAACTGACCACCTTGCTGGTTTTCATCCCTGAGCGCTTCAAGATGAACCGAGTCAGAGTTTCTCCTTCATCTCCTTTTCACACGAGTAATATCAGGAACCTGTAATATCAAATTCCTCACTTCACCTTTTGAGTAGTTCAGTAAAATCTGATGCCACTGATAGGCGTTTGCAGAGGTCACCTAATATTCTTTAACTCGTCCCATCCCGATTTTCACACGCTTCTCCACCCAAAGCTCTTACTCTCTGCCACTGACTCCTGCAGCTCAGGACATAGCTGAAGGGAATTATTTACATATTTCTCCGACAGTCATCCATTTTCTGGGATGACATCATACGTGTTTCAGCATTAGACCTTTCCCTTCAACTTGACACCTTCTGTTTCACGTATTAGAGGAATTTCTGAAACTCCCTGTTCTTTTTCATATTTTCATTTCAGCATTAGAATAGAATTTTTAAATCATTTCTTTGTGTTATTTTATGAGACTAGGGTAAGGAAGAGGGTTCAAATTGCTATTCTGAATACAAAAAAGGACACATTATTTATATTTCAGTTCTAGAACTGGTATTTGATTCCATTGTATAATTTTTGTGCCTCTATTTCCTATCTTGTTATTCTTTGTGAACAAACCTTCCCCGTGTCCTTGAGCATAGTTATACAAACCATTTTTTAAATTCTTGTCTGTGAACGTCAACATTTGCATCATCTTGGGTTTGGTTCACTGTAAAAGCTGGGATCTTTTCAGAGGAGCACACATTTTCTAGTTCCTTTATAATTCGAGTACTATTAGATATTACCCTGAACCTTGAAAAGCGCTTTTCTTTTTTTTTTTTTTAATTTTTTTTCAATTTGATGCGCAGAGTTAACTTTGCTGTACTCCACATAAGACTCAGTCTTCCCTGTGGCAGGCGAACGCTCCAGCTCCAGTCTGCTCCTCTGGCCTTCCCTGCTGGGTGCCCGGAGGTGTATGGCGCCTGCACCACGTGGAGGACAGCAGAAAGGCATCCCGAAGATACCCACACCCTAATTCACAGAACCCATGCATAGGGTACCTTACGTTAAAAAATCAGACTTTGCAGCTGTGAACAAATTAATGATTTGAGGCTGAGAATATTATCCTGAGTTATCCACATACGCCCAATTTAATCATATACAGTCTTAAAACACCAAAGAAACTTTCCCAGCTGAGATCAGATTCAAAAGGAGATGTGATCATGGCATAATGGTCAGAATGATTCAATATTGCTGGCTTTGAAGATGAAAAGTGAAGGTCAAAACCAAGAAATATGGATAGCCTCTGGAATCTAGAGAAGGCAAGTCCACGGATTCTCCTCGAGAGCCTTGGAGATGCCTTGATTTTATCCAGAGAAGCCTTTCTGCACCTATGACCTCCAGAACAGTAAGATAATGTGTGTTGCTTGAAGCCACAAGAGTGCGATTTGTTCTAATAACAAATGGGAAGGTTATACAGATGGTTAGGAGCTCAGCTAGCTCTTAAGGCAGAGTGTGAGCTGCATTTGGTGCTCCCCTCTCTGACTATCTCCCTCTGTCTTTTTCTTCTTAGTTTATAGTGGTCATGTTTCCCCAAATCCTGTTCTCTTGTTCTTGAGGCCAATAAGCAACTTCTCACTGGAACCTTAGATACCTCATATGGCAATACTGGGAACTACCCTCAGGATAAAGGTCATAAAAACAGAATATTGACTCCTGCTGTTCCCTGTATCCAATAGTAAATTCTTCTCTCTATTCGCCCATACTTTTATTCTCTAGGGTCTTCACCCTTCAAAGCAATTTCAGAACTCTTCCTGGAATGGCCATCACAGCTGTTGTCCTATTACCCTGGATGTCCCGAATGTCATCAAAAATACCTTTCTTTCAATATTTCCTTTATGTTTAGGTAAAGAAAAAAGTCATTAGGGGCCAGATCCAGTGAGTAGGGAGGATGTTCCAGCATAGTTATTTGCTTATTGGGTAAAAACTCCCTCATAGACGGCACCGTGTGAGTTGCTGTGTCATCATGATGCAGGAGGCATGGTCGTTGGCCAAGATTTTGGCCAACCTGTTTCTCTATTAAAGTTCACTTAGATAGCTATGCTTCTCACAGGCAGCTGATAATTCTGACGCACATTTTGGTGAATTTTTGCAATGTTTTCATCAGTTCTGTTAAATCTTGGTTGCCCTGACCTCTCTTCTTCATCAGTCATGTTTTCTCTTCCCTCAGAAAAACATTTAATCCATTTATACACTGCTGTTTTCGTCAAGGCATTATCTCCAGAAACTTGGACTAACATGTCCCTGATTACACATCTGCTCTTGCCAAGTTTAATGAGAAATTTAATGTTTGTTTATTGTTCTAATTCAAGCTCTGACATTCTTATGACAGCACACAAAAACGCACAACAAGAATGAAGGCTGCTCAATAAACCACAGCCACACTTCAGTATGACCACAGCTGTGAGACACTGATATACCAACGTTATGAGTCCTTACTGAGTTTTTTGTACAATGATGCCCACATAAGCACACAGTAGCAAGTTGGAGAACTTAATTGTCAATCAATGTATCTATCTATCTATATACATATACATATACATATACATACATGTTTTATATATATACACACAGACACACATGGGGTTTGATACTACACATGGGTGTAGCCACTTGCTGGGAATCTTGGAACGTTTACCCCTCAAATAAGGGGAACGGCTGCAGGCCCTTCTCTGGAGGGCCTGTCATTGTTCAGAGTTATTTCATATTATGTGGAATATGTGATAATTTGCTCATCTGTGTCTTATTTACCATTTGAGTGGTTTTTTAAATATTCACAATGGTAGATATCACTTCTAGATATATTTAAATAAACTGGGGGCCAGAGGAAGTAGAGGATAAGTTCCTCAGACTATATTTCCCGAATAGCATATGAGTGAATTTTAAGCTCGTACTATATCAGAAATTTGCTTTTCTAAAAAAAAAAAAGTACATCTTCACTCTTAACATATACCTGTCTTCCCACAGTACTATAGCACTTAATTATATACAATTTGCTTTTCCATTTTTATTATTTAAAAAATTTTTGAGACAGTGTCTTGCTATGTTGCCTGGACTGGAGTGCAGTGCTATTATCATAGTGCACTGCGACCTCAAACTCCGGGGCTCAAACAAGCTTCCTGTCTCATCCTCCTGAGTAGCTAGGACTACAGGCACATACCACCCCGCCTGGCTGATTTTTCTATCCAGTTTACTCTTACTATTTAAAAGATGAGTAATGGTATCTGTACTTGACCTTTATTGCTTTGGACTGACCATCATTTTAATAATAGTCAGAGGTTTTGCAAAACTAATCTTTCCCTACCCTAAGTCAACTTGATTTGGGTAGACAGACTAACCACAGGCTGGTCTCTAAACATTAAACATTGACCTAAAGAATAAAAATGACTCCAACCAATTCATTCTGATAAATGCATACTCTGGTTAGATTGCAATTTAATTTCAGTATCTAGATACCCTGAGCTAGGCTACTCTCTGCCTTTATCAAGTAGCTTTCCCTTTGAATATATGAGCCACTTTATATAATGTTCAAACAATAATTACTTATTTACTTGAATTTGTCAGAATCACTCCATTGTCTGAAAGAAAATTTCTGATTCTTATACAGTTTTATTTTTATTACCGTGTTATTCTTATTTGCTAATAAGCACATGATGAGTTTCCTTTATCATTCGAACTAATACACTGTGTATACTTAAATCAACTGGCATATTCTGGGCATTAATGGCATTCTATTAATTGTTTTGGGATAAAAATACTAATGTGTTATAAATTCTGACTCAGAAAGCTTACAAAACATTTGTATAAACAGGCATGCATAATCTAACAATAGTCTATACATTTCAAGCAAACAGTTCTTTTTCTACTTTTAAGATAATTGGTCCACTAGACTACCATAATTGAATACATTTTTTGCAGTTAAATAATGACTATTTTATATTATGTGTAACACATTTTCCTGATTTTTCTTGCTTTCTTTTTTCTTGCTTACTTTTAATATTTGTTTTCATTATATTTTGCTGTGTATATATATTTTTGCTCTTTCAATTTATTAAAAATAGCACGTGTCCTCATTAAGTGGCTGTAAGAATATTGTTGGTGGATAAATTATTTAATTTATGAATCATTTATCGAGCATATATTATGAGATGTGCCATGGGATCTATTTTACTTTGTCTTCATGCTTACATTTAATTAGATTAATGTTGGCTTTCATGAAACTCACTTTCTCATTGTTGATTTGCTTTTAATTCTTCATTTAATCTTCATATAGATGATTGAGTTAACTTGGAAAGCATAGAGTATTGTCTGTTCTATTTAAATATAATATTACACATGAATTCAGTTAAACTAGAAAAAATTTTGGAAGGGAAACCTATCAAAATTAAAAAAAAACAAACAAAAAAACTTTAGCTCACTTTTCCAGGAAGAGTTTGCTTGTGGCAAGTTTTCTGAAATATTCTCCAAGGTTGTTAATGAGAACAGATTTGTCTATATATCAGCTTAGGCCTGTGTCATCCTTACCATAGTTAATCTTCACAGCAAGACTTAAAACCTTACATGTCTTATATTTTTCATTACTTTTTTTTTTTTTTTTTTTTTGCAGTTTTTGGCTGGGGCTGGGTTTGAACCAGCCACCTCCAGTATATGGGGCCGGTGCCCTACTCCTTTGAGCCACAGGTGCCGCCCTTTTCATTACATTTTATAATTGTTTGTGGTTAGATAGCCTAGCTCAAACCAATTTCATTCCCATTGTAAATAACGCTTCTTTTGGTCATTTTGTTTCTATGTCACTTAGACACAATATAAATGGCTTTTAAGAGTTAGTGGTATACTTCCCGAACTTGCTTAATTTATTGCCTTAACTCATTTTAGTTATTTTCTTTCTTTTCTTTAGGCTTGTATTATGCTTATGCCACCGAGTTATATGTAATTTAATTTTACTTACAGATTTCAAATTCTAGAATGTTTCTTGGTTTTAAAATTTACATTTCCAACTATCACCAGTATTTTTATCTATGGCTGGTCCTTGGTCTAGAGATTCAAGAAAAAAAACCTGGACCTGCAAATAAGTGATAGGACAAAGTTTATTGGCAGGGAGAGATAGAGAAAGAAGTGTAACAAAGCTTCTGGCAGGGGAATGGGGGATTCCCAAGTGGGAAAACCCCTGTGGGTCTTTGTCTAGGAGCTCATATACCACCTTCAAGGGGGGTTAGAATCTTGGGAACTGCATGTCACACTTGGCCAGGAGTTAGCAGACGGACATATCCTGTCAGTATTGATTAAGAATGAATATATTAGCAAATGGATGTGGTCCTCACAGTTCCTGTCCCAGGCAAAGCAGCAGGGTGTATGTGATTCCCTTCCGGAAAGGCTGCCCAGATGAGATACTGTTAGGCTGCTTTTCTAGAGCCAGCCTGGGAAATGGGGAGGGGTCCCTGTCCAGTCCTGAATGGGGGGAACCCTGTATCGTAACAACTGCTCAAAAGCTTATTTTTTTCTTTTAAGAACTTACATTTTGCATATCAATTTATTTTATTTTATTTTATTTTGTAGGTCATGCAACTTTTTAGTTTATTTTTTAATTTCAAATTAATATGACAGCACACATTTTGAAATTACATTTTTCTCACTTCCAAGGTAAAGTTCCAGTTGTAAAAGAACCCCTCACCCAGGGAGCGTGCTATCCTCCCTTGCATGTGCCCATTCCGTGGGATCCTGCCAAATGCCCTCCCTACTTCTGCCAATTGTCCTCTCTCCTCCCCCTCCCCTCTCGCTCCTCCCCCTGCCCCCATACTAGAATGTATTTGTGTTTTGTTATTTATTGCTGTTTATTGTATATATTGGTCTTATATTAGTATTGAGTACATTGGATATTTATTTTTCCATTCTTGTGATACTTTACTAAGAAGAATGTGTTTCAGCTCCATCTAGGTAAACATAAAAGATATAAAGTCTCCATCTTTTTATGGCTGAATAGTATTCCATGGTTTACATCTGGCACAATTTGTTGATCCATTCATAGTTTAATGGGCATTAGGGTTGGCAATTATGACTTGGCAATTATGAATTGGCCTGCAGTAATCGTTCCGGTACAAATGACTTTGTGGTAAAATGATTTTTGTTCTTTTGGGTATATACCTAGTAATGGAATTGTGGCATCAAATGCATGGTCTACTTTTAGTTCTTTGAGGATTCTCCATACTTCCTTCCAGAAAGGTTGTACTAGTTTGCAGTCCCACCAGCAGTGTAAAAGTGTTCCCTTCACTCCACATCCACGCCAGCATCTGCAGTTTTGAGACTTTGTGATATGGGCTAATCTTATTGGGGTTAGGTGACGTCTCAGAGTGGTTTTGACTTGCATTTCTCTGATGATTAAAGATGATGAGCATTTTTTCATGTATTTGTTGACCATTTGTCAGCTTCAGAGAAGTTTCTGTTCAAGTCTCTTGCCTGCTTAGAAAGGGGGTTGTTTGCTCTTTTCTTATTGTTGAATTTGAGTTCTCTGTAGATTCTAGTTATCAGGCCTTTGTCAAATTCATAACATGCAAAAATCTTCTCCCATTCTGAAGACTGTCTGTTTGCTTTGTTTGAGGTATTCTTAGCTGTGCAAAAGATATTTAGCTTGATCAAATCCCTGTTAATTATTTTTGGTGTTGCTGCAATTGCCGGGGGTGAGAGGGTGTCTTCCTCATAATGTTTCTTCCTAGACCAATATCTTCAAGTGTTTTCCCCACACTCTCTTCTAAAATTTTTGTTGTTTTGTTCTTAAATTTAAATATTTTATCCAGGGAGAATCAATTTTTGTCAATGGTGAGAGGTGTGGGTCTGGTTTCAGTCTTTTACATGTGGCTAACCAGTTCTCCCAGCCCCATTTATTAAATACAGATTCTTTTCCCGAGTGCATGCTTTTGTTAGGTTTATCAAAGGTCAAATGACAATATGTAGCTGGGTTCATCTCTATATGCTCTATTCTATTCCATAGATCTGTGTCTCTATTTTTGTGCCAGTACTATGCTGTTTTGATCACTATAGACTTGTAGTATAACCTGAAATCTGGGAACATGAAGCCTCCAGATTTGTTTTATTTCTAATAATAGTATTTGCTACTCAGATTTTTTTCTGGTTCCATATGAATTAAAGTACTGTTTTTTCAAGTATGACATTGGTGCTTTGATGGGGCTTTCATTAAACCTGTAGATTGCTTTGGGTAGTATGGACATTTTAACAATGTTGATTCTTCCCAGCCAGGAGCATGGTATGTTTTTCCATTTGTTGACATCTTCTGCTATTTCCTTTCTCAGGATTTCACAGTTCTCTTTATAGAGATCTTGCACATCCTTTGTTAGACATATTCCCAGGTATTTCATCTTCTTTGGCACTAGCATAAAAAGAATAGCGTCTTTGATTTTATTCTTGGCTTGACTATTGTTGGCATATACAAAGGCTACTGATTTGTGGGTATTGATTTTGTATCCTGAGACGCCAAACCCCTTCTCAAAAGCTTATTTACGGCATTAACATCTTCAATGCAGCATATCCTAATGTTTAGCGATCTTTTTATTTCAAAAGTGAAAGTGAAGCTAAACCTTTCATAACTTTTTCTCATGCCCTGTATTTTCTCTGCTCAACCCTCTCCATTCTGCCGTCTAGGCTGAAATTCGTACTAAATTCTTGTTTGGTTCTAGGCTCACATTCTGTATGGCTAGGGTGTGCTAAGTCTTACAGATTCTTTTTTCTGGGGTTCTTCGACATGCACCTGACTGTCAGTGCTCCCATTTAGAAGCTACTACAATTGTTCCTGCACTAAGTTCCATTCTCCTTTCATCTCCTTGCTGCATTTCATCCGAGCTACTTGACAGGTTAAGCTCATTTTCACTTCACAACTCTTATATAGGCCAAAAGTCTTCAATGACTGCTTACTAATTTCTAGTTTTGGTTTTAACTCCTCTGACAAAAAACTCCTAAAAAATGTCCCTATGTTAAAGTATCATTCCATCCTTTTCTCTCAGAGGCACCATTGTTAGTATTCTGAGCTGTGGTTAATTTAACCAATCATTGCCCTTTTTGTCCAGGGAATTCAAACAAAAGAAGTATTAAAGCTGGCAGAACTGTTGATGCCTTTACAATTGCATACAGACACTCCTAATATTTCTGTAGGTTGTCCTGCAGACTTTGTTATCTTAGTTAATCAGTGAATGCCATAGACATTTTTGAAAGGCTGAGGAACTGACCCTTCTTTTTCATTACTTGTAAAAAACACCTCCACCTACCTGGATTCTGCCCATATTGAGAACAACATCATAGAAATTATCTATAGGGAATATACAATAACAATGAAAATATTTCTTTCCTAAGCAGAGGACTGAGGTGCTTTTCAAGTAAATAGATTCTAACCTATATCAGCATTTCATGTAGAAGTGACACACAGTTCTCTTTAAATTAAAACTTATTCTGAAATGATACTACCTCAAGCCAAATCCAGACATGACTGTGACTTCATCCTCAGGGCCTTCATGAGGAGTCTTTACACATGTGCAGCCTGGTAAGGTAGGAAAGTCAACGTTTCAGAGAGCAACCTTCTATCAGTGAAGAGAGGGAGCTGCCCTACACCCTGGATAATTCCAGGAATCCCCAGTTTTGCACAGTGGTGAGTGGATTAAGAAAGCATCCTTATGTTGATCTTATCCTGTAACATTCTTGCCATCCCTCATTTTGGCTTCATGATCACATCCTAAATAAATTACCTTTTCCCAATTTTTATCTCAGGCTCTATTTTCAAGGGAACCCAAACTAAGATGCCTAACACTTGATCAATGCTAACACTTGATCAATTAATTATCCAGGTAATTTACTTGTTTCTTCTCCTAATCAATGATTTCATTACAAAAAAATGCCAGTTCCATTTTTTTTATCCAACAACTCTGAACTTGGATGTTTTCATGTCTTCTTTATCTAATGTTACATGATCTCATGTCTTTAAAAAACATCTGTACTTTGGCAATGAAAAAATTTACATTTCCAGTTGGGACTCCTTCCTTGTACTTCAGACTTCTTTTCCAAATGCCCACTTGTGATTTCTTGGCAATCTAGTAGGCATCTCAAACTTTGTCTGTCCAAGGAAAAGTCTCAATACCCTTTTCAAACTTGTTCTTTATGCAGGTTTTTCTAACTCACATGGCACCTCTTGTATCAGTTGTTCAGGCTCCAAAGCTGGCATGATCCTTCAGATATATATTTTTTTCTTTTACATCATACAGCTAATCAATCAACAAACTTCCAAAATATACCCAAGATTCAACCATAGCTTACCACCTTTCACTGCTAGCAACCTGGACAATTCCAGCAGTACCTCGACCAGTCTCCTTTCTCTACCCTTCTACTTCTTAAGGTCTCTTCTCCAAGCAGCTCTGAGAATGATCCTCAGAAACATGAATCCAGCCTTAACACCCTGCTGCTGAAAGCTTCCAGAAGCTTTTATTTGAAGGAAAAGCCAAAGTCCTCATAATGGCCTATAGAACTGCACAAAATCTGATTCCTATTCTGCTAATTCTGTCACCTCCTTGATGCTATTCTAGCCACACTGACCTCCTTGCTTTCCTGAAATAAACCAGGTGTATCCCCCAGATATCCCCACCATTCAGACCTGTGCTTCCTTCCTATAGGTCTCCACTAAGTCACCTATCAAAGAGGCTTTTCTTCAATACTGTATGTGACAACCTCTTCATATCCCTTTAACCTGATTAGTAAATGTCATTATAGGTATTGACATATGCATATGTCCATTTACTATCTTTCTTCTTTCTCTACCTTGTAAGGTTATGAGGAGGAGGGATTCTTCACTTCTTTTTACTTCCATAGTTACAAGACCCACCAGAGGACCTGACATGTGCTAGGCTCCTAACTTGTATTTGTTGAGTGAATCGAAGAGGAATGAAAGAAGGTAGCTACATTTCAGTTCATGATCAGGGAACAAATAGGGAGGAGAGGAGGTTCTTCTAAAAGGAATCTGAAACATAAATGATGTGGATAATCAATGGAGACTAAAGGGACCAGAGCAGAGCAGGGCAATGATAGCCCTTTACTGTTTCTAGAATTGAGTACAAATGTGATTCTAGATTTTTCAGAAACACACACAACAAACACTTCACAATGTTAATGAGATAAAAGAAATGAGAGCCTTATGAAAAGCTCAACAAATTGTAGCTTGAAAATGGAGAAAATGTTTTTCTTTGGGTCCACATAAAAATTTGGGTGCATTACACGGTAGAGTGAAGGAAAAATCTCAAAAATATAATTACAGTAAATATAGCAATATTAGATTTTATTTACTATGCCTATGGTTGTATATACACCAGGAAAGCAGTGTTTTAAAGTTATTTCACTTGTGATAGTTTTTGGCAATTGTTTTTATAAATGTATCCTTTATTAGTCATTTGAGTTAAAAATTGATTATTTGATAGAAAGACATTAAAGAGAAAACTCAGTGGCTAATGACAATTGCATGTACCGAAGAATCGATTATAACTTTCAAAAGTTGTAATTTAAAAATAAATCTTCTTTTTATAATATCTCTATATTCCCTATATCAAAATGCTGCAATCAACCCACTGGATCATTATGAAAACTGGATTAAAATCCATCCATCTTTTTTATTACAATTCTGAAGTATATCTCAAATCACAGAAAATTTAATAAATCTTTGTAGGACTTAATAAAAGAACAGAAGATTTATATATCTAATAAAAAATTCATTCAGATCCAATGGTTTTATTTCATCTGTTTTTATACATCTTCTTATCACCTATTGGATATCATTTTGTTTCTCAAAATTCAGAGTAGAAATCATTTCTAAAATAATTTTTATAGAAAAATATATAGATTACTCAGTATTCCATATGCCTATCCTTTAAAATGTGGTAGTTTTGAGAGTAGCTTGCACAATCAGAGAGCATCAGGGAAAGATCTTTTTGGTTGCTGAACTTCAGATCAATTTTATGATTTTTAACACTGTGTCTTCATAACCCACACAGATTTTCTCTAGAGGGGTTCAGAGAAAGAAGAAGAGTTAAAATTAAGCATTTCTGAAATGCGTTTGAAATTCATTTCTGCAGCTAAATTACAGAATCCAAGCTTCCTCTTCTTTTTGTTTTTAATAACAAAGAGGTTACTTTCCTAATGCATATTTCATAGCGTGTCAAATTGTGTTGTAATCCTTCTTTACTCAAGGAGAAGTAAGTGTAGGTCTCATTTAAAAATTCCTCTGAGAATTTATAGCTCATCAATTAAGAATTAAGGCCAATTAAGAAGGAATCTGTAAGTTTAACCATTTGCTGACAATTGGAATGTGCCTGTCCTGAATAAAAGCACCTGAGGATTTGAATAATGGGGGTGGCTTTGTTTCCTGAAGATAATATTTGATGACAGTGGTAAGATTGATTTCCCCCAACACAGTATGCCCTTCCTTTAAGGACCAGTAGAGAGATTTCAAAGTGATATGAAGCACAAAATAAATGAGAGGTCAGTGCCGACAGAAGCTTTCTTAGCCACACGGGTACTGTACCAAGAACTCAATAACTACCGCAGAAGCAGACTAGAAAATCTTCATCCCATTCCCTCTTTTCCATTTACTAGTCATATGACCTTGAGCAAACCATTTAACCATTTGGGGTCTCATTATTTTTTTCTTGTAAATTTCACCAAGAAATTCTGTTCACGGTTTAATACTGTGACTTATTTTAGAAACATAATATACATAATATATTTTCTTATTAGTACTCATCTCTAAAATAAATTAAATTTTACATTATTGTTAATATGAATACTTTTCACATATTTTAAGCTCAAATTGTCATAGAACAGTTGGACTTCTAAAATATAAATACTTGCCATAAAACCTTATAACTCATAAATGTAATAAATAAAACCTACTAATGTATTTAATAAATTATTGAGTTTCTTTCATCCATTTTTGTTAATATCTACATATTATGATAAGTACCAAGAAGGCAAAATAAAAAAAATCTAAGAGAGCTGGGCCACATGGTACTTTATCTCCTGATAATAATCGAGTTTCTTTTTAATTGAGTGATATTTGTTTTATTTTGATGTATCTTTTCTCATTTGCTAATAGAAGAATATTTCGATGGGATGTATACTTTCCCTAATATTTATATCTGTCTGGATTTAAAAACAAGTCTGAGTTTATAAATCACTTTCGCAACCACCCCCTTTGTTTCATCGTTGCATTTTCAACAGCCCATAAATAAGGCCCAAGTGTAAGTGAAGACTGCAATGTTTAGATTTGTTTATATCAGCTGCACTAATAAAATCTTCTAGCCCATGTGTTATAAAAACATATCCATCATTATGCCACCGTACTCCAATGATCAGTGGCTATATGAAGAAGCGTATAAATGAACAAGAAGATATTATAACAAAGGAAGAATTGCACACCTCTTAAACTCAATTTGAGTTTCCAGTGTGATAGGAAATAAATGCTGATCAGAGAACAAGATGCACAGATTGAAAAGAATTTTAAAGAAAACATGCCTACTAGTTTTTATTAGTGTCAAGGGAGGAAGGGAGAGAGAGTTGGATTCTACAGGGTTCTGCATATAAAGAATTACAAAGTTACACAATTTTTCTGGAGCAGGAGATGTTTGTTTCCTTTTAGGTCAGGCTTTGCCTGTGCCACCCCTGGAGCATGCTGGGTTTTAACACAATGTTTCTAAAAGCAATGAGAGATGATGGAGAAGTCTTGGGGAAAATAACCTTCCCCTTGCAAGGCAACTACTTTAGGTTCTATTATTTTAGGATCTTAAAGCAAAGGAAGATTAATATCCACATTCAAGTGAGAAGGAGATGGGCTGTCAGGTGGCTCAGATTTTCTACCATTTCTGTCAAGTTCTGTGGCCACTTGGTTTCCCAAAGACTTTCACTCCAGGCAACTTGTATAGATAATTTAATTAGCTCCAATGCCGCTGCATGCCAGAAATTACTAGAATACTGTTTTCCATTGGCAGAGAGCTCAGCCAACACCGATCTTTCTCTCTGGGTCAAAGATGAACAAATCAATGCTAGAATCCTGCATTTGAGTGTCTGTCTCCCTGGCTGTACTCCTGGGTAGGACCAGTGTGGTAGTAGAGTACCTACCAGTGTAGGTCCCATTAGGAAAATCAAAATTAGGTTTCACACACAGAATCAGTTACAGAAGAATTAGGAGGCTGGAGAAGCAAAAAGGATGTTGAATTCATCTAAAATATTGCATGAAACCTCTATCACCACTAGATCAGGGAGAACACCAAGGAAGTGGTATGATCAGAGTCTGGAACTAGGTGGGACCTGAAAGTGTGATGTTTGGCATTCTGGGAGAAAGTGTACAGCAGATACTCAGACATCTGAAAAAGGGGTGTGACCAGTAGATGCTTAGTATGTAACCCATTCTGGGAGAGAAAACGTGGAGAAGGATGCCCTTGGACTGTTAAGGTGGGATAGTCCAACCGTCGCTGAAACATCTGTGAGGACAATATAAAATCTGAGATAGCTGGCTGATGAAACACAGTAGAACCTCATGGCCTCCATACATTGACCATCCCCTTAAATTGACCTAATTTTCATAGACCAGACATGCGCCACCTGTACATATCATTACAGTAGGCCTAGTTCCTTATGTCAACCTCCTCGGTATGTTGACCAGTTTGTTACAGTCCCCTGGTGGTCAACTTACAGAGGTTCTACCATATACCGACCAAGATTGAAAATAGGAAGATAGTATCTCCTCCCATACTTCCATCTTCCAATTGTCTGCTTGGGCCTTCCCTCGGCACAACCTAATAGGCATAGATGCGTTTGGCCTTTCTTGAGCATAAAAGCTGGAGAAATTTAATTTGCAGAGTGTCTCAGCTTCACAGAGTAGAGGACAGAGCAGTGATCCCAGAGCTGAAATGACCAGCCTCTCCTGTATTAATCATTTTAACAACACAACAATGTGGCAGGGTAGTGTTATGATCTTTTTAGAGAAAAGTAAACTAAGGAAGAGGGGAATCAAGCTTACATAATGGTAAATGCAGTGTTGAGACTTGATACCAAATACAAGTTGAATGTGAAATGAATGTTAGAATGGATGTGAATTTGAGATCATAATGGACAACTAATTTGGTCTAGCTTGATGATTCCTCCAAACACTTGGCTTCAACATGCCACATCTTGGTCTAAAATACCTTAAATACTTCAGTCTGGCTGACAACCTAATTTATACATTTTGCAGGTTTTTTTTTTTTTTTTGGTCGGGGCTGGGTTTGAACCCGCCACCTCCGGCATATGGGATCGGCATCCTACCCTTTTGAGCCACAGGCGCCGCCCCTAATTTATACATTTTATCATGTATCCAGCATATACCATGTTAATGTAAAATAATACAGAAAATGATACACACTAAACATTCATTCTAAGTTCTGTCCCTGATATAATAATATTTTTCCAACATCAGTTTACTGGTTTTGATAATGTACTATGGTTATACAGTGTACAAGATATTACACTGGGGGGAGCTGGGCACAGAACTCATGGGAACGCTGTTCTAGTTTTTCAATTTCCTGTGAACCTTAAACTATTTCAAATTAAAAAGACATCTTGAAAAGTCAATGCAAGGACAGCACCCTTAGCTCAGTGGGTAGGGAACTGGCTACATACACCAAGGCTGGTGGGTCTGAACCTGGCCTGGGCTAGTTAAAACAACAATGACAACTGCAACAACAACAACAAAAAATAGCTGGGTGTTGTGGTGGACACCTGTAGTCCCAGCTACTTGGGAGGCTGAGGCAAGAGAATCTCTTAAGGCCAAAAGTTTGAGGTTGCTGTGAGCTATGACAGCACAGCACTCTACTGAGGGTGACAGCTTAAGACTCTGTCTCAAAATAAATAAATAAATATCAACACAAAATTCTAAGCAGTAGTTAAAAATTGATTTTAAAGTTCCTATGTGATGGTATGAGATTACATTAAAACACATATGTATAAATGAAAAATGTTATTAAAAATATTAAGTTACTTTAAAGTAAGTTGTAGCTACCCTTGAGCATTTACTATTCATGACGCACTGCTTTTACCAAAATTTGTAATCCTCACAGTTCTTATTAGCCCATTCCACTGATAAGGAAACCAAGGCTCAAAGAGTTTTTCTGACTGAGACTATGGCTGGGAAACACCGAAGTCCATGCTGTTTCCATCGCAACCCCTGCCTTGGATAGATTTTAATCTGTTTTCATTAAAGAGCTAATCTTTCCTAGTTCACCACTCACTGACATTGTCAAGTATGACACTGTACTATCTCCCCCTGCTCATTCAAAACAAAGTTTAAAATTGGACAATATGCAGCCTTTTCCTTTAATGATGTAATGTAATATGCCTTACTCGCAGATTACTAGCTGGAATGAACCAAAAGTGAACAGTTGCTTAACAGTTGTGGGATCTCAAAAGTTCTTAGACCATGTGTTTGTAAACCTTCCTCTCTCATAACTATAAATAACAAAACTCCTAGGACAAATATAGACCTTAGTCCCAGTACTATAATTTCTATGCCTACAGATTTATGCAAATGTACTCATAAAAAATCACATTAGTCGACATCGATGATATTATTAAACTACTGATCTGACAAATTCACTCCTACAAGTATCGTGCAGGTTTATGTTTGACAAATATATTGTTTTATCTCTCTTGCTATCTGTCTCTCATGTTGTCAGTGTAGAAATACAGAATTATTTATGGGCTATATGAAAAATCAAAGAATAATTTCATTCTAAGAAATTACACAAATTATATTACAATGATAAAAATCATGTAAAAATATTATTAGATTTAACACTGAAATTGGAACTTTAATTTTTCGAATGACTAAAATTTTCATCTATTAAAACAAAACCAAATTCTGTATAAATCAATCTCATCCCATAGTTTTCTCACTGATGGTTGGCTGTCAAAGAGCAAAGTAAATGTATAGTTAGTCTCTCCTGCTACCTATGTGTCATTTCCAAATTATCTCCAAGGATTTTTCATCACCCAGTCTGAAAATACTGCACTGGGTAAAACTTGATGGGTTTATGATCAGAAATGTGTTATGTACCCATTCATTACACCCGTTGCATCATTTACTTGGGATTGCATTTGCTGGTTTGATAATATGATAACCATGATGCATTTCCAATGGTTTTGCAGTTTCTAGGAGTGATTGATATGTGATGGTACTAAGAGACTTAATGTCCCTTAAGAGAGTTGTAATTTATATTGTATGGCAGTTCACAATTAAAGATAAGGAAACCAAAACTTAGGAAAGTTTGACAGTAAGCCATGAGCTAAACAAAACAGACATTGTGGGATAGTGTGTGCATGTGTGTGTTTAAAGATGAGAAATACCCAAACTTGTTCACATGCCAAAATAAATTGGAAAGAAAAGGAGTTCAAAGACACAGAAAGGGGAAATGGATACGAAATTAGGCAGACCTGTCCAAAGACTCATACAAAGTGAAGCGGGTGAGAGAATATTTTAGTAAAGAGGTAGCTAGAAAATTTTTGCCTCGGAATATTCAGCCACATCACAGCATTTCATGATTTATATGTTTTAATTTCTTTGAATCTATACAGCACCACTGAAAACATTGTTAATGATTAAATGTATTGATGGACATATAATAATAAAGCTTTAAAAACAGGAGTTTGATGAACTCACCCTTCTGAACCAGAATTCCAGAAATAGAAACCAAATAAAGGCTGTAATAAATATGAAAAAAATTAATTAAGTAGACCTTGAGGAGGTTTGATTGATTCTTATTTAGCTTGTCTAATTTTCCCAGGCTTTAGTTTTCGTGTCTCTAAGGTAGGGATATCAATTATACCTTCCACAAGGGAAGGTATATTCTTTTGGGATATACTAAGAATATTCTTTTGAATATTAATTGAGATACTTAGAATGCTCAGCATAAGAAATGTTCAATACTTTACTATTCTATACGTCTTTTTCTTTATCAGCATAAAGGTAAAGGACATTTAGTCTAGATGTAGACTTCCTGGATCAAAGACCTGGCCTTCCATTTACCAGTGTGATGATTTTTGGGCAAATTGCTTAAACTTTCTATGCTTTAGTATCTTCATGTATAAACAAACTACATCTCTGAGGATTAAATAATTTAATATTAATTTATGTATACTATTTTCACGAATATGTTACATATTAAGAGATATAATAAGATTTTATCATTTTTTACTTTTTCTACCACCATCATTTATTATCAGAATCAATTTTGTTGAAAGAACAGTTAAACTTTTTACCATCTCATCTTTCTCCTCTCTTCAAACAATACTGTCCAGCATTAGCCTCGCCATCTCCCCACACTCTCCTCTTTATTTTTTATAGGACTGTTGTTCATTCTCTTTTTATAAAAACCAATGGCCTTGTTGAATTTTTATTTTAGTTAAACTTAGGTTCCCCACTCTTCTTGGGGGGGGTAGAGTCTCACTTTGTTCCCTTCAATAGAGTGCCTGTGACATCATAGCTCACAGCAACCTCAAACTCTTGGGCTCAGGTGATTCTCTGCCTCTAACTTCCAAGTAACTGGGACTACAGGTGCCTGTCACCATGTCTGGCTAGTTTTAGAGATGGGGTTTCACTCTTGCTCAGGCTGGTCCCCAATTCCTGGGCTCAGGCGATCCACCCACCATGGGCCTCCCAAGTGCTGGGATTACAGGTGTGAGCCACCACAGCCTCCCAAGTGCTTGGATTACAGGTGTGAGCCACCACAGTTTCCCAAATGCTAGGATTACAGCCATGAGTCACCATGGCCTCCCAGAGTGCTGGGATTACAGATGTGAGCCACTCGGCCTCCCAAGTGCTGGATTACAGCCGTGAGTCACCACTCTGGGCCTCTTCCCAGTCCTCCTTATCAGCTCCTTCCTTCCTTTTGTAATTCCTCCCAGGCTTACTTTATACCTCTGGTTGTTCCACCTGCATTACATGCTTAAGGCACATTTGTTCGAAATTCATTTTCTTTCTAACATACAATGCTATGTTACTCAAGTACTCTGTGTTTAGCCCTTTCCTGTTTTCACTCTGAAAAGTGTTACTGGGCAATTTTATCTACGACTGGGCCGTCATCATCTAGCATATACATCAATGCTGCTAGCCTATCTGTCTCCTTCTGGTCTCCCCATAAATGTCAGTGCCTCAGAGATGCCTTTCTGTATTTTCTAGATGAAATAGCCCGAAAAATAGTATAATTCACAGTTCTGTCAGAATTTTGATAATGTATAAATATGCAAGAAAATGGAAGTATTTTTCTCAAATTACGTGTTCATCACCTTGTCTTCACCACTAGCCTGTAAGCTGTGGAGGATTCCAAATCTGTGAGGCACAGTGAACCAACGCAGTGGCCAGCACATTTCCCATGCTCAGGTGTGTTTGTTGACTGATCATTGAACTGAATCTTGAGTTCTATAAGTGAATATCCAAAACCATTAGCAAAAATCAACCTGAACGTCCCACCGGCCCCAGAAGCATAAATTCCGAAGGCAGATATTATGTAGCTTGTTTGGTCTCTATCTACTTCCATGGACTCATGCTTCTGCAACTAACAGCCTGCAGTAAATTTCCTTTTCAACTTTTCCAAAAAATTTCCTTGAAGTTAAAGCCTAGAAAATACATTTCAGAGCAACCTAATTTCCCGTTGGCCTATTGAATGAATGATTGACATTGCTGATTTTTGCTTCATTTATAGCTTGGTACATTGAATCTTTTCACCATTTCTGTGCTGTGAATGATCTCATATATAAAACATTCATATATTACTCATAAATGGCAGGGGCCATATATTTTTAGCATATTTTTGAATGGGTATCAAGGAAACATACAAAGGGAGGCCCAGTTTTTTTTTTTTTTTTTTTTTAACAAAGATTATAATAAAAATAGAACTACTTGGGAAAGCATTGTGAGCTTAGCTCTCCTTGCTTATGAGATCTCTCTATTACAATTGTGGATCATACTCTACTGCCTGAAAGGTAAGGGAATGCACCTATTCATTGTCAACAGAGCGGGGACTTCAAATTTTGAAACACCAGCTCTGAGCTGAATTAGGTCCCCATTTTTCTCTGTAATCTAGTCCAAATATTCCCCAATGGAAGTTGAGGAAAGGGGATACCACCGTCTTACTTGGAGTAACCCCCCTTCAATGTCTGCCATTAGGTATAGATTAGAATTGGTTTTATAATGATCCTTATGGGTATTTATTAATTTAGTTACTCTAAACATTTATCTCTTATTAAATACATAGCCATTTCTAAAAGCTCATTTGGCTCTTACACAGAGAGATTTTATTTTTATTTTCATCAGTGTCATCATTGTCAAAAGGTAAAGTTTCTTTGGCTGGTTCCCTGCTGAGCATACAAAAATATGTAAGATACTGCCTTGGCCATCCAAGGGTAATACATTATTTTCAATAGTGGAATCATTCCTAGGATAGCAAGGGTATAAAATTTCCATGCTTCAAGCTACATATATAGCAAAAACTAGTAATATCATTCATTCATTCAACAGCCCAATGGGAAATTATGTTCATTCTAAAAATCTATTATTTATATTATAATTACAAGAAGATTTCAAATAATCAAATAAACATAAAATGAAGAAAATGTTCAATTATAATGACAGCTATTTTTAGGAACATAACTGAGGGGCAGGAAATAAATAAAATCTTTGTTTATTTTTCTTTGGAAGATAACTTTTTCTCCGAGTTACAAAAGCCAAGAAACACATTCTTAACAAAGTGGAACAAATCTGAAAGTTAGATTGTCAACTTCCTAGAGATAATGGGTTTGGATTATTTCCAAAATTTCATAATCAGTCATGACTGCTTTAAATATTGGTATACATACATGTAAATATATTTCTATACAGTTTATATATAGAAATATTTGTATAGAACTTATATGCATGAGTATATTTACATACGATTTTTATATACGACCTATATTTGAATGACCAAATTGTATTTATTTTTTCAGTGACTCTGTATATCTAGTGCATGTTGTGATAGCACTTCAACTGTTTTCAGTCTGAAAATGGATTTTAACCTAGGCTAAAAACAAATCCAGGCTAATTTATTTAGTATATATTCTTTCAAATTTTGGAATTAGAAAGCGATAAACCTTAAAGTTTTCGTATTGGCATTGATTGCTTTTAAATTTTCTTATAAAAATCCAGTGCTGTGTTCCTTCCCTCAGTCTGATCTCTCTTTGGGCTCTTCTTACTGCCAAGATCAGCATTTCTTTCTTTCTTTCTTTCTTTCTTTTTTTTTTTTGGAAGCTATTAGCTTGCAAAGCTAAGGCATTTGGGATTTACTAGAAAATAAAAATAGGTTTGAACTTGTTCCTATTCACCTGCTGTTCTCAAGATGAAAACACTCAGGAAAGCAATTTGGAACTCCGTTAGACTTTTTTATTTTTTTAATTTAAAGAAATTATTATATTTAATGAAAATATTTCAGCTCGATTTTGCACCAGAGCAAGAACCACTAAGCTTTAGATACTCATGTCCTGGTAGAAGCCTAAAACCTACTTTTGCTTCCATTTTTTACCTACCAATAATGTAGAAGTTTAGTTTAAGAAAAAAACCAATCATGTGTCCAATATATCATGATAACTTTTCTCTGCCCTGAGACTACATGATTTTGGTGAATGGTTTCTGAGGACTGCACACTATTCCTAGTTTTACTATGAACACATATGACCTCAGAGTGGGTCAGGAAGATGGCATGTGAGTCAGGAAGATGAAAAATATATATATACACCATGATTAGAGGGTCACTTCCAACACCAAAATGTACTTACTGCCAGCCACCAACTGTGTCCAAATCATAATTAATTAGTTCTTGTTTTTATTGGATTTTATTTCTGATTAGCACTGAGAGTCCATATAAAATACGAGACTTTTATTCAGCAAGTTCTAGGCTCAAATCCAGATTCTGCTTCCTATGAACCATGTGCCAGTGGATGAGCTACTTCTGTGAGATTTGACATCTTAACCTGTAAAATGGAAACAATAGCATGGGTCTTATAGAATGATTATGACGATTAGATGGGATAACTGAATTGGAAAGTATCTGGCACAGAGGAAGTTCAGAATAGATGTTCTATTTCTTTTTCTAACATACCTTTGAATATGCATTTAACATTTTTTTTGAAAAAAAAATTTTTGTATGTTAATGGTAATAGTTTTATTTTACCAGAAATATTTCAACCAGAAAATTGGTTTGAAGGGCAACTACTTAGGTACTGGAGTGATAGGATTACAGTTCTTACAACAGAGACTCATCTCCTTGGAATTTTCTTCTGGGGTTGTGTGTACACCCTTTCTAAAACCTCTCTTACACACGCATTTTGGAATAAATGCACATCACCCCAATGGATCTTTCTAGGTTCCTACTTTCCCCCCTATATTTAGGATCAAAACTATGGTTGATTTTAATAATGTCTCCCAACATGTAGCCTGTCTTTTTACGTCCTTGATTGTTTCTTTTGCTGTGCAGAAGCCTTTTCCCCCTACTTTTTATTACAGTTTTTAGTTCTTATGTTTAGATCTTTTAACCGTTTTGTATTAATGTTTGCTATGAGGTAAGATATGATATAAGATAAGGTATAAGATATGGTGTGATAAGGATTCAATATACAAAATATATAAGAAACTCACACAACCCAATAGCAAAAAAGAAAAAAAATTGATTTAAAAAAATAGGCAAAGAACCTGAATAGACACATATTTCCAAAAAAAAATACAAAAATGGCCAACCAGTATATGCAATGTGCTAAACATGACAAACCATCAGGGACATGGATAAATGCAAATATAAATCACAATGAGCTCTCATTCCACACATATTTGGATAGCTATTTTTAATAAAACAAGAAATAACAGG
Organism: Nycticebus coucang; assembly: GCF_027406575.1. Taxonomy (NCBI): domain Eukaryota; kingdom Metazoa; phylum Chordata; class Mammalia; order Primates; family Lorisidae; genus Nycticebus; species Nycticebus coucang. The sequence goes on along the minus strand of NC_069785.1, from coordinate 9,978,285 downwards.
TGCTAGACAGGGAGTGGAGAAGATGGAACCCTGTGGGAAAATAGTACAACTATTATGGAAAATATTAATAGTATGGAAAATAGACTACCGTATGACCTAGAATTCCTTCTGCTGGGTATATACCCAAAGATAATGATAACATCAGCTCACAGAGATATCTACAGCCCCATGCTTCTTACAGCACAGTTCCCTACGGCCAAGATTAGGAAACAACCTGTGTGTCTGTCGGTGGATGAATGGACAAAGAAACTGTGGTCTATGTTGTTCAGCCTTAAAAAAAGAAGACACTGTCATTTGTGACAACATGGGATGTTACACTGAGCAAAATAAACCAGACAGAAACACAGATATCCAAAATATTATCTTACTTCTATGGAGAATCTGAAAAAAATATTAAATACATAAAATAAAGTATAGAAAGGTGGTTACCAGGTGCAGGGAGGGGGAAGAAGTGAATAGAGGTACACTATAGATACAAATTTGCAGTTTTAGAATGAATAATTCTAGAGATCTAAAGAAAGTATGAAGACAATAGTCCTGTGGTTCAGTGAGTAAGGTGCCGACCCCATATATCAAGGGTGGTGGGTTCAAACCCGGCCCCGGCCAAACTGCAACGAAAAATAGCCGGGCGTTCTGGTGGCCGCCTGTGGTCCCAGCTACTGGGGAGTCTGAGGCAAGAGAATCGCCTAAGCCCAGGAGCTGGAGGTTGCTGTGAGCTGTGATGGCACAGCACTCTACCAAGGGCAATGAAGTGAGACTCCGTCTCTACAAAAAAAAAATTAAAAAAAAAATATTGTATTATATCCTAAAAAGTTGCTCACAGAGTAGATTTTAAGGGTTCTTAACTCACGGAGGAAGGTGATGGTGCCGAATAAGTGCTTAATTTGCTTAACTATAGCAATCATTTTACTATGTGTATTTCTATACAGCATATGCTGTACCTTAAAGATATACGAAAGTAAAGATCAAACTACAAGTATAGCTTTGCCCAGTGAATGAGATGGATAGTGGAGTTTGTCCTTCTACGTTGTCTAAAATTGTATGCTTCATATTCATAAATCTGTATTAAATGATTAATCCACATTCAAATATTTTTCTGCCTTAATCTTTCCATGTGACAGTACTCTGTCGTATGTCTGCAGAAGTGCTTATTGGGGAAGAAGGAAAACAAGATAGGCAAAACGAAAAAGTATAATTGACAAAGAAGAGCTGAAAAGTGTCCCTGGATAAAAACTAACGAGTTTTTAGCAAAGTAACAAATAATGAGTACCTTAGGTTATTTTGTAATTCTGAATATAATTTTCTACTTTCAAGGGTAAAAAGCCCTGCAAGTTAATCGTAATGTTTTCTTCTTTTGTACAAAATTATAAACATTTTAAAAATACGATATAGTGCAAGATATCAGGAATGGCTCTGTCCTTCAATCTTTTTAATTTGTATCTCCAAAGAATGTATAGTCCCAGTTATATGAAATGTAAAGAAGTTGAAAAATATTAACTTTTTACATTTGAATATATATCATTGTTTCATAGCATTTATGGTGTCTAGTACTCTCAAAGAAAAAAATTAATCTCTGAAGACTTTCTTCAAAGAAAATCTTTAGAGAAACAAAATATGAAAAGACATTAAAACTGGAGTTTCTATTACTTAAAGAGGAAAGGATTTAGGAGCGTTTCCCCTCCCTCGTCCCACTACCTGGAGTCATTTCTGGACTCTCAGACAACCTAAACTCCAGGACTTCAGAGCACAGGCTAAGATGACTAATTCTCACTGCTTTTAGAGGCAGCCTCCTCATCTACCCAGTTTTCCACACACGTGTGAGAGACACAGATTGTCTTAGTCCTTCACAGATCTCGGCCCATGTTCCAATGCCTTCCTTCCTTCAGCTTCCGTATCTGGGGCAGGGCTGACGATAGCACTCCAGGAAAACTGTCTTCACTCTGCTGGTTTGAAGTAGCTTCTGGTATGCCTTTTGCGTTTCAACCATGAATATGACACACCTGTGCGGAAGCTGGTGCGTGTTTGGTATATTGTTCAGTAACTCACTAGTTACCTATCTACCTGTATGTCACTTTAGCTAGCTAGCTATCATTATCTATCACTTATCTATCTATCTATTTATCTATCTTTGTTGGGAGTTACTCTATTCAAGACATTGCCCCCTTTTGTTTTTCCTTCCAAGGCTGTATCTTGATGAGATACATATTTTCCAAACAGTACTACATTGCTTAAGCACAAGAAAACATTTTTTCTTTAAGTAGAGGCCTGCTTAAAAGATCTGAAATTTAAAAAGTGAGAAAATTCAGTCCCCAAATTATTGGAAATGTTTCATCTCACTCATGTATATCCCAAGAAAATATATGTGGAAACTTTTATTAAATATTTCAGTTTGCCATATCACTTAATATATGCCACACAGGTGAAAAATATTCAAAGATTTTTCAGATTTTCTGCTTATCTTTAAAATAGTTTCATGTCTCATATTACTTCATAATTCATTTTTGAATGGAGTCCCAACACATCTGTGATTTTCTAAGTAAACCATCTATGAAGTTGTTTTTGTTTGTTTGTTTTTTTGTAGTTTTTGGCCAGGGCTGGGCTTGAACCCGCCACATCCAGCGTATGGGGCTGGCACCCCACTCCTTTGAGCCACAAGCGCCACCCTCTATTGAATTTTTTTAAGAAAAGAAAATTCCTTGGATGTATTATCTTGCATAAAGTCTATGTAAAATATACACAAATTATATTAAAATATTATGCAAGGCATTCTTTCTAATAAATGAAATGAATTGGAATTAAAAAATATATTATTCAGAACCACACAGCTATATCTATATACATGACAATCAAATATTTAATTGAAGCAATCATTTGACAAATTCCACTTTCAAATACTTCAATTTAATTGTTTAGATTTTTAAAAAAAGTTTGTAGCCCCAATTTTTTATTTTACTCTTTTGTATGAAATTATTTTCTTCCTATAGAGGAAATATCTGTATTTTCTATGTTTAACATTTGACAAATAAGCATCAGTTATCACTTAGGGAGTGTCTATTTTTCAACTGAATTCTTTTATTGTAGTTTTAATTTCTTTTTCAGAAAGACAAGCGCCTAGCTAGATGTTCTAGCTCAGTTGGTAGAGTGTTGTCCCTGCAGACTGGGGGTGGCAAGTTCAAACCTCATCTGGGCCTGGTTAAGAATTAAAAAATAGAAAAAAAAAAAAGAAAGAAAGAAAAATAAGAGGATAAGAACCTACCAAGTATTCAGGATATTATACTATCATCAACATTTGTATTTTTAAACATTTTTGCCTATAATTTAACTTTTTTAATGTTTAAAAACCACTTAGTAGTTTATGTACCATCTAATTTTAAAATTAAACTTTTAATTTTGAAGTAATTTTAAATTGACATACAGTTATAAGAAAGAACACAGAGTTCCTCTGTGCCCATTTTCCAACAATGGTTACATCTTGAAAAACAATACTATAACACCACAACTAGAACCCTGGCATTTATAAAATGAAAACATAGAACTTTACCATCACTACAATGATTGCTCCATCCAATGTTTTCTAAAATATTTTCTTTCTGGCATATGGTGTTGGGTATTGGCACCATGGTTGGTAAAATTTTCTTGTATACCAAAGTTGTAATACAACCCACTAGCATTTTGAAGTTTTCTCTGATATTTTTATTGTTTCATATTTGTACTTAAGTCATTTATTTGACTGAGAAATTTGTATTTAAAAGGTTATACTTAGAAATTTATTGTTTCTAAATTGTGGAAAATGGGTTATTAGGTATACCTCTCAGATCAGAAAGGAATTTAAACAATAATTTTCTGATCTTATTCTCAATATACCTAATAAAATTCAACAAAGACAATGAATTTTATTCAATTGAAGACAATTTGGGTATTTCTGATGTTTTATGATATCTATTATTTGTCTGTTATATTGACTATTTTTTACCAAACACATCCTATGTTGATTGGTGCCAAATACAAAACAAGAATAAAAATGATTAAGTAGTTTTAAGAAGACAATTTGGTTTAAAAGAGACCTTGGAAATATCTGATCTTAATTAGGACTGCATTAAAAAAAATCTCATTATATACTGTAGACCACTCACAGGTTCTTCTTCTGTATTTCTAATTGTGAGAACTATGTTTCTTTCAGCTGTTCAAGCCTGAACACATTGAGTCACTTTGTTTCACTTCCTCTATAGGTTCAATTCTCAACCGATTCCCTATTCTCTAAAACTCTATTTCTTTCCATTTTTTAAGATTGATGTTGTTCCTCTTATTTTTTGTTTGGACTGTTGCATCAAATGATCATTAATCTTCTTCCACATATATTGTCCCTTCTATAGCAAAGCTAATTTTTTAAGATGTAACTATGATCACAGTCCTATCCTGCATCAAAAACGTCTCCCAATTAAGTCCTGACCATTTATGTCTTGACTATATATTAGTTTATTAGGTATGAAATGTCTGATTTCCTTAAGTACTATCACTTTGGTACTTTTTGTTTTGAGTGTAAGGTACATCCTCATTCTTTGTAATGCTTGCAATTGTCTTTCTAATTTTTTTGGAGCAACTTTTGTGAAAAGATGGGTAAGTCAAAAATTCATGTGATTCTCAATATGAGTTCTATCATGGGACAAATGCAGTGTAGATAGTTCATATCCATGAAGTGTTTGGTGAAGGATGTGGCTAATCAATGCACAGTACCTCTATGGTTTGATAATAGTGATTTTAATCTTAAAAATAAGCCATCTGGGTGAGCTGAGACCTGAATAATGATGAAAGCTGTAGTGGAAGCGAATCCATTTCAATCTAGGTGTGAATTAGCATCAAGGTTTGATGTTACTGGTCCTACAATACTGAATCACTTGAAACAAATTCACAAGGTAAAGAAGCTGGATAGATGCGTTCTGCATTAATTAAAGCGGCATCAGAAGAGACAGCATCTTGAAACTTACCTTTCTTTGCTGTCAAGACATAAAGGTGAACCATTTCTACATCGTATTGTTATGTGGGGTGAAAATGGATTCTTCCTAACAGTTGGAAGCATTGAGCACAATGGTTGGATAAAGATGAAGAGCCAAAGCTGTCTGAAACCAAATATTCATCAGAAAAAGCTAATGGTGCCTGTTGGGTGGCCTTGGTATCATCTACCACAGTTTCATAAAACCTGGTCAACCCATTACAGAGGATGTCTACTGCAGCCAGGTGGACAAAATGATGAGGATGCTTACAAACAGGCAGCGAGATTGGTCAATTGAGACAGGCCAATTCTCCTGCAAGACAACACTCCACCCCAGGTCGCACAAACAACACTGCTCAGACTATAGAAAGTAGACTTGAAACTCTCTGCCATCCATTGTAGTCCTCAGACCCTGTGCCACCTGACTACTGCTTCTGACATGCTTTGAACAATTTCTTGCAAGAAAAATCATTCAATTCTCTGCAATCTGTGGAAATGCCTTTCATGATTTCATCTCCCTTTGCTCCCCAGGCTTCTTCACTACTGGCACACCCAAACTACTGTTATGGTGGCACAGTGTAGGGGTGCACGGCACACCTCCTGGGAGAGGGCCTCAACTACAGTTTGCACTTTACCTAACAAATACGAGAATGTAAACTAATCATTCGTGCCCTCACATTAATGTGAAATATAAAATAAATAAATAAAATGCAAATAGAACCATGATTACAAGAAAAAGATGACAACACTGTGTTGATAGTTTAAGGGTATACTTTGATTAATTGTACTGCTACTTGAGATACAATAAAGTTTCTGTTCAAAACTGGGCATTTCATATTTAATGGCCTATTTCCTTTTATTTGGAATACCCTGCCTTTTATATTTCATACTAAAACATAACCCATCCCTGAAGGGTCAACTCACATTCAACTTCTTATTTATTTATTTATAAAGGGTCTCACTCTGTCCCCTTGAGTAGAGTGCTGTGACAGCATAGCTCACAGCAACTTCAAACTCCTGGGCACAAGTGATCCTCTTGCCTCAGTCTCCCAAGTAGTTGAGACTATAGGTGCCCACCACCACACCTAGCTAATTTTTCTGTTTTTAGTAGAAACGATGTCTTGCTATTATTCAGGCTGATCTTGAACTCCTGAGCTCAAGCGATCCACCCACCTCAGCCTCTCAGAGTGCTTGGATTATAGGCGTGAGCCACTGAGCCTGGCCTCAACTTCATATTTTAAGCTTTCTTTCTCTATCTCAGCAAAAAACATAAAATCTATTTTACACATTTTATTCGCACTGAAGAATTTGTCAAGGTACACCAGGCCCTCTTTGCATGTTTCTCTCCACATACCAAGTTACAGACTTCTGAAGAACAGGAAATTTAATGTATCCTTTTACTCTTTGAAAGGTGTAGCAGTGATGCTCAGAGGTAAGACAGGAGCAGAGAGGTTCAGGCTAAGTTTACTGAAAGGGACAGCAACCTTTCAGTAAAAGGGCATGGCAAAGATGGCCTCTGCATGGAGGGCAGTTGGGGTGAGGAAGATTCTACAACTTGCTGGAAGGTTCTGGTGGGCTAAGGCATTTCCTGGGGAACTCTTGGGCTGGGGCCAGGTAGGCCTTTTGTTCTAGGAGGAAAGAAGGAGCAGGAGGCAAAGAAGGAGGACGAAGGGAACGGTGTTTGTGGGCTTCATAAGGTCCCCAACAGCCTTGTCCAGCACAGTTTCTGATAGATTCTCATGGGACGTTTGTTGACGATGCAAATGTCCAAACTAGTACAGTGCCTTAGGAGTCTTCTGTCACCTAGGGTAACTCCACTTAATGAGAGGTGACTTAGCTGTCTATCACCTGCCTTAAGGAATTCTCTTTGGGTCTATACACTGTTTCCCCCCAGACTTATTCATCTCATTTGACTAAAACTATTTCACATCCTTTATTTATGTCAGATATCTGCCACTCCCTTATCAAAATGTCTTTGAGTTTAGTGCTTTGTATTTCTCTTTCATTTTCAAATTTTTCAGGGAAGTTCATCCTTCATTCAAAGAACCTCTCTTTGGTTTATATCTATCCTCCTTTTCTCATCCCTAATACATTCACACGTAGAACCACACGTGCACGCGTACTGCCATGAGACCTGGGAGTTAGATCTAGGACATTTAATTACTTTTGTTATTGTGGATATTGACTGTTCTGTTTTCATAGCTGGGAATTTTTGGTATGAAATATAGTTTCCTTAGGAATCGCCATAAGATTCAGGAGAAACAGTGTGTACTGATTCTTAATTTTACATAGAATGAAATAAAAAAATAAGTATTAAATAAATTACAAGAAAAAAATCAAAATAGATTGGGCAGGAAAAAAATAATCAAGAGAAAGTATTGCTCCCTATTTAATCACCCTTACATTTTTGCCCAATTTTTTCCATATTGAAACCATTATGTATTTTGTTCACATTTTGCCTATTGATAATCTCCAAATCACATGTAAATGTGGAAGAGGAAATGGCCCTGTGGATTCAGGGAGCCACACACGGCTGGAAGGCATGTTCAGTAGCAAATAGGTTTTGATTAAATGTTTGTGTGCTGAACACAAAAAGTAGGATGTGAACAAATGGGGCATAAGGACTAATAAAATTTAGAGTAGAAATTTCTGGAGTCTGATGTAGATAGAAAATATATATATTTTTAAAAACCCCAAAACAGAGAAAATAACAGAAATAAGTGGTGATAGGCCTGAAAAGCATCAAGGGGTTGAAGCAAACCACACTGACCTAGAAGAATTCGGATAGGAGAAGGAATGGGAGGGGGGAGATGTCAGTGCCTACTGAGGACAAATCTGAAGTCATGTCTACAATCGTAGGTAAGCAAGGGGAAATGGAACAAGAAGGGAAGACAACGGTGAAGGAAAGAAGGAAGGAAGGGGAGGGAGAGAGGGTGAAAGGGAGGAAAGGAGAGAAAGACAGAAGGAAGGAGGGAAGGAGGAGGGAGGCTGAAGCCCAGAAACTTAAATCAAACAAAAGCAGAATGTTATAGTTGGAGTGTGGGGATTAGGAAAAGGGGAAAGATCAAAGAAGAAAGGCAGAGAGAAAAAAATAACATCTAGGGGAAAAAGAAAACAAACAAATATGGCTAAGCTACATACCTCACCTAATTGAGGAATGTCATTATATCATTTCCACTAATCACTTTTTACATTAAGTAATATCTGAGAAGACAAGGTTGAAAGTGACAAGTGAGTGTGAAAACAGTGAAGAAACAGAAGGAAAATAAATATAAGTCTTGGGTAGCTTTTATTACATAATAATAAGAAAAAACAAAACCAGAAATAACCCCTTCAAGTATGAGAGAAAGAAGAAAAAATAATAGAACAGGAAGATGGCAAAATTTGAAATTCCTAGACCAGAAACAAATGTCTGGAAAAATTTAAATGTTAAGAAAATGCTTTGTAGGAGTGGCACCTATGGCTCAGTGGGTAGGGCGCCGGCCCCATATACCAAAGGTGGTGGGTTTGAACCCCGCCCTGGCCAAACCACAACAAAAAAATAGCCAGGCCTTGTGGTGGGCGCCTGTAGTCCTAGCTACTCAGGAGACTGAGGCAAGAGAATCACCTAAGCCCAAGAGCTGGAGGTCGCTGTGAGCTGTGACGCTGCTGCACTCAAAGTGAGACTCTGTCTCTAAAAAAAAAGAAAAAAGAAAATGCTTTGTACAACAATGTCTTTTATGAAATTTGGAGTAATTATTACCATAGACAAAGAAAAGCTACATCAGAACAGGAAAGTGGAATTGTTAACTATGAGGACAGGTAATCAGAGAAAATTCTAAGGAAGTAGTAAATTTGTAATACAGAAAACTAGCTAAGGAAGAGAATAAAGAATTTAAACAACACACAGCTGAAGGACACAAGAATTTAATAAACAAGATTGTCACAGGACACACATGCATTGTACAGACTTGTGCAAGTCCAGAGACAAGGCACAGACCGGGTAGACATAATTTCATTACAGCTGATTCACAACGCTCCATCTCAATAACCCCACAGGTGGCAGCAATTTGAAAATACTATTCCTCTGGGCTATTTTAATGAAGCATGGTGTAATAAAAACATTGAGGTTTGCAATCATACCTGATTTGGTCCCGCCACATAGACTTGAACTGAGGATAGATGGCGCCGTAAACATCACGAAAACTAGGGGTTGCAACAAAGAAAATGACAATCAGGCACACGTAAGCTTCCAGAGAAAGGGCGGCACTTCTATAGTCGGCAGCTTTATATCCCAGCCACTAAGTATTGACTAAAACTTTCCATTGAAATTCTCCCCTGCACCACGCTCTTCATTACGAGCAAAGCCATTCATCAGTTCTTTCATGCTGGTTCAATTAAATCCTAGAGTGCTCCGAGGCGATGTAGCATCACCTCTGGTGAGGAATTTCAATTCCGTAAACAGGCCTGTAAATATGCTACTGTGGATAAATTGGCCATCAGGGTGACAGAGAGTAGCAGAGGAAAACGTGTGATTACAGCTAGTTTCAGTGTGCTCGAGAGCTGCTGAGCCATTGCTGTGAGCAAGAACAATGCTTTTGCCTCCTCTGCTTATTTTTGCTTTTTCCATATTAGCTATTTTCAGGCAAATACTCTTTGTCTGATTTATATTTCCCACTTAGTTACTTTCACAATAACCCTGACCTATATTTTATCTTTTTAAAAAATCGAATACCCTCATACTCCTTTTCCCACTGAGTGTCATTGTGCCGTTTTCATCACCTTTCAACCTTCTAGGCCTTCCAATCTTAGGGTTGTAGAAATATAAGCTGGCACAGTGAGGGTTTTTATTCTTAAAATTAACTTCAATGTGGAGGACTCTCATTTATCTGCATTTTTTACTTTTTCTACTTTTATGTCCTTGTTTTTATGTAACTACTTTGACGTTACAGAGAGAAAAATGATTTCAAGTTTTTGGCTATGTTGCATTACAGACATTGCACTTGTCTTTAAAGAAAACATCTTTTTAAAGACAGTAATATTGTTTAAAAATATATTGTTTAAAGGAAGAGAATAGTGTTATCTAAAACTCTAAAAAGTACTTTAATACATAGTTATCTCGAAAAATTCCAGAGACAAAGATTAAGGTATCAACAAAAGGAAATAACTTTGTGCACAGAAACTTCTGATAATTATTTATATTTACCAAACACAATGGAATTTGTTCTGCCAAAAGAAACAGATGCAGGATTTTCTAAAATAAAGTAAATAACATCTTAAAGCCTTTAAGTTTAAGAGTTTTCAAATAGAAAAACTCCAATGAAGGCAACTATGTAATTGTTTTGACATTGTTAGTCGCAATATCCTGAACTTCAGATTGTCATGTATTTTTTTCTAATACAAAATTCATGCAGAAGTGTATTTTGTTTGAATATTATAGATAAAACTCATAATCTAGAAGATTTCTACAATCGTCTACAGCCACTTACCAGTCAGCGGCCTCTCCTGATGTTACTTTAATCAGAAATCACAATCCTTCTCACCTAAAAACACTGTGTGCCTTCATTGTATTATTATTTCAATTGTATTTTAAAAGTTGAGTAGAGAATAAATTCTACTGATACACCTGAAAGTAATATGTTTTTAAAGATTTGGGTTAATATTGTCCTTTAGTTTAAAATTGGTCCTTGAAATTATAAGTTTCATTTTTAAAAAGAAGTATGATAGAAGGATGTTTGGGTATGTTGGGTAAGTTTTAATATCATTTTACAAATCCAAGGATAGAATAAAGATAGTTTATTGGGTTACAAATCATGTGGGGCTTATCAGAGGGAAAAACCTAAGTCTGAAAAAACCTCCCCTTTTGAGTCTTTTAGGGATATATATATATTATATATATATATATAATATATATATATTCACCTAATAAATGAATGGATACAATCCCTTTCTAGGGGGCAAAATGTCAGTGTTCCCAGGCCTAGGAAACTTACACGAAATTGAGCAGGCCTGGCAAAGGGGGTTGCGGTTTTGGCCAAGTGCAAGGGGATTATTTGTGTCCAAATATCCATGGCAGATTTTTTTTCTTGTACTGATATCATTAAACCTTATTGGTGTTGGAATTTCCATGGGATTTCTATATCAGCATAAAAAGATGCCTAGATATTTCTTGAAATTGTATCAATCACAATGAGTGCTTTATCAAGTGTTAGCTGCCTCCATATTTTCTAATTAGAATGTTCTGCCTTTATGACAAAATAGGGACCCATTCCAAGGATTCTGTTTTCAGGTTCTATTCTGCCTAAGTCTGCCCCATCCCACTAGCAGTATTTAAAAAAATGCAGATTTACCTACTAAATAGAACATATTTTATCTAATTGCACATCCATGTGAAGAAAGAGTATAATTCGCCTCTCACAGAGCTACTCCATATTTGCCTGAACGATGCATTAATTCGGGGTTGATAATAATAAGCTTTATTATGTTATTTAGTCCACATTTTGCTCTAAGACTCCTTAGGGGCTTATTGTAATTGGTAAATAATAAACTTAACTAGGATTTCTATAAATAAGTTTAATTCCTTCTTATATATTAATATCTTACTGATAAAGTCATTCCTATTCTCTTCTCAAAGTTCAAAACAGTAAGTTTGTTTCTTTAAACATTTTTTAGACAAATGATTGATATTTTGAAAGTTTTGTGCAAGAATACTTCCTCCTTTCTTTCTCCCCTAGTCAGTTGGCATGAGATTGGATTGAATATGAAAACTACTGAATTTGCTAGAGTATCGCTTCACTATCTCAAACATGCAAATATATACAAAATACATACACATATGTGTATTATGTGTGTGAAAGAGAGAAATACATACACATATGTGTATTATGTATGTGAAAGAGAAAGGCAGAGAATGCTTCCATATTCAGAATTTAGCATCAAGACTTCTCTTGAGTGTGATTTTGATGCATTAGTGGGGGTAGGACCAAATAGAAGACTATGCTTAGGTCCATATTCTTTATGATCTTAGAATGCAGTCAGGGTTTTTTAGAGGTTTAGTTTACATAGCCCGTTCTTACATTTTATATACCTCTTATAAAATACATGAGGATAAATTAAAAAATGCTTTCTCTAACTTAATTATAGCTTTCGTGATTCATTAAATCCAAAATAACATATACCAACATGCTATTGTAGCTCATACATTGGAAGTAGTGAATTATTTTGTTTTTTTATACATTGTTATAAAAATAATTTAATTATAACATTCCTTTCCATAATATACAAGTAATCACTTATATAATTAAAATTATGATTAAATGCCTTAGACAATACATTAACAGGTAGTTACAAAGTCAAAATACAGCAGACTTACATAAGCTGCAATAGTTATTTCACAGAAATGTTATGTCTTCAATAGAAAACCAGAATTAATCTGCCAGGCAAGACTGAGTGTAACAGCTATTACATGTTTTTGTACTTATATTCAAAGACTTCATCATTGTTGAGTTTACTAAGAAAAGAATAGCAGCAATGCATACTTTAAACATGAGTTTTAAAGGTAACATCAACAGATTTGGAGAGTCTACAAACCAAAGTAGGTGACGTTTAAATTTCACCAGCGTTAATAAGCTTAGGTCATATGTAGTGAACGTCCCTTAACCTCTAATTATTTAATAATAAATGACAATAGTAATAAACTACATTCATTTATAGCATACCATGTCCCAGAACTTGTGTTAAATATATGTTCTCTTAACTGGCATTATAATTTTCACTTTACAGTTGGAATTGTTTTGAAGTTTAGTTCTCTTAAAAATTCAATAAACTGCTCAAGATGAAAGGGAAAGTCATGGGCAGGACTGGGATCCAAACACAAGTCTATATATTACAATATAGCTGCTCATTCGATAGTTAACACCAAACTAAGTTTTGATCTGTTCCTTATTTTAATGATTATTCTTGTATCAATTACCGTTTAGTCTGGGAAGCAGAACTACTAAACGTAAGATAAAATAAGAGATTTGTTATAGGAATTAGATTTTTCAGAATAATGGGAAAGGTTGTGAAAATAAGAGTCCTGAAGTAAACAGTGGGAGATCAGATAAAAGTCACCCGTCCGGAGCCCGAGGTACTGAGGAAATCTGACTGCCTTTTTCCAGGGGTAAACCTGAAGTCTGCGGCGACTTCAGACATCAGGAGGGCAGGCAGTTGAGGGGGACAACATATATGAAATGAAGGTTAAGCAGAGATGAACAGGATCTCACAGGACAAATAGACACCCTGAGTATTCTAAATCCCACAAGGACAATCTGTAACCCAAGTCTGTCAGTGCATCAAATTCCAACGATGTGAGTGGACTGAAGTCTGTTCTGCTCAGCACTAAGTTGCACACTTCCCTTGTGATCGCGCACCCTCTGGAAAAGAGAATTCTAAAAGACGCATTTCTCATTCATGTAAGATAACACAGTAAAAGGCCAGCATTTTCCACAAAGATTTTTGCATCTAAATTTTGGAAGTAGGCAATGAGGATAGAAAGACTATAGTCTTTATGAAGTTTATATTAAAATGATTTCAGGTTGAAGTTACCATGATATTCTTTAAGAGACAAACACCAGGTTAAAAAATATCACAGGATTTACACTCAGCAGAATTTACATGGATCTCCCATCAAAATCGAACTGGATTCTGCCTACAGTATTTTTTTAATACATTTCTGGGTTTACTAGGAAATAAATAAATCTCTAAGGACCTAACAGAAGCAAACACTTTGAAACTGCAGCAGAGAGCTGTGAGGGGTTAGCCCATGAAAGGTAGTAGATTTCTCAGGGCCGCACTATATAATATCCTATATAACCTGAATGCAAGGCAAAGTCAGAAAGCTCAACCCGAAAACCCCACATTCTTAGTCTCTCAGAACAAGAAAAATTGATTTCAGGTGGATGGCAATGCAGGAAACAAGCAGAACCCACGACAAATCCTCTCTGGCAGACAAAGTACCCTAAGTGAGTCTTGGTATACCACAGAATATTTTAACCAAAATATTAAGTCTATAATTAAAAAAAAATAAAAAAGGTATTATGAAATAGGAATAAAAATGAAACCAAAAAATGACAAGACCTCAGATAATAAAATCATTAATTATAAAATATAACTTTTGGAATATCTTATAAATTAATAAACTTTCCTTATAAATGAATTTCTGAAGGCAACTGACTGTAGTGATTTGACACGTTGATTCTCAAATTTGGAATCCTTCAAAGGGGAAAGTCCCCAAAATAGGCCAGATATCGTGAAGAATTATAAGCTAGAAGGCCTTGCTGTAAAAGATGAAATATTACAAAGCATCTTCCATAAACCATACCTATTTCTCCCCTGCCATGTCATATCCCATCCACGCAGCCACGGTCCTAAGTTTTCATTGTTGGAATTATTTTAAAAAGTAAGCTTTATCACATTTATTTAGGTATACACAATATTTCATCTGGTTTTTTCTTGTTTTTGAGCTTTAAAGAGACATACTATTAGGAGTCTTGTTTTCTCTTTTATCATTCAACCATTTCTTTGTGAACCATGTTTTTGGCTATAGCTGCATTTCATTTGTTCTCACTGTTTATAATGTTTCTCATTGTGAATATACCACAATAGATATATTCTTTGTTCTCTTTATGAAAATTAAGAATTTTAATCTTATTTTTCTATTGTGAGCAATGCTCTAAGGACTCTTTGAAGGTATCTCCTGATTTCTGTGACTGAGAGTTTTTCTAAAAGAGGTATCTACAATGGCATGGTTGGGTCTTAGGACCAAAGCTTCTCCAAATGGATTGTGCAGTATCAAATCATTTTCTGAAGTTCTGCCTGCAACACTTCACAGACATCAAACTCACCAATTCAGTCAGTAAGTCTGGTGGTATATGCCACAGATATAGTTAAGAAACAATTTTTTTAGTTACATAGAAAGAATGATATTTGATAGCACAACAAAGTAACTATAATCAAAAATAAGTTAGGGTATACTTAAAACTAACTAAAAGACTGGGGAATATTCCTAACACAATAGGAATGGATACCTCAATTATCCTGATTTGATTAATTCACACTGTTTGCCTAAATTAAAACATAACATGTACCCCATAAAGATATAAACTATTATGTACCCATAGTTAATAAAAAAATTTTTTTTTTGTAGTCTCACTTGGTCACCCTTGGTAGAGTGTCGTGGTGTCTTAACAACAACCTCAAACTCTTGGGTTCAAGTAATCCTCTTGCCTCAGCCTCCCGAGTACCTAGGACTATAGGCACCCACCACAATGCTGGCTGTTTTTTAGAGATGGGGTCTCACGCTTGCTCAGGCTGGTCTCTAACCTGTGAGCTCAGGCAATCTACTTGCCTTGGCTTCCCCCCCCAAATTTTTTTAAGGAACAAATTTTCAAAGTGTTAACTTTGCTTTTTACATAGCTGGTTTTGACCTTGCAGACTTACATAGTTTGATAACTTATAATTATTATGTAAAATCTTGAAAAATCTATAAAAGTGTGAAAATGGCATTTCTATTAGTGTCATTTTGGCAGTTTTGTTTCAAGAAATGGCTTGCAATTGCGGAGTATTGGTATAAAATGAAGCAGACTATAAATGTATAAATGTATGTGTAAATTAAATTCCTACCAAGTAGGTAGAAGATTATAAGCAGACATTGTTTATGGGTAATTTGGGAGATAACTAGATAGATAGGTAGATAGACAGATAGACAGATACAGATAGATAAAATTTGACTAGAGCCCCAAGAGCATTCGTTTGAGTGATAGGAATTTAAAGTTTTCCTTTATTTAGATGAGAGAAGTAAAGGAGCCATAGTTAAGTGTTTCTAAGAATCATTTTAGAAGTTTCTTTGTCTTGAATGAGATTTTACTTGAGTTGGTGAAATTTCAGTAACTCTAAGTTTTAGTAATTTGGACATTTGCTAGCATGATTTGTAGACTTTCTTTTTTAATATCAAAATGGTTATTGAACTGTTTGACAAGGGAAATATGGAGGTGAATGTGAAATTTTATTTTTCAGGACCTACCAACTGAAAAGTTGAAGTTCTATTGCTTTTTTAGTAGCACATTTCCTTTATGGTATCTAAGCCTCATCCCATACCTTTTTAATCACTGTCAATTATGAAAATTTTAATTTATTCTACTTGCATCTCTGATTATGCAGCCCAGACTAGGACTTTTCAGATACTTAGAGCAAAGAAGGGGACATTATTGCTGTCTTATTCCTCTTTTTCCTTTCTTATTCCTTGATTTAGATTATTGACAACAGGCTGTAAGTGTTGACCATGTTCTCTTTGTTTAATGACTTTAAGTCACAGAAGACAGGTTCCCTTTAGTTGCTGTAGGTTCTCTGTCTTTTTTTTTTGAGACAGGGGCTCACTCTGCCTCCTGGGTAGAATACCTGGCATCATAGCTCACAGCAACCTCAAACTTCTGGGCTTGAGCAATCCTCTTTTCTTAGCCTCTAGAGTAGCTGGGACTATAGGCACCCCCACAATGTCCAGCTATTTTTAGAGACGGGGTCTTGCTCTTGCTCAGACTGGTCTTGAACTCCTGAGCTCAGGCAATCCACCTGCCTCGGCCTCCCAGAGTGCTGGGATTACAGGTGTGAGTCACTGCTCCCGGCCTCTGTTGGTTCTCTGTATATACTGACTATCTCCTGGTTCTCTATGTATCTGGTGGCCAAATGCTGACTCCTTGATTTAGTCTATTGGACAGTTCTTTAGAAAGATATTGCAGTTGCTCTGTCCAGTTCCCTCAAGGGAAATCTGACTAAGACACGGTGGCTCTTTTTTCCTCTGCCTTTGGCCACCACTATGGAAGAAATCCTCAACACTGTCTCTTGCTATTATGGTTTTCCCTCCCAAAAAGCAATGCGCTTGAATAATGGCACATAGACCATAATCTTGTTTAAATTCAGAGTACCATAATATCCCACACTCAGGGGAAATCAGGTCTTATCCTTACTAGGGCAGAGATGGGATGAGGGCTGTCCCCTGATATTCTTTCAGTTCTGCCATCTCGTCTGTCCCTGTCATCAGCATCAAGTATTTTTTCTTATTGTTCAGTGACTCATAACACTCAAAATAACTACTTCTTGACACCAAATGATGCCATACTTTCCCCAAATCCCTTATATTTCTATTTATAAGTGACCAATCAGCTTGAGACAACAGGGAATTTTATGAATATAGTCTTCAAAATACAACATTTTTACTGAAAATAAAGTCCTATTTTTCAAGTATTTGGATCATAAAAATATCTAATTAGTAACTCTTATCTATTTATTTTTTATTTAAATATGCACAATTAATTGATTAGCTAATTATAATATAGTACGAGATGTTAAGATTCTGTATGGATGCCAACACAAAATTGATCTCTTTAGTATTTATATTAAAAATTTCCCATTTTGAGAGTCAAATATCTTAGTTTAATAATTTCAGGTCTATACCATTAAAAAAATAACTGGAAATGTACATAAGGAAGTATAATATTTTTACATGTTTTGTTTGCAATAGTTGTATCTCCAGACATAGATAATTTTTTGTGTGTGACATTAAGAAGACTTGTAGGTAAATAAGCTGAAATAAAACATGGCCAAGGAATCTCTCTTCCCAATATCTAATAAAATGAATAAAATATAGTGAGAAAAATATAGCCAAAAGCAGCCAAGGAAAGGGTTCTTATATATGCATGTAATAATTTAGAAGACTATATAAAAAGGAAGGCAGTATTCTCATATACTGTATCAGAGCTGGATGTTTTTTACTTACAGATTTATGACATAATAAATTTAGTATAATTCCATGTCTTGAGTGGGGGAAGGAAATAATGGATTATATAACACTCATTTATGGAATGTACCTTTTCAAATTTCTCCAACCTCTTAGAAACATTTGTGAAAAAAAAAGTATAAAGAGTGCCACCTTAGTATGAGAGGAATATACTTAACATATATTTACATGAAGGAAAATTGTGGGAAAATCCACTGAAATGTGGAGTCCCAAGCAGTACCAAAACAATTGGACTTAACATTTTCCAGGGTTCTACACTAAATAGTAGCTGGACAAGAATAAATATGCCACAGCTGGTACTGGGACTACATACCTCGCTGAGTGGAGTTGGCTTTGGCATAAGAGCCTTCATGTCAACTAAGAAGAGAAGGCAGAATCTAGCATCCACTACAGGCTATATACTTAACCCTTCAAGTTCTCTCTTTTCCCCCATCCTCTTATCCCAAGGCTTTGGAAAAGTAGATAAATAGCAATACCTAGAGCATCTAAAGAGAAGACTAAAGGAAGAAAATGACATGAATGGGTGATAAGAGAAATTCACCCACATTTCAGATTAAAGAAAGTTTGAGCCGGCCGGGCAAGGTGGCTCATGCTTGTAATCCCAGCACTTAGGAGGCTGAGGCAGTTGGATTGCCTGAGATCAAACTCACAGGTTTGAGCCAGAGCTAGACCTTGTCTCTAAAAATAGCCGGGCATTGTGACAGGTGCCTGTAATACCAGCTACAAGGGAGGCCTAGGCAAGAGAATCACCTAAGCCCAAGAGTTTGAGGTTGTTGTGAGCTAAGACACCATGGCACGTTACCAAGGGTGACAAAGTCAGACTCTGTCTCAAAAAAAAAAAAAAAAAAATCCAGTTTGGAGGAAAGAGGAAATTAAGAAAATTAAGCAAATCACTCTAAGTGAGTCATTTGTGAAGAATATTCAGTAAAGCATAATTAAATTTTGTTTCAAAAGGAGCTCCAAAAAGACATGACAAAATACAATGATATGAAAGTGGAAATTACAAAACTAAAAAGCAACAAAAATTCAAAAGAGAATATTGAATTCAATTCAATGTAGAACTCCAAGTATAAAATTGGGGGGAATTACGATTGCAATAAAGAATATGAAGATCATAAATCATGAATAACAATAGTACTGGCACCCAAAATTATGAGTGGAGAAGCAAATGTAATTAACATCAATATTACCTCTTCTAAATTAACTTTAATTTTGTACACTTAATATGTGCAAAGCACAATACTATTCACTTTCTCAATGTATCATTTCATTGAATCCTAAAACAGTCCTATATTAAAATGTCTTAACCTCATTGTATAAATGAGAGAATGAAAGAATAGTGATACTATATAATTTACTTAAAGAAAGTGAAAAGGCTGAGATTCAAATGCAGTCATCCTGACAGCACAGCTTTTCTTCCTTCTTTTTCTTTTTTTTTCTTGAGACTGAGTTTCACTATGTCGCCCTTGGTAGAGTGCTGTGGTGTCACAGCTCACAGAAACCTCCAACTCTTGGGCTCAAGTGATTCTCTTGCCTCAGCCTCCCAAGCAGTTGGGACTACAGGCGCCTGCTATAACACCTGGCTATTTTTTTTTTTGTTGTTGTTGTTGTTATTGTTATTTAGCAGGCCCAGGCCAGGCTCGAACCCACCAGTCTCAGTGTATGTGGCCAGCACCTGACTCACTGAGCTACGGGAGCCAACAGCTTTTATTCTTATCCATCATTAAGTATGAAAATTGCCTGATTTTTTAATTATTATTGAATGTTACAATCTATTTTGATTTTACTCTTCTACCTTTTCTTCACTGTTTTTGTTTTGTTTTGTTTTTAAAGAGACAGGGTCTTGATATGTTGCCTAGGCTGGAGTGCAATACTGCAATCATAGCTCACTGCAGCCTCCAACTCCTGGCAGACTCAGGTATTCTTCCAACCTTAGCCTCCCAAGTAGCTGAGACTACAAACACATGCCACCATGCCCAGCTAATTTTCTATTTCTATTTGTAGTCATAAGGTCTCCCTATGTTGCCCAGACTGGTCTCAAACTCCTGGACTCAAAGTCTCCTGCCCCAGCCTCCCTAATTGCTGGGATTACAGGCGTGAGCCACTGCACCCAGCCTTACTTGCTTTAAAAAAATAATTCATAGTTATTTCCAGGAAAATGAAATCAATAGGCTAAAAGATCAACAAACAAAAACCAAAACTTAAGTCGTGAATGAAAATCTGGATAGTGATTATAACAAAATGGCGTCCTAGCTCAATCCTTAGGTCAATAGTGACATTTTAAGAACCAGAAAGCCCTGCTTGAATTATGTTAGGGTAGGCAGGACAAGACTGAGAAAGCAGAAATAAAATGCCTACCAATGTTAGAAAGAGCCAATTCACTCCAGAGCTGGTGTCTATTTTTATAAAATGTAAATATTTCAAGCTAAATAGGTTTAATATAATTCCATATTTTCATGGAGTAGAAATTGTGGATTATATAAAGATCATTTATGGAATGTGCTTTTAAAAACTAAATTGATTACACTGCTTATTCTTATTACAGTTGTCTTTGTCTTTTTATTTAGTCCGTATTTTCCATAAAACCTGCAGACTCTATCAAATAGTCTTATTGGACAATATTTGTTTGAATTTAGTTAACTGTACTTACAGCTGTTATTTCAAATCAGAAAATAACTCTGTTTTATTGCAGTAGTACTTGATTACAAATATATGAGTACATTTCCCAGTTACTCTGTTTTGAGTGGAAAGTTTAAATTAATGAAGAGCTCTGCAAAAATATAATTATCCTTCAGCCCAATTGTCCTATCAATTTTTTATTTTTTTATTTTTATTTTTATTAAACCATAGCTGTCAATTTTTTTAATAACTGGAATGACCTTTTAAAAAAGGAAAATGCTGAAGAAACAAAACTATGGCTTAGAAAACATGAATTAATATGAATGACTTAAGAAAAATAAGCAAGTGTCCATTTATCAACACTGACGAAAACAGAATTTATATATTAATTGTTTACAATATAAACCTGTAGGAAGAAAAAAAAAAAAAAAAGAAGAAAACAACTTATGGCAGCGCCCATGGCTCAGTGGGCAGGGCACTGGCCACATACACCAATGCTGGTGGATTCAAACCCGGCCGAGGTCAGCTAAAGCAACAATGAAAGTTCCAACAACAACAAAAAATAGCTGGGTATTGTGGCAGGTGCCTATAGTCCCAGGAGGCTAAGGCAAGAGACTTGCTTAAGCCCAGGAGTTTGAGGTTGCTGTGAGCTGTAATGCTACAGCACTCCACCCAGGGCAACAGCTTGAGACTCTGTCTCAAAAAACAAAAACACACACACACAAAAAAACCTTACCATTGGTTTTCAATGTATAAGTTTTATTCTCATTTCCTTCCTACTCACGTATCTGGATGCATAAACAATTATAGTTACCCATCTTGTAGGACAAGGACAATTATGGGCTTAACCTTAGCTGTCTCTCTGTATATCAAGTGCAGAATTCCAAGTTTGAAGGTCAAGATAAGTGTGAGAGGTTTAAGACCAAAGAGAAGGATGAATAATGAAGATGGATAATATTATCAAAGCTGGATCATTTTATACTAGTAGCTAAGGAACTTCTTGTTTCATTGTTTTGTATTGCATTTTTTTTTTTTTTGAGGTTGAATTTGTTTTTGAAAGACAGTGTGGTAAAACGTAAACAGGTATAGATAAGGTCAATTACCTGGCTCAAGGCATCTTCATTTACTAACTGCATAGGACTTAATTTCCTAGAAAAATGTCAGGATTTTTCAAAGCATCGAGTAAAATAGAACAAGAATGCACTTCTTTGGCTGAAAAGCCCTTTCTCTACATTCATGATATTTAGTATTTGAGAGTTATCTTTCTCAAATTCATTTATAAGATGAAAAACATTATAGCTTAAAACAGCAACCTAAATTAAAAATATACTTACAAATAGGAAATAACTCACAGCAAGGGTCTAAAAGCAATTATGGAGTCATAGATGTTAGGACTGACAGTAATTTTTTTTAAGTAAATGAAAGCTAAACAGCAGTATATGTTTATGCACTGTTTACTACTCATTTTGTTGCTTTCATTAAATATGTGGACACTGAACATGAGTAGGTAGTATAAGAAAACTGTTGGCATTGTTTGCAGGATTGAGGTTTAAAAGACAAAATCAACTTAAAGAATAGGAATTTTTTAAAAAACTGTTGTGCAAACCCAGAAATTTTAGCTTATGTAGTTTCTAAAATAAAACAAAAAACACCTCTGCCATCAATGTTATTGTAATGTGGGTTAAACACCAACAGATTGCAGACTCTCTCTAGGGTTCTTTTAGAGTACAGATAGCTTATTCAGTGTCATTTCTCTTTTCTGTTGATTCTACCGGGACCCATATACAAGCAATATGAACTCTGTTATCACCTATGACCTTTCTGTGAAGAAAACATTGGACTGTTGTCTCCTTATTGTACAGACAGGGTAAGGCTTGTCTGGAAAAACCTTTTTCAGTGATATTCGATTGTCCTAAGGCTGATAATCAGAGGTGAAAAATAATTCTAAAAAATAATGTGCAGAAATATGCAGGAAAACACAAGCAACCAAGTTTAGAAACAGACTATTTAGCTTCAAATAGGTTGCAGTTGAAATATCACACTAATGCCTACAATTATTTTTATCTTTATTGCATATATTCTACAAGCAATGAAGATTTTTTTTCACACAAATTTTGTATTTTCTCTAGCTATTTTTTATTCAAGGTAACGGTAGCTGCATAATTTACGACTTTACTACAAACAAAACTACGTATTTCCCTATACCCTCCTAAATGTAAAGTAGCTGGGTTAATATAATAGCTTTCTCTATACATTCATACAAATTGTTTATTACTTAAGCAAAGAAAATAACACTTGCCATTAAAACACCTCCTGTATTAATATAAAAATTATATTAGTAGTCTATAATTTTGAAAATTAGATAAATTATAAAATTAACAAATATTTATTTTTTGCCAGTAAATACAATTTCTTGGTGAGCGTAAGTCAGACTGGCATGGTCCAAGGAGGCAGTACTGCCAAAGCCCTCATGAGTGCAGAGCTCGCCACTTGTCCAATGGGCCACGATTGGGGATGTATTTGACTCCACAACCATCAGGGATGAGGCGCTTCGCAGCCACTTTGTCTTCAAATTCATCAGCATTAAACTTGGTAAAGCCCCACTTCTTGGAGATATGGATCTTCTGGCATCCAGGGAACTTGAACTTGGCCCTGCGTAAGGCTTCGATCACATGCTCCTTGTTCTGAAGCTTGGTGCGGATGGACATGATGACTTGGCCGATGTGGACCCTGGCCACAGTACCCTGGGGCTTTCCGAAGGCACCTCGCATCCCGGTCTGGAGCCTGTCAGCCCCAGCGCAGGACAACATCTTGTTGATGCGGATGACGTGGAAGGGGTGGAGCCGCACTCGGATGTGAAAGCCGTCTTTGCCGCAACTTTTCACCATGTACTTGTTTGCACAAATACGGGCGGCCTCCAGGGCTTCCGAGGAAAGCTGCTCGTATTCATCAGACACCATGTGGCCACACAGCGGGAACTCGTCCACCTTTGCCTTCTTCCTACCCAGGTCGAAGATGCGGATCTTGGCATCGGGAACACCTCGGCAAAAACGAGATTTGGGGTACGGCTTGTTCTTGCAGTACCGGTAACAGCGAGCAGGCCGGCGACCCATGGCGACGCCAGGAATCCCGGTGGTGCGTCGAAGGGACGAGCGTTCCCACACCTGCGCCTGCGCGGAGCTTACGTAGTACAGTAGTACGTTTCCCGTGGTCCCCCGCGGGAAGCGTAAAGTCCGTAGGTCGACGTGAAGACGCTCTTTCAGGGCGCCGCCACCATAGACTCGGGACGCTCTATGCGTCAGCGCCCTCGCTACCCAACAGTGCGTAAACTAAGCTGGGGCAAGTGGCCGAGGGCCGGGGCTGCGTCCAGGTCTGGGTGAGGAGTCAGGCCTTGCTACAGTGACGCGGGCTGATTTCTCCCCATGGTGGTCTTGGGCTTGAAGCCTTTGCTTTAGGCCTTCCATAAAGCATAGAAGACGTATTTTGCTAAAGTTTTTAGAAAAAGAGTCCCTTCACTTAGTATAGTCTGTTTGCACTTTAGTTAAAAACCGTAATTCTCTTTCCACGGCTTGTATCTTCCCGTCAGTGTTTGCAGATCAGGCTGTTCCTTGAAGACTGTGCGGCCACCTTCCCGAGGTAAAGTGATGTCTTAACCTTTCTAATAAGGCTCAGGAAGAGATGAAAGTCAAGAGAGGCATAAAGAAAAGATCTTTGTTATGCATATTGCTTGATAATTGTCTTATAAACGTGAAGCTTTCTTTGTTCCTCTTCACTTGGCCTAATGGGGTGATTTTACTATCAAAGTGGGGTGTAGAGATTAAAATGCAAACTGAAATTAAGTTTAAGATGACTTGCGTTTTTAAACGTTAAAGCTGCCGAAGCTATGTTAAAGAGTAACTATGCTTTAGTAATCTTTTACACCTTTACAATAAGTTTCATCTTTTTTTCTTCTGCTATTACATTTTGTAAAAATGTTATGACTAGGATCAGAGTGTAGGGAGGGAGGAAGGACAGAGAAATTATGAATAGTCTGTAAAACCTACTTGCATTTTTTCCTCCCTTTAAAAAATTTTTTTTGATGTTACTTCCTAGATCCATGACATCATGGATGAAGTAACAAATTCCCTCCAATATGAATATATTTTGCTAATGATTTCTCTTTAACATAGAAAACTCAGCTGTTATAAAACTCCTGCCCTCATTGAGCTTATGTCTAGGAGAGGGTTTAAATACTACTCAAATAACATATCATAAAGTGTAAAGTGTATCAACAACAACAACAAAAGACAAAGTAAGCCCTGGGACCTTGATGTAGACTGAGGAATGAACAGGAAAGACTTTTGTCAGTTAAGAGTTTTCATGTGGTGACCATGGCACATGGGGCCTGGCATGTGCAAAGGCCCTGGAGCAAGCAGGAACATGGAATGTTTTAAGAAACTGAAGTAAGGCCAGTGTGACTGTGAGTGAGAGGGTGAGTGGATTAACTTAGAGGGTGTACATATGTGAGAGGGGCCTTACATATCGCATGGGATTCTGGTCTTAATGCAGAGTCATTGAAGAGCTTCCTACAAGTTTTATCACTCTGATTATAGTGTGGTGAATAGACTAGAATGGGCAAAAAAATAGATCAAAAAGGAAAGCTTTGCATTGCTACAGAAAAGATATGATGTGAACGCAATATATTTTACTCTGTAAACATACTTGTATCATTTTTATTACGACTATATGCCAAGAGTCTATGATAGCATCTAGGAGAGAGGAGTCTGTGAGGTGAAAGGAAGATGTCTGATTGGAGTTCATGTGCTATCACATGTTCACTTCCACTTGTCTGGACTCCCACCTCTTTAGGGTTGTCAGAACCCTGCAATCTCTGACCATGAGAAGCTTATGTCAGTATCAGGGCTGGCCTGCGTAAGCTTCTTTCATTAATCCAAGGCTGAGTAATCCTTGTTTGCCTGGAACTGCACCAGTTCTGCAAAACCTCCTGTCCAACTCTCTGCGAAATTGGGAGCGTTGGACACCATACCATGCTCTTGCATGAGGCCCCTGCCAGTTGCAGGTTTAAAGTAGGAGGGTGAGAAGAGAAGAGGGAGGACCACAGCGTGATCCTCTATACTTTTTTGTTACCCTTGCAAATACTACAGGAGATCCTGTGGAAAATGCGTGAACCACATCATTAGATTTACATGTGGACAGCATTCTTCTCAATTTCAACATTTTGATTTTTTCCTTATCTCCCTACCTTTGCCATCTGCAGTGTGCATCAGCTTAAACAAACCTTGCACAAAAAAGTGTAAAACTTGTCTGCTTTGAAATTTATAGCGAAGGGAGACATGACTATCATGTAAAATAGAGATGGTTTAAAGAATGGGTACACGTGTAAGTGGAGGTAAGGAATAAGGTATAAATGAGACAGGGCAATTACATAAGACCAGTAAGATCTTGAGGACAGGACTCTGTCTACTTGGTTCCCTGTTTTGTTCCTTGTTTTGACACATTATTGAGATGCAGTGGTGTGTTGATAAATATTTAACAACCTGTTGACTGAGAAGGGAGAAGAAAGACCTGATTCGTAGTATTTACTGACTTGGTGGAAATACTCCCTCCATCATCAATTTCAATTACTGTGATGTTACTGAACACAGAGATGAGGAGGGATGTACACAATCAACTGTGAGCCAGTGTTTACCAGCTCCAGCATGCTGCCATTTGACTGTGTACAGAAGAAAAATAGAAAAGACAAACTTGGCTGACTCTAATGATGCATGCCCTGTAATAATAAATGTTGGCGCGGTCAGGGAGAGATTATTTTCTAGGACCCCGTAGAAGCGGCTATGCATACATATTTAGACTCGATTCAGCTTTGACTGTGAAACAGTCTTTCCTTCATTGTTTCTCTTTGCTTTTCCACAACTCTTGGATAAGGGGTCTGCATTATTCTGTACTTATTGATTATGCAGCAAGGCAAACTTTAAGTATTTGGAATTAACACTAAACCATGTTGGAAGTGCAAGCAAATTCCCAGTATCCTTTGCTTTCATGCAAAGACTGGAAAAGAACAGTTTTTTGTATTAGTTTAAGGCATAATCTTCTTTCCCTTTTTGCTATTACATTTCAATTGTTTCACAAAGAGCTGAACTTGACTTTGTTCACAAGGAAGAATGCATTCTGGAGTCTAATATAGTGAGTGATACACATCATGAAAGCCCTCTCGTGCTACAGGAAGTGTCTGCATTGCTGATCATTCAGTCACAGGTGTCATGCCATCACTTGTGTTTGACAGTAAATCCCAACTCAGGGTTCATGTTCCCACTTGGATGTGAAGTGTGAAGGTTCCTCTTATGACTAACAGTCTTTTTTGTCTTTATTTCTAGTAACTTCACACTTAAGGGGGCTGTAATCTCACTTTTTTTGAGAGCTTAAGTTGAGCAATTTGAGTATCTATGCACAGTATCCCGAGGGTTGAGTAGTAAATATAAAAGAGCCGTGGTTGTGGCTGGCCTTTTCTGTAAAGTCAGCAATCATACTTATTGTCAAGGCTAACGGGTGGTCAATGCTGCCTGTCTCTCCATGTACCTGATTCACAATGGTTCCTTATCTGTGTGACAAGAAAATGTACAGAGACGCATATTTTTGAAGCAGAAATATTGTTAGACATTTTTAACTGTTTAGTCCCGGGGCTTAAAGCATTCTCATTTTTGACTTGTATTTTCTACATAAATGTTCTTCCTTTGGTTATCTTTTTTTTTTTTTTTTTAATTTTGGAAATAAGAACTGAATTTGTCTGCTTACTTTCATGTTTTGGTAGTACAGAATGAGTTCCCCCCAAATAAGTGATTTTTTTATAACATTCCAGAAAGTTACAGAAAAATAGGTAAGGATTAAATCAAAGAGAGGTAGCATAGCGCACAAATAGGCTCATTACAATTTGTTTTCCCTTGCAAATTTTTAATTTATTTGTTTAATTTTTATCCTTGTACAAAACTTAGAAGCCATTACTTAGTCTTACGTGGTAAGTAATTGATAGGTAGTTTTATGACTATGAATCCCTTCATGGAAGCGGTGTCGGTCGTAAATCCAAACCTTGTCCTCCTTTGCTTCTGAGATACTGCTGATAACCTACAGAAAACTTGGTTTTATTCTTCTTATTTTTACAAGATCTCCCTTCCTCCTCTTTTGTCCCGTCCCAATACCTTACATTAGGGGTGCTTAGATGGAAATCTTGATAGCCATCACTCGTGAGGCACAGAAACTGGACTCTCAACATATTTAATAATGGATGACTGTTCAGGCGCACACATACACTCACTTTCATCCATATTGTTTCTGCATCTCAGGTTGAAGATGTTAACAAGACCTAGCAGCTTTGAGAGGAAGAAAAGTGAAAGTCAGCTTTTCTTGTAGTTTATGTGCTCCCAGAGAGCAAATATATGTCTTTTGTGAGATTTTTCTATAGGTTTTGAAACTCCTGTAGCTGCATAAATATTACTTTCTTTGTTTGACAGTCTTGAAGGTCTGCAGCCCATGTTAATATGATTCTACTTCAGCACATTACCTCTTTTGTTTATATGTAATAGCGGTACATATTTGGGAGGTATCTGTGATATTTTGATAACATGTATCCAATGTGTTACCAAGTCAGGGTAATTTGGATATCCCTTACTTCAAATATTTACTTTTATTTAGTGTTAGGAGCATTCTAATACTTTTTTTTTTTAGCTATTTTGAAATATATAAAAAATTATTGTTAATTGTAGTCACTCCACTATAATGTCAAAAATCAGAACTTATTACTTCTATCTATCTATTTTTGTCCCAGTAAGCAGCATCTCTTTGTCCTCTGCCCTCTTCCATGCCTCTGGCAGCCACCAACTTCTACATCCACAATACCAACTTTTTAGCTCCCACATATGAGTGAAAGAAGATGCAATATTTGTCTTTCTATGCTTGTCTTATTCTACTTAGTGACCACCAATTCCTTCTCTGTTGCTGCCAATTATAGGGTTTCTTTTTTCTGGCTGAATAATATTCCATTGTGTATCTGTACTACATTTTCTTTTTTCATTCACTTGTGTACACTTAAGTTGATTCCATATCCTGGCAATTATGAGTAATCTATATATCGCCTCTTTAAGGAGAATTATAAACGATTTCTCCTTGTTTTGCTTGGTTCTGTCTGAAATACCATGTGTTTTTAAGACTTTTGGCATTGTACTCAAGTCTTTCTGAGGAGGAATAGATTGGATAAATAATGACACTAAATTATTATCTGACCATAAATTCAGTATACGTGTTGTTTCTTACACTTACCAATTATCTTATTTTTATCTTCTAATTTTATTTCTTTCCCTTGGCAAACTAGTAGTAAAAATGGAATCTATTATCACAACTGTGTGACCTTTCTTTTCCCTGGCACAACACGTATTTATCATTTTGTTATATCACTGTATTATGAACAACTCATAGTGATCTTAATTATTAATAACTATGAAATTATTCTATATATACTAATCAAGTGTAGAAGGAGTTACTCATGTTTATGTTGATGTTAACAAAGCTCTACATATTGTTTAAGTTTATGTCACTCAGTTTAGGTGAAAGGGGTAAGGAAATAATGTTGCCTCGACATAGTGCTGGGAACATAAGAACTGTGTCAGTAGATTTAACATTAAATCAGGATAAATGTGAGCTTTAATGTTAGTGGGATAAGTTTTACTGATTGGGGAAATTCAGCTGGGCATTTAGGAAGTGAGGAGCACAAGGCTTCACAAGACAAGTTAAAAAGGAAAGATACAAACCAGACTTAAGATGCTCAGTCATCAGCAGGCAGGTTATAAGGTAAATGATAAGAACTACGAGAAAACAGAGAGTGCAAAGACACCTTAATCCAGATAGAGGCCTGTTAAAAGGCACGAGAAATAATATGGTTTGAGGAACTTACTAAAGAACTGTGATACAGACAGATTCAAAATGTGAGGTTTGATCTTGAGTACTACTCTAAAAATTGTTCTTAATAACTTAGAATATTTTCCATTAAAATTAAGTACAAAAGAGGCAAACCTAATCTGTTGTTTAGAAGTCAAGATCGTGGCTATCCTGTGAAGGGCAGTCAGTGACCGGGAGGAGACATGGGGTACTTTTGGTGGCCAGTCATGCTCTATGTTTTAATTTGGGTTGCTTACAGGGGTGTGTTCAGTTAGTGAAAAATTTTTACATTTACTAGGTGTGTGCTTTTCGTGTGACTACTACAGTTTTATAAAGCATAAACATATTTGTATTATTACAAAATAAACGTTTTTGAAAGTAAGAACTAAGTAGTTTTAAAAGGGAAATCACCTCTGCAGTGCATCTGCCTTCAATGGATAGTTAGCTGAGGAGGCCACAGAGAGCTCCTCTCCGTTCTCCGCGGTGCCTCTCTGTGCTACATCTCACATTAGTATTCTCAGTACCTACTTAAATACTATTATAACATGGAGAAAGCTTCCTCAGTGTAAGTTGGGGTGGGGTGGATAAAAAAATACAACAATGACCTTGATGCTTCTCTACTCAGGATACTGAGCTAAGATCCTGAAACACTAGGCCTTCTTTCTCAGAGTATATCTGGCTAGTGTATACATTTGCAACTTTTTATGCACTAGAAAGTGAGGGTGTTTTGCCTCTAGGTTGTTTTGCAGTCATGGTTGTTGATCGTAACCACGGACACCCTGAGAGTCTTGGGTCTCTGCAGCTGCCTTCTGTCTCCAGGATCTGAGTTTTGCTAGTGTTCCCTCCTGTCAGGGCCCAAGACTGGCCAGGTCTTGGGCCACCTTAGCCAAGTTCCGGATGCGGACCTCTAAGTAGCTTGCTCAGGTCTGTTAGGTGCATGAGGGCTATCTACTTTAGCTGGAGAAAGAGAGAGAGTGTCTTAGAGAGAGAAAAGCAGTCTTCTTAGAAAGATAGATCTTAGTCTTTAGCAGAGCTTGGTAATCTTCAGCAGAGAGACGCCGTGCTGGCATTCTGCAGGCAGGAGAGGAGACAGAGTCAGAGTGAGTCCGTGATAGAATGTGCGTGCTCCCCACTGCCTGCTCCTCCAGTCTAATATAAGGCTGATCTTGTGCCTCTCAACTCACAGATGTAGAGACTGCCAGTTCACCACTGCTCTCATCTCACGAGCTCTCATGCTTGTTAGGAGAGCTAAATCCCTCTCTCCATGCCCTTTTCACTAAGATGTTCCATTGAGCTATGCAGGTATTTCTAATAACTCTCACTCCTCCTAGCCATAGGCTGTATGGGCTGTTACACCCTCCCCACCAGCTCTTGTTCTTTACACATAGTGGTGGTTTCACTGACACTGTCCCCCAAGTGCCATTATATCAGGAGTAAGGTCTTATTTCCCATTATCTTATTCTTTCGAATCGAATGAGATGTGCTTGGGTGGTATGTGCCCATTTCACTAGAAAATGCAGTGCTGAGATACTTGATCCAATATTATTCTAGGTGTGTCTGTGTTTTTGGATGAGATTAATATTTGAATTGATACAGTGAGTTGTCTCTAATTTGGGTAACCCTCATCAGTTAGTTGAAGACCTAAATAGAACAAAAAGACTGATCCTCCTGCGAGTAAGCAGGAACTCCTGCCTGCCTGCCTGCTTGAACTGGGTCATCAGTCTTTTACAGTTGTCAGACAAGTACTGAAACATTTGCTCGTTTTGAGTTTTGAGCCTACACCTGGTCTAAATATTCTAGTGACTACAGTGTGAACTACTATTACTGAAGTCTATACAGGGATACAAGTTTATGATAGACAAACAAAACAAGAAAAAGTCAAAATACTATTCTGGCCAGACTGTAGTAACTAATATTGACACTTTCCTATCCATGATATCTTTCTGCTTAAGCACAGTTATCTGAGCTATTTTACAAGGGGAATAAAAACAGTATTATGTTTAATAGAGAAATGTCCCCTATGAACATGTATTTATGTCTTTTATTTCACCAAGGTTAGGTAATCACAAACAGAATGTTAAGAAGAAAACACCCTTCCCAGTGCAGGTGCTGGTGAAGGAGGGAGACCTTGGTTCTCTGGCAGACAAGTGTTCATCACGCCTATTGAAGGAGGTGATACGACAAGAGGAGTAACTAACTTGTGAAAGTTCCATGTTTAGTCAGAACCCAGATCAGGGTCAGGAAAGGCCTCTGCAAGGCTATTTAGACCTCACTAGCGGGGAGGGTGAAACATAATGGTGATATTTGTCTGTCTCTGATAAAGTTAAGTACTTCCACCCTGGTATGGACAGTATTTATCCTGTCATTTGGCTGTTTTAGAGTGAGAATGGCTTCAAAGAGCGCTTATTCAGGAGAAAGGGAAGTCAATTTAAAATTTCAACTTACCCTGGAAAGGCTTCAAATACCAAACCTAGAGAACTAGAAAGAAAAATTGGAAAGATAGGCGAATTGCCTATTTGATCTAACTTATATAATGTACCCTTACTTTTGAATTTAAAGCTTGTATTGTACAAGAATGAATGTGTTAGCTGACTGAGATTAATGCACATTCATAAGGAAGGGTCCCTCACTTTGCTGGATTGTAAAAGTTTCTAACCACATATTTGTTGACTGAAATCAATGCTTTAAAAATCCGACTCTGGTTGTAGCACCTACTCCAGATACAGAAGGCACTGACGAGCCACACATAGAACCTAACCAGCCGTTAAAGACACTTATGCCAGTCTACTTAATTTTGGTGATGTCGAATGTTAGACCAGTTTAACAGAATTTGTAACTGTGTAAGTGAATGTTAGTCAAAAAATTTTAGCGAAATCTACAGAAACTTCTCAGTGTCAGGATATTGTATTGCCAGTTGGTCCTTGGGTGCACAGCATAATTATTAAAACACGTCCTCAGCTAAACATAGTGCTGTAATATTTTCTTCTTAATTAAAAGGTTTTCTGCCTAGAAGAACCAAACAAAGAGATTCTATTTATAGTATTTCAATGCTTTTAAATGCTTAGGAGAGTGTTGGACATCAAAATTTTTTTTTTTTTTTTTTTTGTAGAGACAGAGTCTCACCTTATCGCCCTTGGTAGAGTGCTATGGCGTCACACGGCTCACAGCAACCTCCAACTCCTGGGCTTACGCGATTCTCTTGCCTCAGCCTCCCGAGTAGCTGGGACTACAGGTACCCGCCACAGCGCCCGGCTATTTTTTGGTTGCAGTTTGGCCGGGGCTGGGTTTGAACCCGCCACCCTCGGCATATGGGGCCGGCGCCCTACTCACTGAGCCACAGGCGCCGCCCCGGACATCAAAATTTTTAAACTTGATAATTTATTGCTTAGATGCTATTTAAAAACATACCAGGGAACGAAGGGTACATTATCACACTAGAAAATTAGAAATGTTCCTGTATCACACTCAGGAATAAAGTCTTATAGTAAAATTTTGGTCAATGGTTAGGAAAACAGTCTTTATTGAGTTTTAAATGTATACAATTATAAAAAGTGCTCCTGTTTACAAAACTTCTGACTCAAAACAACAAATGTGTTTTAGTAGTCATCTACCTGAGGATGACATCTAAGCTTTATCTGTTGTGCCAGCTTGAGCAACATGGGGGAAGCCTGGGACCCTTGAATTAAAAGTTTTGAACTCTGCACCCAAGAAAGACCACCTGTCAAGATCAGTTGTCAGTGTCAGTCTTGGGAAAGTCAAGATGGAGAAAGTGTGGCAGTATTTTTTTTTTTTTATTATAGGAGGAAATTGAGTGTCAAAAGTGTGTATAGTTCTTAAAAAGATTCGGAGGACTACATCAATGAAGAAAGAAAGTCTATTGAGGATTTGCACAGAAGTTAAACCTACAATCCTAATACTACTAATATCGTGTGGTAAAGAAACAGATTTGGGCAGCTGGCCCTTCATTGTGTAAGTGCTGCCGGAACAAGGAGTCCATCCACCTATCACCTAAGCCAGTCATCAGGGAAGTGGAAAAGAGAGATCCATAGTTTCACTTTTATTTATAAAAAAGCCAGCAATTCCAGAGAACAGCAAGGATATCTTCTCAAAAGAGCTGTTCTGCCCTGTTTCCCTTTATTCTTAGATCCTCATGGTAGGCATTAGTAATATTATTAATCCTTACAGTATATGTCAAACGGATTCCCTTGCGTAGGTTACAAGGTTACACAGTATACCCTATCTTACAGTAGTTACATCTTCAAAGTATTCTTTCTTTGGGCTAAATTTGTACTTAGTCATTATTTTACTAAGTGCATTACTGAGTGTACTTTGTACTTTGAGTTCTTGATGATACTGTGGTCCTTGGAGCGTCCAGTTTTCTAACTTTATCTGTGATAGAAGACCTTGGAAGTATATAAACAGTCTCCACATTTTGGCATGTAGACTCTTCTGGCATGGTTAGGGCCTGCCCAGCAGTGCCCTGCCTGAAATGACCATTTAGGATAACCATGGTTGCTACCATAAGTAGTATAACTTGAAAGAAAAAAATTCCAAAAAGCTTACAAACATTGAAAAAACAGTAATGGAAAAGATGTAAGGAAGCAGATATTTAATAATTCTATTAGAAAGAATATAAAATGGTACAATTTTTAGGCTAAACAATTAAAAAATACTAGTCAAAGTTTATGATGTGCAAATTCTTTGACTATTATTCTACTTCTAAAATTTATTGTAAAAATGGTAATAATTTGGTATATTATTAATAGCAAGCTTATGAAATAGCAAGCTTGAAATTTTCTATAGCAGAAAGTAGAAAACAATATAGCAATATGCTGTTATAAAACGGTATATTAATAAGGATGATAAAGTTGTGTTAAAAAGGATAAGATATAGATATGATAAAAAGTTAAAAAGCAAGGTAAGAAAAATTCAGAGTATTCTGCCTGTATAGTGGGTTCTATAGATGTCTCCCCTTTCCCTGGACACTCATTCTTCCTCAGCTTTCTTCAAAGGCCAGAGGACTCTATCCCCAGGCATATGCATGACAGGCCTGAAATGGCAGACTGGTTAACACTCTTGAGAGCAGCTCTCAGCCAATAACAGGTGGAGTTTGTGAATAAGTACTCCAAGTTCCTCACCCACTGGGTCGGAAAGCTCTGAATCATGTTCTCTACAGTTTCCCTGGAGTTTTCAGCAGGCCTGTGCCTGGCTGACTCTCTCACAGTGATAACTTATCCATTAATGCTCCCCAGTGGGCTTTCTTCCCATTTGCCTGCCCTTCTATGCTTAGTTCTGAGTTTACTTCCCAAATGAAATGATTAGCTTTCCAGCTCTCACTCAGGCAGTATTTTTTTTTTTTTTTTGTATTATGTGATGTGTGTGTGCATCTGTGGTATGCTGCATCAAAATGTTAGCAGGACTTTTCTGTGCAATAGTATTAAAAATGATATTTATAATTTTCTGTGCTAAACTTTAACACTATTCAAGACAGATTTGTGGACCAGAAAACAGTAGACTGTGCTTCCTGGGTACACTGAGTCCTAGGCTGAGAAAAGATATATTCCAGACTGGGGAAAGATGTTTGCAGTTCTTACATTTTCTTCCTGTGTTAGATTGGCCTTTCTATTCTGGAACTTGACAGGATGCAGGCTGAAGGTAGAGTCTCTCAGTGGGCCTGCAGTGAGGAACTGGAGCAGGCAAAAGTAAAGGTAATGAGGTGGATCTGTCCTAAAAACAGAGAAATTCAAGCCTCCTGGCTTTCCTATAGCATATCAATTTAGTACACAATAGGAATGATTTACTAAGTTCTAGCTAGAAGACCCTTTCTGTCATCTTGACTGCTGTTTTTCATAATTGCTTTTAAAAAGAACTACGCAATTCTAAAACAACTGAGGTCTATTAAAATAACATACATATCAATGTCATCACACCACAGCAAGGGAATATTCATTAATGTAGCACAAATTTACATGAAGAAATGTCAACAATGAATATATACAAATTTTGAGGAATAGGACTACAGATGATTTAGACAACCTCCATTAATATTCTTGATGCTGAAAGACAATGATTTATTGCCACAGCTCTATACATGTTATGTGTTGGTATAATTATATACACACTTAAAAGTTGGGATATTTTTGTCATAAAAATTAGACATGTGCCTCAAGGAGTAGGGCGCCGGCCTCATATACCGGGGGTGGCAGGTTCAAACCTGTCCCCGGTCCATACTGAAAAAAAAAAAATTAGACACCTTAGAATTTAATTTTTGCTCATTATATTAATAAACTAAAGAAAATATAAATTATATATTCCAGTTGTTACTAATGGCATGGGTTGGTAATTTTACCTTATTAAACATTAATTTATTACTGATTCCATTTAACTCTAAATAAAATAAAAATATGACAGGTGTTTTTTATTTACAATTATATATCTTGTTGTACTCTAAAACTAAGGAATAGCAGGAAAATATAGGTTAGTAGTCAGCCAGACTTCCTAATGCATCAAATATGTGATCAATACACAGTGGGTCAACTAGGACAGTGTATGGACATTCATTTAGAAAAATAAAACAGCAAACATTTTGGTGTTTTAATTTTGGAAGAAAAAAATTCTGATTGAGAATAAAATGTCATCATTGTGATATTTGCGCTTTCCTGTTTGGTCAAGGGAAATTTAAAGTTCTATCTACATGACTACTCTGGGACAAAATTGTGTTTAGGAAACGTGTCAATAAAAAGTGGTTTGGAATTTTCTGTTATGTGTGGATTTCACATTATTATTATTTGCTAAAACTTCAAATCATCTTCCAAAAGATGTAGTTTAAACTTTTAACACCAAACAAGCCGATATTAAAAATAAATTCAGTTGAAGTACTTTATGTTTCAAGAAAGTAAAAATGTAAAATATAGTTCAGGAATGGCCATGCATGCAGTAGATGTTAAACTGGGCTTATTATTAATAAATTATTATAGTATAAATATGGGATTTAACTCAGTGATTAATATATGAAGTCTGACATTCCACTAATGGCAAAAAAAAAAAAATGAAGAATATATGTAGTATAATGAAATATAGGCTAGAGGGCTTTTTTTTTGGTAGAACATTTTTATATAGTCAAAGTTCTTTCAATTTTGAATATTATATTTTAGTCAAAAGATGAAAGTGCTTAAACCAAGGTAAAGGATGCAATTGAATTGAAAACTCAGTGTCAGTTTTTCTAATATGTACTGACTGAAATGCTCCTAGAATAAGTTTATAACACATAAGGATAAAGCTGAGCTGGGAGAAATACTGTCGATCCGATATGTTTATTTAAGAATGTATTGTGGAACTCTGTTGCTGAATAATTTGGCATGGTCTCCTATCTATGTTGCAAACTGAGAGATGCATTCAATTAAAAGTCAAATACTAATTTGAACTTTTTTCTTGGTACCAAAAAATTATTTTGAAGTACAAATGAATAAACTGATTTTTACGTGTTTTATACACATCAGTAATATTTTAATGGGCCAGGGCTCTTTGCCTTTCATCCTCTTCTCTATAATGTTACACTTAATTGTAATACTAAATGAAAAAAATAAGAAAAATTGAGAAAATGTAATATTGTTTTAAAATACATCTTTTTCCTCATAAATAAACCTCTAATTTGGGGGGGCTTAGTATTTTAACATTTCACTTTCATTTTTTATTGATATGAGATAGGATAAAAAACGTGCATATTTATGGGTACACGTGCTGTTTTGGTAATATGCATACAATATGTAGTGACCAAATCAGTGTAATTGGTATATCTATCACCTTAAACATTTATCATTTCTTTGTGTTGAAAATATTCCAGATACTCTCTTCTAGTTATTTTGCGTTATACAATAAATTCTTCTTAACTATATTTGCCCTACCTACCATGCTATCAAAAAACACAACTTATTTAATTAACTAACCTCTCTTTACCCCCCCCCCCCACCTTCCCAGCTTCTGGTAACCATTATTCCACTCACTAGCTCCATGAGATCAGTAATTTTTAGCTCTCTCATGTAAGTAGGAATGTGCAATATTTGTCTTCTTGGGTCTGGCATATTTCATTTAGCATGATAACCTCAGGTTCCCTCCATATTTCTTCAGATGTCAGGATTTCATTCTTTTTACTGGCTGCATTATATTCTTTTGTGTATATATACCACTTTTAATTCATTTA
Organism: Nycticebus coucang; assembly: GCF_027406575.1. Lineage (NCBI taxonomy): Eukaryota > Metazoa > Chordata > Mammalia > Primates > Lorisidae > Nycticebus > Nycticebus coucang. The sequence goes on along the minus strand of NC_069785.1, from coordinate 9,940,740 downwards.
TCCTTTGATGGACGCTGAGGTTGATTTTATATCTTGGCTGTTGTGAATAATGTTACAGTAAACATGGGAGTGCAGATACCTTTTTTATATTCTGATTTTCTTTCTTTGGATACATACACAGTAATAGGACTCCTAGATCATGAGGTAATTCTGTTTTTAGTTTTTCATGAACTTCTGTACTGTTTTCCGTAGTGTACTAATTTATACTTCTAATAGTGTTTGAGTGTTCCCCTTTCTCCACATCCTTACTATCATCTGCTATTTTCTGTCTTTTTGATAATAGTCATTTTAACTGAGGTGAGATGATTTCTCACTTTGGTTTTCATTCGCATCTTCCTGATGATTGGTGATATTGAATATTTTTTCCTGTATCTATTGGCTATTTGTATGTCTTCTTTTGAGTAATACTGATTGAGAACTTTTGCCAATTTCAATCAGATTATTTGCAGTTTTCTTACTGAGTTGAGTTCGTTATAGTATGTTCTTATTAATACCTTGTCAGATGGGTGGTATGTATGAATTTTCTTCTACTGTGTAGGATATCTCAGGTGGTTTATATTCTTTGCAGTATAGAATCTTTCTAGCAGGGTATCACTTCATTTATCTGTTTTTGCTTTGGTTATCTGTGATTTTGAGGACTTACGTAAAAAATCTTTTCCCAGAACAATGTGCCAGAACATTTCTTCAATGTTTTCTTCTAGTCGTTTCATATTTTCATATCTTACATTTTATTCTTTAATCCATTTGATTTGATTTTTGTATATGGTGATATATAGGGATCTTTCATGGATATCCACTTTTGCTAGCACCGTTTATGGAAAACTCTCCTTTCCCCAGCATACATTCTTGGCAGCTTTGTGAAGGTGAGTTGGCTTTACACATAAGTATTTGTTTCTCCCTCTATTCTGTTCCATTGCGCTAGGTTTTTATGATGCCATTACTGTCCTGCTTTCGTTACTATAGCTCTGTAATATATTTCAACACAAGGTAGAGAGATGCCTCAAGCTTTATTCCTTTTGCTAAGGATTTCTTTATCTATTCAGTCTTATGTGGTTCCATATGAATTTTAAGGTTTTTTTCCTATTTCTGTGAGGAATGTTATTGGTATTTTGATGGGTATTGCTATGAATCAGTAAATTGCTTTGGATCATTTTGTTATTTTAACAGTGTTCTTACATTCCATGAATGTGGGATATTTTTCCATTTTTTTTAATGTCCTTTTCTATTTTTTTAATCAGTGTTTTATAGTTTTCTTTGTGGTGATCTTTTACTTATTGGGTTACATTTATTCCTAGAGTTTTTTTGCTTATTTATTTTTTCTTTTTTTTTTGTAAATAGGATTGTTTTCTTCAGAGGACCTTCTAAGAATTCAAAGGAGACTGTTGAGTTCTGAACCTCGTGGTTTCTGTAGCTGTTTCAGCACTAGAGGATGCTCGAAGGCTAGTTACACTCTGACTCTCTTGCAGATTCTTAGATACCCAACTGACCTTGGAAAGATCAAGTAGAATTCTCTGTGTTCTTAGGGAAAGTCCTCAGTTTGTTTTCCTTTCTTTCATCCAAGGAAAGGAGTCTCTCGCTAGGAGTTGGAGGAGGGATGATGTGGGCACTCCTATGGTCACCGCAGGTTGCGTTGTTCAGGGTGACACTACTTGAAGCCCTCAGCTGGGATTATGGCTGCTTCGCTTACTTAAGCTAATGCCTGACTGCTGTTGATTTTTGTTCAAGGCCCAAAGCCACTTTAGTCAGTTGGTGGTGAAACTAATGCGGACTCTGGTCTCTCCTTCCTGGGGTACCCTCTGGCCTTGAGCGAGTCTAGAAGCATTGCCCAGGAGCAGTGTCCTGGCTTTAGGGTTTTCATTGTTTTGGTGAGTGTGTGTTTCATTGTTGAGCCTGGTACTAGGGTCAAGAGTAAATCCCTTGTTCTTTTCCTTATCCTTCTCCCAAATGGAAGGAGTTTCTCCTTGCACTGTAGCGTTAAGTTGGGAAAGATGTAACACAGCTGTCCCAGTGGTCATCACAGCTGATATTATGCTGAGTTGCACTCCAGGCCCATAACTCCCCAGACTAATACAGAATCAGGGCCCAGCCACGGGCCGCCATCATTACTGCTTGGCTACCACTGAAATTTATTCAGTAGTAGAGGCCACTGTAGTCAGTTAGTTGTAAAATGAGCAGGTAGTTGGGCTTTTCTTGTTAGGGCAGCAGATTTCTTTCTAGGCCCAGATGGGTCTAAAGCTCACTGTTCTGGAACCAGGGGAATTCTGCCTGTGTTGTGTTCCAGTGTGGCAGGGCTGGCCCTGAGTTCCAGTGCCACTTCCCATAGTCACTTCTTTTTCCTTCTTCCAAGCATACAGATTATCTCTTCTCACTGCACTGCCTGAGTTGAGGGGAAGAGAGTATATATGTACAATCTGAGACTGTTCTTCCTAACTTCTTCAAAGTGCCTTTTCTTCTTCTTATGCTTACACCAAGCACTGTGGCAGCTCAGCTGAACTTTCAGTTCTTGGGAAGGTGTTTCCTTGCATGGATAGTTGTTCAATTTCAGGTTCCTCAAGGGAGACAATTGCTGGAGGGCTCTATTTGCCCATCTTGCAGTGCTAAATCTGTAATTATTTGCATATGCATGTTTGACTACAATGGAAAAATAAAATAACCACCTATTGTTTTCAGTTGTGGTGGTGGTTTTAATTGCTTACTGTTTGTCAAGTATTTTGCTTGGCATTAAATATACATTAACTCATAACAATTGTCAAGATAATCTTGGTCAACGGATTAGCCTATTATTTTCATTGAACCAGTGAGATTGTTGAGACTCAAACCCCTCATCAACTTTACACAGCTTCTATGTGGCAAAGTTGAAATTTGAATGTATCTAATTCAGAACTTGGACTCTGATTCTTAGTGTCACTAAGAAATTCTTCTGTTTTTTCTTTACAAAATATTATGAAGCTTATGTTATTTTTATGTTCATAATCTTACTCAAGATTTTACATTTTATAATGCATTTGTTCATCTCTAGTATATAACCTTTTTTATACGTGTATGAAGGCCGTGATATAAGAACACTATCTAGAAACCACTGATAATTTAGTGTACTAATAATGTACCTAATGCACTTGTTCTCCCTTTCTAAATTTCTTAAATTGGGAAAAATATGTATTTTTTAAAATAGAGCTGTAGTATATAAAGCTATTTGGGAGTAATTAGACCCATTATTGTAGAATGGTTAAAATGAGAAACGGTCCTGCAGTTACACTGGCATCACATCCTTGTTCTACCCTTTACTGACCAGATGCCGCTGGGAAAGTTAATTATCCGTACGTTGTCTCAGATTTCTTATTTGTAAAATGAGCAACCCATTACACTTCATGGAGTTGCAGTGATGATTCATGCATATACTATATTTGGAATGTTGGCTGGTAGAATGATAACTAGTATAACAGTGAAAGTAATGATAGATAATGAAATATGTAAGTTGCTCAAATCCTTTTCCCCTACCATTCATTTGGTCTCCATTTTTGTATATATCTTCCCTTATTTCCTGTTTTTATAAATTTTAGTGACTTTTGCTTTTCTGGAAAGAGATTATTTCATATTTTTTGTTGCATTAAATATTCGTGCTTCCTTGATTTGAAAAAACGAGCTTGGTAATTTATAGCAGTTTTACATTATTTCTGCTCTTTTGGCCAAGTGCACTAAGTATAAACTCAGTTACTTTCTAATCAATCACTCCAAGTATGTGGGTTTGGCATTGCATACTGGTTGGTTAATAGCTCTAATGATGTTCTCAGCAGTAGGATGGCTTTTTTAGCACAAGTTTCAGTCTTCACTAATATTCCTGAGCAGCATTCTCTTTTATCATTTTGTCATTTTCCTGATAGATTTCCATACACTGAGGTATTTGTAAAATCTATCATCTGTCAATTTTAGGATTACATTTTCATTATAAAAGGTAAGCTTTCTAAATGTTTCATTTCAAGCTTACAAATGATCAGTTATTCCTTTTTTATGAGAATCATTTTCTTCTCATTATAAAACAGCTTATAAAATCCGAATCCATCCTAAATTTCTTTTTTCACAATGGTAGGCAAAGAGAAATGTGTCTTGAGAATTTTTAAGTAACTCTCTTCTACATATTCAACTATTTATTCAGTGAATTAGTAAAGCATAAAATCAAGTTTTAAAACTTAAAGAAAAAACCTTTTAAAATTTTTAAATTCAGAGGATACATCTACAGAAAATTTCTATTAATATATTTCTTCCTATATAGTTTCATTATAAACATTTAACTTTTTATAAATAAACTTTAAGAGCAATTAAATTTAGATAAAGGAGAATACTAAGAATTATTTACCTACTTTCAATAAGTTTTTTTTGTAATTTCTGATCAAATATATTCACATAAGCGTACCATATGTTCCATGGAAACGTGGTGTTTTGTTTCAAAGGAACATTTTTTTTTCTCTAGCAAGTCTAATAAAATAAAACGGATTATTGAAAAGAAAAGAGCAAAACAAATATGTCCAGAACATTACTCAGAATTACTTTCTGAAACTTGTTAAAGAAGGCAGAATTGGCTAGAACAGGTACTAAGAGCACCCTTATAACCAATTTTTCCAAATACAATGTGTTTCATTTGTCCTAAGTCTTCTAACCTTCTCTTACTTAATCACTCATTGGCAGAGTTATTCTATTTCAGAGTAAGACAGGTTCTGTCAAATGATGTCTTGTTATAGCAGTTCATTTGGGCTGCTATAACAAAAAATAATTGACTGAGTGGCTTGTAAATAACAGGAATTTATTGCAGCTGGGTCTGGAGGCTGGGAAGTTCAAGGTCAAGGCTATAGGAGATTCAGTGTCTCATGAGGGCCTCCTTCCTCATAGGGTGGCCTTCCTGTCACCCTCATAGTTCTCTCACCTCCCACATAATTCACCTCCTAGTACTATCACTGTGGGTTACGATTTCAACATATGAATTAGGGGTGAAAGGTGGGGGTACACAAATATTTAGACCATAGCAAATGGATCTAAATTCCAAATTCCAATTGATCTTTCTGTATAAGGGGATAAATGCAACCTTTTCCATGTTCTAAGAAGTTATAGAGGTGAGAAAATCAGCAAGAGCAGAGAATTTCATTCTTTCAGCAGTCAGAGTGAGAATTCTCTTCTGTAGTATTTATTCCCTCTGATACCTTGATGAATATGGTGAAATCTGTACCATATTTTTGACCTAAAGAACTGTAAGGTTATAAGTTTGTTTTAAGCCACTAAGTTTATGATAATTTGTTATAGCAGCGATAGGAAACTAATGACATAATTTCTGAGTTGAAATAATTATCATCAAAATTTGTTCTATTAATAAAAATTGTTTATTCATTTTATTTAAACTCCTTTAAGACCATCATATACATACACACATACATAAACTTAATTGTTTTATATGTATTACATATATACAAATGAATATGAACTTAATTGTTGCTTATTTAAATGCCTCTATAAAGGAGGTTGGGCCTGGGTTCTAGTTTTTTTCATTTGTGATCCATTGACCACTGGCATAAAGTTTTTATTAAAAAGAGAGTCTAGTTCTATACAAACAAAATTTTAGAGACCTATGAATTTAAAGGTGGATGAAATCCATGTTTTAATTTTATACCCAGCTGATTCACATGCATAATAAAGTATAAGAATTGTTGCTCCAACTATATCAAACTACTTGCCCATCCCTAAATGTGGTGCCATGGCATTTTATGTCCCCATGCCCTCCCTGGTTTGCTTTAAAATGCCTGCAATTTGTTGCTACTTTTGCCTATGTGGAACTCTCTTATTTAACTTTCATGCTTGAACCTTTTCATGCATGATCTTCTGAAATCGAAGTTGTATCACTCGTCTTCCCCATCATTACAACCTAGTGAGCATTTCTCCATGACTTGAAGCTTCAAAAGTAAAACAGCTGTGCCAGGTTTACACTCTCAAATTCTGGCAGCATGATCGTACATATTAGACAGTAAATACAATGTTGTTAAGTAAATGAGTTAAATAGATTTCACTTGTATTCTCTCTTTGACTTTACCTGGTTATATACAACCTGTAACCCTCCTCTACTTTTATTCTTATATAACATATCCAGCATGCTAGGTTACATAGGTCTACTATAACCCTCCTCTACTTTTATTCTTATATAACATATCCAGCACGCTGGGTTACATAGGTTGACTATAACCCTCCTCTACTTTTATTCTTATATAACATATCCAGCGCGCTGGGTTACATAGGTCGACTATATCCCTCCTCTACTTTTATTCTTATATAACATATCCAGCATGCTGGGTTACATAGGTCGACTATATCCCTCCTCTACTTTTATTCTTATATAACATATCCAGCACGCTGGGTTACATAGGTCGACTATATCCCTCCTCTACTTTTATTCTTATATAACACGCTGGGTTACATAGGTCGACTATATCCCTCCTCTACTTTTATTCTTATATAACATATCCAGCACGCTGGGTTACATAGGTCAACTATATCCCTCCTCTACTTTTATTCTTATATAACATATCCAGCACGCTGGGTTACATAGGTCGACTATATCCCTCCTCTACTTTTATTCTTATATAACATATCCAGCGCGCTGGGTTACATAGATCGACTATAACCCTCCTCTACTTTTATTCTTATATAACATATCCAGCGTGCTGGGTTACATAGGTCGACTATAACCCCCCTCTACTTTTATTCTTATATAACATATCCAGCGTGCTGGGTTACATAGGTCTACCATAACCCTCCTCTACTTTTATTCTTATATGACATATCCAGCACACTGGGTTACATAGGTCGACTATAACCCCCCTCTACTTTTATTCTTATATAACATATCCAGCATGCTGGGTTACATAGGTCTACCATAACCCTCCTCTACTTTTATTCTTATATGACATATCCAGCACGCTGGGTTACATAGGTCGACTATAACCCTCCTCTACTTTTATTCTTATATGACATATCCAGCACGCTGGGTTACATAGGTCGACTATAACCCTCCTCTACTTTTATTCTTATATAACATATCCAGCGCGCTGGGTTACATAGGTCTACTATAACCCTCCTCTACTTTTATTATATAACATATCCAGCGTGCTGGGTTACATAGGTCTACTATAACCCTCCTCTACTTTTATTATTAAATGACATATCTAGTGCGTTGGGTTACATAGGTCGACTATAACCCTCCTCTACTTTTATTATTATATGACATATCCAGCATGCTGGGTTACATAGGTCGACTATATCCCTCCTCTACTTTTATTCTTATATAACATATCCAGAACGCTGGGTTACATAGGTCTACTATAACCCTCCTCTACTTTTATTCTTATATGACATATCCAGCGCACTGGGTTACATAGGTCTACTGTAACCCTCCTCTACTTTTATTCTTATATAACATATCCAGCGCACTGGGTTACATAGGTCTACTGTAACCCTCCTCTACTTTTATTCTTATATAACATATCCAGCGCGTTGGGTTACATAGGTCGACTATAACCCTCCTCTACTTTTATTCTTATATAACATATCCAGAACGCTGGGTTACATAGGTCTACTATAGCCCTCCTCTACTTTTATTATTATATAACATATCCAGCGCGTTGGGTTACATAGGTCTACTATAACCCTCCTCTACTTTTATTCTTATATGACATATCCAGAATGCTGGGTTACATAAGACTACTATAACCCTCCTCTACTTTTATTCTTATATAACATATCCAGCATGCTGGGTTACATAGGTCTACTATAACCCTCCTCTACTTTTATTCTTATATGACATATCCAGCACACTGGGTTACATAGGTCTACTATAACCCTCCTCTACTTTTATTTTTATATGACATATCCAGCGCACTGGGTTACATAGGTCTACTGTAACCCTCCTCTACTTTTATAATTATATAACATATCCAGCGTGCTTGGTTACATAGTTCGACTATAACCCTCCTCTACTTTTATTCTTATATAACATATCCAGCGTGCTGGGTTACATAGGTCTACTATAACCCTCCTCTACTTTTATTCTTATATAACATATCCAGCGTGCTTGGTTACATAGGTCGACTATAACCCTCCTCTACTTTTATTCTTATATAACATATCCAGCATGCTGGGTTACATAGGTCTACTATAACCCTCCTCTACTTTTTTTCTTATATAACATATCCAGCACGCTGGGTTACATAGGTCGACTTCTTGATATTAAACTTCTTGGATATATGTATTATGCCTTACTCATCATCTCTTCTGGAAACACAATTTGTATGTAATCAATAAATGTATGGTAATGAATAAATGATCCATGTTAATCTAAATTATAGGAGAAAGAAGTCTTAATGACAAATGTATAAATCGAAATACTATTGTATTATAAATATTAAAATAAAATATAAATAGATTACACAAGTGTCCCAAAAGTTGCCCCTAAAGTTTCATACATAGGGGAAATAGAAAGCTATAACTAAATGTATCTTTATTTACAAAAAATTCATTATAAAATTTAATAAAATATTTACAAAATATGTTCCATGCCATCAAAATACAATAATAAAATCCTATGGATGGGCGTGTTGGATGGAGCACTAGGCTGAGGAGTGCAGGCAGAGGAAACCGTCTTTTGGATGTATTCATTTAAATTGGAATTTATGAAATGTTTTATTAGTTAGGGAATGCAGATGGTGAGGCAAGGGGATAAATGACTGAAAGAAGATTGGGATATTTCAGAGAGTATGCACACAGGAAGACACAGTGGGTACTGGCATCCCCAGCACAGGGCTTGGTGAAAGGATAAGAAGTGTCTTGCTGAGGCTTGACTTTACCCCCACAGAGAGGTTGTACAAAGGTCTTTAGGGGCAGTGAGCATTGTGAGATTACTGGGAACAGTACAGGCAGCTGGCTCCTTGAAAAGAGGGACAGCTTCTTGGGGATAGATAAGAACAGCTTCTTTCTCTCAGCTCCCTATATGGGTATGGTGTTAGCCTGTCTGCCCTGCAAGGACCTGGAGACTTAATTGCCTCCTGTGAAAACTGTGTGTGTGGTCAGGTCTGATGACTGCTTTTGCATCCAGTTTTTTGTTCTCTAAACTGCGTTCTGTTTTTTTAGTTTATAATTAAGTATGGAGTGGAACAGTAAAGGTTGTAGAAGTTTGTTCGAGAGTAGCTTAGCTGAAATTGTAAATGTCACAAAGAATGATGACATTCAGCGTAAGTTTTGGTGGTGTCTTGCTGAGTGGAATTTATTGTTTTCATCGTGTTTTGTGTGCAGGCAGAGAAAGTCAGAGCTTGAATTAAAGCAATGAGCAAACCATTAAATTCCTTGTTAAACTGGCATGAGTGTAAGTGAAATCAGGGGTATATGGTCATCCAAGTCCCCCCATTGTGGGGACAATACCATGAAGAAAATGGCAGTGTACAAGTGTATTAAATGTTTTCTTAGGGGAGAGAAATGGTCAGTGATGAAGAAGGGTCAGGGCAGCCAGTAACAAGCAGAATTGATAAAAACATCGCTGAAATCTGTCAAATTGTGCACCAAAATCGTTGGCTGACTGTGAGAATCACAGCAGACCAGGTAAACATCACAGGAGAAACAGGAAATCTTAACTGAAAAAGTTGGCATGATAAAAGTGTAGCTTTTGCATCCACAACAGAGCAACAGCTCACACGGCACTGTGGCTTGTTTATCCTGAGTGGCTTTAAGAAACTTTTCTTTTTACACTTTAGTATGTCTAAGACATCTAAAACAATAATTATTCCGTCTGTTATGATATAGAAATATTTTAGGGTAAATATCTAAAATAACTATAGTATTAAAATAAATATTAACAAGTTACTGTCTTTTTTTGGAGGGTAATGTATTTATTATTTTATTAAATCATAAACACATAGGTCATGTATACATTAAGTTACTCTCTTTATAAAATATCTGAAAAGTTGATGAAAAGGAAGAGATCTCATATTGCCTAATATAATTCCATTGATTTTGGGTTAATTTCTATGAAACGAAATATTATGTAAAACAGGAGAGAGTAAAACCATTTTATTTTAAAGATTTTTACGTTCTTGAAAAGCTTCATTCAGAAGACTCAAAAATCAATCTTAACTGAGATCCACTGTTCTAGTTCTTTTCCCTAATCTTCCAGGATTCATTTTAGGGTTTTGGCAACTTTCTAACTTCTGGAAGTTCAAAGAATGTGCTCTGCCCCTTCACAGGACAATCTGACCTCCCGTCAACCAGGAGCCTTTCTCCTACTGCAAATCAACAGCAGCTACAATAGCAACTACCTAAGAGCTTGTTTATTTTTTTTCCAAAAGTCTAGCCACTTTCTAGAATAATAGTTAATGAATTTATTCTCTACTTGGGGTTCACTTTTTTCCTCTATCTGCCAAAGCCATCAATGGTAGATGAAGTTTTTCCTTACGGCAGAAACAACAGTATGCATGGACTCCCTGGGTCATCTGGTCTTACTTTTTGTAATGAATGAGTTCACCCGTTTTGGCAGTCACCCTGATTGCCCTCTCAATAGGTAACACCCTCTGCCATCATTTTTCCTCACCTGTAACACATTGATTTTGTTTGGATAGTCTTACTGCCCTGAATGAGAGTCTCAGATGTGGTTATTGTCCTCACTGCTGCTCGTCCCTAAAGTGAGGAGTGAATGGTCTAAGCTCATCATAAAACTCTTATTCCTGTAGCCATGGGTTGGTTTATGTATGGATATGTGTCCTAATCCTTGCCAGTGAGATAAAATGGAACTTTTCCTTCTTAGAAAGATGTTGCTCACTAATTAAAATACACTGATAAGGGGAAGAAAGCCCAGTACCCCATTGGACGGTGTTACATCTGCATGGGGTGAGCGGGATTGTGGGAATCATGGTGCCTCAGCACAGTGAGATGTCACTGGCATGCTGAATATGGCAGGATAGAAGGATAGAAAGCTCCAGAACATCAGCAATTCCTGAATACGTCTACCCTGAAGGTCTGTTCCTGTTATATAAGAAAACAAAGGCCGGCTAGTTAACCTCATTTTATTTGAGTCTTCAGTTACAACCAAAAGAAACCTAACTGACACATCAAACTTTCTAGCACAGATATTTTTAGAAACATTTTTCTATTTAAAATACTAAAATGACAAAAAGGAAACTAAATCTGTTCAACTCAGAGCATGTACAGTAGAATCATCGGTATGTGAAACGAATTGTGCAGTTTCTCATTTTCCTTATCAGGAAGTCAGATGGTTTTATTCTTTTAAAATACATATTTAGCTTTAGTTAAGAATTCAAACTATCAGAAATATCGGTCCTATTTATGTAAATGTTTGTGTTTTCAAGGAAGTTGAAGCCACATTATTAACTACTTTCCCTGTTAATTACTTTTATACAAAAGTTGCCTGATTGATTAATTGATCTATTTATTTTTAGGCTATAATTACCAGATCCTCGGGGTCTGCACTTTCTGTTTATCTAAGTCTTGAAATATCACTGTTATTTATATTATTAAGAATCTCTCCCAGTTGTTTTAGAAATCTTTTGAGCAGTGATGGGACAGGTTTCTACCCTGTGTTTTTGTTACATATCTCAACACATTTTCTTATGAATAATTTCAGTTCTTGTAAACAAATCCCATTGTTGCCTCAGCTCAGCTGTGTGGAGCTGAGGCAACAGGAATGTCATATTCCATTCTCTTGCTAGGGCTATCACTTCCAGCCTACTGCAACTTAATGCTTCCTTTAAAGAATAAATGTTCACAAAGGATTGCTAATATTACAAAAATTCACACTGATACAGTTTCATTTTTTTCCCTTGAATTTAATGAGTCAAGAGATTCTTGCTGATGTATTTGTTGAGGTGGTTTTAGTGGAGATACTATTTACTGAATTATAAAGTACTGTTTGCCCAAAGATCCACAGAAAAAAATGTCTTTGGGCTTTGGTATCAGGAATTCTAATGCCTCTTTTAAACCAGTGGCCCCGAACTTTCTGGTACCAGGGACTGGTTTCATGGAAGACAGTTTTTCCACAGATGAGGTGTGGGTTGATAGGGGATGGTTTGGGGATAATAATGACATTTATTTCATCTCCACTGCAAATCATCAGGCATTAGATTTTTATAATGCAAGATCCACAACCAAGATCCTTCCCGTGTGTGCAGTTTACATTAGGGCTTGCACTCTGATGAGAGGATGTGACAGCAGGTGGAGCTCAGGTAGTGATGTGAGTGATGGGGAGGAGCTGTGAATACAGATGGAATGTTAGTTCCTCACCTGCGTGTGCAGTTGCATTAGGGTTGGCACTCCATGAGCGTGTGTGACAGGAAGTGTGGAGCTCAGATAGTGATGCGAGTGATGGGGAGCGGCTGCAAATACAGATGGAATGTTAGTTCCTCACCTGCGTGTGCAGTTGCATTCGGGTTCGCACTCCATGAGCGTGTGTGACAGGAGGTAGCCATCAGATAGTGATGCGAGTGATGGGGAGCGGCTGCAAATACAGATGGAATGTTAGTTCCTCACCTGCGTGTGCAGTTGCATTAGGGTTGGCACTCCATGAGCGTGTGTGACAGGAGGTAGCCCTCAGATAGTGATGCGAGTGATGGGCAGCGGCTGCAAATACAGATGGAATGTTAGTTCCTCACCTGCGTGTGCAGTTGCATTAGGGTTCGCACTCCATGAGCATATGTGACAGGAGGTAGCCCTCAGATAGTGATGCGAGTGATGGGGAGCGGCTGCAAATACAGATGGAATGTTAGTTCCTCACCTGCGTGTGCAGTTGCATTAGGGTTCGCACTCCATGAGCGTGTGTGACAGGAAGTGTGGAGCTCAGATAGTGATGCGAGTGATGGGCAGCGGCTGCAAATACAGATGGAATGTTAGTTCCTCACCTGCGTGTGCAGTTGCATTAGGGTTCGCACTCCATGAGCATATGTGACAGGAAGTGTGGAGCTCAGATAGTGATGCGAGTGATGGGGAGCGGCTGCAAATACAGATGGAATGTTAGTTCCTCACCTGCGTGTGCAGTTGCATTAGGGTTCGCACTCAATGAGCATATGTGACAGGAGGTAGCCCTCAGATAGTGATGCGAGTGATGGGGAGTGGCTGCAAATACAGATGGAATGTTAGTTCCTCACCTGCGTGTGCAGTTGCATTAGGGTTCGCACTCCATGAGCGTGTGTGACAGGAAGTGTGGAGCTCAGATAGTGATGCGAGTGATGGGCAGCGGCTGCAAATACAGATGGAATGTTAGTTCCTCACCTGCGTGTGCAGTTGCATTAGGGTTCGCACTCCATGAGCATATGTGACAGGAAGTGTGGAGCTCAGATAGTGATGCGAGTGATGGGGAGCGGCTGCAAATACAGATGGAATGTTAGTTCCTCACCTGCGTGTGCAGTTGCATTAGGGTTCGCACTCAATGAGCATATGTGACAGGAGGTAGCCCTCAGATAGTGATGCGAGTGATGGGGAGTGGCTGCAAATACAGATGGAATGTTAGTTCCTCACCTGCGTCTGCAGTTGCATTAGGGTTCGCACTCAATGAGCTATGTGACAGGAGGTAGCCCTCAGATAGTGATGCGAGTGATAAGGAGTGGCTGCAAATACAGATGTTTCCAGCTGTGTGGCCTAGTTCCTAACAGGAGACTAGACGCACACACAGCCTGGGGTTGAGGTTCACAGATTTAAGCAAACAGTTCACTTTAATCCTATAAATACTATTAAAAAATGTGTGATTACTTCTTCGTATGGTTTCCTAGAAATATCAGAGGTACTAAATGTGGTCCATATTTAACTAAAATCATGAATCAGGCTCCTTCTTTTCTTCCTGTTCCTGTTGTGTGTGTGTTTCCTTTTATAGACACCCTTTCATCTGTGAAGGTAACCCTCCCTACTTTCCTTTCTTTTTCGAAAGGGTCTAATACCACTCATTCATTTATTCATTCATGCATGAACACTCATAGACTGAGCTTCTGCGATAACCCAGGCTCTGAATTAGGTTCCTTGGATACAGCTACAAGTATTGCAATGTGGGGTCAACACTCCAATATAAATTCCAGGATGATATAATAACAGCTGGACTAAAGCCATGGAACAAATTTATAGTGCACCAGAGGAGGTGGTGAGTGCATTAGAAACTTCAGAATGACTTTATCGAGGTTAGCTTTGAAATATTAGGAAAAAAACATCTGGAAATTTGGCTAAAGAAGTGTGCTGGTATGAAGTCAGAGTCTTAGAGCTGGCCATAAAGCAGTGGTTCTCAACCTTCCTAATGCCACTACCCTTTAATACAGTTCCTCATGTTGTGGTGACCCCCCAACCATAAAATCATTTTTGTTGGTACTATACTTTTTTTTTTTTTTAGTTTTTGAGACAGTCTCACTTTGTCACCCTCTGTAGAGTGCTGTGTCATCGCAGCTCACTGCAGCCTCCAGCTCTTGGGCTTAGGCGATTCTCTTGTCTCAGTCTCCTGAGTAGCTGGGACAATAGGCACCCATCACAATGCCTGGCTATTTTTTTGTTACAATTTTGATAGGGTCAGGTTTGAACCCGCCACCCTCTGTATAAGTAGCAACGAAAATAATTTTATGGTCGGGGGTCACTACAACATGAGGAACTATATTAAATGGTCGCAGCATTAGGAAGGTTGAGAACCACTGACGTAAAGGATCTATACATAGTAATGACAAGATGTGATTTCTTCTGTCTAGAATGTTCTGGACTCTCTCTACCTAGAAGATTCCTGCAGATGCAGTGTTACCTCTTGAGTAATGTCATTTATGATTCCTCCAGGCAGACCTTATGTATTTATTGAACTTGTGCTTTAGATTGTTGACCAAATGCATTTACTTCATTCCCTGTAACTTTTCTGTGTATGGGTATGCTTCTAACTGGGTGGTAATTCTGGGGAGACCATTTCCCCTCCCCACACACTAACATTTTTGTATTCTAACTCCTGGCACAGAGCAGGAGATTGATAATTGCTTACTGAATGAATGGAGTATGGGATTTAAGCAAATACACAGGCTAAGCCTCTGAGAAAGATTCCTGATACATAAACATAATTGAAAGGAAGTATCATGAGGATTTTACTTCTTTCAAAAATTATTCTTGTAGTCTAATTTGTAAGTAAAAGCTGTTAAATAGAGTTTTTTTAATATAGAAATGATCTGCTAGATGTAATTTTATCTAAATAAAGAAAAATGTGTTACAGCCACATAATTGTCATGAAGCGAACATGGAAATATATTTACGCTATCTTTAATGTGTGCCATTTGAAATCTCAGTAGCCTCTTTGGAATAAAAGAAAAATGATAAAGTTATTTGTCAATATTAACAACCAAATGTATATTTGTCTCCTCTTTTATTAATATTTGTGTCATTATGACACTCAAGAATTTCAGAGGTTTTGTTCTTCTGATATATTAGTGAATTTTTAAGACACCATTTCATTTTGACTAGTTAATGTTTTAAGTGTTTTGCCAACAGCTGATTACCTAGGAGATTGAGATAGTTTGACCTACATGATGGCTTTCAGTTATGCAGGGTCTTGAGGTAATGTAGAGAGGTTTTAATATTTTGGTGGCATTTTGTTCTCTGCTCTTAAATCAATTTGCACCTCTTAGAGATCTGTCCAAGGAGGAAAATATGCAGGAACAAAGAGATACTGGTTTTACAATATATGACCAAAGTTGAAGGGCCATATAGCACATTAATTAAATAAGATAAAAGGGAGACCTAGTTTATTCAGTTTTTCTTAATCTAGATGTTTTATATTGATCTTAGTAACTGGATATACATTTGGATAATACCAGCCATATGAATTCTATAATAAGTGTATTTTAGAACACTGTGTAATCATTTTATCATGAAAACACACTGACATTTGGTCACCCATTCAAATATCTAACCAATTAAAATTGATACCTAAATATATTTCGTAGTTGATGTATTTTACTTTTTTTATTCTGTCTTTTTGTCTAACCTTTCCTGTAAAAATTTTCCACAAATCTCACAAATTTTATCTTGAAGTAAAGATCTATACCTTAGCTTTTTATTGTTGAGTAGTTTTCTTTTTCTAGATGTTAGTATGCTTTCTTTAACTTAAATCAAGCTCCCCATTAAAACCTATTTGTAGTATATTCACTTTAAAGGTACTAGAGAAAAACGATCAGGAATTCTTTTTTTTTTTTTTTTTTTAGAGACAGAGTTTCACTTTATTGCCCTTGGTAGAGTGCTGTGGCGTCACAGCTCACAGTAACCTCCAGCTCTTGGCCTTAGGTGATTCTCTTGGCTCAGCCTCCCAAGTAGCTGGGACTACAGGCACCTGCCACAACGCCTGGCTATTTTTTGTTGCAGTTTGGCCAGGGCTGGGTTCGAACCCACCACCCTCGGTATATGGGGCCTGTGCCCTAGTCACTGAGCCATAGGTAGCCGCCCAATCAGAAACTCTTATAACATTTTCTTTGGTACTTCT
The DNA here is from genome assembly GCF_027406575.1 of Nycticebus coucang. Classification (NCBI taxonomy): domain Eukaryota; kingdom Metazoa; phylum Chordata; class Mammalia; order Primates; family Lorisidae; genus Nycticebus; species Nycticebus coucang. The sequence continues at coordinate 9,924,224 of NC_069785.1, read as the reverse complement.
AGGTCAAAAATTTCCAATGTAGCAAATTGAGTTTTTAAAGTGTAACATAAAAGTAGAAAATTGACTAAACTAGTCAGCAAACATAATTTTTAGTTGAGTATCCTGCAGTTTTTTTTTTTTTTTTTGTAGAGACAGAGTCTCATTGTACTGCCCTCGGGTAGAGTGCCATGGCGTCACACGGCTCACAGCAACCTCTAACTCTTGGGCTTACGAGATTCTCTTGCCTCAGCCTCCCGAGCAGCTGGGACTACAGGGGCCTGCCACAACGCCTGGCTATTTTTTTGTTGCAGTTTGGCCGGGGCTGGGTTTGAACCCGCCACCCTCGGCATATGGGGCCGGCGCCCTACTCACTGAGCCACAGGCGCCGCCCATATCCTGCAGTTTTAAGAGAATACTAAGGAAAATATTTTATATATAGATAAAAAAGTCTGAATTCAGGGTGGCACCTGTGGCTCAGTGGGTAGGGTGCCAGCCCATATACTGAGGGTGGTGGGTTCAAACCTAGCCCTGGCCAAATTGCAACAAAAAAGTAGCTGGGCTTTGTGAAGGCGCCTATAGTCCCAGCTACTCGGGAAGCTGAGGCAAGAGAATTGCCTAAGCCCAGGAGTTGGAGGTTGCTGTGAGCTGTGTGATGCCACAGCACTCCACCAAGGACATCTCTACCAAAAAAAAAAAGTCTGAATTAAAATTATACTTTTACCGTAGGAGCTTGAATGAAACTAATTGAAAGACACTGATTTTTTTTTTTTTTGGCTTGTTTTATATTGACCAGCATAATTGCTTCTGTATAATTTCTACTGAAAGTACAGACTTGTGCACGAGAAAGATTTCCTTGCTTTTCATTATACGAGGATTTTGACATTTTATACATATTTAGAACATAATTGATTTTTGAAAAGTACCATTCGCATTCATACGTAGGGAATAACAATTTATCATTCAGTAATTAAAGCAGGAATGTAATTCAATTATGATTTTAATATGCACATCTATAAAAGATACAATAATCAGCTATACACCTTCTCTGAAATTATAACAAGAAAAATAAATACATGATAAAACTGAAAGATTTTTGTTAAAAATAAGAACTCTTTTTACAGGAAGTTTTAAGGATAGGAGATTATCACATTTTAAGAGTTGTATTTCTAGTTATGCTACTACAAACAGCTACGTACTCAAGATGTAGATTATTTAAATATGGCTCTTTCCCAAAATCAAGTGAATGTAATTTGGGAAGACTCAGGAGGTGTGAATACCAATGCTGATAACAATGAAAGAATCACTTTATGTTTTGTATTAAGGTAAGTTTTCTCAAATGTAAAGTCCATGACCAATCAAAAAAGTTCATGTAGAAAAAAAGATTGACACAGGGTTCATTTCAGAAATAGGACAGATCTAGTTATTGGGTGACGTTTGTCCATGATAGGCACGGTTATTCTTTAGTATGATTTAGGATACATTCAACTGCAAACAACAAAGATCCTGATTAAAAATTGCTTAGATATAGGGATTTATTACTTTTTTATAACAAGAAATATGGAAGAAGGGCAGTTAATACACTCAGTGCTGCAACAGTTTTGCCAATATACCAATTGATTCCTATTTTGTCATCCTGCTTGCCTTGTAAAATTGATTGTCCTCTTCAGCTGGTCCCTTCATAGCTCCAGGAAGATGTCCATAATTCTGAGCCTCACCTTATCTCAATGTCCAGAGTTGGAAAGGGATTGTCTTATACTGAAGTCCATTTAAGGAAAACATCTGAGAAACCCTGTAGTAGATCTGACTTCATATCTTGCTGGCCAGAATTATGTGGCATTCCATGACTAAACCAATGATTGGGTGTTACACAACCATGTTTGGCTGTGATTAATCAAGATAAGGCTAAGAGGAGTCACTTCCCCTGAGCTCATGTCACAATAAGAAAGAATCAGTGAAGGACTGGACCTGGTTCAAGGGTTATTATCTACAAGTTTTAAAGAATCTTGAGAATACAGAAATTTAATTCTTTTGAGATGTTGCAATGCATTTGAAGCCATGAGGGTGACAGTATAAGAGATATACTACTCTGTTGGTACATAGGAATTTGCATTTTCCCCAAAAAACAGATTTGGAGAGACGAAAATGAAATGTCAAGAATTATTATAGATAATACTGCTTTAAAAAAGCATGTTAATTAGACACTGAAAGCAAACAAAGCCAAAAGATGCTGAAGAAGGATCTGCTACAAATGGAAAGAATCCCTTTGAGTTTACAAATCAGGAAATAACTGTAAGAGTAAAAATAATATCAGAATTAGAGCTTATTATATTGTGGGACTCGCAATGTGAGTTGTGAAGGTCTAAATAAGCCAAAAATTTTGATTTGTTTTTCCTTTTCTTGTTCAATGATAATGATGATGGTTACAATAACACATATTACATCCATTCAAAAAACAATTGGATATAATTCTATGAATCTTGAAAAAGCATATTTTAAAATGTCTACTTAAGTTTGATTTTTCTCTTCAAAATATCCACTTACATTTGATTTTTTTCTCTTGATTTATCTAAAATACATTTATCTCTTTCATTGGTTCATTGTTTTAATAAAATACAAGCATAATAGAAAAAGATCGAACATACATTCATTTAAAAATTTATTCTAACCATCTATTTTAGTATATACTAAATACTTTTTTAATTATGAGCTATAAAAAACAAAAACATACCATTTTCTGGTAGAAGCAATTCTGAAATCTCAATGGGGATATGTTTGGTCAATTCAACCCCATTTTAGTGAGAGCAAATATCACATAGTCTAATATCCTTCTAGTTCACACTTAGAAAATCCTCTAAATGTCTGGGAAAATAGCAGCGATATGTTTTCAAATATTCTATATTGACTGAATGAATAGACTGTGGTAGTGTTGTCAATTGCTTCCTCAGTTATATTTGTTTCAAAAGCCATTTTAAACCTGTCACCAAGCTTTTAGTATTCCACTTGAATATCTGACTGTCATGTATCTGAGAAAGAATGATATTCTCAAGTTTTTCTGTTGATTTTTAATGGTAGGCCACTATTCAAAGGTAAGCAATCAAAAATCATTTCAGCATTCATTGTGTATGAATGGGCAGAACTTCCTCCAGGAAGCTGGGAGGAGTTTGGCATATCAGCCCTGTAGGTAAATGCCCAAATGCCCAAATTCTAAATGCTATCATTTGCATTATTAAGTTCAACAAAGGTAATCTGACCTAACCTGTGCACTTTTGTGGGTTTGATGAACGTCAAAGGGGTTTGCCTATCTACCATTTATAAATGCCAATAAAATGTTAATTTTTTATGTTCACCTGTATCAAAGTGAAAGCACTTGATCTTTTTCAAATGGTTTTTAGAATGTTTTTTATTGTCCTTGGGAAGAAGTAGCTATAAAAAATAACTTCTTTAATGAGACACATAGCAAGTCACTTAATCTTCCCAAATTTCCTCTTAATTTTCTATATTTATAACATTTAATAATGCTGTCCAGTTTCTTTCTTTTTTTTTTTTTATTGTTGGGGATTCATTGAGGGTACAATAAGCCAGGTTACACTGATTGCAATTGTTAGGTAAAGTCCCTCTTGCAATCATGTCTTGCCTCCATAAAGTGTGACACACACCAAGGCCCCATCCCCCTCCCTCCGTCCCTCTTTCTGTCCCCCCCCCATGACCTTAATTGTCATTAATTGTCCTCATATCAAAATTGAGTACATAGGATTCATGCTTCTCCATTCTTGTGATGCTTTACTAAGAATAATGTCTTCCTCTTCCATCCAGGTTAATACGAAGGATGTAAAGTCTCCATTTTTTTTAATGGCTGAATACTATTCCATGGTATACATATACCACAGCTTGTTAATCCATTCCTGTGTTGGTGGGCATTTCTGTAATCTATTGGCTAGGATTTTGTTGAGAATTTTTGCATCTATATTCATGAGTGAGATTGGTCTGAAATTCTCCTTTTTGTTTGGGTCTTTTCCTGGTTTTGGTATCAGGTTGTTGTTTGCTTCATAGAATGTGTTGGAGAAGATTCCTTCTTCCTCAATTTTTTGGAATAATTTCTGCAGTACAGGAATAAGCTCTTCCTTGAAGGTTTGATAGAATTCTGGAATGAAGCCATCTGGACCAGGGCATTTTTTGGTTGGAAGATTTTTTATTGTTTCTTTGATCTCAGTGCTTGAAATTGGTCTGTTCAGGAGATCTATTTCTTCCTGGCTGAGTCTAGGGAGAGGGTGTGATTCCAAATATTGATCCATTTCCTTCACATTGTCAAATTTCTGGGCATAGAGTTTCCGGTAGTATTCAGAGATGATCTCTTGTATCTCTGTGGGATCAGTTGTTATTTCCCCTTTATCATTTCTGATTGAGATCACTAGAGATTTTACTTTTCTATTCCTCGTTAGCCTGGCCAATGGTTTATCTATTTTATTTATTTTTTCAAAAAACCAACTCCTTGTTTCATTAATTTTCTGAATGATTCTTTTGTTTTCAATTTCATTGATCTCTGATTTGATTTTGGATATTTCTTTTCTTCTACTGAGTTTAGGCTTAGATTGATTTTTTTTTTTTTTTTGGCCGGGGCTGGGTTTGACCTGCCACCTCTGGCATATGGGACCGGCGCCCTACTCCTCGAGCCACAGGCGCCAACCTAGATTGTTCTTCTTTTTCCAATTCCATAAGATCTCTTGTGAGATTGTTGATGTGCTCTGTTTCTGTTTTTCGAATGTAGGCATCTAAAGCGATGAATTTTCCTCTCAAAATTGCTTTTGCAGTATCCCACAGGTTTTGGTAGCTTGTGTCTTCATTGTTGTTATGCTCAAGGAAGTTAATAATTTCCTGTTTTATTTCTTCCTGCACCCATCTGTTATTCAACAGAAGATTGTTTAATTTCCATGCCTTTGTGTGGGGTAGAGCATTTTTGTTAGAGTTGAGTTCCACCTTTAGTGCCTTATGGTCTGAGAAGATACAAGGTAAAATTTCAATTCTTTTGATTCTGTTGATATTTGTTTTGTGTCCCAGGATATGATCAATTTTGGAGAATGTTCCATGGGGTGATGAGAAGAATGTATATTCTTTATCTTTGGGGTGGAGTGTTCTATATGCGTCTATCAAGCACAGTTGTTCTAGGGTCTCTTTTAAATCTCTTATATCTTTGTTTAATTTCTGTTTAGAGCATCTGTCTAGCTGTGTAAGAGGAGTGTTAAAGTCCCCTGTTATTACGGTATTATCAGATATCATATTGCTCAGATTTAGTAAGGTCTGTTTCAAGAATCTGGGAGCATTTAAATTGGGTGCATAAATATTTAGAATTGAAATGTCTTCTTATTGTATTTTTCCCTTGACCAATATAAAGTGACCATCTTTGTCTTTTTTGACTTTAGTTGCTTTAAATCCACATGAATCTGAAAATAAGATTGCAACTCCTCTTTTCTTCTGAATTCCATTTGCCTGAACAATTGTCTTCCATCCCTTGACTCGGAGCTTTGTCTTTTGAAGCCAGGTGTGTTTCTTGCAGACAGCAAATGGATGGTTTGTGTTTTTTAATCCAGTCAGCCAATCTATGTCTCTTCAGTGGGGAATTCAAGCCATTAACATTTATTGAGATAATTGATAAGTGTGGTAGTATTCTATTCGTCTTATTTGGTGAGAGTCCATTGCTTAGTTTTATCTTTTGCATCAATGTGGAGGTTAGGTTCTGTCCTTTAATTTCTGAGTTCTTACTTTGCTGCTGATCCATTGTGGTGGTCAGTGTGCAGAACAGGTTGAAGTATTTCCTGTAGAGCTGGTCTTGTTGTGGCAAATTTCCTCAATGTTTGTATATCCGTAAATGATTTGATTTCTCCGTCAATTTTGAAGCTTAGCTTAGCAGGGTACAGAATTCTGGGCTGGAAATTGTTCTGTTTAAGTAGATTTAAGGTAGATGACCATTGTCTTCTTGCTTGGAAAGTTTCATTAAAGAAGTCTGTGGTCAATCTGATGGATTTGCCCCTGTAGGTCAACTGGGGCTTACTCCTGGCAGCTTGCAGAATCTTTTCTTTTGTATTGACTTTGGAGAGGTTCATCACAATGTGTCTTGGAGAAGCTCAGTTAGAGTTGAGGCGACCTGGGGTCTGATATCCCTCTGAAAGCAGTGTGTCAGAATCTTTGGTGATATTTGGGAATTTTTCTTTTATAATATTCTCTAGGATGGCTTCCATTCCTCTGGGGCATTCTTCTTCCCCTTCTGGAATTCCTATAACTCGTATGTTGGAACGCTTCATAAAGTCCCATAATTCTGACAGTGAACGTTCTGCTTTCTCTCTCTTCTTTTCTGCCTCATTTACTATCTGAGTTATCTCAAGAACTTTGTCTTCTACCTCTGAAATTCTTTCTTCTGCATGGTCTAACCTGTTGCTGATACTTTCCATTGCATCTTTAAGTTCCCTAATTGACTGTTTCAGTTCCTTCAGCTCTGCTATATCCTTTTTATATTCTTCATATCATTCATCTCTTATTTGATTCTGTTTTTGAATTTCCTTTTGGTTATTTTCTACTTTATTAGCAGTTTCCTTCATTGTTTCCATCATTTCTTTCATTGTTTTCAACATGTGTATTCTAAATTCCCTTTCTGTCATTCCTAACATTTCTTTATAGGTGGAATCCTCTGCAGTAGCTACCTCATGGTCCCTTGGTGGGGTTGTTCTGGACTGGTTCTTCATGTTGCCTGGAGTTTTCTGCTGATTCTTCCTCATGAGTGATTTCTTTTATCTGTTTTCTTGTCCTAATTTTCCTTTCACTTCCTCTTGCTCTTTAAGTTCTCGTGCTCTGTCTGAGTGACCCTGATGCATGTAAATTTATGGCATATCAGGCACCCCTACAGCAGGCAAAGGGAGCGGAATGATGTGGCTTAGCTCGAGCATTAAACTCCTGCGGCAAGGAATTGTGCAGAGTCAGAGATGGTGGTGAGATAGGTATGGTGCTGATCCGAAAATCCACAATGGTGCCCAAAAGGATTTACAGATGCTTAGATTTTATAGCTGCCTGTTGATGTGACTGCCACATCAGCTCAGTTATAGAGGCTGAAAAATCCAAGGTCATGGGGCTGCATCTGATGAGAGGCTTCTTGCTGGTGAGAGGCAGCACAAGGTATCCGCTGTCCAGTTTCTTAAAAGTAACATAAGGGATAATTAATCAGTGTTATTCACTCAGACTCTTTACTGTAACTGGGTGCCTAACCTCTAGTTTTTCCTGCTGAGGATATCTCCCTTAAGCTAAGTTTTTAGTAAAATTTTTTTTATTCTACACTTATTATTGCATCTAATCTTTTTTTTATGTGTCAAGTGCTAGAACATAAGAAATAAACACTGTACAAACCAACTGATTGTTATGTTAAAGATAAAAAGCAAGTAAACAAGCACTAAAACTTGTTAAGAGTTCAATAAAAAAATGTTTTTGTACAGTGTGAAAGGAAGGGCGGTGAGAGCACCGAATGCCTCTTGGATTAATGGGTCAAAGGTGGCTGGAAAATATTCTTTAAAAAAATGCAAGAAATGTTAACTAATAACCAACCTTTTCTTTTTTCTCTGCTGCACAATGGAAGAAGAGTCATCTTGAGCCACACATTAAATACACAAACACTAATGAAAACTGATGAGTAAAAAAAAGGATCGTGCATAATTTTCACAATATCCACACCACCTCAAATAATCTGCATTAAGCCTGCACGCAGGCCAGAGGTTGTACACCCATAATAGACTTGTTAAGGAAGAGACTGTTGAATAGAAAAATATTTAAGCTAAGTAGTATGGAAAACTCTAAGAAAGCTAGAAAATCATGCATGAACTAATCATTTAATATGTACCCTGCTTTAGAGTTTGTATTTAAGTTGATACAATGAAACATTAATAAAGAGTTTTACACAAGAGAATGATCTGTGTTTTAGAAAATCACTTTTTCTGATGGGTCATGGATGTGCCAGAAATGGGAAGAATTATAAGAAAATGAATGTTCAGAGAGTAGATAAGAGACATAGGTTAACAGCCGATAAAACACTGGGCAAATAAAGATGAGCCAAATATGTAACTCAGTTACTAAGAGCACGATCTAGTCCTCAATTCTTATTTTAATGTTTATACATCGTGACTCTCCAGCCATTACTGCCTATTACTTGAACTCTTTTCTGGCTCCCACTTGGCCAGAAAATATTTTCTTTACTCGTGTTGTTCTCTTATCTTGAAACAACTTTCTCTCTCATTTCTGTTGGGCCTAATCATCCTTATTTTTCAAGGTCTGGGTCAAAACCCAACTCTTCCATGGAACTGTTTTGATTTCCTCAAATAGATTATCTGTCCTTTCTCTTTATCAATTTACTTGTTTATCTCTGTCAAAAACTGACATCAAGACCAGGTGTGGTGTCTCACGCCTATAATCCTAGCACTCTAGGAAGTCAAGGAGGGTGGTTTGCCTGAGCTCACAGATTCAAGACCAGCCTGAGCCAGAGCGAGATCTCATCTCTTAAAAAAAAAAAATAGCCTGTCAAGCTTCTATAGTACTGGCTACTTGGGAGTCTGAAGCAAGAGGATCACGTAAGCCCAAAAGTTAGAGGTTGCTGTGAGCTATGACACTACAGCACTCTTCCGAGGGCAACAAAGTGAGACTGTCTCAAAACAAAAAAAACAAAACTGAGATCAAGTGGTTTAACAAGTGAAGTGTGTCAAGTGCCTTAAGCATGGTGGGTGAAATGTTACAGAATTAAAGGAAAGCATAAATTGCTCCTGCCAGGTAACTTCTGGGTCACCATAAACACAAAAAGAAAGAGACTAGGAAGAGGAAGAGATCATAGAAACAAAAGTTAACTCTAGATCTTAATTCTTGAGTAGGCATTGAACTTTGGGAGAAGGCAGTTTCTAGTGGCAGAGAGACCATTAAGTAAAGTGGCTTGTGTAGAAGACAATTATCTCAGATGGCCACCATACAGGCGAAGCAGAGGAAGCTGAAATTGGAAAAATATGGAAGATCAAAATGGAGGGAGTCACGAGTACAGGTCAAACTAAGGAGATTGGGATTCCCTTATCGAGCAGGAAAATCTCAGGCATCCCCTTGTAAGAACTGGCTCATGTGTTTGTGGAGGCTTACAAGTCCCACAGTATGCTGTCTGTAAGCTGGAAGGGCAGTGATGTGATTTAATCTGAGTATAAAGACCTGAGAACCAAGGAAGTCCATGGTGTAACGCTCAGCCTAAGGCTGAAGGTCTCAAAACCTGGGGATGTGGTGCTTAATTCATCAGAATCTGGAGCTGCTGGAGGGCAAGAGAAGATGGATGTCCCAGCTTCACAAAGGAAAGCAAATTCTCGTTTTCTCTGTCTTTGTGTTCTATCAGGGCCCTGAACAGACTGAATGATTCCTGCCCACATGGGTAAGGGTGAACCTTCTTTATTTGTCTTCTGACTTAATTCCAGCCTCTTCCAGAACCACTCTCAGACAGTGAGAAATAACATTGTACCAGATATCTCCAACTACCTATCCACCCAGTAAGTTGATATGTCATGTTAACCATCAGAATCAGGCCAGCTGTTTCTTCTTTACTATCAGTCCTTACAGAAGGACTGCAGTTACAAATGCTGCGGCCATCTTGCAGAACACCCTGTTGCAGAACAGCCTACAGTTTTCTCACAAGTTCAGAGCCTCTAAAACTACGTTGCAAAAAGTGATCTGAGGGTATCAACCTCACATTCAAATGACAGTGTGCCCGGGTCCTGCCCTGGGACAGGGTCCTTTAAGACCTGTGGAACTAACAGCAATTGATTGGGAAAAAAATAGAGCTAAAAGCAGTGAGGAATAAAAAGGTAGAACACACATGAATGGAATTTTCAAAGGTGGGTACAGGGCATCATCGCTGGCTTGTTGGGCATCAGCGAATGGCCCTGAGTCTTTGTTCCATCCAGCTTTTATTGAAAGGTATTTTCTTGTTTAGCTGAGGGGAGTAAGCTGGGAAAGGGAACAAAAAGTCAGCATTTCTTTGAGTGAGCATGTTCTTATTCTATTTGTAATCGTTAAATTTAAGAGTTGGGGTAGCTTTAAGAAATTCAAAACCTGAGTCTTATCTGGGGGCAGCCTCCTGCCTCTGGTCATGCACACAGATTCCTTGAGGGAGGTTAGACCCCTCTTAGTTTCTCTGTGGAGCAAATGTTATGGCAACATTCATCTTCTGAAGAATCCGTGGTAAAGAAGAATTTTCCCTTTTTTTGTTTTTTTTTTTGACATAGTGTCTTACTATGTCACCCTCTCTAGAGTGCTGTTGTGTTGCAGTTCACAGCAACCTCAAACTCTTGGGCTTAAGTGATTCTCTTGCCTCAGCCTCCCAAGTAGCTGGGACTACTGGCGCCCACCACCACACCTAGCTATTTTGTTTTTGTTGTAGTTACTATTGTTTGGCAGGCCTGGGCCAGGTTCGAACCCACCAGCTCCAGCTCCGGTGTATGTGGCTGGTGCCTTAGCCACTGAGCTACAGGTGCTGAGCCCGAAAAGAAGAATTTTCTTATTTTCACCTGAAGGCATTTCCTTCAATGATTAGTGTACAAGTGCTCCTGCCCATAGCATTTGCTTTGACTGTTTAAGGGCAGAAGTCGCCTGGTTAATGTTTCTTTGCAGGCCTTGTGTGTCTGCTACATTCCTTGTCCTCCAGAGTGCTTACAGATCACAGCGGGGTTGTTTGTAAGCTGTACCCCTTACAGGCAGGCTTCTGGTAAAACAGAAACTGCCCAGACAAGTAATTTAACTGTTAGTTTAAAAGTAAGATAACTAAACTGTTTTTATTCCACCTTGCTCAGCTTATTTGCACGTTTTTCCCTTTTTTCTGGGGGTATTTTCCCTTGCCAAGAATGGGGTCTTTGGTCCCCATTCTCCCTGCAATGGTGCGCTGATTAAAGGGGACTGTATTTCTCCATTGCATCACCTCCTCCCTTACACACAAATTCCAATAATACCAGATAATTCACGCGTGTAAAAGTGACACAATCCATCAATCATTTTTATTCTTTCAATTTGACTTTAATTTTTTTCTTAAACTGGCATATCTAAGTAGACAGAGAAAAAAAATAATAGTCTTGGGGCAGTGCCTGTGGCTCAGTCGGCAAGGCGCCAGCCTCATATACCGAGGGTGGCAAGGTCAAACCCGGCCCCAGCCGAACTGCAACAGAAAAATAGCCGGGCACTGTGGTGGGCACCTGTAGTCCCAGCTACTCCGGAGACTGAGGCAAGAGAATTGCTTAAGCCCAGGAGTTGGAAGTTGCTGTGAGCTGTGTGACACCAGGTAGAGACTCTGTCTCTACCAAAAAAAAAAAGTTCCGACACCAGAATATAAATTTTAGCATTATTTGCTGTTGCTTGTTCAGTTTCAGGATTATTTTCCTTATTGAATGGATACCTATGTCAATATTATTGTTAATAATACCAAGCACTTATTAAATGTATATACAGTATATATTCTTCATGTTATCTCATTTAATCTTCTCAGCAACATGTTTCTGATTTTGTAAATGAGCACATTTATGGATAAATAAGTTAGTATCCCAAAGTCACATGGTAGTAAATAGAAAAACTTTGAGTCCAGCGCTGATTCCAGAGCGTGAGTTCCCAACACTGAGCTCTGACCCTATGTTATTACCTCCTATGAAGCCACGTGGCCTCCATTTCTTAAGGTAAAAAGTACTTTTTAATTTTTTAAAGGATTTCGGAGCAGGTATAGAAAAGATCGTGTAGTTGCCAATATGATGGCATGTTGCCTTGTACTTTCCTCTTTTCTTTTTTATTTATTTTTCTGGAAATTATTATAAGATCTTACAAAATCGATGTGAAAAAAATGACATCTTTCTTCTGGATGCAATGAACATTATTGTTAAGGTATTTTTATTAGCACTTTGGAATAAGCAATTCCACCATGTCTACAGGTGGTCTTCACCTATCTTGTGAAAATATTCTTGCTCAGAAAATGCCTCATTTAAGGACATGTGTCATGTAACTGAACCAACCCTACAAGAAAAAGGAAATTTCTGTGTTTTTGATTTTTATGTTCTTGGCTTGCAGTTTAGTTTTTGATTGTTTTGATAGGACTCATGTAACAGTTACATATTAATTCTTGAAGAAATAGTAAAGTCCTAGACTCTGTGTTGGAAAATTATATGCCAATTTGATGTTTCCTAAACAGTGATGTTCAGATCATCTTTCATTTGGCTTTCTTTCTACTGTGAACTGAGTGATCTTGTCCTCCACAGAATTCATACGTTGAAATCTTACAGCAAAGGTGATGACATTAGGAGATGAGGGTCTTTGGGTTATGAGTAGATCATGAGTATTGGGCCCTCATAAATAACATTAGTGCCATTATAAATGAAGCTACAGGGAGCTGCCTTTCCCTTTTCACATGTGAGGACACGCAAAAAAGATGATGGTCCATGAGCTGGGAATCAGGCCTGAACAAGATGCTGACTCTGTTAGGACTTTGATCTAAGACTTCCCTGCTCTGTTACTGGAATTTCTCTGCCAGGTCCTTGCTGTCAGGAATTAAATGAATTCATGGACCATGAGTAAATGAAAGAATAGCTTTTATTATAGATAAGAGGAAAGCAAAGCGGCTGGCATAGTGGAGGGAGTCCTGAGTGGGCTGCTGCTTTTAGCTCACTGTCTAGGGGTTTCTGTACACCTTCTAATCATATCTCCTTCCCTGCAGGCAGGGGGCTTTGGGGAAATGGAATATATGACAGAATATATGTCACAACCATTGGTGCCAAAAGTCTGTCTGTGGACAGAAGTTAATTTTAAAACTGCCATTGTGTAGGAGTGTAGTCATGTTTTGGGATTTATGGTTTTCCCCGGGAGTGGTGGCTTAGATGGAACCTTGATCAGACTGTTTTATGATCCTGCTTAGGCCCAGAAAATGGAGTCTGTGTCCAGCTGTAGGTAAGGGAACCCACATCCTCTCCAGAACTGTAAGAGAGAAAGTTTTATCTATTTATTTATTTTTTTGCAGTTTTTGGCCCGGGCTGGGTTTGAACCCGCCACCTCCGGCATATGTGGCTGGCGCCCTACTCCATTGAGCCATAGGCACTGCCCATGTTTTGTTTTTTATAAGCCACTCAGTTTATAGTACTTGGTTACAACAGCCCGCCCAAGACCCTTGCCCATGCTGTTGTACCATTCAGAAGAGAAGGGATTATTCTGTTTATGTTTAGTCTTCAGAAGGCAATTTGCTTATTTATGTAAGAGTTAACCTAGTTCTTTAAAAGTATTTGTAAAATATTTACTTATATATAATGATAACATAATATGTTATTTTTTTCTATTGTGGATTATTTTAATCAAAATATTAAAATCTATAACTTTAGAGATATAATACTTCAAGAGATACTTGTTATTAAAATAAATATACTGCATTTTGGGAAGTTATATTCTTGTGACTAAGGTGCACAACGGGCATTCGAAGAACAAATACTTTTTCATGTGCAAGTTTATTAAATATGTGCACTGAATTTTAGAGTGTTTTTGAAATATATGACTTTTAAATCCTTTATGTTTATTTTTTGTAAAGAAAAAAATGAACTCTACTTAATTGACAAAATCAGAATCATTGAACTGGTTAATGGCTGAGTGGAAACCAAAACTCCTTATTAACTTAGCATTCTTTCTGTAATACTTTACAGTATTTAAAAGAGTTATGGATTAAACATTTTCATGTGTAATATTTTCTAGTAAATAGAAAGTTACATTTGACATTAAGATTTCTAAGTTTCAACTGTAGAATATTCACTAAACGTTTCACTTCATAGATTTTTCAGTTTTAAATCTAATTAGCTAAGTTGCATTTTTCAGGCTTCTCTAGCTAACTTGTTTATTTTTTTCACCTTTAAGTATGTTCAGGGTTGGATAAAATGAATGCTATTGTGTCATCTAGTTCTAAAATGAATCAGTTCTGTGATTAGTTCATATTTTGGATTCTTCATGAAATTGAACTTTAATATGCGCTCCAAATTGATCTCTTCCTGTATAACATCACCATTTCTGCCTTAGGATTTGGCCTTTTCAAAGCTCTTGTTAAAATTATCTTTCTGACTTAACTTTCTATGTTCCAATACATACCTTCTGTCTTCATTGGGTACCAGATCTTGGTGGTATTATGGATCAATAAGATTTTTTTTTTTTTTTTGAGACAAAGCCTCAAGCTGTCACCCTGGGTAGAGTGCTGTTGCATCACAGCTCACAGCAACCTCCAGCTCCTGGGCTCAAGCAATTCTCTTGCCTCTGCCTCCCAAGTAGCTGGGACTATAGGCACCCACCACAACCACAATGCCTGGCTATTTTTTGGTTGCAGCCATCATTGTTTGGTGGGCCGGGGCTGGATTTGAACCTGCCAGCTCAGGTGTATGTGGCTGGCACCTTAGCCGCTTGAGCCACAGGCGCCGAGCCCAGTAAGATATTTTTTAAAAGGTATGAGGTTGTTGTAGGTTAGAAAGTTCGTACTTTACTAAATAAGGTCATTAAGCGATATGTCTATTATAATCATTGTGTCAATAAATGACAACAGTGACGAAAAGGAGGAAGCAACTCTCTTTCTCAGCCCCCCCATTTTTGTGATATTTTACATTGCTGTACAACTCAAAAGAGCTTGAGCAAGTGAACAAGCAGTTTTGTTTGCAATAACAAATAGTGCAAATTAAATCCTACCATGACAAAATAAAGGTTTTGTTTGTTTTCTTCCTGATTGTTGCTATATTCCTTGGAAAGGGGAACATTGTTAAGGCTTAAAAACCTGGATATTTTTAGTATAGTATTATTTTTCGAAATAGATTTTTACCTAAAATTCCTTAAAATGATGTTAGGAAAAATGTGCTAATAAAGTACTTGAAAATGCTTCCTTCCATAAAATTATATACCAATTCAATCCATTACTATAGGAATTACATGCAGCTTTAAATTATCCAACTTTATCAAGAAAGTGATAAGTGATAATTGAATTAATAGGACATCCAATTTTAGAATAAGCATTGACTCTGGTCTTTCTTTATATGTAAAGGCCCATGGGCATGTAAATTGCACTTACTATGTATATATTACATCATTGTGCCAGTAGTCTGTGATCTTCTGACAAGTGGATATTTTGCATGGAATTCTTGTAATAATTTTTCAAATGGCCCTGTTACTTTTCAGTACCATATTTTTAATTAAATAATAAGTTGAGAATTAAACATATAGTCATTAATCCTAGCAAGTTCATCAGTAGATTGTTTATGAATTTTCCTGAAGCAGTAATTACTTAGGAGTAATCATTCCTGTTGGGGTTCCAATTGCCTGAACCCAGTTAATCTAGTCCGATTACTCAGCTGAGCTATTCAACTGGGCCCAACAATGACCAAAAGTAAGAGTGATTGGAAACAAAACTGGAGTGTGGGTAGAAAGCAAAAATAACCCACACAAGTTTCAGGGTAACAAAGAGGGGCTTTATTTAGGAAGAGCAAAGAGAGAGTTAACATCAGTATCAAAGAGTTGGAAGTAGTTCTCTCTCAAAGAGGAGAAAAGGTGAGAGAGAAAGGCCTGCAGGGTGTGAATACCCTCTCCCTTTGGAACTGGCTGCAAGTCTTTCATTCGCTTCTCTCCACCTCCAGGCAGTTTTGCCCTTTTCTTTTCTTTTTTCTTTTTCTTTCTTTTTTTTTTTTTAGAGACAGAGTCTCACTTTATCGCCCACAAACTCTTGGGCTTAAGTGATTCTCTTGCCTCAGCCTCCCAGGTAGCTGGGACTGCAGGCGCCCAGTACAGTGCTGGGCTATTTTTTGGTTGTAGTTCTCATTGTTTGGCAGGCCCCATCTGGATTTGAACCTGCCATTTCCGGTGTATGTGGCTGGTGCGCTAGCCACTGAGCTACAGGCACCAAGCCAGTTTTGCCCTTTTGTGTTGGTCATTGATGGTCTCTTTCTACTGGTCGTTGGTTACCTAAGTCACTGTATATCAACATTCTTATAGGCCCTCCAGACTTCCTGGTTCTACAGGCTGGGTTTTCCTCTTACCCCTTCTTTTTTGTTTGTTTGTTTTGCAGGTTCTGGCCAGGGCTGGGTTTGAACCCGCCACCTCCGGCATATGGGGCCAGTGCCCTACTCCTTTGAGCCACAGGTGCTACCCTAATGTCCCTTTTCAATTCCTAAGTTTATATGTATAATAATACAGACATTGGGTAACATTAAGGCATGAGCCAGATGCCAAAATGCATTTGTAAATAATTACACCAGCACAAGACTGCATGTGCAAATTGTAGCTCACTTTCTAAAAGATCCCTCTTAACGGGGCTGGAAATACTAATACTAAAAAATCTAATCCCCTCAATAAGGTCACTGGTCATGTACTTTCCTATAGACAGTCAGATTAGTGTGGATTATTGGCTAATTTATGCCCATTTATTCAGCTGATAGAATAATTAGCAAGGCTCAGTAGTTCCTGAATTAAATATGTAGAATATCACAGTATTCATTTCAACAACAATTAATTCTAAAACATCCAGAACTTCTTATAAATGCCCTCCCCCCGCTTTTTAAGGTGTAATTGACAACTATAAATTATATATATTTACTGTGTAGAACATGATGCTTTACCTGTTGTACAATGTTTACATGTATGAGGAGACTTCAGAAAGTTCATAGCAAATGACTATTTTGTATTTTTTTCACTGAAATAAACTCATGCTAACTTGTTACCACATGTCTGAACAGGATCTTGTTTGAAGCACTGAGAAGGATAACACAGTTTGAAAAAGCCCCTCTCACAAAAAAACAAATTCTGCTAAAATTGAAGTAAGAATATGTATCAAATGTCGGATGAAGCTTGAATACAAGAACGGTGAAATTATTGATGCTTTGCAAAACGTTTTTGGAATAATACCCTAAAGTAATTAGCATTTTACAAACAGATAACTTATTTTAAGAAAGGACAAGTTGATGTTGGAAGATGAAGCCTACAATGGAAGATCATCCACATCAATTGACCAGAAAAAAATAAAACGTCTTGTTCTTGGCCTAAATAAGAGGACTTAGAATTGCAGCAGAATCAGCAGCCAACACCATAGACATCTCAATAACTTATACATTTCTGAGCAAAAAAGTAGAGTTGCACAGATTTTCCATTTGGTGGGTTCCAAAACTGGTATACTCAGATCAGCTACAGACAAGAGCAGAGCTTTCAGTGTAAATTTCAGACAAGTAGGATCAAAAATCTTAAAGCATTTCTTTGAAGCATTATAACAAAACATAAAAATGAAGTGTGTTTTTGTATGTCTGCCAGCGTGACCATGAAGACAAAGTACAGTCAAAACAGTGGCTACCAAGAGGTAGAAGTGGACCAGTCAGAGCAAAAGGAAACTGTTCAAAAGCTAAGGTCCTGGCAACATTTTTTTTTTTTTTTGGGGGGGGGTTGCTCATGGATTTTTGTTTATTGACTTTCTGGAAGGCCAAAGGATGAAAACATCTGCTTATTATGAGAGCATTTTGAGAAAATTAGCCAAAGCTTCAACAGCAAATGACCTGAGAAAGCTTCACCCAGAGAGTCCTCTGTCACGACAATGCTGCTTCATTCACTCTTCTTATCAAACAAGGGAAAATTTGCAAGAGTTTGGATGGGAAATCATTAGGCACCCACCTTATAGTCCTGATTTGGCTTCTTCTTACTTCTTTTTGTTTCCTAATCTTAAAAACTTTTCTTAGTTAATAATGCAAAAAAGACTGCATTGAATGGTTTGAATTGCCAGCATCTTCAGTTCTGTAGGGTGGACTAAAGGGTTGGTATTGCCTACAAAAGTGTCTTGATCTTGACACCTTATATTGAGAAATAAATTTTGTATTTTTTATTTTTGTATTTTAGTTCAATTTTTCCATGAACTTTTTGTGGTCCCCTTGCACAGACTGTAGAATGATTAAATCAAGCTAATTAGCATGCCCGTCACCTCACATAATGTATCTTTTTTTTTTTTCTGGTGAGAACATTTAAGAATACTCTCTTACTATTTTTCCAAGTATATAGTTTGTTGTTTTTAACTAGTAATGCTGTGCAATAAACTTCCAGAATTTATTCATCCTATGTGAGTGAAACTTTATACCCTGCTAGAAGTCTACCTTTAACCAGCTATCTGCTTCAGAGATGGACTGTATGGCTAAGCTTTTGGGTAGAAGTGTCTCAGAATATCAATAACCATGACTGTACTTGACAAGGGCCTTCCAAGCATGGTAAGTGTGTTAGTGCTGTCTGGACCCCCCCCCCCCCATTTCTGTTCATAGGGCCAACAACTGGACAAAAATGATTTCTAAATCTTGTAAAGTCAGTAATATTTCTTTTCAAGTTATCTTGTGTTTGCTTTAAAGTATTTTAAGTCATAATTTATAAGGGTAATGAAAATAAAGTCATAATAATTCTATTACATTATATATAATTTCCTGATTACAAAAGAATTTATTATATAGTTACTTGAATGTATGATACTTTTACATTTAAGTACATTCTACACTTCATGAAAATGAACTAAGTTTTCAGTTTCTGTGGAACTGGTTTCACCTAGTGGACACTCTGCATTCTTCACACAAAAAGAAAACTAACTTTAACTTATATTACACTAGGATTGCTGGTTTTTTTTTTTTTTTTTTTTTTTAATTTCAAGTGCTTGTGACTATTGATTAATTTGAGATTTGTTTGATAATTATTTTAAAATTATGGTTTCTTTATACATAAAACTCAATATGTAACAAAATTATTCTCATACTCAATGGTTAACAGAAATACTTTGACTGAAATTTATGATTTTGGCATGATTGTTTCTCTGTATTTAAGGATAATTTTTTAGAAACATTTTCGTGTGATCACTTATTTCCTTATTTCATAAAGAGTCTTCATAATTGCTCATGTAAGATTTTGAATTGTTATGACATTTTCATACAGCACATAGACATGAACTAAGACTGTGTGAACAATAAATAAACACAGTGAAAAAAGTTGAATAATGAATTTTAAAATTTGTATGATAATCTAGAGCGCGGTTCAGCAAATTTTTTTTTTTGCAGTTTTTGGCAGGGGCAGGTTTGAACCCACCACCTCCAGTATATGGGGCCAGTACCCTACTCCTTTGAGCCACAGGTGCTGCCCGAGTTCAGCAATTTGTGTGTGAAGTGTGTGTGTGTGTGTGTGTGTGAATAGCCAGACTCTGTTGCAACTACTTATCACAGTCATTAAAGTGAGAAAATAACCACCCTGAGTATGTAAATGCATACGCCTGGCTGTGCTTGGATAAAGCTTTAATTACAAAAAGAAGCAGCAGCCCTGATGTTGCCAAAGTCCCTTGATTTACAGACCCCTCACATCGAATATTAGAATTTAATTACTACTTTTAATTACTATTTCTTTATTTCTTTGTCTCTTTTAAAATGTAGTTTCCCATGCCTGTAAAATATCATCTTTAATACAGAAATATCTAACCTGGAATTTATTGATAGGAAAAAAGAGTTTATAAAACTAATACTTTCTGAGTATACTGGACAAAATCTTATGTTTCATTGTGGTTTATACTTTAAATATTACAACTGATTTAATTTGGCTTATTGTAAGACATTAAATACTAAATTGTATTAAGCTAAGTACCAATTAAAAATGAAATGAGAAAGATAAATATATGACAAACTTCTAATGAAGGAATCTAAAGAATCAATACAAATAGGCCATAAATTTAGACATGACTTTAGCCAAGTTTCTAGGCTATCATCTCTGACATTTCTGTCTTTTTATTGAGTAGCTAGGAGTCACATTTCCTGTTTCTTTTAAAGAGTGTTGAAGTTAGTCTTGCAAGTAGTAGCTTGTTTGGGTGGGTCTAAATAGCTTTCACTTTAGGGCTAATCCATGCTTCCTACCAACGTGCGATCTTGGGGTTTCACTGATTGCCTAGATAGTCAACAGCTCTCTCCACTCTAGCTGGTCAGAATTAGAACATCGCCTGTGATTACGTAAGCTCAGAAAATTGTTTAGTATATAGTTTCCTAGAAGTCATTCTTTTTTTGATGCCATGAGTACAGATTGGTATTTAGGAGAAGACTCAAAAGGGGCCTCATACAAACGTAAGACACTTTTTCTCAGTTATAGTTCCTTGGTGTCTGATGCAAGGCTCCACACCTTCCAGCCTCAGAAGCTTTCCTGAATTCTGATCTCTGTTTCCTCACCTTCTTTAGACCTCCTGGCTTTTCTGGTTCTCCATTCTTGTCAGAATAAAACGTTACTTCTCAGTAGAAAATTTGCATCTGCAGGGTTTCCTTATGTGCTTCCCTTCTCTCATGGATCGTCATCATGCCTCGGCTGCTGTCCAGTACCTGAAAATTATTGTTTCATTTGTGTAGAAAAACTTTTATAGTTGTTGACAGTAAGATAGAAAGTTTAATACCAATTGCTCTTTAATAAGTAAAAGCAGGAAATAATTTTTGTGATTGAATATAAGAAATCTACATATATCAGACAAAAGTAGGTATAATTGTTGTCTGACGTTAAGTTTGCAAACTTGCCACTGTGTGCCTGTGTTGGCGGTGCTGTACAACCAACTTGGAAAAGGTTCATAACCACGGTGTATCAGTGTCTCATAACTGCGTTCATGTGGGGTGGTGTTTTGCTGAATGACATTCATTATTGCTATTGTGTGTTTTTGTGTGCCATTATAAGAATGCCGACACTTGAATTAGAGCAATTAACATTTAATTTCTTGTTAAACCTTGCTATATTGGAAGTGAAATCAGGGACATGTTAGTTCAAGTTTATTGGGATAATACAATGACAAAAACAGCAGTGTACAAATAGATTAAATGTTTTTTCTGCAGGGAGAGAAGCCATCCCTGATGAAGGTCAGGGTGGTCAGTAACAAGCAGAACTGAAAAAAACATAGTGAAAATTTGTCCAATTTTATGTGAAAATGGTCAGTTGACTATGAGAAACATAGCGGACCAAATAAACATTGATAGAGAAACAATTAGGAAAATCTTAACTGAAAATCTTGGCGGAAGAAAGGTGTGGAGAAATGGTGCCTAAAGAACTCTCTAATAAACAAAAGCAAAAGAGAGTCAAAGTTAACTAAGACCTTCTGGAGAGACAAGACAGTGTTGTGGGCATGTTATTACTGGTGATGGAACCTAGTGGAACCAATACTACAAAACAAAGCAAAGTGTGCGGTGAGAATGGGAACCGAAGACCCCATTCTGGGCAAGGCAGAATACTCTCCAGAAAAGGGGAAAAACAGGGGAGTGAGCTGAGCAAAGTAGAATTAAACCTGTTTAGCTTACTTTTAAACTAACAGTTAAATTACTTGTGTGGGCAATTCATGCTGTTACTAGAAGCCTAGCCTGTAAGGAGTACAGTGTACAAACCCCTGCTGGGTATTTTTCTTGTTCTTTGCTCTCAAGATCAACAACTTCATGACCACTCAGGAAGAATGGCATATCATATTTTAGAATTTTTCTTGATTCTGTGACTAGAGGGGGTTTTCTATTGTTTTATTTAGGGGAAGATACCAGTTTTATGTGAGTATGTTTGGAAAATAAATAGATGATTTATGATCATAAGGGTTAGACTGATAGAGAACAGTTAGCCAAATGTGGTTCCTTTTCCTCCTGGGCACAATGCCATA
This sequence comes from Nycticebus coucang, assembly GCF_027406575.1. NCBI lineage: Eukaryota > Metazoa > Chordata > Mammalia > Primates > Lorisidae > Nycticebus > Nycticebus coucang. The sequence goes on along the minus strand of NC_069785.1, from coordinate 9,902,551 downwards.
CCCCTTTTCCTTTCCTCTCTAAGACATGGCCACATACTAAATTATGAAAATGGAAGGTGGGTGAAATTTATATACATGTCCCTTCTCCCCCCAGACAATGGAGAAGGCTGTGAAAGTGTACAGAAGAGGGTTGACCCTGGAGAGAGAGAGGGAGGAATCTGGGTGCTTGATGACTAGGAAGCCCAGGATTCCTCTGCCATCCTTAGACGTCCCCACTGCCCTTCTCCATACAGACTAATTAGACTTTACAGAGAACTCACTGAATTTCTGTAGTGTTAAATCCAATAGACGACAGCACCTAATGTTACTTTAATTAATATACTTAAACACATTCTTTATATTGACATGCAGAACAATGAAGGAAATAGGGGTAAACATCATGGTGATTCAGTGATTCAGTGCATACCTCTGATGTTTGATACTTCTGAAGAGAGAATGAAACATAATGAAATGGAGAATTATAATCTGAACAGCTACATTTAATAATTGACCTGTATGCTGATCACTTGTTTATTCATTTACTCAACGATATTAAAATGAAGACCTGCCCCTTGCACTATATTAGCCACTGTGTTGAGAGATATCTGTGCCCACGTCTTATGTAAATATCATGAAAGATGAGGTGAGTATGGTAGCTGAGACACTGAATAATTTATAAAAATAAATAAATAAAAACTAGTAAAACCCACACCTCTTTGGCTTTAAAGCTTTCAGTAATCTTGGCTATGTGAGCATTCATATTTAAATAAATATTGGTTTTTACTTATCTAAGAATTGCTTCACATATTATTTGAGCATGATCACATGGTCCATTGCATAGGTTCAAATAGTATTATACTGTAACATTTGGTTCAAATCTTTCCTGTTAGAACTTGATCCATTTAAATTATGAGATGTATGTAACCCTTAGTAACCTGGACTAAGCCATATCAATGCTTATGGTTGGGTCTCCATATTTCCCGAGGGGAGAAAAAATCACTCCCCTTTTCTGAGAAAAATATTTAAAATTTCACAATTTCAGTATTATAGTTATTGATGTACATTTCAATGCTTATTAAAATTTTCCCATTAATTTAAAAAATTCAAGAATTGAGAATATGATTTGACTTATGTGTAATCAACATAATTCATATAGTATCTCTAAGCAGTTCAGGAAAACATTGACAGATTTTGAATTATCCACATACTTATTTCATTTTTCCTTTCTGCTTAACATATGACCAATGTTTGCAACCAATTGCTAAGTTAAAGCATAATGAGACGTAACTATAAACATGATAATCACTGGTAAATTTTTAGCATTCACTTTATATAGATTACCTACTTTAAAGTTGATAAAATGATATGTGAATGTTGTCTCATACAGTAAGAAGATTGTTTAGTATAACGTGACAATGTGAACCATAAATTAGAAAATAAAATTTTAATCGATCTTCCAATGTAATTCAATCATGAATACGAGCAAGTTAAAAGAATTTTATAGACTTTGGCTTTGGCTCCATAATAGCCTGTTGGTGAATGCCGTTTCCCCTTGACTTTTAGTTCTTTGTGTAAAGCTGTTAGATTTCATACCTTCACGTCAGATTTGACAAATGGTTCTCTGAATGAAGTACTCAGACTACAAATGAGAAGTTATTACTCCAGAAACAATTTGATGAGCTTAGAGAAAAGTAAGGTACACTTTGTGTCTGTATCACCAAGGAATCTAATTAGTGGAAAGATTACCAGAATTATAATAATCTGTTTATGTAGTTATTTTTTTTTGACTCTCAAAATAATCTCCAATTGATCTTTTTTCTTTTTACAAACAGTAAGTATTTTTTTTTATTGTTAAATCAAAGCTGTGTACATTAGTGCAATCGCCTGTACCCATTCTAAGATGCACCATAGATGTGGCCCCACCCTTTACCCTCCCTCCACCAAAACCTCCCCCCTCCCTTCCCCTTCCTTGGTCCTTTCCCCATAGTCTTGTGCTATAGTTGGGTTATAGTCTTCATGTGAAAGCTATAATTTAGCTTCATAGTAGGGCTGAGTACATTGGATACTTTTTCTTCCATTCCTGAGATACTTTGCTAAGAAGAATATGTTCCAGCTCCATCCATGTAAACATGAAAGAGGTAAAGTTTCCATCTTTCTTTAAGGCTGCATAGTATTCCATGGTATACATGTACCACAATTTGCTAGTCCATTCGTGGGTCGATGGGCACTTGGGCTTCTTCCATGACTTAGCGATTAGGAATTGGGCTGCAATCAACATTCTGGTACAGATGTCTTTATTTTGTTGTGACTTTTGGTCTTCTGGGTATAAACCTAGTAAAGGAATTATAGGATTGAATGGCAGATCTATTTTTAGGTCCCTAAGTGTTCTCCAAACATCCTTCCAGAAGGAACGTATTAGTGGGCATTCCCACCAGCAGTGTAGAAGTGTGCGTTTTCCTTCATATCCACGCCAACATTTCTGGTTTTGGGATTTTGTTATGTGGGCTACTCTTACTGGGTTTAGGTGATATCTCAGAGTAGTTTTGATTTGCATTTCTCTGATGATTGAGGATGATGAGCTTTTTTTCATGTGTTTGTAGATCTTGCATTGGTCTTCTTTAGAGAAGCTTCTCTTCAAGTCCCTTGCCCACCCTGACATGGGGTAACGTGTTCTTTTCTTGTTAATACGTTTGAGTTCTCTTTGGATTCTGGTTATTAGACCTTTATCGGAGGTATAACCTGCAAATATTTTCTCCCATTCTGAGGGCTGTCTGCTTGCTTTACTCCCTATGTTCTTGGCTGTGCAGAAGCTTTTTAGTTTGATCAGGTCCCAGTAGTGTATTTTTGATACTGCTTCAATTGCCTGGGGAGTCCTCCTCATAAAATATTCACCCAGGCCGATTCCTTCAAGTGTTTTCCCTGCACTTTCTTCAAGTATTTTTATAGTTTCATGTCTTAAGTTTAAATCTTTTATCCAGTGACAGTCTATCTTAGTTAATGGTGAAAAGTGTGGGTCCAGTTTCAATCTTCTATAGGTTGCCAGCCAGTTTACCCAGCACCATTTGTTAAATAGGGAATCTTTTCCCCACTGAATGTTTTTAGTTGGCTTGTCAAAGATCAAATAACGGTAAGTAGCTGGATCCATCTCTTGGTTCTCTGTTCTGTTCCAGACATCTACTTCTCTGCTTTTGTGCCAGTACCATGCTGTTTTGATCACTATGGATTTATAGTACAGTCTCAGGTCTGGTAGCGTGATTCCTCCTGCTTTGTTTTTATTGCTCAGTAATGTTTTGGCTATTCGAGGTTTTTTTCTGATTCCATATACCACGAAGTATTATTTTTTCAAGATCTTTAAAGTATGACAATGGAGATTTAATAGGAATTGCATTAAAGTTATATATTGCTTTGGGAAGTATGGACATTTTAACAATGTTGATTCTTCCCAGCCATGAGCATGGTATGTTTCTCCATCTGTTAACATCTTCGGCTATTTCTTTTCTTAGAGTTTCATAGTTGTCTTTGTAGAGATCTTTCACGTCCTTTGTTAGGTATACTCCCAAATGTTTCATCTTCTTTGGCACTACTGTGAAAGGAATAGAGTCCTTGACTGTTTGTTCAGCTTGGTTATTGTTGGTATACATAAAGGCTACAGATTTATGGGTGTTGATTTTGTAGCCTGAGACATTGCTATATTCCTTGATCACTTCTAAAAGTTTTGTAGTAGAATCCCTAGTGTTTTCCAGATATACGATCATATCATCTGTGAAGAGTGAAAGTTTGATCTCTTCTGACCCTATGTGGATACCCTTGATCGCCTTTTCTTCCCTAATTGCAATGGCTAAAACTTCCATTACAATGTTAAAGAGCAATGGAGACAATGGGCAACCTTGCCTGTTTCCTGATCTAAGTGGAAATGATTTCAATTTAACTCCATTCAATACGATATTGGCTGTGGGTTTGCTGTAGATGGCCTCTGTTAGTTTAAGAAATGTCCCTTCTATACCAATTTTCTTAAGTGCTCTGATCATGAAGAGATGCTGGATATTATCAAAAGCTTTTTCTGCATCAATTGAAAGAATCATATGGTCTTTATTTTTTAGTTTGTTTATGTGTGAATTACATTTATAGATTTATGTATATAGAACCAGCCCTGAGACCCTGGGATAAATCCGACTTGGTCATGGTGTGTAATTTTTTTGATGTGTTGTTGGATTCTGTTTGTTAGGATTTTATTGAGTATTTTAGCATCTATATTCATTAGTGATATTGGTCTATAATTTTCTTTTCTTGTTGGGTCTTTCCCTGGTTTGGGGATCAAGGTGATGTTTGCTTTGTAGAATGTGCTGGGTAATATTCCTTCTTTTTCTATATTTTGGAAGAGGTTTAGTAGTATAGGTACTAGTTCTTCTTTAAATGTTTGGTAGAATTCTGACGTAAAGCCATCTGGTCCTGGGCTTTTCTTTTTTGGGAGATTTTGTTTAGTTGATGCTATTTCAGAACTTGATATAGGCCTGTTCAACATTTCCACTTCGTTCTGGCTAAGTCTTGGTAGGTGGCGTGCTTCCAGGTATTGGTCGATTTCTTTCAGATTTTCATATTTGTGAGAGTAGAGTTTCTTGTAGAATTCGTTAAGGATTTTTTGAATTTCTGAGGGGTCCGTTGTTATTTCATCATTACCATTTCTGATTGATGAAATTAGAGATTTTACTCTTTTTTTCCTGGTTAGGTTGGCCAAAGGTTTATCTAGTTTATTGATCTTTTCAAAAAACCAGCTTTTGGATTTATTGATCTGTTGTATAATTCTTTTGTTTTCAATTTCATTTAATTCTGCTCTGATTTTGGTTATTTCTTTTCTTCTGCTGCGTTTGGGGTTGAAGTGTTCTTCTTTCTCCAGTTGCTTGAGATGTTTCATTAAGTTATTGACTTCCTCTCTTTCCGGTTTCTTGAGGAAGCCTTGCAGTGCTATAAATTTCCCTCTTAGGACTGCCTTTGCAGTATCCCAGAGGTTCTGGTAATTCGTGTCTTGATTGTTGTTTTGTTCCAAAAATATGGTGATTTCCTTCTTAATCTCGTCTATAACTCATGTATCCTTCAGCATAAGGTTGTTTAGCTTCCATGTTTTTGTATGGGTATGCAGGTTCCTGTTAATAATTTCTATTTTTTAAAATTTGCTGAGGTTAGATTTGTGGCCTAGGATGTGGTCGATTTTGGAGTATGTTCCGCGGGCTGATGAGAAGAATGTGTATTCAGTTTTTTTGGGATGAAATGTTCTGTAGATGTCTGTTAAGTCCAGATGTTGAATGGTTGAGTTTAAATCTAAAATTTCTTTGCCTAGCTTCTTTTTGGAGGATCTATCCAGGACTGATAATGGGGTGTTAAAATCTCCAACTACTATGTAAGTGGAGGAAATCGAGTTTGCTCATGTCTGTTAGAGTTTCTCTTATAAATTGAGGTGCGTTGTGGTTGGGTGCATAAATATTAATAATTGAGATCTCATCATTTTAAGTATTACCTTTAACAAATATGAAGTGTCCATCCTTATCTTAATTATTTTGGTTGGTTTAAAGCCTACTGTGTCTGCGAACAGGATTGCAATGCCTACTTTTTTCTGCTTTCCATTTGCCTGGAATATAGATGACCACCCCTTCACCTTGAGTCTATATCTGTCTTTTAATGTAAGATGTGATTCTTGGATGCAGCAGATATCTGGCTTGAGTTTTTTGTATCCAGTCTGCCAACCTGTGCTTCTTTAGAGGAGAATTTAAACCATTCACATTAATTGAGAGTATTGATAAGCCTTTCGAGAGACTGGTGGACATTTTTAATCCTTTTGCGACTGTGGAAGTTTGAATTTGATCAAAAATTTTTTGGGTGGGTTTACTTTTGTGGTGAATTACGCTGGTCTTTATGGAGGATAGGTCTAAGAATGTCCTGGAGAGCTGGTTTAGTTGTGGCAAATTTCTTCAACATGTGAATGTCGTTGAAGTATTTAATTTCTCCATCATAAATGAAGCTCAGTTTAGCTGGGTACAGGATCCTGGGTTGAAAGTTATTTTGTTTTAGGAGATTAAAAGTCGATGACCATCCTCTTCTAGCTTGAAAGGTTTCAGCAGAGAGATCTGCAGTTATTCTGATATTCTTCCCCTTGTAGGTGATGGTTTTCTTTCGTCTGGCAGCTTTCAGAATTTTCTCCTTCATATTAACTTTAGTGAAATTGATTGTGATATGTCTGGGGGATGTCTTATTTGGGTTGAGTCATGCTGGAGTTCTGAAACTGTCTGCTGTCTGAATTTTGGAATCTCTTGGCATGTCTGGATAGTTCTCCTTCATAATCTCATGGAGAAGAGACTCTGTGCCTTGTGAAGCCACTTTGTCACTTTCAGGGATCCCTATAAGATGAATATTGGTTTTCTTCAAATTATCCGAGAGCTCTCTGAGAGAGTGGTCTGTTTTTGCTCTCCATTTCTCTTCTTTGAGGGTTTGGGAGCGTTCGAAAGTTTTGTCTTCAGTGTCAGAAAACCTTTTTTCTGCTTGCTCCATTCTGTTACTGAGGGATTCTGCTGTGTTTCTCAGATCTTTGAGGGATGCAACTTCTTGTCTCAATGTGTCGGATTCTTTGGTCATTTGATCTTTGAATCCGTTGAATTCTTGAGATAACTTTTGGAATTCTAATTCGATCTTATTTGCTATCCAGATCCTGAATTCAATTTCTGACATCTCAGCTATTTGTTTGGGCATGGGGTCTTGTGCTGTTTCTGCCCCATTGATCCTTGGGGGAGTTAATCTACTCTGATTATTCATATTGCCAGAGTTTTTCTGTTGATTTCGCCTCATGATTGTTTTTCACCGTTGCCTCTGGCTGTCCTCAGAGTTGGGGAGGTGTCTCTCCAAGATTAGACCCCAGCGGGATCACTCTATTGTTGCTGGATCTTTGTAGGGAGTGACCCTGTGTAGTTCCTCTGGGGCTGGTCCAGCTAGGGAGTTCTGGTTGTGGAAGCAGCTCCGGTTTGTGACACACCCGGATCCAGCAACAGGGCTGGGGGTGGTGCGCACAGTTCTGGAAGTGCCAGGCACCCAGTGACTTTGGCACAGAGAGCCCAAGGCTCCAGCAGTCTCTGGCCAGGAGAAGATCTCTGCGCAGAGGCAGGGAGGGCTGCAAAGGGCACACAGCTACCAGAGTCTCTGTGCAGATGAACGGGCTAGTGTGGAAGCTGGGAGGACATAGGAGGGAGGACACAGGGTTGCGTGGATTCTGTAGTTCCTGGTCAGGGAATGCGTAGGCCCAGTGGGTGCGGGTCACCGGTCGGGGGTTGCTGCACAGGTCTTATGGAGGTCTGGGCAGTGCCAAGCCCAGGAGTTTGAGGTTGCTATGAGCTGTGACGTCACGGCACTCCACCCAGGGCAATAGCCCAAGGCTCCAGTGTGCCAAAACCGTCTCACTCTGCCCCTAAAGATTAAGGCTGTAAGGCAGCTCAGTCCCCTCCTTTAGGCTGCTCAGTCAGTAGGTTACTTTGACCCGCCCAATCCTTGCTCTGAGACCCTGAGGGCGGAGCTTGCCGGGGCAGTTCTTTCCCAATGGCTTCCTGCGCCCAGCTCAGTGGCTCAGTCTGGGGCTCGAGACAGTGCCCAAAGTTCTCCACACTCCTGCTCAGGTTCTCCCCAGGGCAGTTCAACTGAGTGCCAAGTCCAAGAACACCAAAACAGTTCACAGGTAAGGCCTTTCCGGTTTGCAGTCTCACTGCTGCTTGTACTTATGGTTGCCGGCGTGATTAGGACGATCGAACACACGCAACCACTTGCCAGTTTTCCACCGTTTTTGTCCTCCTCTTGGGGTCCAGAAGTCCCTTGCTGGCTCCCTGTATCCTCAAAGGGATGATTACAGGCAGATACTACCGGCCAGAGATGCCTGGAGTCTTGTCTCCCCAGACTCACTGTTCCCAGTTGCAGGGAAGCTGTTATTCGGCCGCCATCTTTAATCTCTCTCTCTCTCTATGTAGTTATTTTTAATGTAAAACCTTGGTGATTTTAGTTTCTGTTTGGTTGCAATTATTTTTTAATTAGCGGGTAAGAATGGTGAATTCTGGAGTTCATCACTACTCATTATATTCTCATTCACTACAACAAAATGAAAATGTTTTTAATGAAATGATCTTTACAAAAATAAAATGTCACCTAAAAAGATGCTTATGTAATTCCTGATACTTTTTAATCTTGATTTCCAGTTAAATTGTTACATAAGCAAAATTACATAAATAATGTAATGTATGATATAGATCATCTTGATTATTGTGTATTAGATTAATTTGTAAGAAAATTATCTTTTTCTAAAGGTATTATTTTGTAGCAATATTCTAAAATTCTAACAGATTTAAAATTATTTAATATTCCATCCTGTTTTAGTTCGTTCTCTATGATATAGATCATCTTGATTATTGTGTATTAGATTAATTTATAAGAAAATTATCTTTTTCTAAAGGTATTATTTTGTAGCAATGTTCTAAAATTCTAACAGATTTAAAATTATTTAATATTCCATCCTGTTTTAGTTCTCTAAGTGCTGTGAAAAAGTATCATAAATTTAGTGACTTAAAACTCCAGAAGATGTATTATCTGACACTTCTGAAGGTCAGCAGTTGAATATGAGTCACAAGTATGAACTCTTTCTGGATTGGGAAAGCCTGTTTGTAGAGGTTCCCAGCATTCCTTGGGTCATGGCCATGACTGAATCCAGTTTCTGCTTCCATAGTCACATTGCTTTCTCTTTTTTATGGTTACTTGGCCCTATCCATATAATTCAGAATAATCTCCCTAACTCAAGTTGCTTAAATTAATTATTTTTGTAAAATCCCTTTTGCAATGTAAGATAACCTGTTCCTGGGTTCTGGGGATCAGGATATGGACATATTTGGGGGACTGTTATACAGACTACCATACCTTGATTTTTGATATTTTGAGCACTAATTTATTCAAATGCACTGATTTTTTTTTAGATGATAACAAAGAAGATGTTTTACATGATATTAAGACGGTTATAACTGTGTAAATGTTAAGTAACTTGACTTGGTAATCACAGTGTATACATATATCAAAATATCAAGTTGTATGCCTTAAATATATATAACTTCTACTTGTCAATTATACTTCAGAAAGCTGAAAAAAATCCAAAGAAAGAAAAGAGACTATGATGAGAGAGTCTTGAAACACTTGAGGAAAGATCATTTGAAGCAGAAGTAAATTTGTTCTGTATATCTGGAAAAACAGAACTAATATATGTAAACTGTAAAGAGTAATACTTTGATTCACAACAAGACATAACTTTTTGACGCTCAAAGCCTTTCAAAGGAAGAATGGACTTTTTCAGGAGGAAAGTGTTTTGATAAGAGAGGATAACTATTTTGTTGTGGAATCATATAGAAGCTTCAAACCTAAGATGTATGTTTGAACTGGAAGGTCCCGAATCTTTATTTTCTAGGATCTAGAGTTTTATGATTCAGGGAAATCTTAGAAAGAGTTGCAGTTGGGATTCATATGAAAGGATAAGTAGGATTTAGACACCTTTAACTCAGGAGAACTGAAGAGAGCATGAGTCTATTGAAGACAGAAAGGTGAGCTTGCTCAATACATTCTCATGACACAGAGTATTCAGGCATGTCTGAAAATGTCTGAAGAACTACTGAGCTAAGTCTGCTGACTGTCTACTGTTTATTCACCTGAGAAACCAAGAAATCTGGAAAAGGAATAAAAAATATGGGTGCTCTGAGGTGACTAAAACAATTATTCCCTCAGCTGCCCTTCACAGACTTGCTTCCCAACAATCCAGGGGAAAGTGTTTCTGCAGAGTAGCGGTCTGAGGAGGAGAAATAGCCTTTTCCCATGTTTTATATTTCTGTGGAGAATAGCAATTGATGTAATACTTTTGACCTTTTACTTCCCTACTCATCTTGCCTAGGGAAAAGAAAAGTGAATTGTATTGGTGAGCTGGATGTAGAATTAAGTGAAGAAAGAAAGCCTAGTCCCTTTTTTATATCCCTTTCTCTTTATCATCTCAATCCCTCGGAAATAAACATTCAGTTGTGCTTTACCCCATTAAATATTTTACAAAGACAAGTCCCCATATAAAAAAATCCATAATCTACCTGTACTACCCCTGTCAAGTTGAGTAGCTTCCTAATACTGGGGTTCTGTATTAAATTTCTTATTTTCAACTTTATAATACACATGTATGGTGAGCTTCATCTGCATTACTTTCATCTTCTCTGAAGATGGGAAGGACTCAAGAGGAGACCTTTGGAAGCATCAGTAGTGATGAAGTTAGAGAAATAATGATTTGTAACTAATAGCGATTAGTTAAATGCTTTGTCCAACTTCTAAGGTGTCATTTTATTCTTACCTAAAAACAAAAGGTAACATATGCCATCTATCTCAGAAGGTGTTTGGAATTGTTGAGACTGCAAGATTTTTAAATATTTTTTAAGCTTACACATAATTTATACAGAATATTCTTTTTTTTTTTTTAAACTTTTTTTTTTTTTATTGTTGGGGATTCATTGAGGGTACAATAAGCCAGGTTACACTGATTGCAATTGTTAGGTAAAGTCCCTCTTGCAATCATGTCTTGCCCCCATAAAGTGTGACACATACCAAGGCCCCACCCCCCTCCCTCCGTCCCTCTTTCTGTTTCCCCCCCCATGACCTTAATTGTCATTAATTGTCCTCATATCAAAATTGAGTACATAGGATTCATGCTTCTCCATTCTTGTGATGCTTTACTAAGAATAATGTCTTCCTCTTCCATCCAGGTTAATACGAAGGATGTAAAGTCTCCATTTTTTTTAATGGCTGAATAGTATTCCATGGTATACATATACCACAGCTTGTTAATCCATTCCTGGGTTGGTGGGCATTTAGGCTGTTTCCACATTTTGGCGATTGTAAATTGAGCTGCAATAAACAGTCTAGTACAAGTGTCCTTATGATAAAAGGAGTTTTTTTCCTTCTGGGTAGATGCCCAGTAATGGGATTGCAGGATCAAATGGGAGGTCTAGCTTGAGTGCTTTGAGGTTTCTCCATACTTCCTTCCAGAAAGGTTGTACTAGTTTGCAGTCCCACCAGCAGTGTAAAAGTGTTCCCTTCTCTCCACATCCACGCCAGCATCTGCAGTTTTGAGATTTTGTGATGTGGGCCATTCTCACTGGGGTTAGATGATATCTCAGGGTTGTTTTGATTTGCATTTCTCTAATATATAGAGATGATGAACATTTTTTCATGTGTTTGTTAGCCATTCATCTATCGTCTTTAGAGAAAGTTCTATTCATGTCTCTTGCCCATTGATATATGGGATTGTTGGCTTTTTTCATGTGGATTAATTTGAGTTCTCTATAGATCCTAGTTATCAAGCTTTTGTCTGATTGAAAATATGCAAATATCCTTTCCCATTGTGTAGGTTGTCTCTTTGCTTTGGTTATTGTCTCCTTAACTGTACAGAAGCTTTTCAGTTTAATGAAGTCCCATTTGTTTATTTTTGTTGTTGTTGCAATTGCCATGGCAGTCTTCTTCATGAAGTCTTTCCCCAGGCCAGTATCTTCCAGTGTTTTTCCTATGCTTTCTTCTGAAAGCAGTGTGTCAGAATCTTTGGTGATATTTGGGAATTTTTCTTTTATAATATTCTCTAGTATGGCTTCCATTCCTCTGGGGCATTCTTCTTCCCCTTCTGGAATTCCTATAACTCGTATGTTGGAACGCTTCATGAAGTCCCATAATTCCGACAGGGAACGTTCTGCTTTCTCTCTCTTCTTTTCTGCCTCTTTTACTATCTGAGTTATCTCAAAAACTTTGTCTTCTACCTCTGAAATTCTTTCTTCTGCATGGTCTAACCTGTTGCTGATACTTTCCATTACATCTTTAAGTTCCCTAATTGACTGTTTCAGTTCCTTCAGCTCTGCTATATCCTTTTTATATTCTTCATATCGTTCATCTCTTATTTGATTCTGTTTTTGGATTTCCTTTTGGTTATTTTCCACTTTATTAGCAGTTTCCTTCATTGTTTCCATCATTTCTTTCATTGTTTTCAACATGTCTATTCTAAATTCCTTTCTGTCATTCCTCACATTTCTTTATAGGTGGAATCCTCTGCAGTAGCTACCTCATGGTCCCTTGGTGGGGTTGTTCTGGACTGGTTCTTCATGTTGCCTGGAGTTTTCTGCTGATTGTTCCTCATGAGTGATTTATTTTATCTGTTTCCTTGCCCTAATTTTCCTTCCACTTCCTCTTTCTCTTTAAGTTCTCGTGCCTGTGGACTAAGGGTTACAGGACCAGAAGGGTGAGAATGTTGAAGAGCAGAAAAGGGATGAAAGAAAGGCTGACCGAGTGATAAGAAAAAAAAAGAAAAATAGAGAAAGGAGAGGGTGTGGGTAAAAGGAATATTGACAAAAAGAAGAGAGGCACAGAAAGAGGGAGACGGGGCAATATAGGTGTACAGTAGGGTACTTTGATACAACCTTAAAAGAAAAAAACCACCTTCTGGGGGTGCCCAGTTGGGTGGTTCCCTTGAGGTCAGCAGCTCTTTGCTAACCTGATCAGACACAGTACCCCACCTCCACCAAGTAGAGAGGAAAGACAAAAATGCTATAAATCAAACCAAAACAAGCAAACAGAAAACTTTACGGGATAAAATTGGGTGGAAAACCAAATAATAGCGGTAGAAACCCTAACAAAAATGAAGTTCTAATTATTGAAATAGGCAGCAATGGGAAATTATAATTAAACTAGAAAAATTTAGAAAGAAAAAGGATCTGTATGGAAAAGGTTGAACTTAAAAAACAAAACAACAGTCTACAACATCAAAATAAAAAAAACAACCAAACCAAAAAAAAAACAAAAAACACAACCAAAAACAAAGCAGTATGTATATGTTATTGAATATTGTCTGGGCAACACGTGGTCTTCTGGTGTATGAGATGTTAATCACAGTTCTGATACGACTGGAGGCTGCTAGTTTCTCAAACCCCAGCAGGTAGACACCCTAAATCTCTCTTCAGCCCACTTAAAAGGCTCTTTGAACTTGTTCACTTGCTGAGCAGAAGCTTTCCCAGGGAAGTGCTTGTCGCTGGAATCACTGCTGAAGTGACTATCCACTTACCCTGTGTGCCAAAACTGGTCTCCCTCTGCCCCCGAAGGTTAGGGCTGCAAAGCGGCTCAGACCCCGCCCTTAGGCTACTTGGTTGCTGGGTTACCAGCTCCCACCCAATTCTAGCTCTGCGACCCTGAGGGCGGAGCTTGCCAGGGCAGATCGCTCACAATGGCTGCCTGTGACCCAGAGCCAAACACTATTAGCTCCGTCTGGCTCAGCGGCTCAGACTGGGGCCCTAGACAAACGCCAAAGTTCTCCGCACTCCCGCTCAGGCTCTCCCCAAGGCAGTTCAGCTGAGTGCCAAGTCCAAAGACACCAAAACAGTTCACAGGTAAGGCCTTTCTTGTTTGTAGTCTCGCTGCTATTGAACTTACACTTGCGGGCGGGTTTAGACGGATTGAACACACGCGACCACTTGCCGGTTTTCCACTGTTTTAGTCCTCCTCTTGGGGTCCAGAAGTCTCTGCTGACTCCCTGTATCCTCTCAGGGGTGATGATAGGCAGATCCCAGCAGCCAGAGATGCCTGGAGTCCTATCTCCCCAGACTCACGGTGCCCAGATGCAAGGAAGCTGTCACTCGGCTGCCATCCTGCTCCGCCCCTCTATACAGAATATTCTATGAAGAGTTAATATAGTAAACAACTCAACTATCCTCCATTGTGAAATTGATGAATACCAGTGAAAATGAACAAAGTATGGTTACACACAACAACCTAGATGAATCCCAAAACATAATATTAAAATAAGGCAGCAAGACATATATATGTTTAAATTTATAATAAAATGTATGTAAAACATAGGCAAAAATTAACTCTTCTGGAAATGTACATATAAATATTAAAACAATAAAAAGAAATTATTAAAAATTTCAGAATAACAATTCTAGAGACAAGTAATTCTGCAACTGAGGAAAGGTGGGATAGTTGGGTATCTCAGATTCTGTCAATGTTTATTTTTTTTTCCAGATTAATACGAGGGTACATATGACTAGATTATATTGTTTGCACTTGTAAGTTAAAGTCCAAGTTGCAGTTGAGTCCTTCACCCAGGAAGTATGCCATGCACCCCTACATTGTACCTGTGAAGGGGGAGCTTACAGAACCCTCTCCTTCCTCCACCTCCCCTTCTTGAATTTAATTGTTTTTTTCTCTCTATGGGTCCATAGATGTTGATCTACTAGTTTTAACAAAGCATTGAGTACCTGAGATGCTTGAAATTACACCTCATATCTTCACAGAACACAACGTAATAAAAGTAGAACTCAATTTTAACAGAAACATACATTCTCCACATGAAAGTCATGGAAACTAAACAACCTTTTGCTGAATGGTAGCTGGGTCAAGGGGGAGAAAAAGAAGGAAACCATTAAATTCCTTGAACAAAACCGTAATGAAACCATAAGATATCAAAACCTCTTGGATACTCAAAAGCAGTCCTAAGGGGTAAATGTATTGCATTAAATGCCCACATCCAAAAACAGAAACAACACACAGATCAAGCATCTAATGAGTCATCTCAAGGATCTGGAAAAAGAAGACCAATACAATACTAAGCCAAGTTGAAGAAATGAAATAACCAAAATTAGATCAGAACTAGATGAAACCAAGAACAACAAAAACAACAAAACACTTGGAAGGTTAATGAAAGAAGAAGTTGGATTTTTGAAAAGATAAATGTTAGGTCCCTCTGGAGGGGGAGGATCACTGCTTCTTGGCTTCTTGGCTCTCATTTTCAAGATTCTTGACCACTGGAGCATAGCCGATTAAGGAGTGTTCAATAATACAAAATGATCACCATTCACATACTTTATTTATTGCAGAACAAAGCATACAGACCATAAAGAAAATACGACTCAAGAGTGACACGGGTCCCTCTCAGTGAGTGGAGAAGAGCTGATGAAGTGTGAACCTTCACTGTCTTTTATGGGCTAACTACGACTCAAGAGTGACATGGGTCCCTCTCAGTGAGCGGAGAAGAGCTGATGAAGTGTGAACCCACACCGTCCTTTATGGCCTAACTATGACTCAAGAGTGACATGGGTCCCTCTCAGTGAGTGGAGAAGAGCTGATGAAGTATGAACCCTCACCGTCTTTTATGGGCTGACTATGACTCAAGAGTGACACGGGTCCCTCAGTGAGTGGAGAAGAGCTGATGAAGTGTGAACCCACACCATCTTTAATGGGCTAACTACGACTCAAGAGTGACACAGGTCCCTCTCAGTGAGCGGAGAGGAGCTGATGAAGTGTGAACCCACACCGTCTTTAATGGGCTAACTAAGCTGCCTGGTTTCTCCCACCTTTCCCTTGGCAAAACGGGCCATTGCCTCCTGCCTTTCAGATAATTGACAAGTTGGGGTTATATAACAGAACATCTTAATACACATGTGTCTTCCCTTGAACCTTTCCAGAGACCCAGTGGGTCCATATCAGTGTAAGGTCACTTAGGAGTTCCTCACCATCTACTCTGGGAAGAATCCCCAGTCAAATTCCTGGTGATTCTTGGTTCCTACTCCTGCTAGCCACATACCTCAGTCTCCCCTCCTACCAAGGAGAGAAGCTAGGGGCTAGGGAAGTGTGTCTCGTCCCAGGCCCAGCTGCTACCACCCCACCTGTCAGAGAGGCAGGTCTCCATCCCCACTCCAGGAAGAAGGAGGGAAGCTGGGGCCAGGGCAGTGCTCTTCCCCTTCAGCAGGCCTCCCTGCCCGCTGTGGCTCCTGACCCAGCACAGGCCACCATTCCTGCTGTGTTACCATCATCTGTCACCACGTTGTACAATAGATATCTTCAAATTATCACTCCTATGTAACTGAAACTTTGTGTTTAATTGTATCTAAAAATCTTATTTTTTGATACAATTTTTAAAAATATCCAAAAAAAGAGCTCCTAATGGCCAAATCTGGAAAAAAGCAAAAAATCAGTGTTTATAACCCCAAATATAAAATAAATATCCACGAATCCACACTGAAATAAATAATTAGCCAAGTCAATAAGTGAAGAGGAAAGGATAAAGTGCTTTTGCAAAGGAATTTCAAAGATAGTAGAACCTCCATAGGTGACCACCTCCCTGCATTTCCCACTCCTAAGCTGCCTTCATTGTCATGGACCAGACATGCTCCAGTTGTACATGTCAGGGCAGTAGGCCTCGTTGCCTACGTTGATAACCTCGCACGTTGACCAGTTTGTTATAGTCCCATGGGTGACAAACTTATAGAACTTCTACTGTAATAGCCTGATGTTTTTCCAGTGAGTGATGATCCTCCAAGACGGATGAGCTTAAATTCCCTTCCCTTGATTGATTTTGGGCTGGGCTCATTTCTAACCAAGAGTTCAGGAAAGAGAAAAGTGGTAACTTAATAGTAGAGAAGCCTGTCAGACAGTATGTAACCAAGTAATTGAAGTTGGCATCATCCGTAGTCACGTTTCTATCATTACCCCTGGTGTGATGCTTCGTGAAGGTTCGTCCCTCTCTGTGGTGGGTCTTTCTCAAAATACATAATTTCATTCTGATCACGAAAATAACATTACACAAACCAAAAGGGAGGGACATTCTACAAATCATCCGGCCAGCATTATTCATAAATGGCAAGGCCATGAAAGACGAAGATCAGAGTGGATTTCCTGGATTGGGTCCTAGAATAGATGATGAACATGAGTTGGAAAAACAGCTGAAATCTCAATGAAGACTACAGTTTAGTTCATTGTATGGTAACTATTTATTCCTTAGATTTGATCAGTGCACCATTGTTGGGTAAGTTGTCAATGTAAGTGAAGTGGGGAGAAGGGTATAAAGGTCTCTGCACTATTTTGGAAATTTTGCAAATCTTAAATTGTACAAAATACAAAGTTGAAGGAAAGATTTGACAGAGCAAAAATGTAAAAAAAGCATTTGATTCAAAATAAAAATGTATTTGTCCCTCATTTGTGACACCTAGTAATTATTGAATCCTTCAATGGAATTCTTAAAGAATTTTGCTGTGAACACGTCAAACATATTTCAATTCTTCACTTTTTATTCTTAATATGAAATATTTCACTAAATTCTTTAAACTCTTCGTTTTGTTATTTCTCTCTTTTTCATTGATACTTAATGCATGCAGTCCCCAGGTTATGGATGACCTGACTTACGGTATTTTGTACTTATGAACAAGTTCCCAAGGTTTTCCAGAAATATAATTTATAATTATGTAATTAATAATTTGCGACTGAGTTTCTTCCATTCATGGATTCAAAATCCATGTGGCCTAAGCAGCTCATGCTCATCTGCTAGTGGCTGGTCTCATTGTTCATACAGTCAGCCACCTATGCACGGCATCACTTTTGGTGTAACTTTTAAATTTGATTTTGTGAGTATATGTGTATCTTTTTGATCATGCCTCCAAACCAAAAGTCCACTTCAACTCCAGGTGAGCCTGCAAAGAAGAGAAAGATTATTACAGTGGAAATAGTTGAAATAATTAAGTATTTGGAGAAAGGCCAGATGCCATCATTCATTGGAAAAGCATTAGGCTTCAGTAGCTGAACTATCAGAGCAATTATAAAGGATAAGTAAGCATAATGGAACAGGTGAATGGAACACAGTGCTCCAATGAAAGCATCAATTATTACTAAGCAGTAAAGTGGATTAATTATTGAAATGGACAGACTATTATTGATTTGGTTAAAAGATCAAAATAAGTGTAATATTCCTTTTTTTTTTTTTTTTTGTAGCTTTTGGCCGGGGCTGGGTTTGAACCTGCCACCTCCGGTATAGGGGGCCAGCGTCCTACTCCTTTGAGCCACAGGTGCCGCCCCAATAAGTGTAATATTTCTCACAGCATAGTACTGATGCAACATCATGTGTATGGTAAACATTAATATTCCTTTATAAAATTTTTTCTGTCTCCTATCTAAGCTTTTCATATGAGTTTATTTTTATGTTCTGTTTGAATTAAAAGAATGAGCACAATAGTTTCTGCAACTTATTACAGTGTGGAATATTATTGTTATCATCATTACTATTATGGTATTATACCATATTATTACCACATACACACCATTAGAGTATTATTATTACCATATGTGCTTTTCATGAGGGATTGATTAGAGTTATGTACAAATCTGACTGAAAGATGTTCTCAGAAACATATCTTGTCCTTAACCTGGAGACCACCTGTTACCTCTAGCATGCATTTCAATTCAAAAACTTGTCTCCACACTTCCCCAAATAGTCATTTTTCCCTTCCCACACTTCCCCAAATAGTCATTTTTCCCTTACCACACTCTACACTCATAAATCCCTCCAATAATGCCTTACTTCTTTTAGCCACTGTTAACGTTTCCTCACACACTAATTTTGTCAAGTCTTAACATTGTTTCTGTGAGGTTTTTGATCAATCACTATCACAAATGGACATTTTTTTTCCTTTGAGATAGTGTGCCAAAGTATAGTGGCATCATCGTAGCTCACTGTAGCCTCAAACTCATGAGCTCAAGTGATCCTCCTGACTCAGCCTCCTGTGTGCACCAGCAAGCCCAGCTAATTCTTGTATTTTTTGTAGAGAGACAAACTTGCAGTGTTGCTCGGGCTGGTCTCAAACTCCTGTCCTCAAGCAGTCCCTCTGCCTTGGCATCACAAAGTGCTAGGATTACAGACTTCATCATGGTGCTGCCCCACGCTGGTTTTAATTGAAAGCTTATAGGATAAAGTATGAGCTACTCTTGGGGGCTTCTACAGAATCCAGATCTGAAATACCTTTTAATCATATACATGATTATTTAGATTTCCGTACCTGTACCCTTTCTAATCCATTTTTTTTCTGTCCTCTGAAAATAGCTTGTACTTTTCAACAAGATTTTACCAGCATTTAATATTTTTGCCTTAAATATAGAAAGTTTTCTTATGATACTTAAAGGTGACATAAAAATGTAAACAGTGAAGAAAGGTTTTTAATATTTTATAAAAGGCTAGAGAAGATTTTAGAAATAAAATCAAAGCAAGTTAAGTGCTTATATGAAGGCATTGTGTCACAATTCAAAGTTCTTGAGGTCCCTCAAATAGTCTTTATTCTGTTACCAGAATTTATTTTACTCAAAATGCTTCTGGGCCAAGAGAACAGTTTGCAAAGAACTAAGGATATGTAAGTCTATATCCTTACACATACATACATGCATACATACATACACACGCATACACATAGTCATACTTTACTAATTTATATTAAATCTTATATTTCCCATAGCCATCATGGTGACATAACAGTATTTAATGACACAGTATAATATTACATACTTATTTATTACAAGATTTCTGTGTGTAAATACAAGCTGATATTTTTTAAAGTCATTTTATAAACTGAATATATTGATACGAAATTAGATATAAGTTATTCTGAGATAAACTTAGCTAAAATATCTATAAAATGATATCTAATTAAAAATTTTAAATGTTCTAAAATGTTTCAACTTTTTAAAAATAACATATAAAATTTTTGGTCCTGAAATGCAATTTTAATGAGTTTGGAGACCATGATTTTATATTTCAAACATATATATACTAAAAAATAGCTATTTGTTAGCTCAGCAGTTTATTATTTTAATAAAACAATACTAATCACTGAAAAGTATACGTTAACATTACTTTTTCACTAAGTTTAGGCAAATATTACGTATGTTTTATACACGTACAAGGAATGTCACAAACGTGAAACTGAATTTCTACATTGAAATTTTTTTTTTTTTCTTTTTTTTGAGAGAGCGTCTCAAGCTGTCGCCCTGGGTAGTGTGGTGGTATCACACCTCACAGCAACCTCAAACTCTTGGGCTTAAGCGATTTTCTTGTCTCACCCTCCAAAGTAGCTGAAACTACAGGTACCGCCAGGACATCGGGCTATTTTTCTGTTGCAGTTGTCATTGTTGTTTTAGCTGGTCCGGGCTGGATGTGAACCTGCCAGCCTCTGTGTATGTGGCTGGCATCTTCCCTGCTGAGCCTTGGGTGCTGCCATTGAAAAAAAATTTTAAGGATACCGTTAGGTTAGGCAGTTAGACATGAGCAGGGTGGATAGTGGATGCTATTTTGGACTGGCTTGGGTCAGGCCAGCCTGAGTTGTGATGCTGAGTCATCATGGGAATGGAGCCAATGGGGAGACCTTGCAAGTGTCAGGTGGTTGCCTTGAGATAGAGTCTAATCGATGTTCAGGGACTTTCTGACACAGAAAGATGTGGTCATACTGACTTAGGTTGTTTTGGGAACATCCTGATTAGAACTTTAAGGAGGGGGCTTCCAAGAAAAAGCAGATGGCATGTCAAAGGGGTCCTCAAAGATGGACCAATCAGGAAGAGGCAGAGAAACCCCAAAGTAGAGATATTGTCAAGGCTTCAACAGAGGGTCTTGGGAGCATGAGCACAGTTGAGGTAACAGTGTCCCTACATGGACTGCCCTCATTACCATAGTAAAAATTACATCCATCAGAGCCATGACAGTTTATAAATACCATGGCAACCCTTGGAAATTGTCTCACAAGGCTAGAAAAGGGGAGGGTTCCCAATTCCAGGAATTTTCTATGCTTTTCCAAGAAAAAAATGAATATTCCATTCCCTACTTAACATAAAATTAGAGAATCAGCACAAAAGGAAGAATCTTGTCAAATTCAGGGTCTCCTCCACCTATGGAGACTGTCTTGCTTGTTCTTTGAAATGTACTATGCTTTCATCTTTAATAAAGCTTTGGCACTTTCTCTGCTTACACCTGCTGTTCTTCTCATTCATTCTGTCATCTCAGTACTGGGAACCAAGAACCTGGGAATATGGGGACCTGACATCTGGGTCATTAAACAGCCAACAATACTTAAAAAGGTATAGGAACAGAATGATTTTTCCAACAGGATTACTTGGCTCTGGAGTGAGTATAATGGAAATATTGCCTAGCACTAGCAATGGTGGAAGATGATATTAAAATTGTAAATATCAAATTTTGCCTTTTTCATGATTAATAGTTTTAAATTTATGTGTGGGATAATTTTTCCAAACTCTAGAAAAATCTAGTCTTACTAACTTGATAGCTCTAATGATATCTGCCTAAAATTTCTTCCCTTACCATAGGGTTAGTCAACTAGCAAGATAGACTTCTGTAAGGGCAAGGGAAAAACTTCCCTTTTGCTGTCTGAAGGTTTGCTCAAAAATCAACTCAAGAAAGGCAGATTAATTGGAGAAAGGCATGCTGATTTTGTTAACGTGTACACAGGGAGTATCACAGATTATCCAACCCTGCACTGGGGTATAGAACTGATAGACTATATAAGCTTCTGTATATACCAAGATAGCTTGTAGAAAGAGAGCATGTATCTTTGTTACTGAAAGTTTGGTACTTGTGCCCAAGGCTGGATCAGTGAGAATAAGGAATGAGGGCAAATGGTTAGAGGAAAAGGAAAGAGTAGTTATTAATTTCCCATCAAATGGGGAGGGCAGCAGACTAGCCTCTCAGAGGGCTACATCCTGCCTTAATGCAGAAAAGGAGGGCTTTTTAAGCAGAGACTAGGAAAGATGGCCTTGTTATGTAGATAAAACCTCAAAGATAGGTTTCTCAGAAAGAATACATGGTGAATGTTTCTTTTGGATCTTTAAAGGTATTAAAGGTTTAAAACAATTTATATCACAAAATGAGGTCACAGGTCATTGTAAAATAAGTCATTTATTTAACCAAAGCTATGATTCAAAAGAGTTTTTAAAAATTCTTTATTTCTTTATAGAAAGGATACTTAGTTTCCTAAACACAAGACTAATAAAGATACCATCAAGTAAACAAAACCTCTCTCTTCCCTTTGCAGTTTACTCAAAAAGTGAACAAAAAGTTTACTGTCTCCATTAATATTATATGAAAATCTCACTTCAAACCAAATTATATCATTGTATTCGTGTATTATTAATGTTAAAACCTGATTTTAATAAAATTTTATAAACAAACTTATCCAGTCTTAATTGGTTTAACCACAAAATAAGGTTATAAACCTCTTATAATCTTTTACAATTTTTTGGTATTTTCTTTCTTTCCCAACTTTTAATGTTCATTTAGTTTTATCTCTGTCCTTTCTTCATTTTTATATAAAACAGTCTTAAAGACTCTAAACCAGACAAAATTACTTTTCTTTTCACCACATCCGTATGTCATTTTATATTTTCCTTTTTCAGAGTATTTTGGTTACGTGAATTGCTTTTGTGCAGACTGAAGTTCCAGGGAGTGCCCCACCTGGGCAGTGTGCATTGTATCTTTTTTACTAAAAAACACATTTTATATACTTTGTATATACAATAATTTTTTATGTTCAGCAGTTTTTAGTTACATATATTAATACATTGTTAACTCTTAGTAACCCTTACTTTTAGTGAAAAATCTAGGAAGTTAATGTAACTTTGAACTGTTGTTACTCTTTAATTTTTTATTAGCAATTCAGAAAGGACGCTGTCCGCTGCGGGTGGATCAGAAAGGACGCTGTCCGCTGCGGGCGGATTTGATGCACAAACAGACCAAAGGAATAGAAGACCCAGGCTAGGAAAGGCTACACATTCATTATCTCCACAGCTTTGTCCTCAGTCCCAAACTCTGTGTTTGATATATAAATTCAAGACCCACAGGGACCCTATCCTTCGTAACCATCCTTGGATGCCACGTGGCTACCTGGGATGATGACTGAGGAAGACATTAGCAAGGGTACTTGTATCAAAGTTCCAAAATTCTCTTCAGTCATTTATGAAGTCATGTTATATTATGTTAATAGATAATCATATAATATCTAAGACATTTTTAGATAAATTAAAATGCTGAAATAATTATTAAAAATCTAGGAAGTTAATGTAACTTTGAACTGTTGTTACTCTTTAATTTTTTATTAGCAATTCAGAAAGGATGCTGTCCGCTGCGGGTGGATCAGAAAGGACGCTGTCCGCTGCGGGTGGATCAGAAAGGACGCTGTCCGCTGCGGGTGGATCAGAAAGGATGCTGTCCGCTGTGGGTGAATCAGAAAGGACATGGTCCACTGTGTTTCTTGGAAGTGAAATAATGGACCATGACACAGTCTGTCTCAAAACTCTCATAGTGGCCTACAGGTTTTTATTTTTCCATTCTGGAAGGTTAAATGTATAAATTTAGACTTCTCATTAGATTTGACATTTTTTTTCCTATAGGTCTTGCATGTTTCCTATGGGTCTTGCAGATGTAAAATGTATCACCTGGTACTTATTATTTTATAAGTGAAATCCTTTTCTGTTAAATTTCTCAACTAGTTATTTCTCATATATTGAATTCTTATTTTCACAATTTTGTATTTTATTTTCATGGGCCTTCCAGGTATACAATTATATCTTAAGTGTCTTTTTTAATATTTGTGTCATTTTCCTGCCACTGATTATTCTGATTTCTTCTTGCTGCCTTATGATATAGGTTACTGTTTCCAGAACAATTTTGAACATCATTACTTGGCTTATTTTCTGTTGTGCTATTTTTTAAAGAAATGATTCTAAGGTTTCAATATAAAGTTGAAAGTTGGTTCTTTGCTTTAGATAATTTTTTTAGCATGCTAAAGAAGTTGCATTTCTAGTTTACACAGAGATTTCTCCAAGTATTACTGAGTTTATATCAAGGAATTCACTGCTTATTATAAGTACTTGAGGGTTCTCCATACGTTGATATCGTTCTTTCTATGAAAATGTCTTTCTGGCCTCCTAGATAGTAAGAAGAACAAAGTGCAAAGGTTAGAGACAGTCAGTGCCAGACCAACACTCTGACACCCTAGTGTACCAAGCTTCTGGAGTGAAGTTTACAGTTTCCTCCAGTGCTTCATCTGAAATTTGTGAGCACCTCAACCACTTTCCATGCATCACCATTAAGGATTTGAGCAATGTGGTGGCGCCTGTGGCTCAAAGGAGTAGGACACTGGCTTCCTATGCCAGAGGTGGCGGGTTCAAACCCAGCCCTGGCCAGAAACTGGCAAAAAAAATAAAAATAAAAATAAAAAAATAATAATTTGAGAATGTACACACATTAGTCCAACATAATATTTTTGTTGTATAGCCAAATTAAAAGATAGGAGGCAGAGGAGGGTGTGACTATCAAGGACAGAGCTGTGGTCCAGTGTGAGGTTTGAGTTGAGATGCCATTGAACACCCCAGACATCAATGGCCCTTTGTCTTTCTTAGT
Source organism: Nycticebus coucang (assembly GCF_027406575.1). NCBI lineage: Eukaryota > Metazoa > Chordata > Mammalia > Primates > Lorisidae > Nycticebus > Nycticebus coucang. The sequence goes on along the minus strand of NC_069785.1, from coordinate 9,878,277 downwards.
CTATTCCTTCCATACACGAACTTCTGCATTTATACCTTTCCTCTGTTAGGTAATGGCTAAGTGTGTTTCTTTCATTTATATTACTATTTTCTGTTTATTATTTTAGCAATTATATTGGAGAATTTTGTATGCGTCAGGCCATTTTAGACTTTGGGGAAATATTATAATGGTGTTAGATGAAGTCCTGAGAACCAAAATTTACTTTCTGGTGGAGAAATTACAAACAAAACATTATATAAATAAACAAGAGAATTTGGATTATGAGAAGTGTGAGGCAAAAACTAAAATGCTGCAATTGTAACTGGACAGCTGTTTTAGCTGGAGAAGAATCTAAAGTTTCACCATGAAAGAGAGTCTTTTGATTAAGATATTAGCCTCTGTGAGTGTCCTGTGCTGTGTAAGACATAAAGCTAATATAAGCCCATAGCAGTTTTTACTCGGGAGATTAAAACTTTGTCAGGAGGGTGATTTAGGAAAAATCTGGGTGGGCAAAAGCTTAGGAGCCTGAAAGGAAAACCTAACATAAATAAAGGAAAGCAGAGTACACGGGCAGGGAAGACAAATCCCAGCTACTTCACAATTTCTCTCAGAGCTGACATTCAGCAAAACTTGAAGTGTCAGCATAGTATGATTAGTAGATTTTCATTTCATTTCAACCATTTATTAGACGTATGGCAAAAGTGCCTGGACACATAATATTAATAGTAACAGCTACAGGAGTCCTCCATATGCCGTCTCTGCTGCTGCTGCTCCGGCTCCCACTGGGTACCCCCGGCTTGGATATTTTTCTTGCTATTATAAGCTATAGCAAAAGCTTTTGTCAAAATGTGAGGAAAAAATCTTCCACTTAGTAGAGAACATTTTCACTTAAGAAATACATGCCTTTCAAATTCCAGTGTCTGTGTAATATGCAGCCATTTCTTTCTTCATTGAGATGCTGGATTCAAAGTCAGTGTAGACTATGGACAGCTGAGAGCTGGCAGTATTGAGATGCTGGATTCAAAGTCAGTGTAGACTATGGACAGCTGAGAGCTCCTATGGAAAAGGCATTATAGCTCATACATTTTTTAATTTCTTCACATTTACAACACTTAGGGGTGGGGCCTGTGGCTCAGTGAGTAGGGCGCCGGCCCCATATACCGAGGATGGCGGGTTCAAACCCAGCCCCGGCTGAACTGCAACCAAAAAATAGCTGGGCGTTGTGGTGGCGCCTGTAGTCCCAGCTGCTAGGGAGGCTGAGGCAAGAGAAGCGCGGAAGCCCAAGAGCTAGAGGTTGCTGTGAGTCCTGTGACATCATGGCACTCTACCGAGGATGGTAAAGTGAGACTCTATCTCAAAAAAATAAATAAATAAAACAGCACTTAGTATAAAATCAAAGCCTAATATACATTTCCTAAGAGAATTATTGAGATGTTTTATAATAAAATGAAACAAATACACAAATATCTTTGTTCCTGGGGACCAATTGTTCTTTCAGAGATCTGGGTATGCACAGTTAAGGACCAGAGCTATTGCCTCATAATACGTAGAGCACTTTTCCAGTATGTAGAACAATTCATGTCGTATGCCAAATACATACATAGTACAGAAATAATCCTACCACATATTCACCATAGCAAAATGTTTTCTGTCATGTAAATCTGGTGAAGCCACATCTGAAAAGAGTAGTTTTGAAATTCTCAAAAGACTTTGTTGTATCCTCATTTCCACCTGGTCAGAAGCAATTCTAAGAGATTCAATATAGGTCCAATAACTATTATCAATATCAGTTTTTACACACAAAATGTTGCTAATAAAACTAGTTCTATGTGATAGACGTTTGATTCCGTATCTTTCTTGTGTGTTTATGTAGATGTGTATCTCTAGTCATTGTAGAAAGAGAGGCAAAAATTAATAACTCCTAGCAAACTAATGAATTAACTGAGAGATCTGAATTACACTTATAAAACGTGTATGTAAGTGTTAGAAAAAAAATAAAACTAAGTAAATGTTTTTTTGTTGGTTTGTTTTTGCAGTTTTGGGCCAGGGCTGGGTTTGAACCCACCACCTCCGGTATATGGGGCCAGCACCCTACTCCTTTGAGCCACAGGCACTGCTCTAAATGTTGTTTTCTTATAGTGATTTATTCCATTAGTCTGGACAGTTGTACTGTTAGGGGGCTATGATTTTTAAAAATATGAATGGGAGTATGACTACAGGAATAAACAAATGTAGCCACCGCTTCAGATAAGGTCTGTTAGAAAACAGGAATGTTCGGTCAAAGAGTAAATCACGTGAAATTACATTTTCATAGACAATAAGGTTTTGTGACAAAGTTTCTTTCTGATCTGTGCTCGCAGATATCTAGAGGAGAAATTTTAAGTTTTTCCATTTACTGAATGGGAGGCCGAAAGTTCTGTGGCCAGAAGTTACCGCACCATGAAAACTTTTCCTCCTTTTCAATCACAATATTAAGTGAAAATTCTTTTGTGGTAGACTGATTGGTTTAATCTTAATTTCATGGCATATTAGCTTACTTTGGAATGTTGGTGGTGGTGGGGATTTACCCAGGCTTCTAATTCAAAGTGAGGTCTGTCAGTAAAATTCAGAGTGTCAGTGAACCTTAGCAAACAAATTAACCTTTATTTGAGAAATACTTAATAGAAATTTAGTATTTCCTTTATTATAATGTTAAATATAAGCCCAAGTAGTAAAAATAGCACTTGTGACTTTATGATCAATGAAAACATTATATATTCCTTATATTACATCACAGTTGTTACAGAAGTCTTCAACTATATTCTGTGATTTCCAATCTTTTGAAATAGCGCAGGTCATTAGACACTGTATTCTCTTGTTATTTAATACATTGGTAAAGAAGCGTAGTTATATTTGCATTAAATGTTGTTACTTATATTTCAATGTATGATTTTTTTCAAACCCATCTAACTTATTTTATGCATTTAAAAATGGTTATTCTGAAAAGGGGTCTATAAGCTTCCCCAGACTGCCAAAATCGTCTGTCCTTGACACTAAAAGTATCTCATGGGGCTACTATGAAGATTATATAAGATGATACTAACTCATTATACATTTTTAATTTATTAAAAAAGTGAACAAAACATCTGAGTATTCTCTAATCTATGTACGCCTCTCCATTTCCCCTACTTCCAACCAATCCTTAAAGCTACTGTTTTGGTTCTTATGTGACTTCATGCCTTCATTCATATTTAAATTATCCATATAATTCAGCCAGGATAACGTGTTGTTTTTCCAGGACAAAGTTCTAGATTATTATAGAGTTTTGGTTTGTGTTTTGACATGTAAAGAGCTTACAAGTTATCATCCCTGCCTAGCAATAACAGAAAAGATGAGTAAGTTAAAAATTAATGACTTTTGTGAGATCTGTCAGAGAACCAAGGTTACAGGGCAAACTGATGGCACAGCAACTGGACAGACAGCTGAGTATAGAAAAGCACAGCTCACCAGGAACTGAGACTTTTGGAGCCAGAAACAGGTAAGAATAGTTACATGGCACTTGATTAATTGCTAGAGCTCGAACGTGGACCAGTTTATTAATTGCTAGAGCTTGAACATGGCCCAGGGTTTCAAGTTCAAGTTGAAGGAGGCCCCCATACATTCTTGAGTTTTACCTTCAGCTGTCCTACCAGGTTCTTGTAGTAAAAATCAGAGAGAAACTCCTCTCATTTGACCAGGAGGAGGCAAAAAAGTAATCATTTAAAAATATGCCAGGAGAAAGTTATTATATTGAAATAGACCCGTAACATTCTCCACAACAAAGGCCAGACCATCGAAGGAAAAGGCTGCATCAGTTTTTTCTTTTTTTTTTTTTTAGTTCACGAACTCATCCTAGAAAATGCATCAGAGTCTTATCTGATACAGGGGAAGGGAATTTAGCCAACTCTAGGCTCATGTAACCTTCCTGTCTCACTAAGCTGAGAAAAAAAAAGGTAATTATTTGTGAAGGTCACAGTCCAGGGGTGTAGGATTCAGAGGATCATACACAGCATCCTCGCCTTGTTGACAGCACATTACCACTGTCATCAACAGGCTCCTGTATGATAACAGTGACTTACATCTGAAAGAACTGCAGGGCTCAGGTTTTATGAGGAGTTTCTAGGAAAACATAATACAACAGAGGAGACAAAAATAAAGGCACTAATGGAAATTGAAGCCTCTGAAATGAACAAGCAAACGGTAAACATAGTCTACCTCCTAGTCATGCACATTGATAGACTGAACACAATGGACAAAACAACCAATGGTCTTAAAGATATGTTAACATAAACTTTCCAAAGTAAGACACAACAAGAAAAGAGAATTACGAATTTGGCACAGAATAATCAAGAGCCATGGGATAATTATGAAAACGTAACGTGTCTTTTTTTACAACATAAAAAAGACAAGAGTGAGAAGGGAGCAGAAGAAATAGATTTGAAATAGAAATGGTTCAGAATGTTCCAGAATTAAAGACAGAAATCTAACCACAAATCCAGGAATCTCAAAGAACCCCAAGAAAGATAGATAACAAAAAAAAAAAAAACAAAAACCCTACATCTATGCATGTATTCAAAGTCCAGAAAACCAAAGAGAAAGAGAAGAGAACATTTTAAAAGAAGATAGAGAAGAAAACAAGTTTACCTTTTGTGTTTACTGACTAATTTTGTGTGTCAATTTGCCTTGGCCTGGGATGCCTAGACATTGGGTCAGACGTTCTGAGTGTTTTTGTGAGGGTTTTCTTGGATCATATTAACATTTAACCTTTTGACTGTGAATAACATCTATAGGTGTTCAAAGAAAGTGTTCATTAGTGCGTATGAGGCCTTTAGGCGTTCAGTGGATGTTGACTATAAGGTGATGTTGTTCATTTGGTGTGAACAAGTCCTATAGGCTTTGTTCATTTTGCAAACAAAAACCTGAAGGCAGTGTTACTGTTATGTTATCTGATTGAGTGGTACAGTTCATACTGGACAGCGTCATACAGTTCATTCGCAATATTTTTCACAATTGTGCCTGAAATAATTTGTATAGATAGTGGAAACTGAAACCACGTTGGGTGAATTATTTTGATTAATAAGAAACAAAGAATGTCCAGTAGCATGCTGTGTGCCCTAGCAGTTGTTGGGATGCCCCTGCGTGCCTCAACTGGCACATTTGTTTCTGAGTTAAAGTGTTAAATCGGTCGAGTAGGTAAATCCATAATGTGGGCAGGCCTTACCCAATCCTTAAATCCTGTTCTGGAAGGGAACAGAAAAGCTCTCTCTCCCTTGGTTAAGAAAGGATTTTTTCCTGCCTGACAGCCTTTCAACACTTCCTGGTGTTAAACCTGCCGTCCTTAGGACTGGAACTCTACCACCAGCTCTCCTGGTCTCTGGCTTGTCAGCCTTACAAGCACAGATGATATGAACCACTTCCTATAATAAATCTCTATATCATAATAAATGTATATTATATCTAACAAATACATATTCTATAGATGTTCAGTGTGATATATACTCTGTATACATATATACTCACACACAGACACATATATCCTATTCTGTTTTTCTGGAGAATAATGACTAATATAGAAGAATAAGACTAAGAATTACATTAAACATCTCTTTGGAAACCATGTAAGCAAGAAGGTGGAGTGAAATACTTAAATTTTATTTATTTATGTATTTATTTTTGTTGCACTTTGGCCGGGGCCAGGTATATGGGCCCTACTCACTGAGCCACAGGTACTGCCCTAAATTTTAAAAGAAAGAAGAAACACTAGTGTAGAATTTTGTATCCACAGAAATCATCTTTTAAAAGTGAAGAACTGAAAAAAAGTTTTCTCAGCTAAAGATGAAGCAGACTTGTCACCATTATACCTCCATGGCAAGAAATTTTAAAAGTTCTTTGGAGAGAAGAAAATGTTATAGGTCAGAAACTAGGTTCTTAAATTAGCTCAATCATTTCTCCTTGCTTTTTGGAGTGATGATGAAAATCCCCAAGATACCTACATGGCCCTGAAGACACTCTCTGATGCCCACCCAGCCGCTCCCACTGTCCACAGTATGACACTCTCTCAGGTCCAAGTTCATTATTCTTCCACACAACTTCTTGCCTGGAAGAATGGACACCAATCCCACGCTTCTCTCATACCTCCCAGCAAACTTCTGAATAATCTTCAGTAATCAGCTCAACATTTCTTTAGATAAGTCAGTCCTGTCCTTCTTTACTAAGTAAAAATTTACTAGAGTGCACTGTTACAGGAACATGTACTTTCATTGCAAGGTACTGTTCATGGTTAAGGGTTTTTCCTTCCCAATGGACTGTTAATTACCTAAGAAAAGGGGCATTATCTAAAATAATGCACCATTATATCACCAATCCTCAGCTCAATTTCTGGTACTTAAATGTATGCCTTAACACAAATTTGTTGGATTAATCTATGTATCAGTCAATTAATTAATTAATGTATTATTACTAAAATGTTTCAAGGACTTGGTAAATGGTATCCATTCACAGTTTGGTTACAAAATTATAGAATCATCTTAGAAGGCTTTAGTAATCTTCTGTATTATTCAGACTTGTCCAGAGAAAAACATTACCAGTAGGAGAGCCAAATGGAAAAGCAGAGATTATGAGGAATAGGCTCATGTGGTTATGGAGACCAGGGGATTCCATGATCTGGTGTCTGCAAACTGGAGACCCAGGAAAGATAGTGGTGTGGTTTCAGACGAGTTCAAAGGCCTAAGGTCAACTGACTATGTGAATTCTAGCCCAAGTCCAGATGCCTGAGAGGAAGAGGGCTGATGATGTAAGTCTCAGTCTCAAGGCAAGTGAAGGTAGATGTTCATACAGCCGGGCAGAAAGATAATTACCTCTTCCATCACCTTTTTGTTCTATTCAGACTCTCAGTGGATTGGGTGAACCCCAGCCACGTTGGGGAGGGCAGTCTGTTTTACTCAGCTTACAGATTCCAATGCTAATCCCTTCCAAAAATAACTTCACAGCCACACCCCAAAATAATGTTATCAGATATCTGGGCATCCTATGGCCCAGTCAACTTGCACATGAAATTAATCACCATTACTATATAGGTCTATTATCTGTTTTAAATGAAAAATTACAAAGTGAGGACTCACTAAATGTGGCGGTCCGTCACTGATTTTTGTTTCATCTATAGATTATTTTAAAAATTAAAAATTTTCCTAAGGGTTTATAAAAATTAGTGAATTTCTTGTGAGATGTCCTTATTCCTACTATTTATTTACAAAAATAGTAGACAGATCAGCAACATAGCATGTATAGGCTCACATAGCAGCTTGTGGCTTTACTTTGCTAAGTCCCCAAAGCTCCCTGTTGTCAACATGCTGGTTAATTACTGGTTCTATCTTGAGAGGCATTTTATGTTATGATCCTTAATTTAAATCTTTATAAAAGTGGATTATTACTCAGTAATTTTGAGCTATGGAAGATGCCATGAGTTTTTTGATAATCTTGCCTAAGACAGATAATCACCGATTTTTTTGTACCATAATAAATACCCTAGGTGGGTGCCATGGCTTATCCCAGTAATCCTAGCACTCTGGAAGGCTAAGGCGAGAAGATCTCTTGAGCTCTGGAGTTCGAGATCAGCCTGAGCAAGAGTGAGACCCTGTTTTTACCAAAAATAGAAAAATTAACCAGGCATAGCAGCTGGTGCCTATACTCCCAGCTACTTGGAAGGCTGAGGCAGAAGGATCACTGGGACCAACGTGTTTGAGGTTGCTGTGAGCTAGGCTGATGGCAGCACTCTAGCATGGAGAAAAAAAAAATTGAATTTGAATGCCAGTCTGTTTTCCAACAAATAAGTAGCAAAGAAACTCCGTAGTATCACCGATGAATGGCTCTGCTCATAGAAGAAAAAAAGTTTTTTTTTCTCACTTCTATAGAACTCTATAGGTAAAAACCATTTTTCTGTATATCTAAAAGGAAAATAACATGTCTGGCTTAGTTTCAAATACTCTGTAATGCTTGGCACAGTGCCTGCAGAGAGAACATATTTAATAAACATTTGTTACATAATATATAAAAGAAATAACACATTCAGTGATTTCTAGTAGTGGAAAAATATTTGGGGGTTAGAAAGTCAGCTTCAATTATTTAAAAGCTCTGATCAGCATGTTTGCAATGATGGCATCATTACCAGTAGAATAAAGTAACTTTTAAAAACGCCTGAATAAAATTGTGAAGATTTGATTCTCTGAAAAATACATACTCTTCCAGTTTTAAAATAGTAATTTTTCATTTTAAAACTACATAAAGGAAAACATGTGGTTCCAGACATTGCTTTTAAAAGAGCCATACAAGTACCTGATATTTAGAACTGATTGGCCAGTTAAGTGTTTTCAAATGTCTGAGCTTTCAAACTCTTGAAAAGCCAGTTGCATTCATGGTAGGGGCACCAACTTCAGCATGGTGGGAATGCATCACTTTAATGGAGGGTTAGAAGCTTACTTGAACAAGGACTTCAAGAAAAACAAAGGAAAAGGGCATTTGAATAGAAATCCAAGAACTAATGATTTTAGCTTTATGTTTAAGTTTCCTCCTGCAAATGGATTAATACATAAATATCCATCTCTCTTAAAGCTCTTCAATCTGCTACAAATATCACAAGTGGTTGAAAGCAAATGAAATGATAAAACAGAAGACTGTTCTTACTTTGTTCCCTGTATTGGCACAAAATAGAACTACCTGGGAGATTTAAAAAAATTGCCTGTCTGGATTCCAACTGTAGAAATTCTGGTTTGACAGACCTGTGTTTCATCCTGGTCATAGAGTTTTTCTTTTTCAGACTGTCCCAGATTACTTTTATGTGTACACAAGTTTGAGAACCACCATTCTAGCTCATGATTTTTTTATTTTTTATTTTTTGAGATAGAGTCTCACTATGTTACCCTGGCGTCACAGCCTACAGCAACCTCAAACTCTTGGACTTAAGCAGTTCTCTTGTCTCAGCCTCCCAAGTATCTGGGACTATAGGCGTCTGCTGCAAAGTCCGGCTATTTTTGGTTGTTGTTGTTGTTGTAGTTGTCATTGTTTGGCAAGCCAGGCTGGTTTTGAACCCGCCAGCCCCAGTGTATATGAACAGTGCCCTAACCACTGAGCTACAGGCACCGAGCCATAGCTCCTGATTCTTAAAAGTCCATAAATATTATCTTCTATAACTTTTTTTTTTTCACTTGTATTGCAAGATGCTTACCTTGCTTCAGATTTCATGGATTCAAGGAATATGAATATATAGGTTTATATCAGGAGTGGTCCAGATAAAGGCAGCTTCAACCTGATGTTGGCAACATCTAACTCTATCTATATTTTTTTGACTATCCATTTTTTTCAACTCCTGAGAGACAGAGAAAGAAAGTGATCTTTTAATTCTGTCATTTTCAAATATCCACAGTGAAATATCTGAAGTATATTCATAGCTTTCAGTTTCGTATATTATTTGAAACTATAATTTTGTTCCAGTTAAAATAGCCACATCAGAAAAAGCAAATATTCTTTTGGCTTACTTTAAGCATTTCCTCGCTAAACTTTCAACAGCTTGTGTTATAATCACCACAATGTCTGACTTTATAATATTCTTTGTACAGGATTTTATTCCATTGAAAAAATTTTTAACACTGTGAGCCTCCCTTACACGCAGAGAAACAAGAGTCCCTGAGTGAGCATGGAGAATAAAATTCTCCAGCCTATCAAGGACATTTCATCCTCATGACTGTTGCTTCTCATGACAGCAATTATAATACGATAGCCCCCTTTCACCAAGTTTCAGATTTGACTAAGATTCAATACAGTTTGAACTAGACCTCTGTGGAAGGCTCTGTTTTACTTTTGAAACTCACTTTTACCAGACAGAATGGAAAACTGAAATGAGGCATCCTTCTAGAGCAGAGATTCTGCAAGTGTATTCCCCAACCAGAAACATCAGCATCACAAGAGAACTTCACAGGCCACACCACAGACTGGCTAAAGCAGAATCTCCGGGAATCGGGCCCAACAATCCGTGTTGTAACAAGCTTCCAAGTGATTCTGATGCATGTTAAACAGTTGTAAGTTCTATTCTGAAGGGAATATGTCCCTGTGGTACCCACAATAAACTAAATGCAATCTATGTCAGAGTAAGGGAAGGCACAGGTAGATATTCTTCTGTGGCTCTGATAACTCTCAGGGATTTGTGAGGTTAAAAGGAAACATTTACTCAATGTAAAGGAAAACAAGCCAGTATGACAGAGACTAAAAGGTCCAACTGTAAGTCGCTATACTCGGGGTGTGTAATGGTGTGACTCAGCAAGTAACATGGGGTTCATGTTTCTGTACCGTGAAAGGATTATTTTGAGGTTGGATCCAATATGAAATTTAATCTATCAAAAGGAACTGATTTATAATCTTATCCTTTGCTGCAGCTCCGTCAGAACACATAGGAAACTGGCCAGGAGCACAAACATGTCTCAGACAGACAGAGGACAGAATACCACGGTGCTAGTAGCCTTGTAGACAGAATTTCCAGGAAATAAGTCACTGAGAAAAGGCATTTTGCAGAGTGCCCAGGAAGAAAAAGCTGCTTGCGTGAGTACTATGAAACTGAAGACAGAGGTAAGTCGCACTCAGGAAATGTAGTCAGGATCTCATAGTTACACCCACTGCCCCTTACAGAAACAAACAAATGAAAACAACAACACAAAACAAAAACAAAAGCTCAAGGGACTCCTTTTAGTGTCTATGGAAAGCTCTTAGTCTATAATCTAGGTATGGTTAAAGGACTAAATATTTCCTGAAAATAGGATATAAGATAATTAGCCACATTTGTTCCCTGAAAGAAAAGAACAGAGACCCTTTCCACCTGTTGCCACGAGGATTTTTTCGATTTCTAATTTAGTGGGTTAGTTATTGTATCTAATATCTGTTCTTTTTTTTTTTCCTCCTTGGTAATCCCATTTGTACATCTTCCACTATTTGAATAGATTTTGTAACCAAAAAATGACACAGTGAATCTAGTGAAAAATAAAATTGAGTCCTGAATTTTAAAAAAATAGTATTTAATATTCTCACTTTCAAATCCAATGCCTGAGTTTCTTGTGGGTAGAAATTATATATCTTTTTTTTTTTTTTTTTTTTTTTTTTTAGTTTAAATGTATTTTATTTTTGGGCAACCTACATGACTTGTTTTTTCCTTAAAAACAACACCTCTATTCCAAATAAATCATGGTCAAATAGATGAAGAGCACAAGAGGACGTGGTTCTATTTGTGTTAAGCCCTCGTGTCCTGTGGATGACAGACAGCCTCAGCAGACCTAGTTCTGCGGATACTTATGGAACCGCACTTCCCCTACCTGCAACAGGCACCTGAAATAACCTTCCTGACACGTTGTGGCATTTTGAAACCTTTGAGAACCCATGACAAAATATCAAACAGACTCCCCCACCCCACACATACACACCCCCAGTGTCAAGAATCACTGCATCAGCACAGTGCCTATAGCTCAGCGGCTAGGGCACCAGCCACGTACACCAGAGCCGGGGGTTCAAACCCAGCCTGGGCCTGCTAAACAACAATGACAACTACAACCAAAAAATAGCTGGGCATTGTGGTGGGCACCTGTAGTCCCAGCTACTTGGGGGGCTGAGGCAAGAGAATACCTTAAGCCCAAGAGTTTGAGGTTGCTCTGATCTGTGACACCATAGCACTTTACTGAGGGCGACACAGTGAGACTCTGTCTCAACAAAAGAAAGAAGGATCATTACATCTTCCAGTTGTCACCAAATCCAAGAAGACTTGTTGAACTTTGCTTCCTGTGGCCCATCTTATTAAAAAAAAAAAAAATGGTTGGCTGGTTGTTGGCTATATATATATAATCTTTATATATACATACGTCTATATATATATATATGAGCCATATATATCTTCAAATACTTTGAAGTCAAAATCCAAAGTTAAAAGCAGCAGAATGTGAAACTTTCTAGTTTAAGTCATGGAGTAGGGAAGAATGTTATCAGAGATTATTGAATATTAATGTTTCTGACATTGAAGAAGGAAATTGAGGGTTCAACTAAATCCAAGGCATGTGACAAGAGTTTAGATCCTAGTATTTATCTCAGGAGAGGACCATGGACACATACCGACCTAAATCCAAGTTGAGGAATGGGATTTAAAATAATGTACATCATAAGTAAGTTTGGGGCACAGATACTAACTAGAAAATACAAGACTGGCTTCCTAAGGTATATTCTAAAAATCTGAAAGTATTGTCATCAAGTCTTTCATTCTAGAGATTCAAAAGTAGAGTAAGAATGGCCAATGGGAGGCCATAGGTGGATGTCCCCAGATACGGTGACACAGCATCTCTGACATTCCAGATTTGTCTAAGGGTGATGGCCAAGATTTCTCAAATACTATCTGCCAATAGGCTGAAACCAGTAAGAGCTCCCAAGTATTCCCACACTGTGGCTTAGAGGAATAGCGTCTCTAGAAAAATATTATTATCTGTATGGAAAAGATCTCCCAAGATACGAGCACTTGAAGTTACCACAAGACTTCTCAAAAGATGCACTGGGGACACAGGACAACCCTCAAACTAAATGAAATGATTGCACCTCCCAGAGAGCTAATAGAAGACAAAAAGAGATAAAGGGACTGGAAAAATGGAGTGTGCATATAGAATGGTGAATATGACTGACCACAGAGTTCAAGGCTGGTGAGGACTGCAAGGACTCAGGAGCTGGAGGACTGGGGAACAGGATCTAGGAGGGAGGAAAATGATGGTCAGAGAGTGAAACACTTGCAACTGAGATAATAGAGCGGGTATAGTTGTTGTGACAGTTTTGAAAATGACCAAGTATAAGAGATTGCCAAGGAAGGGAGTGGTCTGAGATAGATAGGAGGATGAGATCATTGCAGAAACACTGTCTAGGAACTTGAAGGCAAGCTATTAGAATAATCATTGATTTAACAGTTTCAAGAATTATATGATTGTGCCAAAGATGCAGACGCAAAAATCTTTAAGGAGTTAAAGGGCAGGGGCTGGTGGCAGTAGAGGACCACAATAGGGTTTAGGGAGTGATTTAGTCTGCTAAGAGGATATTCAAAGCTGTGGGTGTGGTGTGTTAGGAAAGGAAGGAGGGAAATAGCCCCAGTGACAAGGAGGTCCACGTGGCACAGTGGGGCAGCGGATGCAATACTGCAGAGGCATCTGACGAAGCAATGTTTCCACACTTACGAACAGTACGTTTCTTCCATTTATTTAGCTCTCTTTTACTATCTTAGCAAAATTGTGTCCATTTAACAATACAGATCGTGCACAACTTTTGCCAGATTTATCCGATTTCAAACTTGTTGATTTTATGCAAATGATAGTGTTTATTTAATATCAATTTTGTAGCACTGGATGCTAGGAAATTTTAAAAGTACCATTAAAAAACAGAAATATTTATTATATTACCAACTTTGGGGAGTTAAGAATCTGGGAGCAATTTAGCTGGGTGATTCTGAAGACTGGAATAAGGCTGTAGAATGTGCATCCAAGCTCTCTGAGTTCCTGCAAAGCTGTGGGGAGAGGAGCCTTAGTTCCCCTGGGGCCTCTCTAGAGAGTAGCTCCCAACATGCTAGGCCTATCCCAGCTCTCAGAGACCCTAAAATCATTCCCTGGTCTCCTAAGCTCTATCTCTGGAAAACGGTGAAGTTTAAGAGGGGAGATTTCAGGCTGAGTCCCACCGGGCTCTGCCGTGTGTGGCCCAAGTCTCCGAGCTCATTTGTTAAGTCTCTTGCCTCTCTGTGTTCCATTTTGGATAGTTTTTACTGGTGTGTCTTCATGTTCACTCACATCATTTTTTAAGTAGGAGGGTAAGGTCTCCAGGGATTATAAGAATTTGACCAGCTTGAGCAATCAACATGTTCTGTAGCTTTTGTTTTTGAGGCCAGTGTTAACTCATCTGGCTAAATCAAGCTCCTGACAGACTGTGGAAGTTTATAGATAAATTAAAATAAACTTTCTCCATTATCATAGTAACATTTCCACCCTAGGAGGAGCTGTAGCTTCGTTATCATAACTTACAACCCGGGTACCTACGTTAACAGGAACTATGCCTCATATGTGATGACACGCGTTTCTTTCTCTACTATCCCATAAAAACACCACAGTACTTTCCCTTGGGGAAATACTTCTTCAGAAAATATTCTCAGTGCTCCCCTCACTTGCCACAAGTAATTAAAACTCCTACGGATTAAGACTCACATTCTTGCAGAGAGTCATTTGTTACTTGCCAGGCAAACACACCTTGGTCTTTTGGGGAACATTTTCTTCTGCTGTTGATTCCATTCAAGGTCTTTTCCATACCCGATGTTATAGGTTATCTCCAAAAGTTTCATTTGAGTCTTTTTCATATTTTTCCTATCTCTACTGACTAACTCAAATGGCTTCTTGAACATATGGAATAGAACTGCAATAACTGGTTCACTGTCCTTGTCTGCTGGTTCCATCACGTGTCATTTCTGGGTCAGCTTCCATTACCGAGTTTTCCTCCTCATTATGGGACTTATTTTACTACTTTGTGGGTGTGTTTTTTTTTTTTTATTGGATGTCAGGCAGTGTGAATTTTATATAACTTGGTGAGTGCTAACACATTTTGTAAAGGTGAGAGTAGTCCTGTGCCATAGTAAGTGGTGAAACTCAGACTTAAGTTTAGGGGGGCTGTGTCCAGAACCTGTGACCAATAACATTTCTTCTCATCTCTGTTTTTTCTTGGTGTATTTAGTTGACCTTTGGACCTCACTACTTCATCAACTGCCGTTACTGGCCCATTCCTCTCTGCCGTAATAGTTTCTGTGTCACTAAAGAATGACTCTTTTTAAACCTAAAATACTGGTATTACTTTTCTTTGAAAAAAATCTCAGATTCTAAACCCTTCACTTGTCCAGAACCTTTAAAAATGTACACACTATCCCAGATTCACCACCCCTTTCTAACACCCCACATGTCAAATACAACGATGTTAAGTAGGCAAAGTTGTGCTAAATTGGACATATGCTCAGCATGGACAAAAGCGGCTTCTACTTTGGAAGCATTAATTGAAACTTGAAGAAAGAAAAAAAAATAAGGGTGTGACAAAATGTAGGCACAAAACATGTTGGCACCAAGAGATTTTTTGAAGCAGCTACTTTGAACTTAGGGGCATTTTTAACTCTGCCTTGGAGAAACAAGAACAGCTGAAAATGAAACATGTTACTGTGTAGATGTACCAAGCAGTTTGGTGTGCATGGGTAGAGGGTGCTGGGAATACAGCTAGAAAACAAGCTCTTCTCCAAAACCCCAAAACCTTTCCACAAAGGGAACAGGGACAGAGAATAGTTTTATTATTTTTGAGCAAGCATGAAGTACCAGAACAGGCTGCAATCCATTAATACCCTGTTTTCCCGAAAATAAGACAGTTTCTTATATTAATTTTTGCTCCCAAAGATGCCCTAGGTCTTATTTTCAGGAGATGTCTTAATTTTCCATGAAGAAGAATATGGTACACATTTATTGTTCGCCGCGACCCGTCCGCTCTGATCCTCCTGTTCTTCTACACGCATCTGCGAAAGTCTCCTCCCCCTCCCACCCCGGGCTCACCGCTCACTCGGACCTCCCTCCAACTACACACAGCAGTGACGTCAGGACTCCGCGTATGTCACTGGTTGCTAGACGCCAATCGGGGCGGCCCTAGCAACCAGTTTACAGTAAATTAATTTTCATTCTGAGACAGAGCCTGAGGGGGCCTTATTTTCGGGGGGGGTGCCTTATATTTCACCCAGAAGGAAACCTGTAAGTAGATCTTATTTTCAGAGGATGTTTTATTTTCGGGGAAACACAGTAGATTATGAAGGCAGACAGAAATCTTACCTTTTATGTGACCAGGCAGGTACAACCCATTATATGCATGTTCTAAGACAAGCAGTAACTAATCCTCAAGTAAGAGATTTTCACAGCGCCATTCTTTCCACATACTGGAATAGATAAATTTCATCAGTAATTAGGGTAAGTATTTGTGTGAACTAATTGGCTCTCACCAAAGGAAAAATAAATTCATATTTTTATGGCAAGATATAGTTTTTCAACTTAGAACATGGTGCCCACTCAGAACTCATCTTCCCACAGAAATGGGTGGTGCTGCCGCCTCTTTGACATTCTCTTTTTTTAATGTTTACATTTCAAAGAGATAACTTCCAGGTCTTTGAGAAAGACTTCCTTGCCTCAATAAAGCTAACAAAGTTCTTCCATAGTTTTCAAAAGGATTTATACACATTTCAGAGAGGAGAAAGGGCTTATACTTACAAGTTTTCTAAAGTACATAGTGTCAGGAAAAGGGTGGGAGAGAAATGCCTTTCCTTATTTTCATCTGGGAGAATTAGCCTTTAAAAAAAAATTATTTGTCCGTATAAAGGCAAACTAAAACTTTGCTCTTAAAGTATGAGCTCCACACTAGTAACAATAGGATCACCTGGGAGTTTCTCCAGAGATTTTAAATTTTATTTCTCACCTCTGGCCTACTGAAACTGTGTTTTAAAAAACATTCCTCATTAATTCCAGTGTCCATTCATCATTAGAAAGCACAGTTCTGGGGGATGCCAGAGGAGTTCCAGATCTCCGTCCTCGCAGACACTAGGCCATACTTCTTTCTCAGACTTCCCGTAGCCAGGGTATCAGATTATTATTAATGTTGCTCTGTATCTGGAATCTCTCCTCTGCTGAATCCTTGGTCTCAGAGATTTGAAGAATGAATCCACAGAGCACCCAAGTAAGCAAAAGGACAGATTTGTATTGATTGATAAAGTTCAAAAAAAGTCAGAGCCTTCAGTGTGTGGAAGGGGGATTCCCAAAGGGGTAGCCCCTGTGGGGCTTCTGTATTAGGGTTTATGTGCAGCCTTTCCTACCCTGTGAGCAGGGGGGTTGGGGAGATGAAATGTTGTAACCATTTGGCACCAGGAGCCTGAGGGCAGAAGTTAATTTTAAAACTGCCCTTTGTAGGAATGAGGCCTTGTTTTGTTCTGGGTGTGCTTTCTGTTTCTGGAGTGGTGGCTTGGGTGGGACACTGACCTTGTCTGATGAGTGTTCTCTGCTGTGGGAGTGGCAGGTTAGGGAGGATGCTGGTCAGACTGGCTCTTTTGTTTAGGGTCTGTGATCAAGCTGATTACTGAGCCATGAAAATAGGTTCTATGTCCAGCCCTGAGCTGGGGTGGGGCTGGGGTGAGGACTGACCTGTCAGCCCCAGGGACTCAAACTAAGTCTTGAAAATTTAAATCCCAAGTAAGTGCAGCACAATCAATGACTCCAACCTAAAGGAGCCTTCATCTCATACTCTTGGTCTAACACCTTTAAAACCCACTCCCACACGTGTTTCCAATATTTCTGCATAAATAGATTGACAAGCTTTTATAACTTTTTTGGAGCATGAACTATTTCTTCCTTACGTAGGTCTTGAACTTTACTTTCTTGTCTATATTTAGCCTTATAACATGGGACAGTACTCAGTGTTCAATAGTTGAGTGTAAGTATCCAGGAGAAAGATGGTGTTCTCAAAGTGGGGGTGTGGATAGTAGTGGTTTCTTCTACACATGCCACCAGGACAGGAGAGCTTCAAGGGGATTTGAGAGTACAGTGTTCAGCCTCATTTATGTTGCTTAGGATGTCCCCAAATGAACATGTATCATAAGACCCCTCTCCTCTCCCTGTTAGTTTATTTTCCTTACCTTAAGGTTCTGGGGTAGAATTTCATTAGTGCTACAACAGCACAGCACAACCCTTACAACCAAGTCATAGTGTGCTTTACTGCAATAAGAGAGGAGGTATTTGTTTCAAGCTACATTAGAAGTTTTCTAATTTTCCATCTATTTTCTGAGTTGGGTATTTCCAGCCTTTAATTTCCTCCTCCTTCCTCTATATGTTCTCTAAAGCCAGCAGAGGAAAGGACGACGGGTGATGTGTATAGTCATTTTTGTCAACATAGTGACTGTCATAGATAGTTGATCTATCAACATTTTGGTCTCTAGCTACATGCCATCTCATGTACCACCAGCAATCATGTAGGTAGTAATAATCTCACTGTGTGACGTGGCTTACACACATGCCCCTCAGAAAGGAGGCTATCAACATATTCCCAGAGAAGGATTCCAAAACCTCCTTCTGAGAGCTGTCCTGGAACCACCCTTGCTTTCCACAACTACATGAGCCCTGGCTGAAGTCCTGCATGACTATTGCAGTATTAATAAATATCATGAACTTATTCTCTATAGCCAGTCTTTTGCTCTGCTTCCCAATTGTCAAACCCAGTAGAAGCCCCTAAGGGTAGCTGGTTGGTGCAGTCCACAAATGTCCCTGAGACCCACGGCTGAGTTGAGGATGAATATGGAGGGGAAATGGGACGATATCAAGCATACCTGCTACCTGAGTCCTTAACACGATATTTGACTTTCGGTTTTCTTTCATGAGAAGAAAATTATAACAGTATTATAAAAATTGTAATATAGATGCTGACATCTGCTTTTAATTTTACAACCAAGTGTACAAAACAATTATTATAGTAGGCCTGAAGGTATCCTTAGGAAGGCCTGCTTGGCATATCAGCTCTTGGCTGGTATCTAGATACTTGATTTATAAATAGTTTCCTACACTGATACACAACTTTGTTAAATGGTAAGAGTGACTCACTGTGCCTAAACTTTACCAAAAAAAAAGCAAACTTTATTTTCCTTGAGTATCTTCTTTCCTTCCAGGAATCAGGACTTGTAGTGATTGTGGTAAATCATGTGACCAGCCGTCAGTAAAATCCTGGGATTCAGGCTCAAGAGAGCTTCCTTTGTAGATGACACTTCACATGGGTTGTTACAACTGGTTGGTGGAGAAGTGAAGCTCATCCTGTGCAACTCCACGGGGTCAGAGCTTTTGTAAGTGTGTCTGGTTTCCTCTGGATTTCACTACCATTTCTGTTTGCCAATTTTGCTTTGAATCCTTTCACTGTATAAATCCCAGCCATGCATATAGCTAGCTGGTGAGTAATAGAGGTCTCCTAGTGAATCACTGAACTTGGGACAATACCATATGCTACTGTAAGAAAGTCAGAGAGGGATGGGCACGGTGGCTGAAGCCTATAATCCTAGGCTGTGGGAGTCCGAGGCTGGTGGATTGCCTGAGTTCACAGGTTCGAGACCAGGCTGAGCCAGAGCATGACCTCCATCTCTAAAAATAGCCCAGTGTTATGGGGGCACCTCTAGTCCCAGCTACTTGGGAGGCTGAGGCAAGAGACTGACTTGAGCCCAAAATCAGAGTTATAATGGTAACCTTGTCAGGCTAAATATGATAACAAACTTGAGAGATTACCTTACCTATATGTCAATAAACTCAAGACTTTCGAATATATACTTACGTTTAAAAAATTGAACTCAAGTAACCTTCTTTTCTATTCATGATTACCAAATGTCCCACTTAATGTTTTCTGCCTTCAATTTATTTTAAAGTTGTGTAAATACTGAGCAATTTTAAATATGAGTTTAAGAACTTAATGTCTGTTTTTTTGTAATCACTAGCAAAATCTAATATAACAAAAATCTTAGAAATCTCAATGCTTTTTAATCAACACACTCTTGCATATTTTAACCCTATAACTGAGAGTTCTCCCTTTCTTAGAACATTATGGACAATAATGCTATTTAAAGTAAGAGAACTAATACACAAAACTGAAGTTGCTTGTGGTCTCTTAAAAACTCTGTAGTCCCAGCTGCTCTGGAGGCTGAGGAGAATCGCGGAAGCCCAAGAGCTAGAGGTTGCTGTGAGGCCTGTGACATCATGGCACTCTACCAAAGGTGGTAAAGTGAGAGTCTGTCTCTACAAAAAAAAAAAAAATGCTTCACAATTATTTTGTGAGCCATATCTGACAGCTAAATAGTTTTATTCATGAGAAGGGGCGTTTCAATTTTGGCAATGCTTTGTTTTTCTTACATTGACCAAGAATGTCAGCAGTATATTGTATTAAAACAAAACTTTCTTTGGCCCTCAAGAAGGTATGATCTTTATGAATGAAAAAGTCCATGCGATCATAGAAAATATAATGCATAATAGCCATTTTCTCTATAAGTAGTGCTTCTAGGGAGAGAAAGAATTGTTTAAAACAATCTGTATCATATATATATATATACACACACACACACATATATACATATATACATATACTACTGTAAGAAAGTCATAGAGGGACGGGCACGGTCACACACATGATATACTGAGTCTTTCATCTTTTATCCCTTTTATCTTTGAAAATAATATATTTTCAGAAAATAAATTATATTTGTGAAAGAAATTACTTTTTCACTAAGTAGTAAGGACAGTGATATTTTAAAAAGAAAACATTGGAGGGCGGCACCTGTGGCTCAAGGAGTAGGGCGCCGGTCCCATATGCCGTAGGTGGCGGGTTCATATCCAGCCCCGGCCAAAACCACAAAAAAAAAGAAAAAAAAAAAAAAAGAAAACATTGGATAATGAAAAGGAAGAGATATTAAGCTTATGGCAATTCATTCTTATACATTCTACCATTGTTCAATGATACTGTTTCTGCTGAAGTTTCATTTAAAGCAAAATGGCAGAAACTTGAATTTTTAAAAATTATACATTCTTAGTGAAGAAAAAATTTCTCATATGAGAATAGTGGATTCCTGCAGAGGAAATCAAAACAGACTTCATTTTCCGTAATGGAGACTGGCTGAGTGCTGGCTCTCACTGCGGGAGTTTTCTAGCTGGGAGCATATGCTTAGTTGTTACTTGGAATGTACATAAACTGCTTCCCTCCCTAAACCTCAGCAGTAATCACATTTTATTTTCAGAGTAACTTTACAAAAATGTCTATCTAAAATGTATAGCAACATATACATATTGTAAAACTAATAAAAGAAAAATTGATATTGTTTCTTTTTATTCGGGGGAAAAATGGTCATGAGATAGCTGTCTTTTGGTAAGAAGCTTGTTTGCTGTTCAGAGAGTTAGAGAAAATTTTCCATGATGATAAAATCAAGTTACGTTTGGCTCAAAGCTTTTCTGAGTAAATGCAATTGAACTTATATGATCAACTGATATTATAATTGCATTTTAAAATTTTTTCAATAATGTATTCAGAGATAAGGAATGCTAGATAAATGAATCATCCCAAATAAATTTGGTGATTTGATACACGTAGTAAAATATCCAAACAACAGTAGAATTCAACTTATATATCTGAGGAAGTTAATTGGTAAAATTTATTTATGGTTTTACTTAAGGCACCATTTTTTAAATCATGATAAATATATTCATAAGAAATTGGTTTAGAAATGGATATTTGGTTGTCTGGATTAAAAAATAGAGAATGTATGTAACTAAATGAGACCAAGAATTTTTTTTTCATAGTCTACCTTATTTTTCTGGAGAATCATTTTACTCTTACATAGATGGAATCAAATTTTAGATCACAGCCTTTTCTTGGATTGCCTCTTTCTTAATATAGAATTCATGAGTCACTTGCTTAGGTGGAGAGAAAATCAATATTGCAAATATACTCAATTTTTCTATAGAAGTTCCCAAGAGAAATTATTCTGTGGTCCAATAAATTTCTTAGCGAAGAAATATATTCTATTACTTAGTCTAAATATGTAATTATAGTCATTTTACCCCATAAAACTCAATTATATTGCAACTCCGCCTTAACAGTGCAAACCTTTTTATTTTCTTTTTTGTCTTTGTAGAGTTTTAAATTGCCATTCATTGCATTCTCATGTAACCTTTCAAAATTAGGATCAAAAGATAACAAGGTAAAGATTTCTTTCTAAAACTAAAAAGTATGAAAGCCGGCGCATGAATAAGGCTACTCAGGATTTGCAGGTTATTACATTCTAAGGGACGTTTTTAAAATGGATTCTTAATAAGAAGGTTTGGTCATCTCCATTAAATTTGAGAATTTCTGCAAACACCATAACCACCAAAGTTATTGGTTACGTAAACTAGGTGTTTTTGTTTTATTTTGACAAAGTAAAGAGCTAGTAATCTGCATAAGAAAAAAAGTTACAGGTGTTAGCCTTTCTCTAGGGATACTGGGATCTAACTAGAGTGAGAAAGTGAGGAAGATGTTCATGCAGTGGAAGGTGTGGGAGCAGAGGTAAGAGATGGGTTTCACAGGATTATTCAGTATGTGAACGTGTTGAGGAGAGTGAGAGCCTGACTGCTCACTGTTCCTGGGAAGGCTCTTCTTGGCTTGCAGGTGGTTGCTTCACTGTGCGTCTTCACCTGCTGTCCATCTCTGCATACATATCTGGCTAGCTCTCGGTATGTCCAAATTTCCTGTTCTTGTAAGAACCTCAATTGGATAAGATTAGGACTCATCCACTGGCATCATTTTAAATTGATTCCTACTTAAATACCTTTTCTCCAAGATACAGTTACATTCTAAGGTGTGAGTGGGTAGGAATTCAAAATAGAAATTTGAGGGAGACACAGTTCATTCCCTAATAATATTATATATTGCTGGTATGTCTATGTAAGTAAGCAGGCATGTAAATGTATATAAATTTGAGCCCCAGTTCTGTTTACTACAAGGATTTTTAAAGGGAAAGTGCTTTCTTTGGGGGGGGGGGGAAGGGGTATGGGAGAAGCCCAGCTTGTATTTTTGTTTGCTGTTCAGAAAGTAGAGAAAATTTACCATTTTGATAAAATCAAGCTATGTTTGGTTCAAAACTTTTCTGGGTAAGTACAATTGAACTTACATGATTAACTGTTATAATTACATTTAAAAATTTTTTCCATAATGTATTCAGAGACGAGGAATGCTAGATAAATGAATCATTCACTTGCCAAAAATTCTAATTTGCTATTATGTATGTGAATTGCCACAGAGATATATAAATAAAGAACATGATTTTGTGAGTTGACTTAGGTATTTCCTTAGTTAGGAAGCACCATACTTGCAAGATGCACTATACTTCGTGAATGGTACAGACTCAAATATTTTTAAGAACCGGTAGGTATATGAAAAGAGTGAAGTGCAAGTCTATAGATTACCAGAAATCGTGAGTCTTCAGCAGGTTAGAAAGTATGTGTATTGGCTAGAGATTATCATTTTAAATTCTTAAAAAAAAAAAAGTTATTCTAGCCAAATGCACCAGGGCATGGTCTCTGATCAATTAATATGATTTCCCTGACTTATTTGTACTTGGTGAAAATGTCTAAACATTGGAGTTACGCTATACTGGGCATCAAAGACAAATCTCAGAGAGATACATTAAAGGCTTAGAAACATTTAAGTGTTGCTTTCAAATTGTTACATGTATCTAACCCACAAATCCATCTTTTCTCTTCTACATAATGACAATTACACACTTCAATGTGCGTTACATTTTCTTACTTCTATAAATCATTTTGTCTTTCTGGTAAGCATGAGTGTTAGTTTATATTATAAATGCCATAAAATTAAAAAGTGCTATATTTGAATAAGATGTGAGAATTCTTTTAAAATTATCCATGGGGATTACAGACATTTCTTTTTATCGCTACAAGCTACCACCTTCTATAGCATGTACTAAGTGATTCATAGTTAGCATAGATAAAAATTGAATATGGAACAGAAATGATGTTTTCATTCCTTTAGGAAATAAAGCCACTTTCATTTTAAGATTTCCCTCTTTTCAAGACTATCAGCTCAAATCATCAAAAAACACTGTTAGTATGTGTGTCTTCTGGGATTATATTAAAACCTACTCGATTTAGAAAAGACTAATGGATTTTTCTGAGAAAGATTTATATACAGAGTCAACTACGTCAAGAAGCACAGTATGGTTATTACTACATTTATGTAACAATGTCTCTTTTGAATATGTGTCATTTGTCTTGGGATAAAAAAACCTTAAATGTAAAATATTCAAGTCAAATAGGGTTACTAATTTGTTTAGCAGTCAGGCTACTACCTCATCATTTCATTTCATTAAAACCATTGTGTTAAATACTTCAGGCTGCTCATGCTGAGGTGAAACTGTCACAGTACCCCACAAAAGAACGACCAATCTGGTATCAGTGGTGGGAAGTGAAAGCTTGGGTATGTTTGTATGCCTTTTGGAAAGCCCTGGTCATTTCATTTGCCATATAGAATGAAGAAGTAGTATCACAAAGAATAAACTGTGTAGGGTAATTAAATAAAAGAATTCATTATAAGACTCATTGCAGAAAATGTGGTGACATTGCTGAGAAAAATTATAGATAATGAAAATCTTTTATGGATTGGAAAATTCAATATTGTCTAGATAGCAATTCTACCCAAACTAATCTGGAAATTCAATGAAACTCCTATCAAAATCCCAGCAAACTGTTTTATAGAAATTGATATAATGCTTCTAATATTCATGCTAACATATGGAAAGCCTGGAATAGTCAAAAAAAATTTTTTTAACAAAGTTGGAAGACTTAACGTTATTCAATTTCAAAACTTACTCTAAAACCATAGTAATAAAGACCAGTTGGTATTGGCATAGGTTAGGAATATACGTCAACAGAATAGAACTGAAAGTCCAGAAATAAACACTTGTATTTTATACAGGTATCAATCAATAAGAAAATGCCCAAATGAAGAATTTTGCAAATCTTAAATCTAGAATATAAAGGCAATTTGATCATTATTAAATGACAAAGAATCTAAAAAGAAATTTCACCCAAAAGTTATATAAATGGCTACTAAGCATGTGTGCAGTTAATTAGTATTAGATACTAAGACTCCACTAAGATGCTACTCTGCATCCAGGGGAATGGTTATAATTTAAAAAGGAAGAACAATGCTAAGTGTCAGCAAGGATGTGTCAAAATCGGAACCCCCATGCACTGCTGAAGGGTGTAAAATGACAAAGCTATTTACAAAATAATTGGGCTAGTTCTTACGAAGTTAAACATAAATATAGCACACAACTCGGTTGTTCCACTTCTAGGAATGTACCCAAAAGAAATGAAAACACAGTCTCATATAAAGACTGGTATATGAATGTGCATAGGAGCGTTATTCATAACAGCCAAATGCCCACCACAGAGAGTACGCGAAACATCCATGCAACAGAACCCCACTTAGCAATCACAAACGTAGTACCAATACGTGCTAGCGCGCAAGTTAATCTAGAAACATTACGCTAAATGGAAGAAACCAAATGCAAAAAAAAGTGGGCATCGTTCTCTCCCCTTTATGTGAAATATCCGACATGACAGATAGATGGGCCTAGAACTGCAGAATTGCTGCAGTGCGCGCAGGAGATCTTCATGGGGTGGTGGGAACATTCTTAACCTGGAATGTGGCCTGTTATACAACTGTATACGTTCACTAAAAATTATTAGTTCAGACACCTTTGCTAAGTGAATTTTATGATGTATAAGTCAGACCTTTGTTTTAAAAAAGGTAAAAATGAAATAATGCAGGATAGGAAGAAGTGGTTGGGAGGTTTAAATGAAACAGATCAGTGATTAGTTGATAACTTGTTAAAGCTATGACTGTGTGTGGGCTCTCGCCTTACTCTTTTTTCTGCTTTTGTACTTCTTTTAAATTTTCAACCATAAAAACTTGAAGTTTTAAATTTGGTCTTTTCTATTCTAAGCAAATTGAAGAGAGAGAAGGTTTCACGCTTGTATCTAAGAGTGTTGAAATGGAGAAAGCATCTTAAGGTTCTCTGGGAAATGTCTGCCTCTGTGTGGAACTGACCAGCGGGGGTTCCTGAGCTGCTCAGTTGGAAGAGCCAGACAGCCAGTGAGTGACAGAGAGGGGAGAGCTCTTGAGCAGAGGTGAGCTAGCTCAGCCTCTGTGGCCAGCATGTGTGGCACCTCATCACTGGAATCTGAGCCTTAATAAAAATGTTATCTTGCCATACGACAAGTGGTAGGCCTATGACAAATATAGGCCATTTTCCTTATGTTTATGTTCAACTTTAAGCATTTCAAAGGAAATGAGTCCCTCGTGTCCCTCAGGGTAAACACCAAATTCCTTTAGATTTTTCCAGCCACTATCAACCACATTAGCCTCATCACTAACCCTGTGCCCTGTGAACTGAGATGTTCTCTCTTTCCCAAACTTTGTTCTGTTTCTTCAGAGGACAGAACTACACTTCAGCATTTTTTTATCCAATACCTTTACACCTACAGAATTTGTTGCTTAGAAAACTTTTGTGTTCCTGTGCTGGGCAGTATGCTTCCTACCATTACACGGCACTTTATCAGGAAAGCATTCATTAATTCCTTGAAGTCAGTTACTACATCTATGCTCTCTCCTGGGGCCCAGCACTTCTACTTACAGTGAATTACCGTATCCGTTTGTCTTCCCAGCACTGTAAGTTCACGGTATCATCAGCAGCTTGCAGAGTGCTCAGCAATCATCAGGCATTTAGTAAAAATCATGCTCAAGGATTAAGTGAAATAATGATTATCACTCATCTTTTCAAAAAGTTTATAAACATAAAATTTGTGTTTAGCAGATAGTGGATATACAATAAACACATTCAATGAATGGATGGATGGATGGATCAGTCTTTTTTAAAATACAGTTGATCAAACAATCTGAGCTACAACTTCAAGGAAAGTCAGCCTTTAAAATGTAACTGCATTGACTAACTGCATAGTAAATTCTCTGTAAGCTTCAATGTAAACATAAAGAAAATAGAATTCTTTTGTGTTATTGTTTTATTCAATCTTGTTTAAATAGAAGACAAGGTAAAACACTCCATAAAAAGACTTTACTATAATCCAGATAGTACATACTGTGTACTCCGCAGGCAAACCAACCTTCATGTCTCAGGATAGTTTCAAAGACCCTTGAATAGCTACGTTTAGTGTCAGATTTTGGTTACACTGGAACTGCAGGAAAAAAAAACTTTGAATAGGAGAACTTCTAATATTTGAATAAATACACACATATCTATGACTAATCTTGAGTAGTTCTAGGAAGAGTAATGCAACAAAAGCATGGCAAAAATACATACAGCTTCTTTTCCATATAATCCATTTTGGACTGTGAACTATATTATGGTGAAATAAAAGTACAGTTTTATAACTGCTATTTAATTGACATATTGAAGTAGAGCACACAAAAGCTCTCTGTTTGCAACATGCTAGAATAAATTTCATAAAGCAGACTTTAAATTGCTTTTTATTAAATGAAATAGAATGAGAAAATTATGTTTGAGATTGTGTGTTATCTAGATATTAACTTATGGCAGCATATGTTCTTGGGGGTATTTATCTTGTATATTGAAATAACAGAATCCCATAGAAAGGAGTTCCTTTGAAAGATTTGTAGCTTAAGGCATATAGTGAGGCAACGCTGTGTTTATCTCATTCCCTCTGGAATCATTATGTTGTTTCTGCCGGCTAATGCTACAGATTGAAGTATTTTAAGATCCTGCAGGGCAGGTCCCAATGTGATTATGAAACATCAAATGTTCCTTCCTTTCCCTCCTTACACTATGGAAATTCAGATGCCCAGTTTTACTGGTTTAAAACATTGAATTGACTTCTCTAACCAGAACTTCTACCATGTTTTAAAAGGCCAGGATTACTGGTGTAAGACCAATAGTGAAACTTGTAACTCTCAATTTCAAGGCTGGCATAGTATTTCTGATTCTGTCAGACATAGGATCCTCTTCAGAACTTTTAAAGATGAAGGTTTCCATTTCCCAGACCTAAGGAGAAATGCTGAAAGGAGATAAAAGCAGGGGATTACAGAAAGTAAAGCTCTAGAAAAGGCATCTGTGCAAATTAATGGAAGATTAAAGTTTTAATAGCCAGATATTCAACACACATGGACTAAAATATTCAGTCCACATTTTAACTAGGAAGGTCTTTAGATTAAGTTATATTTTTATCAAAATAATACATGTACACATAATATGAAATCACAGAGCTTACAGAAATAGATACATCCACCTTCCCTCACTTCCGAAGTCCCTCCCCACAATGCCAGCTCCTTTAACTCTTTAAACTATTTCCCCCTAAGCATTTTACTGTGGGAGAACTAATTCCACTTGGCTTTTATGAAATAATATTAATCAATGGTTGTGGGAAAATGTGTAATCCCTGCAGTTCTCATTGTGCTTAACCTTTTTGTTATTTGCTTGCTACGTGATTGTGACTGAGATAAAGTAACACATTATGAGTCACAAATAATCGGGGTGTGAGACATGTAACAAAGACATCTCAAGATGTGCCTAGGGAACAGGATGCAGGGGCAAAAGTTAGCGGCTGGCGGCTGGCAGCTGATGACACTAGTTAGGCATGGATAGCTGTAACGAAGTTGCAGTCATGTGCATAGCTAGGAACAGGGAATAAGTGTTAGCAGCAATAGTTGCAACCATATGCACAACACAAGAAATCACTTAGCTGGGCAGAAACAGCTAAGGAAGATACTAGTCAGACCAAATTAACCCTTCCCCCCAAAAAGTCTGTGCAGCCTGCTGAACATTGTGACTTTTTTTGTAACTTTTTCCTTATACTTCTTTGTTTGAATCTCAATAAATACCTGTTGGAACCTGAAGTCAGGGCCACAGTGCCGCACTTGACAGTGTCTGCCCCCCGCCCCCAGGACCCTTCATTGTGTGGGTGAATTACACCAAGCATCTGCATCTTCTCTCTACAGCCTTCCCAGAAACCTAGAGGCTCCCCCCGCTGGGACTCACCTCATTTAACTTCATACTTCTCATGATTTCCTCATTCTGCTATTTGTTAATTCCCTAATTATAGGTATTTATCTATTTATACTATGGAAGGTGAAGATTTAAAACTTTTACAAGAAGTCATTATGGAATTCCCACTTTTCCTTGGACCATCTCCTGAAGTTACATCAAAAAGTTAAGTCAACGTTTGATTTTAATTAACTATGGCTATGAAACTGGCCTTTAAGTTACACTATGATGACATGTCTTTTCTTGTACAGACACCTTTTCTAGAGACAATGATGCTACATTGTTATTTTACTTATTTAATTGTCTGCATACTGAATGCTACTACTGTTTCCCAAATTGACAATATGAAAATACTACAGAAGACAGTGAAGACAGAGCACCTCCAGATTGATTAACGTCCTTTATCCTATGTTTCCTTTAATATGAAGTCTGGAAAAAATATATTCTTAGCTTCTCAAAGTACATTGAATATGACCTAGTCCTTGGCAATGCCATGTAAGTAGAGTTGCTGGGTAGCGCTTCCAAGAATATTTTGTAAGATATAAGACTTTATTTCTCTAGTCCTTTGACCTTTTGCCTTTTCACCTTCCTGTCCAAAGCACAGCTTTTGATTTTTTTGTCTTCTTGCCTTAAGCAATGAATCAGGTGTCTGAATATGTTGTAACCACAAGATAAGCATGAGATCAAAATTTATGCTCTTGGGATGTCAGGAGTTATGTGTGGAGTTGTACACCCCAAAATTCATACATTGAGTCCTAATTGCCAGGACCTCAATGTGTTCTTATTTGACAAAAGACTCATTGCAGATGAAATCCATTAAGGGTGTGCCCCTAATTCAATACGTCTGGTGTTCTTACAACAAAAGGAAGTTTAGACACAAACTCAGACACGCAGAGGATGCCATGTGGAGATGAAGGGAGAGACCAGAGTAAGACAGAAGCAGCCAAGGGATGACAAAGATGTCCACAAGTCACCAGACACAAGGAGAGAGACATGGAATAGACTCTTAATCACAGTGGTCTTGTGGAGATGAAGGGAGAGACCAGAGTAAGACAGAAGCAGCCAAGGGATGACAAAGATGTCCACAAGTCACCAGACACAAGGAGAGAGACATGGAATAGACTCTTAATCACAGCGGTCTTGTGGAGATGAAGGGAGAGACCAGAGTAAGACAGAAGCAGCCAAGGGATAACAAAGATGTCCACAAGTCACCAGATACAAGGAGGGAGACATGGAATAGACTCTTAATCACAGCGGTCTTGATCTCAGACTTCTACCCTCCAGAACTGAGATAACGAATTTCTGTTCTTTATGCCACTCAATTTGTGTGCTTTGCTATAGTAGCCCTAGCAAACTAACACATCAGGGCATAGAGCTGGACAAAGCCTGCATCCCCGATAATACTGAGACTTTGACTGTGTAGTCCCAGACATTCTATTCAGTGAGACTGTGCCCCCTTATTACTGAAACTGCTGCTTGATGAGTCGTCCATTATGAAGAACCTGCCACTTTTCACTACTACGGCTACTTTCAATACTACTTCCGATTTATCAGATGCCTCAGAGAATCTCTCAAAAATACGTTGGCCTCTTTTGTTTTTGTACACTATTCTTTTCTTTTTCATTAGTAGGTTAAACTTCTTTATTATTCTATTGCTGTTTCTATAATGATTTTCAGAGTGTAAAAAAAATGTCCATGGTTTTAAATTTATCATGATTAGATGAAACTATGAATAACATTTAAAAAATCTACTCATTATGAAACAGCCTACAGATTCTACCAGGAAATAGTAGCTATAGATAAGAGGAAGTGAGTAGTTCTTCTGAACCATTTAATCTTAATTTATAGATAAGTGTAACAGGTGATGGCTAGTGAGGCCAATGACTGAAACTCAAGACACACGTACCACAGCTTGTAAGAATAAAAATAAGTATTGTTATTGCCAGACATGGGGAAATGGCATCCTGGAAACCAACAGCAATCTTTATATAGTTTTTTACATATTTTGTGTATATCCTTATTTAAAAAAAATAGTAAGCCGGTGGAGAGCAAGATGGCGGCCGAGTAACAGCTTCCTTGCATCTGGGCACCATGAGTCTGGGGAGATAGAACTCCAGGCATCTCTGGCTGGTGGGATCTGCCTATCATCACCCCTGTGAGGAGACAGGGAGTCAGCGAGAGACTTCTGGACCCCAAGAGGAGATCTAAAACAGTGGAAAAATGGCGCGAGAACTTAAAGAGCAAGAGGAAGTGAAAGGAAAATTAGGGCAAGGAAACAGATAAAAGAAGTCACTCATGAGGAAGAATCAGCAGAAAACTCCAGGCAACATGAAGAACCAGTCCAGAAAAACCCCACCAAGGGACCATGAGGTAGCTACTGCAGAGGATTCCACCTAATAAAGAAATGTTAAGAATAATAGGGAATTTAGAATACACATGTTGAAAACAATGAAAGAAATGATGGAAACAATGAAGGAAACTGCTAATAAAGTGGAAAATAACCAAAAGGAAATCCAAAAACAGGATTAAATCAGAGATGAACGATATGAAGAATATAAAAAGGATATAGCAGAGCTGAAGGAACTGAAACAGTCAATTAGGGAACTTAAAGATGCAATGGAAAGTATCAGCAACAGGTTAGACCATGCAGAAGAAAGAATTTCAGAGGTAGAAGACAAAGTTCTTGAGATAACTTAGATAGTAAAAGAGGCAGAAAAGAAGAGAGAGAAAGCAGAACATTCGCTGTCAGAATTATGGGACTTTATGAAGCGTTCCAACATACGCATTACAGGAATCCCAGAAGAGGAAGAAGAATGCCCCAGAGGAATGGAAGCCATACTAGAGAATATTATAAAAGAAAATTTCCCAAATATCACCAAAGATTCTGACACACGGCTTTCAGAGGGCTATCGGACCCCAGGTCGCCTCAACTCTAACCGAGCTTCTCCAAGACACATTGTGATGAACCTGTCCAAAGTCAAGACAAAAGAAAAGATTCTGTAAGCTGCCAGGAGTAAGCGCCAGTTGACCTATAGGGGCAAATCCATCAGAGTGACCGCAGACTTCTCTAATGAAATGAAACTTTCCAAGCAAGAAGACAATGGTCATCTACCTTTAATCTACTTAAACAGAACAATTTCCAGCCCAGAATTCTGTACCCTGCTAAGCTAAGCTTCAAAATTGACGGAGAAATCAAATCATTTACGGATATACAAACATTGAGGAAATTCGCCACAACAAGACCAGCTCTACAGGAAATACTTCAACCTGTTCTGCACACTGACCACCACAATGGATCAGCAGCAAGTAAGAACTCAGAAATTAAAGGACAGAACCTAACCTCCACACTGATGCAAAAGATAAAACTAAGCAATGGACTCTCATCAAATAAGACGAATAGAATACTACCACACTTATCAATTATCTCAATAAATGTTAATGGCTTGAATTCCCCACTGAAGAGACATAGATTGGCTGACTGGATTAAAAAACACAAGCCATCTATTTGCTGTCTGCAAGAAACACACCTGGCTTCAAAAGACAAAGCTCCGAGTCAAGGGTTGGAAGACAATTTTTCAGGCAAATGGAATTCAGAAGAAAAGAGGAGTTGCAATCTTATTTTCAGATTCATGTGGATTTAAAGCAACTAAAGTCAAAAAAGACAAAGATGGTCACTTTATATTGGTCAAGGGAAAAATACAACAAGAAGACATTTCAATTCTAAATATTTATGCACCCAATTTAAATGCTCCCAGATTCTGAAACAGACCTTACTCAGTCTGAGCAATATGATATCTGATGAACCATCATAACAGGAGACTTTAACACTCCTCTTACAGAGCTGGACAGATCTTCTAAACAGAAATTAAACAAAGATATAAGAGATTTAAATGAGACCCTAAAGCAACTGTGCTTAATAGATGCATATAGAACACTCCATCCCAAAGATAAAGAATATACATTTTTCTCATCACCCTATGGAACATTCTCCAAAATTGGTCATATCCTGGGACACAAAACAAATATCAACAGAATCAAAAGAATTGAAATTTTACCTTGTGTCTTCTCAGACAATAAGGCACTAAAGGTGGAACTCAACTCTAACAAAAACTCTCAACCCCACACAAAGGCATGGAAATTGAACAATCTTCTGTTGAATAACAGATGGGTGCAGGAAGAAATAAAACAGGAAATCAGTAACTTCCTTGAGCATAACAACAATGAAGACACAAGCTACCAAAACCTGTGGGATACTGCAAAAGCGGTTTTGAGAGGAAAATTCATCGCTTTAGATGCCTACATTCGAAAAACAGAAAGAGAGCGCATCAACGATCTCACAAGCCATCTTATGGAATTGGAAGACGAACAATCTAAGCCTAAATTCAGTAGAAGAAAAGAAATATCCCAAATTAAATCAGAGATCAATGAAATTGAAAACAAAAGAATCATTCAGAAAATTAATGAAACAAGGAGTTGGTTTTTTAAAAAAATAAAATAAAATAAATAAACCATTGGCCAGGCTAATGAGGAATAGAAAAGTAAAATCTCTAGTAACCTCAATCAGAAATGATAAAGGGGAAATAACAACTGATCCCACAGAGATACAAGAGATCATCTCTGAATACTACCAGAAACTCTATGCCCAGAAATTTGACAATGTGAAGGAAATGGATAAATATTTGGAATCACACCCTCTCCCTAGATTTAGCCAGGAAGAAATAGAGCTCCTGAACAGACCAATTTCAAGCACTGAGATCAAAGAAACAATAAAAAAGCTTCCAACCAAAAAATGCCCTGGTCCAGATGGCTTCACACCAGAATTCTATCCAACCTTCAAGGAAGAGGTTATTCCTGTACTGCAGAAATTATTCCAAAAAATTGAGGAAGAAGGAATGTTCCCCAACACATTCTATGAAGCAAACATCACCCTGATACCAAAACCAGGAAAAGACCCAAACAAAAAGGAGAATTTCAGACCAATCTCACTCACGAATATAGATGCAAATATTCTCAACAAAATCCTAGCCAGTAGATTACAACTTATCAAAGAAGTCATTCATCATGATCAAGTAGGCTTCATCCCAGGGATGCAAGGCTGGTTTAACATACGCAAGTCCATAAACGTTATCCACCATATTAACAGAGGCAAAAATAAAGATCACATGATCCTCTCAATAGATGCAGAAAAAGTATTTGATAAAATGCAGCATCCTTTTCTAATTAGAACACTGAAGAGTATAGGCATAGGTGGCACATTTCTAAAACTGATTGAAGCTATCTATGACAAACCCACAGCTAATATTTTACTGAATGGAGTAAAACTGAAAGCTTTTCCTCTTAGAACTGGAACCAGACAAGGTTTCCTCTGTCACCTTTACTATTCAACATAGTGCTGGAAGTTCTAGCCAATACAATTAGGCAAGACAAGGAAACAAAGGGAATCCAAATGGGAGCAGAGGAGGTCAAACTCTCCCTCTTTGCTGACGACATGATCTTATACTTAGAGAACCCCAAAGACTCAACCACAAGACTCCTAGAAGTCATCAAAAAATACAGTAATGTCTCAGGATATAAAATCAATGTCCACAAGTCAGTAGTCTTTGTATACACCAATAACAGTCAAGATGAGAAGCTAATTAAGGACACAACTCCCTTCACCATAGTTTCAAAGAAAATGAAATACCTAGGAATATACCTAACGAAGGAGGTGAAGGACCTCTATAAAGAAAACTATGAAACTCTCAGAAAGGAAATAGCAGAGGATATTAACAAATGGAAGAATATACCATTCTCATGGATGGGAAGAATCAACATTGTTAAAATGTCTATACTTCCCAAAGCAATCTACCTATTTAATGCCATGCCTATCAAAATACCAACATCATACTTTCAAGATTTGGAGAAAATGATTCTGCGTTTTGTATGGAACTAGAAAAAACCCTGTATAGCTAAGGCAGTTCTTAGTAATAAAAGTAAAGCTGGGGCATCAGCATACCAGATTTTAGTCTGTACTACAAAGCCATAGTGGTCAACACAGCATGGTACTGGCACAAAAACAGAGACATAGACACTTGGAATCAAATTGAAACCCAAGAAATGAAACTAACATCTTACAACCACCTAATCTTCGATAAACCAAACAAGAACATACCTTGAGGAAAGACTCCCTATTCAATAAATGGTGTTGGGAGAACTGGATGTCTACATGTAAAAGTCTGAAACTTTTCCCCACTCACAAAAATTGATTCAAGATGGATAAAGGACTTAAATTTAAGGCATGAAACAATAAAAATCCTCCAAGAAAGCGTAGGAAAAACACTGGAAGATATTGGCCTGGGGAAAGACTTCATGAAGAAGACTGCCATGGCAATTGCAACAACAACAAAAATAAACAAATGGGACTTCATTAAACTGAAAAGCTTCTGTACAGCTAAGGAGACAATAACCAAAGGAAGGAGACAACCTACACAATGGGAAAGGATATTTGCATATTTTCAATCAGACAAAAGCTTCATAACTAGGATCTATAGAGAACTCAAATTAATCCACATGAAAAAAGCCAACAATCCCATATATCAATGGGCAAGAGACATGAATAGAACCTTCTCTAAAGACGACGGACGAATGGCTAACAAACACATGAAAAAATGTTCATCATCTCTATATATTAGAGAAATGCAAATCAAAACCACCCTGAGTTATCATCTAACCCCAGTGAGAATGGCCCACATCACAAAATCTCGAAACTGCAGATGCTGGCGTGGATGTGGAGAGAAGGGAACACTTTTACACTGCTGGTTCGGGACTGCAAAGTAGTACAACCTTTCTGGAAGGAAGTATGGAGAAACCTCAAAGCACTCAAGCTAGAACTCCCATTTGATCCTGCAGTCCCATTTCTGGGCATCTACCCAGAAGGAAAAAAATCGTTTCATAATAAGGACACTTGTACTAGACTGTTTATTGCAGCTCAATTTACAATCGCCAAAATGTGGAAACAGCCTAAATGCCCACCAACCCAGGAATGGATTAACAAGCTGTGGTATATGTATACCATGGAATACTATTCATCTATTAAAAAAAATGGAGACTTTACATCCTTCGTATTAACCTGGATGGACGTGGAAGACATTATTCTTAGTAAAGCATCACAAGAATGGAGAAGCATGAATCCTATGTACTCAATTTTGATATGAGGACAATTAATAACAATTAAGGTTATGGGGGGGGAGGAAAAGCAGAAATTGGGGCAGAGGAAGGGGGGTGGGGCCTTGGTGTGTGTCACATTTAATGGGGACAAGACATGATTGCAAGAGGGACTTTACCTAACAAATGCAATCAGTGTAACCTGGCTTATTGTACCCTCGATGAATCCCCAACATTAAAAAAAAAAATAGCCAACATTCGAAAATAATAAAATTTCAAGTAAATATATTTTTTGCTCTCTCAAAATTAGGAAGGTCTAGTACCATTTCTGGTAATGATCAGGTAAAGGTGTAAATCACCTCCCCTTCTCAGAGGGACAACAATTCTGTTATTTGCACATCGCTCACAATTTGCACGTCAATCACTAAATCACACCAATCACTAAAATAGAGCCACCATGTAGCCAGGCCAAAGAGCTTGTATGAAAAAAACGTCTTGGCTCACAGAACCATAATGGAAAATAATGTTCTTGCTGGAAAGCACAGGAGGTAAGGCAAGAAACTTGCAATTGAGTATTTACTGAAAATTGACTAAATGTTTAACTTCAAATTGCTGAGTTAAGGTTTCAAAATTAAATTTTCTTTTACTTGGCAGAAATAAGACCTCAAGAGCTAAAGGGAGCTCATTTATAGACAAATTACGAAAGTTACACCTGCTGTCCTCAGACGTGGATTATAAATTGCATCCCCACTGTAACTATTCATAATTATACTAATATTATCTGTACGTTTGCCTCATTTATAAAAATGTATTAAAGGAGCAGCGTTTCGTTTGCTTTTGGTTCTCGTAGTCTTTAAATTTGCACATACAGACTCAACTTCGTATCCTAAAATCCTGTTTGAAAAAAAGTGTGCTGGACCTACAGTGTATTTCAGTAGATAATGGTACTTTTTACCATATGGGAGAACACATTTTGGGACAAGGAGTCACATTTTATGGGTCTTGTGTATAGATTCTACTAGGTTACAAGTATTTGGGGCAAGTTACTTTGGGGATTTAAATGTCTCTCCAGCCCCATCCATAAAATAGATTTTATAATGACCTATTTCAATGTCATAACTTTTATAAATTAATAGTAATGGACATGGTTTATAATTGATGTAAAGGCTCTTTAAAATGATGAAGTAACGTACAATGTAAGGTATCATTGCATGAATAATGATGTATTTTGAAAGATCCCACAAAGTTTTCAATGAGATTAACTCTATAAATGAATTCTTTCAAAATGTTATCAGTGAAGAAAGTGAGGCTATTTGAAATTAGAATACAGGCATAACTGGTATTTATTTTCTCATAGTAAACTGGTTCACATATAGATACAGATACTGATATTGATGTCTACTGGCATATAAACCGGCTTACTCAATAGTCCATTCTATCACAGAAAAGCCTCTGTAGCTGGAGTACTAAAGCATTACGTTTCTCAATTCTCTTTTCAGTAACCATGCTGGTCTACCTACCAATGGGGAGAATATATGAGAGATTTTGATACAGACTAAGTCAGTTGGAAAAAGAGATTATATGGTAAGTAGTTTCTAAGTAAGACAGTGATGTTCTGAAGCAGGAATTGTAGCAATGACTTCCTTTTCAGCTTTTGAAACACCCCCAACTGTGGCAGAGGCATAAGGTACTTGTTGCAAGGAGTGAGACCTGGCAGCTGAGTCTGGAGCCTTCTCCCCCAGTTCTCTAAGTGATAATGTGAGCAACATCATTTTCCATGCTACGTAATTTTTATTAAGACTATCTGCATCTGAAAACAGAGGAATGCAAAGGTCATTTTTATGATGGACTCTTATATTTTAAACTTTGCTCATGGGTAAGTGACTTGTAGCTTAATGTACATGTACAATAAGAGTTTGCCATCTCATAGCCAAACTGAAATGGAGCATCGAACAGATGGTTTCAGACCCTCTGTAAAAATGTGACTATATTTCTTGGCTAGACTGTTTTTTAACTTCTCTTCTTTCTCATGAAGATGTAATGAAAGAGTGACAAGTTATTTTTTATTAAATACATTATGTGCCTATTTTCCTTAGAGTCTTACAAATAAGGTGTTGAGTATAGTGAATGGGAACGTAGATCATCTTTAAGCACCTAGGATTGATGTTGAATTAGTGTACCCTGAATATAACCAAGACTTCATAGTTACAATAACAGATAGATAAAAAGATGTACGTGAAGACTATTTACTTTAAAAATATAATAATTTGTGGGGGGAACAAATAACAAGATGTGTAACAACCATCTTCATCTGCATAAAATAAAGAAAAAAGACTATAGAATATTCATAAAATATTTGAGTAACACATGAATATGTGAGAATATTTTGATAATTCTTGAAACAGATTCGGTAAATGAATTTAAAAAGCAAAAAAGAGGCTAGTTTGTACTATAGTCTATTATAGATTTCTTATATTTTACAGGTATTATTGATTTCCTTAATATGGTAAATAGATTCTAGGGTGGTGCCCGTGATCTTCCCCTCTTGATGTTTATACTCTAGGTTAATTCTCTCCCTTTGAGTGTGAGTAACACTCAGTCTGGCTGTCTGCAAGTAACACTATGTTATGGATGAACATGTGAGTGAGATAACAGATCCTTCCCTAGTCAGGTAAGATCTCAGTCCAGACTGATTTCAACTCTGCAGGTGACCCAGCCAGTCAGTGCCAAGACCCCTAACCCACAGACACTGTGAGCTAGTAAATTTTTATGCTTATGTTAGTAAGTGTAAAAACATTCTTTCATACTCTTATTAGACAACAAAATACACATATAGTATAAACAAATGACATAGGTAATGAATTAAATTGGTTTATATTCTATAACACTCAAAAATACATGTTGTTATAAACAACTATCTCTTAACCAGTGCAAATTGTATTCAAAAATTATTCATTAGGACGTTTATTATATGATAATAGAAGTTTCTAAAATACATTTTTATGTAGATAATCTTCTGAAGAAAAGTTCTATTTGGCAATAGTGTTAAATGCATTTATGTTAAATATGCATTTACTCTTGAATTGCTGTGTTTGTTGGTTGGTTTGGGGGATGTACTCTAAATTCTGGTATGATTTCTCAAATTTTAACCACTTTTTTTTTTATAAAAAGACTTTAATTAATTTCATTGAAAGAATTATTTAAAGTGTTAGATGTATACCAAAGGAAAAAAGGAACATGATAAACACTATGAGCAAATTATCAGTATCAATAGCTGTCAACTCATGCTAATCTAGCTCCCTGTACATTGTCACCTATTTCCTAAGGCTTCATATAATTCCATGTGTAAATGTTTCAATATGTAGCTCTAAGTAAATTCAATAAGAAAAAAAACTGTAATTTCATTTTTTCTGAGCCTATAAAATTAATGATTTAATTAGATATACTGTTAGTGTTCACTTTTCCAATTTTATCACAAATGTCAGTTTTAATTTTTTCCTTTGAATTATGAGCCACATAAAGTATGCAAAGTAAGTATTTTAGTAATCATTTTTCTCAGTTCTCTCTTTTTTCTTTATATTAGTGGAAGAAACCAGGGCTTTCTTTTTTTTGTTTTGTTTTTGGTCCAGAAAATTATTCACCATCCAGATTTTGTTGATTACATTTCCCCAGGTGGCATTTAATGGGTTTTGTCTCTGTATATTTTATTAATTAATAATTCAGCAAGATTACTTCATAGGTGGTGCTTTTGCTTCCATCAAGCAGCATGTAATATCTGGTTGAATCCAATTTGCATTTTTTAAATGAAAAAAATGAAAAAATTAATTATTACTCATTTACTTGAAAACTTTTGGGGTGATAGAGAAGGCCATTTCTTTTACGTGGGTTTATATTACTAAGAAAGCTCGTAATCCCCACTTTTTGAGGGAATAGTCATTTCTTTCAGCCTAATAGTATGAGAAAAACAAACAATATATTACACATATGTGAACTAATTTCTATTTTTAAGTTTAAACAAAATTACAATCTGTAAATCTCTTTTCAAGAATATAAAAATTATGTAGTATTTATTTCAGAATACTTGATGTATTATAAATATATCCACAGAAGTTTATAAAGATGCACATAGCTGCACATTAAAATAATCACTACTGAATTAATTGCCCAATGGGATTTTTGCCTCTTTTTGAGCTATGTTTGTACTATATAATATGATGATTCCTACTTTTTGTTTCTTTGTTTGTTTTTTAATTAATTTATTTATTTTTATTAAATCATAGCTGTGTACATTGATATATTCATGGGGCATCATTCACTAGCTTCACAGACTGTTTACCAAGTTTCACATATACCCTTGTAAGATGCACCGCTGGTGTAATCCCACCAATCACCGTCCCCCTATTCTTAGGTTGTAACTGGGTTATAGCTTTCATGTGAAAACCCTAAATTAGTTTCATAGTAGGGCTGAGTACATTGGGTACTTTTTCTTCCATTCTTGAAATACTTTACTAAGAAGAATATGTTCCAGCTCCATCCATGTAAACATGAAAGAGGTAAAGTCTCCATCTTTCTTTAAGGCTGCATAATATTCCATGGTGTACATATACCACAATTTATTAATCCATTTGTGGATCGATGGGCACTTGGGCTTCTTCCATGACTTAGCAATTATGAATTGGGCTGCAATAAACATTCTGGTACAAATATCTTTGTTATGATGTGATTTTTGGTCTTCTGGGTATATGCCCAGTAGAGGGATTACAGGATTGAATGGCAGATCTGTTTTTAGATCTCTAAGTGTTCTCCATATCCCTTTCCAAAAGGAATGTATTAATTTGCATTCCCACCAGCAGTGCAAAAGTGTTCCCTTTTCTCCACATCCGTGCCAACATCTCTGGTCTTGGGATTTTGTGATATAGGGCGAGTATTTTATGAGGAGGACCCCCTGGGCAATTGAAGCAGCTTCAAAAATACACTACTGGGACTTGATCAAACTAAAAAGCTTCTGCACAGCCAAGAACACAGTAAGTAAAGCAAGCAAACAGCCCTCAGAATGGGAGAAGATATTTGCAGGTTATGTCTCCGACAAAGGTTTAATAACCAGAATCCACAGAGAACTCAAACGCATTAGCAAGAATAGAACAAGGGATCCCATCGCAGGCTGGGCAAGGGATTTGAAGGGAAACTTCTTTGAAGAAGACAGGCGCACGGCCTTCAGACATATGAAAAAATGCTCATCATCTTTAATCATCAGAGAAATGCAAATCAAAACTACTTTGAGATACCATCTAACTCCAGTGAGACTAGCCTGTTTGTTTTTTACTGCAGTTTTTGAACCTGCCACCTCTGGCATATGGGGCCGGCACCCTACTCAGCTGAGCCACAGGTGCCACCCAATTCTTACTATTTTTTTATATTTTCAAACTGATAAATATTTGAACTCACTTTACTTTTTATATTAAAAAATTCAAACCACAGCAATATTTCAAGAATATTACAATCAGCCCCCACAGAGCCTTCAACAGTATCCAAGTCTTGTTAAATTGCCATGTTTGGTTTGTCAGCCATTTCCCCAAGCTTTAGTTTGTTTCACTGGGAAATTATATATTGTAATTGGCATGTGGGTGTTTGGTATGCTTCCTGCAGTGGAACAATTTTATGTATCAACATTGATGCAAAACTCCTAAAAAAAATTTTAGCACACCGGTTTCAACAATGCACTGGAACAAAGGAAGATACATGATCACAGGTGAGATTTATTCAAGGAGTGCAAGGTTGGTTCACCAAAAGGCAAATAAGACAGAAAATAAGTAGAATAAAAGAAATAATGAAAATGAGAGTAGAAATAAAATAGAAAAGACAAATTAACAAACAGAAAATTTGAATCTTTGAAAATATTAATGAAATTGACAGACTTCTACTAACACTGATAAAAAAATAGAAATAGGCTTGGCGCCTGTAGCTCAGTAGGTAGGGCGCTGGCCACATACACGGAGGCAGGAGGGTTCAATCCCAGCCCGGGCCAGCTAAACACAGCTGTAACAAAAAAATAGCAGGCTGTGGCAGGTACCTGTAGTCCCAGCTCCTCTGGAGGCTGAGGCAAGAGAATCGCTTTAGCTCAAGAGTTTGAGGTTGCTGTGAGCTGTGACACCATAGCACTCTACTGAGGGCAACAAAGTGAGACTCTGTCTCA
Source organism: Nycticebus coucang (assembly GCF_027406575.1). Classification (NCBI taxonomy): domain Eukaryota; kingdom Metazoa; phylum Chordata; class Mammalia; order Primates; family Lorisidae; genus Nycticebus; species Nycticebus coucang. The sequence continues at coordinate 9,836,242 of NC_069785.1, read as the reverse complement.
AAAAAAAAAAACAACAACAAAAATAGAAACACAGATTACCATTATTAAAAATGAAAAGAGAACCATTACTACAAATCCTATATTTGTTAAAAGAATAATAAAAATACTTAAAATCTATTCATTTCATCCTATGTACACTTTTATTGGAAAAAAAATTTGAAAAGCTTGATGGAATTGCATGAAAAAGGTGTTAACATTTTTGGTACACATTTGTAACTTACTGAGTAATAGGAACCATGTCCCTATACTTAAATTTAAAAATGGGCCTAGCACAGGAACACTTTCTTTATAAAAACAGATACTGACTTTCTGATAAAAATAGAAAATTTAAGAAATGTTTAGTTAATTAAAATACAATTTCAAATATTTGATTGGAAAAGATTAAAGATATTTATAATATCTAGTATTATAAGATTTAGTAAAATTGTTGTTAAAATATTCTATTGAAGATGATATATTAGTGCTTTTCTGGAGGGAAAAAAAAAGTATAAAAATTTTAATGTGAGTATTTTTCCATCCAGAAATTCTACTTGCATAATTTTATCCTAAGGAAGCAAAAGAAGACAAGTATAAAGATACTTGTTCTAATATGTATAATAAGAATGATTCCTACCAGAGGAAATTATTTAGTAAGTTATTTTAAAAATAAATTACACTAAAGTGAAATATTTTAAGGTTATTAAAACATAACAGGATTATGTTTATTGTGTGTTATTAGAGAGAAATCGTATCACACATGTATGCAGTATGCTTAGCGTGAGTTGCACCCAGAACCCCTGCTTTGCACAATTTCAGAGGCACCATTCACATTCAATGCAATGTGAATGGTGCACTTGGTTTTGTCCCCTATAGGATAAGGTTAAGGGCAAGCCTTCTGTGTCCAGGATTCTCGAGCTGATTTATTTCTTATCTTTTATCTCCATGTCTGAATTGTGTAAACTTAAGCAAATTATTTCTATTTCATAGAGTGAATGTGGAGATGAAATGAGTTAATTCAAGCAAATGGACATCATATCATGCCTGAGACTCACATGTATATATCAGAGTTAGCAATAACTTTTATTCTTCATGTAGGCCCCATACATATTTTTATTTGTTCTTCACTAATATCCTTGCATATAATTGGTTTTAAATAATGTTTTAGATAATTTTATCAAAAATTAATCCAAGTATAAATGTTTGTGTGTATTTATTTATTTCTTTTTTTTTGAGACAGTCTCACTATCGGTAGAGTGCTATGACATCACAGCTCACAGCAACCTCAAACTCTTGGTCCTAAGCAATTCTCTTGCCCCAGCCTCCCAGGTAGATGGGACCACAGGTGCCTACCACAATGCCTGGCTGTTTTTTTTTGTTGCAGTTGTCATTGTTGTTTCACAGGACCAGGCTGGGTTCGAACCCGCCAGCCCCTGTGTATGTAGCCGGCACCCTGCCCACTGAGCTCCGGGCACCACCGTTTGTGTGTGTGTATTTAAAGAGGAAATTCTGAAAGACGTGTTAAAAATTTACCAGAACTTATCATGATTATATATAATCTGGTATTGTTGTGTACACTTGTATTTTATGAAGATTTGTATCTAAGTTTATATTATATAAAACAATGTACAGTAAAACAATGAGATACAACTACAAATTTAGCACATACCTTCCCTTTGACAAAAAATTCAATTTCTATATCTACACAAAATAAATGGAAACAAATCTTCAAAAAAAATTTGTGAAGAATATTCATAGAAGCATTATTCATAATGGCCAGAAATTGTAAATAAATCAAATACCCATAATGTGAATATATTTACAAACTGTAGTACATCCATACCATGAAATATTACTCAGTGATAAATAGGAATAAAGTACGGATATATACAACCACAAATGAGTCTCTCTTTCTCTCATTCTCTCTCCACATATATATATATATACAAGGTAGCTATAAAGTTCATGTGCAAATTGTACATGAACTTTATGGCCACCCTGTATATATATTTACATGGATTTTGAATTACACAAGTGTATTAATTAGTTAATGTATGCATACATGAAGCAAATGTATACATAATTTGTGCATTTTATTTTATGTAAATGTTACTGCAAAAGAAAAATGTAAATATCGAATGTAAGTTGATATTCATACTGAAGTGTGTAGCAGAAAGTACAGGGATGAATTGAAGGATGAATAAAGAAATGGATACACAATAGACGTCTGAAAAAGCATATACAGGAGAACCTCCACAGCTGACCCCTCCCTACACTGACCACCTCCCGAAGTTGACGTGATTTTCATAGACTGGGCCTGCACCACATGTACTCAATGGAAATTCCTTATGTTGACCACCTCTATACATTGATCAGTTTGTTACAGTCCTTTGGGGGGTCAACTTACAGAGGTTCTACTGTACAGCAAAATGTTAATGACAGATCTAGGTAGGGTATATGGAAATCCTCTTTTAATTAATTGCCACCTTGCACATTTGAAAGGTTTTAGCCATAATCCACCATAACTCTGGTTGTAAATGTACAGTAAATTCATAAATAGAGAAATGTGGATCACCAATTCTAGACCCAAATTAAATGTGTCTTCATGGTGACAGAATTTGGGACATAAATAACCCCTTTGTGATAGGAAGTGGCTTTTATATGGGGTGGTGGAGGGACCATTGCAGAAGATGTTTTGAGCTACATTTTTGACTTTTTATTCTTTGAGTTCAATATAAGTAACTGTAGGCTGTACATGTGTAGCACAAAATCAGTTAAAGTGGTCAACTACTACAAATTTAATTTTATGTAAAATTGTATATATGTGTAAAAGAATATTTTTTGTGCTTTAAACAAGATTCTATTTGCCTAAATACTTGGCGTTTGTTCCTTCTTTCACAAGGAAGCATATTTGTAATTTGGTCAGAAATAAGTACTTATAATGTGAAGGTTAATTAATTTCTAAATGAATTCGTGATTCTTCTTTCTTAGCACAGAGTGGCCGAGGTTATGGTCTTCAAGGACACGGAAAGATCGCTAGCCTCTAGAGAAGATTGAAGTGTTATTTCAAGGGCAGCTGATGTTTAATAGCAGATACAAATTTGGCTTTCATTAACATTACTTATTTCCAAGGTTATTAATTAGTGAATGGCTCTGTAAATAGTAACATAAACTGGCATTGTCATTTTACAGCTATAAAGATTAAATTAAATGATGCTTAGCTTTCCCTATTAATTAGAATAAAATAGTGTCAGTTTTTCTTAAATTGGATTTTATTAGTATAAATCTGTTTTTTAAATGAATTTCTTCACAGGTAATAGAGACATGTGATCACAGGAGACCTGAACTACACCTTTGAGATGATTACAGAAGCAACATGTTACAGTCATTTTTCAAAGGATTAGTTTTGCTTTTGATACTAAATTAAATTGATACTTTTGCTTTTCATTACTCAGAACCACGTGGTGTGTAGTAGATGATGGAGTAGCCCACTCTTCCCCGAGAATACTGCAGTATGTCGAGGGCAACACTCGCCATCTCACACCGCTAGGACACCAGTCATACGGGAAAGGCGGGCCTGGCTAATAGTCCCAACCCTGTTATCACTTGCTTTTTTTACTGTAAAGGTTGTTTAAGGAAATACAACCCTTCATGCGGTTAAGCTGGACCATGCGACTATACAATAAGGTGAAAATCTGTGGAAGGTGGTTCTGGAGAAACTCTTCTTTCCACAGTATGCTTTAAAATTGACAATTTTGAGGGCAAATGTCTCATGTTTATCATATTTTAGGATTAAACAAACGTTTTGCAAACATTATTAAAACGTATTCCTAGAATGGTCATAAATACATAAAATATGCATAAAGTATGGATTTTTCAGCAGTGATTCTGATTTCAAATTTACTCAACCAGAGTTATGAGAACAATTAAAACCAGAACTCGAGATATAAAATTTTAAACACAGGCTCATTCTTAGGAAAACAAGGTCATTTATAACAGGATGTGCATCTGGTGGCATTTTTCAGTCAATCGGATTAAATACTTCAATTTTTAACTCCTGATATTTTGTAAGAAATTATAATACATAAGATTAATTTTATTATGATTTTAATTAATTAATTCCATCTTTTACTCAAGATGAATTTGAACAAATTGCTGGCGTGGGAACGAGTGAAGGTTTTTTTCCTGGTGTCTGGGTTCTATAGGGAAGTGACTTGTGGTTAATAAACGTTTGCAAATGTGAACTAAATTTTATCTAGATGGTATCTCAGTCTTGTTTTCTCGTAATTGGTTTTGCCTAAGTCAGTCGGTCCTTTCCTTTCCCACTGTCCGTGTTTTAGCTGCTCATCCTTCCTTTATGGTCTGATGTAGCATTTTTCTTTTCTGTGTAGCCAGCCCTGGAAGGAGGTCTGCTATTCACCCTGCATATCTGCGTTCTTTGTCTAGCGTGCTGTCAGTCTGTCCTAGTCTAGCTAATTTTTCTTCCCTTTGCTAATATCTTATGAGTCTGATGAGCAAGTCTGTGAACTCATCCTAGAAAACGTGTGACATACCTCATTGCCGAGTGTCCCTACCATCACCAGGCGGCCAAGGGGAGTACTTTGGAGGTGACCGTAGTTTGCCAACTTAATTGTCCAGCCTCATATGTGCATCACACTTATTTGGAGCTTCTGCCTTTTTTGGCCTCCTGTCCCACTGTCCTTTGATGGCTAAACGTATGTGGCATGGGAGGAGGGCGCAATTTGACCTTTGACCTTATTTCCCAAAGTGCCTTAATAGCCATGTGATTGATACTTCCAAAATCAGGCCTTTGTCAGGTGTGTCCTAGTTGTGAAGTCTGTGTCATCATCCCAATCCGGAGACTTACGGTGTAGGGAAAGTGGCATGGCTCTTTCTCAGGTGTGTTTGTAGAATTTTGTCATAACAGGTGCCTTTATTTGAAAAAAGGTGCTTCCACAATTTGTTTGTCGTTTAACTTTTCTGACACTTTCACAGCTATTTTAATGAGAAATAGAGGGAGACAATCACTGAAAAACTTGACTAGCAGCTTCTGAAAACCCTGGCTGTGTTCGTTGATGTAAATATAAGATTTGGACATCAAAGAAAACTTTGAAGCCAGCATTTTCTCACCCATCTATTAATTCAAGAAATCTTTGCTTTTCCTTCCTGTTATTTTAGAACCTTTGCTTTCAGATAAATATATTCAATTACTCTTCACAAACATACATATTTAAAACACGTAATATATATATATTATATTTTATTCTGCTGTTTTAAAGGAGAGAGGGTCATACACACTTCCAAAACATAAAGAATTTAACAGAAAAAAACACATCAACAATAATAGCATAATTCAATAAAAAATTACATGTTAACTCTATAATCATCTTGTAAAGTGTTTTAAGAAACTTGACTTAATTTAATTGTTGAAAATTTATTCACAGATAAAACCATCTGTCTTAATACTGTCTGAGATTCCAAATCCTATGCCCATTAGCTAGATAGTCTCCCTAGTCTCAAAAGTGTATTCTGTATTTCAAATAATGTTTTTTAAAAAAACCAGCAACTTGTTCCCACATCGTTCTCGCAGATGTTGTTTTCCTGGAAAGCTGTTTAGCATTCCCTTCTACTATGCATGAGTTCATTTTGCTTTTCTACCTTTATCTGTCTCTGGAGGTTGTTCACAGAAACATTCCTGCTCTGCTTCTAACAGAAAATCTCCTTTACTTTCTAACTCTCGTAGTAGTTCCATCCGGCAGCCCGGCTGCTTCCCCAATGTCTCCTCTTACCCCCTGATACCCACTTATGTAGCTACTTTTCTTTGCCTCACCTCTGTCCGTTTTCTAGCCTCAGAGTCTTTCTGCAGGCTCCAGCTGCTTCTATTCTAAACCAACGTCGTCCTCTGCTTTCATGCCCTTATCCACGTTACTTTCCACAAAATACTTTCCTTTCCTCCCCTCTTTTTTGTAGGCTCTATTAGACACTATCTTTTGCATAAAACTGCCAAAAAATATAGATCCTGACTTTCCTCTGTATTCACAAACTCCTTGTAATCAGTATGAAACAATTAAGTGCTTACTTAATTATTTATGCTTCTGTATTATTTATGCTGAAACTACAGTCTTTGCTCCCACAGAAGTTGTCCATGATGATAAGACAGTTACATTGTGAGAACTCTTTTTTTTTTAAAAAAAAAACTCTTGGCTCAACAATTCTTTTATTTATTTATTTATTTATTGTGATTTTTGGCCAGGGCTGGGTTTGAACCCGCCACCTCCGGCATATGGGACCAGTGCCCTACTCCTTGAGCCACAGGCGCCGCCCTGTGAGAACTCTTAATAGAAAAATTCATGAGAAAGATATTGGACCATGCTACTGGACTGCAGCTACTAGACTGGGTGTTCTAATTTGATTTTACCACCACAAAATGTATCCCATAAGGAATTTTGCAGATCAGCAATTGGTTAACATAGCACTCCCCCATAGCCAAGCAATCCTCAACTGTCAAACAAAAATTCGACTAGCAAAACAATCACGTTGTCCAGTAAAATATTTTGAATTTTCCCTTAATAAGACTTGACCCTTACCTCTATATGAGGTGGAAAGTGCTCTCTCTTATGTGTAGGAGTTGATAAATTATAATTTTTTGAAAAACATAAAAGCATGACCCTAATACATACATAAAATTAGTTTGTGTTTTGGTTACATGTTTTCCTAGTTTGTGCAGGCATTGCCTGCAGATTTGGTGTCCACACACTGAGTCTGAACCAAACTGGTGTCCACACACTGAGACTGAACCAAACCAAACCAAAGTTCCAAACACTGAAGCCCTGGGTCTTGGCAAAGAGCAAGGTTGTTAGGCAACCAAAACAAGGGGACAGGAGTCAGACTCACTCTGTCTTCCCAGGCTGGGGGTTGGGGCAGGTGTTATAACCAGAAGATAAGGAGGCATTATCTGGGATCTTCTGATGGGGTGATGCCGGAAACAGACTTGGACTGAATGTCGCAGGGACAGGGGGTGGCAGGAGGGCTCCAGCTGGTCGGATCTTGGATCCTGACTTACTCTGTCCTCTTCTTAATTCGGTCCCTGCTCCTGCGTCTGAGCCCTGAAATTCCACCTGTGATTGTGCACTTGCTTCATTTGGGCTCATACCTTCAACCTGAGGGTCTGTGGCAACTAAAACCTTCTAAACAACTTACAGCTCTACTACATGCAAGTAAAACCATATTGGTCTGATGCAGTAACACCACAATAGAGTGAAAATAGCAACCAAGTAATTGCTTTATTCAATCAAACCAAATTATTTGATGTCCCAGTGAATATGAAAAGTTATGTTCACACCGTACGGTTGTCTATTAAGTATGAAATTGCATTATGTCTACACATACAACGTTTGTAGAAACCTTAATTAACAATGCTAATGATCAACTGAGCCTTCGGGGAGTCTGAATTGCTTTTTGGAGGAAGGTCTTGCCTCCGTGTTGATGGCTGCTGACTATCAGGGTGGTGGTTGCTGAAGGTTGGGGTGGCTGTGGGAATTTCTTAAGATGACAATGATGTTTTCCCCCATCAGTTGACCTTCTCTTCACACAAAAAATAAACTTCTCTATAGCGTGCAGTGCTGTTTGGCAGCATTTTAACCACAGTAGAGCTTCTTTCAAAATTGGATTTGAACCTCCCAAACCCTGTTACTGCTGTCAGTGAAGTTTATTTGATATTCTAAATCTTTAGTTGTCATTTCAACAATGTCCTTGGCCTCTTTATCAAGAGTAGATTCCATCTCAACAAACCGCTTTTTTTGCTCCACCTTAAGAAGCAACTCCTCATCTGTTAAAATTGTATTTTGAGATTGCAGCATTTCAGTCCCATTTTCAGGCTCCCTTGCTATTTTTACCACATTTGCAGATATTTCCTCCACTCAAGTCTTGAACTCCTCAAAGTCATCCATGTGAAACCAAATACATTAGTGAATAAACTGCAAAAGAGTTTTTTTAGTTACTCCTGCATAACAAGCCATCCTAAACTTGCTATAATAACAAAAAACAATTATCTTTATATTACATAGTTCACGGGCTGACTAGACTCAGCTGGGTGATTTTTGCTCACAGATTCATACAAGGTTACAGTCAGGTGGCAGCCAGGGGTAGGGTCATCTCCATGTCTTCCTCTTCCGTCTACAAGGCAGCTGACACTGGCTACTGGAAATCTTTGCACACTGTCTGAGCTTCCCACAGCAGTGACTAGATTCCACGGATGATACCACTGAAGGAGGGCCGAACAGAAGGGGTATATTCTCTGAAGTCTATCCAAAGTCTCTTTGAGTAACTAAAAGTTGAAATAATTCATCAGAAGTAATACACACCATAATAAACGTTAAGGGAATTTCTTCAAGAGATGGACTTTTCATGAACCTGGGATTATGAGAGAGGATTATGCCTCTCTCCCAGTGGTTAATATTTTGCTTCATAAAAGAGAATGGTCTCTAAACAGCTGTGTGAAATGCCTAGCTGAGCCCCAACCCAGTAAATCACCCACTGGATAAATTTCCCTTCAATAGAGGCCCCTCTCTACCCTGTCCCCTGATCTGTTCCCAATCTTTCCTAAGAGGATCTAGTAAGTATCCGTGGAAGAGATCTTGAGAGTGTGTGGAATAACTTGGTTTCAGAACCCCTGCGGTTAGCTCTAAACTATCATGCTACCCTCTACTTTCTCTTTAAGAATGTGTTAAAATTTGCATTACTTTGTCTTACTGGCTTAGTTTTTCTTCCAGTGCTTTAAAGGTGAAACAATTCCTGTGTTCCATCTGTCCTCAAAGAAATTTGCTACTCTTTGGACTTCAAAATACTTAACTGGTTTGTGACCTTGTATCTCTGATGGAGTTAAAACAAATAACATGATTTGGTAATGGTTCAGCTATTTTTTCATCACTACTGGAGCGATGACATTCTCTTTGAGCTTTCAATATCCTAAGCTGAAGTGGAACTGTTACTTTCACTACTAATGGATTCTTTTGCTGGATACAGAATTTTATATTGACTTTTTTTCTTTTTAAACACTATATCTTTTTATATCTGTCTGTATTGCATCATTTTTGATTATAAGTAAGAAGATTTTAAAGTTTTTGTTTGCATGTATCATATCCTTTTTTGGCTGATTTTAAGATTTTTCTTCATATTTTGATTTTTAACATTTGACTATTGTAATTTGGGGGGGTGGGGGGGTGGGGTTCTACCATGCTTTAAATTTGCTGAGCTACTTGAACATAAGAACTGATCTTCTTCATAAAAATGTTTATTGGGACATTATTTCTGCAAAAATTTTTCACTCCACTTTTAATCTCCTTTATTTCTTCTTTTCTACTAAAAAAATTGTTGGGGCGGCACCTGTGGCTCAAGGAGTAGGGCGCCGGTCCCATATGCCGGAGGTGGTGGGTTCAAACCCAACCCCAGCCAAAAACCAAAAAAAAAAAAAAAATTGTTAGGCTTTTTGATATGATCTCTTTTTTTCCCCAAGGCTTGGTCATATATGTGCATATATGTAAAAAAAATCACGGAAAGGAATACATTATAAAACTTAAGTAAGTTTAAGGTGATTTGGGATAAGTATATTTCTGTACACTCTTTCTGTGCTTCACTTAGTGTAGTTTTTACTTATTTGCCTCTCTTCTGCAATACCTAATTTGCTGTTAAGTACATTCAGTAAATTCCTTATTTCGTAAATAGCATTTTTCCCTTTGTAATTTCTATTTGGTTCTTTTTTATAGCCTTTGATTTCTCTGAGAGTCCTGTCTCTTAATTCATTATGTTAATCTTTTCCATTAAATTATCAACTTCATTTATAGTTGGTTTCAAATTCCTTATTGACAATTTTAAAATGTGTAATTCTGGGTCTCTTTCTCTATTTCTTTTCCTTTTCTATTTTTTTTTTTTTAAGGGGTGGGTCTTCTGGTTATGAGTCACAGTTTTCTTCACATTTTCATTTTATGGTAGGCATTGTAAATGCTATGTTGCCAAGGGTCTGGAATTAATTAATTCATTAATTTTTTAAAAGTTTTAACTTTCATTATATCAGGCTGATTATAAAATGATGATTATAAAATTATTTCTGTATTTTGTCTTAGATTTTTTAGGGCAATTCTAGAGTAGTCCATTTTCTCTTCATAAAGTAGCTTTATTTCTAAAGTGTAGTTGAATTTTAATTTGGTATTTCTTCAAGTTGACTCCTCTTTCAAAGAAACTTTTGCTTTTTTTCCCTTAGTGGGAAAAGCTATTTTCACTGCTAGAGAAACTCTAATTCTTCAGGATTGGCCAAGACACGCTCTCGTGCAATCAGGGGATGAGGTTTGTGCTGAGTTCTATTACACTCTTTTTCATTAATGAACATTAAGGCATAATAATAGCAATGTGAAGGTCCCTAGTCTAATGTCTGCTTTTATGCAATGCTGTTTCAGTAGAGCATCACAGAAAGGATCAATTTACAAACCATTTCTATATTTGGAATTTCTCCCAGAACGGAAAAGAATAGCAATTCCTCCATTCCATTCTAATGAGAATCACTGTTTGTTTTAATCATTATTCTTTTCTTCCTTTCTGTATTAAAATTACTTTTTTTACTTTCACAATGACAAAAATTATAACATCGGTTTATTAAAAGGTGTGAAGAAGTCAGCTAAGTAATCCATTACTGACAGCTGTAATTCATTTCCACAGCAATCAATATGCTCAAAATAAAAGCATTTATGAAAACATCTCAGAAAGCGGGCGGCGCCTGTGGCTCAGTGAGTAGGGCGCCGGCCCCATATGCCGAGGGTGGCGGGTTCTAAACCCAGCCCCGGCCAAACTGCAACAAAAAAAAAAATAGCCGGGCGTTGTGGTGGGCGCCTGTAGTCCCAGCTGCTTGGGAGGCTGAGGCAAGAGAATCGCGTAAGCCCAAGAGTTAGAGGTTGCTGTGAGCCGTGTGACGCCACAGCACTCTACGCGAGGGCGGTACAGTGAGACTCTGTCTCCACAAAAAAAAAAAAAAAAAACATCTCAGAAAGCAATTTACAGGAATCAGTTAGTACCACATGGTAGAGAGGTGCTTTGAGCTGTATTACATTGCACAAAGATAAAATCAAGTTTGCTGCTTTCGACCTACAAAAAGAGAAACCTGGGGCTCAATTTTATCTATGTAAGCTCAGAAACATGTTTTTCCCTTTTCTGCCTTTTTTTTTTTTTAGGAGGGGCTGAGCCTTATAATTAATGTATCTATGAAAATACGAAAAATGCAGACTAAAATTCGAATTTTTGCCTTTAGAATGTATATGACCAAATTACTTTTTGATTAAATATTTTCACTAAAAATTTGAAGCTTTGTTTGGCATGTTTTACAAAAAATTCCAAATCTTGGGGCGGCGCCTGTGGCTCAAAGGAGTAGGGTACAGGCCCCATATACCAGAGATGGGGGAGTTCAAGCCCAGCCCCAGCCAAAAAACTGCAAAAAAAAAAAATTCCAAATCCACTAGTATGTATATGTAATCGTATATATATACACATACTTATTATATGAAAATAATGCAGAAGTCTTGTGTTAATAAAAAAACATTTCTTAACCATTTTATTAGGCTGTTACTTATTTGCACCATAAGTAATTGTTATATTTTTTACAAAATAAATTTTTGAAATTTAAGATATGCTCTTAAAAAAGTAGTTATCTACAGATATCTATTAATAAGGAGAAAAATCAAATATGACTGACTGAGACATGATAATAGAATGATGAGAAATATAACTGACCCAAAAGTGATGAATTCATAGAATAATAATCAAATGAATAGAAAAAGATTTTGGAACAGTTACTAGAACTACATCACATGTGTAAAAATCTATAGAAAGATTGTGTATGTTAAATGGTAATATAGAAGAATAAAAAAGACACAGATGAACTTCTAGAGATGAAACTATAATGTCTGAGATAAAAAATACACTTGATGTATGTAATAGAAGATTAAATTTTGCAGAAAAAAATTAGTAATTGTAAAGCTATAGCAATTAAAGCTATCAAAAAGGAAACTCATAAAAAAAAAAAAAAAAGATGGACAAATGAACAGGTTAACATTGAGCTGTGGGACCTCAAAACAGCGCAATGTATGTATAACTGGAGTCTCCAAAGGAGGGATGTGTGGTGGTTTTAAAATATGACCATGATGGGCTCGGTGCTTGTAGCTCAGCGGCTAGGGCACCAGCCACATACACCGGAGCTGGCAGGTTCGAACCCAACCCAGACCTGCCAAACAACAATGACAACTACAAACGAAAAATAGCTAGGTGTTGTGACAGGCACCTGTAGTCCCAGCTACTTGGGAGGCTGAGGCAAGAGAATCGCTTAAGCCCAAGAGTTTGAAGTTGCTGTGAGTTGTGATGCCATGGCACTCTACCCAGGGTGACACCTTGAGAGTGTCTCAAAAAAAAAAAAAAAAATATATATATATATATGACCATGATGACTAAGTCCTTGAGAAGACTTGTTTAGAAGATGAAGCCCAATACCTACCTGCTGGAATGTGAAATGGACTTAGTGATTTGCTTCTAAAACATAGAGTGAAGTGGCAATAATAGCTTGTGCCTTTGAATGGAGCTCATAAAAGGACCTGTGATTTCTCTTAGTCATTCGCTCTTGAGAAAATTAGCTGCCATATTGTGACAAGAGGCCCATGTGGCAAGAACCTAAAGCCTTCTGCCAAAAAGAATCAGGCAAATGGGGCCTTCTGACAATAGTCATGTGAGGGAGCCATTCTTTTTTTTTTTTTTTTTTTGTAGAGACAGAGTCTCACTTTATGGTCCTTGGTAGAGTGCCGTGGTGTCACACAGCTCACAGCAACCTCCAACTCCTGGGCTTAGGCGATTCTCCTGCCTCAGCCTCCTGAGTAGCTGGGACTACTGGTGCCCGCCACAACGCCCAGCTAAGAGGGAGCCATTCTTAAACAAATTCTTTATCCTCGTCAGGTCTCCAGATGCCAGCAGCCCTGTCTGACAAATGACCACAGCCACCTGAGAGACCCTGATTCAGCCTGTCTGATACCCTTCTCCTGAATTCTAGACCCCTGGATACTATGATATAGTATTTGTTGTTTGAAGCTGCTGGGTTTAAACAACAATATGTTCTGCAGCAGTAGATGACTAATATCCATTTTGATACCTGAAAGTGTGGAGCTACCATAAAATAATCCTATGATATAAGAGTGGCCATCAAACCAAGCAGTGTGAAGAAGCTGAGAGAATTTAAGAGGGTTTGTAAAGCCTGAAATAGCCTAGAACAAAGTATTTGTAAAAGCATCATGGACATTTAGTACCAGCTTAAAGGAAAGTGAGAAAAATCTTATTTAAAATTGGAGGCGAATGGATACTTGTAATGCAATGGGAGTTAGTAACACTGTCTCCTCTGATATTGTTGGAAATGGAAATACAGGTAATGAACTGGAGGATCTGGCTGAGGATATTTCTAACCTGGGTGTTGAACATGATGCCTGGTAGTTTCTTGCTGCTTTTAGCAAAATGTGAGAGGAAAGAGATAAACAATGCAAGGGCTGTAAAACATTAATGATTCGAGGTTTTATAGCAGTGAAAATTATCAGACTTCCCAGAAGGCAAACAATGTTAAAATTAACCGATGACTTTCAAGCAAAAAATCAAATACAGTTGACTGCAAGAAAATCGTTGTCTAAGTAGGAAAACCAGGGTATGAATGCAAAACTGTTTCTTCTGTTCACAGAAATATCAATGGTGATGTCTCTGCAAAAGGTCCAGTGAAGAATTTCATCAGTCATCTCATGGCTTCTCTCAATGGATACATTTTTAAACAAGCTTAACGGCATCGTCCTTCCTGTCACATTAGAAGTCCTGGGTAGAGAGATTCGTCTTGAACAAATTTGTGAGTCTGACTTTGGAGAATGAAGTAAATCCCATTATTATTCATGGAGGACCCACAAAGTTTTAAGGTACTTCTATTTATTAAACTCTGCAAACTTGCAATAAAAGGCACAAAGACAATACAAATGAAAAGGTTTTTGTATTCCCCCAACTTTTTTTTTTTTTTTTTCACAAATAGGACTCTTTCTTTGTCATTATTAAAAGCCTGAATTTTAGACAGATTCTTGGACTGGTGGTTCATATCCATCAGCTCATTTAGCTTTAGCACCTGTCTCGACCCCAGTAGCTTTTCCAGAACTACGACCTTCACCATGAAGCCCCATGAGTCTTCCCAATTCAAACTTGGGCTTCTTCAGCATTTTTACTTTTCTAATGAAGATATCATGGATAGGATAGATTGGCAAGCCTTTTCTATGTCTTTTCCAATGTTCTTTGGAATCAATTTATTGACTATTTCTTGCAAGTCACTTTTCTGCACCTTTCTGGTCATGATTTCCATTATCTTCTGGATTTGGCAAACCTATTGGTGCTGGGTGTATCTGATTGTTGGATTTTTTTTTTTTTTTTTTTAGTAAAACCAACATAGAACGGATGAAGCAAATGACCATCATTAGTCTTGACCTCAACATGAGCTTCAATACAGTCTGTCATTTTTTAACCATAGAACACATTGGATAAGATTCATGCCATGGAAGTTAGGCAGTTTTTGCCCTGCATGTCTTCAGTAATCAGCTTGAATTTTCTAAATGCAACTTCATCATTCTGCAAATCAGTAAGACTCACATATGACCTTGAGTCATATGAGCTTTGAGGCTATAGGATGCAATTTTGGTTCCTTGAGTTCTGGTGACTAGTGTTTTCCCAATATTTCTTATATTGAACAAAGCAGGTGCCTTCACATCACACCAATCTTCCTTATAAAATGGGTCAACCACTTTATTCTTGGCTCCTTTTTTGCTGTCTTTTGTAAATGCTTGTTATTGTCGACTGCCATGGTGGTTCTCGGAGAGAGGAAAGGGCAGAAATGCCACTTGCCCATTTAGGAGCATAGAATTCCCCAAATTTGCTTGGAAGAATGCAAGCTAAGAAAATTATGAGCCTGTATACCTAAACTACCTTTCACACAAAAGAAGGATGATTGACCAGTGGAAACCAAGAGCCTAAAAGGTATAATTAAGAGCCCCGAAGGCAAAGACAGGAGTCAAGGAGAATTATCCACGGAGAGGACTAGGATGAGTGAACATCAGGAAACTCCTAAAACTTGTTTGGTTGGCTTTCTAGATTAGTGCGCATCAGTTATTTGGTGACTTCCATTGTTTCCCTTTTTAAACAGGAAGGCCTGTAATAGTTATAACTGTCACACCCATTGTATGTTGAGTGGGCAGTGTCTGTTTATGTCTTAGCTTGTACTTCAGAAGCTGTATTTAAGTAACTAAATTAAGGAAGTGGCCTTTCTATTCTGGAATTGGTATAAAAGGCAAGATTACAAACTTTTTTCTATATATCCAAAGGGATGAGACTTTGGGGAAACTTGGAAGGAGAGAAATGTATTTAGCGTGTCACGGAATTATAAATATGTAGTGTGTAGGCAAGGCTAGCACCCACCATATATTGCAAAGATTTGTCTTTCCTTTATTAAATTACCCTGGCATTTTTGCCAAAAATCAACTAACTTTTTACGTGTGGGTGTATATTGGTACACTCCATTCTTTCACAGTCATCTATGTAACCATATTGTCACCAAAACTACCCTCTCTTCATTAAAATCATCTTGAAATCAAATAGTGTGTGTTTGTCAACATTTTTTTTCAAGATTATCTTAACCATTATAGTTATTTTGTATTTTTCATGTGAATCTTAGAATCCACTTGTAAATTTTTGCAAAAGAAATCCCCCTGGGATTTTGATTGAAGTGCAGTATATCTACACAACAGATTTGGTGAGCTTTCTTTTAAATATCTCAAACATAGTGAGCCTTATAAATTATTGAACTTATAAATCTCTATTGACTCTGTCCTTTGGATTTCTTTAATATGTGTTTTGTAATTTTCATCATACAGATGTTTACATCTTTCATTATATTTATATCTAAATATTTCGTGTTTTGAGGTGCTATTATAAATCTGTTTCTGAGCAGTGCCTGTGGCTCAGTGAGTAGGGCACTGGCCCCATATACTGAGGGTGGTGGTTCAAACCTGGCCCCAGCCAAACTGCAACAAAAAAATAGCCAGGGGCTATGGTGGGTGCCTGTAGTCCCAGCTACTCAGGAGTCTGAGGCAAGAGAATCACCTAAGCCCAAGAGCTGGAGCTTATTGTGAGCTGTGACGCCATGGCACTCTACCAAGGTCAACAAAGAAACTCTTGTTTCTTAAATTTCAACATCTAGTTGTTCATTGCTATTATGTAGAAATATAAATATTATATTTATATTTATATTTTACTTGCCTCATTGTACAGTCTAGACCCTCCAGAGCAATGTTGAATAGGAGTGGGGAGAGTAGACATTCTTTCCTTCTTTACGATTTTAGGGGAAAAGGCATTCACCATTGTGAATGTGAGCTGTATGTAATGTGAGCTGTATTTTTTTTTTTATTTGAGATGCATTTTCTTAATAGATACATTTTATTGGGTTGAAGAATTTCTCTTACTATACCAGTCCATTTAGAGATTTTGTAATGAATTGATGTTGACATTTTCTGCAGTTAATGATACTATTTTTCTTTTTTCTGTCCTTTAAAATGCTTCATTCTATTCGTTGTTTTCCACCTGGGGAACTGTTTGTGTATTCCCTGTATAAATCCCACTTGGTTGTGATGTATCACAGCTGCATACATTGCTGGATTTGATTGCCTGACATGTTTGGCATTTGTGTTTATGTTTATTAGCGATACTGGCCTGCAGTTTTCTTTTGTTGTAGTATGTTTTTATCATTTTTGAAATCTTATTTTTGAACTTCACGTCACCCTTCTAATTTTAGACTTACATTTAAACTTTGATAGGGCACTATCTTTGCCCAAATCACAAATTCCTTTAATTGGCAATATGTCTGTTCTGTCCCACATAATTGCCTGAAGTTAGGGAAAACCCCTAAGTTTCCTAAATTTTAAATTTAGGATTCAATTTAATACTAAATATATAAATGTTTGTCACTAGGGAATTCAATGCCATGTTTTAGAAATATCATTTAAAGAAAATCCTAAAAATAAAGTTTTCTGACCATGAGTACATTTTTAACATTAGTATTATTATTATCATCTGGATGTCATCACAGAGAGCTGTGATTGTCAAATGCACTGATATGCGGTGTGATATGTCATTTAGTATCCCTTGCCTCCTTCCCTGTTACTAAATTACTGATTTTTTTTCTTTTTTTTCTGGTATCCATCTCTCCTCCATAAGTTAACCCAGTTCAGGAAAAGAAACTGGTCTCACCATCACCTACAGGGCTGGACTTACTGGCTTAAGACATTCATAGATTTCATCCTTCTATTTCTGAGTTAGATACATGATTAACACATAATAGCAAATAATTAGGATGAATTCCAGAGAACTTATTTAATGTTCTGTAGGAATAGCTCACTCTCTCTTTTCTCTTGGCTGGTGTGTGTGTGATATGGAGCCTTGAAGTACTTTGGTCATGTGGTTGTCATGAGGGAAAGGAGTTGTTTGCAAAGGTGAAACGTGGACTAAGAAAAAGAAAGGAAATGGGATTCTTACTAACCAGTTAGGCCACTGAATCAAAGTAATTCAAAAGCTCATTCTGTATCTTCCTTCCTTCCAATAATATGAACCACCTTCTTTTAGTTTCCTGTTTTTCATAAGCATTTGTATCCTGACAGAAGAATTATGTTTGTATATCAGATCAGCGCATTGTACCCCATAAATGCATTAATGTACACATTTATGATTTAATAAAGAAAAACAACAACAACGAAAAGAAAACTATTTTGTGAATCTGATTATGTCACTTTCCTGGATAAAGCCATTTCATGATTTCCAACTGTTTAGTGACTGAAGATCCAGTTTATAAGATAAGCTTCCAGTCACTGTAAGAGTGCCCTAGGGAGGTGGCCCAGCACAGTGGCTCACACCTGTAATTAGCATTTTGTGAGGTGGGTTGAATGAGCTCAGGAGTTTGAGACCAGCCTGAGCAAGAGCGAGATTTCATCTCTACTAAAAATAGAAAAAGTAGCTGGGCTTTGTGGTGGGTGCCTGTGGTCCAAGCTACTCCGGAGGCTGAGGCAAGAGAATCCCCTGAGTCCAGGAATTTGAGGTTGCTGTGAGCTCGGCTTATGGAATGGCACTGCACGAAGGCAACAGATCCACTTTCCCTGCCCCCGTTAAACTTCAGTCCGCAGTTCTTTTTCTCAAATTTACCACATCCTGTCAGGCCCAGGGGGTTGATTTTTCTCCACCCGGGCTGCCTCCTTTTGTCTACTCACATAACATATCTCACCTTGACTAACATTTATTCAAAGACACCTCTACTTAAGATCATCCAACCAAATTACATATTTCTAATATCATTTCTAGTTTTCTTCTTTTTTATTTTTGCTTAGTTTATCTGCCTCCACACAGGATTTCAAGGCATCTTTTTTGCAACTACTTTATATCCAGGTCTTATATTAAGGCCAGAACATAAATCCTCAATAAATATTTTTGAATAAAAATGGTGATTTTCATCAATATTAATAAATTTATATTTCATACAATCACATACAATGACAATAACATAATAATAAAGTTATTAAATTCTTGAACCATATTCTATGGCATTATCATCTGTTTTCACTCATAAGACTTACGACATCAGTTTTGGTGTAGGATTTTGCCACACCAACAACCATTCTCCAGTTCCCTATGCACTAGCTGAGCATCCTGCTATTCTGACATTAACTACTCAGAGATAGTGTCAGATCCTGTAGGTTTCAGGCCTAAGTCCCACAAGACTGTCCTTACTACAGCTAGCAGTGGCCAAGCACTGTGTGCCCACACCTCTCTCTGACTTGGCTATGCAGTATCGGAGGTTCCTACAACTTCCTTCTCCAGATTTGATAATGTCTAGAAGACGTTATAGTCAGTAATACATCTTATTTGCTATCATTTCTTTATTGTAAAGGGTACAAATGAACAGCCAGAATAAGAGGTGCAGTCCTGAGCAGGGAGCATCTAGCAGGTGTTCAGTTTGAGTGTTCTTCTCTCCTAGGCCACGGCTGTGTTCAGCAACTTCAAAGCTCTCTCCAGCTAGCCTGGCTTAGGGAGTTTTATGGAGGTTTCACCACATAAACATGACTGATTAAACCAATGGCCGTTAGTGATTGGCTCAATCTCCAGCAGCTCTCCTCTCTGATGGTTGTGGAATAGGGCTGAAATATCCAAGCTTCTAATAGACTTGGTCTTTCTGGTGACTGAATCCCATCCTGAAACTACTGAGAAGTCCCGCCCTTCAACCAAGAGTCATCTCCTTAGCATTCAAAGGCACTCATCACTCAGGAGATTCCAAGAGTTTAGGAGTTATGTGCCAGAAACAGGGAGAAAGTCCAAATATGTATTTTTTTAATTTTACCATAAGCATAGATTTAAAAATGTGATTAGAGTGTTTTGTCAAATTTGGTAACTACTAGAAAAAAATTTTTATGGTATGGCATCATAAATAAGGAAAAGTTTAATAATCCACTTATCTTTAAAAATTGAACATGATTAGTTTTTGAAGGCAATAAAAAATGAAAAAAAAACTCAGTATTTTCTAAAACAGGTTGACTTAATTTGTAAAATATCTGTTAACTATTATACTTATATATGTTTTATATATATACATATATATGTAGTATACATATATATGCAAAATTCCAAAATGATTCTAAGTGGTTATTAAAAATATATATGCCTTTTGCTTGCTTAATTTGTTCTTGCTAGTTTGGGTTTTTTAATAAAAGAGATTCAAGTTTTTCTTTAAATTTCCAGATAGTGAATAGTTTATAATTAAGTAAAATATTACTATGAATAATAAAATACTTTATATTTGTATATTGACTTAAACTATAGTGACTGTTACATATGTGGCTGTGATTTTTTTTTTTTTTTTAACAGTCCTGCATTCTGTGTTTATATAATAGTCTTAGATGGCCTGTTTTCTCCTTGGAAATCTGGAAAGTTGAAATGAATGGGGTCATGTAAGACTGGACTGTTCTAACCTGGAAACTGTTGAAGGGACAACCTCAGTTTTCATGAAAATTGTCTTATTCTTTAGCTGCTGTGGAAAAGAAATCAAATGATAAAACAAACAGATGGACAAACACAAACGTAATTTCTAATCAGGAACCTAGTATCTCTCTGTTTGTCTTCTACATCAGGAGATTGAGAAGAAAGTGGACAAAAGAAAATGATTCTACAAATGTCTTCTGACGTTATTTTTTTGAAGCTAGTTGTTGAAATGTTAGTAATTGTTAACATAAGGGCAAGAAAAAGCAATTATAATTTAGAGCTGTAATTTTAAATTTAAAAATTTTAAAGAGATAGCAATTTTAAGAAGACGTTCCTATCGATCAGCTGAACTTGAAGGAGAGACTAGTAGAGACTTGAAGGAGGTGAAGAAGTTTGTTCCAGGAATGTCTGCAGGAAGAATGATCCAGAAAGAGGAAACAGGAAACAAGACAAAGGTCGGAGGTGAGAGTGTACCTGGCATGTCCCAAGAGCCACAAGGCACCTTCTGTGGCCGGAGCACATTGAGCAGGGACATGGGAAGGAGATGAGCTCCAACAGAGAACAAGGCAAGGCAGGCGATAGAGCCTCGTGTGTGTCTCTCTCAGTGAAATATAAAGATTTTCGAGAGTTTTGAAGAGGATGGAATCTACTGTATTTTAAGTGAATCCATGGACTCTCCTGTTGAGAACAGTCTGTAGGAAGCCACAGTAGAGAATCAAGACTAAAAGCCACCAGTGTAGAAATCCACGTAAAAGATGGTGATGATCTAAATGCCTAATTTGTCTGAAATGAAAGGGAAATTGACTTGCAAATGTGAGATACTTGGATTTGCCCTGGTTGATCATAGGTGTTGTTTTCACCCCTTGCAACAAAGGGGAGATGGACCCTCATCCAAATTGGTTAGGATGCCGAGAAAAGGTAAAGAAAGGGGCTTCGAGGGGGAAGGGAAAAAATTCTGGCTTGCTGAATAAGACGTCTGGGAGCCCATAGAAACAGCAATTATCACCAAAAAAGGGAAAAGAAATGTGGGTAGGATGTAACCTGCACGATCAATGACAATTAGGAAAGGACAAAGGTGTCCAGAGGGGCAGAGAAACCAATGACAGAGCCACAAACAATTTCAAGTGGAGAGAAAGGCTATTTGTACCTCCACACTGCTCATGGTCTCTCTTCTCACTCACAGGGGACCTACTTCCGGCTCTCTGTGGATATGCTCTAAACTTTCTCTTTGTTCTTAAATAAACTTTCTCTTTGTTGTGCTAAAGCCTGTACGAAGTTACTTTTGCTTTCCATTCATCTACCTGTGCTGCTCCAGTCTCGTTTCTGCTTTCTATTCATCAGTTGAATTTCCTAGTTCTTCCCAGTTATCAAACCAGGTCACCTGGGCTAGGGGAACCCTCAGCAGATGAGGACACCACACAGACGACACCCGAAGGATGTCCACAGACTTGAAACTAATGCAATGAAGCTTCTGAATGAAGCAGGAAGGCTCCCAAGCCTGTTTGAAAAATGACTTGAGAAAACAAGAAAAAAATCTCTCATTTGGATTTTCATGGGGTTAGGAGTGGGGCTGTTCCCTCTGGAAGTCAAGCGACTGCCTGATTTGAACTTTCTGCCAGTGCCACCGGACGGGGTGTCAAGCTTTCCTACTTGACAAATGTGAAGCGAGAAGAGAAGAGGGAGAGAGGAGGATTGAAAGTAGTCTGCTAGTCAACGTGAAGAAAATGGAGTCAGTCTGTGAAACCAGAGTGACTCCATTTTGTTACGAGAAACTAAAAACTAACTCCATTAGGCAAATAGCTTAAAATGCCCTTCCCCTTGCTTATCTGAGCAGACCTTGTGACACACAACCTGCAGAAACAGGATGACTAGCTTAAAGGTGAAAAACCTTGTAAAAGCACATTCCCCTCTGCACAACACATCTCCTTTGACTACCCACTTCCCACCCTATAGATTCTACTCTTGCAAAATTCGCTTGTGTAAAATTCTGCTTGCTCTAGGACTCCGCTGCCCAACCAGAAGCCGAGCTTAAAAGACCTACAACCCAACTCCTCAGGGTTGAGAGTTCTTTTAGCAGGAGCCACTGTCCACTGCTGGCAATGCAGACCCTCGCCTTAATCTCTCTCAGTGTGCTGGCGGATTCTCTATAATTCCACTTGAATCTTCTGACAAGTCTTTCTCTTATAAGAGATTTATCTGACGAATTCCTTTCATGGGCATCCTGCTCAGGCATGTAAATATGCAGCATGCTTTATTTACCCCCCAGGGAAGGGGCCTCTCCTGCAGCACCAGCTCATGTACCACCACCATCCCTGCTGCTGTTCAAGCTCTGGAAGAGAAGTGTCACTCTGATGAGGGGCGGAGACCTGACTGGGTCTTGATGCTCAGCTGCACAACTTTTCAATACAAATAAATGAACAGGTTTAGTGTTCACTCTCTTCCCTGTGGTATGCGGGTGAAGGCCTCGGGGAGACATCTCGCTCAGCTCTTTTTCCTTCATCTCCCGTTAGAATTTTATCCTGTCTCCTCTTTTGGTCTTTTTGTCCATGTTCTCCCTTTTCTGCTTCATCCTTTTCATTTTTGAAATGTTTTTCTCTCTAGTCTCAAGTAGCTGCTTCAATCAAGGGGGCTGGGGTCAGGCATATCATGGGACCTTACTGCCCCTCGTACCTCTGCTTATGAAATCAAGTGAGATTGTGGAAGGCCTAGAGCAGTGGTTCTCAACCTTCCTAAAGCTGCGACCCTTTAATACAGTTCCTCATGTTGTGGTGATCCCCAACCATAATTATTTACCTTGCTACTTCACAACTATAATTTTGCTACTGTTACAAATCATAATGTAAATATCTGACATGCAGGATGTATTTAGGTGACCTCTGTGAAAGGATCATTTGACCCCCAAAGCGGTCACGACCCATAGGTTGAGAACCGCTGGTCTAGAGAGAGTAGTGACACTCATGGTAGCCTGCTCTGCTTAGTGTCACATACTGTCCTGCTTGGCTCATGTATACAAAACTTGTCATCACAACTAGCATATGGCAGACAAGACCGAAGACTTCTGAGTCACATCTATATGATAATAGCAGGAATGAGTCTTTGTGTATAAAACACACAGTGCCAGACACATAGAAAACGTCAGTAAATGATTGCTATTATGATTGCTATTTCTATAACTATAGAATATAAATAGCACAGACTGTTATTAATTCCATGGGAAGGAGGATGAAACTGAGAAAACCTGGGCTTGTTAGCAAAAAGAAGTGTGTACAGGAGAGAGACTGAGTCCTGTGGCACGCTCTGGTGTAACCCTTAGGAAGGCACGACGCCAGTATCTCCAACTCTCAGAATGTGGACTTGGGAATGACGGCAGGAATGTGTCAGCCAGAGGCAGGTGGCATGCTGAACTAATGCCAGAACACAGTCTGATCATAATTCAGCACAACCCAATTAAGAAATGTCTATAAGCAAGTCTGATCATACCCTATATATTTGTAGTCTTGAAACCACTGTCATTCTTCCCAGTGTCTCGTTATGCTCTTAAATGACAGAAAAATGGGGACCCCAGAAATTGTGTAGCATTCAGTTTGTCTCCCGCACTTCATTGTAGTGAAGTACTCAGTTTACTTGCTGTGAGTGGGTCAAAGCACCATGTTAGGCAAGAGCGACGCAGACAGATCTATTTATCTGTATATCAGTGTGCTGGGTCTGTATATAAATATCCTAAATATATAGATTTTAATAAAGCTGAAGAGTTTCACATTTAGATCTGCATCCCAGAATTCTCTCTCAAACTTTAGACTCATGTCTTTGATCTTTAAGAGATATGTCTATAAGACAATATATAAAAAAAAAAAAAAAAAGCCACCCTTGAGCTTAAACTACCTGCTCCCCAAAACTGTTCTCATCTAGCTAGCAGCTCCATTCTTGGTTTCCCAAACCAAAACCTGGGAGCCTTCCTTGATTATTAGCTTACTCTCATACGAGACAATCATCCACTAGGACATATCACCATTATTTTCAAAATATACACACCAATTCAACCACTGAACACAATCTCTGCCAATTTAGATCATCACCATCTTTTACGTGGATTTTTACACTGGTGGCTTTTAGTCTTGATTCTCTACTGTGGCTTCCTACAGACTGTTCTCAACAGGAGAGTCCATGGATTCACTTAAAATACAGTAGATTCCATCCTCTTCAAAACTCTCGAAAATCTTTATATTTCACTGAGAGAGACACACACGAGGCTCTATCGCCTGCCTTGCCTTGTTCTCTGTTGGAGCTCATCTCCTTCCCATGTCCCTGCTCAATGTGCTCCGGCCACAGAAGGTGCCTTGTGGCTCTTGGGACATGCCAGGTACACTCTCACCTCTGACCTTTGTCTTGTTTCCTGTTTCCTCTTTCTGGATCATTCTTCCTGCAGACATTCCTGGAACAAACTTCTTCACCTCCTTCAGGTCTCTACTAGTCTCTCCTTCAAGTTCAGCTGATCAATAGGAACGTCTTCTTAAAATTACTCTCTCTTTAAAATTTTTAAATTTAAAATTACAGCTCTAAATTATAATTGCTTTTTCTTGCATTTTTCTTTTTTCCCCTCACAATATATATTACCATCTAATATATTAACTATTAATACATACTAACTTTACTTTTAAAATTATTGTTCATTGTTATCGCTTGACAGCTAAAATAAACATGTAAGTAGTTTGGGCGATTGTCTCTTTTGTTCACTGATGATTTGCAAGTGCCAAGAACAGAATGTGGCATACATAGACACTTAGCAAATATTTGTTGTGGGGAGCAATTGGCAGCAGAAAAAGATGCCAATAAACCCAGCTGGAAAGAGAGATTTAGGGAGCTGTTAAGACACTATAAATGGGAAGCATTTTCATGTATATACATTATTAAAGTTCTTCTCTCACCAGAGCTTTGACTCTAGAAATAATTCTATTCTCCAGTCATGTACAAGTTTCTTTTCATGTTATAAAACTAGAGTCTCCTATATCTCTGCACGTCCTTAATCCTAATCTGCACTAGGATAACTAGTGAAATAACTTCTTCCTATGGTTAGTGGTGTCTAGCCAAGGTATAAACAAGAAAGTAACCTTTATGGCGGCACCTGCGGCTCAAAGGAGTAGGGCGCAGGCCCCATATGCTGGAGGTGGTGGGTTCAAACCCAGCCCCAGCCAGAAACTACAAAAACAAACAAAAAAGAGAAGCATCTACAAAAAGTTTCAAAACAATTTTGGATTTCACTTAATATATGATGAATTTATATATCTACAACTGAGAAATATTTATGTTAGAGACTTGATTATTAAATTTATTCATTAATATTCATCAATTTAATGGCATTCTAAAGCAGATTAAAATTAAGATAGCTAGTTGCAATGTTCAGAATCAATAATTATTAGAGTAAACTTACTTTTAGTTAAAAAAAAAACAAAGAAGATTACATGTGATATTCTCTTTGAAGTCTCAGTTGAAATATGAAATTAAAACAAACCGATTAATCAAAATTTCTTTAAATATTCAATACATATAACAAATTTATACCCTTGTGTTCTGTGTAAGTTAACATCATTAAGTCTATAAATTCAAATGTATTTTTGCTTGTTAACTGAATAACTTTGAATGTTTAGCTCTCTACTCATGAGTGCTTACTTTTTCCTTTTTCCTTTGACCAACTTCACATTATAGTGTTCAGTATTTGCAGTAAGATTTAAGAATAGTTTCTACTTTGAATCTTAAGTATTCAAAAGGGCTAACTTTGTTGACTACAATTTATCACATAACACTTAGTAAATTTAATATTCTAAAAAGAAGCCCTTTTAAGTTTCTGATTTCCCGAGAAAACACAAATACTAGATTGCTTATGTTATGGGGTATTTTTCCTTTAATAATTTCTTAATGATAATTTTTCACCTCCATAGTCCTATTCTTCTTGAGTATACAGATGATCCAATGATAATGAAATGATTGAGGGCTTACCTTTGTGGGGTGCATTACATCTTTTGGGCCACTTGAGTCCATTTAGTAAATTGCTACTCTAGTGCATTAAGTGGAACTCCAGTAGCCTAAAATTGTTAATGCACTTAATAATTTGGCACTTGCAATTGCCAGTGATGGTAGTACATTTACTTTCAGATTCTCATAGTAGTGATTAGGGAAAAAGAATTTGTGCCCATAGAATTTCATGGTGGCCATTAGAATGATATAGCCTCTCTTAAATTTATAATAAGCCCCTTTGTCATCTAATGTTACATAATGGATATTTCAGAAGATGCTACCAAAGGTTTTCTTCTATCTCAAAATGCAAAATTTATTCTTCCCTGTAACAAGAGAATCTACATACATATATTCTAGTATTTCAGTGCTTCATTTTTTATTTTTTCCTTATACTTAATCACATTACCACTTTAAGAAACCTCACGTAAAAGGCAGAAGTTTCATATGATATGGTGAGAAATGAAAGCGTCGGAGTAGAAAGTTTCAGTTATACAGGATGAATAATTTCTGGAGACTTAACAGGCAGCCTGGTGACTATAGTTTATAATATTGTATTATATACTTGAAATGTACTGAAAGAGTACATCTTAGCTCTTCTCAGCACACACAACAAGTGTAACTATGTGAGGTTATGAATATGTTAATTAGCTTGATTCTATGCATACATTTCATGATGTGTACGTATTTTTTTTTTTTTTTTGTAGAGACAGAGTGTCACTCTATGGCCCTCGGTAGAGTGCCGTGGCATCACACAGCTCACAGCAACCTCCAACTCCTGGGCTTAAGCGATTCTCTTGCCTCAGCCTCCCAAGCAGCTGGGACTACAGGCACCCGCCACAACACCCAGCTATTTTTTGGTTGCAGTTCAGCAGGGCCGGGTTTGAACCCGCCACCCTCGGTATATGGGGCCAGCGCCTTACCAACTGAGCCACAGGTGCCACCCGATGTGTACGTATTTTTAAAAATCACATTGTACACCTAAAATATACACATTTTTTCCTCAATTATGCCTCAGTAAAGCTGGGAGCTATTAAAGTCATAGAATTGGAAGAAATTTGGACAGATCCCTCTGAGAGTTAAAAGACTATCCCTTCACAACAATAATTCTTATGTTAAAAACCCTTTGGGGGCGTTTCCCATAGGGCATAAGATTTTTTAATGGAAAAACAATGGTTAGTTTTTACCCAAATTGAAGGCATAACCACATCATTCTAATGTTCTATGTTGCACTGAGTCTTCAGTTATCAAAGCAACCATTGGTGCTGAGTGATTAGTTTTAGTCAATAGACTTGCTTTTTGCTCATTTAAAACCACCTATTATCTTACATTGGCAAACGTGAATCACAGGTGAGTCAGAGAAGAAGCATCTTTAAGACACTGCACTTTCCAAAGCACCAGGAAATGGCACAGAAGCGCCCATTCACCCACTACACTCCAATTCCAAGAGCTCAGCAGAATTCAGCCCGTGTTCCATGCCCCCTAATTTCCTGTTATTCACTTCTTAATTAGACAGTGAGAGGTAAACCAGGCTCTGTAATCCTAAGGGGAATTGACGTTAGGGCTGTGTTTAATTGGAGGCTTAGATCACTTGGAAGTTGTTGCTGTCCTTGGAGATGCAGCATCTTTCCATCGTATTGGTGTCAGTAAGTGTAGCCAATAAAGATGGAGTCAGCTGCTAAGCCCGGTCATGGAACCCCTTCATTTATACTTTGCATCTGTATATTTCCTGCTGCATTCTGTACATAGTTTCATCTCGTTCAAGCATAAACATAAAATGGCTTTATCGTTTCTGTCATTGTTCCCCACTCTGCTCCATTCCCATTATTTTTGCTGGACATCAAGAAGCTCTCCTTTTGACATTTCAGTCGGATTCCTCAAGGTGTTATTCACTGTAGGTTACTATAGCAGCCTGATTCAGTCACAGAGGTTCTATCCTGCAGCTACAAAGACAGATTCATGTTGGACTTGGTGCCATCCCCCAGCTCCCCTGCTCCACCCAGACTCAGTGAGGCTGCGGTAGCTCGCGCCGTGGGGTACGTGCACTCGGGCTGCTGCCGGCGCACTCCCCTTCCTCCCCTTGCTCTCAGGGAATGGGAAAGGGGAAAGAAGAGGGAGCGATGACTGGTTTTGGATGCCTGTGGCAGTTTAGTTGATTCCTACAATCACACATAACAGGAGCAGGTGGGAAGGTTGTGGTACTATCATGGTGGCTACCATCCACCCTACGGTTTATAGAATCAATGTGAAGAAAGGCAGAAACCTCACGGAGCAGACGCTCAGCTGTAAACGGTCTCCCTCCGCGCTGGGGATTCCCTCCGGCTCCTCCTGCGTCTTTCTGCTGACACCCCACCAGGGGGCTTCACATCGCACTCCCTTAGGTGTATCCTCTTGTCATGTTACGGTCAGGGAGGCCTCCTGCTCTGGAAGGCTCACCTACTTCTTATGTCCCGAATCTGGGGCCCTAGAGGCATGACAGCTCTATCTGCTCCAGCTTTCCTAAACTGGGGAGAGAACGTTCAGACGCCGCCACGCTCACGGTTCCTGAGTCATCATGGCTGCACCCTGCCGCCCAGCAGGCGAGTGCTTCTCCACCTACGCTGAAATTTTACTGTTTACTCTTTAGTAAAATAGTGGACAAGATGACCAGTTAATGGTTCTCAAAGTGTGATGTGTCCATGTTACGGCGGTGGAGTCTGTTACCTGCAGGTCACGGTTTGTTTTAAAGACATGTGCTGGATGGAGTAAGGACAATTAAAAACGCCCCACAGGAACCCAGACAGCCTCAAAGCCATTCCTGCTAGCACTGGGTGGGATTCCTGGGAAGCTCTGCAGAAATCTGTAGGGCTATCCCTTCTATACTGTTAGGGACGGGTGGAGAACAAGGTAAGAAGGAAAAGCAGACCATTGCTGAGAAAAGAAAAGCAGACGATTGCCCAGGCAGAGGAACCAGTTCCTTAGCTTAGACAGGAGCTGGGTAGGGAAGAAAGACTATTCTGGGCCGCTGCGAAAGTAGAAGTAGCCAAGATTGTGGTTCGAAAGTTTATAAACTCAGGCACTGTTCAACTCCTAAGGCCCCCACAGAGGCATCTATCAGCAGAAACATTTCAAAGAAGTCAATCAGCATCCCATGATTAATCAATGCCCGATTAATATCTTAGGGACTTTGCAAAGCCGAAATTGTTAAGAATAGACTGTAGAGTCAGCTGGGTCCAGCTTTAGGGGGAAGAAATACAGAAACATGAGTTAAGAAATGCACAAACGTAGACGTAGGAGGAGCAAAGCTAGGAACGGGGGAGTTAATACAAGAGTAAAAGTTCCTCAGAGGTCCTCCCTCATTCTCCAGGAAGAGACTCACAGCTTTCTGGCAGCTGAGTTCTATCTGCTATACACTTGCCTGCGGGCTATATACTTAATTAAACTTTTCTGTTAAATTCTCATTGCTCCGTTCCTGCCGGCTGTCCTGACGCTTCCTTTTCTCTCTTGGTTCCGGGTGAGTGAAAGCGCTTTCAGATTCCTGAGGCCCTTGCTGCTGCACCCGGGGAAAGCCCAGAGGAGGGGGGTCTTCATAGCCCCGAGCACATGACTCAGCCTCAGCCTCTCTCCCCTCCTCTTCTGGGACATCACAAACTGTTTTCTCTCTCTTTTACTCTTACTAGTTTTTCCCAACTTCAGAGTTTTTTTCTCATATTTTGTTTGAGATTACGCTACATGGTGCCTTTTCCTACAATGGGTAAAGTTTACTGTGAACTCAGCCTCATCCCGAGCTGGTATCAGGCGGAAGTATGAAAGAATCCCCACTCAAGATTTTTGGGCTTAGCACCAAGTTAACATTCTTGCCAATCAGATCTTTGTTTTTTATTTAATTCAATGGAACTTAATTCAATAACTAGTTATAAAACAATGGCAATGCTTAAATTATTGGGGCAAATTTGAATAAGGAGTTCACAGTTTGAGAGAGAAGATGAATGTCT
Organism: Nycticebus coucang; assembly: GCF_027406575.1. NCBI lineage: Eukaryota > Metazoa > Chordata > Mammalia > Primates > Lorisidae > Nycticebus > Nycticebus coucang. The sequence continues at coordinate 9,806,171 of NC_069785.1, read as the reverse complement.
AAAGAGATATATGCGGAACAATTTAGGTGGACGTCCTCTCTATTTTGGGAACACTGTGGTACTATGTCATGGAGGAAAGGACACGTGAATTGTTCTATTGGGGTGATTAATTTTGGGGTTGCAAGATTGACTTTTGACTCCTGCTAAAACAGCTGCCTCTCCCGGTGCCCCCTCATCTCAGAGAACAGGAAAAATTCTCAGGCTTCATTTTCCTACCGTGGGAAGCCACAGCATTCCCTGCTGTGACTTGTCTCATATTTTATATATTATAGATTTTATTATATTGTGATTTTTATTATATTTATTCAAATCAGAATTTGCCAAGATTCAGATCAATAAAACAGGAATTAGAATAAAATAATATATATATATATGAGCCACACGACTGAGTAATGAGGAAATTAGCACAAGTGTACATAAAATCCAAAAGGGATTTTAGTGGACGGCAGCTAGCAAAGGACGGCTTCTTGAAGAGCTAGTGTTTGAGATGAATTGAGTAAAATATGCATGAGGCCATTTTCTGCAGAAAAGAAGATACCTTGGAAAAGAAAATGTTGAGAACAATTATATAGTCAGGAGGTCAAAGGGTACAAAATCAGTAATGCAAAAGGGACAGGAAGAAGAACAAATTGGTAGAATTTGCTGTCTGATTAGATTCTAGAGAGAGAGTGAAGCAAAGAAAGATAGGGGTTGAAGTCTATCCAAAATGTCAAATGTTTTATCTGGAGATATAGGTTGTAGAAAAGTTAAAAGATAAAGACATGAGCTATACATATATATGTATATATCTGTACACACACATATATGTATTTATATGTATACTATATATACCTGTACATACTTTCCGAGTTAAAATTATGAACCTTTTTTCTGTCATTCAAGTGCCTCTCTCAGGGAGCGAGAATAAGGCAAAATAATTGGAAAACATCCTTCAGACTAAGTGAATAATCTGAGCAGTAAATAATCTAAGGCAACAAATTGAGCTAATTAGCAAGTAATCAGTGCAAAAAGTGTAAAGATTCAAATTTCCTAAATGGAAGGTAATTATTTAAATATTAACTGTAATGTTTAAGTTACTTATCGTAAGTAGGGAGTAACTCAATTTTTGATTTATTGATCATCTTCATCCTAAATATATTTGACATATCAGAAGTTTTAAGTGACCTTAACTATATCTCTAAATATTTTTAACCAAAAATAGACAGATTATCTGCAAATGGCCCCTTGTATCCATCTTTTAAAACAAACTGTGGCCTTACAGGAGCACAGAGGTTTGGACAATTCGCCTCATGCCTCATGTGAGTTTCAATACCACAATTTTTTTTTTTATGCTTTAAAATTCTACTTATGAAAAATCAATTCTAGCTTTCTTTGACCATTTGAGAATTATTGGATTTCTAATTAGTTCTAGATATGTGTAATTATTGGCTTTTTTTTTTTCCTTTCCTCCCATTAAGGGGAAAAGAGAAAAAAATCCATTTTTAGATTCAATTACAACATATTGTATGCTTTAAATCTTTCTTTATCATAACTCAGTTTAGCTTTCTTTAATCATTTGATAGTTATTTGATTTCTATCAGTTCTAGACCTGTGCAATTATTATTTTTTTATTTTTTTTTTGTCTCCTCCCATTAGGGGAAAAGAGAAAAAATGGATTTTTAGATACTTTTTATTGTTTGTTGGTTTGGCAGAGAATGAATTTTTTCCTCCTTCTTTCTTTATTGTGGATCATTATCAATTTATTTGTGAAAGTATTCCAAAACTTACTGAGGGCAAAGGATCTTACAGCAGTCCCCAATCCCGTGCTCCCTCCCCCTTTCTTTTTTATTTCTTCTTCCTTTGCTCTCTCACCATTTAACATGTTAAACTGCTTATCTGTTTGGTGCGGTTTGTGGGGGAAGCGGTTTTATTTCTATTTCCACTAGTATACGTGTAGAAGCCACTCAGGGGCAGGTATCATTGTCTGTTCTGTTTACCCTGTTGTGTTCTAAGAACACAGAACAATGCCTGGCTCACAGATGTCACTCATCACTTTGTTGTTCTTACCGTCAAATAAATGGGCAGATCTGTGCATCCATTACCGTAAAGAGTCCGTCACACTCTTTGTCAATAGACCCATTCTATTAACACTTAGTTACTGGTGAAAGAGAAATGAAACAACTTTGACTAAATGACACTATGAAAGCTGTCACTTAAAAATAATCACTGAATCTGCAACAATTTCTGCAGATTTGGGGCAGACTATGGATGAAATGAAATGTAGGTAATCCAGTGATTTTATTTCTTGGTTATTCTTTCTTTATGCCTGCAGCTCAGTTCTGGAAAGTTTGCTTGCAACAGCTAATCAGATAAGTATTACTTTACTTAAGGATAAGGAAAGTCAAGTTTGTAATAGCTTTTTTAGAAATGAGCATATTTAACCAAAGACGCTGTAAATTAGCTTCTTTCTCAACTGACTGCACAGCATCACAGATTTCATTAAACTCCTGGTAAATCTATTTCATTTTTGATATAAAATCTAAGTTTCAAGTCAGAGATAACCCCACAAAAAGATAGTTTGCTCATGTTATATCTTTAGAATTCTTAATACATTTACTTTATAGCTTTAGTTAATAATTTTGCAAAATATCAGATCTGAGACAAGTGAGGTCTTGGGCAACTGACCTTCACAGAGCCTCACAGAATCCTCTCTCCAGAGTTCCTACCTCCCTTTCAGTTGTGGGCACCACATTTTGGTCACTGTAGCAATTTCGCACAATTAAGGGGTACTGGGTTTATGAGGTAAGAATAGTCTGTAGAGATAGAATGTTATTTTCAGTGTGATTCTCCTAAGTTTAGTTGTGCAAAACAAGCATGGAATCAACATTAGAAATAGTGGATGGGTGGGGTGTATTTAAAAGATTCTGATACTTGAATAGAGCTACTGTAAGTATGCACATAGATATTTTACTCAAGATTTGTTACTGTTTTCCACCCAGAAGTTTAAAAAAAGCAAAAGCTGTGGCGGGCGCCTGTAGTCCCAGCTACTCTGGAGGCTGAGGCAAGAGAATCACCTAAGCCCGGGAGTTGGAGGTTGCTGTGAGCTGTGTGATGCCACGGCACTCTACCCAGGGCAATAAAGTGAGACTCTGTCTCTACAAAAAAAAGTTAAAAAACAAACAAACAGAGGCTTGCTCAATTGGTGACACAGAGTTGAGAATGGGCAGTGTCATCCATCTCGTTCACAGCACGTTCCTCCTTCTTAGCGCCACATCCGACCCATGATAGCATGCTTCACAGTTCTGTTGAATGAATGCATGCTTGAAGAAATGAATTCGGAAGTGCAAAAGAAGCAACAGAACGGTCTTAAACCCAGCACAACCAAGTTGTAAGGCCCACACTCTGGCTAATACAGACAACTCATCTGCCTCTTCTTCAACACTAAGCACCCACCCAGCTCACAATTAAAAGGAATAGAAATGAGAAGGTCAAAGAAAAAAACCTTTGAGGAATTTGAAAAAGCAGACTGTATTGTTAATACTACTTTGAAAAAACTGAAATGTTCCCCTTATGGGCAAACCTTTCTTATAACATTTTTTTCTCTCTAACAGAATTACATTTTGTATAGGCATTGTTCTTATCCCATCAAGTTGCAAAATGATATGACTCTAATCTTTGGAAATGTTTTAAGAAGAGACATGACATTCTTCTTAGCCTGTTTATTGAAAACATAAACATTAATCCTGCATTAATCTTTGATGTATTTATATTCTATCTTTATGAAACTTCCCTCTATTTGATTTTATCAAAGAATTAATGGTCTAAAATTTTCTTTTTGATATTTATAGCCAAGCAGAAACATCCATAGAACTTCTCAACAAACTCATTTTTAGAGCAGGTGGGTGGGAGGGAATTATGAGAACAGATTTTTCTTACAACTAAGTCATGTCATTTCTTTAACAACATCAGTGTACTTTTGCTTAAATCTCTTAGTTAGACAAGCTTCTCACCATGAGTGTGTCAGAAGAAAGATCTTCTACATTCTTTTGATATCAGAACATTTTGTGTTACCAACAACCTGGTATTTCAGGTCTTCTCCTGAGCCTGCATTCAGTGCTAAGGAGGAGTGGAGAAGACTATTGAAGTTCAAACTCCGTGACTTCCTTCTCCAATTTTCAACATGGCTCTAGACCCAAACTATAAAGTGTTACCAAGGATCTAAATCTGGCTTATCCGTATGAAGACCTGTGGTGTACAAATTACATTAAAATAATTGAAGAGGCTGCCGTAACATGAAACTTATTTATACTGATACATTACAGAAAAGTTCAAAATAACATAAATGTGATTAAACTTTAACAAGATAAATCTTTCTCGGTCTTATCCCCTCTGGCATACAGATGCATAATGCTTTTCAAGAGATTGGTGTAGCCTCTGAGAGACAATCAGTTGTGTTTTAAATTGTAAACTGTTTAGGAGAAATAATCATACACTTAGAATTTTCAATTATATCTGTATATTTATATATACTGACATATACATGCATACGACTAATTGTGTGTATGTACGTAAATGGACGTGTGTATAAAAATGTCTACATAAGTGTGCATGTGTGTACATAATTACAAATAACTGATAAATTCTTACCATTGGGATTTATTCTTGTTGCATTAAAGAGCTTGGTTAGTTTTTTTTCCACCATTTTCCAGAATATCTAGTATATATTCTACATATATTATATGTTTAGATACAACAAAACAATTGAGCACCATTAATATATTCACTTTATATTTACATATAATGCTGGTATTAGGAGACAGTACCTTATGGTAGCAAATATCAAAAGACTCTGGTATTAGTCCCAGTTTTGTTATCAGTCATGTGAACTTAAAGAGGTTTATTATAAAATCTCTGGACCCAGAATATTTCATGTTACCATCAGTTTACTAATTTATAAAATGATTATTCTAATTTGTTCTGATTATCTCACAGAGCATTTGGGAACATCACATCAGATTTTATTAGAAAGTTTGAAGACAAATCCCATAAACATGAATAGTATTAAGTCTTATAATAAAACAAATGATACAACAGAAACAAATTCTTTATTTTATACATTCTGATGTACAAACTTAATTGATTTCTTAATTTTTTTCAATATATACAGATTTTTATTAGTGGGGTTTCCTATATATTTAGTTTAATTCAACAGATAGCAATTGAGCACCAGTATGTGCCAATCTTTGAGACTGGCATTGCAGGAAACATAAAATTAATAAGAAATAATGCCTGCTCTTAAGGAGCTTACAGTCTCTGTTCAGAAAACAAAATAAGGACCCAATATTATCTCATAAAGCAAAATATCTATATTTCTTAAAAGAAATGTCCAAAAGTGTTATGAATTTCAAGAAGGTTATCTGGTGAAAATGTAGCATTTGCCACGTCTGGTCAAGACTTGCCACCACCACCAAGATCATAAGCTATAAGCCACGCGAGTGAAGTGGTGTATAAGGTAGAACTTGAAGACTTTAGAAAGGGCGAGTATGTTCTAGTAATAGGATGCTTTCCAGTAAGGGTGCAATGCATAGTAATCTGGCACAGTATATTACACACATTTAAGAAAAATTGTGGGTACACGCTTAGGCATTTCTACTTTACTCAGTATACTATAGGTAGACACTAATGATCCCTGAGCAGAGGACTGGTATGTTTGAGGGTCTGCATTTTTGTAAAGATGTTCCAGTCTATTTAGGAAAAGTAATTTGAAGCAGGTGACGAGTTTGAGAATGGGGGGCATCAGGTGATGACATGAGCTAGGAAACTATTGCACTGTGTAGGCAGGTGAAAATATAAGTCCGAATTTCTGTGAAAGCAGAATGGAATTTAGGAAGGGTTAAAGAAGACAAGGAGCTAACATTGATTACATTTTGAATACAAGGAAAATGGAAGTAAAGATGTTCTATGGGTTTTCAATACAGTTGAATAGGCATAGTTGACTGGAAAAATGGGAACATAACGGTGTCCATATTAACCAAGATAGAGAATTCGGAAATTATTCTGAATTCAGGAGAAAAATTTGGTTGCCAGAAATGAAGAGTTAGCTGATTTCTAAATTTGACCGTGGAGTGCAGGATTCATCATACTTTTTGATGCCAGGACTGGAGAATGGGTCGATTTGGAGGTCGCCCAGTGAGATGCAGTTCTTACAATGGATGGGGTGGGACTTAAAAAAAGGAACAAACCCTTGGGAAACACCTACAGTCAAAAAAGAAATTTGGGGCATGTGAAGCAATAGATAATATCAAAAACAATCAGGGAAAGCCAGTACATATAGTAACATATGCCAGTGTCTTTAATTTCACAATTAAAAGTGTGATGAACAACATTGAAATGAATGAAATGACTGAAGAGAATCAATCCTTGGAGAAGTCTTTGGACTGGGCTTCTAAGGGATCAATGGTGGGGAAAAACAGTCATTCATGGTTGTTTAATGAACAAAACGAAATAGTAAGGAAAATAAGCTTGAAGTAAAGGGGACTCACAGTAAAACATGAAGAGAGCTTACAGGGAAGGAAGGGGACGGATAATAAAATACATGAATGTTCGATTAAACTTTTGAGAAATGTTTGAAGGGAAAATACAATAAAAGAAATATATTTTGTTTAAATAATGAAGAAAGGATTTTCAGGGGAACACGTGTATGAACTGAGACCAGGCCTGAAGTGGGCAAAGGGAAGGGGGGCTTAGAGCACTTGAGACTCAGGGTGTTGAGTGAGAAGCAGCCCCGGGGAAACGAAGGAAAAGCTCTGCTTCTGAAGCAACAGGAACAAGAGTCAGAGCAGAGGATAATTCATTTGTTCATCTAAATTTGATTATAGGTTGTACAATTGGCTCTGTCCTGGGGAGTCCCAGTGCCCAGCAAACAGAGAAGAGAAGGCTAGTTGGTGAGACGTAGGCGAGTTGTGCAGGCTTTGTAGGCTACTTTAAATAATTCTGTCTTGATTTGGTGGGCAGTGGGAAGCCATTAAAAGGCTTTACAGGGGAAAGTGAACTTATTCTGTCTATGTACACTCTCATAAGCTATCCTGCAGGGAATGACTGGCGGGGTCGGATGTGGAATCTGTGATGAGAAGGTTGTGGCAGTTTCTTAGCACAAGTTCACGGTCACTTGGTCTAGGGCAATAACATGAGAGATGGCAGCTATTTTGTATTATTCAAAATACATTCAGGAGGCAAAAATAAGCAAGGGAATGATGAACGGGGAGGCATCGAGGCTGATCCCCAGGTTTCTGGCTTATATTCTAGTGACTGTTGGTGCTATTCTAAGTGCAGGAAAAGTGGACAAACAGTAGATGTTAATGCACCAGTGTAACACAAGGTTTCCACGTTCTTATTCAGTAGTGGTTATGAAAACTCAGCCACATAATCTTAGTCCCGTTTCTGAGCAGTAAAAAGCCTGGGTCAGCTGTCTGGCTGTGACTGGCTGTGTGTGTCAGTTTAGTTCAGCGAGCTAATCAGGATAGGGTTTAATCTACAGCACTGGCTTCAGCAGCACACACACAAATCAGCAGAGCCAACCAGGCCAGAAAGATGAAAGAAATGTGTCCACTGCGAGGGAGATCACTTACATGTGCTGTGTTCTATTTTCCAGACAAATAAATGAAGCTGACAGACCATAATTGAGATCAATAAATAGTTAGTATCCAGGTCGTAAAGAACATGCCCGTTACACTCTAACACAGAAATTCTGCTTATTTCTTTTATCATGGAATGCTTTATTGTTTTTTTTTTCTTGGCTGGGGCAGGTTTGAACCCACTACCTCCTCCATACAATGGGGCCGGCGCCCTACTCCTTTGAGCCACAGGCGCCACCCAGAATGCTTTATTCTTACTCATCATTAATGCACATACTGTAGTTTTCCTAAACTTACAAATAAGATTTTCACTTTCTTCCATTAATATTCCCAACCTAAACTTTTGAATCAAGTGCTCCTCACCAAGTCGAGCATATTTTGACTCTTCAAACTACCTGATGTTCTCTGCTGATGTGCATGATTAAGTAATATTTAGCCCTTGCTAATTATCCCATTTGCATATCCACGCACCTCCCCAGGAAGACATATCCTTCCTGTTTTATGCCTCCATATAGAATGCTTAACTTTATTTGTGGGCTGTTCAAATCCAGAAAAGATCTACTTCTGAATAAGACCCCCAGTGCCCCGCCAGAGTAAACCTTTCCTTGCACTGAGCCATCTTCTTCCTTTTGACTCCAAAGTTGTGTTTTTTCAGGCTAAAAAATTAACATATGTTTAATAAAAAAAAAAAAATGAACCCAGGAAGAAAATGAATGAGTAGAAAATGAAGCTGCCTAGCTCTCTATCTGTTAGATAGGAAGAATGCTAGCAGTCTGGAGTACACATGTTTTTATGAATATAGCAGATGATATATGCATAATGTTACATATTTCTTTAACCAAACAATCTATAGTGGACACATTCATATGTTAGTACACACACTAGATGTTAAGTTTGAGCACATTTTTGGAAATAGATTTCTTGCCTTTCTAAAAATGAACCAACGTCTTAGTTTGGCTCTGTGAAAAGCAGGCTTTGAGATGAGGATTGCAGTATTTCATCTGGTGGATAAAAATTCCTTGGCGATGCCAAGGAATTCTAGTAGTGATGGGAGGAAGTGAGAAAGGGAAGGTAAGGCAACCGAAAAAAGATTGCTTTTAATCCAGGGACCACTGTGGGCAATGAACTTGGTCCCACGGGAGAACTCTGAGAGGCGGTAACAGGCTCCTCGGAGTTATTTTCCGTAGGGCTAGAAAGCCGGGAAGTGGAACAGGGGCTGCTGGGGCAGGGTGTCTGGCTCTGGTGGTGGTAAATTTCCTGGCAGCTTTGCACTACTGTCATGGGCAGGGTGTGGCTCCTGAAGAAAGCTCTCTGGCAATTGTCAGTCCCCAGCTGCTCTGTGCTAGTAAAGCTGGAGTAGATACAAGAACGGACAACTGTACTTTATTTAATGTTGCATTTCAGATGGGCATTTAGATGGTTTCCAACTGTTCTCACCATTTTACTGTCACATTATCTGCATACATGACCATATGCATGGCTGTCTATTTTTTTCATTAGATAATTCCTCTAAGTGAAATTAATAAGTTATTCAAAACATTAAAGGTTTTAATCTTTGGGTGTGTTTTAGGATAAAGAAACAAAACTTTCTTCTGTTTATATAATTTGATTTTATGGAACAGTCAGATAATACATGATTACATTTAGGTATGACATTCTACAGTTAGATTTAATATTTAAAATATACAAATTGTTAGCCACATTTATTTATAATTTCACCCATTCCATCATTGTTATGAAAAAATGTCAATATTTTGAACTAAAATATATGTACCTAACATTATGGCAGGACTAAATATGTGTTCAACTTTCTATCTTAATAAAGGCAACATTGATTCTGAAATAACAATAGGGGAAAATCTTTAGTTCTAGACAAAGTATCCTTAGGGTCTATACCAAGAGCACAAACCATATAGGAAAAAATAATACATTATACCTCATCGAAATGAAAAACATTTTACCTGGAAAATACCCTGTGAAAGGATGAAAGGCAAGGTGCAGAATGGGAGAAGATATATCTGAAGCCACATATCCAGCAAATGATTTATATATAGAATATAAAAAGAACTCTCAAAACTTACTGGTTTAAAAAACCGCAATTAGAAAATGGGCAAAGGACACGGCTAGACATTTCACAGAAGAGGATATTCAGATGGCAAATGAGAAGAAGTTCAACTTTATTAGCCTTTAAAATGCAAATTAAAAGCATAATGATCTGAATAGTTAAAATTAAAAAATAGCACTGACAACAACATATGCTGGTGAGAGTGTACAGAAATTGTATTACTCATACATTTCTGGTAGGAATGTACAATGATATACTTCGTTTGGAAACAATTTGGCATTTTCTCATCAAACTAAACACAGGACTACCATATGGCATGCTCTGGTGCTCCTGGACATCTATCTTGGAGAAATGGAAGGCTGCATTTATCCAAAACGTGTACATGAATTTGTAACAGCCCCACCCTGGAAACAACGCAGATGTCCTTCAATGGGTGAATGGGGGGATACGCAGACTTCCGCACGTGCATACTGCGTAATATTACTCAGCAATAAAAAGGCACAATCTATTGGTATATACCACAACTTGGATAAATCTCCAGGGAATTAGGTTGACTGAAAAAAGCAACCTCCCCAAATTTATGTAGTGTATGGTACAATTTACGTGGCATTCTTGAATTGACAAAGCTGTTGACATGGAGAACAGATAAGTTGTCAGGAGTATAGGTTGGATCAGAGGGAGGGAGATGGATTATAAAAAGGCAATAATAAGGGACTCCTGTGGGGACTGAACTGTTGTATCTTGACTATGGTTGTGGATACATGAACCTATTGATGTGATAAAAATACGGAGAATTAAATACAGACATACACACAGTCAAAGGCAAATAAAACTATGGCATAAGACCAGAGCGCTGCACCAATGTCAATGTGGGTGTGACATCATACTACAGTTTTACAAAGTGTCACCGGGGTCAGTAGGTGAAGTGAAAATGAAGTCTGTGCATTATTTCTTAAAACTGCAGGTGAATCTAATGATATCAAAATAAAAAACTATAAAAATTAGCAACATTGCTGTCTAGAATGACATACTTGTGCTTATTCACTAATAACTGTCTCATTTTCCTAAGTTTTTTATGATCTACTATAACCATGTTTATTCAAAAGTCATTTAATTTTAAAGTAATTCCAGAGAACTTTCTTTGTTTCAGAGCTAATGTAATTCATACCAGATACAAGTAAAAAAGAACATTAGAATATTTGAATCATTAAAATATTGTGGAAAATTCTTATCTATCTTCAATAGAAAACAAGGAAAAGGAAATAAGAATTATTCATAAAAAGAAATTTCAAAAAACATATTGAGAAGATATGTTACTTTATTAAGCTAATATTTGGGGGTAAAAAAACATTCTTTCTTGGATAAATACTTGATATGCCTTACTTCATCTAATCGTCATGGTGCTTTGAGGTGGTACCGTCCTGTCTTTATAGGTCAGCAAGCACAGAGGGCTCCTTGGGTGCCAGGAACGTGCTGTGTGTTTTACATATATTAGCTCATTGATGAGAACATACATTATCCACCTTTCCTGATAGGAGGAAGCCAGGAGGTCTGGCTCCAGATCTCTCTCTGATATGTTCAGGGGACACTAAGAGACAAAGATTTTAAACCACATAGTTAAGTCCACACAGGTAACATCAGGACTTGAACTCAAGTTCTCTTCACTACGCTACACAAATGCTTATCAAATTGTGTTTTTTAAAAATATATACACAAGTAACTTAAGCCACTTGTTTCAAACCTGACCCTTTCCTTTTCCCCAGCTCTGCCGAATCCAGGCCTCTGGTACTAAGACCCTGGAATCTGAATTACTGACAACCATCCGTGGAGACTTTGATTAATATTAAGGTCTGAGTCTGAATGCTTTCTAATACGTAAAGTAGGTTTCCTGTGGGGCCAAATGAAATATCTGGTAGAAATATAAATGATGCTATATTTCATTAATCTTAAGGTTCAGTTTTGTTTCATAATTTAGCATCTCTGAAATAAGACTGTCTGCTATAACTGGTGGTGCTTTGCAGTCCTAGTAAAAAAAGAATGCTTTTTTCTTCTCAGTGCTACATAAAATATTGTTTTAGATTATTAAAATCACAGGTTTCACTAGATAAATAAAAAACAAAAGATATTGTTTATTAAGCACTGTTCTTTTTACTCTTAGGTCACACGGGAACAGGTGCCCTTCTATATCCTAGCAGACACAGGGCTCTGGAAAGATGATTGTAAGTCATGCAGTTACCTAGAGTCACGTTTACCACGGGCATGTCTCTACCCATTAGGGGGTAGAGCGGATAAAATGATGTGTTTGAGAATACTTTGCAAATGATAAATTGTTATGTAAATGGCATGTGTGTATGAATTTGGGTGTAAGGGTGGGCTTGAAGTACGATTATTAGAGAAAATGGAGATAAAATACTCATTTCCAAACTTGGCACAGGTACAATATAGTGGGCGTTGTGATTTTGAACTTTCTTCTTTCTCGAAGAAGAGCAGGCATATTAATAGTTCCTGTTACTGCTTGCTATGCTCTAAGAAGCTGAGCATTTTATGCAGATTATCTTATTTGAGCCCCCCATTCTATGCAATACCATATTATTGTTATTATTTACAAGAGAGAAAACAAAGTTGTAAGGATGGTAAATAAATTGATTAAAATTATATAATGAGAAAGCGGTGGGGTCAGAGGGTGAAGAGAGGCAATTTGAGACAGGAACTTGCTGAAATAAATATTAAATAAAAGTTGCTCTAGACCAACCCATGTACTTTGAGTTTAAATAACACAGGAAGGAAAAGGTGGGCAGAAAGGCCAAGTTGTAGCTACGTCTCTGAAAAAGGAAAAGCAAGCAAGACGAACAGGTGGGAAAATATTTGTAAATACGTTTATTGCAATTCCTTTTTAAACGTACTTGGTTTCAATACTCTACTTTCATTTTCTAGATTATGTGGCCCCACCGAACGCATTTCATTATGAAATTTTCCTTTTCTGCTGATCTGAACACCCGCCGTGCCCTGTGCCCTCTTGTGTTGCTGCCCTGTGAGTTTGCCTGCTGTGTTCTTTCAGCTTTTCATGTATCTGAGAGCGAGACATTCTCCTCATTCAATCAGCATTTTCTTCTATTGGGTATGTGATCAAAAAATGTGTGACAGAGGTCGTCTCTGAAGTCCCATCACTCCATCTTTTGCTTCTCCTTATTTCTTAGTTCCTCCCAAGAATGTGAACTAGTTATGTGCCCGACAACATTTGGGGCTAATATCTTCCCATTAGGGGAATACTTGTAGGTTGAAAGAAGTGTAATGGAGAAAGTGACGCTGAGGAGGATGGGATGGATGGCTGGGGGGGACTGCAGACCCTCGCGGGAGAACTGACTCAGAATAGGCGCTGTTAGGAAACCCCAGCTACTGCTGCATTGGCAGGGGGAAGCCTGTGGATTCATGCAAAATCCCAATCTTGGACAGGATATTGTCAAAATCTAAATCAATATAAAAGGAAACATGCATGTTTATTTCATTAAAAAGTTCTAACAGACACCGTACTACTTATTTTTTTAATTAACAATTAATTAATTATTGTATTGCTGCCGCATTTTAATCTTGTACCATCCTTTTATTTTGAGCTCCTTGGCCTGTTGAATTATGTTAAATTTGGAAACTAAAAACATAATTCACAGTAGAAACAGATTAAAATAATGAAAATTAATAGTTATCCATTCAGTATTGTTTCCCATTTTGAAAATTAAATTTACTTATTATTTTTGTTCTTTTTGTAGAAATCTAGTAGTTTTTGCTCTGTAAAATGTTATCCACAACTAAATACCTTCTTATTTTTTAATTTTGTTTTACAATTCCAATTATCATGCAACTCTTACAAATATTTGCTGAATATACTACATTTCAAGATTAGTGAATGATTAGATCCCCCAAAATAGGTACTGCACCAGACGCTAGAAAGAAAACTAAGACTTGGATTTTAGCTAGCGTTCACATGATCTCACTTTTCATAAAACTAAGCATGATATTCTATAATTAAAGCATTTTACTTGAATGAAGCGATTCTATAAAGTATTATGTATAATCCTGGAATCTAACAAAAAGCACACAGAATTAGTCTAATTTTCCTTAGTTTAACCATAAAACAACTGCATTTGAACATTAACGACATTTGCCCTTTCATTAAGAAATATAATAGCTTTCTGTTAAACCAGGAAGTGCCAGAAAATTGTGTTGCAAATGTTTCAACTGCTGCTTCAGTTGCTTCCCATTTCTGTCAGGACACAGGAGGAATCTTCAGTCCATAAAATTTCATTGACTTTTGAGTGAAAGCTGAAACGGATGCTTATTTCCTAGGGTCTTTGACGAAGTACTAAACATACATCGAAATCGTGAATTACTTCAATATTCATTACATCAACAGTCTCCATAGAACCTAGGTTCCATAGATACCACTGAAAATGCAAGACACTTTCTTGCCTTGGAGGAGTTATATAATAATTTCCACTTGGGAAGCAAATATGCAGACGAGAGAATACTTTAAAGTAATCCAAGTACTATAGAAAATAAAAATGGAGTAAGGCCCTTACTTGAACTATTAAATTAAAATGGCATACGAAGAGTAACTAGTAATTAATACATCATTAGTGAGCAGTCGGAGGGTTGACTTTCAAACACTGTTAATGGATCTGTTAGTGTTAATTGAATCTACCTTTCCAAAATTGTATCAAGATAAATGATATCAAAGGTAAAAATAAAGCTAAATCATCAGTAAGTAGACCATAAGCAACTTAGTTTTTAGGATTTCATTAATACTTTGGTTTATCAAATTATTGTCAAGAAGCCTTGTGTCCCCCAGAAGACTTGCATTTAGCCTAAAAGTGTCCCCGTGAAATACATGATTAAAAGTATCTTCCTGCATAACATTAGCACCATTAAACTGCAATAATTTCACATATTACACAGAAGCTCAGAGTTACTAGATTGAGTTATAATTCTTAAATCACATTCATTCAGGAAGATTTTAGTCCCTACTTGTTTAACACAATCTTATAAATGGTCCCTCACAAAGGATGTAAAAATCAACACAAATCTTAATGGGCTAATTGTGCTCACTGCAGTGTTGAATCTATAAAGGGTTTTCAGATGGCATTTTCATCTCAAATTGCAAACATAATTGCCGTTCCAAATATCTTTTTGTCTCTAACTTAAGTGCTTATTGACAGCAGAAATTTCCCCCAAACACTAATAGAGTATTTAACATAATTTCATTTATTGAAAAAAAAATCCAAGGGAAAATAATAAACAACTATCTGAAACTATTTAGCAGAAGAAAAATATCAAAAGGAAAATGTAGTTAAATCTAAACTGTAAGATCTCAGATGTAACTAATAATATTCAATATAAATTTAACACAATCTTTGTTTAAACTTGTACATTTAAATATACTGATGAGACTCAAGAAACAAAAATGAAGTCCTGGAAATCCAGGACAACAATTAAGAGCCATACAAAAACAAACGGAAACTAACAAACTAATCCCTATTGTAAAGAATTTCCCATTGTCTTATTTAAAAATAAGAGTACATGTCAACTCAACTCATGGAAAGTTAATACAGTTGAAATTAAATTCAATCAGTTGTAAATATTCCCTTGAGAAAACTGTTTCTGTTTCTTCCCCAAGTATGACCTTTGCCCTACTCAAAATTTTCAACTCCAATTCCTTAATTTCAGAATATTCAATGTAGATTCAGGGTAGTGAAATCATCAGTCGTAACTTATTAAGCTTTAAATTAATAACGTCAATAATGTAATCCGTATACAAATAGATGGAAGATTTCTCTCTCTCTTAACTCTCTGTTCTGTTTCCAAGCAGATGTGAACATATGATGGATTGATTTTGAACTGACATATTTCACATGAAGATTTTAAGTTTTTAAGTCTTTCTTGTTCTATTAATAGTAACATATATGTTTAGTTATAAATATTATGGATATTTAGCAAAGAACTTTTCATATTAAATTGGGGGAAAAAAGGAAAAGGTCTGATCATTCCGTGGTAGCTTTTCTTGTAAGTAGAAGTAGAAAATGCCAGACATTGTTTTTTTAAAAATAAGCTGTAAGAAAACGAATTAAACTGGCCAGTCACGAAGGGAACATTGTAGGAAAGGAAGTAGTTTGGGATTGAACCCTATAATTTTATTGTTTTCACAGAAAATGCAATAACTCCTCATTGACATCAACTACCCAGTTGCAAGAAGAGTAGACCTTCTGCCTTGGTGAGACAATTAGAAAGCAGTCACCAACCAAGAAGCAACGAAATGGGACAAAATTCTTCCAGTTATACGTCTGTTGAGTGGCCCTGATCTTTAAAAGGCACGTTAAAAGCAAAAAATACAGGAAAAAAGATTTGTGGGAAAGAAAATGCATTCAAAAGAATACTTTGAAATCAGTCTATCAAAATCAGCCTGGTTTGTCACAATCTTTCAAATCATTAACTAAGACAAACAAAAATAGATCATGAAAAATAAAAGCACAGCCAGTTTCAGACAGTCTGACGTACATAACTAAATGAATTAATTGTTCTTTGAATTACACATTTTATTGACATATAAGTTTATTATAAAGTCTTTAAAATAAAAATGCATGTTTGTACAGTTAGTACAGCTGTAGTTTGTATTTCATCATATTTTAAAATAAAAAAGTAAGGAATGGGATTATTTTTACTATTGTTACATGATATAACTGACTAGCTGGGTTCTAATTCTGATTATTATAATTATCATAATTCATTGCCATGCCAAAGTCAATTCCGTGATACATGTGAAATGAAATACCATTAGTTCAGCCTGTTGTATGACCCTGTGGTATGTTGTGTACCATCCATCTTTCAAATCTCTTTAAAGAAAATTTAATGGCAGGCCAAACTTCTGACCGAACGAGTACTGTGAATCACATGGAACCAGGACACATTTTAAGTCAGGGACACACAGCATATTGTAATTAGTAATAGAAATAAAAAACAAGTAACAGGAATAAAGAAAAAAAACGAGGCTAAATATGTATATAATGTACAAAGGAAAAGACTCAGATTTTTAAAAAGGACAAAAGAGTCATGTTATTTTTTAAGACTGCATAGTCAATGAATATTTAATATAACTCTTACATATATAGTTTGGTATCTTATTCTCATTTGGGGGTTTGTTGAAAAGTAGTAATATTAAACATTATTTGTTACTTCTGGCAACTTTAGTGAATTTAGTGAATTTCCTCATATAGAAGATGACATCAGTTCTAAGATGCATTTAAATGTCACTACACAGAAATGCTGCTGACTGAAATTAAAATAGGCCCGACTGCAGAGATATTAGAGAAACAAGTATCTATCTCTCAACTGATCAGACGGAGTAATGCTCCCATTTAGTTGGTATCAATTACTGGGAATATACAATGTAAGTTAAAAGCTCCCTTGCCTGATGCCTTCCGGTGAAAGAATAAAAAATATTGGCATCAATTATACTTCGGATCTGTTATCCAAATGGAAAAAGAGAAATACAGTGGTTAGTCCAACTCATAATAAATACAAAAACAAATTAAGAAAAGGAAGGCTGGTGCTAAATGGGTGTTTTAAAGTCATTATTATTACTAATATTAAAGAAGAAGCTACTTAACACAGTTTAAATTTCATTTATCTCAGTGTTTTAAACATTTCTGCATTGTTATCCATTTACTTTCAATTAAAGCAACTGAACATTTGATTGGAAGTAAGAATCATTGATTCTAAGTTTGTTGGTTTATATAAATGATCCAGATCCACTTGAGATACACATTTTCATTTATTACCATCTCAATAAGTCTGATTGCCCTTTTGTTCTTTACAATCCCTTGCAATTTCTCAAACATTTAATTGAAATTAATTTTTGAAGTACCAGCCAGTTCTCATCAACTTCTGAAGCAGTGTGTACTCTTCCTCTATGAGAGGTTGGGAAAAGTTTTAGTATTTATGAGCGTTTAGCAGTAGGATTGAAACTTTCCTTTATAGCAATTTCTTAGTGAATAATCACTTAGGAAAAAAATGACTATTTTCCTGGAAAGGACATATGCGTATTCAAAATATTCTGAAAACAGGTTTTTTGGGGGAGCTATTGCTTTGTTTTTATTTTTTATTTTTTTGCAAAAACCTTATTCAAATCAACTTAAGATCAAGGAAAAAAAAGGCAATGAGTTAAGCCTGCCTTTTTAGATTTAAAATATTTTTTATTGATATTATCAGCAATGAGAGCCCAGAAAACCAATTTAAAAGGGCAAACTAACTAACAGAGGGTAGTTGAGAGAACGGGTTAGTTACCACAAAGTCAGAGTGAACGGAGATTTTTAAAATATTAAGCTAAGTGCCCCAGATATTTTTTACTTGAATATCTTTGGTTTGATAAAATAGATTTTGAAATTCTGAAAAAATTTTAATATGTCTAATTTGTTCAAATAAATTATGAAATTCATTTGCTTATGCTGTTTAATTTAAAGGACTTGGGTTAGCTCAATTCTGTAACTGCCTAGATACTTAGACTGGTCCTCTTTTTAACTATGAAAATATACATTAAATTTCAAGTTTCACATTTTCCCTTCTAATCTTTAATTTTTTTAATATGTATTACAAATATAGGACAGTGCATGAGGGCGTTCCCATTAAAATTTCTTCCTGTCTACAGGAAGTATAGTGTGTATGAAGCATTGAAGATTTTTCCCATGGTAAAATAACCAATAAATTGTACAAATAATCTCATTTTAGTGATAAGTGAAAACTGTTCAACAAACACACATACGGCTTGTCATACCTTACCTGGAAAGAGGCTTTATTGAACAGAGCTGTAAAATTATATTTTAAATTGAATTACTGAATTTGCACAAACATTTCTACAGATTTTTTTAAATCAAGCTTTGTCATTTTTCCACTACATTTTGTTGTGCTTTTTATATTAATATTTGCAAATTTTATAATTTAATTCTTGTGTCCCAATTACTTGCATAATCAGTTTTTTAAATCATAATCCTGGGGTATTGAAAGAACGTATAATAATAATAATAAATATTCTTCTTTAGACAAAAGTCTTTTTAAATGAAGTTAAAAGCTGAGATAATTTAAGGAAAAAGATCTTCAAATTTTCATAACCAACAGGTTTAAGTGAAATTTACAATGCATTGGAAAACTGGCTGGTTAAAGGTACGATTTGTCCTCAGGTAGCTCAAAATCATTTTTACAGGTTTTTGTTTTTTTGTAAAAGTGTTTTTTAATCTTGGTAAAATAATAAAATAATATTTCACAATTTGCACAGAGTCTGACTAACGGGCAGAGGCATATTACCCTCAATGTTTAGAATAAAGCCAGATCTTTCAGGCCCAGTTCCGCTGTAGAGTTTGTATGCACTGCAATCACAAACATTTTCTTGTTCCCTCTAAAGCTCGGGCCAATTTCATTTCAAATGGAGGTTAGAGTAAAAAAAATCACTTTTGTGTTTTACCACCTTCTGCGCTATTATCTTAACAACCTTTTGCTCTGGTTGACCCATTTAATAACCTGGAAGAAAAAAAGGGTTGCTCCATGTCTGGTCTCAATGGAAGTTATTTTCTAATGGACAATAAGCCGAAAGGTCATGGCTGTCTAGGAGGTTAAACAACAGATATCCTGTCTGCATGGGCTTACGCAGCAGCTCCCGTCCTTGCTTCTTCAGAAGCGGCTTTGTTGTCTTGCCTGCGATTTGCACTTGTAGGCTCTGTAGTTTGTTTATAAAATAGTTTTACACAAACCACTCTTAGCAGTGCAAGCTTCTGAGTTGAAAATTATTCAGGCTTGTTTCATTGAAGGCACTTGGTTTCCATGGCAATTTATAAAAGATGGTGGTTTGGTTTCTTCATTGGAATAGATGACGCAGTTTGGGTGTTCGAGTGGCCGCAAGCAAACTCCGATAAGCCTGTGTAATATGTAAGCCCAGGTTTACCATCCTGGATAGTAGTGCATGCAAAAAGAGACAGCATACAGTTATCTAGCTTAGCCATGGGAGAAAAAAATAATAATAAAGGTGGGAAGGGGATAAGGTGGGGGTGGGGGGACATGAATGCTTTAAATAATTCTGAGTTCGGGTTATTTTCAAGGAAGGGTAACAGCCAAAGGTAAAAGGGCCTACATTTATTTAATTCTTTACGTAAAACCTGCTCAAAAGGAAAATAAATGCCAGCTCTTCACGTACCCTGTTTACAGTGAGGTTTTTGTTGGCAGGCCATTAGGTATCCATGGTAACAAGCAAACTATTCATTTGAAACAAAACCAGCCGTGACTTTGTGCTTTGACAAGGATTTCTATAGCTCTTTTTTTTTTTCCTTTTTTTTTTTTTTTTTCCAGAGTTCAACCAGATGATGCTGTAATCTTTTTAGCCACAAAAGCACCTGAAGGTCTCTTCTCTACTCAGGTCAAGATTATCTTTTATGTGTAGTTTGGAATAAGTTATGCTTCCATGATGTCTTTTTATCCCCAGTGCTTAAAAAAATTTGTTTTTATTATTCTATTTTTGAGTCAGTAGTCAGTGGAGGAATCTTTGGTAGTTTGTTTTTTCAATGTCCATTTACAAAGACTCTTTCTTCATGCCAGTGCCTGGTGAATCTTTTATAGCCTCTGCCAGAATAAGGTCACCTTCGAGGACTTAGGATAGAGATGAGGACGATAACCGGAAAAAGCCATATATGAACCAAAATCCCAACAGCACCATCAACGGAATCTAAAGATAAGGAAAATAAACACCAAAAAATAAAGGAAAGTAGAGTAAACCTTCTACTGAGCTACCAACACAACTTGGGTGAACTAACAAGACAACTTAAATATACAGGAAATATTTTTGGACAATGTTTGTTTTTGTTTGGTTTTGTTTATTGCCTTCATTGCTAAGGCAAGTAAAAAGGAAAATACTTTGAAAATATGGTAAGGCATTGGATAAAATAAAAATATTTGCAGATTGAAAACTGATACACGATAGCCTGAAAACTTGTTTGTAAGATAGTCACATAGGTTTGGGGTCGAGGCAACCTCAGAGTTCTGCTAAACACACGAAAGCATGGGCTTGGAGATACTTAAAAGTCTTGAAAAAGATGAGCTTTTTGTTTTTTCAAGCTTCTAAAAATGTTTAAGCTTGAAGACTAAGAGAAAAATTGCTCTTAATGAAAACTAGGAAGGGATGGTTATGGGTAGAAAAATATTGCAACTAGATTTTCTATGTTTAGCTCAGTCCATTACCTGTCAATTGTGTAAATAATTGTCTCTGTTGATTAACTTTTAAAAGCACTACGAAGTTCATTCCAACCCAAAATCCCTTCCACCAATCTGCCTTGAGAGTCCTACTGCAATTGGTATTTTAGTCAAAGCCAGAATCCCAAGGCTGCCTCCTAGAGTGCTTGTCTTAACACAGGCATTCCCAATAATTCAGTAACCTGATAAAAGTTACAAAATGGCTTTTATCTAGGAGAAAACTAGGCTTTGAAAATTCAGACACCTAACGTTAGTGTCTGATGGTGGGGGCCACAGTACTCTGCACTGCCTGGGAAGGATTGGGAGTCTGAGTAGTTAGGAAGAGGCTTTTGGCTGGTCCGTAACTGAAACTAAGCATTAACTTAATATTCATCAAATAATCAAGCAGTATTCTTCAAAATGGACTTAATGAACGTTAATCAAATAGACACAAATATAATAGAATACTTTCTCAGACCAAATAGAATGCAGCAGAACTTCCATAGCTGACCACCTCCCTACACCAACCACCTCTGTAAGTCGACCTAATTTTCACAGACTGAACATGCACCATGTTTATGCACCGGTACAGTCGCCTCGTCCCAACCTCCATATGCTGACCAGTCCCTTAGGTGGTCAACTTACAGAGGTCCTACTGTATTTTTGTTCAATTAGGATTCTTTTTCCTGACTCACATAGTTTAAATAAAAAATGTCTCCAAAACACATAAATATATCCTACTTAAAACTGCCGCATCTCACTGGATTTATGAGTTTAAGAGAAAAAAATGACGATAAAAACATGCTATTATGTGGTAATGAGGTTCCCCATGGGCTGTGGTGGTCATTTCCCTGTGGCTACTCTCATCAGCTCTGCATTCTCCTCTGGGAAGTAAATTATTTTCTCTTTGCTTTCCTCTTTTACCAAATTTAATTCAATTTATTGAAAATAATTTGTAATATTTCTTTGTGATTGAATTATGAAAACATAAAATTTCTGCAGACAATTGTTAACTTTAAGTTGATGAAATGTGACCGCTATGGATTCATGTGTGAAATTCAATAGGAATTCCATTCTCCTCCAGGGAGAATGCCTGTTCTTCTGTGCATTAGACAAACTTGGTTTCTTTGGGTGGAGCTTCTGAATTAACCAGACGCAGGAAGACATTTTTACTAAATGTATTATGTGAAATGCTAAGGGTGATGACAAGAAACTGTGAGCTGAATGGCTCATTGTTATATGTAATCTTAGTTTTTGTCTTTTTGCAATGCTTAAGAATGGAGTCAATTTAGTTCATATGAGTAATCAGTGAAGAGTTGTAGAAATTTGACTTTCCACATCTAGACTGATATCATTTCTCACTAAATATAGTAAATTAGCAAAGACCATTTTGTTCTGGACTGATATAACATAGATTTTCTTTCTTTTGTATGTGCTTAATAATTGATCCATTATTTGTATAAATTTAGCTTGATTACTATGTCTTTATATGACCACAAAATTAAATCCTTCCATTACAGTCATTTTTAACAGGAATAGTTTTAGATATCCTGGCTTCAAAAGTGTAACACAAAGATGAGGATTTCAAGCGGCAGCTCAATACATAATTCTCATTCTTTTCCATTAGTTATCATTTTTTTAATTTACACATATTCTACTCAAAAATTAACCTGTGGTGAAAAATAAAATTTTAAGATACCAATAAACAATAGCATTCAAACAAGGATACAAAGTGAAAACCAAATTACCAAACTATCTCATAGTTCAGAAAGAAGGTGATTAATTATATAAGAAAAAAATAGAGCTACTTCATTACACACATACGTACACACCAGGGGTCTTTAAAAAAGAGCATTAACCATTTTGACAAAAATGGCTGGCAAAGCTAGGTCTAAAAAATATATTCATAAACTGCTTAGAGGTATAATACAAATACATCTATGGCTGTATAAAATGTGTGCTGAGCATATATATATATATGCCAAATATTTTTTAAAAGTCTCTAAATAAATATATAATAAAAAATCAAAGTAGGATTTTCTTACATGAAATAAAATCAAAATTCTATTTTATCTTAGGCAAACTAGGTCTACAATTGAATTGAATATGTTAATTTAAAAATTAACTCAGTGAGCAGGGCGCCGGCCCCATATGCCGAGGGTGGCGGGTTCAAACCCAGCCCCGGCCAAACTACAACAAAAAAATAGCCGGGCGTTGTGGCGGGCGCCTGTAGTCCCAGCTGCTCGAGAGGCTAAGGCAGGAGAATCGCCTAAGCCCAGGAGTTGGAGGTTGCTGTGAGCTGTGTGAGGCCACGGCACTCTACCGAGGGCAATAAAGTGAAACTCTGTCTCTACCAAAAAAAAAAAAAAAAAAAAAATTAACCCAAACTTTAGGGTCTTAGATAAAAGACATTTCTAAATAAATAAACTAAAAATAAATTTATTTTTAAAAAATTAGAAGATAGTAATTTTCTAGTAGTTATGTTACTTTACCACCACACCAACCAGTCCCAGGAAAAGAACACTCACTCTTAGTTGTGAGGTCCTGCTTCGCACACTCTCCTTCTGCGATGGACACGTCATCGATGGCAATGTCGCCTTCTATGCCTGGACCTCGAATGCCTTCAAAAATGAGCTACAAATGGGAGGAAAACAAACTTAAATGTGGAGCTTTGCTGTGCAGATCAATTTCCACTGAGAAACTGAGGAGACAAATGTAAACTTGTCGGTAATTTTGGCATCTTTTATTCCTGATGTTCTTCAAATTTGTTACATAACGATAAAGCCATACATTTCCATAACAAAATCAGTAATGGGCTCTTCCTTATGTAGTATTAGTTTTTTGCATTTATTTTAAAACAATATTCAATTGAAGAGAATAATAAAATAACAATACTACAAATCATCTTTTAGTTTTCAGAGGTAAAGAAGTTTTTTTATTTGATCTTTCTCTGACACAGATTTCCTTCAATGTTATCTAATTATTAACTCAGAACATTAATTTTCTAGAAATGTATGTTTTTTTCAATCAATTACAGGTTCTTTATAATAGTATTAGGTTTACTGAAGCCCAGAACAAAAATATGAAGGTCTGACAATTAAGTTTGAAAACTCATCTTAGAAAAAGTGCTACACCCTCTTTGCTGAATATCACTCCGGTCACCTTCAAAGGACTCCCTGGCAAGCTATGTACTGATGACAGAGCCTAGTCCACCCTTCAAAGCAATTTTGGAACTCTTTTTCTGGAATGACCATCAGAAGTGTCATCGTACGACACACAAAAACACACAACAATAATCAACCCCACACATCGACACGAACACAGTTTTAAGTTTTTACAACTCACATGCTATAGTTGTAAAAATGCACCAAGTTGTTTTTAAGTGTATGGTGGCAAGTTCGCAAACTTAATTGTCAGACCTGTGTACAATGACAGCTCTGATGGCCATTCCAGAGAAAAGGTTCCAAAATTGCTTTGAAGGGTGGACTAGGCGTGGGCATCAGTACGTAGCTTCCCAAGGGGAGAACTTCGAAGGTGACTGCAGTGATGTTCAGCAATGAGGTATGTAGCACTTTTTCTAAGATGAGTTCACAAACTTAATCGTCAGACCTACTGTATCATCTCTCAAATTATTTGATTTCTATCCAATACATTGAATAGGTTTCTCATTTCCCTAGATTTACCTTGTAATTTGCCTCTATGATTCTAGTCCATTGTGTATTATTTTTGAAA
Source organism: Nycticebus coucang (assembly GCF_027406575.1). Lineage (NCBI taxonomy): Eukaryota > Metazoa > Chordata > Mammalia > Primates > Lorisidae > Nycticebus > Nycticebus coucang. Next base: position 9,781,505 of record NC_069785.1, on the reverse strand, counting down.
CCTTTAGATATTTACAGATCTGTTTATGCTGAATGTTTCATGGAAGACCTTCGAGTTCCCAGTGGAAGCAACAGCAGCGGGCACTGAGGCTTAGTACATGAATATTGGAAAAATAAATGAATAAGATCAGGCTCCCTTTATTACTAAATTTGGGATAAAATGACAGCAACAATTAGCAAATTTATATTATTTCATTTTTATAGAAATGAGTCTTCTAGAATTTTCCCCATAACCCTCAAATTATTTCTTACACCCAGAAAAATCTTTAATCCTTTTGAAAGTAAGAAGCAACTTATGCACTTAGTGGTTCATATTCCTAGAAAAATTTTTATTCCTAGTTTGGTATTTCTAAAGAAAATTTAGCTTCATAAAGTGCTTCCTTTAGTATCAAAAATTTTATGTGCATTTCAAATAAAATTTCTGGTCCATTTGATTACAACAAATGTGAGTAAAGGTTTATTTTTATCAATGTCAAAATTTTTGTTTATGTTTTTGTGTGCCTTTGCAAGCATTTTCTTAAAGACAAGTTTCAGGTGATTTTCAGAGAATTGAAGCTGCTTTTGAGAAACTGATTCACTATTCTTTGATATGCTATCATAATTATTTCCATGGAAAAGTCCAAGTGGTAAGCAGAGGCAATAGTTTTCAACTTTTGCATGAGTCCTTATCTTCTATTTAAATATATAGTCCGTAAGGCAAAGAATAATTTTTATGATTTGATAAGAGGGAGAGGTTTGAGAAGTTTTATTAATATATTTAGAGAGTTTCATATTTAACCTATGTTGAGACAAGAATGTTAATAAAGATTGTCCAAAACCATCTCTTTGACAAACATCCACAATGTCCTGTTTAACAGAAGCCAAAAAAAAAAAAACTGGCAGGCCAGGTTCAATTTTTTTTTTTTTTTTTTGAGATAGTCTCACTCTGTTGCCCCAGGCCAGAGTGCTAGAGTGCTGTAGTGTCATGGCTCACAACAACCTCAAACTCTTGTGCTCAAGTGATCCTCTTGCCGCAGTCACCCAAGCAGCTTGGACTACAGGCACCTACCAAAAATCCTGGCTTTTTTTTTCTTCTGTTTTTAGAAGAAAAAGAGTCTCACTCTTGCTCAGGCCTATATCATCCTGAGCTCAAGCAGTCCAATGGTCATGGCCTCTCAGAGTATAAGGATTATAGATGTGAGCCACCCTGCCAGGCCAAGTTCAAATATTTTGAACGAAGGCAGTTCACCAAATTCTCAGCCCTCAAATAGGATCAGCAATTAATTATTGCTTTGACTTGCATTTGAGTTAGGATGGTGTCTGGCAGGGTATCTGGGAAATAGCTAAAAATTTCTCTATGAGAATTACAAAAACAAAAAAGTACTATAAACATTTGAGAGAATTTAATACAGGAAAAGGGAAGTCCTTTTAATGGCTATCAAAAATTTCAAGTTGTGAATATAATTTATTTAACTAGTATTCTATTATTATTGTTAGATATTACAATTATTTTCTGCTATTATGAACAAAATGAGTAATTTCAAATTATCATCCTCAATACTTAATGGGAACACTGGTTCTTTAAGGTCTTTATAAATTGCCCCAATCATCTATGACAAGGAATTGCCTTGTTCCTAATTTACAACTGGTTTTCAAGTCTTTGGGGATATATTTTCCTTTGATATGTGCCCCTTACCTGATAATAAGCAAAGTTAGAGTAAGTCAGTAGTCATCCCCTGCCCCTCTGTGATGTGTGCTGACTCTTCTAAAGATCAGACGGGAATGGAATCAATCTTGGAGACACTCCAAATTCAATAGTTCATGCTAAATATCAACCACTCTGGTTCCATAAATCCATACACTTTCTACTTCGAGTACAAGACTAATTACTTTGTCAGATGAAGGCAGGATGCTGCCATGCCAATATATTTTTTTAAGTAGGTATATTAAGTGATCAAATGGAATAAAGGGCAGATTTTTGCCTGCCAGTCAAGTTTTAATTCTGGAGTGAAGGAGGGACAAGAATGTTTTAGTTAGGAGAATTTGGTATAGTAAAGAAGAGACCTTCTTCAGTCATCTGTTACTTTAATTTTAAAACTTAGAAGTGGGAAATGGGAAGGGAAAGAAAGTAAATACTGATTGTGGAGCACAATACAGTTTTCAGTGGAGCTGGGGGGCATTCTGTGTGCTTTGGGTCAGGCAGTGGGATATGGGGACCAGTCTCGAAGGGCAGGTCAGGATGGTCTGCACCTGCTCACACTTGAGATTTGCACAGACGAAGCTGAAATCATAATTCTTTCTTTGGGAAGGATAGAGGGGAAACAAGCTGGGGAGTACATGGATCCATGTCTTAGCTATGTGAAGGGGAATACTTTAATGCAATTGTCCACTGTTTTTATTTTATTAAATTTTTCTTAGATTCCCCCTTACAACTCAAGTTTTTCTTATTTAAAGTAAAGAAGTATTTCACTTAGTAATTTTTCATTTTTTGTAGGTAGGAGTCATATAAAATGATAGGAATATATTTAAAAATAAAAACTAAAAACATACTATGTCATCAAAATCATTCCTGAACTTTTCAAAGCTGCTTTCCCAAGGAGGCTGTATGTTCATTACAATAACCCTACTATTGCTCAAAACATTTGAAAACTTCTGCCACTGCCTGTAATGTATTATAAAAACCTCCCTTTTCTATTAATTTCCTTTTCAGTACCTCCTGTGTCCCCGGGCAGCTTGATCAAAATCTCAAGGTTAGAGCAAAGCTATGTTAACAACAAAAATCTGGAAGCGGAGAAGTTGCAAAGGACAGCCGCTTTTGTGGCAGAGCCAGAAGGGGTGTGGGGTGATGCTTGTAGTAAACCCCAGGAGGTAGGTGGACTGATGTACCTTACACGCGTGCTGCTCCCTGCTGACGGGATGGTGACTGTGTGTGGTCAGCTGAATGGCAAAAATACACAAGAACACATATGGAACTGTCCAGGGTCCAGAGGGCTGCCATGCCCAGCACGTTCCCTGACACGCATCCCACACGCCTGATACTGAATGAACAAAGCTGACTGACCCGCAAGGCTGTTATTTACATGTACCCTTGCAATTGTTGATGATACAGTTTAGCATTTAATAAAATAAGTTAATTGTTTCCATATGAGCATAACCCAAGTTTTAGACATAGTGTGGAAATAAATCAGAAAATTAATAGTTATTTAGTGGTATAAAAATAAAATTTCTGACAATAAAACTCTTGGTACAGTCATAATTAGTTTTTTATATTAATTTATAAAATTGTGAGGATAGGGGACAGGCCAGAGAAATAGGCAGTAGTCTTCCTCAGAGTCCTTTTAGAACAGAAGGAGAAAGCTCCTGTATTCTACGTGGTGTATTTGTTTCCATAGTAGTTTTGCTATTGAGAAGATAACAGATCATTTTTTAATTGGTTGCCTTTCATATATAAATACTTACGGCATAGTTCTGTTTATGTTCTGAACTCTTGACTACAATATATCTTTGAATTATTGAAATTAAATTTTATAAATGCCAGTAGATTGATAAATGGATAATGTTTTCTTTTATATTTTCACTGTGGAGTAGATTACAGAAACAAAATGCTTATGTATTAAAATCGAAGTATATTTCTTCGTCAAATTTTCAAGCCTTTGTCAAAATAAATCTTTGCTGACCCATTTTTTTCTTGAATATAAGGATGAGAAACTATAGCAATCCAGTCATATGATCTACTGGACTGTGATATGGAAGATGTGATATTTATGCATTGAAAAAATATTCTTAATCACATTCCCTTTTAGAAAAAAGGCTCTCCAGTTTAAAAAGTTAAATTATGTTTTTAAAATAGTAGTCATTATTATTCTGACTACTATTACATAATACATTACAAAGACAAAATTGCGTTCATTTCCTCTACAATGCTTCTGAAATACATTTGGTTTAATTGATTTGAAGAAAGAATTAATAGCACCTAGATATGCACAGAGAAAATGTTGAAGTTTAGGTCTCCTGTGCAAAATCTGTACTTCCCACACAACCATGTTGATATTATTTAAAATAATTTCCCTTAATTGAAACAACAAGTTTAAAACTTAAGTCTTTTTACAAAGTGTTCATGCAATTCCGCAAACTTAATACATAAGAAACACTGCATAATCAGAAAATTAACTCTTGATGGGTAAATTGAAATGGGAATTAAAAAATTATGTGGACTTTCTGCATTAGAATTCTACTACAAAATTGTTCCAATTCATTGGTTAGTGTCTTAAATACATTATAATGGTTTAAAGCAGGGTTGTCCAACCTGTGGCCTGCAGGATGCAGGCTGATTTTATGAGGTCTTTTTTTTTTCTTGCTTATCTGTGGTGTCAGATATCATGGAAGGTAAGGGAGGACCATTTTTTTTTTTTTATAATCAGCTCTTTTTAGTGTTTGTGCATTTAACGTGTGGCCCCAAATAACTCTTAGTTTTCAAGTACCTGGCAAAGAAAATAAAAGGTTGGACACCCCTGCTTTAACATAGAGATGATTCAACATAGAGATGATACTCTTAAAGCTTGTGTTCAAATACGATTTCTCAGCAAGAAAAGACAAGCTGTGTACAGCAGTAATGATTACATAAGTAGACAAGGAAATCAAGAAGAGAATGCATTTCTGCTGATCTGACTATTGTTGATGGCGCCTTCTCGTCAGCTCTTATCATCATGGCCAAGGCAAATGCAAAAGCCTCAGAACTGAACTTGAAAATGGATAGTGTGTATCATTTCAAAAACTTCAGGACACAAATATATTTGAAAATGCTTATTTGCAATTATGACATTACCTTTATTTTATTACTGGTTCTACAAATAACTGAACTATCCTGAAGCATTATGAAAGAATATTTTTTATTAAATCATAGCTGTGTACATTAATGCAATCATGGGGCACCATACACTGGTTTTATAGACCGTTTGACACATTTTCATGACACTGGTTAACATAGCCTTCCTGGCATTTTCTTAGTTATTGTGTTAAGACATTTATATTCTACATTTACTAAGTTTCACATGTACCCTTGTAAGATGCACCGCAGGTGTAATCCCACCAATCACCCTCCCTCTGCTCATCCTCCCCCCTCCCCCCTCCCTCTCCCCCTTCCCAGAGGTTACTCAACAGAAGGAGACTATCCCAAATATTAACAGTGAGTTTACACAAGACTCTGCCAAATCAACTTGCTGGATGAATGTCAATCACTTGCCAAAGCTTCTAATCTGAAATAATAACATGATAAGATTTCGACTGTTGGCAAAATCAGAAAGAAATGGACTGCATATGAGCTGCAGCTGGAAAATTTTTTCCATGGTTAATCCAGGAGCCATCACCATGTTTAGATAATTGCCCTGATATCTGGCTTAGAATTCCAGGCATGCTACATGGGCATGTCATGTCTTCTAGATTGTAAAAGTCCTTATTTAATGTTAAGTGTTTGTATCTTAATTGTCTCAAAATCTATTTTCGAATCTTTGAATGAGTATAAGAGTAGAGGATCTCCAGAATCTAAGAACTAAGAAAATGTGAAGGGTATTTTGTGTCTCATAAAATTTACCTCTGGAAAACATTTGGCTCATCCTATAACAGAAGTAAAGCATTAAAAGGAATGGTTAAATATTTTCCTTTGGTGTAGATTGCAAAGACATTACAAGACTAACACTATATTAATTTTACATTTTTGGAAATTTTGCCCTAATTCTTCCACATACAGGAAAATATATTTAATTTTTTTTTAGTATTTATTGTATTTAGAATCTTATTTTTTAAATTAAATCATAAACACAGTCATGTATGCATTAATGCATTTATGGGGCACAATGTGCTGATTTCATATAGAATTAGGAATGCTTACATCACACTGGTTAATATATACCTCATCTCGTTTACTTATTATTGTGTTAAGACATTTATACTTTATACTAATAGATACAACATGCACCCTTGTATTATGTACGATAGTTGTGATCCCACCATTCACCCTCCCTCGATCTGACCTCCTCTCGCCCCTCATACCCACCCTCCTCTCTCCTTTGTCCTGGGCCATAGTTGTGATCTATTCTTAATGTGAAAGTGTGAGTCATTGTAAATTGGTTTCAGAATAGCCAAGTCATGGAAGAAGCCCAAGTGCCCATCAACCCATGAATGGATTAATAATATGTGGTATATGTATACCATGGAATATTATGCAGCCTTAAAAAAGGATGGAGACTTTATCTCTTTTACATTTACATGGATGGAGCTGGAACATACCCTACGTAGTAAAGTACCTTGAGAATGGAAGAAAAAATATCCAATGTACTCAGTACTATTATGAAACCAATTTACAACCACTCACATTTTCACAGGAAAATATATTTTCCTCATAAGCATTGATCATGCTAAGTTAATTCTGGTAAAAGAGCCCCTCCAAAAATTTCAGTAGAATAAAACTTCTGTTTCCCCTGAAAACTAATGCACAATAATTTTATTTTCAGCTAAGCCCACTGATAACACACACTCTAAATAATGACTTTCCAAGTGGTTGTTTTTAAAGAGATTATGGCTCACACTCATGTAAAGGCAGGAAGCTCCAAACAAATAAAAAATCTTAAGTGATAATAAAATAGAGGCTCAAAGTCACTTATACCACATTTAAAATTCCAAGAGGTAAGAGATATGCCTTTCACTTGAATTAAATACTACTGTCCATCTTCAAATGCCAGAAAGCTACATTTGGATAATATTAAAATGTTTCACAACTTAATTTATATGGTAATATGCTTGTGTTATTATTGATATTGTGCCTTCCTGTTAGAAATTCCATACTAAAGAAAATATTTTTGGGTTCTTAGGTTTTTAGAAGTTTTTACTTTTTAATTATTATAGGTACATAATAGTTTTTATCTTTATAGGGTACAAGAGATGTTTTGATATAAGCATTCAATGTGAATTAATAAAATCAGGGGCACTGAGTTATCTATCACCTCAGGCATTTAAGATTTCTCTGTGTTACAAACACTGTTAATCCATCTTTATGTTTTTAAAGTATACCCTAACTTATCATTCATTATAGACACTTTGTTGTGCTATAAAATATTGTTCATTCTAACTACATTTTTTCACCCTTTACTCATCCCTACTTGATAATCCTCTCCCCGTTACTCTGCTGGCCTCTGGTAGCCATCACCCTACTCTGTCTCCATGAGATAAATTGTTTGTAATACTTAGCTCCCACACATGAGTGAGAACAACTTAGCATAATTTTCCTAGCGTCATCTTATGTTGCTGCAAATGTCAAGATTTCATGCTTTTTGTGTCTATAAGATATTGCATTATCTACATGTACCACAATTTCTTTATCTGTTCATCTGCCGATGAACACTTAGGTTGATTCATAATCTTTTTGATACACAAAACTGCCCTCCTTTGGATATATACCCATTTCTTCACATCCCTACTAGCATTCATTATTGCCTGTTTTTTTGTTTGTTTGTTTTTATAAAAACTTGTTTTTAATCAAAAGGTGGGCTGTGATGATATCTCATTTTATTTTATTTTTATTTAATTTTATTTTAGAGACAGAGTCTAACTTTATCACCCTCGGTAGAGTGCTGTGGTGTCATAGCTCATAGCAACCTCCAACTCCTGGGCTTAGGTGATTCTCTTGCCTCAGCCTTCCGAGTAGCTGGGACTACGGGCACCTGCCACAAGGCCAGACTATCATTTTAGTTTCGATTTGCATTTCTTTGATGACTAATAATGTTGAGCATTTTTTCATATATCTGTTGGCCATTTGTGTACCTTCTTTTGCAAAATGTGTATTCAGATCTTTTATCCATTTTGTAATTGGATTATTTGTTTCTTTTTTTTCCTATTGAGTGTTTGGAGCTCCTGATATATTCTGTTTATTAATCCCTGTCAGATGTGTAGTTTGAGAATATTCTCTACCATTCTGTGGGTTCTGTCTCTTCCCTTTGTTGATGGTTGCCTTTGAAGAAGCATTTTAGCTTGATCAGATCCCATATGTTCCTTTTTTTTTGCAGTTTTTGGCTGGGGCTTTGTTTGAACCCGCCACCGTTGGGATATGGGGCCAGCGCCCTACTCCTTGAGCCATAGGCGCCGCCCCCATTGTTCAATTTTGCTTTGCCTACCTGAGCTTTGGGGATATTACTCAAGAAGGCCTGGCTGAGACCAATGTCTCCAAGTGTTTCTCCAAAATTTTCTTTTAGTAGTTTCATAGTTTTAGGTCTCAGATTTAAATCTTTAATCCATTTTGATTTTATTTTTGTGTACAGTGAAAGATAAGGATCTAGCTTCATTCTTCTGCATATGGCTATCTAGTTTCCCAGCACTGTTTAGTGAAGAGATTGTCCTTTCCCCACTGTATGTTCTTGGCAACTCTATTGAAGTTCACTATAGATGTGTAAATTTATTTCTGGGTTCTCTCTTCTTTTCCATTGATTTATGTATCTGTTTTTATGTCAGTGTCATGCTGTTAAAGCTCTGTAGTACAATGATTCTTCTAGTTTTGTTCTTTCTGCTTAGGATGGCTTTGGTTATTCTGGGTCTCTTTTAGATCCATATAAATTTTAAGATTATTTTTTCTATTTCTGCGAAAATTGTCCTAAGGGGGACTGCATTGAATCTGTAGTTCGCTTTGGGTGGTATGGACAGTTAAGAATATTGATTCTTCCAATCCACAAGCATGGGATATCTTTCCATTTTTCAATATCCTCTTCAATTTCTTTCATCAAGGTTTTGTAGTTTTCATTGTCTCTATAATGTTTTGCTTCTTTGGTTAAGTGTATTCTTAGGTATGTTATTTTATTTTTAGCTAAACCCCATTTAGTGAATGAGGTTACTTTCTTGGTTTCTTGTCTGGATTGTTTACTGTTGGCATATAAAAGTGCCACTGATTTTGTATCTTGACACTTGACTTACTTTGGGTATCAGTTGTAATTTTTTTGTGTGGAGTCATTAGTTTTCCTTCTATATGAGATCACAAGCATCCTTGCAAACAAGGATAATTAGACTTCTTCCTTTCTAATTCGGATACCCCTTGTTTCTTTCTTTTTTTCTGATTGCTCTAGCTCAGTGGTTCTCAACCTTCCTAATGCCGTGACCCTTTAATACAGTTCCTCATGTTGTGGTGACCCCCAACCATAAAATTATTTTCGTTTCTACTTCATAACTGTAATTTTGCTACTGTTATGAATCATAATGTAAATATCTGATATGCAGGATGTGTTTTTGGAGGTTGTGACCCACAGGTTGAGAGCCGCTGCCAGGACTCTGTGGAGTAAGAGTGGTGCCAGTGGCGTCCTTATCCTGTTCCAGATCTTAGAAGGAAGGCTTTCCCTTTTTCCCCATCCAGTGTGATACTCACGGTGGGTTTGTCACATACGCCTTTTATCATATTGAGGTAAGTTCCTTCTATATCCGGGTTTTTGAGAGGTTTTTATCATGAAAGTATGTTGAATTTTATTGAATATTCTTTCAACATTAACTGAAATGATCATATGGCTTTTGTCCTTCGTTCTGTTGACATAATATATCATATTAATTGATGTGTGTACATTGAGCTGTACTTGCATCCCTGGGATGAACCCCACTTGATTATAATGAATAATCTTTTCAACATATTGTTGAATTTAGTTTTCTTGTATTTTGTTGAGAGTTTTTGCACCTGTGTTCATCAGAAATATTTTCTTCTTTGGTTGTGTCTTAATCTGCTGTTGATATCCTGGTGATAATAGGCCTGATTTTGGAGTATCCCTTCTTCCTCAATTTTTTGGAATAGTTTAAATGAGATTAGTATTACTTCCTCTTTGAATGCTTAGAATTCAGCAGTGAAGCCATCACTTCCTGTTTTTTTTTTTTTTTAATGGGAGAAATTTTATACTGCTTATCTCCTTACTTGTTATTAGTTTATTCTGGTTTTGAATTTTTTTCTGGCTCAATCTTGTTCGATTTCTTGTGTCTGGAAATTCATCTGTTTCTTTTAGGTTTTCCAGTTTATTGGAATACAGTTGCTCATAGTAGTCTGTAATGTGCAATAACTGTAGTATCATTTGTAATGTCTCTGATGTTGTTTATGTGGGCCATCTCTCTTTTTTTCTTAGTTTGTATGGTTAAAATATGTTAATTTTGTTTATCTTTTGAAAAAACAACTTTTATTTATCTTCTGTATTGCTTTTATAATTTCAATTTCATTTTTTTCTACTCTGATCTTGATTATTTCTTTTCTTCTACTAATTTTGGTTTGGTTTCTACTTGTTTTCTGGCTCTTTGATATGCATCATTAGATTGAAGCTTTTCTCCTTTTTTGATGTAAAAACTTATTGCTATAAACTTTCCTGTTCTTGCTGCTTTCACTGTATCCCAAAGATTTTGAAATGGTGTGTTCTCATTTTCATTTGTTTAGATACATTTTTAAATTTCCTTCTTAATTTCTTCATTATATCACTAACCATTTAGGAGAAGATTGTTTAATTTCTGTGTGTTTGTATAGGTTACAATATTTCTGCTGTTATTGATATCTTTTTTTTTGAACTTTTAAGAATTATTTTTTGGTCTAGCCTTAAGAATGATCCTTGAGCTGAGGAGAAGAATGTGTGTTGGATTAAACATTCTATAAACATCTCTTACGTCCATTTGGTCTATAGGCAGATTCAGTCCAATATTTCATTATTGAGTTCTTTCTGGATGATCTGTCCAATACTGAAAGTGGAGTGTTAAGGTCTCCAATGATTACTGTTTGGGGTCTATCTCTCTTAGCTCTGAAAATACTTACTTTACTATCTGGGTGATGCACTGTTGGGTGCACAGATATTTAGAATTATTATACACTCTTGGTGAATTGATCCTCTTATATAATGAACTTCTTTATCTCTGTTTTATAGTTTTTGTCTTGAAATCTATTTTTATCTGATAGAAGTATAGCTATTCTTTCTCTTGTTGATTTCAATTTGCATGAAATATATTTTTCCATTCCTTTGTTATTAGTCTATGTGCATCTTTATGTGTTAAGTATATTTCTTGCAGACAACATACAGTTTGGTCTTTTTTATCTTTTCAGTTACCTTTTTTATCTTTAAAATTCTGTATTTTAACTGGGTTGTTTAGTCCCTTCAAGTTCCATGTTATTATTGACAGGTAAGGACTTGCTTCTGCCATGTTGTTATTTGATTTCTGGTGGTTTTATGGTCTTCTTGTTCTTACTTAGTTTTTTCTATCTTCCTCTATTATAAATAATTTTATCTAAGCAGGTATTTTTCAAAAGCTTGACAGGTTATAAATGATTTTTTTTAGTTGAAAAAAAACTGTATTAAACCATTCAAGAAAGTCTAGAATTACATAATATTTTTAAAAACATAACATTATTCAGTTGTGTTTTATATTTGCATGAAAAATTAAGATTAATGAAATAAAAGACAGTCCATAGCCAATGAGACTAGGACATGAACATATATGAGAAAATAAAAATGTTATTGGGTGGCGCCGGTGGCTCAAGGGGTAGGGCACCAGTCCCATATGCCGGAGGTGGTGGGTTCAAACCCAACCCCGGCCAAAAACCAAAAAAAAAAAAAGAAAAAGAAAAATGTTATTTTATTTATCCTTATTTTTCATTGGTAAATTAAATAACTTAAAATTCATTAATTAAAAATCTTTATTTTTGATTTGCTTCAACTAAGAATAGAATAACATGACCAGATTTAGCTTTTCATCTGAAACAACCAAATAACTTAACAAAATACATGAACCAACAGTGTTCAAGACACAAAGACTAATGGTTCCTCCTATAAGTAGAGGGCACCAAGGTAAAACCTGGTAGAAAACCTGAGGAGATGCAACTGAAAGTCAAAGAAAAGTAAGACAGCTAGAGTGTTTAGAACAGAATACCAGAAAATCAAGAGAGAAAGAGAAAGAGAGAGAGAGAGATGCCAAGAGTATTCAGCAGAGTACTGATCAGGACGTGATAAAAGAAAATGTCTCAAGACCTGGGAAAGAAGCAGAAAAATGAAGCTGAGTTAAAAGTGCCTGTTTATCCAGGACTGACAATAGTGATTATTTCCACCAACCACATCAAAAAACCTCATAATTCATGCACTGTTAAGTAGAGTATTCAGAATACTGTTGCCTCAATAGTAAGAAATAATTAGCCCTATACCAAATTCTACTCTAGTGTCACCTAACACATATTAAAAAGCAAGACCTAAAAAAAAAAAAAAAAAAAAGCAAGACCTAAAATGATCAGAATGTTTGTAAGTAATTTTACTGCGTCCCTCAAAAAGTCTAAGAATATTTATAGGAATACAAATTATCCAACATCTATCAACATGAAATTCACAATATCTGGCCCCTAACTAAAGTACCAGATTTGCAAAGAAGCAGCAAAATAATGACCCATAATTTAAAGAACATTTGATCAAGAAAAACCAACCAAGAACTGACATAGATGTTAGCACTGGATTTTAACTGGATTTTCTATCTTGAAAAACATTAACTAGAGACATGAACGTATTTTCTAAAAATACTCAAATTGAACTTACAGAGATGCAAGATCAGTCCTATGGCTGATACAAAAAGCACACTGAATAGAGTTGAAAGCAGATTGATTAGTGAAGGTGAAGACAGAATAGAAATTATCCAAAATTAAGCACAAATAAAAAATGTAAGAAAGACAGAAAAGCTTGCACAATCTGTGTGACACTTTCAAAGGACTCTATATGTGACTGAAACCATCAGAGGAAAGGTAGGAGAGCAGAAATATTTGAAGAAGCAGCCAGAAAATCCTTGATTTCATGAACAATATAAATCCACAGATCCAAGAAGTTCAATGAACCTCAAAAATATGGGAGACAAAGAAAAATACACCCAAACACATCATAGAAAATTTCTCAAAATCAGTGATAAGGAAAATCTTAAAAGCGAACCAGAGAAAAATGTAACATTACATACGGAAGAATAAATACAAGCATACCTACAGATTTATTTTAGGAAACTTTGCAAACAAGAAGACAGTGGAACAGTATCATTAAAATTCCAGAAGGACAAACTAAAACGCTGTACTCAGAGGAATAACGTTTCAAAGAATAAAGTCGAAATAGAATTTTTCAGAAGTACAAGAAGGGAAAGTAATCACATTCACAGATTCATACAACAAGAAATGTTAAAAGAATCCCTCAGGCAAAATAAAATTGATATCAGATAAAAATATAGATCTATAAAAATCTACAAAAAGCATCAGAACTGATAACTATATTGAACACCACTACAGAAACCCAGTCTGATTTCTCAGTCGGAATAAGCAGATGAATTGAGCACAGCAGAGAGAAAGTTCTCCAAGGTTTGCACCATTATAAATGAACTCTTATTTAAGACTGAACATTCTTGAAACTCTCCTTTGAACCTTCTTTGTGTGTTTTTGTGAATTTACTATGTAAATCCCTAATGCTGCAGAAAGCCTGTTGTCACTCACAGTGAACTGTAAATACTCCCTGTTCTGACTTACAGTCATCATGCTTCCTAGTAACAGAAGACTAGTTCACTTCTTGTGGTTTCTTCTTTTAATCAGTCCATTCTGAAAAGTCGACAAAACTGACCAAGATGGGCCAAGTCATAAAGAAAAGCAACTTCTTTCTATAAGATTGTAACATAAAATTTAGAGGCAGCGCTGAGCTTCTATTGTTTTTTTTTTTTCCCTCTGAAACCCCTCTCGTTATTTATATTTAGGGAGACATTTCCTTCAGGATACTGCCCGTTGTAACACCTTTAATTAAGAAGTTCATTCCCTCACAAAAACACTGTAATATAAAATAAAATCCGTATGTAAAAATGATATTGGAAAAGAACTACTTGAATAAATACATATAATAATTTAATATATGCCTGTCAATCATTCTACTAATTTTGAACAGTGAAGCCAATTTGAGTTAATATGGTGATTTTTTTTTTTTTTTTTTTTTTGCAGTTTTGGCTGGGGCTGGGTTTGAACCCACCACCTCTGGCATATGGGGCCAGCGCTCTACTCCTTTGAGCCACAGAAGCCGCCCTATGGTGATTTTTTTTTTTTACAAAATTATTTACCACCTTATCCAAATTTTTCTAGATTGGACACTCTCCATATCCACTTACAAATGTGGCTTCAGCCTCTGTAACTCAGCTGAAACCATCCTACAATTTCTTTCTAATTACTTTGTCGATCTCAACCTGATTTTCTTTCTTTCTTTCTTTCTTTTTTGAGACAGAGTCTCACTTTGTCACTCTTGGTAGAGTGCTGTGGCATCACAGCTCACAGCAACCTCCAACTCCTGGGCTTAGGCGATTCTCTTGCCTCAGCCTCCTGAGTAGTACAGGTGCAGGCCATACGCCTGGCTATTTTTTTGTTGCAGTTTGGCCGGGGCCAGGTTTGAAACTGCCACCCTCAGTATATGGGGCCGGCACCCTACCCACTGAGCACCAGGCACCGCCCTCAGCCTGAATTTCAATTCAAGTTTCACTGTCTTCATTTAATTCCATGGACATCTAGATTTCTTTCCTTTTAACTTTGAAGAATACTGCTTAGGATTGGGCTCCTCTTCCACACTTCATCTTAATGATTGGTTCTTTGCACCAACTTATTCTTTAATCTGTGTTTCCATATATATACTTTTTCTTGTTAATATCAACAACTCTTACAGTTTTAGGTAGCACGTGCAATCTGATGGCTCACAGATATGTCTGCCCCCCAAATTTCAGTTGAACATACATAACAATCTCTTGTACATAACTGCCCCAGATAAAAGAAATCTTATTCATCTCTGAAACTTGTGCCTTTGTCCTCTCTAGAAAAAGGTAAGATGTGGCACAAATATCACTCAGGACTCCCCAGCGCAGTGGTTCTCAACCTCCCTGATGCCGCGATCCTTTAACACAGGTCCTCATATGGTGGTGACCCCCAACCATCAAATTATTTTCGTTGTTACTTCATAACTGTAATTTTTGCTACTGTTATGAATCATAATGTAAATATCTGATATTAGGCAATTCCTGTGAAAGGGTCGTGACTCACAAGTTGAGAACCGCTGCCCTAGATGAAAAATTATTCGTCATTCCTGGCTACTTCCCAAATTTCAAACATAAAAATGTTCTGCTACTTTTTGCATGTAAGTCTATCTTGAAATCATCCTCTTTTCTTTTTACCACTTCCTAGTTTGTCCCTTGAATACCTTTTATGTGGATTTTACGAAGGCAACTTAACTCATTTGCAAACCACATATTCCCTACTTGAACCAGTATTCCACATAACAAACAACCTGAGTGATGTACCACGGTATCTCCTGAGGAAAATCTTTTTTGACTCCCCATTACTTAAGCTCCTCAGATTCCTTAAGCAGCCCGTCTTTGATCTATTTTGTATACTGAATTCCAGATAAACATCTTCCTGTATTTCTGGGAGATCCTGTGGTATATGACCTTGATATTTTTGTTCATTCTGAACTTTGCTGGACTATTAACAATAGCCTTTTCTCTGCTTTGCCTTTCCTCTCCTGAAAGTTTTACATCGTACAATCCACTTTCCTGGACTGTCCCCCATCCTTCTTGGGGTTTGATGTGTTTACAGAACCCTGTGTCTACCTCTATCACTGAAATTATTGCAATATGTGATTTATGTCAGATAACCCAGCCTGAGGTGAACAGTACATTTTCAAATCTTCATGCTTAGCCATGTACCTGACATACAGCAGGAACTTCGTAAGTATTTTCAAACCATTGTTTATGGTAATGATTGTTCTGAAGGCACTCAATAAATATTTATTAAATGGACGTAAATGCAATAAAACATCTTAAAGGCAACCGTAATATAAGTATTTTCTTTAATCCTTATTACATATTTATTTAATTTACTAATTTTGTGTTGGAGAGGTAATCATGTAGCAAGCAAAAATATGTCTAGACTAACAACTTTCAGGAAGAAGGATTTCTTTTTTTTTTTTTTTGGTTTTTGGCTGGGGCTGGGTTTGAACCCGCCACCTCCGGCATATGGGACCGGCACTCTACCCCTTGAGCCACAGGCACCACCTGGAAGAAGGATTTCTAATGCATTTTAATGTTTACTTTTTTCAGTAATGCTTTGGAATTCTGTCCTCTCAGTTTTAGTTAAGTCTATGCTTCCATAGATTCAATTTTGACAGTTGTATTGTTCTTCATACAAACAAAACGATTTCTGTTATTTTCCTAAAGTCATGAGTATCATATGGGGATCTTTTTTTTTTTTTAAGAGACAGGGTCTAATTCTGTCACGTAGGCCGGAGGGCAGTGGCATCATCCTAGCTCACAGAGCCTCAAACTGGGCTCAAGTAATCTTTTCACCTCAGCTGGGACTAGGTATATGCCACTAGATCCAGCTAAATTAAAAACAAAAAAAAAAATTGTAGCAATGAGGTTTTACTATGTTGTCCTTACTGGTCTTGAACTCCTGACCAACCAACCTCCTACCTCGGCCTTCTAAAGTGCTGAGATTAGAGGCGTGAGCCACTTCATGCCTGGTCAGGGGTCAATCATTGGTATATTTGTATATAACTGGCTATTCTCATTCCCTTATTCTTCACCATTATGAATGACTGAATCCATTTTGATCATCCTGGTTGAACTTAGAAATAAAACCTCTAAAAAATTAGAATTTTATGGATTAGATTACAAGAAAAAGGCATTCCACCAATAAAAATTGGCATATGGAATAGTCTGTAATTTTCTATACCATGACACCATATGCTATGAAATGCACCCAAATAATCACTAGCAGAAGAAATATCCAATGCTATGAATACAATGCGATAAAATGATTTGAATCTTTTCATAACACAGCATAGAACTACAGAACATATTATGTGTCATATTTATTGGAATTTTGATATATTGGAATTAAGTTTATACTGGTGGACATTAAAGTTCATGTGCAATTTACTATGTTAATATATACATTTCCATATCTGTATGTTTATATTGTTATTAACATCACTGAAAGTGTATTATTAACTCCATTGAAATAGTTTATCATCCTTGTCTCTAGCTATGATGGCTCCTGTTATACTCATTACATTTTTATGATATCTTTACCGCTAACTTTCTAAGCTTTTTCTACATAAAAACAAAGAACAACAACTTGTTCAAAGTTATCTGACTTTGATAATTAAAGTGATAAGAAACTGATATGGCATTAAATCAAAGAGACACATTTCGTGAGGAGTATATAAAATTCCATGAAGGAAAATTCAAGCAATTTAATTGAGAATTGATTACGTAGTTCCATTATTATAAAAGCCTATATTGTTTTTCTTCAGATAAATAAAATGCAAGCGTGTGATTTTAGAGAATCCCAATTTGTCCAGATTATGTTTTCTCCAGGCAAATCATTTGAATTTTGAGGGCAAATTATCGAAACACAGTACTTGATAGGTGTTAGTTAATAAACCAAAAGGCTATTTCTTTTATAAAATAACTTTTAGATCTAAAAAATCTTATCGTGATTTTTGTGATGCTAATGTTTCTGAATAGGCATTTGCTCATCTCCACCTTTATGTCTGCCCGTGTGTAGAATCTGTTAGCAACAACGACAGCTTTTCTCTTACCTGAAATGAAGTAATTGGATAGATATTAACATGAGCCTCATTCCATCGCTGTCCTTTATTCCCACTTGAAGACCACAGTGGATTTTCTATTGTCGTCTGCCCTTTCAAGCGTAGATAAACATTTAAGACACCTAAAAATAACAACAGAATGTTATCTTGCATGTTTGTTTTTGCTTCAAATTTGCCTTTCCTAGACCAAACACTTGTAAACTTTTTAAATTAAAATTTTGCCAAACACTAGTGCCTTATCCTCTCTTCTCTCATTTCCTATCTTGCTGTTAGGACGTTTGATATTTGATCCAAAGATAACCATGCCTAATCCCCAGAACCTGGGAATGTTTCCCGGTATTCAAAAAGGGAATGGATTCAGGTTTGAAATCAGGGGATTATTTCAGATTATCTGGGTAGACCCTAAGTGCAATGACAGATCTGTAAAAACCAGAGGCAGTGGGAGATTTGATGCAGGAGAGAAGACCATGTGAGAGAAAAAAATATTGTTACACTGCTGGTTTTGAAGTTGGAGGAACAGGCCGCAAGGAGGTTAAGCAGCTCCAGTTTCTCTCCTGGACACTTTGGGAGGAACTAGCTCTCCTGATACTGTGATGTTAGCTCCATAATACTTATTTCTGATTTTTGTTCTGCAGAACTCTAAGAGAATGAATGTGTATTGTTGCAAACCACAAAGTTGGTGGTCTTTTGCTATTTGTTACAGAAGTAGCAGAAAATGAATATAATGTGACCCACTAGCTCACAGTTAGACCCCATCGTGTTCTCTTATATTACCATTTAGCTTATTTTTTCAGGTTAATTTATGCCCATCTTATTTTTCTTTCTAGAAGAATTATTTGCAAATAAAATAAAGATAGGTTCTCATCATTTATTTCTCTCTTTCAGCAGTTTCATTTGCTGTATGCTGTAATGACAATAATGATTATAAATAATTATATTAACTTACATCTTAACTCATTAGGCAATCGATGGATAATTTTTTTAAAAAACTGACTTTATTGAGGTATAATTTACATGCATTGAACGTCAGTTTTTTATTCCTCTGAGTAGATACTGAATCATTTGTACCCCTGAAATCAAAAAAATTCATTCATGTTTAAGCATACTGGGAAATAATTTTAGACTAATGTATTCTGCAAACTAGGTGCCACTCAATCCAGCAATGGAACATTTACATTTTCCCAAACAGTTCCATCCCTGTCCTTGTGTCCAGTTCCCTCCCTTATCCTTTCCAGCCACCCCTCCTATGGCTGAGTATCTACTGACTTCTATCACTAGTCAAAGATTTCTGCCTTTTCTGGAATCTCACACTAATGACATTTTCCAGTATGTACTTTTTTGTGTGTCTGGTTACTCTCTCTTAGCAAAATGTAATATTTATCTGTGTTATTGCTTGTATTGCTTTTAAATTCAGTGTTAATTTCATTTACACTTAACGTAGTCATTGATATGTTTAGACTTGAATAGAACCTCTTCTTGTTTCTCACTTGTCCCTTCTGTGTTCCTTCCTTCATATTTCTTCCCATTCCTTCTTTTCAGCTGATCAAAAATTTTTTAGATTTCAGTTTCTTTCCTCTATGGACTCCTTAATCACATTTCTTTTTATTATGCATTTGTGGTTGTTCTAGAGGCATTTATAATTTTTCAGAGTCTAATTTGTCATTATTTTACCTCTTCTTACTCACAATTCATAATTCTCACCCCCCTTTTAGAGTTCCCCATCACCCTTCCCTGTTCAGTTCACCTGATCCTTCACTTTCTGTCTCACCTCCAAGTGTGACGGTCTTACCACAGGATAACTCATCTGCTCCGTTTCTTTACTCAATTGTAAATCTGTTACTTTGTTTACATTATAAACCTTATTTTAGACTGCTATTATCTTTGAAGTGCCAGATATATTTTATATAAATTCCAAGAATAAAGAAAACCTGGCTTTTCAATTTCCACTAAGTAAACATTTTTAGTGGTTTCCATTTGTAGTGGTAGATCTGACTTACAATCTGGTACCCTTACTTTCCCTGTGGCCTGACCTTTTCACGGTGGTGAGCTGACAGTGTCAAAGTTCCTCAGATTGGTTTTAATAAAAATATCCTCAATTCACCCTTGTGGTTTTTCTTTGAAAGGAGTAGAATGCTGACAGGTGTTTTTTTCCTGCTTTTTAAAGATGCTGGTCCATGATCATCCGTACTCCATTATTTTTAAAGTGAAGTTAGCCATAGTTCATCTTTGAGCACTTTTACATCATATGCTTTCCTTTCTCCCTCAGCTGCTTTTTGTGAATTTTCCGTTGCCTTCATAGTTTTTTGCCTAAACACAGTTCTTTTTATATTCATCTTGCTCAAGGTTTTGCTGAGTTTCTTTCATGTTTTTCCATTATTTCTTAAAATATTTTTCTGTTTCATTGTCTCATTCACATATTCTAGATTTTTTATATACATATACACACACACACGCACATACACATACGTACACCCCACATACCTACATATATACACTTGTTAATGGAATTCGATATTCTTCTACAGCTCATCGTGTGTCTCCATCTTTCTTCAGCATTTTCTCTTTTCTCTCAGATCAGAAAATTGTGTCTGTCTTCAAGTTCACTGACTATTTTTTTCTACCATGTCGAGTGTTTTGTTTGTTAATGCCATCCAGTGAATTTTTAAATTTCATTTATAATACTTTGTAGTACAATTTTTCCTTATCCTGTCCTTTTGTATAGTTTCTCATTCTCTGCTGAACTTTACTATCTGCTCATTCATTAAGACTACATTTCCTTTTATTCTTTTAGTATAATCTCTCTTTATTGAAGACACTTATAATACCTTTTTGACACTTCTGTCCGCTAAGTATACCGGTCTTAGTTTTGGTTTCTATGGACAGATGTTTAATTTTTTAAGGCTATGGGTCACATTCCCTATTTCCCCGTAAATCTGGTGACTTTCAGTGAATAATGGGCTTTGTGAATATTACATTATTCTCTAAATATGTATTCTTTCTCAGAGGCTCAGCTCTTGACTTGGCAGACTGTTCAATGATACTTAACTTGTATATGCTTGGTTTTACACTACTAATTCAAATCTATGAAGAGCCCAAATCGTTGCTCTAGATTCTCTTCAGAAAAATAATCTCCAAATCTGTCTTGCCCATGGATCTTGTTGGCGTTTACATTTAAGCTTTTTAAGGAACAGTCTAGAGAAGAACTTTCTACTGGCTATGATTCTAACTCCTAAGGAAGAGCCTCACTGGTTTTCTTTATTTTGCCAGAGGTTGATGAGGTGTCTTCCATTTAACATCGCCAAAACCTCACTATTTTCTAAAAACAGTCATCTAATATGTTTTTAAGTTGTTTAGGGCAGGAGGACTTAATTGCATGTCTAATTTACTAATGCATGTCTTCATGACTCATTTTGATAATTTTATAATCATATAAATTATTAGTAATATGTTTATATATAGTTTAAAATGTCAATATTTATCTTCTACATAATATATTATTTATGAACATTGCACTTAAATATTGAAGAGCAGGAAAATTATATAAAAATTGTCATGAAATCAGTCAGAGGTAGCCTCCTTAATATTTTCGTGTATGTTGCCTCAAGTTTTTTTAAAAAAAATTTACCTACTTGTACACTGTATATGATATAAAATAGTTTAGCTTTCAAATTTTTAGAGCAATTTAATTTACTTTTTATACAGAAAACCACACATAAGGATATTAAACATATAAGTGCATAAATATAAGCATCACTTTTAAAGCAAAAATACCTCAGATTTTTCATATCGCACCTGTATGATTTTGGCTTGATCTCTAAATCTTTCTTTGCCTCAGTTTCCCTAGCAGGTAAACGATGATAATTAGTATCATTTTGTGAGAATTAAAGTAGCTATATAATCAGCACTATATTTGTTATCTATAAAGACATTCAAATATTTCTCAATTTTCCTAATTATGTGATAGAGCTAACACATCCCATGATACTGAACTAGAATTACATTACATAGATAAATCTTACTTGATAATAGACTACTGTTCTTTTAAGTTTGACTCAATTTTCTAGTATTGTATTAATATTTAGGAATAATGCATATTTATCTGAAAAGTTTTCTTCTTTTGTGGTTTTATCTTTCAGTGTTACATTTTTGCATTTTACTTTAAAATCTCTTATCTTCTATCTTTTTATCTTTCAGTGTATAAGAAATAATCTCAAACTTGTCCTCCATGGTACTGACTCTGTTTTTCATTTGATAGATTCTGTTCTTTTGTTTCTAATGTCATCATTGTGCCACTATGGCATAATTTATAATAATACCTCCTTTGCTCATCTCTTTCATCCAGTTCTTTCGTTTTGTGTTCTGTTCTATCTTGTTTCATAAAATTCAGATTCTTGGGTCTTTTATTTGACATATAAACTCAGAGTGTACCAATTACATTTCACCTGAAGTCAGTCTTTTTCCATAGTATGTTCTTCTACTGGGCACCACGTTATCTTCCTTTTAGTAAAATGTTTATGGGAATGTTATTTGTTTCCTTCTCTTTCTCTATTTTCTTCTTCTTCATTCTTTTTTTTGAGACAGAGTCTCACTCTGTCACCTTGGGTTCAGTGCTGTGGCCTCATCACAACTCACAGCAACCTCAAACTCTTGGGCCTACTTGATCCTCCTGCCTCAGCCTCCTGAGTAGCCGGGACTACAGGTATCCACCACAACACCTGGATAGTTTTTCTATTTTCTATTTTTAGTAGAGATGGGGTCTCACTCTTACTCAGGCTTGTCTTTAACTCCTGAGGTCAAACAATCCACCAGCCTCAGCCTCCCACAGTGCTAGGATTACAGGTATGAGCCACTATGCCCGGCCTCCTGATTCATTCTTAATGGGAAGTAACCCTGGGTCATTTTTTACCAAATCATGGTGAGGGCTTCTTTGTTCCATCTTATTTTCCTAGGTTAGCAAGATCTTTGGCTTTGATTCAATTGACAGGAAATTGATCCTGTTACTATAAATAAGTGAATATTTTCTGTTAAACATTAATAAAATAATATATTTTAAAAACCACTAGTTGTAATTTGTTAACAAAATAGTTCATACTATATGTCTTTTAGAATTTACTTAAAGTAATAATTATATGCTTAAATAAAATATATATTTATATATGATTTATCACCATTATTATATCAATAATAATAGGGTATTGTATCAGTATTAAATAGATTCACAGTTAGTAAATCTACTTTGCTTGTAATCATGTTGACATTTCTTACTTAACTTTTTTTTAACATATGTAAGTTCAAACTTGATTTTTTTCATCGTATGTATTCCAAATACATAATAAGTGAAAAACATTTTGCCTGGATCAAAAGAAGCCAGGTCTGAATTATCCCAGAATTCTAATTAGGATTTCAAATAGACTACATGAGCAGAATCCAAATTTGGCTAGATTACATGTTAAAAGGCACATATTACTTGTTTTATTTTTAAAATGACACTAGAAGTATAACTGAACAAATCTTTCAAATGCATTATAATTTAAATGTCTTATTATGAACAAAGTCATAATTATATAATTATCCCAATCAATAAATATTAATTACTTATTCACTGGCATATTTTAAAGGTGATAATGAAAGCAATTTTAAATAGACAGACAAAAGACTTTGAAACTTTTTTTCCAAGCAAGTTTCCAGTTGTTAAGTTTATAAAAGAGATTTCAGTGCCAAAAGATATTAAAAGTTATCTCAGGTTATCTTGGACAACAAAGAACTTGTGAAATACATAGAATAAAGCTATTCAAGAGAAGTTAGATTCAGCAATGCTGACTCAGTACGTTATTATAGGGTTATAGTTTAAAAAAATCCAAAGTAAATATGATGGATTGTGTTAATACCCCTTGAAAGTAATTTTAAATCATCAGAGACACTGTTTGTGCTTTAGTAGGCACTAGATACCAAAGTTTATGAATTTAATCATCCCCAAGGATTTTCAGATGCTATTTAGTTCTATGACACAAGTTTGAAGCTGCTCAGCAAAACTCAAACTGTCTTCTTTCCCCTCTAGGTTCTCCTAATTCTGATCTCCTGTTCACCCTTCCCTCAAGAGTTAGGTGCTAAAGCTAAAAGACTTTGCTTATCTCTTATTCTTATGTAAGCAAAATGCTAAATAGGCTAAGTGCTCTTTTATCATAAGAGTAATGGCCAAAACTTTGGGGTTACTTATGGCATTATAGAAAAGCATGATTTTTATTTTAATATGATTTCATATGAATTAATACATGGATTATAATTCATACAATTAAGGTTTATCATTACTATTACCTTGCTCTTTTTGTTATTAAGGTCTTAACATACTTTCCACTTTAATTATTTTACTATAAATATGTATTATATATTTTAGATAAATAATTAAAGTATATGTCCTAAAATGTACATACAAACTTTCAGTATATCGCCTGAAATCGCCAGGTTCCCATGAATTAATTTGTGAGTTGGTTTAAGACATGGAGAGCCCATGAAAATAAATCACATTTTCATTGTCATCAGTAACACAACTTACTGAGTTTCACATTTCATGAAAGATGATGTCCCAAACCCCATCTACTCTAGGCAAGATCTTTGTATATTGGTAGAGTATGATTAGCATCATTTCTTTTATACACACATTCAAAAAGAGAATTGTAAAATCATTTTCTGCTTGAACATAAACAGCTGCATACATCCATTGCCATAGCGTCTGGTGTCCAGTTGTAGCTGTACATTTGTGTCAAACAGACTTTTCTAAAATACAGCCTCTGTCAGGGTTTCTACTGCTCTGATGCATGGCAGGTCTCCTCTGTAGACTTTTCCTGCTTTGATTCTACCCTTCCTCTCCTCACCCCTAAGAACAGTATCACCTGTTGTCACACTGTGGCTCTGTCTATTCCTCACGTTGTCTAAACTTTGTTTTCTCCTTCCTATTTATTTTCTTCTTTTGGAGGATGCTTTTCACTTTCTCTCTCTCATTGAGACTTTTACGTGAACCCTGCTGTCTTCAGTGTTTTCTCCCTGGTCACCCACCATAGGCCTGCCCTACATGTTGATACATATCACTTTCTGACTTTTTAATTCAAATATATGACAAACAATTGATGGAAAAGAAATTTTTGCATACTTTGCTTTTACACACTGCAGACCCCTAGATGCCACTAAACACAGCACGTGCATTTCATCCTTTTGAATGGAAATGATCTAAAGATAAAAAATATCCATCCCTATAAATGCTGATTTTCAATGAAGTTTGTTTTAAAGAAACTCGTTACACTGGGTGAGAATCAAATGCTGTTAACTCATTGGCTTGCCATTACGTTAATTGATGATGTCTATCTATTACACTGAAATGAGACTTGTCTATTTTGAAACACCGGTCTTTCTCAGTCAATTTGTATCATTCATTTTCCTTCAATATGCTACCTTTTACTACACATTGTCAAAGAGATCATTATCAATGAAGAATTAAATAGAAACTATTAGAGGTAGCTTGGTGGTTCAAAACTAGGTACACAAAAGGTGAATGTCCTAGAAATTACACATAGTTTTACTAGAGGGTCAGAACATGATTGTAAGCATGTTCATTAATGTAATAAATATTTATTGGCACTCAAATACCCACAGGCAGGGCACCATGTCAAGGGAACAGACATTAGTTTGCTCCCCCCAACATTCAACTCAGAAGAACAAAGGATGGAACCTGTGACGAGGCCTCAGGCACCCTACCAGACGGAGCTTGATTTGAGAACTTCCATGTATGAGTAGAATGGACTATGGAGCTACCAGCCCAGGGAGAAGCCAGAGGGCATACAGCCCTGCAGCCCCAGGTTACTGGTTTTATAGGATGATTCTGACGCTGGAAACTATGGACCAAAGAGGCAGTAGGAAATCAGCAGCTGAACATACTGTACACAGCAATGGTGAGGACTCAGGTTGGAAATCAGCAGGCTGAACGTACTGTACATAGCAATGGTGAGGACTCGGGCTAGAAATCAGCAGGCTGAATGTACTGTACACAGCAACGGTGAGGATTCAAGCTGGAAATCAGCAGGCTGAATGTACCGTACACAGCAACGGTGAGGACTCAGGCTAGAAATCAGCAGCTGGACGTACTGTACACAGCAACAGTGAGGATTCAAGCTGGAAATCAGCAGCTGAATGTACTGTACACAGCAACCGTGAGGACTCAGGCTAGAAATCAGCAGCTGAACGTACTGTACACAGCAACGGTGAGAACTCAGGCTGGAAATCAGCAGCTGAACGTACTGTACACAGCAACGGTGAGGACTCAGGCTGGAAATCAGCAGGCTGAATGTACTGTACACAGCAACGGTGAGGACTCAGGCTGGAAATCAGCAGACTGAACGTACTGTACACAGCAACGGTGAGGACTCAGGCTGGAAATCAGCAGCTGAACGTACTGTACCAGCAATGGTGAGGACTCAGGCTGGAAATCAGCAGACTGAACGTACTGTACACAGCAATGGTGAGGACTCAAGCTGAACACTGTCTCCTAAAAGGCATTGTGGAAATTTGAGAACTGATGTCCTCATCTCCGACCTCTCCACCTAGCCTTACGGACTGCTGGTTTGTGCTCCTTTTATCACTCCCTGGGGCTAAACAGTCTTTGAAGATGTATCTCTCTATTTATTTTTCAGAAAAAATAGAGACTGTGGGAAGGCAACCTTCCTGTTGGCTTCCCATCTCTGCACCTGGGAGTGTAGCAGAAGCCACCTTCCTACCTGAGTATTTTTTCCCATCTCCTCATAAAACTTGCTTCTCTATGGTTTTTGTGTCTCTAAACTTACCCTGTCTGTCAACTTGTTTGTAGTCCTTATACAACTCCACCCCTCTCTGCTTTCCCAGTTCCTTCTTACTCTCATGGTTCCTCTTTAACAAACTCCTGTTCCTTACCCTGCCCCCATTTGCTCTACCGTGAAATACACTCTCTGGAGGTTCTTCTGGACCATTCTTACTAAGTAAACGGCTGTATTCATAAGTCTCTTTTGTATTTTTACCTTCAATTTCCTGGTATGATATGATGCTTATATCTCACTCATTCTTCATTTTTAGAAATAAATCAAGACTATATCTCACTGGGTTTTAGTAAGCATTTGTCACATCTAGTGTCCTCATATGAGATTCAGTTTCTTTGCAAGAACATTTGAAATTCAGCTGATATATTATGAATTAAAAATGCCTATTAGTAGTCACAGGAATACTGAAATAATCTTATATTTATCAATAGCTGGATATAGTATCATTTACATGTGAATATATTGTTAAGAATTAACACATTATAGCTTTCATTTGGAAGCATGTCTTTTCTTCAATCAGTTTTGATGAGACATTTTACTAAGAATTAATTGTACCCAGGAGGCAGACAACCTCTAAATTACCTCAAAACAGTCTCAATCTCTTAGTTTTAACACTGTTGTGTTATTTTCTGCCCTTGAATACAGGCTGTAATCATCAAATTAGTTACTGTTAATGGAATGAGGACGCAGTTACAGGATGTCACTTCAGAGACAGTCCGGGCATGTATTTAATCTCTTTTCCTTGGATTACTTATCTGAAGAAAGCCTGCACCAGGCAAGAAGACAGCCCTGTACAGAGGTCCACGTGATAAGAAATTGAGGGAGGCCTATGATCCACAGCCAGAAAGAATATCAGTATCTATGATCCAACACCAGAGACGGAAGCCCGCCAGATACCAAGGGAGTGGGCTTAGAATTATGTCCTGTCCAAGCCGAGTCTTCAAATCATACTGGAGTCCTATCTGGACACTTGACTGCACCCTCCTGAGAGGTCTCGAGCCACAGGCCCCTATCTCAGCCTCACCCATATTCTGAACTCACAGAAACTGCGACAAAATAAATGTTGCTGGTTTTAAGCCAAAGTATTTGTGGGAAATTCGTGATGCAGCAATAGATAAGTAATGTAACATATTTGACTTTATTTCAAAAAGGAATCTCTCTTCTAATTAATGTGCCACCCATTTTTATATTAATTATGACTCTTCTCAATGATCTACTGTCCTTCAGTCACAGTTAAAACTATAATTTATTTACCTTTATCCAACAAGTAATAAATGCAATTAGGCTATTGGAAACACAGTCCAAGTCAGTTTTGAATATGTCCTAAGGAATAAAGAAAACTTAGAATGAAATTTGGAAAACCAGTGACTATAAATGACTCCTGGATTTCCAGGTTAATGAGGGTCTGAGAATAATATACACAAAGAGGGAAGGTTTTAACTATGGGGAGATCTCCCTAACAAAGCACAACGTCATTCAATGTCTGGAATGGGTATTTTTAATCTACATTTTATTCAGCAGAATGCCCATGCCTGTGGAGAGGGACTAGAGTAACAGAACAAACCCTGATACCTAACCTGCATCCTTCAGCCACCTGATAAAGCTAAGAGTTTGCACACAGGTCAAATGTTTACCAAGACATAGAGAACTGTCCTTGCCAACTACACACCTGAAATAATCACCGAAATATAAGTAGAAAGTCATCTGGACATCCATTGCCCATAAAGAGGGTAAGAATAATAATTGTAAAAGTGTATTAAAATTATCTTGGGACACAGTATAAGTATGCAGAAATTTTGAAAGGAAGTCTTAAAAGAGCCAGTCTCATAAATAACAAAATATGTATTTTATATCTTCAAGTAATTCAAAATATTAGTCCTGGAATTACTTATTTAAAAACAAATAAACATGCCTGTTCCAAGGTAAATTGAAAGAAGAGATATTCCATGAAATATGTTAAAAATGGAGAATAAAATAGACACGCACAGCTAACAATTAGAGCTGAGCTAATGCTACTTTTGTATTACCAAGAGTTCATAATCTCATGATAAGCAAAATGGCTCAGCAGCCATGTGAAGATTTGATTCTTTCATAGTTTATGTGGTGGTGAAATCATGAGTCTTCTCATTGCTTTTTAAGTGCTTTTCCAGTTCAGAATCTGTTTTGCAATAATTTCACCCACTCTCATAATCTTTATTTTCCTAGATCAAAGATCCTGTTATGTTTTTTGTTTGCACAAAATGTGCCATACTTCACCCTGTCTACTACAGAAGTGTCACGTTCTTAGCTGAGCTCTCACCACACTCCCCCCCCCATCTTCCTGCACTGTGGTTGAACAGGCTTTGTGCTCAGCTCCCTAGACGTGGACTGGGGCTTCACTTACTTGGATTACGGTTTCACTTCTTATTAGCCACAGGGTGAGTATGGTGATTTAAATTCTTTGTATTTCAGTTTTCTTATTTGAAACACAGGACAATGATTTGAATTGAGCACAAGTTTTCATTGTGAAGAGAGAGAGAAATAACCCATGATGCGTCCTGGTCTCTGCTGGGTGTTCTGTCACCGTCAGCTATTACTTTATTATTGTAGCTACTCGAGATTTAAGATAATCCGAGATGATGAGCATCTGCCATCTGACAGCAGGTATTTTGTATATTAACTTAAACTACAGTTTTCTGACATAGGCACTGTTATTCCTATTTTACAGATTAGAAAACTAAGACACAGACATTTAAAGTGACTTCTCTACAGTCTTGGGGTCCCTAAGTGCTATAGCCAAGTTCCGGCCCAGATCTTCTGACTGCATGTTGAAGGCACTTATCTTTTCCTCTCCTGTGAAGAATGAAGGTTAATAGTGTTGGCTACAAATTTTAATTCCAGCACAGCCAGTAATGGAAACTTATATAAATGTCTTGAAGTTCAGTTTTACTGTAAAAGGAGTCTCACTTTGACAACCATATTAAGAGCATTACTTAGTTTATGTAATACAGTAACTGTTACATGTTGTGTCTTATTTTTTTTAGTTTATACCAACATATATTTATATTATTTTTAAATTAATGTATATACAGACATTAATATCATCCTAACTTCCCATATTTTACTTACTCATTACCAATGCCTTAGTCCTGTCTGTGCTAATCTCCTCCTGGAGAACACATGCCCCTTTGGGAGCCTAGGGGAAATGTTTCCCTTGGTTTTGAAGCATTTGCCTCATTCCTTAAGCAGATACAGACTCATAGTTCCTTGCCTAACCTCTGTGGGGCTACATATGCTTCACTGTTCACAATTTTGTCCTCTGTTAGAAAGGTAATAGATATATCTCTCTTATATTACATGATGTGCCCTGGAGCAGAATCCAGTAATATTTTTGCTGCAAATAGTGCAAATGGTATAAATAAAGGTATAAAGTTGTTTGTATCCATTCAGGTCATTAAATCAGGCTAACACATACTGCCAAATAATGAAATATTTAAAAAAGTTGGTGTTCAGTCTTCTGAATTTTAGAATTGCGTAGAAAGAATTTTAAACTTGCCATATCTCCCCCTGCCCCCGCCACACACAGGGATCTGCTAGGTCTGTTCTCAGGGGTCTGTGGTTCTCTATCTGACAGTCAAGGATTTACTCATCTTAGCCTCTATCCTGTGTGTCTCTAAGGGCAGGGGATGAGACTTCACCTTTTTATGTTCTTCAGATCCTAGCCCATGCTTAATTGTACGAGGCATGTTAGGCATGCTTTATAAAGGAGAGAAAAGTCACACCAATATTCCAAACATGAGGATGGTGCTACAAGTAATTGCCAGCACTACTACAGGACCATGCTGTTTTGCATGGTGATGAATAGGCACCGAGTCACTATTCAATCAAATTTCTTTGGACAGAAACAAATGAAATTATGCTGTCTCTACAAGATCTCACAGAGTGTTTAATTGTTGATGGTCGGCCTGAATTAAATTCCAAGAGGAGACAGGTAATGCTCTAAAATTTCAAATTCTGACCTAAATTTTGGAAATTAAAAGATAGACGAAAATTTTTAGTATGTCATTTTGCAACTTGCAAGTGTATCATTTAAAAAGCCAATTCCAGCATTCTTTGACAAAAATTGTTTTCGTGCTGAGTGTTTGTGAGCCTTTTTCCTTAGCTATGCATTTCTTCACAATAAGCACAATTCCTGCTGTCTCACCTATGTGCTGTCCATACATGTGATAAAAGAAGCTGAAACAGTACGCAGTGTTTGTCGGTCCGTAAGGATTTTTGGGAGCTATGCTGAAGACAGGGCTGAGCAGTCGAGCTTTTTCACCTTCCAATCTGGGTCGTGATGTCTCAATGTACATATAAAAACCTTGAAACAGACAGGATAAAAGCTTAAACACAATTATTATTAGGCACATGAAATTTCAAATCATTGAAAAGTATTATGATTGTTATACAAAGACTGATAGGATTTGTGCCTCATTTATGAGGTCTGTATGTATATATAACTAATAGTGGCTGTAACATAAAGAATAAATCATCTACCTAATTAAAGATGTATAAAAATTTGAGAAAAAATTGAAGATTAGACTTGAATTACCAAATAATCCCCGCTCCCAAGTATATATATCAGGGAGATCTAAGAAAAAATATCTACAATATTTGGAAATATCTAAATAATTAATACTGTCATAAAATTAAATGTTTTATTCCATATCTTCAAATACATACAAGAATACCTTTTTTTTTTTCTTTTTATGAGGCAGAGTCTTACTCTGTTGCCCTGGGTAGAGTGCTATGATGTCATAGCTCACAGCAATCTCAAACTCTTGGGCTTGAGCAATCAATCATTTTGCCTCAGCCTCCTCTCCTGGGACGACAGGCTTGCACCACTATGCCTGGCTAGTTTTTCAATTTTTAGTAGAGATGGTGTTTGCTCTTGCTTAGGCTGGTCTCGAACTTGTGAGCTCAAGCAATCTACCCACCTCAGCCTCCCAGGGTCCTGAAATTACAGGTATGAGCCACCATGCACAGCTATACAAGAATACTCTCACAGCTCATATTAGCAGCATTTGTAAGACTCCGATTGCTATGAACACAACGCTCCATATCCTCCTACCTTCTTTGGAGCCACTGCGGTCAGCATTAGGCCCTGTGTTAGGGGTATATTTTGTATTTCTTGTTGCAGTACTTTGTTTTGTCCAGTCAAAATTATCTGTATCATCTTGGGTGAACAAACAAATGTTGCCATCTTCAAATCCACAGTGAAATTCTCCTGTTAACAAATTTCGATTAAGGTAATTAATATTAATTAAATTAATACAAACATCCACATACCTTTACAAGAAAAATTTAAAACATCACACAGCATTAACAATGCAACATTGTGATAATGGCACCATAGCTGTAATAGTGCACAGGATAACTAAATGTAAAACTTGTAATTTTAATGAAAAAGAAAAGTATTTTTCATATGTAAGTCAGTTTCATTGAATAATTAAAACCCAAACCATTTTCTTCTGAAATTAAAGAATGTAATGCATGCCTGAATTGTATGTGTAGGAACAATAAAAAACCTGTTAATTGGAAAATCACCTTTATTATATTACATGATGATGTTTTAAAGATGTATACCTTAAGTTTTTAATTGAGCATGTTTACAAATGCATTCATATATATCCAAATGGAAGTTGCTTAGGCAAGATAATAGCAAATTACTTTGAAAAGTAGTCATCTTTCATAATTTATGTGAATATAGGTTTCCCAAATGCTTGACATTT
Source organism: Nycticebus coucang (assembly GCF_027406575.1). Taxonomy (NCBI): domain Eukaryota; kingdom Metazoa; phylum Chordata; class Mammalia; order Primates; family Lorisidae; genus Nycticebus; species Nycticebus coucang. The sequence goes on along the minus strand of NC_069785.1, from coordinate 9,749,298 downwards.
ACTTGAAATGGAGCAATACAAAGAACTTATGAAGACCCTGAGGAAGGGCTGCGGTTTCCTGGACGCCTACTATAAGCTGAGTTCAGACTCATCATGTACAGAGAGAAACTTTTTCCACTGTCCCTGAAATGTGGGTGGGAATATCGCCTATAGGTAGCCAAAGTTTTCCTACTGGGATGTACTGTACTTGAAAAACAGGTGTAAATATAGAAGTTGGTAAGATCCACTGGACACATAATTAATCAATGTATATCCTTAATTGAGAAAAATTAAATATAGTGTATATTATTTCATTCAACTTTATAACAAGTATATGAAATCACAATTTTCCTTACGCATAAGGTTCAATTAGGGGGAAACATTGGCTAAGGCCAGGTAATAAATTAAAAAGGCAAACACAATCCAGATTTTCTGGAATTCATAGAGATATAAACATCTAAAGAACAGAGACTCCTGCTTGAGTGCCCAGTCTTCCCCCACTCTGCCTGCAGAGGGCTAGATTGATCAGATATCCTTGGCAATGGAACCCTTGGTTGGGATAATATACCTGAATTAATTGAAAACAACTGAAACTTACTTATAAAAATAAAACATTAAATTTAAGGAATAAGTTTTTGGATTTTTCTTAAATTTTTTTTTCCAGATTAAAGACTTGCTGTCCCTCTGTACTTATTTATATTTTACATACCGAAAAGTAGTATTACAGAAAATATAAGTTTTCAAAGAAGTCAAAATTAGTAAATTTCTAGAGAAACGATTTTGCATATAAAATATTTATGAGACTCATATTTATGCCCCGGATCTTTATTAAAATGTCTTGTAGGTACAACATGTTATACCTAGATGGTCTTTTGCAGTTACAATAATCCTGTAAGGGTACTTCTTCATTTTAAAGACTGTTTTCAGTCGTTTAACTATGTATTATATATATGTATACACACACACACAAAAAGACATCAAATACAGATGTGTAGGCTAGGAATTTCAGTTTATAAATTTGTTGCCAAAATTTTTATATGGTATATAAAATTATGCATAATGAATTTTTATAACACTATGTAACTATATATTTTTATAATTTAATATCTTATTTAAAACAAGAAACAATTTTGTCTTTAAAAATGAACAAGAACATTTTAAATACTGAATATTTAAGCCTCTCGATAGTAAAATTCATCAACAATATAGCTTATGAAACTGTAAAAAAGTTATATATGCCTAAGATTCTACATAATTTAGGTTATTTTATATGACATCATTCCTTTATACTATTGTAATTGCTATAATAGTTGAAAATAGTTACATAAGCAAAGTCAAGTTCTTCATTACTTCTGAGGACATTTATCTTTACAGTAAAGAAACCTCTTACTAAAGGAATTTTACAAAAAAGTTGGCAGGAAAAATTATAAAAGCAAAACAAATTGTCAGAACCACAATTTTATGATTATCCTGTTACTAAATGCAATAATTATAAATATGTGCAAAGAAGTTTATTCATATAACATATGAATAATATATTATAAATATTATTCATATAATAAAGCTTATTTGATAGATAATGAAAATCCATGGACTTGTATAAACTCATTAAAAGCCAATGTACTATTACATTATCAAAAGATCTCATAAACTAGGACAGTAATAAAGTCCAGGATTTTCATAAAGATACAGAACTGAGAATTGAATAGATCTTGAATTTTTATTAGTTTTCTAATTACAAAATGATCTTGGCAGAGTTTTAGGGGCCACATAAAAATAAAGATAATTTAAACATTCTACTTTACATAATGTCTACAATTTTTTCTTATTTCCATGAATTCTTCCTAATATTGTAAAGAAAGATTCAAAACTCAGGAAAAAGAAACCTAATGCCCATTGGCCTCCTGTCTTCAGTCATTCCCTAAACCTACAAAAATCTACCCTTACATTAAAAATATAAAGCTTTCATAGATTGCTATTTTATTTTAGAGTGGACTTTTTACTGTCTTTCCTTTTTTTAGTTCAAAAGTTGTTTTCAAGGGATAGAGAGGTTTTCATATATGGGAATATTTTTCAGATATATACATTATTTATTTTTTTTTTTGTAGAGACAGAATCTCACTTTACCACCCTTGGTAGAGTGCCGGGACGTCACAGGACTCACAGCAACCTCCAGCTCTTGGGCTTCCGCGATTCTCCTGCCTCAGCCTCCCGAGCAGCTGGGATTACAGGCGCCCGCCACAACGCCCGGCTATTTTTTGGTTGCAGTTCAGCCGGGGCTGGGTTTGAACCCGCCACCCTCGGTATTGTCTTTCCTTTTTTTAGTTCAAAAGTTGTTTTCAAGGGATAGAGAGGTTTTCATATATGGGAATATTTTTCAGATATATACATTTATAAAACAAAATAAGAATAATTTTCCAAAAGTTCCAAAATTTAACTATCTGACAGAATTCATAACCTAAATCAGAACGAATACACTGAGATTTAAAGTTGGTGAAGAAAAACACTGATCAATTTCTTTACAACTAAAGTTGTAAACAACTTTAGTCTCTTATGAGTAGAATATAGAATTAAAATCAAAGAGACATAAAACAACAATAACAATGATATGTAATTCCGCTAAAGATTATCCCATGGTTCGAAAAATGCCTCCATGTTTCCATATTTAGGAACATTTATAAATATAAATTATCAGTATTAAATGATTTATCTTTAAATATGTGTCCTTTGGCATTTAAAATTCACATTTAATAGCAATTTTACTAATTTTTTTAATGCCAATTTTACTGATGCTAGACTATGGCATTTTAATAAGAAAAGTTGCTAAATAATCTTTGTATATTTATACATGTGCTACCTTTCTTAATTATGAAATATAGTTCCATTTTAAAAGTGAAAATATACTTACTTAAATGAGGATTTACAGGAGCTACAAGAAAACCATAAAACAAAAACAAAACAATGTTAGTATGGTGTGAATGAATTTTATAAACAAAACCCTAATCAGCATCTCACAGTTCGTTACCAAACGTAATGTTCTTTCCCATGTGGCCATAGAGAAATATACCTGAAATCCATTCATTTTGTTCTAAAGGATTGAATACAATCTAATTTGGACCTCAGCTAAAACAGCCTCAAAGTCTCAAAAAGATCAGTAAAATAACATAAGGTATTTGTTCATTTTTTTAAGGAATAGTACTGCTAACCTTTTATGTCTTAACCAGCCTTAAACAAAAAAGCCCAGATGTAAAAATTGAGGCTGACAGTAGGCAGCAGACAGTTTAGCAAGCAATTATCCAAGGGAAGTTACATTTTGTTTTTTGCTGTTACCAACTCTTAATGAGCCTAACACGATAAATATGAAAATAAAGCAATGTTACATCATATCACAATATGTGTCCTAAACCAAGTAGCTATTTCAATGCCTCTTGAATTACACACACACACACACACGCACACACGTATGTACGTATGCACACAAAGTTTTCGATGATAAGCCACATGTTTTGTGTTTTTATGCGTGATAATAAGTATTTGTTTCAGAAAACTAATTATGGTCTCAATACAGTGTCAATTGATTTTTACCCAAAGAGAAATGAGTACTTTAAATTTTACTAAAACATCAACAAATATATATCTCATCTAAGAGACAAAATGGTGTCTGTAAATATTGATTAGGCATTTATCACCCTGAGAGAAAATTCCATTCTGGATGAAGGAAAGCGTGATTGTGGTTCCCAAGATTACAATAAGCAGTTAATCTACCCTGTAGAACTTTATGTTTATTTTAGTCATTTTCTGAGTATTTCTGACTAAACTAAAGAATGACAGGCAAAAAAACACATAGATGTGCACGAAGCATGTTGATATAAAATTGCTACATTTCTTCATTAACGTAAGTTTTAATAAACTGAGTAAGTTTTTCCATTATTTTTGCTATTTCTACACAAGGAAGACAATTCTTATTACCTTAGCTATTTTTCTGCTTCTGCATTCCACATACCAAATTATGAAATGGAAAACAGAAAAGAGACTGTACATTTACCAATTCCATTGGAAATGGACTAAAAATAACAATTTCATTTTCTTGCAACCTATAAGTATACTTTAATTTGAAAAATCAATTAGTAAAAATTCACAGTTAATATAAAATTATAAAAAATTCTATGTACTACCCTTCAAAGAAGAATCTTTGAATCCTAATTTACTCTGAAGGAATATTATATTTGCATATAACCTCTGACCAGAATGAATTTTAACTGAATCTTCTCCAATATTTTTGTGACCAAAATCACTATATATAGCACAGTTAACTTTGTGAAAATTTGCAATTCTAAGTATTGCAATGAATCCATTTTTTTTCTTTTTTCACTTGACCTTGCATGCATAATTTCTTATAAATGCTTGCCATAGATTAAATTATGTCCCCTAAATATTGATGTGATGAAGCCTGATCCCCAAATGTGACTGTATTTGGAGTGAGAGCCTTTAGGGAGGTATTTAAGGTTAAATGATGTTATAAGGGTGGGGCCCTAAACCAATGGGATTGGTGTCCTTATGAGAGGAGAGGAAGACACCAGAGAACTAACTATCTCTCTCTCTGCCATGTGAAGACACAATGAGAAGGCAGCCATCTGCGAGCCCGGAAGAGATCCCTTACCAGAAAGCAAGTGTGCTGTCTCTTTGCTCTGGACTTCCAGACTCTGTAACTGTGAGACCTGAATTTCTATTGTTTAGGCCACCTAGTCTATGATTATTCATCATGGCAGCCCAAGCAGACTAATTTAATACCTGTGTAGCACGAAAGTATTATTTGCCCAAATCTATAATATATAAAAAATAATATATAAATATAATATAGATAAATATATAAAATGTTGACAATTTTAATATGTATACACTTAAGAATGTAAAAATGTTTTATAAAACTTAAAACTAAAAGTAAAGATCTATTTTCTACCCACATGTATTTTTCATTTTGCTTCAGAGTTTTCAATAAAAACTACTGCAATATCTCTTTTTAGGAAAGTCACAATCATCTCCTAATTTAGCAAAGAAGTAAATAACTCTGTCATGGAAGGGTTTATCTGAGTTCCAGTCAGGATCTGTCATTCCTTATTAGTTTAATTGTACAGGATACTGAAGCTTTCTAGGTCCTGATATCTTAATGTTTTAAAGAAATGGATGCTAATGCATGCTTTTAAATGTCCCCCTATCAAATAGTCTATAATTTTTTTAGGGTAAGGAAGCATAAATATTAGATAAAATGATATAATAATTCATATTTTATAAAACATATAAAACTAGACAATTTAGAAAAATATCTCAGACATTACCTAATGGTTTGCCAAATAGAATCATGGAGCTGATTCTAATATTCATGTCACTAACATTAAAAAATTCACATTTTAAAGGACTGCATTTAAAAATATATATGAAATGACTCTTTTCTTTTTTTTTTGAGACCAAGTCTCACTCTGTCACCTTGGGTATAGTGCCATGGTGTCATAGCTCACAGCAACCTCAAACTTCTGGGTGTGAACAATCCTCTTGCCTCAGCCTTCTGAGTAGCAGGGACTACAGGCATGTGCCACTACGCCCTGCTAGTTTTTCTATTTTTAGTTGACATAGGGGTCTTACTGTTGCTCAGGATGATCTTGAACTCCTGAAGTCAAGAAATCCGCCTGCCTTGGGCTCCCAGAGTGCTGGGATTATAGACATGAGCCAAACTTTAATGTTTTTATATTACTTAATAATCCACAAATATTTCACTTTTATACATCTTAATTTTGTAATAAAAATTGAATATAGTTACAAATAACTTCAATGAGTTTTTAATACTTTCACTTTATTTTTCACTCTGACAGTATTTACTGCTCCCTTTGAGTAGGAAAAATATTCTTAATGCCGATAACAATGAGAAATTTCAGTTGTAAAATATTCTATAATCTTTGTAACTCAAGCCCTGATAATCACCAATACAAAGAATATTGAAGCAATGAAATAAATATAAATGATTTCACCAGTGATTCATTCAACCCTGAAAACTACAGTGAAAACTCTAGAGGTAGCATTTCACATTATAATTCTAAAATTCACACAATTTCCACTTTTAAAAGTTGAAATCTGTTTGGTATACCCTAAATATATCTGATTGTCACTGTTTCTCTTTGAGAATTAATTCTAGATGAAGTTTAAGATAAACTTTCAATGTTTTCACCTTTCTATACTAGTTTCAATTTTTGCTCAAATAGGAAGGACATTTAACTAGTGAAGAAATATTTCATGCATGTAATTTATGAAGGCACTTATTCCAAACACACACACGCACAGACATTTAGACACATTTAACATTTGCAATCAGAAAAAAGAATTGTCACGGTATCAAACAGTATGATCCAGCAACTAAGATATCCTTTAATAATAGATAAATAAATAAACTGTAATATATTTATGGTGTGGAATATTATTCAAAAATAAAAAGGCACAAGCTATCGAGGCCCAAGAGGCATGAGAAAATCTTAAATGTGTATTGTTAAGTAAAACTTGGCAATCTAAAAAGGCTACATGCTCTTGGTTCCAAGGATCTGACATTCTGGAGAAAGAGAAATGACACACCCTGTACAGACTGGTGGTTGCCAGGGCTGGAGTGGGAAGGGAGAGAGAAACAGGTTGAGCATAGGGGATTTTCAGGGCAGGGAAACCATCCTGTATGATACTGCAATAGTGGATAAAGAAATTACAATTTGTCAAAATCCATATAATTGTCCAATACAAATAACTAGCCCTAATATAAACTATTGCCTTTAGTCATTATGTATCAATATTTGTTTATAAATTACACCAAATGTACCACAATAATGTAAGATGTTATGAATAGGGGAAAGCGCATGGGGGAAAAGGGACTCTCTGTACTTCCTGCTTAATTTTCAATAAACCTAAACTGCTCTAAAATTGAAGCCTATCAGTTTCATTAAAAAAACCTGCGAAAACATTTTGATCGTATTTCATTACTTCTTAGTGTTGTAAATGTTATTAAGAATTTAAAAAGAAAAAATTTAAACAATATTGCTGCACAATTTGAGGGTCAAAAGTTAAGGAGCACGGCTGACGTTAGCACATAGGTTCAGGGTTCATGAAAGCATTATTCTGTACGTCCAAATTTCTAGTCATATATTACAGTTTGTGATGATTAAGGTTTGGGGCTTGTTTCCTTGGTTTGTTTGGGGTTTTTGGTTTGATTTTTAGTCAGTTGGCTGATGATTCAAAATTAATATGCTACATTTTACTTTGTTTCTAAGTAAATTTGGTAGAGAGTTGCAACCTAAATATTCTCTATGACTGAATATGCAAATAAATAATTTTGAATAAAAGGTTACTTACCACTATATTTGATCACACGAATTGTTGAATCCCCTTCACCAAATTTGGTGAGAGGAGTCAGTCGAACTTCATAAGCTTCTGGTTTAATTAGCTCGGTCAAGTTATATGTAATTAATTCTCCCTTTTGAATATTCCCATTTATTTTAATTTCCTGTTCCCACCATCGCTGTTGTCCAGCCTGAAATCAAAACAATTATATTATAATGTTCCAAGGATTTTCTTCAGAAGTACTTATCATGTTATAAGAAAATGGAAAACTAAAGTTCTGAAATGCAATTAAATTAGAATATACTTTATATTATATGAATATATAAGTTCAAGTTGCTATAATGAGTAACACATTTTGCAGATGTTTGCAAGCATATGTTTGCAGATAATTGCCAAGTTATCAGAGGTTGATTGAACAGGTTTAATATGTATGTATGTTGTATGTTATCCAATATTAAAAAAGAATCTGTCTGAAAGTTCAAATGTGAGTCTGATCTGGAGGTCTGGGGAGATGTAAGTTTACTTCTTATTTAGCATTTTAATAGTCTATGAATACCTGTAATTTCTTTATCATGTTAATAAACATAGGAATTAGATATATAACAGTTGCCAGGATGGATTCTAGGCATTAAGAGTATAAAACAAAGACGACTTAATTCTTGACTGTTTCAAGTCTGGTGAAAAGAGAGGCAATAAATAATAAAATATACAATGATTATAAGTAGTTATGTGTTCAATGAAGAAAAATTAAAAATGACAAAGGGATTAAGAGCAATGGTAGAGAGGTAGGCTGGAGGGGGACTCTTTCATCTAGGTAATTGGAGGACACCTCCCAAAAGAAGGATGCTGGGAAGTTAACTAAGATAAGGGCTAGGTTTTTACCACTGGACTTGGCAAGATAGACTTGATGGTGACCTTGAGATAAATGCTACCAGTGGAGTAATAAAGAGGAAAACCTGATTATAACAAGTTAAAAGAAGAATGGGTTTCGTAATACCTGCCACAGTGTAAAAGAGTTTTACAACACTTGACGCATTAAAAAACACAACCCTCAGACAATTTGACAGAACAGCACACAAAGTATTCAGGAAACAAGTAATTCTGATTGTATATAAAATCTATGGGGAGATTTAAAAGAAGAAGAAAAAATAACTCTCCACCTAATTTTATTTAATTTAAACTAAACAGATTATGGACAGCACAACAGAGAAAAAAATACATTTATACGAAGTTGATCAAGTTTTAATACTCATATTTCATGCAGTGTGGTTCATCTAGTACAGATGTAAGCGTTGTTTAACATCGTGATGCGTGTTAATGTATAGAGCATCCTTACAGTCACCATCCATTGTGAAAATGGGAGATTGTAGCCAGATGTACCATTATTTACAAAATATGCATTGCAAAGTTTTACAAGAAGGTAATCAACCTATAGAGAATACTTTGTAATGTTCTGTAAAATTGGGAGGGGGGTGGGGCCTTGGTGTGTGTCACACTTTATGGGGGCAAGACATGATTGCAAGAGGGACTTTACCTAACAATTGCAATCAGTGTAACCCGGCTTATTGTACCCTCAATGAATCCCCAACAATAAAAAAAAAAAAATAAAGGTACAATTTAGCTAGATTTTCCCATTATCACTATGTATGGCAACTTTCAAGACACCTGGTAATTAACTGGTAAAAGAAGAAAGATATTTCTAGTAAATGGGAGAAAATTTGGGAAAATGTCAACTTTTAGTTGTCGTAAAACTATTAAGAAGCTGGTAACAAGGAACTTGATTAATCCTGGTAAGTGAGATACAACAAAAATCTAGAGGCGGCTTCATTAATAATGCTTACATATTATAATTATTTCATTTAGAATCAAAAATGACAAAATAATGCTCAATATTATTTATTCAAAGTTGTAACCTTATTGTTACAACTTTGTATAAATAATAAATAAATAATTGGAAAAAAATAAAATAATTGGAAAAAACAAATCTGTAGGGCCCTCTACAGAAGGGTCTCTCTCCCCTCCACTCAAGTACATTTTCTTTTCTCACAAATGAGTCAAAGCTTATTTTAAAGTCTCCTGAATGTCCTTTACTCGTGTTTTCATCATTAAACTTATGCATTTAATTTATTAAATTTATTAATCAGTAACCCATCGATTTGTGGGATGTTATAAATGATGACTTTGTGATATTTTAGCTATTTTGCTGGTTTATATGATATAATTGTGGTGGTTTTTGCATTTCATTATACTCCACTATAGACACACACACACACACACACACATCTGTATATATAACGTATATCTACTCTGTCTATGCATACTTATGTATATAGTAAGCATTTGATATGCCCTATAATAAGTGTCTGATAGTATTTCCTAAATCTGAAATCCACGGTGTCTAGCTCCTAGTTCTTGTTTCTTTGTATTTTCTTGGTTATTTTTGACTGTGTGCTTTTCATGTAGCTTACAAGTCTATTATTGGGGGTTCTTTAGGGCCTACAACAAAGATATATTCCCTTAGAGATGCACCTTTGTGTCAGACAGGCTCTTAAGGCATCCACAGTACAGCCACTTCTACTCGGATTGCCACAGATTAAGTCAAAATGATCCCTTGTTTTGGCAGGCCTGGGATTTTCATTGCTGTCTGCCTCAACACTGCCATGCTTTTAAGAATCAAAGTTCAAGTCTGTCCAGGCTGGCAAACAGCTATGGGCAGTAAAAGTTTTGGTAACAATTCCATTTATTGCTTTGGATTGCCATGTTCCCTTGGAGATTTACCTGGCCATCTCTCTCTCTCTGTCTGTGTACACATACACATCTATACTATACGTACATGCACTTGCATACATGCGTACACACACTGTATATATATCTACGTATACAAGGCATGTATAGTATATGTATTCATATATTCATATATTTGTTTTCCATAGATAAATCAATTCTGATGATATGGCCTATACTACCACTCTTCTGGAAATGGAAATTTCAAAGGTGTGTGCTGTTAGTACAGTTCTAATAAGTGACAAATACAATAACAGAATGAGACAGAAAACCCATGTACAAATCTGTGGAGTTGTCTGCAGATTTGAGGAGAGAGAAAAATATATACTACTCAATTTCTTGTGCATATGAGGAAAAAGAATTGGATCCTTATCTTCCATCTTATAGAGAAAAATCAGTAGGATGAAATACTTAAATTTAAAAGGAAAAATTTAAATCATTTGAAAAAGTACAGAAGAATTTCATTGTAACCTCAAGCAATATGGAGCTTTTTAAAACAGAACAGGAAAGGATGACTCATGCAGGAAAGGACTGACAAATTAGTCCATCATCCATTTGAAATTAAAATTGAAGATTCAAGTGAAAAATTTCTTGTCATCAGTATTCCCTATTAAACAGGCAAAATATAAGCCAGACATTTTAGGAAGAGATTTGTAACATGTACAATGAACTGGACTTCATTAAAAACTCTTGGAACTAAAAAAGAAAAAAAAAGTCAGTAGCAAAATGAACCAAATAAGAATAAGTGTTTCATAGATGAAGAAATCAAAATAACTAATTTATCACAGAAGAGTCTCAGTTTCATAATGAATAAGGAAATAGAAATTAAATCCACATTATTTTCCACCAACAGAGAGATAAAACCTTCAGAGCAAACAATTTTAAGGTTAGGTGTAAAAATAAAACACTAAGAGTTCTTATGCACATCAGAACCAGGGGTGTGGTGTGGGAAACAGGTGAGATTTTCCACAACACACAAGCTGACAATTTAGTGTGCAACGGTATCAGTGATATGAGCAGAAGACTGAGCCTGCTTGGCCATAGTGGAAGATTCACCACCTGGTACACATCCTAAACTCTACTTTAGCCTTCACTGATTCCTCTTGCATCCAAATTTGCACAGGGGTACAGCAGAAAAGCCCGGGTGGAGGGCGTGCTTTGCCTGGGTTGAGCATCACACCTGAGGGACCCTGAGCTTCTCAGACCTTTCCGTAATTGCTAGCATCCAAATCTGCCTGACCATTGCCAGGAAGGCAGACATTGTTATTACCCTGGACATCCTTTCCCTCTGCTCCAGGAGATACTACTGATACTATGTATATTTTAAAGATTGATATACAAATGACCTTGAAAATATACAGCATAACAAAATGAGAATTGGTGCCTATGCACACAAGGCATGTAGAAATGCACCTTATTCATTAAAGATGTCTTCCAAAAATATTTCCTAGAGAAGTATGCAAATTGGTATACATTCGGAGAGCAATTTGTCAATAAAAATGTTACAAGGAGAACAGGCAAACTCTTACAGTTGGAAACAGACATATTCATGCCACGGATATCATCTGGGTGATCTAAACATTCATCAAGAAGAAAGGACAAATAAGGAAATTATAGACTTCATAAAATGGAATGGAAGTTATAGCCTGAAGGAGGGCCCTAAGAGGGTCTAAGGCCTTCAACTCTACAGTTTGGGGTTCTTTTAGATTGGTGTTTTGGGATTCTTTTAGATTGGTGTTTTACATACAAGTTATGACTGCATGATTCTGGGAATGCTTGCAATATTTCTTTTTTTTCCTAAAGAGATAATTGTAGAATAAGAGTTAGAGGCAAGGACTTCTGAATTTTCTGAAACCCTCCCGTAGCTTCTTAGACAGTGCTGCCTCACCTGCAGCTCTGGCTCTTCCTTCTTACGCCCTTTCTGCAATGTTTTTCCTTTTCCTGAGTCCCAAATCCTGCTGGCCTCTGGAGTTTTATATCCGGTGTTTTTAATATTCTGCATTAGCAGTTCTTATGTTTAGGCACACATGAGAGCGGGCAGCCGGGCAACCTTGTTAGCTAAAATTCTGTCTCGCCCACCAGTAATTATGCTTTAATGTAGTCTGTACATTTTTAAAAAGCATCTCCCTTTCCACAAGCAGTTTGGACACAGATAATCCGGGGGCTGTATTGGGCTGGCACAGCTCAGCCTTGCCAAACGCGTCATTGGTATTAGTATCAGCTTTTTCTATACCCCTGTATTGAAAACTCTCTCACTTGTATCTTTAGGTCAGAAACTTAAGGGGGAAAAAAAACAAGTACATCTAGTAGACTCTTCCATATCCCAGATACTATGCTGACTGTGTTATATGTCTTTTATATTTAATCCACAACAAACCCTACTGAGTTATATCTAACACCAGGTCTATTTTATAAATGAGAAAACCGCAGCAGAGGAAGGTTAAGGTGACTCCCAGTAGTGGCACTCCAGAATCTGCTTAAACCCAAAGGCCACTTTATCCTTAGCTGTCCCTAAATTTATTGTGCTCCTAGTCGTTTCTACTAGAGCCTTTAAATATTCAGTTGTACGACACTTGTCGTATTGTGGTGGTTTCTGGTTCTTTGCTTTGTTTGTTTTGCATACTGATTAAAAGCCAGAAATGATTTCTTATGACTCTTTATACCTACAGTGTCTGATCACTAACTTGATAAAGATGTGATAAGATTGAATTTCAGCATCTACTATACGTTTAACTAGACTCCAAGGAACCAAGCAGGAAATACAAGTTGTTTCAGTGGTAACTGTATACAGTCACTGGATTGACATACGTTCGAAAGAATACAAATCCTGAATCTACAGAAAGTATCTCTCATTCATAGATAACCCTGCATGTTAATACCAGATACTGTGAAGTTTCTATCACTTCTGGAAATTAAAAATGCTATAAACTAATTTAATATAAATGATAATTTCTTTTACTCTTTAGATTTTACATTTTTAATGTATGATCTAAAGGCAAAGTGAAATTATTTTAAGAGATTAGATAAAAGCAGTTTTAACCCACAAAAATATATACAGAACAATATGTTTTCCTATTATCTAAAGACACCCAACTTTAATCAAGGTGTACTTTTCAAGGTATCCCACTCAGGATTTGTACAACATTCCAAAGGAGACTGTAGGTCTCCTGTTGTTATAATGAGGGTTCTACTCAAGTAATTACAGCTGGCAGATACATTAATGTTGTTATTTATAATAAACTTCAGTGTACATAACTTCATACGCATATTAAAAAAGCAATAACTTTGATTTTGAGTCCTTAATTTAAACCTATCATGAAAATATATACTTCAGCAGTTGGAGGAATAAGCAATTAAATACTTTATATTGTATCTCAGTGAGCTGTGCAAAATGCAAAAATAGAAAACTAAATGCAATGTTTGCTCACACATGTAAAAGGAAATGCAATACTGTCCATGGATTGAAGGTGATACAACAAAACCTTCAGAGAAGCTGGGTCCACACCGCCCTGCAGGTGAGAGCCCCAGATGGTACGGACAGCGTGCAGATAAGAAAGCAGCCGTTAAACTCTAATTTTTCATGTCAATTAAAACAATCCATTTAATTTTACCTTTTACTAAGAGATATTTTCCTTTCACATAATCCCCCAAAGTGAGGCTTTTTTATTAAAATCTGTTGCTTGTTATTTTTACCACAGAGGTAATTAAAAGGCTATTGCTGAGATGGTCTCAGGGGGAAAAACCATATTAGTTTTTTTCTCTCAATTTTAAAAAGAACAAAATTATCTCCTTTAATCAGAAGCCTGCAACAGACTCTGAAATGGGAAGAGAAATAACCCAGCAGCCATCTCAACCCCCCCACCCCCCTTTATCTGGACTGTGAACCTTTTTCAGCATTATTACAAGTTCCTTCCAAAAGTATTGGATAAGGGAGAGACTGACCGGCAGAGGGAACACACCAGTGGAATAAGGACACGTACATGTATTTTTCCATTTATTTTGATGTAACTCTTTAAGAGAGACCTTGATATACCCATTTTTTAGGAAACTGCTATTCATGTTGACCAGCCACATTGCTAGTAAATATAATAGGTGACATGAAACTTCTAGACATAACAGACCCTAAATCATACGCTTGCATAATTATCCCACAGTATATGAACTTGCTAAAATGATATTTTTATGGATTAAGATCAAATTGCCTTATAGTCCCAAATAAAAGATGACATGGATTTTAAGAAGCATCATTGTTTAAATAACACTTTTTAGTGGTAAGGAGATAATAAATAACATTAAATATACTTAGGCAATAAATATACTTCATTTCTATTTTCTACTAACTAATGATAGCGTATGGGTATCCAAATAATTACATACCTTTTCTTTTTTAATCACCACAAACCTGAATGTTATCTTCAAATTCAGTATGAATTCTTCTGAATAAAAAGTCCTTTTTGTATGATGAAACTATTTTGCTTATCATATTTTACTCATGATATTAATACCTTTAGAAAAGACAGTGTGTTTTTATTTATTTTTATTTATTTATTTTTTTAATGAAGTAGTATACAGCTGTTTATTTTTAGTCTCTTTTATTCTGCTTCCTCCCCTCCCCCATGCCCATTAATTTACAAAAAAAAAAAGATTTAAACTTGCTAAAATGTATACATCTTTTCAAAGCCTCATACAGCTCTGGTTTGTATATATTTTTTTTTTTTTTGTACTTTGGGTTTTATTTTTTATTTTTATTTTTATTTTTTTAGCCTTTTTTTTTTATTAAATCATAACTGTATACATTGATATGATTATGGGGCATCATACACTCGCTTCATAAACCATCTGACACATTTTTATCACAGTGGTTAACATAGCCTTTCGGGCGTTATCTCAGTTACTGTGCCAAAACATTTACATTCTACATTTACCAAGTTTCGCAAATACCCCTGTAAGATGCACCACAGGTGTGATCCCACTGATCCCCCTCCCTCTACCCACCCACTCCCTTTCCCACTTCCCCCTATTGTTAAGTTGTAGCTGGGTTATAGCTTTCATGTGAGAGTCCCAAATTAGTTTCATAGTAGGGCTGTGTACATTGGGTACTTTTTCTTTCATTCTTGGGATACTTTACTAAGAAGAATATGTTCCAGCTCCATCCATGTAAACATGAAAGAGGTAAAGTCTCCATCTTTCTTTAAGGCTGCATAGTATTCCATGGTATACATATACCACAATTTATTAATCCATTTGTGGATCGATGGGCACTTGGGCTTTTTCCATGACTTAGCTATTATGAATTGGGCTGCAATAAACATTCTGGTACAAATATCTTTGTTATGTTGTGATTTTTGGTCTTCTGGGTATATGCCCAGCAGAGGAATTACAGGATTGAATGGCAGATCTATTTTTAGATCTCTGAGTGTTCTCCATATATCTTTCCAGAAGGAATGTATTAATTTGCATTCCCACCCGCAGTGCAGAAGTGTTCCCTTTTCTCCGCATCCACGCCAACATCTCTGGTCTTGAGATTTTGTGATATAGGCTAGTCTCATTGGAGTTAGATGATATCTCAAAGTAGTTTTGATTTGCATTTCTCTGATGATTAAAGATGATGAGCATTTTTTCATATGTCTGAAGGCCTTGCGCCTGTCTTCTTCAGAGAAGTTTCTCTTCAAATCCCTTGCCCAGCCTGCGATGGGATCCCTTGTTTTTTTCTTCTTCTTGCTGATGCGTTTGAGTTCTCTGTGGATTCTGGTTATTAAACCTTTGTCAGAGATATACCCTGCAAATATCTTCTCCCATTCTGAGGGCTGTCTGCTTGCTCTGCTTACTGTGTTCTTAGCTGTGCAGAAGCTTTTTAGTTTGATCAAGTCCCAGTAGTGTATTTTTGAAGCTGCTTCAATTGCCCGGGGGGTTCTCCTCATGAAATACTCACCCAGACCAATTTCTTCAAGGGTTTTCCCTGCATTCTCCTCTAGTATTTTTATAGTTTCATGTTTTAAGTTTAAATCTTTAATCCAATGAGAGTCTATCTTAGTTAATGGTGAAAGGTGTGGGTCCAATTTCAGTCTTCTGCAGGTTGCCATCCAGTTCACCCAGCACCATTTGTTAAATAGGGAATCTTTTCCCCACTGAATGTTTTTAATTGGCTTGTCAAAAATCAAATAGCGGTAAGTAGCTGGATTCATCTCTTGGTTCTCTATTCTGTTCCAGATATCTACTTCTCTGTTTTTGTGCCAATACCATGCTGTTTTGATCACTATCGATTTGTAGTAAAGTCTGAGGTCTGGTAGTGTGATTCCTCCTGTTTTGTTTTTATTTCTGAGTAATCTCTTGGCTATTCGAGGTTTTTTCTGATTCCATATAAAACGAAGTAATGTTTTTTCAAGATCTTTAAAATATGACAGTGGAGCTTTAATAGGGAGTGCGTTGAAATTATATATTGCTTTGGGTAGTATGGACATTTTGATAATGTTGATTCTTCCCAGCCATGAGCATGGTATGTTTTTCCATTTGTTAACATTTTCAGCTATTTCTTTTCTTAGAGTTTCATAGTTCTCTTTATAGAGATCTTTCACGTCTTTTGTTAGGTAAATTCCCAAATATTTCATCTTCTTTGGCACTACTGTGAATGGGATAGAGTCCTTAACTGCTTTTTCAATTTGACTGTTGTTGGTGTATATAAAGGCTACTGATTTATGAATGTTGATTTTGTAACCTGAGACGCTGCTGTATTCCTTGATCACTTCTAGGAGTTTTGTAGTAGAGTCCCTAGTGTTTTCCAGATACACAATCATATCATCTGCGAAGAGCGAAAGTTTGATCTCTTCTGACCCTATATGGATACCCTTGATCACCTTTTCTTCCCTAATTGCGGTGGCTAAAACTTCCATTACAATGTTGAAAAGCAATGGAGACAATGGGCAGCCTTGTCTGGTTCCTGATCTGAGTGGAAATGATTCCAATTTAACTCCATTCAATATGATATTGGCTGTGGGTTTGCTGTAGATAGCCTCTATCAGTTTAAGAAAAGTCCCTTCTAGACCAATTTTCTTGAGTGTTCTGATCATGAAGGGATGCTGGATATTATCAAAAGCTTTTTCTGCATCAATTGAGAGAATCATATGGTCTTTGTTTTTTAATTTGTTTATGTGCTGAATTACATTTATAGATTTACGTATATTGAACCAGCCTTGAGACCCTGGGATAAAACCGACTTGGTCATGATGTATAATTTGTTTGATGTGTTGCTGGATTCTGTTTGTTAGGATCTTGTTGAATATTTTTGCATCTATATTCATTAGTGATATCGGTCTATAATTTTCTTTTCTTGTTGGGTCTTTTCCTGGTTTGGGGATCAGGGTGATGTTTGCTTCATAGAACGTGTTGGGTAGTCTTCCTTCTTTTTCTACATTTTGGAACAGGTTGAGTAATATAGGTACTAATTCCTCTTTAAAGGTTTGGTAGAATTCTGACGTGAAACCATCTGGTCCCGGGCTTTTCTTTTTAGGGAGTTTTTGTATAGTTGATGCTATTTCTGAACTTGATATGGGTCTGTTCAACATTTCCACTTGATTCTGGTTAAGTCTTGGAAGGTGGCGTGCTTCCAAGTATCGGTCTATTTCCTTCAGATTTTCATATTTCTGAGAATAAAGTTTCTTGTAATATTCATTAAGGATTTTTTGGATTTCTGATGAGTCTGTGGTTATTTCGTCTTTGTTGTTTCTGATTGATGAGATTAGAGATTTTACTCTTTTTTTCCTGATTAGGTTGGCCAGAGGTTTATCTATTTTATTGACCTTTTCAAAAAACCAGCTTTTTGATTTATTGATCTATTGTATTATTCTTTTGTTTTCAATTTCATTTAATTCTGCTCTAATTTTGGTTATTTCTTTTCTTCTACTGGGTTTGGGGTTGGAATGTTCTTCCTTTTCCAGTTGTGTGAGATGTCCCATTAAGTTGTTAACTTCCTCTCTTTCCGTTCTCTTGAGGAAGGCTTGCAGTGCTATAAATTTCCCTCTTAGAACTGCCTTTGCAGTGTCCCGACAGTGTGTTTTTAAATAATACATACAGATATTTATTAATTTTTCTGCCATTGTTCTTTGGAGGCTTATATTATTTTTCTTAATTCAGTTACATCTAATTTAAAGTTAAGTAGCTTTCCTCGAAAGTGCCTGGCACAGTAGCGGAAGAGATGCTTATTGCCGCAACGCAGACAACTTCATCTGGTCTTCCTAGTTTTATTCTGGTATTTTGCATCTTCGGTGTGTGTGTGCGTTCTATTTTAGAATCTTGTAGCTATTTTTTATGTTCGTGGAACTGCCTTGGCCCTTAGTCAATACTTCTAATTCAGACTGCATCTTTCTTCGGCAAATAACCAATCCTGTAAGTATCAGAGCATTACGCTGCTCTTTTCCTGGGGGTTGGCAGGTCTGACAGCACTGCCTCAAGGCTGAAATCTGAAAATGCGACATACCAGTCCGTCTACCCTACCTTCAGTGATCATAGACATGGAAAATGTAGAAATAGAAGAAAAATAAAGCATAAAACTTCCTAAATATGTTAAGGGTATGTTGACAAAGTTAAAAATGTACTTCTAGAGAAATTGAGACTGATACTAGAACAGAACATAAGCAGGTATTTAGTGCCCTGAAAAAAATTAATGTTTTCGCAACAGCTAAAAGTTAAGTGAAGAGGTTGAAAACAGAGACTAGTATTTTACATAGTCTTTAATATTTAGTACATATTTTTATGTAACCTAATTTTACATTCCCACGGTGACAGTTTATAATATATTAGAAGAGTTATATGAGAACATATGAAATACAGATAATATTTGTTGAGCAATTGCTATGTTCCACATCTGTTCTAAGTATTTTAGTTATTAGTTATTTAATCTATAAGAACTCAATGAGTCATCTGGATAACTAATTTTTTTTTTTTTTTTTTTTGAGTCAGAGCCTCAAGCTGTTGCCCTGGGTAGAGTGCTATAGCATCACAGCTCACAGCAACTTCCAACTCCTGGGCTCAAGCAATTCTCCTGTCTCAGCCTCCCAAGTAGCTGGGACTACAGGCACCCGCCACAACGCCTGGCTATTTTTTGGTTGCAGCCATCATTGTTGTTTGGCGGGCCTGGGCTGGATTCAAACCCGCCAGCTCAGGTGTATGTGGCTGGCGCCTTAGCCACTTGAGCCACAGGTGCTGAGCCTGGATAATTAATTTTTACTTGAATCCTTAATTTTCATACTTAATTCATAATATTAAAATGTATAAAATTATTATTTATAAATATAATATCTAGAAAAATTAAAATAATCATAGTAAAGAGAAAAATAAATATGTTGTTTTTGGAGATATGCAGAGTAAATAATATTTAAATGAATCTTATAAGGTCTTTTTATTCCTTTTCTTTTGCATGACTGTTTTAAGTCCTTTGTAACATGATTTAGCATTTAATGAAAAGATTATTTAAAGGTGAAGTTTAGGTAAATCTTTTTCTTTTAGTTTATAAAAGAATGGGTTATTATTATTTAAAAGCTATAGCATGTATGAAACTCTAATAACTACAGTTTCATAACCAAAAAAATTCCTTGATTATTGGACTTTTTTGATAATGAGGCTAGTATGTTTCTTTCTATAGTATAATTATGATAAAACAGTTTAAGAGTTTAAAATGAAACAATATTTGAACTTTTGGAAGCTTTGATCTAAACTTATAAAGAGTAAATGAATTTATACAATAGGACTGAATATGGGTCATTTTGGTTTAGAATAATTGTCACTTAGGTCATGGTCAGACTAACATACCCCAACCTCTGGGGATATGGTCCCTTGTGGCAAACACGAATCCTCAAGATTTAATTGACAAGTCTGTTAAAAATGTTTTCAGAAACTTCTTTTAAAGTGTGTGAAAAACACTTGAAAATATCAGCCTGGGGAAAGATTTTATGAAGAAGACTGCCATGGCAATTGCAACAACAACAAAAATAAACAAATGGGACTTAATTAAACTGAAAAGCTTCTGCATAGCTAAGGAGACAACAACGAAAACAAATAGACAACCTTAAGAATGGGAAAAGATATTTGCATATTATGAATCAGACGAAAGCTCCATAACTAGGATATGCAGAGAACCCAAATTAATCAACAACAACAAAAAATTCCAACAATTCCATATCATGGGCAAAGGACATGAATAGAACCTTCTCTTAAGAAGACAGATGAATGGCTAAGAAACTTACAAAAAATGCTCATGTCCCTATTCATCAGAGAAATGCAAATCAAAACCACCCTGAAATATCACCTAACCCCAGAGAGAATGGTCCACATCACGAAGTCTCAAAGCTGTAGATGCTGGCATGGATGTGGAAAGAAGGGAACACTTTTATACTGCTGGTGGGATTGCAAACTAATAGAACCTTTAAAGAAGGAAGTATGGAGAAACCTCAAGGCACTCAAGCTAGACCTCCCATTTGGTCATACAATCCCAATACTGGGCATCTACTCAGAAGAAAAAAAATCTTTTTATCATAAGGACATTTGAACTAGATTGTTTATTACAGCTCAATTTACAATTGCAAAATTTGGAAACAACCTAAATGTCCACCAATCCAGGGATGGATTAACAAGCTGTGGTATATGTATACCATGGGATAATATTCAGCCATTAAAAGAGATGGAGACTTTACATCTTTTATATTAACCTGGATTGAGGTGAAATGCATTCTTCTTAGTAAAGCAACACAAAAATGGAGAAGCAAAAATCCAATGTACTTAATTCTAATATGAAGGCAGTAGATGAGCTAATACAAGGGGTGGGGTAGGGGAAGGAGGGACAGGGGAGAAGGGAGGAGGGAGAGAGATGGGGGATCACCGTGTATGGCACACCTCCTGGGGGCAGGACACAATTATAAGAGGGACTTTACCAAACAAATTCAAAGCAATGTAACTTAATTCTTTGAATGAATCCCAAACAATAATAAAAAAAATGAAAAAAAACCCCCCCAAAACTTCTTTTAATAAAAATATAAAAATGTATTTACAAAGCAATAGCAATCCAAACAGTATTGGACCACCATAGAAACATATATACACGAGAGCACCTAGCAGTAAATCCAAGCGTATATCGTCAACTATTTTTCATCAAGGCTGCCAAGAAAAAACAATAAAGCAACGATAGTCTCTTTAATAAATGGTGTTGGAAAAAACTGGATATCTGCATTCAAAAGAATAAAACTGGACCTTTATCTTATACCATGCATGAAAATCAACTCAAAATGTATTAAAAGACCTAACATAAGTCTGAAGAAATAAAAGCCCAAGAAGAAAACACAGGGGAAAAACTCCTTGATCGTGGTCTTGGCAAGAATTTGTGATGATCTCACCAAAAGCACCGTCCACAAAATGAAAAAGTTAAACTACATCCAATTAAAAGCTTCTGTACATCAAAGGAATCAATTAACAAAATGGAAAGGCAGTCAACGGATTAGGAAAAACATTTAAGAGCGATACATCAGATAAGGGATTAATATCCAAACTATATAATGGACTCATCAACTGAATAGCAAATAAACAAATCATCTGAAAAATGTGGGCCAAGGAGCTACATAGACATTTCTCCAAGAGGAAATAGACTGTCCAGCAGGTGTATGAAAAGGTGCTCAGCATCTCAAATACCTGGGAAAATGCAAATCAAACCCACAGTCAGCTATCTCTGCCTGTTAGTACAGCTGCTACTAAAAAGACAAGAGATCCAAAGCATTGGCAAAGGTGTGGAGATGAGGAATCCTCTGTAGTATTAGTGTGAATGCAGACGAGCACAGCCATTTTGAAAAACAACACGGAAATTCCTAAAGAAGTTAAAAATAGAACCACCATATGACCTAGAAATCCTTTCCCTAGGATTACACCCAGAGGAATTTTCCACCTTATAAAGACATCTGATAACTATGTGCACTGAATTGTTCAGTAGCCGAGATATGGAAGCAACATAAATGTCTATCAATGGATGAATGAAGGAATAGAATATTATACAGCCTTAAAAAGGAGACGCTGCTTTTCCAACAATGCAGATAGGCCTAGAAGACATTATGGCAAGTGAAGTACAGATACAAAAAGAAACATATCATCTGATGTCACTTACATGTAGACTATAAAACTAACAAACAAAAATGCAAATTCATAGAAACAGAGCAAGGTTATCAGGGTTGAAAAGTGTGAGGAAAATGGGGAGATGGGGGTCAAAGTCTGCAAAGTTTCAGTTACATGGAAATCAACAAACTCCAGCAGTGCTCTAGTTTCCTATACTAGGAATTTTTGAAAGAAGATTGCAGTAGGTGCTGGGTACACACGTACGGACCTGTGTGAGATGACGGACACAGTCCTGTGACCGACGGTAGGAATCGTTTTACTGTGGATCATGTGCACCTTAAATACATACAATAATGAAGAGAAATTAAACAGCTGCTAAAAGCACATTCACATTTTAATAGATAATTAACTTTCTACGAACAAATTGACAACTATATTTTTCTTTACATAGGAATTAAGAAATTAATTAAAAATTCTCTTCAGTGTTTTTTGTAAAAATTGTTCTGTCAGACTCCCTTGAATTCACTAATTCCAGCCCATAGGGTGCCTAAATCAATGTTTATAAGGACACCATGGCTATTTCCTAATTTTGTCAGATGTCTATATACTAGAGCCCTCAAATTCCAGCACCAGACATCAGAAAGGCAAATTGGATAGCAGCGCCTTTAATTCCTCTTCCACAATGCATGGAGCTGTAGTTTGCAGTGACAGTTGGGAATATGCAACAAAATCAGTTCTGTTTACTAAAAAAAAAAAAAAAAACAAAAACAAAATGTAATAGTTATCAACTTTTTAAGAAGCCATTATTGCCAAGCATTTTGCTAAATATTTTATATATATTTTTAATTTAATTCTTATAAAAAATCCATTGAGGTCACTATTATTATTATTTCCCCATTTGGGAAAATAGATAACTAATAAACTATTTCAGGTCATCCAGTTGGTAAGACACAGAAGTTGAGATAGAATTCAATATTGCCCAATTCCAAGGCTATCCTCTTAATCACTGTTTTCCAATTCCTATTATTACACTTGTTTCACGAGTTCTCCTGACCAACGTGCATGTTATTCCCATTCTCTTAGAAAAATTATAAAGGAACTTCTTTTCATACTTTGTAAGTCCTAATTATGTTGAACTGAATTACATAGCAGTGAGCGATAGACTATGATAATGGATCTGTCTTTTGGTGAAGGATTAGGCACACAAAAAAGATTTTAATTTTGTGAGACCTGGAAGTTTAAGTGAATTCAGGCTCTGCTTTGGAATTTTATTTCAGGAATCCCTGGATGTGTGCTGTGGTTGTGCTGAGTCTGTACTCGTAACTTTCATATAAATCATTCAATGACAGGGTATTTCATGTTGCCTCAGAAAGGAATTGGTGTGTATTAGTGACATGTCCCCACCATCATGTTTTATTACTTCCATTTGTTAAAACAAAGCAACATTGAAAGCCACCCAACAAACCATGAAGAACAGTAAAAACAAAATCGTTCTTCAGCAGGTTCTGACAGATGACTGTGGAATGAGACCTTGTTACCTAACAAGTTTGATAATAACAGTCCAATTATTTTCCTGTCATGCTTGGATGAGCAGGTGAAGGGACACCTCACCCTAAAGATTAACTTGTTCTAGATTTCAACCCTGAGAAACCGGAATTAAGACCCTCAGTTGGCATCTTTTTTCATAAATTAGGTTTTCCAGGGAGTACTCACAGATGTTCCAGGAAGAAGTAGTAGAGCAATATTCAGGTTTAGGGTTTGTGCATTTAGAGTTTTTAGTTTTTATTCAGACCATAACTCTTTCTTCAATTACTTTGAACAACTCAATATACTTCTTTACATCTATGGGATACTTTGCTATTGCTACGCTCTGGATTTACTACTACTAATGGTCTTATATTTTGATTCTGCAAATATCACCTCTCCCTTCCACATCTCATTGACAACTTTCTCCAATAATCTTTCAGCTAAAGTTTTTGCTTCTGCTAACTTCTGATTACTACTCCTTCCACAATGGCCGCTGAAGTAGTTCAATCTTATTCTCCTGCTCAGATTATCTGAGGGATTACTCTTTTTAATATTATTTATATTGTTAGCTAATATTATTGAATACCTGCTATAAACTCTGATGAATTATTTAAGTTAACTTAGTTAAAATTTATAATGTCACTGCAAATATTTTTCACTATTTTAGGCTGATACTACTTAAACAAATATCCATTTGTGTATCAATTTGATAATCATAGGCAAAATCTCATGTTAATATATTTCTAAAGACGTTATATAGAAAAGAATACTAATACATAAATTTAATTGTATTCATACACTGTAGCTTTAATTCAGGTATTTACAGTGACAAAAACTTTAATCATCCAAGTGTTCTAAAACTATAGAATCAAAAGAAAAAGGTTAAAAACGTCAGTACTTGCAAAAATGTTAGAGATTAGCGCCACTGACTGCATTTTTGACCAAAATGTCAATAAAATTCTCTTCTCATAGAAACCATTGCAGGAGCTTGACTAATAATTTAATCATTCATTCCAAATCATTTTAGCTTATATTGTCGTGATAAATTAAAGAGAAATCAGGCAGAGTAAGCTCTTTTTATATTATTCAGCATTAAAATTTGGAGTGGAAAGGAGAGCACATAAGAGCATGAGACTTACATAAAAATACTCAAACACGGTTTAACAAATCTTGATCTCATACATTTTCTTTTGAATCTTGTAAAATTTAGAATTTAAAATTACCTGAAATATAAAGTCTTATTTTTATTGATTTTTATGCTCCATGAGATACAGTAACTTCTTAATGAATAAAAAGAACAACGTGTCAGGAAATGCTATCTCCTAATCCCTTCTGAATCTGCTTGCTCTTTAACAAGACAACACAAATTTTAGTGGTACTCCCTTTAAATTAGGTGTGCTCGTGGGGCCCAGTCCTGGAGATACAAATGGAAACTCCAATGTGATATCCATTTTTATCTATATATGAAATCCGTACTTTGGATTTCTATTATTGCCTACTAACATGTTTTAGTTGTATTTATTAAGGGTCAAATCTACAATAAATGACCTAACACATGGGGGTTAAGGGAACAAGGGAGCAGGGGGAAGGAAGCAGGGAGGAGGTCGGGGAGTGTCACCGTGTATGACACACCGCGTGGGGGGCAGAACACAAGTATAAGAGGGAATTTACCGAACAAACGCAATCAGTGTAACCTAATCCTCTGTACCCTCAATGAATCCCAAACAATAATAAAAAAGTGCTAATCTCTAATATCACTCTCCACTGATGTTGCCCACGCTTAAATATTATTTACCTTCATAGAATTATCAAATCTGTCCTCTATGTTTCTGTCAGCATCCAGAAACATGCTTTAATCATTAAAGAATTCTTAAAGCATTGCTTTAGATTGTAAACAGAGAAGCAAGTTATGTCTTATGCAAAAGTGTATATTAAGGTCACGTGATATTCTGAAATTGCATTTCAAATGGTAAATATGCACAGTATTCTATCTTAACAGAAAATGTTGTTCAATATCAACAAATCAATTAAGACCCTATTACTCAAATAACAATCAATTGATTGTTCAAGATCAATAATCAATTAAGACCCTATTACTCAAATAAATGAGGTGGAGTCTTCGTTCTTCATAGAGGTTATAAAGTCTAATTTAGTACCTGCCTCACTGAGTTGTTGGGAGGATTAAGAGTTAATGCACGGAAAGCACTTAAAAACGTTTACCACAAGGTGAGCATTACATAAGTGTTAGCTCATATAATAATAACATCTCCTATTTCTATTATTATTAAGACTACTATTACTGGGGGGCTGTTGGTATGTGTATGAAACATAGTAAGAGATTAATTAACACTCAGAAATGTAATGAGCTGGGAATGGATAATATGAATGATATGGGGATCTAAGATAGCTTGGCAATTATAATGACCTTTACCCAGTTGTGGAAAGCAGATAATTTACCAAATAAATGATAGGTAAATGCTGATGTTAAAGTAAAAAATAAAAAAATGAAACCATAAAGGTATTCAAAGGACATATTGAGAATATTTTTAGATCTTTGAGTATGGTAGGTTTTCTAAGAAAAGCCAAATTCAGAGACCGTCAAATAGAAAATTCTATTGCACAAAAATTTATAAAACGTGCACAATAAAAATAACAAATGAATGAAAATACAAATGCATCAAAGACTATTTCCAAAATGTGTGATAGAATTCTTAACATACACATGTATAGAGTTTGTATAATCAATAAGACAATATCGCAATTGAAAAAGTAAAATATAAATGGAAAATACTTTGGAGGGGGACAAATGTTTGTGTAGCTAGATGCTCTAGTCATTTCTTTGGCAAGATATTAGACTGTGTGATGGTGGTGGAGATAAAGATGGAAAGATTTGAGGGGTATTGAAAAGATAAAATTCACAGGACTGATTGATGAATTAGATTTGGGGAATCGAAGAGAAAAAAGTGTTGGAATTCATTTTCTTTCTGGTTTGAGCAATGGGACAGATAATAGCCCTTCAGTATAATGGGGAACACAGGAGGGAGACCAGGTTTGAGGTAGAATAGGTGAGGATTTAGAATTGTTAAGATTGAGAGGTCACCAAGGCGTCCAAGTACAGATTTTTCAAGTGGATAGGTCTGGGGAGGTTACCCCAAAACTCTGACCACCTCCTTCACTGACGGGTCCTCTGTTACTTGACAAGCAATGTAAGGTTATGGCAATCACATGTTATCCAGCGAAAAAGAAAACGAAGTCAGGGGAAAAGATTAAAAGAAAATACTCCAGGCAGGGCAAGACTGCAAGACTGGATGGGAGATGAGGGTTTGTAGAAAAATAAAGCGTTTTACCAAGGTCGGACAACCAATTAAGAAGAAAAGGTGCCAATCATTTTAATTAGACAGATGGCATCAACAAAATATTGGAACACGGTACAAATTTTAGCTCAGGATAAGAAAAGATAGTATGTAATTGTCCATACTGCTGTTCTCATTAATAATAATAAAGTATTTATTAGGATTTTGCCGCTCTCCAAACCCAGCTGTGGAAACACATAAAATAAGACAAAGGCCCGGGGGTGGGGGGGAAACTGCAGAAATGGGATCACATCACCTACAGGAGAAGGCTAGCAGACAGTGTTTTATTATTTTTTTTCTCCCATATTTCTTCACTGTTATAAGTTGATCACTACTCAGGCTTCTCCCTCTAAGGAAACAAAAATTAATCATACCAGCTAACAGAGTTGGGGCACATAACAACAGTCCCAGGCAGATTGGCAACCTGAGTGTTTTGTCTCTTCCCATCTTTTCCTCCCAAAATAATTACACGTGAAAGGAACTTTCTAAAACAAAGTAGGAGGCGTTTCCCTGACAGGTAGGATGGTGCATGGAGACCAGTTATCCCCAGTCTACAGCACCGAAGGCTACACTGGAGCTGAACCACAGTACCATTCACTTGCTATCTGATTCTCAAAATCGATGGTTGGAAGGAAGTTATGAGCTGAGCTTAAGCTCATCTCAGAGACATAAGGCGATTGACAAGGGCAAAGGAATATATACTCAGAGGGAGCTCAATCATGATCAATAATGATAACAAAGAAAATCATCTAGAACAGACGGGGATGCAATCAATATTAAATTCTTAACCCAAATGTAGGATAAGAATTTAAAATCAAGATTACTATCCTTGGGGTAACATAACAGAAGTTACCCCGGGGATAGTAATGTTTTATTTTTTAATAGTTAGCAGGAAAAACAGGTAGCTTTACAAACCTTTTAAAACCTTTGAGAAATACTGGGTATTGCGATGTTGCAATATAGAACCCATACAGGCTGAACTGCAAAATGGATGTATCTTCAGAAAAAGTTTTGAACCAAACTCTGTCAAATAATTCTCTCAGTAGGTATCAGTAGAGTGTCATATACAAACTATAAAATACTAAGAAATATGTAAGGAAGAAATGGGGGCAATAACCACATACCAGATAAAAAAGAATAAGCTTAAGTAGTCAACATTTGAAAATATGACAGAAATTTCTAGAATTAAAAATACTAACGTAAAAAGTGGGCAAAAGACATGTGTAGACATTTTTCTGAAGAAAATATATAGATGGCAAATAAATCTAAGGAAAAACATTCAGTATTATTGCCATTAGAGAAATACAAATTAAAACTAAGATAACACTAAGATAAAACTAAGATAACAGACTTCTCAGATGGCTGAACTGAAAATAGTGGTAATGCTAATCCTGATGCACATGTAAAGAAATTGGTTCACTCTTACATTTCTGGTCAGAGTCTAAGTAATAAAACCACTCTGGAAAACAGTTTGGCATTTTCTTTTAAAACTAAAAATGGACTCACTATACCACACAGCAAATCTGTTATTGGCCATTTATCCCAGAGAAATGAACACACAGGAACTTGTATATGAATGTTTATAGCAACATTATTCTTTTTTTTATTGTTAAATCATAGCTGTGTACATTAGTGCAATCAAGGGGTACAATGTGCTGATTTCATATACAATCTGAAATATTCTCATCAAACTGTTCAGCGTAGCCTTCACGGCATTTTCTTAGTTACTGTATGTAGACATTTGTATTCTGCCTTTAGTAAGTTTTGCCTGTACCCATTCTAAGATGCACTGTAGGTATGGCCCACCCATTACCCTCTTTCCACCCTAACCTCCCCCCTCCCTTCCCCTTCCTTGGCCCTTTCCTCATAGTCTTGTGCTATAGTTGGGTTACAGCCTTCATGTGAAAGCTATAATTTAGCTTCATAGTAGGGCTGAGTAGCTTGGACGCTTTTTCTTCCATTCCTGAGATACTTTGCTAAGAAGAATATGTTCCAGCTCCATCCATGTAAACATGAAAGAGGTAAAATCTCCATCTTTCTTTAAGGCTGCATAATATTCCATGGTATACATGTACCACAATTTGCTAGTCCATTCGTGGGTCGATGGGCACTTGGGCTTCTTCCATGACTTAGTGATTATGAATTGGGCTGCAATAAACATTCTGGTACAGATGTCTTTGTTATATTGTGATTTTTCATCTTTGTTATATTGTGATTTTTCATCAGCCAAAGTAATGCTTTGGCTATTCGAGGATTTTTCTGATTCCATATCAGAAAGGAAAGGAATTATAGGATCGAATGTCAGGTCTATTTTTAGGTCTCTAAGTATTCTCCAAACGAAGGAACATATTAGTGTGCATTCCCACCAACAGTGTAGAAGTGTGCCCTTTTCTTCACATCCACGCCAACATCTGGTTTTGGGATTTTGTTATGTGGGCTACTCTTACTGGGGTTAGGTGATATCTCAAAGTAGTTTTGATTTGCATTTCTCTGATGATTAAGGATGATGAGCTTTTATCATGTATTTGTAGATCATGCATCTGTCTTCTTTAGAGAAGTTTCTCTTCAAGTCCCTTGCCCACCCTGAGATGGGATCATGTGTTCTTTTCTTGCTAATATGTTTGAATTCTCTGTGGATTCTGGTTATTAGACCTTTATCGGAGGTATAACCTGCAAATATTTTCTCCCATTCTGAGGGCTGTCTGCTTGCTTTACTTACTATGTTCTTGGCTGTGCAGAAGCTTTTTAGTTTGATCAGGTCCCAGTAGTGTATTTTTGATACTGCTTCAATTGCCTGGGGAGTCCTCCTCATAAAATATTCACGCAGGCCGATTCCTTCAAGAGTTTTCCCTGCAGTTTAAGTATTTTTATAGTTTCATGTCTTAAATTTAAATCTTTTATCCAGTGAGAGTCTATCTTAGTTAATGGTGAAAAGTGTGAGTGCAGTTTCAATCTTCTACAGGTTGCCAGTCAGTTCACCCAGCACCATTTGTTAAATAGGGAATCTTTTCCCCACTGAATGTTTTTAATTGGCTTGTCAAAGATCAAATAACATTACGTAGCTGGATTCATCTCTTGGTTCTCTATTCTGTTCCAGACATCTACTTCTCTGTTTTTGTGCCAGTACCATACTATTTTGATCACTATTGATTTATAGTACAGTCTCAGGTCTGGTAGCATGATTCTTCCTGCTGTGTTTTTATTGCTGAGTAATGCTTTGGCTATTCGAGGATTTTTCTGATTCCATATAAAACGAAGTATTATTTTTTTCAAGATCTTTATATGACAATGGAGCTTTAATAGGAATTGCATTAAAATTATGTATTGCTTTGGGTAGTATAGACATTTTAGTAGTTTTTTTTTTTTTTTTTTTTTTGTAGACATTTTAATGATGATTCTTCCCAGCCGTTAGCATGGTATGTTTTTCCATTTGTTAACATCTTCGGCTATTTCTTTTCTTAGAGTTTCATAGTTCTCTTTGTAGAGATCTTTCACGTCCTTTGTTAGGTATACTCCCAAATATTTCATTTTCTTTGGCACTATGTGGAAGGAATAGAGTCCTTGACTGTTTTTTCAGCTTGGTTATTGTTGGTATATATAAAGGCTAAAGATTTATGGGTGTTGATTTTGTAGCCTGAGACATTGCTATATTCCTTGATCACTTCTAAAAGTTTTGTAGTAGAATCCCTAGTGTTTTCCAGATATACGATCATATCATCTGCGAAGAGTGAAAGTTTGATCTCTTCTGACCCTATGTGGATACCCTTGATCACCTTTTCTTCCCTAATTGCAATGGCTAAAACTTCCATTACAATGTTAAAGAGCAATGGAGACAATGGGCAACCTTGCCTGGTTCCTGATCTAAGTGGAAATGATTTCAATTTAACAACATTCAATATGATATTGGCTGTGGGTCTGCTGTAGATGGCTCTTATTAGTTTAAGAAATGTCCCTTCTATACCAATTCTCTTAAGTGTTCTGTTCATGAAGAGATGCTGGATATTATCAAAAGCTTTTTCTGAATCAATTGAGAGAATCATATGGTCTTTATTTTTTAGTTTGTTTATGTGCTAAATTACATTTATAGATTTACATATATTGAACCAGCCTTGAGACCCTGGGATAAATCCGACTTGGTCATGGTGTATAATTTTTTTGATGTGTTGTTGGATTCTGTTTGTTAGGATCTTATTATTTTAGCGTCATATTCATTAGTGATATTTGTCTATAATTTTCTTTTCTTGTTGGGTCCTTCCCTGGTTTGGGGATCATGGTGATGCTTGCTTCGTAGAATGTGTTGGGTAATATTCCTTCTTTTTCTATATTTTGGAAGAGGTTTAGTAATATAGGTACCAGTTTTTCTTTAATGGTTTGGTAGAATTCTGACATAAAGCCATCTGGTCCTGGGCTTTTCTTTTCAAGGAGATTTTGTACAGTTGATCCTATTTCAGAACTTGATATAGGCCTGTTCAACAATTCCACTTCATTCTGGCTAAGTCTTGGTAGGTGGTGTACTTCCAGGTATTGGTCAATTTCTTTAAGATTTTCATATTTCTGAGAGTAGAGTTTCTTGTAGTATTCATTAAGGATTTTTTGAATTTCTGAGGGGTCTGTTGTTATTTCATCGTTACCATTTCTGATTGATGAAATTAGAGATTTTACTCTTTTTTTCCTGGTTAGGTTGGCCAAAGGTTTGTCTATTTTATTGACCTTTTCACAAAACCAACTTTTGGATTTATCGATCTGTTGTATAATTCTTTTGTTTTCAATTTCATTTAATTCTGCTCTGATTTTGGTTACTTCTTTTCTTCTGCTGGGTTTGTGGATGGAGGGTTCTTCCTTCTCCAGTTGCTTGAGATGTCCCATTAAGTTATTAACTTCCTCTCTTTCCATTTTCTTGAGGAAGGCTTGCAGTGCTATCAATTTCCCTCTTAGGACTGCCTTTGCAGTATCCCTGAGGTTCTGGTAGTTCGTGTCTTGATTGTTGTTTTGTTCCAAAAGTTTGGTTATTTACTTCTTAATCTTGTCTATAACCCATCTATCCTTCATCATAAGGCTTCCATGTATTTGTATGGGTATGGGTATGCAGGTTCCTGTTGATTTCAACTTTTATTCCATGATGGTCTGAGGAGATGCAAGGAATAATTTCTATTTTTTTTTTTTTTTAATTTGCTGAGGTTATATTTGTGGCCTAGGATGTGGTCGATTTTGGAGTTTGTTCCCTGGGCTGATGAGAAGAATGTGTATTCAGTTTTGTTGGGATGAAATGTTCAGTAGATGTCTGTTAAGTCCAGATGTTGAATGGTTAAGTTTAAATCTAAAATTTCTTTGCTTATCTTCTTTTTGGAGGATCTATACAGCACTGTTAAAGGGGTGTTAAAATCTCCAACTACTATGGAACTGAAGGAAATCAAGTTGCTCATGTCTGTTAGAGTTTCTCTTATAAATTGAGGTGTGTCCTGGTTGGGTGCTAAATATTAATAATTGAAATATCATCATATTGAGTATTACCTTTAACAAATATAAAGTGTCCATCCTTATCCTTCTTTATTTCGGTTGGTAAAGCCTATTGTGTCTGTGAATAGCATTGCAAAGCCTGCTTTTTTCTGCTTTCCATTTGCCTGGAGTATAGATGACCATCCCTTCACCTTGAGTCTATATTTGTCTTTTAATGTAAGATGCAATTCTTGTATGCAGCAGATATCTGGCTTGAGTTTTTGTATCCAGTCAGCCAACCTGTGCCTCTTTAGAGGACAATTTAAACCATTCACATTAATTGAGAATATTGATAAGCCTTTCGAGAGTCCGGTGGACATTTTTAATCCTTTTGCAACTGTGGAAGTTGGAAGTTGACCAAATTTTTCTGAGTGGGTTTACTTTTGTGGTAGAGGATTATGCTGGTCTTTATGGAGGATAGGTCTGAGAATATCTTGGAGAGCTGGTTTAGTTATGGCAAATTTCTTCAACATGTGAATGTCATTGAAGTATTTAATTTCTCCATCATAAATGAAACTCAGTTTAGCTGGGTACAGGATCCTGGGTTGAAAGTTATTTTGTTTTAGGAGATTAAAAGTCAATGACCATCTTCTTGTAACTTTAAAGGTTTCAGCAGAGAGATGTGCAGTTATTCTAATATTCTTGCCCTTGTAGGTGATGGTTTTCTATCATCTGGCTGCCTTAAGAATTTACTCCTTCATATTAACTTTAGTGAAATTGATTATGATGTGTCTCGGGGATGTTTTATTTGGGTTGAATCATGCTGGAGTTCTGAAACTGTCTGCTATCTGAATTTCAGAATCTCTTGGCATGTCTGGAAACTTCTTCATAATCTCAAGAAGAGACTCTGTGCCTTGTGAAGCCACTTCGTTGCTTTTGGGGATCCCTATAAGATGAATATTCATTTTCTTCGAATTATCCCAGAGCTCTCTGAGAGAGTGATCTGTTTTTGCCCTCCATTTCTCTTCCTCTTTGAGAGTTTGGGAGCATTCAAAAGCTTTGTCTTCAATGTCAGAAATCCTTTCTTCTGCTTGCTCCATTCTGTTACTGAGGGATTCTACCATGTTTTTCAGATCTTTGAGGGCTGCAACTTCTTGTCTCAATGTGTCAAAATCTTTGGTCATTTGGTCTTTGAATTCATTGAATTCTTGCGATATCTTTTGGGTTACTGCTTGGAATTCTAATTCAATCTTATTTGCTATCCTGATTCTGTATTCAATTTCTGACATCTCAGCTATTTGTGCATGGTATCTTGTGCTGTGTCTGCCCATTGATCCTTGGGGGAGTTGATCTACCCTGATTATTCATATTGCCAGAGTTTTTCTGTTGATTTCGCCTCATGATTGTTTTTCACCATTGCCTCTGGCCATCCTCAGAGTTGGGGAGGGGTCTCTCCAAGATTAGACCCCAGTGGGATCACTCTATTGTTGCTGGATCTTTGTAGGGAGTGACCCTGTGTAGTTCCTCTGGGGCTGCCCCAGCCAGGGAGTTCTGGTTGTGGAGGCAGCTCCGGAGTGTGACACCCTGGATCCAGCAACAGGGCCAGAGGTTGTGCGCAGGGTTCTGGGAGTGTCTGGCACCCAGTGACTTTGGCACAGAGAGCCCAAAGCTCCAGCAGTCTCTGGCCAGGAGAAGGGCTCTGTGCAGAGGCAGGGAGGGCTCTGGAGGGATTGTGGCTACCAGAGTCCCTGGCCAGATGAGCGGGCTGTTGTGGAGGCAGGGAGGGTGCAAGAGGGAGGACGCAGGGTTGCACAGCTCCCGCAGTTCCTGGTCAAGGCATGCAGAGGTCCGGCAGGTGCGGGTCACGGGTCGCAGGTCGGGGGTCACGGTGCAGCTCTTATGGAGGTCCGGGCAGCGCCAAGCCCAGGAGTTTGAGGAGGTTGCTAAGAGCTGTGATGCCACAGCACTCTACCCAGCACAACAGCCTGAGGCTCCAGTGTGCCAAAACTGGTCTCACTCTGCCCCCGAGGTTTAAGGCTGTAAAGCAGTTCAGTCTCCGCCTTTAGGCTGCTCAGTCACTAGGTTCCTAGCTCCCGCCCGATCCTTGCTCTGCAACCCAGAGGGCAGAGCTTGCCAGGGCAGTTCTCTCTCAATGGCTCCCTGCGGCCCATAGCCTAACACTATTAGCTCCATCTGGCTCAGCAGCTCAGTCTGGGGCCCTAGACAATGCCCGAAGTTCTCCGCACTCCTGCTCAAGCTCTCTCCAAGGCAGTTCAACTGAGTGCCAAGTCCAAAAATACGGAAACAGTTCACAGGTAAGGCCTTTCCGGTTTGTAGTCTCACTGCTGCTTGTACTTACGGCTGCTGGCGGAATTAGGTCGATCAAACACACGCAACCACTTGCCAGTTTTCCACTGTTTTCGTCCTCCTTTTGGGGTCCAGAAGTCCCTTGCTGACTCCATGTATCCTCAAAGGGATGATTATAGGCAGATCCCACCAGCCAGAGATGCCTGGAGTCTTATCTCCCCAGACTCACTATGCCTAGTTGCAGGGAAGCTGTTAATCAGCCGCCATCTTGGTCCAGTAATAGCAACATTACTCTTAATAGCCCAAAACTTGAATGGCGCAAAAGTATTTTCAAGGAAGAATTATGAATCAAACATGGTGCATTCAGACTATTGAAGACTAGTCACCCCCCCAAAAAGAAGCAACTATGGATACATGCCACGACTTGGATAATTTCAAGGAAATTATACTGAGGGAAAAATGTCAATTTAAAATAGGTATGTATTCCATGATTCCATTTATGCAATTTTGAAATAGCCATAATTATGGAAGTGGAGAGGAAATCAGTGGTTTTGGAGGGATAATTGCAACTTTGCAGCTATCAAGGAGTAGCAAGAGAGTGGATGATGGTAATACGGTTGAGTATCTGATTGCACTGTGGTTACACAAAGCTAAAAGCAATACCTTAGAGTTACACAGGGACACACACTCGTACATAAGCAAATGAGTGTGTGTACAGTGGGTGAACTTGGATTTAACTCCACGGATCATGCCAATGTCATTTTTTTTTTGTTTTGATAACATGCTATGTGGGTATGGGATTTGGGCTTGGAAGGGTGGTGAAGAAGCATTGTATAGAAATTCTCTGTACATTTCCATGTAGACTACCTCTAAATCTTTAATTATTGCAAAATAAAGTTTTTTTGAAAAAAGATTTTAAAGGCTTCATGCGAAAGAGTGTGCCAAGTATTAAAGATGATAGATAGGTGAGGAAAAGATAGATACAACACACATACGAACCAGTTACGGTATATTTTAAGATTTTTTTTGTTTTGTTTTTTTGAGACAGAGTCTCATTATTTCACCCTGGATAGAGTTCTGTGGCGTCAAAGCTCACAGCAACCTCCAACTCTTGGGCTTATGCAATTCTTTTGCCTCAGCCTCCCAAGTAGCTGGGATCACAGGCGCCCACCACGATGCCTGGCTATTTTTTTGTTATAGTGTCATTGTTGTTTGGCAGGCCTGGGTTGGGTTTGAACCCGCCAGCTCTGGTGTATGTGGCTGATGCCCTAGCCACTAAGCTACAGGAGCCAAGCCTACTTTAAGAATTAAAAAAAAATATATTGGAAAACCTAGCAAACAGGAGTTATTCAACACAAGGGGCGACAGCAGGAGCTCCTTCCCCCTGACTTGACTAAACTTCGTTCTAAGATTTTCATCTTTTGTTATCTTTCACTCAGCATTGTTGCTCTTTAACTCTGGCCAACTTTTTGAAGCTAGTTGTAATCATTCCATCCTATTTTAAAAATTGTGCTTATGGGGGTGTAAAATTCATAATGATTATTTAAGTAAGCAAGGAAATACAGTTATTATGATTGAAGCATTTAGGAGTCTCAGGCCCTTTTAAAGCAGGACTTCCTGTGTCCACAATAATGCCTCTTCAAACTACATAAGTTCTTATTGCCAACAATTTGTTATGCAAATGACCTGTCTTGTAAATTGTCGGTATTTTTTACATATCTATCAGACATAGTATGTCCTTAAAATATATGGTTTAAATTGTATTCTAAGAGCAGCCAAGGAGTAGGGTGCCGGCCTGATATACCAGAGGTGGCGGGTTCAAACTCAGCCTCAGCCAAAAACTGCAACAACAATAAATAAATAAATAAATAAATAAATAAATAAATAAAATCTACTAAAAAATAAATAAATAAATTGTATTCCAATTTGGAGAGTTTTTTCCTATTCCTAAACATAATTAGGGTTATGAATGTAGTCACTAAATGTTTAGGTCATTTCCCTTACCTCATCAAATAGTTTTTAAGAATAACTAAAAGGTCAAATGGATGTGTGAGAAGTTATTACTGCTTCATTTTACCTATTCGCTTGAGTAAACGAAATTAGATTCCTTTTTTCCCAGACTGAACTATAGGTCTACTTCCCAGCAATATGGTTTGAAAACTGTCTTGAAATGATAAACATGTGGGAAAAGTAAAGACCTGTCTTCTATTCACCTCTCTCTCTCTTTTTTCTTTTTTCTTGTTTTTGGCCAGGGCTGGGTTTGAACCTGCCACCTCTGGCATATGGGGCTGGCGCCCTACTCCTTTGAGCCACAGGTGCCACCCTAGTCTCTTCTCAAATTTTTAATCATTTTGAATACAGAATGAATTTGAATGATGCCAGTTTTTCTTCTATCTCTATTTTATTGGTTGCATAGCATTAATTGTTTTCTGTATAATATTTTTCCTGTTCTTTACCGCATTAATAGCTCTGTGAGCTCATGGAATTCTTCTGTCTGGTTTGATTCTTAGCCCATGTGGAGATAATGGTATATAACATCTAATTACAAAAGAAGAATCAAACAGCATTATGGCTTTTGTGAATTATTTACAGAAGCATGTGTCATATTTTTTAAAAACAGATCATATGTGTACCAGGATATGTATTTAATTAGTTATTGATTAACTCGTTTAATCAATCATAAGAAATTTATTGAACCTCTTTGAAGTCTTTACAATTTTTTTTCACTGGTTAATCCTAGCCACTACACCATCAGAGAGCCACTTTCTTTAAAATGAATAGTACAACTTCATAATTAAATTTTTGCTATTATTCTTTTAGAATTCTAAAAGTAAAAGAATACTTTTATTCTTTTATCTTTTGCAGGTACCTGAAGTGTTGCACTTGTTTGCCCTATTGACCTCAGATCAAGTCATGGAACTTACTTGGGTGATGAAAATATGAGTAGAAGTGATATGTGTCCCTTCAAGTGGAAGATTTGAGCACTAGCTAGATTTAAGTGTGTGCTCCAACATGCTCCCTCCAAAATGCAATTGATCCTGCAAAGATCATTTTGTATCAATACAGGGAAGCACTTAACCTAGTTTACCAACATCTATGGGATACTATGACACCTCCTAATAGGAGGAAAGGGTAATACCAAAATTATAGAGGAGATAATGTAAAGGAAAAAATATGACTTCAAAGTGAAACTATTTTTACAAATTCTACCAAGTTTTTTTTCTTTTTTAATTTAGAACCAAATGTCACAGTCACTTATATCATAGCATAGGTATGTATATATTCAAAATTAGCTTCTTTAAGCAAAGAAGTTGCTCATTAACTATAAAAATTACCTCTGAAATTTTTATTGTGTAATTTTGCTAAGACAAGGATCTCTGAAGGATTTCAACTTAAGATCCTTAGAACATAAAACAAACGAACTCCTTACAGTTATTTTTATATTATAGCATGAGTTTCTTTCAGATTTTGTTTTTAAATGTTCTCATTTTATATTTTCTTGAAAATATTCCATGAAACATGCATAGCATCCCTCTCAAAAGTTCATTTCTTTTTATTATACAAACAATCAAACTCAAGCAGATATTCTTAGCTTATAGAAATAAGACAAATATAGGGTGGTGGCTGTGGCTCAAGGAGTAGGGCGCCAGCCCCATATACCAGAGGTGGTAGGTTCAAACCCAGCCCTGGCCAAAAACTGCCAAAAAAAAGAAAGAAGACAAATATTGAGTGTTTTGACATAAGGTTTTTTAAAGACAATAAACACACTAGTGAAAACTGTCTCCATCCCTGCCTTTTTGTTCCCTCCCTTCCTTCAAATTCTATTCAACCATGAAATCATCCAGATTTTGAAACACATACTATTTCTCCTCAGTCCCCGATGCAGTATCATGGATTCAGGTTACTTTATTCCATTTGAAATAGACAACAGCTTTGCTCTGTGCTTGTCCTGTTAGAGTAATTTTGTGCTGCTTTAGTGATTATGTGACTCCCTATTTGACTGTCAGTGTCTCTCTGTTTCTCAAGGTAAAGTTCAACATCTTTGGACCAGCTCATATGTCCCTTCATCATCTTCGTCCCTCATATTTCCAGCTTGTTCTCTTTCCTTATCTCTTGAGCTATGTTCCAGGTCTGTAATATTTTTAGTTCATTAAATTCCCCTTGCTGCCCGTATAACTCCATCCGTGTCCCTTGATCTCATCCCTTCCGCGGCAGATTGCTATTATTTCCTCTGCCAAATCCCTGGCCTCCCAAGGTTATCTTAGATTCTTCTGTAATGTTTTCCCACAACACCTCTCTCCGTACCCACTGTGATACCCATTATACTATTATAGAATGCAATGGCCTGCTTGAAATGGTCTAGCTCCTCATATGTTTTAAACTCTCTACAAACAAGTACTCCTCTCATTCACCATCCCCCACCCTTTTATCCAATTAAGTGTTTGGCAGAGTCCTAGACATAATCTGAGTTCAGTACATATTTCGTTGATTATACAAATGAATTCTTATTCATGATTTCTTTATAAATTGAAATCAAATACAGAACATAGAATTAAGCATTCATTTAAAATAAAGCATGATCTCATAGTCTAGTCTTATTTGTTTCAGGCAAGCAAA
The DNA here is from genome assembly GCF_027406575.1 of Nycticebus coucang. NCBI lineage: Eukaryota > Metazoa > Chordata > Mammalia > Primates > Lorisidae > Nycticebus > Nycticebus coucang. The sequence continues at coordinate 9,709,837 of NC_069785.1, read as the reverse complement.
GCTCCTATTCTTATAATGTTATTTTTAGTTTATAATTTTATTTATCTATAGAGGTAGGGTCAAAAGCTGAATATACATATGAAGTTTTTCATGACAGGGCTCAGAGCTGCCTAACCAATCTCATCTCAAACAGCACTTTAATTCACAAAATTATAGAATCTCTGATAATTCACAAAATTATAGAATCTTACAGTAGTGAGGTATAGAGATTAAAAGTAAGGCTTTTCGAATTAGATAAACAAAGATAATAATCCAGTTTTCTGGACAGGTGTGGTGGCTCATGCCTGAAATCCTGGCACTTTGGGAGGTCAGGCGGGGGGTTTGCTTGAGCTTAGGAGTTCAAAAGCAAGAACACATCTCTACTAAAAACAGAAAAATCAGCCAGGCGTTGTGGTCAGGACCTGTAGTCTCAGCTACTCAGGAGGCTGAGGCAGGAGGATCTCTTGAACCCAGTAGTTTGAGGTTGCTGTGAGCTATGATGCCACAGCACTGTAGCCTGGGGTAACAGAGTGAGACTGCCTCATAAAATAAAAATATAACCTCCCAACTTCCAACAATCTCACTCTATACAACATGAGTAGCTTAACTTTTGTAAGACTTTTTTCTTACCTGAACGGGAGCTATAAATATTAATTTCCCCGAGCTTTTTGGTATTGAATATTATATTAGAATATTTTCCTAATTTTTAATTTTATTTCTTTACAAACAAAATAACTGTTTCAATTTTTCCTCAAGTACCATTGGAAGAAAAGCAAAAAGTGAGATGTTAATAGTGTGTCATAATTGAATGATTCATAGAATTAAAAAATGAGGAAAATAAATCCAGAAACAGAAGAGTCTTATACAAATGTATACATTACAGGTGGGAATGCAGATTTACCTTCAAATGTAGAAAATATTAAAGGAATAAAAATATCATACTCGACTATGTGGACACATATACAGTAATATACAATTTACATTAACATATTAATAATAGCTGACATTGATACCAAAAAAAGGTAAAATTTTCAACAGGCAATAACTATAAATGTTTAAATTATGATATCTATCATTAAGTGAAGAAGAAAAAGGTAATGAAAAAGGCAGAAGGATCAAATGGTATTCATCTGAATTACATTTCTCAGACTCTGAGTAGATGGTTTGGGTTCAAACCCCATCTTCATCTGGTACTTAACTCTGTGCTCTTGAGTGAGTTATTGAACCCCTTGGTTTCTTCATTTCATAGGTTAGATCGAATTAGTAATAGTATCTGTTTCATTGTGTTGTTTTAATAATTACTTAAGGCACCATATATAATCACCTATAATAGTGCCAGGCTGCATGATACATAGGTAATGCCTCATGATAGTCCAAATATTACCTTTAAATTTCTACTCTAATTCTTGTTTCTTTTAAGAAATGGTTTCTCAAACCCTGAGGTACGGTGAAGCAACACTTTACGATTCTTTACATTTCTCCTTTGAACTGTTTAAAATGGAGAACAGAAACTTGGAAAACACAGGAATACATTATCAGGTGGTAGTAGGGCCATAGTTACTATGTAATTTTATTGAAATCTCTCACATTAGATATTTATTATTCCAGGATAATAGTTTCAGCTATTTCAGTTAAACATTTTAACTGTTGAAAAGTTATTGAGTTTTTGCTATAAAAATAGTGTAAATATAGAGATGATTCCACATTTCAATGTAACTTAAGAAACCTAAAGAAACATAACTGGAAGTGATAAAACTGAACTAATAGTAATTTATGATTTAAAATTAAAAGAAGCAATTTGAAAATGATAATGAAGTCGAGACAACTCTGACAAGAATCATTCATTCTTCTTGAAATCTGAAAGAATGATCCCTGGGTAGTTGTAACAGTGTTTTGATATCTCCCGCTACTTAGTAGCCATACTCCTTAGTGGAGCCTTGAATTAGTCACAGAAAAACTATCAAATGTAAACTTTAATTTACAACTCTCATAAGTAATTTTTAGGATTCATTAATAGGTTTATTATAAATAACCTTTAGGACTTCATTAATAGGTTTATTATGAAGAACCTTTAGGAAGACATAAAAATATAAGCCTAAGTTTGTGTGTCTTTACACAGTAAGTCTTCACTTTACGTCAACAATAGGTTCTTAGAAACTGATGTTAAGGAAAATGGTACATTAGCCTATTTTGCAATAGGCTAATTGGTGTAAATAAGAATTAAATTCTAATGGCATATTGCTCATCACAAATACCTTATCAAACTTCTAAATAATCACTTCCAATATTAAACATTGAAATAAGTGTGAGCTTCTATATGTAAATTGAAGAAAGAATGATAAAAACAGGTAAGATATTATTTACCCAATAATTCCAGTTTAAGGCTGTAGGTGACGAGAGCCACTCTAACAGCTCAGGGCGCAAGGAGGGAACCGTATCTGGACAGGATGCCATCCCTTCCCAGGGTGCGCTCACACCTACACCCTCACTCACTCAGACTGGGACCCCTTGGACACGCCAATTAACTCAATGCGCTCATCTCTGTGAGGTGAGAGGAAATCAGAGAAAACCCACAGAGGGAGAAGGTGCGAACTCTCACAGTGCCTCTGCAGAACAATCATTTTTTTCCTCATCAACATTATAACAAAAGGACCTTAAAATGACATCACTTGAGGCCTGTAGCACCTTGCTCAGAAGAAGTAAAGAAAATATTTGCATTAGAGTTAGTTCTCAGTCCCGTAGGTAAATTTTAAATCTTGATATTTCAATAATCCCTAATCTTGGAAGTGCATCAATCCAGACATGCCGAGGAGATGCCCCTCTGGTGAGATCTCAACAGTCACCTGTTCCAACCTGCAAACATCCTGCCACAAATGCTCGGTGAACACCATCAGGCAACATTCACACTGCTGCTTCCACATGGAGATCATATAAGAACGTCAGCGTATGAATGAAAACCCAGATAATGAAAATGGGATCTGATCTCAGGCTCTCTAGGAATGTGTAATGAAATAAAGCAGTGGGTCTCAAAACAGGGCTCCAGACAGCTGCACCAGCAGCACACAGGGAGGTGTCAGAAATACAGGGGCCCCGCACTGATCAACTAAATCAGAAATTCTGGAGGGAGGGTCCAGCAACTCTGTTAACAAGTCTTACAGGTGATTCTGATGCACACTCGCGCTTGAGAACCAGTGCTATAAGACACTCAGTAAATAAAGTACAAATTTAGTCTATAAATCTGTATTCAAACAAGCAACTTGCATAGTGTTAAGCACACACACACAAAAAGAAAATAAGAACAGTTACAAACTCCATACCCCTAGTCTATTTCAAATTTTGATCTTTTTCTTTTTTTCAGTGAAAGTTGTTAAATGAATGACTGTTTTCCATTGAACTCTACACGCCTACTCATCATATGTGACCCTTAGCATGTAATTGGTCTATTCAGATAATCTCTTTGATTTGGATCAAAGTCTTAGAATTCATAATAACCATCTATTTACAGTATTTAAAAGAAATAATTTAGACACTTAACAAGTGTTCTTTCATCAAAGAAATAAAGTCTTCATTTCATTAATAAAATACTGATTTAAGTGGATGTCAAGGATACCTCAGGTCAACTTAATCATACTTGTAACCAGTCGACCTTGGAATAATTCATCTACCATCTTTCCCCCCATTACCCTCTTACCTTAATTACCCTGAGTAAAAAAACAACACCAGCTTGTATCTGGTATTTAAAAATTTAGGGCTTTTTCTCTTTTAAAATGTTGCTTAAAAGTATAAACACCACTCCCTACACAGACACAAATGTTTGAAATTTTCCACTCTTTCTTTTTTGCTGTAAATTCCATCTCTACTGTCTTCTATGGTAAATTCATGTCTCCATATTTTTTCCACCTTCAGCTTTCAGGTTTAATGCTTTTGACCTATAAATTTACATATTTAAGAAGACATTTTTGTCCAAGTCTTAGTAGCATAGTCTTAACTAGGGTTCGTTCTATGCTCCCCATCACTCAAACTTAACAAGTCCATATTTAAAAATATGAGCATACTTATAAACTTATTTTTATCAATATTTTAATACTCTTTCACTCCAAAAGTCTCTTTGAGGTTGCTCATTTTCCAGTACGTTCAGGGTGGAGGGAAAGGATGATTCTAATTAATTTTCTGAAGCAGTATTGCTAAACAGAACAAGATCTGTACAAATGCCACAGACTCAGAAAAACTCTTCGGCAAATATTAGAACTTTTGCAAGACAAGGTATTCTTATTTTATAGAGCCTTCTGCATCAATTGAAGGTTTATGCCTTACCCAGACCTTTCAAATTTACTATATATTTATTCCTATTAATATATAACATTTTGAAATTAGTTTTTTCAGGAATGAAACAAATGTGGGTGGTGTCTTTCATTTGGAAGATGGAGATAACTTCACTTTTTACCAACTGGATTATGGTTTATGTCTTTTCCAAAACCAAAAAAAAAAAACCCATATACAAAATTATTTCTCTACATTGCCCCTGTTTCCCTGGCTCCCTCTCTTATCTTTCTGTATTTGACACCCTCCAGAACGTTCACTCAAGAGACGAAGTAAACAACAATGAACATGAGGTCATTGTCCTTTTCAAAACTTTTCCTCGAAAGTAAATCAATATTTAATGTCTGCCCATTTCAACAGTTTCTTAATTCAATTTCATTTATCCTCCCCTTTCACTACTCTAATCATTAGCACACATCTTAAACCTGGGCCTAACGGTAGTCTCAGTCTCTACGCAATCAATACACGTTGTATGGCATTATCATATTAATCTATAGACGATGTCATTTTGTTCATGATTTAAGACAATATGAGCAATTCAAATCATCTACCAAATCTCCACCTCTTTCCCTGAACTGGCATGAAATGCCTAATTTCTTTCTTTTTTTTTTTTTTTTTGTAGAGACAGAGTTTCACTTTACGGCCCTCGGTAGAGTGCCGTGGCATCACACAGCTCACAGCAACCTCCAACTCCTGGGCTTAAGCGATTCTCTTGCCTCAGCCTCCCAAGTAGCTGGGACTACAGGTGCCCGCCACAACGCCCGGCTATTTTTTGGTTGCAGTTTGGCCGGGCCGGGTTTGAACCCGCCACCCTCGGAATATGGGGCCGGCGCCTTACCGACTGAGCCACAGGCGCCGCCCGAAATGCCTAATTTCAAATGATTTTTGAAAACAGTCCTCTCAACAAAACCTGTCCAGTTGTTTTAAATCAAGCACAAATTTTAAACTGCTCATGAACTTTTGGGGCATCTTGCGGATTATTCCCATTTTACTTGTATCTTATCCAACCACTCCTCTTCAGCATCTGCACACCGTACCATAGTATTAAGCCTTTAATAAGCAAAAATTAACAATGAATTCCGAAATGTTTTAACTGGAAGGAGAAATAAATAATTTCTCAGCCATTCAAGTCACATCTATAAAGATCAAAATTCAGGGCGGGGCCTGTGGCTCAGTGAGTAGGGCGCCGGCCCCATATGCCGAGGGTGGTGGGTTCAAACCCAGCCCCGGCCAAACTGCAACAAAAAAAAAATAGCCGGGCGTTGTGGTGGGCGCCTGTAGTCCCAGCTGCTGTGGAGGCTGGGGCAAGAGAATCGCGTAAGCCCAAAGAGTAGAGGTTGCTGTGAGCCGTGTGACACCACAGCACTCTACCGGAGGGCAGTACAGTGAGACTCTGTCTCTACAAAAAAAAAAAGATCAAAATTCAGTGTATGATAAGTTTATCTAACAATCAGTTATATCAAAAATATATATTTTGATTCCCGAGTTTTGAATATTGTTAATGGTTACAGTTTAAGAAGAAAGTTTTAGGGATAAAACTTATAAAACTAACAAAGTTTTCATCTTAGTGACTGTGTCTTTAGCCCACTACCTGCCAGCACTACCTACCCTGTTTCCCCGAAAATAAGACAGTGTCTTCTTTTAAGGTGTGCTCCCAAAGATGCGCTAGGTCTTATTTTCAGGGGACGTCTTATCTTTCCTGGAAGTAGGTCTTATTTTCGGAGAAACAGGGTACTTCCAAACCTGTTTCTGTAAAACCATGTAAACATCTCTATCATTCTATCATAGCACTTATTTTAATAAGGCATTGAGGACAATAATTCTTCATTGTGTAAGCCTTGGTTTTTATTATTATAATTAATTTACTCAAATTTTTATTGACGAAATGAGTATGATAAATTTTTTAATACACCATGAGTAAGTAAGACTGAAACAGGGACAATTAAGGTTTTTATTCAGTAAAATCTCTTACTTTCCAAAGATGAGAGTCAAAACGTCATACTCACTGTGGATCTTTACGGCAGAATAGAAAGAGGAAATTTTACAAAACTCGAAAATCCTTTATGGAGTCAAATAAAATTTATACTGTTTGGTGTATTTAGATAGTTTGGAAAGTTTTGCTCATTTCTTAATTTCTTAGATACCAGGAAAATAGAGATTCAAATAACCTTTTTCTCTTTCCTGTTAAGCAAAAAATGAAGCAAATAATTGGAGGCTAGTGGCTGCAAAGAGATTAAACAATTGCTTAGCTGAGCCTAAAATGCATAACTTTAGGACATCAAGATTTTGAAAAACCTTTTCCCCACAAATTAATTTTTTAGCTTCTCATGATGTCTTGTATTTGTTCTCTTTTTAAGTTACCTGAAGCAGCAATTCCAGAATTAAAAAAAAAAAATTTTTTTTGATACTCTGGAGCATTTTATAAAAAAATGTGTAATACTGAAATTTGGAGGCTATGTCCCTGATAATACTTAAATGCAGATATACAGCTTTAACCAAAAGAGTCAGATAATACTATCATAACGCTCAGAGGAATGCTGGGTTGTTTCCAAGCCCCATCAGGCTGTGGTTAATAGCACAGCAATGATTCTATAATCTTATTAAATTTAGGAATAGGTAATAAGGTTTTAAAGGTTTCTGGATTAAATATAAAGCAGAGTCATTAGAAATGAATTTGCCACTAATCTTAAATAATCTAACTTGTTTTTCAGACTCCATCAAATATAAAAATACCTGCCTAATTAAGGGCGCTTCTGATATTCAGAGGGGAGCTATGTTATTCCAGATAACCTAAGTATTTTATGGCTAGAAAAATTATTTACATCTATAGGCTCAAAATAAAAATATGGCCTAAAATAGTAAGATATTAAAATGATAAGATGTAACACAAATTAACAATACTTTGATGAAAACTTGAGCTCATAGTCAATGACATAAACACAATTAATAGGAATAGAAACCATTATTTTAAAAATTTATGTTGCTAGGCCATAATTCATTTAAACCATAGAAGCTACATTGACAATATTCAAAAGCTCAATGATGTAAGATTCTCAGGTAGCTTGGGAGATTACACAGGCCATATGCATTTAATATAAAATCTTCATTAAAATAATGTAAGATAAGAATTTGAGAGTGATTTTTTTAAGTGCTGGTATCTGATGGTGTCCTAAGACAATGTCGATAGCTAAATGTTGATACGTGGGGAAGAAGAAGTCTCAACTTTCTAAGATAACAGAGAAAAATAAGCCTATTTAAATAATGATTTTTGCTTCCTATTATCAAAAAGGTATTTTTTTTTTTTACTTCCCCCTTCCCTCCCCTTTAGTGTGGATGCCTATTTTGCCTGGCTCACTTTGGAGCTATAAGATTGAATTATTCGGAAAGGGAAGAAAAAGAAAAATGCTGTATTCCTCCCCCTACCCCATCATTTTATTGAGGTGTAATTGATATGCAAAAATGTATGCATTTAAAGGGTACAATTTGATCAAGTCTGCTATAGGTATATGTATATGTACATATCAAACCATCCCAATCAAGATAACACATCCATATCCCCGCCAATCATTCTGAGTTTTTAAAAAATTAAAATTTTTGTTTTCAGTCGAGTATAGACTCACATGCAGTTGTGAGAAATAATAAAGATAGCTCATGTACACTTTACCCAGTTTCCTCCAGTGGTAACATCTTACAAAACTGTAGTATGGTAGCACAACCTTTTTTTTTTTTTTTTTTTTTTTTTTTTTTTTTTTTTAATTTGGCCGGGGCTGGGTTTGAACCCGCCACCTCTGGCATATGGGACCGGCGCCCTACCCGCTGAGCCACAGGCGCCGCCCGTTAGCACAACCTTTGATGTTGACATTGAGATCATCATGAGAGAGAATGTTTCTTTCACTGCAAGGATGCCTCATGTTGCCATTTTAGAGACATACTCATGTTACTTTCTGCCCCTGCCCTACAGACTGTTACCATTTAAAAAATTTTGCTGTTTCAGTCATATTATATATTATTATTACATATATATGTATATGAAAGTGTAGCGTATATGACTTTTGGGGATTGGCTTTTCTTTCTCTGCTTAATTCCCTGGAGATTCATCTAGGCTGCTGTGTTTATCAGCAGTTCATTCATTTCATTCCACGGCACTGGTGTACTACAGTTTGCTTTACCACGCGTTGAATGACCATTGGTTTGCTTCTAGTTTGGGGCTGTTAGGAATAAAGCCTCTGTAAACATTTATGTGCAGTTGAATTTTGTGTGAACAAAAATCTTCATTTCTTTATAATAAGTGGCCAAGAGTATAATTGCTGAGTTGCATAGAAGTTTCATGTTCACTTTTTTATGAAGCTGTCAAACAATTTATGTGTGAGTTTTTCCTCCTCTTTGTCAGCATTTGGTATTGCCAATATTTTTAAAGAAAAATTTTAGCCATTCAGACAAATATGTGATAGCTCATTGTGGTTTTAATTTGCATTTCCTGAATGACTAATGACAGTGAATGTTTTTCGTGTGCTTATTTTCTGTCTATGTATCTTTTTAGGTGAAGTGTCTCCTTATATCATTTGCCCACGTTTTAACTGGACTGTTTGCTTTTTTACTCTTGAGTTGTCAGAGTTCTTAATATATTATGGATATTAACCCTGTGTTGGATAGATGACTTGTGAAGATTTTCTTTCTGTCTGTAGCTTGCCTTTTCACCCTCTTTTGAGGTATTTTTAAAAGAATTATATAAATTTTACTGTATTGAGAATGATTTTTTTTCCTATCACTCTAAAAGTCCACATACAAGTGGATTTTCAAAGGAAATGTTGCTTAATGAAGCCATTTTTGCCTTATAGATTTTTCATGTAAGGGTGGAGTATGAAACACATTTGTAGTAGAAAAAAGAAAAGAGTGTCTGCAGGCTCCTTCTTTTCTTACATTCCATATACAAACAGCATCTTCCTGTTTAGAATGGCAGAATAGTGCAAGGGATGGTAAAGGTCTGTACTAGGACAGACCCAAAGGATATATCAGAGTTTCTCTCCAAGGGAAGATATACTATCTGAGTGAAACTGTCAATTAGGATAGAGTATAATTTAAAAAAAAAATCTTGAAAAAAATATTTATTTCTAAACATAAAAGAAAATCCTAAGGAAAAAGCAGCCCAGGAAAGAATGCTATGAGAAATAAAGAGTAAGCGTCAACAATTGAGTAAGACAAAGAATTTGTCTTTTGGACCATGGTTTATAACACCATAAATTTATTTTCCTTTAGTGGATAGAAGGCATCTCACAGAACCAGGGAGGAACAGTATTAGCAGGCAACTTACTGATCTGATCAAGAAGGCTTTACGGGAAGACTCAAAGTGGAAAAGAAGAATATGAATCAGTAAGATGGATATTATGGAGGACAGCAGGCTTGAAATAAAAATACCAAGTGGCAAAAAAAATCTGGAAATTATTGTGAAAATCATGATAGAGGATAAGGCTTAGACCTAGGATATGAAATATGCCAGTTAAAACTAAAATATAAAAATATTAAACATATTAAGCTCCTGAAATGCACTTTTGAGAAATGTTTATGAAAACCTGGCAGATGAATATAAGAATTGCCACAACTGTTTGCACAAGGCTGCACCAAGAGTCCCTAGGCTGGAGGACAAGTGGGGACATAGTCCACATCATCCTCTGAGAGCCTGACAGGTGTATTCTTCAACTTACAGGGTAAGACGCCAGGCTCCGGTATGTCCAGAAACATGTTCAAGGCTATGCAGCTATTTCATTATGAGGCTAGATCGACTAAAGTTAGAAACCAGACATGTCTGGAATTCATTATTTTAACAAAACATAGAAAAAGGAAAATTACACCCTCATATGTATACATATCTAATTTATTCTCAAAAGGCAGAATAAGAGAAAATTATTTAACTAATCTGTTCAAAAGCAAAATAACTAAGAAAATGCTACAAAAGCTATGTTAACTAATGTGATGAAAATGTGCCAAACGATCTATGAACCAAGTGTATGGTGCCCCACGATCATACTAATGTACACAGCTATAGTTTAATAAAAATAAAAAAAAAAAAAGAAAGAAACAACACCATGACTGGGAATGGTGTCCCTGGATTCCAGGGAATTATACGCCCATTCTATGATCAAGAAATGTGAATGTGGAGTATGTTCATGTCAGGAAAGGAAAATAAAGAGACCTCATCACTGAAAAATAATACAGCAACACTGGCAGAGGATATCACAAAAGATGGTTCTCCAATCATGGGTAGAAGGTATGGACAAGAGAGGGATTTAATGAATTGGATCCCTCTTTGAGGAATTCTAGCTCTGCTAAAATCTGCCTTCTATTTTGAGGGTGGGGGGATTTCAATGGTGACTACTTTTCTATTCAACTTGGCTTATGGAGAAGAATTCACAACAGACATGTTAAGGAGAAACCGGTATTTGAAGCAAGTAAGAGGGAGGGCAGGGGGTGGTGGTCAGGCCTGAGTCAATTCCACACATTCAGACCTGAGTCCTTCCTCTAGTCCTGAGAGGTGATGCAGAGACTGCAGGAAATATACTGAGGAAGAAAGAGAGAAACTAAAGACACAATAATGACAGTATCGTCACAAATGAAACCGTAACCAGAAAACAGGAAAAGTAAAATAATTTATCTTCACAAGTGGAAATTTAGTCATAAGTGTTTTAAGACTTTTGAAAAGCATGTATAACAAAAAAATGACCAAACAATGGGTCAAGAATTTGAAAAAAGAGTGTGAGATGTATAAAGTAAAAAATGCTTAAAGATACTCCGAATACGAAAAATTTTAAAGTATTATCAACGTTAAGAAAAGGACTAAGCCCATCTACTGAGAAAGAACTCCTAATGTTTCATTGCTGTTTTTAATTTCTTTATCAAGGAAAATTATCAAATTAAAACAAGTATGATAAATAATTTTGATATGAAGCTCGGATTTGCTCAGATTTTCCTAGGGATCAGTGTAAACCAAGGATTATGATGGGGACATTCTGAAAGGCCTACTGTTATTAGTGACCTGGGCACACTTAGGCACACAGGCCAGGAAGCAGTAATGATTGAATGCCGAGGTGTTTTCACTAGGAAAAGTTCTTTTAGTCTTTTGAAATTCTTAAACAGATAGGATAAGAATAATTTACAAAGTATATCACTGTGAATAAGGTATATTACAAGGTCTTTTATTGTAATGTTGTAATACAGAAAAACAGTGTTTTTATGATACGATAGAACAGCTGAATGGATTGCCGGAAGTTGACCAATCTTTCTCCAGGCAAATTTTGTCCTTTCTACTGTTCCAAATTAAAACCCTTATTCTGTGATTTAGTTAAGGAAGTGGGACACACACTTTGCACATCTGTCGATAATACAAATTTGTGAGGGAAAAGTAATAGATTAGGTAGTAATCAAATAAATCTACCAAAATGTCTTACTATATTGAAATAGTCACCCAAGTGACAGGCTAACAAGAAACAAAGATTTATGTTTAAACTAAAGAAATATCATATTACACCAACAGAGCTGATAAGTTTAACACTGGTTCATTTGAAAAATATATTTTATTCCACATAAGTCATAATCTTCAGCTACCTTAGGAAAATATCTTAATTTTCTCTTCTCACTTCACTAAATTATCTTTATTTTTCAGTCATATTAAATTAACTTTTAAAACATTATAAATGTGCCTTAAACCTTTAAACTAAAAATATGGAAGGCTTCTAGCTTCTTAGGAAACACGACAAATTATTATGCATTATATGTATGTGTGAACACATCTTAAAAACATCCTCTGATGGCAATCAAACCATGTAACCTCTCTAGTGTATTTAGAAATGAAAGATCTCAGAAGGTGCAAATCATGTTGCCTGAATATGTCGATCATCATAGTCGAAAGTGTGTAAATTAATTTCAAACACTTTTAGGTAATTCAGAAGTTTGTGTCTCGTAATACACGTACTGGAAATACGTAAACACATCAATAGCATTAGTATATATACATACATGTAGAAAATATATTATGGAGTCATGAAAAATGATTAGAAAATTATAGCAATGAGATTTCACAGAAGATCACACACACACACAGAAAAAGACATTGATCAAATTTCTCACCTGCCTTATACCCAAACGGTACGCGACGATCCGGTCCACGGCATCAGGGTTCATCTGCGTCCACTGCAGGCTGTAGGAATAAACGCGGTGTCGATTCTGCCACACCGGATTGTAGGTGTCATAATAGAATTCTGGAGGGTAGGCCTTTCCTGGAATAAAAAAAGAAGAAGTGCTTAACATTGAATGCTGATGCATTACAGTTTAAACATACTTTTTACTTTCTTTGGTTCTTTTTATCATTTTTTTCTATAATGTTACAGGTTTCATAAGTAATTCTTACATTTGAAAAGTTTAGTATTATTAAAATCCAATCAATGCTCTGGATATTCTTTGAGAACAGATGCAAGGGTATCTCCCAGATGGCTGGATGAGCAGTGTGAGGAGGAAAGAATAAAGGGCGATTGCAAGGTGTGTGGACTAAGCAACCGGAGAATCAGAATTTCCGAAAATTTCAGAAATGCAAAGGGACCGCTACAGAGTATCAAATTTGGAAGCAGAATATAAAGAAGTCATTCTTAAACAAGTTAAGTGATCTAAACAGAGACAATAAGTATGCGGTGCGATATACCTGGTTTGGACTACAGGAGAGGTCAGGACTAGAGGTAACACCGTCTTACCGTGGGCACGCACAGAAAGAATTTAAATGCAAGGCCGTGAGACTGATGACATCCCCAACGGGGTGTGAGTAGGTCCAGGAGATGGAAGTCTGACCACTCGGGTAATCCAGTGTTTAGAGTTATGGGAGGAGGTAAGAAGTAGGCCTGAGATGGAACAACCAGTAAAAGAGGGAAACCAAAAATGTGGTATCCTAGAGGTCTAAAGCCACATATCCGAAAGTGAGTGACTAACTCTTAAACACAACTAGTGGAAAATGAAAATTTGGGTTTCTATTATCTGCAGCTTTGGTCCATAAAGTTGAACTTAAAACTTAAGAAAACAACTTAATAAAAGAACTGGTCAATAGAAAAAAAACCTTTGATTTAGAGTTCCAGGAAATCTGAAGTGCATGTGGCGACACAGCAGGTGGTATAGGGTGGCTGTAAAGGTCACGCAATTTGACATTGTACTCTATTTAAATGGCACATGGCTTAATGGCCACCCTGTATAAACCATCTCATTATCTTCTTTTTTCAACTGCCAAAATTAAAACTGTGTAGACTATTTGGAATTTTAGATTAAACTTCCTGATATTCTAAAATACAGATATTTTTCCCACTACCAATAGCATATTTTATTTAATAATTGAGAAATATTTAGCAGAAGCTGATTCAATGCCACCTCGTGTGCTGGACACAATTCTGGATACAGTAGCAGAGGGTGTGTGGCCTCAGCTTCATGGAGACTGATTACATTTACCTGGACTTTGCAACTAGCTTTATAATCCTTTGCAATTCTTACTGGAGATGTTAGAAGTTAATACAGTTATCATCACTCACTCGACACCTTTTTGTTTTTTCTTCTTTTGAATTAGATTAAGGACTAAAGGCCCTCATGTGTTTTTTTCATGTATGCAGGAACTTCTTATACCTGCTTTTCACATTTCCTTATCATCAGTTACTGTCCTGTAAGGATTGCAGAAGAGTTTATCCAGGAACACTTGTATCACATAATTGAAGTGTAGGGTTTTTTTTTTTGCCGTGTTTGGGTTTGAAGCCGCCACCCTCGGCATAAGGGGCCAGCACCCTACTCCTTGAGCCACAGGTGCCGCCCCTAAAGTGTGGGTTTTAAATACCAAGAATGTAAACAATGATCTCTATTACCCTGAAGAGTTTCACCAAGAATGACGCATGAATAGAATTTAATATTTGACATGTTTACTATTAAAATGAAACATATGGAATAAAATATTTGAATTTTGGTAACAATTTGTCAAGGTTTTCTATATCTAAGTTGTATGAATTTTTTAAAATGTTATATGAGTATTTAATCAGTTCAACTGAGAATGGATCATCACCTCTATATAAAGAACACCAAGGAGAGGGGCCTTTACAAAAGAGCTATCACTTTAGTTTATTTTATCTTATATGATGTTTTCATTTAGTACTAGATGATAGCACCAATTCATTCGTGTTCAGAGTATCTAAGAGCAAAGTTCAGATAAGAGGTAAATAATACACCGAGTTAAAGAACCAATACTCAAAACAGTCTTGACGACTTGTGCTTAAAACAAAACTTCTCAAAACAAAATTGCAGAGGTGAATTTAGTAGTAGCTCTAAGAGCTAGGGATGTCATAATAATTAAAGACAAGCATCGGTACGACGAGAAAGTAACGAGCTGCCTCGGTAACACAGACCTAGAGGGTTTCCACTGGAAAGCAGCATCTGTATGTTGAGTTAGGGAGGTGAGGGTCTAGTGGGGTTTCTGATGATGTCGTTGTTTGTTTGTTTGTTTGCTTGTTTATTTAAAGGGAAACTGGGGCTGTTTTGTTATTGGATCAGGAAGGAAACTTAGATTTAGTTCTACATAGCATATTTTTAATAAAATGAATGAAGGATTCACTTAAAGATAATAGAATCATAGCTAGATGCTATTTAGCAAGGAAAAGAAACAAAATAGCTCTCAAAAGTGGGCTAATAGTTTTCAAGGAGTTGACAATCTATTAGAAGAGAAAGAAAATCTGGCTAAATAAAAACAACACTAAATGTTAACAGATCTATGAAACAAAATGAGTATCAGTGATTGCCTAACAAAAGTACACATATTTTGACTCAGAAATGTTCTGCCCAAGATCTCTGAATGTAGAATGCCCCACCTCCATAGACTGCGAGCTTCCCTTCACTAGAGGTATTTAGTCTATACACAAATAGCCATTTATCAGGGCTGACCAGAGTAGCTGTCCACAAGGTGATCACTAAGTACCTTTCAGTTGTGCACTTGTAGGTGGTGGTGAAACATCTGTCAGCGGTCAAACTAGATTTGTTATGTTCACTAATTCTAGATTAAATGTGGTCCAAACACTGAGGACCAGCACTTTTAAATTATCTCATAGCATTTTAGAAGTATTCTTCTAGGAAGGTTATACACTAATCGTAAAGAGTAATCTTTCTCCAAATTTAGTATGCATAAATATGAGTTTATCTCTAAGGTAGGGCTTTGAATTCAGGTATTCTGCCAATACCCTAGGTTATTCGGATGCAACGAAATATAGTCCATACAATTTTTATGTTTTAAAAGCTGAAATTTCTCCCCTAAAATTACCTCTAAGAGGGTGTAACAAAAGAAATCAAAACTAATTGTGAAGTTATAGGAAACATCTCTTTGACTCCCTCCTGGAGAGATAATAGCAGCGCACTTTCTACAACAGCCAGGATCTCTGGGGTGAGACTGAGGGAGGTGGGGTAAGGGGAGGTGTGAGGTGAAAAGAAGGATGACAGGAAACCTCACTCTGAGAATTTCAGACTTGGGGGTGCCCCAGTATCACTGACTTTCTTAACAGCAAGGCAGGTAACTGGCTATATGATACATTATGCAAATGGGCATTATTACATTAAAACTGTTAATTAAATGATTACTTTTTAAATTACTGAAACAGTCTGACCCAAAAGCTATAAAAAAGATCCTCATGACCTTGTGAATAATATGAATTTGTTTATCAAGACCTATTTTCAAGACAGTGAAAAAATTAAGCTCCAATCTAGCCCTCATTTAAAATTACAAAGAAGTCAAATTTTGCTATAAATTCCATCACCTTAATATCTAATTGGAGAGTATTAAAAAGGCCTTCCAATATATATTTTTTAAATACAGTTTTGCTTGTGAAAAGGAGTTTTGCTATGATGCCCAGGGTGAACCTCAATTTCCGGCCTCGAGTGGTCCTCCTGCCTGCCCCTCCTGAGTAGCTGAGATGACAGGTGTGTATTACCACATCTTGCCTAAAATACTGCATTTTACCTGCATTGGGCAACATTTTGTCATGAAACAGCAGAACAGAAAATACATTAGTGATTATTCCAGTGTCTCATTCTACAGAGAAAGAAATTAAGACATAGAGTGGAGATGGTGGTGACAATGGAAGGTATTATGAATGAATAACCAAATATATTGAGTCATTACAAGTTTGACTTCGATTCATAAAATATTTTAAAAATAGTTTTATTTTAGGTGAATAATTATATTGCCTTGAATTAAAGGTAAAAAATGCTTTAAGATAGTCCATAAACAGTATTGACTAGTAATTAATAAGTACTAATCATAGATAATTTTCAGTAGTTATAGTTAAAAACAGATATGCTAGCCTATGTCTCAAAGCAGTGGTTCTCAACCTTCCTAATGCCGCAAACCTTTAATACAATCCGAAGGGGTCGCAACCCACAAGTGGAGATCCGCTGGTCTCAAAGCATGCTTTGACTGAACTTCCCTTGGAAAAACCTTTTTAAAAAGGTAAAATGCTTCCTGATATCATTTGAGACAGACATCTTAAAAATAAAGAAAAAACATACACACTTAATTTTCCTCACAGATTTTGGAGCCAATCATACTTAATGTTTGTAGACTCATTTGTGAGAAACACACAGTAAAAACAAGGAAATATCTTTGTAATAGTCTTGGGCTTGGACATTCAAACATGGACATCTGCCGGTTGAACAGGAAAGATTCATAATTCCTTTGTCTTTTTCTAATGCAGTCATTTTCCTTCTTCCTTCCGTAAGCATATTAAGAATATTTTCTTAAATTTTTTACATTGTAGTTTTAGTTTTATTTTTATACAATTTATTTTAGTTTAAATCTTTTCGGACAAACTGACCTAAAACTACATCCGTTATCCAAACTGGGTGATAATTTTCAGGTTTGTTATGTATGATTATATATAAATCTTGGATTTTAAAATATTATGAAGATTTATAGACAGAAAAATGTATGTGGTCTAAAATGTTGCATACATTTATACAAAAGTACAAGTATTTTATTTTGCAGACACTTTTTGAAAATGATTGCGTTTATTAATTTTTGGAAGTTGTTCTCTCTTACACAGAAAGAGTGTAATAGAGATAATTACACTAGCATTGTGTACCCCCAGTTTCACCAAACCCCTGTGCTTCTGCTTTTCTCTTTCAGGCGTCCTTGTACATCGCCCTTTTTTATGAAACACTGAGAGTCTGTTCAAGAGCAGGCTTGAGCCAGACGGAAGTGCCTGCCTGCTCTCTGATTATTCCTTACACCTGAGAGCTGCAGGAAATGACCAGGAGAACAGGAGGGAGAACTCTCCCGCGCTCACAAAGTGCCGAGCAAAAGGGGGAGGGTGCATACGTAGGGGTGAGAAGGACCCTACACCCTGAAATCCCAGTCAAGGAGGTCGGCACACCAGGAGCGTGCTGTGTCCTCAAGATTCATCTCTGTTTCAGCATGTCAGATTGCCTTCCTTTTTAAGGCTAAATAATGTCCTTACACTCATCCCACATCTTATCCATTCATCCCCTGATTGAGGCTTGAGTTGCTTTCACCTTGGATATTGCTAACAATGCTGCCATCAACATGGATTCCAGAAATCTCTGTGAGACCAGACTCTCAATTGCTGGATCCTCTGGTAACGGTATGTTTAATTCTTAGAGGAACTTTATATTGTTTTCTGTAGCAGGAGCATTATTTTACATTCTCAATAACAGTGTACAAGGGTTCCAACTTCTCCACATCCTTGCCAACACTGGCTATTTTCTTTTCCTTTTTTATTTATTTCTTTATTTTTTTTTATTATTTATTTACTTTTTTCTTGAGACAGAGTCTCACTATGTCGTCCTGGGTAGAGTGCTATGGTGTCACAGCTCACAGCAACCTCCAAACTCTTGGGCTTAAGCGATTCACTTGCCTTAGCCTCCCAAGTAGCTGGGGCTACAGACGCCCGCCATTCTTTTTCTTTTTTTTCATGGTAACGTCCTACTGGGTGTGAGGTGGTATTTTGTTGACTTGCATTTCCCTAGTGATGGAGGATGTTAAGCCCCTTTCATGTGCTCATCTGTCAACCACACATCTTCTCACTGAGGTTTCAAAAGTAATTTTATGCATACAGCTCAAGCATACACTACAAATAATCACCATTCCCACTGAGAACAGTTTAAATGTGCTCAGCTAAATGAATCGAGTTTAGTAAAGTCAATACAGTTTTTGAAATAAAAGCAAAGAAAAAGTGTCTATTAGCGGTCAGGACCACATACATTGCTTTTGAAAGAGTTCATACATTTGAAAAATAGGTTATAGGAAGATAAAACAGCTCAATTTGGTTTATAAAATAATTTATAGGATGTATTTGCATATGTAAGAGATATCTGTTCATTTCTCACTTCATAAAGGAGGTGTTAAGAAATTGATACATGTCACATGGATAAATAAAACAAGCCCCCAGTCTCAGACTGCAAAAAAATGGAGAATAAAAACCTACACAAAACAATGAATTATGATAGATTTGCTTGTAAGAGAGGTACTAAAGGAAGAAGAAATTCAGTTTTTATCTAGAAATACTAAATGAAATTATAACAAACATCTTTTTAGATATATACCTATGCTTGCAAACAAGAAAGGGAATTCCCCAGGGATTAAAAAGCAGACCTGTAAAAAAGACACTGCAGAAGTTTAAGAAGGAAAAAAAAGAGAAAGAGTTTTTGGTCTTTGTACCCTTGGAAGATGAATTTTTAGGTCCAAGGAGTCAAGGTTAATAGACCACTTCAAAATGAGAAGCTGGAAATCAGGTCATGGTATTTAACCAAAATCTATCAAAGCTATACTCTGAGATGGAGGGTATAATAGAGAAAAAGACTGTCTCTCTCACCAGGAAAGGAAAGTGACCCAAATATTCACATAAAAAAAAATTGGCTTGTGACACCCCTGGACTGCTTGAAAAGAGCCAATACCAAATTGGTCTTGAAAGACATTTTGTCAACTGGGTGTAGAGAATTCCTCCATACAAAATTCTTCCAAATCCCACTGAATATGATTTCAAAATCTAACACTACACACACCTAAGAAAATGTTTCACTGTGACCAATAAGGTGAACAAGCAGAAAGATTAGATTTAGACCGTAGAATCATGAAATCGAACCTATAAACAGCATGCTTCACATGACTGAGGTCATACAAGGGAGAACGTAGACTAGCGCCAGAGAACTTCCTGTGACAGAATAATTAATGCTCTCTGTTGGGACAAAGGACAGCTTCACAGGGGGTATGTTTGACATTTTCATTGATCTGAAAGGAGGAGAAATTCTTCAGACAGACAAGGTTGGCTCACAGAAGGATGAAAGCGAGAAGAAATAAAGCAGGAGCCGAGGTGGAGAGAGAGGAAGAGACAGCGTGGGCGCTGGTGTGGTTAGACCTGCAGGGCCACCCGCCCTACCACGTTTCTAAAGAACGAGGAAAGTGTCCTTAGCCTTTACGACAATGGCTGACTCAAGACATGTGAACAAGACCCTAAGACAGGAGAAAGAGGCCAGCACTTGTTTGTGAAGCACCTGGCTCCACAAGCTGAGATGTTGAATACTTGCTCTACATAGTCCACGTACTCTGAAATTATTTTAACCAGCTCAAATGCAAGTGGGAGAAGGGATTTTGTAGTGGATCCACTGATTTTTACTTCCCAGTATGAAAAGAACTTGGTGAAAGCAAAGTTGAAAATAATCATCAAAATGGTAGCAAAGGGAACAAATTTCACACAAAAATAACAAAACCTATTTTAAAACTTCTTAAATGGGTAAAATGTCTATTGATTAACAACAGCAGTAGCTACTAAATTTCATGCCAAACTTAAAACAAACACTGACATACAACAATATTAAATACAAAACCTTCTAAAAATCAGCCTGTATGTAATTTTAGTAGAAGCCCTTCAATATAGCCCAGTGATTTTGGATCAGGGTCATAGTGTGTTCAGATGTTTAGACATACAGACTGTTCAAGGCAGTGAGTTATGCATCACCTTCTGTGAACTACAAGGTGCAATAAAAATATACGCAGCTCTTTTGTCATTTCTCTGTACAGAGTGACAAAGAGTGAGCACGCGGTTGTTGAAAGCAGAATTACTTTCTCTTAAAATTAATGAATATTGAGTCAAATTAAAAAGAAGACAAAAAAGTAAAAGAAATTCTTTTATAGAAATGAGGATGTTCCTGAATTTTTAATCTGGGAAATGGCATAAATTCAATTTATATTTTATAACAACAACTGGCCTTTCTTTCCCACCTTTCCTGTTCAGCTTCCACTAGTCCATGGCAGATGCCCAGAAAGCCAGCTAGGGAAGGCTCACCCCGCCACTCCCCCATGCCCCCACCACACTAAGGATCCCAGGCTTGCACGCTCCTGACACTTTCTGGAGTGTAAAGGGGGCCAGTTGGTTGGCAGTGTGTGTGGGAGGAGGTGCTGCGCTGATGTTCCATTTGGCAGAGATGATTTCTCCTTATGACTCATGGTGCACGGAGTCCACAATGATTCGGAAGGTCGTGAACATGTTTTAATTTTAAAATCAGAAGAAAAATATAATAATACTGGATAAATAATAATGATAATAATAATAATTGGGTGATTGTATATCCTATTTATAAACATGCAGTCATACATGTTAAAATTTAAAATTAAAATTTATTTTTTAAGGAAGTAAGTAGTTCACAAAGACGTATGTGACCATAGTGCAAAGAAGTCCTAACAGGCCCTGCCACTCAACCACTTGAGATTCTGCTTATGTCTACAGTTTGGCTCTTGAGCAGTTTGGTCACCTCTGGCACCAGCCCCTAACACAAGGACAGACCCCTAAGACAGATGCCAAAAGACAGTCGGAGAACAGACCACACACCTTTCCCCTACATCACCTTTAGTTTTCTCCTAACCCTTCTCTTTGCCTCCCAGGAACTGATGTTTTTCTCTTCCAGTTATTAAATAAAATCTCTTTACTTTACTGGTGGGAATGGAAGTTTATATATATTGGTACCACATAGGCAGATTTTGTGTGAATTTGAATTATGAAACTAAAATAGTAGGTGAAAAAAATATCAACACACTAAATTTAAGAGATCTTATCCAAGCCTGGAAAATAATCTGGTGTATTTACGCAATGAAATATTACTGAGCCATACAAAGGAATGTAATCTTGTCATTTGCAGCAGTATGAACCAGCCTGGAGGCCTTTATGTTGAGTGAAATAAGGCAGGAGCAGAAAAGTTAACTACCACGTTTTCCGACCATTTGTGGAAGTTAAGAAAGTCAATCTCACAGAAGAGGAGAACAGAGGTTACGAGGGGCTAAGAAGAGCAGGAGGAAAGAAGGGCTAGGAAAAGATTTGTTAAAAGATAAAAAATTGCAGCTAGACAGGCGGGAGAAGTTCTAATGTTCTATAGCACAGTAGGGTGACTGTAGCTGACATTAATGTGCAGTATATTTTTAAATAGCTAGTAGAAGGGATGTTGAATGTTCCTAACACAAAACATGTTTGATGGGATAGGTGTCCTAATTATCCTGCTGTGATCGCTATACATTGTACAAAACCCCACCACATACCCCATAAATATGTACATTATTATGTCAGTTTAGAAATTAAAAAAAAAAACCTAACATTCTCATGAAACACTTTCCACCGGAATCTTCCTACTCATGATGCTGTAAGCTTGCTTCAGCGTTCCACCACATCACAAAAAAATATTCTAAATTGCAGCTTTTAAAGCATTATTTGAAAGCTTAATCTCAGATAAAACCATTCTTTTTAGGTTTAAGGAGGAATTACTGCTTTATCTCTCCCTGACACATACGAGATGACTGAAGGCCACTTTTCCCGGCAGTTGTTGCATCTGTCGGGCCCCAGGCTGATCAACTTGCACACATCATGGCTTTCAATATTCACAACTCCCTGCAAAATGGTAATATCCTTAGCACCTCACCCTTATGAAAAGAAAAAAACAAAAAGTGAAGATTAGACATCTTAAGCCACTTGCCCTAGAATATGTAACCACCAAGTCACAAAGCTACTTTCTAACCCAGGCTGTTTAAAGTTTTGTTTTTTAACTCTAACATCCAATCCTCTGTGTGTGGCTGCTCAGAGTCAAGTGTGTGCCTTGCCTCCTCCTGCCACCATTTGTGCCCAGACACATCTACTCAAAGAAATGAACTCCCCTCTCCTCCCCAGTTGACACAAAGATACTCTGTAAATGGGAGCATTTCCTGATAGCTGGTGCACGAAAAAGAATCCTCACACCTGTAATCCTAGCACCCTGGGAGGCCGAGGCAGGTAGATTGCCTGAGCTCATGAGTTCAAGACCAGCCTGAGATAGAGCAAAAGCTCATCTCTAAAAAAATAGCCAGGAGTTGTGGCAGGTGTCTGTAGTCCCAGCTACGTGGGAGGCAGAGGCAAGAGGTTCACTTACGTCCAAGAGTTTGAGAGTTTTGACACATAGCACTCTACCGAGAGTGACATAGTGAGACTCTGTCTCAAAAAAAAAAAAAAGAATCCTTGCTGACTTATTCACTTTGGCCTCTGTGAATACAGAAATTTCAACTACAATTTTGTCCCTGGGACTGAACCATATCTGCCTTATTGTAGCATTACCTGAAAGTATTGTCAGCTCAGGAATTTAGATAAGGATCAAAGGAATCTCCACAGTATTTCATTAACCATTTAACTTAGGAATAATAAGTACCCAATAAGTACAAAATAAGTACACAATTCATTCAAGTAAATGGATTCAGTGCTTGCTAAAGCTATGCATGACCTCAAAGCCTAAACACTGGGCGGGTGTGAGCGGAAGGGGGAAACAGGTGGATGAACCACCTGTGGCTCTCGGCCTGAAAGCCCGCATGTTCAGTGGGGTCCTTACAGACCACAGTAACTTCTTGGCAAGTGCTCCTGCCGTGCAGGTAGGAGGTCCATCACTGCATCTGAATGCGCTGAATGTCATTCAGGCAGGGAGCAAGAGGCGTTCAAGTGTGTTGGAGAGAAGCCCAGAAGGCATGCTGTTTACCTTCTAGGAACATTTATTTTCTCCAAAACATATAACTTGAGTTAATAAAGTGGATTTAGATGTGAATAAAGGAAACTAGTTATGGCAATGGTATCACTGTGACTCTCCAGAAATAACTAATAGATTCATGCATATGACTTTTAGAACAAGGAAAAGAGTAGAGCAAAAATCATTGTTCCTATCGCATCGCTAGGAAGCATGGGTTTGAGCCAATGGCAAAGTAGGTATCTGCCTGAGGCTAGATCCTGAGGTTCCAGTAACTGATACTTTGATAAGTTCTTCATTTTTATTTTTTGCAGTTTTTGGCTGGGGCTGGGCTTGAACACGCCACCTTCCGTATATGGGGCTGACGCCCTATTCCTTTGAGCCACAGGTGCCACCCGTTTGATAAATTCTTTTAAAAAAAGACTAAGTTGGGCAGCGCCTGTGGCTCAAAGGAGTAGGGACCCCAGCCCCATATGCCAGAGGTAGTGGGTTCCAACCCAGGCCTGGCCAAAAATTGCAAAAAAAAAAGACTAAGTTCATTAGAATGACGGAGAGATGGAGATGTCTTAAATAATGCTCATTTACGTCATGTGAAATTATGAGACTTTCATTATAATCTCTGATGTGAAACCTGAAAATACTTTATAAGAAGAAAACCTCAATTGACTTTCTCAGCCAACTTCCGGCCCCATCACAAATCTCCCTTGAGAAAAGTTGTCTGCTGAGGTTGTGGGCTGTCACTGTGGACTCTCTCTCCGGCCCATGCTTAGTCTGGTGCCTTTGGGACACTTCCTGCAATATCCTCATCCACCAATTGTCCTTCGGGGTGACAGACACAGGCCAGGTATTTAAAAACACATAGAGGTGGGGGTGGGGAGGGGAGATGGCTTTCATTCAAAGAAAAAGTTCTTTGTTTGCTAGTTTGTTTTTAGAGACAGGTCTCACTCTGTCATCCTGGCTAGAAGGATGTAGTGTCATCATAGCTCACTGCAACCTAAACGTCTGGGCTCAAAGCGTCCTCCTGCCTCACCCTTTCACACAGCTGGACTACAGGTCCACCATGTAGTGGCCACCATGCCATGATTAGTTACTTTTCTCTTTCTTCCGTAGAGACGAGTCTTACTCCTGCTCAGGCTGGTCTCAAACTCCCAACCTACAGTGAACTTCCCACTTAGGCCTCCAAAAGTGTTAAGATGACAGGCATGAGCCACCATGTCCCACCTTAAAAAGTTATGATTCTCTTACAGATTAGATTTATTATCACTCAGTATCTACAGAAAAATACGAAGGTACTAAGTATTAAACAAGCCCGTAAGAAAAAGACAGAATTACTAAATACACTATATGATACTCATATATGTGCATTTCTCCGCTCAGCTTTTTTTTTTATTCTCCTTTGGTGCCAGTAAACATTACAGATTCTTTTCTCTCCAGGGATATTGAGATTCCCACTGTTTCTTATTCTCTACAAATTAGACCCGACACAGAGTCCAAAACAAGGTGAGGAAGCTGCAAGGAAAGGTTTTTGAATCTCACCGTGTCACTTTTTACGCTGCTATCTCTGTCTTCCCATAGTCTACTCAGTCTCTGCTTACAAAATGGCCATCCTCCAAAATCTGATTCCCAGCTTCATGATTTAAGTTTTACATATATGACCTTTGCTACCAACTATGTCATAGTATGTTCTTGAAGTCACAGTCACTGCCTTCTAAAGCAAGAAATAGAATTAAAAAAAGATAACAGTGGTTACCACAAAGAGGGGAAATACTGGGAAGACTAGCGTAGGGTCTCTACCTAATAGAAAATATTTTAAAGGTTTGTAGAGAGAAAAGTGCAGCAAAGGATTCTTGAGGAATAATTACTTTTAAAAAATGGATTAGAAGAATTGTACACATGATATGACTTGATAGAACAAATGCCATTCACATTAAGAAACATTTCCTATTTCTAAGTCTACTTTACTTGGTAAATATCACAAACAAAATAACAAAAATCTATTTGTTATTACTTTGTTAAAGTATAATTTACATAAATAAAATCCATACATTTTAGCATCATTTTGATGAGCTTTGAAAAAATATATATAGTACTGTGGAATCACTGTGCCATCACTGCATACAGTTACCTCCCGCCCCTTTGATATCAATCACTTCATTCTTCAGCTCCACGCAAGAGCATCCATTTATTACTAGTGAAGATGAACTTTCCATGTTTAGGAAATTCATACAAATGGAATCATAAGGTATGCACTTTCTGAGTCTGGTTCTTTTTGCTCGACATATTGTTTTTGAAATCCACCCATAGCATTGCACCTATCGGTAGTTCCTGAGGACTGGGTTAAATTCCATTTCATGAATAGCTCACAATCACTTATTCTCCACCTGTTGAGGGATAGTTGGGTTGTTTCTATTTTAAAGCTATTAAAAATAAAGCTGATATTAAAGTTTATGAGTAAGTCTTTGTGTTATATGTGCTCATTTCTGTTGGAAATTACCTACAAATGGAATTGCAGAATCATTTGATAAGTGCATGTTCCATTTTAACAAACAAGCTCTTTTTCAAAAAGCATCTCATTTTGCATTTCCACCAGTAGCGTTCGATAGTTTGTAACCCTCTACCCCCACAAACAAACACTTAATATTGGCAATCTTTTTAATGGTAGCCATTACATTGTGTATGTTGTGTTATCTCATTGTGGTTTAAATATCATTTCTCTGATAACTAATGTTAGATTGTATAAGTATTGGTCAACTATATACCATGTTGTGAAATGTCTTTTTCTAATTTCCAGTTGATTTGTTTATCTTATTATTATCAGAATTATTTGAAAACTCTGGATATAAGTTTTTTGTCAGATACATATATTTCAAATATTTTCTTCTCTTTATGGTTTGCCTTTTTCATTTCTTAAGAATATATTTTAAAGAAAAGAAAATTATAGTGTCGATTATTTTTTTATGGGTGGTGCTTTTACTTGTTTGCTTTCTAAGAAATCTTGGTCAATTCCAAATTTATATAGGTCTTATCTCATGCTTTCTTCTAGACTATTTTAGCTCTAGCTTCTTGTATTAAGATTTATAATCAATTTTACATCAATTAGTGGGTAGTGTAAGGTATTGTTTTAGGTTCACTTTTATATAGAGATATCCAGTTGTTCTAGAGTAATTTATTCAGATGATTATCTTTTCTCCAATGAATTATACTAATGATTTTGAAAACCCAATTGATCATGTATGTGCTATATATATGACCATAAAGGTCTATTTCTGGATTTTTCATTCTTTCCCATGTGTTCATCTTTACACACACAGACAACACATTATTGGGATTATTGTGGCTTGACAGTAAGCCTTGAAGTCAGGTACTTTGAGTCCTACAACACCCTTCATTTTTATTTTCCTTGCTTAGATCTAACTATATTTG
Source organism: Nycticebus coucang (assembly GCF_027406575.1). Lineage (NCBI taxonomy): Eukaryota > Metazoa > Chordata > Mammalia > Primates > Lorisidae > Nycticebus > Nycticebus coucang. The sequence continues at coordinate 9,683,080 of NC_069785.1, read as the reverse complement.
CGGATCCTAGTTTTCCACACAAAATGTAGAATAAGTATTTCAATTTCTATAAAAATAACAGTAAAAAGCATATGGAGATGACACTAAAGTATGGAAGAATTTGAAAAGAATAAACATTAAAACAACATTGATTCTTCTAATCTATGAACATGGTATATTTCTCTATATTTTGTTTCATTTTCCTCAGCAATACTTTATGTTTTCAACGGACATCTTGCATATATTTTATTAAACTTATTCCTGTTTAGATGTCATTGGAAACAGGTTTTGTAGTTTCAATTTCAAATTTTTGTAGCTACTATACAAAAATGTGATTTAGTTTTCATACTAATTTTTAGAGTATACCATCGTTGTGACCTTAAATGAGTTTTCATGTAGATTCCTTAGGTTTAAACAAACAAACAAACAAAGAAAAACAACCATATGGCCTGTGAATAGAAATAGTTTCACTTTTCCTTTCCACTTTGCATTCATTTTAATTACTTTCTGTGTGTTTTTGCAGTGGTACACACCTCGCACTTCCAGTGTATTGGTGACTGTTATTTTTATCTTGCTTCCAATCTTAGAAGGGAAGTGTTTTATCAGTATATTGCCCACTTTGCTGAGCATTCCACATTTATAGTTTGTTACATTTGATATAGTGGCCTGTAATTATCAATTAAGTCAATTGACTAAAACATTGGCAATTTTCTGTCCCGATAGCCTATCATTATCCACAGATGGAGATTAAAATTTTCAACTATAATTATGGAGTATATTTCTGTTAGTTTTTTAATTTATAAATTTTGAAATTCTATTATTAGGTATGTGGGTATTTAAAACAGTTATGACTTCCCTATAAATTCCCCTTGTATTATCATTATTATTATTATTTTTTTATTGTTTGGAATTCATTCAGGGTACAATAAGCCAGGTTACACTGATTGCAATTGTTAGGCATGTCTTGCATGATTGCAAGAGGGACTTTGCCCCCTTGTATTATTATGGTCCTCCCTTAATTCTCATAGTTAGGTTAAGTCTTGAAGTCTACTTTTGTGAACAATATAGCTGATGGCAGCTTTCTTTTGCCTGGTGTTTGCAGGCTACGTATCCCCCATATCTTTTCAGCCTATTTGTGTCTTTGTATTTAGACTCTGCTTCTGGCAGGCAGCAGTGTGTATCTTGTAGATAGCTTGCTCTTTTTTTTTTTTTTAATTAACCCAGTCCTACCATTTCTCACAGCTAACTGGAATGCTAAGTTCACTTATGTTTAATGTAATCATTGGGTAATTGAGTTAAAGTCTGCCACCCTGCTCTTTGCTTTCTTTGTTCTTCCAATACTTCATTCATCTGTTGCTCCTTGCCTGTGGTATTTTGAGTAAATTCAAATAAATTTTCATGCCTATGAGGCACTACTTAAAAAAAAAACAACAATTTTTTGTATGGCTTAACTGTGCAACTTTAACTCACTGGTTCTATTTAGAGTCAATATTGTCCTTCTTAATATAGCCCATTCCATGCCTCCTGCTTCTCTGGGGTTCCTAGTCACTTCTCACTTCCCACTTCACAAGTGTGCTACATTACAATGGTGTAATTCAAGTTCATCCCATCACTTGTGCTATTTTTGTCTTATTTTAGTTTTAATCTGTTATAAACACTAATTTTCAATGTTATCATTTTATTCTTCACACCAGGGATTGATGGACAGACTTTATCATAAGGGGCCAGATAGTAAATATTTTAGGCTTAAGCCATAGGTTGCTGTTGCAAATACTCCCCTCTGCTGTTAGAGCAATAAAGAAACTGTAGACAATCCATAAACAAGTGGGGAAGGCTGTGTTCCAGTTGACTTTTATTTCAGAAACAGTCGGCTGGCTGCAGGCTGTAATTTGCTGACTGTTGTTTATACAGATGTTTATTAGAGAAATCGCAAGAAAGAAGGAATAAAGTTTATTTTTTTCTATCTTTACCCACATGTTTTCTATATATGAGCCTCTTTATTTCTTTTTAAAGATTCTGGTTTCCATTTGTAACCTTTCCCTTCAGTATAAAGATAATCCTTCACCATATTTTTGTGGTACAGTATTGTAGATTACCAATTCTCTAGTTTTATTTTTCAGAAACATATTTATTTGACGCTAATTTAAAAGTATGTTTTATTAGATAAGAAATTATGCACTGACAGTATTTTTAAGAGATATTTAAAGAAAGATCGAAAGAAAACGCTCCATTGTTTTTCAGTCTGCATTGCTTTTAATGAGAAAGGTAGTGATATATATATATCAGAATATTGTTTTTATTCTGGATCTTTTCTGGCACCGGACCCGCCATCGGCCTCCCGGACCTCTGGAAGAGCTGTGCTGCGACCCGCAATCAGCACCCTCCCAGACCCTGGTAAGAGCTTGGCTGGGACCCTCCCAGACCTCTGTAAGAGCTGTGCCCACCAGGAACCCGGTAAGAGCTGTGCTGGGACCCACTACCCCACCTGCCGGGCCTCCCAACTCCCTGACAAGGAACTCCAGGAGCCGGGCAACCCCACGTCCTCCCTCCTGTACCCTCCCTGCCTCCACACCGCCCACTGGTCTCGCCAAGGACTCTAGTAGCCGCATGCCCTCCGGAGTCCTCCCTGCCTCTGCGCAGAGCCCTTCTCCTAGCCAGAGACTGCTGGAGCCTTGGGTCCTCTGTGCCAAAGTCTCTAGGCACCAGGCACTCCCAGAATCAGGTGCACCACCCCCAGCCCTGTTGCTGGATCCGGGGGTGTCACATTCCGGAACTGCTCCCACAACCAGAACTCCCTGGCTGGGGTAGCCCCAGAAGAGCTACACAGGGTCACTCCCTACAAAGATCCAGCAACAATAGAGTGATCCCCCCGGGGTCTAATCTTGGAGAGACACCACTCCAACTCTTCGGACGGGCAGAGGCAACGGTGAAAAACAATCATGAGACGAAATCAAATAAAAAACTCTGCCAACATGAATAATCAGAGTAGATCAACTCCTCCAAGGAACAATGGGGCAGACACAGCACAAGATCCCATGCACAAACAAATAGCTGAGATGTCAGAAATCGAATTTAGAATCTGGATAGCAAATAAGATCGAATTAGAATTCCAAGCAGTAACCCAAAAGATGTCTCAAGAATTCAACAAATTCACAGACCAAATGACCAAAGATTTTGACACATTGAGATAAGAAGTAGCAGCCCTCAAAGATCTGAGAAACACAGTAGAACTCCTTAGTAACAGAATGGAGCAAGCAGAAGAAAGGATTTCTGACATTGAAGACAAAGCTTTCGAACGCTCCCAAACTCTCAGAGAGGAAGAGAAATGGAGGGAAAAAACAGATCACTCTCTCAGTCAGCTCTGGGATAATTCAAAGAAAATCAATATTTGTCTTATAGGGATGCCCGAAAGTGACAAAGTGGCTTCACAAGGCACAGAGTCTCTTCTCCATGAGATTATGAAAGAGAATTTTCCAGACATGCCAAGAGATTCTGAATTTCAGATAGCTGACAGTTTCAGAACTCCAGCACAACTCAACCTGAATAAGACATCCCCCAGACACATCATAATCAAGTTCACTAAAGTTAATATGAAGGAGAAAATTCTGAAAGCAGCCAGATGAAAGAAAACCATAACCTACAAGGGCAAGAATATTAGAATAACTGCACATCTCTCTGCTGAAACCTTTCAAGCTAGAAGAGGATGGTTGACTTTTAATCTCCTAAAACAAAATAACTTTCAACCCAGGATCCCGTACCCAGCTAAACTGAGTTTCATTTATGACGGAGAAATTAAATACTTCAATGACATTCACATGTTGAAGAAATTTGTCATAACTAAACCAGCTCTCCAGAATATTCTCAGACCTATCCTCCATAAAGACCAGAATAATTCTCCACCACAAAAGTAAACCCACCCAGAAAATTTTGATCAAATTCCAACTTCCACAGTCGCAAAAGGATTAAAATTGTCCACTGGACTCTCGAAAGGCTTATCAATATTCTCAATTAATGTGAATGGTTTAAATTGTCCTCTAAAGAGGCACAGGTTGGCTGACTGGATACAAAAACTCAAGCCAGATATCTGCTGCATACAAGAATCGCATCTTACATTAAAAGACAAATATAGACTCAAGGTGAAGGGATAGTCATCTATATTCCAGGCAAATAGAAAGCAGAAAAAAGCATGCTTTGCAATCCTATTCGCAGATGCAATAGGCTTTAAACCAACCAAAATAAGGAAGGATAAGGATGGACACTTCATATTTGTTAAAGGTAATACTCAATATGACGAGATTTCAATTATTAATATTTATGCACCCAACCAGAACGCACCTCAATTTATAAGAGAAACTCTCACAGACATGAGCAACTTGATTTCCTCCAGTTCCATAGTAGTTGGAGATTTTAACACCCCTTTAGCAGTGCTGGATAGATCCTCCAAAAAGAAGCTAAGCAAAGAAATCTTAGATTTAAACTTAACCATTTAGCATCTGGACTTAACAGACATCTATAGAACATTTCATCCCAACAAAACCGAATACACATTCTTCTCATCAGTGCATGGAACATACTTCAAAATCGACAACATCCTGGGCCACAAATATAACCTTAGCAAATGTAAAAGAATAGAAATTATTCCTTGCATCTTCTCAGACCATAATGGAATAAAAGTTGAACTCAATAACAACAGGAATCTGCATACCCATACAAGAACATGGAAGCTAAATAACCTTATGCTGAAGAATAGATGGGTTATAGACGAGATTAAGAAGGAAATCACCAAATTTTTGGAACAAAACAACAATGAAGACACAAATTATCAGAACCTCTGGGATACTGCAAAGGCAGTCCTAAGAGGGAAATTTATAGCACTGCAAGCCTTCCTCAAGAAAATAGAAAGAGAGGAAGTTAATAACTTAATGGGACATCTTGAGCAGCTGGAGAAGGAAGAACAGTCCAACCCAAAATCCAGCAGAAGAAAAGAAATAACCAAAATCAGAGCAGAATTAAATGAAATTGAAAACAAAAGAATTATACAACAGATCAATAAATCCAAAAGTTGGTTTTTTTAAAAGATCAATAAAATAGATAAACCTTTGGCCAACCTAACCAGGAAAAAAAAGAGTAAAATCTCTAATTTCATCAATTAGAAATGGTAAAGATGAAATAACAACAGACCCCTCAGAAATTAAAAAAATCCTTAACGAATATTACAAGAAACTTTACTCTCAGAAATATGAAAATCTGTACAAAATTGACCAACACTTGGAAGTACGTCACCTACTAAGACTTAGCCAGAATGAAGTGCAAATGTTGAATAAGCCTATATCAAGTTCTGAAATAGCGTCAACTATACAAAATCTCCCTAAAAAGAAAAGCCCAGGACCAGATGGCTTTACATCAGAATTCTACCAAAACTTTAAAGAAGAACTAGTACCTATATTACTAAACCTCTTCCAAAATATAGAAACATAAGGAATATTACCCAACACATTCCACGAAGCAAGCATCACCATGATCCCCAAGCCAGGGAAAGACCCAACAAGAAAAGAAAATTATAGACCAATATCACTAATGAATATTGATGCTAAAATACTCAATAAGATCCTAACAAACAGAATCCAACAACACATCAAAAAAAATTATACACCAGGACCAAGTGGGATTTATCCCAGGGTCTCAAGGCTGGTTCAATATACGTAAATCTATAAATGTAATTCAGCACATAAACAAACTGAAAAATAAAGACCATATGATTCTCTCAATTGATGCAGAAAAAGCTTTTGATAATATCCAGCATCCCTTCATGATCAGAACACTTAAGAAAATTGGTATAGGAGGGACATTTCTTAAACTAATAGAGGTCATCTACAGCAAACCCACAGCCAATATCGTATTAAATGGAGTTAAATTGAAATCATTTACACTTACATTAAGAACCAGGCAAGGTTGCCCATTGTCTCCATTGTTCTTTAACATTGTAATGGAAGTTTTAGCCATCACAATTAGGGAAGAAAAGGCAATCAAGGGTACACATATAGGGTCAGAAGAGACCAAACTTTCACTCTTTGCAGATGACATGATCGTATGTCTGGAAAACACTAGGGATTATACTACAGAACTTTTAGTAAAAGTGATCAAGGAATACAGCAATGTCTCAGGCTACAAAATCAACACCCATAAATCTGTAGCCTTTATATATACCAACAATAGCCAAGCCAAAAAAACAGTCGAGGACTCTATTCCTTTCACAGTAGTGCCAAAGAAGATGAAATATTTGGGAGTTTATCTAACAAAGGATGTGAAAGATCTCTATAAAGAGAACTATGAAACTTTAAGAAAAGTTAACAAATGGAAAAACATACCATGCTCATGGCTGGGAAGAATCAACATAGTTAAAATGTCTATACTACACAAAGCAATATATAATTTTAATGCAATTCCTATTAAAACTCCATAGTCATATTTTAAAGATCTTGAAAAATAATACTTTGTTTTATATGGAATCAGAAAAAACCTCGAATAGCCAAAACATTACTCAGCAATAAAAACACAGCAGGAGGAATCACGCTACCAGACCTGAGACTGTACTATAAATCCATAGTGATCAAAACAGCATGGTACTAGCACAAAAAACAGAGAAGTAGATGTCTGGAACAGAATAGAGAACCAAGAGTTGAATCTAGCTACTTACCATTATTTGATCTCTGAAAAGCCAATTGAAAACATTCAATGGGGAAAAGGTTCCCTATTTAACAAATGGTGCTGGGTGAACTTGCTGGCAACCTGTAGAAGATTGAAACTATGTCCACACCTTTCACCATTAACTAAGATAGATTCTCACCGGATAAAATATTTAAACTTAAGACATGAAACTATAAAAATACTTGAAGAAAGTGGAGGGAAAACTCTTGAAAGAATTGGCCTGGGTGAATATTTTATGAGGACGACTCCCCAGGCAATTGAAGCAGTATGAAAAATAACACTACTGGGACCTGATCAAACTAAAAAGCTTCTGCACAGCCAAGAACATAGTAAGTAAAGCAAGCAGACAGCCCTCAGAATGAGAAAAAATATTTGCAAGTTATGCCTCTGATAAAGGTTTAATAACCAGAATCCACAGAGAACTCAAATGTATTAGCAAGAAAAGAACTTGTGATCCCATCTCAGGGTGGGCAAAAGACTTGAAGAGAAATTTCTCTAAAGAAGACGGACACACGATCTACAGACACATGAATAAAGCTCATCATCCTTAATCATCAGAGAAATGCAAATCAAAACTACTTTGAGATATCACCTAACTCCAGTAAGAGTAGCCCACATAACAAAATCCCAAAACCAGAGACATTGGCATGGATGTGGAGAAAAGGGCACACTTCTACACTGCTGGTGGGAATGCACACTAATATGTTCCTTTTGGAAGGATGTTTGGAGAATATTAGAAATCTAAAAATAGACCTGCCATTCAATCCTATAATTCCTTTACAATACAAATGTATGTCTACATACAATAAGTAAGAAAATGCCGTGAAGGCTACTTTGAACGGTTTGATGAGAATATTTCAGATTGTATATGAAACCAGCACATTGTACCCCTTGATTGCACAAATGTACACAGCTATGATTTAACAATAAAAATAAATAAATTAATTAATTAAAAAAATAAATTTTATCTTTTCTTAGGTTTTCTACAAATAGATTACGGTATGTCCACCATAATCTATGGTGCAATTTTTTTTTTTTTGTACTGTATTTTACTTGCCTTGTGTAACATGATATGCTTGTATTTTGTATATTGGGGAGAAAAAGTCAGTTGTTTCTTCTAGATACACATTTTTCTGCCCCAGTCTTACTCTATTTTTTTAGAATTTCAATTATCTTTGTTTCAGACCATTTTATATTATCTCCCAGACTCTTAGATTTCTTTTTTAAAAATGATTCTCCCTTCTTTTTCTTTTAATCTGTCAGATTATATCAGCTCTTTCAAATGTCTTCAATTTCACTAGTCATTCTGCCTTTTCTAATATGATGTTTAATTCATCCAAGGAAATTTTCATTTCAATTATTGTATAGTATTAGATATCAGAATTTTCATTTGCTTCTTTTTTTAGAGTTTTCTTTATCTTCTGAAATTTCTTATTTCTTTGCTCATAAATGCTTCATTTTTCTTTAATATTTGAAAATGTCTTCCTTTAATACTTTTTAAGTATTTATAATAGCTATTTTATAGCTTTTGCTAAGTCCAACACTTGGGCTATCTGAATGTTTGTTTTTAATAAAATACTGTTATTCTTGATTATGGGTAAAATTTTCCTATTTTCATTATATGCCAGGTTATTTTTTATTTTTTAATGAATATCATGAATAATACAGATAAGTGGACTTTGCTCTCTTTTATTCTCTAAAGAGGGCTGATTTTTATAAGCAATCTGTTATTTGCTGACTACCTTAACCTGTTGTGTGCCAGATTTTTGCATTTTATTAGGCTGTGAAATTCATGGGTGTTTCTTAAACTCTTCTCACTTGGTGAGACTCAGCCTCCAGATTCTGCCTCCCCATGATCTTATCAGAATGCACTGTAAGCCTTGCTTAGTGTGTACCTTTACTCACAAACACGGTTCTTATTCTTACTGCTTAACCATTATAGTGCTTACTCAGGATGTTTAGAATTCTGACAGGTGTATCTCACCCTGCTGAGCTCAAATTCGAGCTTCCTACAGCAGTCCTTGATCTGTATTACTTTCCTGTCTCAACCCCATCGAGCCCACAGTGGTGAACTTCATCTTGTCCTTGTATAGCCTGTGTTTTAGGTATGGGGTCCGCATAAATTCCTATGACCCTTCTCTCTACAGCTCTTTCCTCTACAGTGCTCTGGCCTACACACAGAGTTTTTGTTGTGTCAAATTTTAATATGTATTTCCTCGGCTCAGCCAAAAATTCATGTTCTGCTTGGGTTCCAGTTCACTATGTTGGTTTGGGTAAATGGTCTCAGACAGGGAGCAAGACTGATAATGGGGCTAACGTTATGCCTTATAATCTTGCCCTGTTGATTTTCACTCCTGAAAACCGTCACCTCATAGAGTTTGTCCAATTTTCTGGTTGTTTCTAACAGAAAGAATGGTCCTGTTAATATTTCCCAGACAAATTTGAAGATTTTTGCAATGCTACATCATAATATTCAAAGGATTTTAAGGAAAATATGAGTTGTGCAATGCAAATATTTTAAAGATGTGGTTAACATATGTGGTTAAATAATTGATGTTGTTCAAAAGAGAATTTTTAAAAATCAGTATAAAATAACAATAATAATGTGCTGCAATACAGAAGAAGGGAGTCAAAAAGTAGACAAAAACTTTAGAACTGTAATTTAAGTGATGGTTTAAATTTGATTTGAATGAAAATTTAGACATAGGATTTAAACTTCCAAATTTTATTTCCTTCCTATAGTTTCATTCATTCTCTGCCTCATTTTCTCATTCAACAAGTATCTGTTAATAGTGTACGATGCACCAGGAGCTCTGACAGGCTTTGGTTGGGGGAGGTTCTAGACACTGAACTCAAAATAAAATTGTCTTATTGTCTGTTCTTTACACCAATACCACCAATCTTTATAGTAAAGATCTAAATTTGGTACATTCTTCTTTGTTTACTCACTGAAAATAATCCACTGATGTACATACACAAAAAACATTACCCTTTAAAAGGTTAATATACTTCTAAACGAATTAATGCATTTGCCTGTGAACTTATATTGCAGTGGAATTATGTTACCCATATACCAGCAAATAAAAGCCTAACAAGATGGAGTAAGACATAGCTGAGTAGTTCATGAGAAAAATCTTAATGGGACGAAATATTCATTCAGCAAAGGGACTGATGTTTTCTTCTAAGGAGCATGCATTAAAATGTGGAGACAGTCAGCAAGCTGCTATGTAATTTCCGAGTTTGATAATATTCTGAAGATTTAGTCTCTATAAAAGATAAAAAGAGACCTGAAGTGCAAGAAAGAGCCAGTCACACAAACACCTTCACAGAAGACTGTTCTAGAGCTGCAGTTTTCCTCTTTATCCCTAAACTCCTCCAACCACCTCCCACCCCAGGCTGGGGAGACCATGGGCAGTAGGGGGAAGGGCTGACTTCTGCTGTCCAGGACTCTGCCCTGACAGGTCACAGGAAAGATGGCAGACAGAGCCATCAACTGGAGTCCCAATACCAAATTATTATGAATACATTTTAAATGTTACTCCATTACAAAACAATGAGCTTAAATCTTTATTCATCTTTCCTTCTTTCCCATACCCCATTCTTTTCTTCTAGATTCATTCTTTTCTTTCTTTTTTTTTTTAATTATTAAATCATACCTGTGTACCTTAATGTGATCACGGGGAACCATACACTGGTTGTATAGACCGTTTGACACATTTTCATCACACTGGTTAACATAGCCTTCCTGGCACTTTCTTAGTTATTGTGTTAAGACATTTATATTCTACATTTCTTACTGGATTTTAATAACCAAAAATTTTTTATAAAATATTCTTTGTGATATCAATTTCTGAAATAGGGAAGTTGTGTCCCTGTTTTCAGGGGGACACATTTTATGTGTCAATCTTTATTGTGTGCTCACAATTAAATGTACATTTGTCTGCAGGCACATTTCTCTGTCCAAGACTTCTCTTTAATATTTTAATTTTTATAATAAATATTTTGCGAATATTACTCCATTATCTTTCTGCAGGTAAAGATGCAGGAAACTGGATGCCAATGTAATTCTAAATCCCGAATATTATAAATTATCTGCTGCATCTTTGTAGACACTTGTTAAATATTTTCCCTCCTTGACGTTCCTAAACAGTATGAAAATTTATTAGAGAATATAGACTTTCCCCCCTACCTCAATCGATCGTTTCTGTTACTCTATGGACCCCTTCCTCCAGGCCTAGCTATTTTTCTTTCTAATTCAAAAGAAAGTAGTATTTTTAAAAATTTATCTTTATTTCTTCACTTGATCTTTTATTTCCTTCTGAGATTTCCGGTAAGCAGATATTTACACTATGGATTCTGCCCTTCACATCTCTTAAAATTTCCCTTCTTATCTGCGTCCTCTAAGAGAAGAGTTCCTCACCCAGGTCTTCTAGCCTGGGCCACGTATATTCTATAGATCTAATCTAGTAATCCAGCTCTTTATTTCACCAATTTAATTGCGAGGACACAATAAAGATTTATACCCACAATTATTTTTATGCCCATTATCACCAACTGTTGTTTTTTTTTTTTGTCAATGCTATTTTTCCTTCTTTGTATTTCTTATATTGTTCCTGCTTTCCTTGAAGATGAAATTTTGTGTATTTACAAATCTTAACTCTGTTTCTTATTACTCCTATCTAACGTGGAATAGATTATTCAATTGTCTTCTTTCTTTCGTAACAGTGTTGCACCTGATCTTCCATCTTTGTTCCTGTACCCCAAGATGCCTTGTCTAGGATTGCTGATCAGACGAAAGATATCCTAGGCCCCCCGTTTTTGTTCCTCAGGCAAAAGTAAAGGATGTTTCAGGACAGAGAGATTCTGGTTGCAGAGGGAACAAAAAATTGGGGAACCTCTGTAAATTGACCACCCACTGACTACAACAAGCTGGACAACATACAGAGGTGGTCACCATAAGGAACTAGACCTACTATACTGATACATGCACTTTACTTTCTGCCTATGAGAACTAGGTCAAACTAACGACGTGCTCAATGTAGGGAAGTGGTCAACTATAAAGATTCTACTATGTATTAATGTGCAATTTGATCTAAATGGAGGTAGTAAACACCGGAGTTTGTCTCCTTATATTGCTGAAATAATCAAAATAGCCAACTTTATCTCTATCTCCACTTGAATTAAAATAAACTTCTGTGTAATTTTATAGGCATGTGCCCTATTTTAACTATTAAAAGACTTGCCTTAAAAATAACTGAATAAAAACTCTATCTACAGCAGTACAACTGTTTCGTATTCCACTGATTTACAAAATGTTTTCCTTCTTAAAGTGACATAGGCCTGAGATTTCTTGGTCATATATTTAGAAATGTAAATGTTCGAAATCTTACCTGTAACAAGAAAGCTGCATCTCCCAGCTCCAGCTTCATTTATGATGCTACAATTATAAACACCATAGTTTTCATTGGAAAGACTCTTCACTGGATACTCTGTGTACTCTTGAGAGTCAAACTGACCCGTCCGTAATAATTTATTGCCCAAACGCCACTCATAGGTCAGCACCCGTATAGGGTAGGCTCTCAGCACTCTGCAGCTCATAGTGACGCTTCTGTCCTGTCCTTGACGGATCTCCAGAAATGCAGGTTCCACGGCAGGGGGATCTGCAGAAAAGAAACGTTACAACAGATGAAAGGTATGACTTGCAGGAAGGCAAAGGCTGTTCTTATAATGAGAAGCTATTTGTGAGAACACAGGCAGCACTGGGGAAGGACTATAACAGGTGGGTGGAGAATATATTTAGACCCCCAACATTTCAGCTTGTGTTAGAAAATGTGATGCCCTGAGTGTGGGCAGTGAATGAGCCTCACTGCTTCACAAAAGCATTTGCCGGTAAAACTAGCAGAATTAATCTTTTTTCTTCCTAGCTGCTTATTAGGAAAAACTGCCATGACTGTGTTCATTTATCCCACCAGCAGCCAAATGACGTTCTGTATATGAAATGTGGAGAGAAGCTGGAGTTCCAAACTACTGTGAGAATTTGAAAAGACCATGCTGTTGATTCCAGTCAGCGAATTCTAATTATTCCCACATGAGGTTTAGTCCTTGGGGTTCTGGGTACCTATTACTTAATAAAGTAGGTAGCACAATTATATAAATTAATTTTCTAAATTATTTGGTCTAAATCTTCTTTGGCTTCAAGTCACAATATCCACGTGTAAACTTTAAAAACACTTTCCCATTTATTTTTCATAATATTGGTCTATGTTCCCATTGCCAGTAGGTTGACTGGCTCTTCTTACTTCTTTCAGCAAATATTTTTAAATTACTTTATTAATTCTAATATTAATTATTTTTTGACTCATTCTTTTTGGGGGGTTTGGGCTTCTTTCTTAGAAACGGTAAGAATTTTTTAAAATGTACAAGAAGATGATTCCTACGTTCATTTTCTTCATGGTTTATCACAGAAGGCAGCCATTTAAAAAGCTAAAGTACAGGGTGGCGCCTGTGGCTCAGTCGGTGAGGTGCCGGCCCCATATACCGAGGGTGGCGGGTTCAAACCTGGCCCTGACTGAACTGCAACTGAAAAATAGCTGGGCGTTGTGGCGGGCGCCTGTAGTCCCAGCTACTCGGGAGGCTGAGGCAAGAGAATTGCTTAAGCCCAGGAGTTGGAGGTTGCTGTGAGCTGTGTGATGCCCTGGTACTCTACCGAGGGCCATAAAGTGAGACTCTGTCTCTACCAAAAAAAAAAAAAAAAAAGCTAAATTACAAAACTGAAGCATGATAAATAATTTCAGGGCAGCAATAAACAGAAGAGAGTGACAGTGTGAGGACTGAATAGACGAGGCATCTCAAGAAAGGTCACACTTGAGCTGTGTATTCCAGGAGATGGTCAGAGGGTATGCAGTCAGAGAGAGGATTCCAGGGAGAATGCCAGGTATATGCAAAGGTAAGGTGAAGCTGGAGAGGAGAAAGTGTTCAGAGAAACACAGATGGGTTAGCCTATGGGGTTAGCATACTGGGTTACTGTACTGGGTTAGTATACTGGGTTTAGTGTACTGAGTTAGCATACTGGGTTAGCATACTGGGTTAGTATAATGGGTTAGCATACTGGGTTAGCATACTGTGTTAGCATAGGGGTTAGCATACTGGGTTAGTATACTGATGAACAAGAGCCCCTGAGGGCTTGGGGTAAAAAGGAAGTAAGATGAAGGAGAGGCAGAGACTCCATTCATAGATACTTAACTGTCATGCTGTGGAGTTTGAATTTAACCCTGATAATATGTGGGAGGTCTTTTTAAAATTTTAAATAAAGAATTTATATGTTTAAATTAATTTTTGTAACAGGTAGGAGACACATAAAGCACAGAGTAAAGACACAAGTTATAGAATAAAATGACATCATTGACAAAAGACTGACCAAAGGTGAGGTCAGCAGGACCAGCAATGATGCCTTAGGGAAGGGCGCAGATAACGATGGACAAGTTGTGATTTTGTGCACCGGAGAATCACGTACCTGGTAGCAAAGTGTTTCTTCATTACAAAACATATGGGCTATGTTTTATTATCTTTTTGCTTTTGATGTTTTGCTTAACTAGATTATGATCTGAGAAAATAATCCATGTGTTTTTTTTTTTTTTTTTTTTTTTTTTTTTTGTAGAGACAGAGTCTCACTGTACCGCCCTCGGGTAGAGTGCCGTGGCGTCACACGGCTCACAGCAACCTCTTAACTCTTGGGCTTACGCGATTCTCTTGCCTCAGCCTCCCGAGCAGCTGGGACTACAAGCGCCCGCCACAACGCCCGGCTATTTTTTGGTTGCAGTTTGGCCGGGGCTGGGTTTGAACCCGCCACCCTCGGCATATGGGGCTGGCGCCCTACTCACTGAGCCACAGGCGCCGCCCAATCCATGTGTTTTTAATCCCCTGAATGAGCTGACACTTGCCGTATGGGACACATGATAGATTTTAATCTCTTGAACGAGCTGACACTGCTGTATGGGACACACGACAGATTTCTGTCCTGTGTGTGTTTGTGAAGAAGGAAGACTCTAGAGTTTGGGAGCATGACATGTGTCAAGTCTAATAGTTGAGGTGCCCTCATTGTCCATATGGTTCTTCCTTTATTTATCTTTTTCCCTACTTATTCTAGTTGGATTAATTTAGGAGAGTCTATGAAACCTTCCTAAAAGTGGCTTAGTTTTTTTAACTCTTCTTATAGTCCTACCTCCTTTTTGCTTCAGCTAATTTGAGTCTATGCTACCAATACTAAATATATATCAATTTAAAATTGCTTTATGTTGTTCATAAATTAAAGTTTTCATCACCATAAACTAATATCTTTTACCACTAGTTTATGGCTTATTTTTTAAAAATCTGTTTCATGTACTATTATTATAACTATACTGGCATTCATTTAGTATTTGCATGCTGAATTTTTCCATTCTTTTATTCTTACATTTTAGTATCCTTTATTTTACAAGCATCTCTTTTCAATAGCATGTGCTTATGTTCTAATTTTTCAAGAATCTGACAAACTTATTATTTAACTCAGAGCACACAGTACTTTATTCATTCACATTACCGCAACTACTTATTTTATAATTCTATTTCATTTCATTTTGGAATACATTTACTATACCTTCTTATTTTGTACTTTCTATTTGTTTTCTATTCTTTCATATTGATGTATTACATTATTATTCCAACCATTTTCTTATTGCTGGTCGAGTATTTACTCACGGTTTCTATTATTTTGATTGTCATAAAGTTTGCAACATGTGCACTCAAGTTATCCAAAAACATTGATCAATACCCTCACCTTATTGAACAAAACACCCATCCAAGAAAAATTTACTCATTTTATTCTCATCCTAACATGTATTTAAAAGAAATTTATTACATATTATCATTTCATACCTGCACTATTTTAAAAAACATTGATATATGTTAGGTTACTTACACATCATTTCTTCTTTCCTTATAAACTTTCCACCAGTGATCACTTTCCTTGTATTTAAACTCTTTGTTTGGAATTCTCTCCATATATTTTTAGTGAACTCTCTGACAGTTATTTTCTAAAAAATGCATTTTAGCTTATAGAGCTGCAAACCAAGAGCTCTTAACCCTATGACCAAAGATTAAAATTCTCCATAGGATGCCATAGTCACTTGGTAATGCTGTGTTTTCCTGGGGAGATATAAGACTTAGCCATTCATAATCATAGGACAGTAATCCATGAATAATGATGTGGGAAAGTAAATAAGTGTATCAAAGTTAATAAATAAATAAATATACATTTTATCCTCATTATTAAAAGATTTTTTTGTACATACAGTTATAAGGTGGTAGTTTTTTATTTTAAGTACATCATTACATAATTCCTCTGTCTTCAGATGGCCATTGTCAGTGTAGAAAGGTCAGCTCAAAGTCTCACATTGTGAAGCGAATGCCTTTTTTTCCTCCACCTACTTTCAAAATCTTTTTGTTTTTAATTTTCTACGGCTTCAATATGTTTTTAAGTATGGGAGTCTTTTTACTTATAGGTTTGATATTTGCTGAGCTTCTTATATTTGTTGATTTAAATTTTGTGTCTTTTATCTTGGGAAATTTGGGGAAATTCTTATCATAGGCTCATCGAACAATGTCTCTGTTCCCTTCTCTACATCCTTACTTGATAATACTTTTCATTCTGTCTTCCATGTCTTTCAACCTGTCTTTCAGACTTTCTGGAAGTTTTTGCTGTTTTTCTGTACTACATTATAAATACATTCTTCTGATCTGATTCAGTCATTAATTATGTCTTCAATTTTGCTTAATATGCTAAACATTCATTGTCTTTTTAAAATTTCAATAGTGTAGTTTTAATATGTAAATTTTCTGTGTGGTTCATTTTTATATTATACAGATTTTGTTCATTTATATTAAAATAACTGGTTGAGAAGTCTATTGTCAGAATATCTCACCACATATATATTGAAGGGTGATGACTCTGAAGATACAAATAAAATTATTCTTGTTGACGTTGAATATTTAGTGCTAGATATTGTGTGAAGATATTCATCTAGTTATCTTTTCAGGATAATTAACTTTTTTTAATAGAAGAAGAGAATGAACAACAGAGAAATTAAGCAAAATCACCCAGCTAAGAAATACCAGAATATATATGAGTGTATGTAAACAAGGTATTAGTTTTCTGGAGGTAAAAGTGTAAACTTTAAAAGTAATTAAAAATTCAATAAGCATAAATCCATTAAAACACATGCTTAAAATAATTCTGAGTTTAGCATTTTCTTCTCTTGTACCTACTGATTCAAAATGTCTGGGAAGATTTCCAAACAGGGGGTAGTTCTAATGTTTAAGTCCATATAGAGATGTCTATCTTATTATTTGAAAAAAAAATAGTGCATGAAAACCTCAGATTATAGGAAAAATGTGTTAGTACTGTATATTCCTTAATAAGGTTATCAAAAATTAGTTCATATGCTATTTTTGACATTCTGTATGTTCAATTTGCTTTTGTTTCTTGAAAACAATCACCAGTGAGCACTAGTAGGCAAAACAGTACCTTTGATTTTAAAAATAAAAAAAGATGTTTACATACATAATAAAATTTTTATTTATTTTTTTTTTTGGCCGGGGCTAGGTTTGATCCTGCCACCTCCGGCATATGGGACTGGCGCCCTACTCCTTGAGCCACAGGCACCACCCATAATAAAATTTTTAAAACTAATATTAAAAATATTAATATAACATATTTTTAAATTGTTGAGGTAGTTGGGACCATAGACATTCTGCATGTGTTACAGATGCTCAGTCATAGCGAAAGGAAGAGAATCCCTGCTTCTTGCGAGTGTTTCTTGTAGGAATGATCCCAATTTAATCCCAAGAGGAGCACAGCTAAATATGCATACATTACAGTGTCATTTTTCCTAAAGCCATTTCTTCCCAAGTTAAAAGATGGCTGGGTAAAACACTGTCTTCTGCTCTTCTCTAGGATTAAAGGAAGCTGGGAAAATTTTGCTCTTTACCATTAACAAATCCAGTATTTACAGGAGAAAATCTAGGAGGTGGAGTATTAAGTCAGTGAATTAAATTATGCCATTCTACAACAAAACGAGTTAAACTGCTACAATTACTGCAGGAAAATCTCCCCAGGAACACATGGAGGGTTACATGTTGTCCATAGGGGACATGGGAGGTCAGCACCCCCCCATACACGCTCTACCAGCCTCTCCTGGTTTGGCTGCTCCTGAGTTGCATCCTTTACAGTAACCCCCCCATCCTGTTATCCATGGGGGATACAGTCCACAAGCCCCAGTGGAAGCCACAGCTTGGAAATATTACTGAACTCTCTCCATGCTATGTTTTGTCCTATATACATGTACCTATGATAAAGTTTCATTTATAAATTAGATACATTCCATGTGTAGTGATTAAAACATCACACATACTCCATAAATATACATAAGTATGACAAGTAAATGTATATATACATAAGTATGTATAAGTAAATATACATAAGTGCCCTTAATTAATTAAATATAAAATATTCTAAAAAATGAGTCACACAAAATGTGGTTTCTCAAAAAACTGTAATATTTCTGGCCCACAGTTGCAACTGAGTAACTGAAACTGGGGAAAGTGAAGGATACTGTATAATAAACCAGGAAATGTAATTTCAAGGTTTTCTTATGTTCTGTGAGTTTTTCTGGTAAGTTATCAAATCTGAGGTAGAAGGAGTTGTCATGGGAACCTCTGTATCTGTAACTGGTAGGTTAGAAGTCTGAGTGGCAGCCTGGGATTTGACATCTGAAATGGGGACCAACGTGCAAGACTGAGTCCTTTAACTTGTGGAACCTGTGATAATTTGGGGCAGGTATTGTGGGATCTGAACTGAATTGTTAAACACCAATTGACGTAGAAGAATTGAAAAATTGATGTGGAAAACACACCAGGTATTTGGTGCCAGAAGGTTTAAAATAGGTCAAATTTTCTCAGTAGAGAAGGACATGAAAACTGATGTACTTGGAAAAGATACTGGAAAGTATGTGGGATCTAGCTAATATAATAAAATTAAAAAATTGGAAAAAGAAAAAAGCTAGGCATAATTCATGCTTATAATTCTAGCATTCTGGGAGGCCTAGGTGGGTGGATTGCCTGAGCTCAGGAGTTTAAGACCAGCCTGAGCAAGGATGAGACCCTGTCTCTAGTAAAAATAGTGAAAATGAGCTGGGCATCAGGGCAGGTGCCTGTAGTCCCAGCTACTCTGGAGGCTGAGGCAGGAGGATGGCTTGAACCCAGCGATTAGGGATTGCTGTGAGCTAGGCTGATGCCACTGCACTCTAGCCTAGGTGACAGAGTGAGACTCTATCTCACAAACCAACAAACAAACCAAATGAAATAAAATAAAGTAAAATAAAATAAAATGCTAAGATTTTTAAGGCTAATCTAGTTAGCATGACTGTGCTAGCACATTTCACATACTTATTACCACATTTAATCTTTACAACTTTGCAAAGTATTATATTTATCTCCATTTTACTGACTTTTACAGAGAAGAAAAGTCAATCTGAGAAGGCACATTCTCAAGCAACCCACACATTTCAGGTAACAGACTGTATTCAAGTCAAGTGACATCAGCACCCCAAACCATACAAGTAGAAAGGATGTGGGAGAAACACTGGTTGACCTTGGGGTTGGTGATGTCTTTCTGGGTGAAACAAAGGCATGATCTGTGACAGATATAATTTATAAGCCGGACTTCATTACAATTAAGATCTTCTGTCCTGAAAAAAACTCTTTCGAGAAAATGAAAAAGTTTTTTCATTTTGATGAAAATAATGATTTTTGATGATTGAGATATCATGCTCAAGATCTGAGATGTAGCACTTAGTGAGGGAGCAGAAGGGCTGGAAGAAAGCAACCTTCAAAGCCTCAACCCCTTCCGTCTTTTATATTCATCAAGGTAAGGAATATTTCAGAAACTTTATAAATAGCAAGCATCAGTTCAATAAAATTGTCCTCTTAATTAACTCTGAACCAAAAAGCCCAATTAAGCAGAACCACCATCTCAGAAAATGAACTGGGAAGATCCATAATTTGTGCTCATGTTTGATTTACAACACAGAGAAAATGAAATATAACAGAATACATTTTACAATAAGTTTTTAATTCTGCCTATAGACTATGATGTCATGTAACCATCCTTGAGTTTGGGAAATTCATTCATGCTGTAAAATTCCAGTGTTACAATTAGTTCCGGTTAAACAGAAATGAAAACAGAATGATTATTTTAAGCATCAACTTAGGATAGGCCTTGAGACTAACCAAACTAGGGACACCATCTAATTCACACTCTTATACAACAGAAGATAAATACACATAACAGTGGGCAAATATACATTCAACAGCAATAGGAGCTTACCAGTGATCACAGAATTAATTCTTGAAAAGTTGAAAGAAGAGCATAAATTTTGTATTCAGTTTTATGTTCAGGAGATGATGATTTTCTTGTGAGAAGTATTTCCCAAAAGAATGCACAGTTGGCAATGATATTAAAAATGAATCAAGAAAGTCTATTAAAAAGGTGTGGTTCTGACACAGAAAATTAAATTTTGGATAAATTAAAATAAGGCTTGTAAAATTTTGTGGTGACTTAGATACATAAGGTGAACAATCTCAAGATGCAGGAATAGGACTTGTGTTTTTATAAATGTGAACCGGGGCTGCTTCTAGCCCACACAGTTCCTCTTGGGGTTCTTTAGAAAAACAAGATGAGCCCTTGGGGATAAGAAAGTGAAGTTAGAGAAGGCGGAGCTAGAGGAAATGTTTTAGGTAAGCGTAGTTGGGCCAAGAGAAAGGAAACAAGAAAAGGGCAGTGCTCCGTGGAGTAGAACTCCGGCACTATGAGGAGTGCGAGAGGCGAGGCATAGCAAAGAGAGGCTGAACTGTTCCTTGGGGCTGATAAAGACAGGAGGGGAGAAGAGATTAAGATTGTGGATGCAGACGGAGGATTCCGGGAACACGTTGGAGTACGAAGCACCTCGCGGCTCTCTCCTCACCTAGACATTCACGCTTTCAAAACCTGTCTGATGTAACTACTGTGTGTTGTAATTCTAGCATTGATTGAAGGCTTGCAACTTCCAGGGGAAGGCTTGGACAGTCAATTACAGTTAATGTTGGCCAATTTCAGCAATTAGCATAGACAGTAGTAGCCACATGTGCCCCACTCCCAGGCCCTTGGCAGGCAGCTGCCCACATGTTTCTAAAGCAGCCCGTGCCGTCTATGGTAGCCAAGGCAAGCAAAAAGACCCTGCTCTCCAAATATTGGGATCTGTGCTCTGCTTACTGATTGCTGCTTCTGGCCACAGAGGAGTGCAGAAGCGGGGTCACTGTTACTGCATGGCTCCCAGTTGTTTCAAGCCCCTTCTCTGCTAGCTAAAGTGACTTCCAAAGGGTTAAAGAACAGGCTTCCACTCTACCCCTTCATTATTTTCTTTTCCTCTTTTTTTAGGGAGCCAGACGTTAAAGACAAGGCTGCTAGAAGCACCTGCATGTATGGAGAAAGTTAGAAAGTGACCACACACCTTCAGGGAAAGGTACCATTCAGAAGAGACCTAGGAAGATCTTGGGTGACACTCAGGTTGAGAATTGGCACAGGAGTGGCCAACAGTAATAACACACACACAGCGCGCGCACACGCAAAATAATAATGAGTGCCAAACTCTGAGGGAGGGGATAATTTGATTTACAGAGTTGCCATATTACTAAATTCAAATGTCCAACTTTCAACAAAAAATCGTAAAGCTGAGTAGCGTGGTCAGATGCATATAAAAAGTAAGTTATTACATGATTGACCACAAAGTTAGTAGGTGCAGAACTCTTCAGAAATCAAGGCTTTTTTTTTTCTACAATCATAAAAATTAGGGAAATAAGATAAGGCAAAAGAATCATCCTTGAAAATCTTGCTGGCGAAACTATGACAATTGGTTGTTGCTGCTTTGCTCTCAGTTGTAGGAATTTAAGAAATGGACTCCACCACCCAAAATGCCGGACAAGTAGAGCCTGCTTGGGTTCCATTTTTACTCATGGCTATGAGTTCTTTCAAAGAGTGTTTTTATATTAAGAATATACATTAGTTATTTTTTTCTTTGAGGATTGAAGTCATTCTTTATGAACTATATGCACACACACAGAAAACAAACCAAAGCGATGTAAGAAAACACAACCAAAATGATTATAATTCCAGTGGCTATAAAACTGTCATGTCAAATACAGCAATCACATGGTTATCATTTGCTCTTTTGTGTTTTAACAAAGATAAACTCGCTGATAAAAAATTACTAGGAACACTCATATACAGAAAACACTTAAATTAATACGTCCTTCTATACTTTAAAATTGGCTTCTTCATTTGTTATATCTTAAGGAAATTATTTAGCATATATTCTAACGGTCAAACAGTACAACATATGCACTGTCTTCTTTAATAACATTGAATAGATTTGTTCCTATGTACTAAACATGCAATGTACAAGAGTGTCTATAAAGTTCATGTGCAATTTAAAATAGTGAACTTCATGGACACCCTGTATATGAAAAATATAATCAAAGCACTTGGAACATGTCCACATAGAAAATAAATGCTTCCCACTCGCTCATCTCTCACTGGTAAATCGATGCCACTACACCCAGATCAGGACCGCGGTTTCCAGTGGAACTTGTCCAGGGGTCCCTGTCACATTTCCCTCAAATACCTACTACTTGACTCATCAATTCATCAGTTAAAATCTCACACAGTGGATTTATAATATTATAGCTTGTCCTCAGCTATTGAACTAGATCTGCTCTGGCAACCATATTAAAATACTGTGATAAATAAATAGTTGCAATTGCCAACTTGAAAAAAAATTAGCCATTACTTCCATGTTCCGATTTTTTGTTAGCAAAAATACAGAGTTAATATACAACTCAAGTTCCCATTTTGCTCTTTCAGGTTTAGAACCTACTTTTGCTGACACTGACCCAACGTCAGCTAAGCCCAAGTAAAGGTCTTTCTAAATTATAGTTCATCCTAAAATCTCTTAAGTAGGTATTTTCTGAATTTCCCTCAAAATATTTTTTTAACTAGTATTCTTTACATTTTTAGTAGCGCATTTTATTTTTCATATTCATTTCTCCTTTAGGGCTTCTGAGGAATTGTAAAGCAAGATGAGACTCGAGGTGCAGGTCAGGACCCAGGAGTCTTTGCTGCTGGTAACGCTGATAACTTGGGTGACTGGGACCGAGCCACTGACCCACCTTGGATTCGGTTTCCTGGTTTGTATTTGGTGAATCTTGGGTATAGACTTCTTTTGTGTTTATCAGTAAATTCTTATGAAGATTAAATGAAATAATACATGGAATTGGTTAGAAAGAAGTAATAAAAATGTAAAATAATACTATGACCAGGAATAACCAATTTATCAAAATTGTTTTCTACTAATGGACTTTATTCATTTGAGGAATCAGTCTAGTTCCTTAAAGACAAGTATTTCTCAACAGAAGTTCATTGAAAGAATTGAAGGACCCTCGAGGAATATACATGCCTATGTAATCATCTGCTTAACTTTTTAGGTATACCAAGGATGCTGCTGGATTCTTTTCTTCAGTTTAAGGTCTGAAAAATGTTTTACTTATTTTTAATGCTTGTAAGTATACCTTACAATGATTTATACTGAGACATTTTTGGAGAAAGATCAGTTTTCTGGAGGGCACACTTATCTCCTACTTGACTTACTTCTTCCTAAAATGCATGTTTTGGCAACAAGGATATTATGGCCTTAAAAAGAATCTAGGCCACAGTCGAAAAATCTACTCTCTAAGTTAAGCAATGAAGCTTGGTGCTTATCCCAACAACTAAACAAACATTTGGTTGAATGGCGCCAATAGAGCTGGCTGTCAGTGACTTGAGCAACTGAGGTGGTAACATATAGTGTAGCCATAAGTTCATGTGCAATTTAAAATCGTGTACAATTTAAAACTGCACATGAACTTTATGGCCACCCTATATTGAACATGAAAAGAACACACAGCAAAGTCAAAGAACACCTTTGTGGAACTTCCATAATGTCAGTGATGTGGCAATCAAGCGAAAAGGGAGATAGTGGGTGTAAGAATCACAGCTGTCATCAACTCATCTTCCTGTGTTGACACTGCTGTCCGTCATTTGTCAATAGTCACCAATAGCTATCTGCAATTTTCTGCACTTTCCTGGAAAAGTGTCCCTCTGAGGTTTCCTGGGCTGTGCCATAAATGTGATTCATCAAGAGTCAATCATGCTGAGTATTATCTTTGCCTAATAAAAAGTGTCACTATATTTTTTTTTATTAAATCATAGCTGTGTACATTAAAGCAATTATGGGGTATAATGAGCTAGTTTTATATTTTGTTAGCCTTGGCAGCCTGAGGAAGCTTACTGAAACAGGATCCACACGATCGATTGTGCTCTCAGACCACTGTTTTTACTTTAATGGTGTTGGCACTAAGCACAGACACAAAATAACAGACCACACAGAGATGTCAATTGTTCTCTGTTCGAGAACAGTGTCACATCAGGCACACATGGACATAGGAGCCCTCCATGCAGGATGTTTTACCAGCTCCCTCTACTTCTGTGTCTTTGTTATTTGTACCAACAAAGCCTCTTTGGGGATTCTTTCTGAGGTGAAGCTGCTCCCTTTAATTGTACAGCCCCGGGGTGCTGTGTTCAATGCTAATGACCCCATCAAATGGAAACATAGTATCGAAGGCTGATAGCCTAGGCATCTGTCACAGTGATCTCGGAATATCCCAACTATTTATCCTGAAAGTAAAATATTGATGTTAGATCTCCTTTCTGATTCTCATCCACAGACTAATTAAATTCATAATTAACTTTGCTAGATTTCAGGTCCAGCAAATAGTCTGAAAAAGGCTATGTAGGAAATTTCCAAGGGAGAAAATTAAAGATTCAACAGAAATCTTCTACCCACAAGACACAAGTAGGTGTTTGGTATGCTGTCTTAGTTGTCTGATAAACACACTGGCAAATTATTTGTCCCATAACATCAGTGGTTGGGTATATGTGATTATCAAGGACTGATTTAATAACTGAACTCAGTGAAGTGACTAGCTTATACTATACTTCTTAGCACGACCTGTCAGGTAGGTCTGATTTTCTATCAGATTACTTAGAATGCTTGGTTAAGAAGGCTTATTGCTTTCTCAGTGCATTCTGAGAGAAGGACTTTATGACACACAAAGGCGACTTTTCTCATTTACTTAAGATGGCCTTAGTTTAATCCCTCACTGTGACACTTACAAAGCTGTCCCAGTTAGGTGTGTCTGCATATATATCTACGTACGTAGCATCTATCTACTTATCTGTAGTAGTAGCTCTTGATAGTGAAGCACTCAGATACCTGATATGGAATCTGTATTTAACTCAATTTATTTCCAGAAATGTATTAACAAAAAACTTATTTTCAAATGACCGTTTTCTCTGCTGAGCAATTGGAGTACTAATACACTCAAGGCAAATCTTTGGGATAAAGATGGGATGTTTCATTACTAGTTTGGTAGTCTCTATAATGAGTGAGTCCTCTTAATTACTACAGGTACAAGCCACAAAGGTGTTATTGTGACATTTCGACCCTGCCAAGATATTACAGAAATGGACACACAAATGTCTAAGGTAAAAAAATCTTGCTATCCACGATTTATTCATGATACCCAGAAGAGATGCTGTTTGTCAGGAACCCTAGATTGGTTTAACAAACATTCTCTCCTTTATGCATGGGGGCATAAGGCCTATGTTCTGAGTATTCCAGAGTATAGACACAGCAACACGGGACTCACCAGAGTGACAAGGTGCGAAGTAATTTACTATGGTGATCTGAACAGAGAAAATCATCTTAAGGAGAAACACTAGTGTATTAGAAATTTTTGTTTCATTGAGTTCCTAAATATTCATAAGACTCAGGAGGAAACCTCCCTAATAATCAAGGGAAATGGATAATGGGAAAATTTACTAAGTTCCTACATGTTCTAGGCAACTTAACCTGGACTGTGTAAAGTAAAATACAGTCATATAGCACCGCTAGGGCCTCTAAAAAAGGACAGCCTCCTTAACGATAAACCACTGTATCCAATAAGGTGATACAAGGAAACATATATATCTAGAAAGTAATGAAGTATTAGGACGGAGCACACACCAGGGGTGTGTGTGTGTGCATGTGTGTGCGTGCCTTATAATTCCGTCTATAATTATGCTGCAATGATTTAGGATACTAAGGATAAGCCATGGATATGGGTAAGAAAAAAAGCCTGAGACAAAGGTCTCTACCAGTTGAAATCAGGATGAATCTATTCAATAAACCACCTAGTGGATTTCTTGAAGACTCTACGAACATTCCCCCAGTTCTGAAAATATCTAACTGAAAGTATATCCCAAGGACCTTTGTAGAAAAGCAAAATAGCATCAACCCAGCATTACAGTCACCAAGAAGGCAATTATTAAGAGTTTATAACATAGATGGAATTAGGTTATTATAAGCATGATCAAAGAAAAATCATATTTTCTCAAAACAAATTGTTAAAAAAACAGAATACAGAACAGTTTAAAACTAAGAATTAAAACATAAATTGGCATCAAAGAGGTACCAAGTACCTCAGGGCTGCACGCTGACAATTCCAATATCTCAAATCCACAAACTTGTTCATTTGAATACCTGCACTCTTTGTAATCACTTACAGAAGCACTCGGTTTCTCCTTTATCTTCCTTCCACTGACCATTATCATGGAAACATAAGAAGATCATCCCTATGAAGATCAGGGAGGGAAAACTGAGAAGTTCACCACTAGAGAGACACCTGCTCTCTAACCTGGCCACTTTGTCAGACCCGTCGCCCTACACCCCCATCCAGCCGCCTCCTTGACCCTCTCCTGCTCTTCATCCCACTCTTACTTCCTGTTTCACAACTTTCAATCTCCTTTATTCTTCTTCTCTTTTTTTTTTTTTATAATCTTCACTCCCCAATCTCCAGTGCAAAGTATAATGCTGGCATGAGGCCAGTGCCAGCGCAAGCGTTAGAAGGGAAAGTGGAGGCACAGGTCCACACAAGCGTAAAAAAGTGTATATGGTAATAATTCTTGAAAGTGCCATGAGCAAGCTATGGTTCTATCATACAGTAGGTGTTAGGCTGGCTTAGGAACGTCAGTCGTAAGTGGTTTTTACTAACTTCCTTCAAGAAAGAACTCATTTCGAATCCCCACTAAATGTCACGTATCCTTACTCCTGTCATGGTGAACATGGCTTCTTAAGACGGCGTCACCTGGAAATACAGGAATACGGGAAAAGGGTTACAGTTTCTTCATCTGTTTGTAAAGGTTCTTAATTGCACCCTCAGATTCATAACAGGACAATCATGTTGATTATTTCATAAATTATAAAGAATGGAAATAGAAAACTAAGGTCCAATAAAAACAAGTAGAGTTACAAAGAACTCACGTTTACCTTATAGAACAGATTGGAAAAGGAGGGGGGAAAGTAAGAGGATCAATATTCTAACTCTGCAACTGAGACGGCTGTTGCTACAGAGTCTAATTTGAATAGAAGCAGCTTAAGAAAAGTGGAAACCAGAGAAGCAGAGGCCAGGTCTGCTGCGCTGCCTGCAGAAACTGATGCGGTGCGTCCCTGGGGACCCCACAGCGCAGCGCCACCCCAACATAGGCGCAGGATGGTCAGGAAGGTAAAGAGTGTTAGGAGGACTCAGCAAACCACGTGCTCAGGAAGTGAGCAGGCAGGCGCATCCTTCCTACACACCAGCAAGGATGCCCCACCTGGAGGGAGGCCAGGGGGAGCGGCGCGTCTCGCCCGAGGAAGCTGTCAGTTCCCTATCTGTGCTCAGGGACAACTGGCTTCTATGTTCTGGAATGATTCTGCACTGGAGTGAGGCCTATTTCAGAATAAATCGCTTCAGAATGTGATTTCCAAGTGCTTCTCAACCAGGAACTTGGAAAACAGTCCCACACACAACGTAACACGGAATATCTGTGTTCGCAGATTAGAGGCAAACACTGTAAAAGGCTACCAGCCATGTGCACTTCCTGGACTGAGAGTAAACTCTACCCTTCATTTGAAAGGAGGCACACCCAGGGCATAATATGAATTTCTATTAACGTCTCTCAAGTTATACTTACAACACATCCATCACAAATTTCAGTGTTTCACACCAACAGCAGATTGCTCATCATGGCACTTAGAATTGTCTATCCCAGATTTACTTTTCTTTCTTTGTATCTGTCCAGACACTCTGACTTCCAGCGCCACCGTAAGCCTCTGCTTGCTCTGTCTACGTACCCTGTCACTAGCAACTCCCACCATCCTCACATCCATATGAGTTAGGAATACTCATAGGGAAGAGGAGGGAAAATGGGACTTCCTCAAAATATGTCAGAACATGATAGATGTAGCAAAATAAAAGCACACTTACGAAGACAATAAAATAGACATGCCCAGCGATTATTCTTCATCATTAGAGAATGGACTAGGTGTGAATATAAAGATAAGGTGCAGAGTTCATAGTTTTCATCTTGGCAGCTGACAATATTGACTAATCAATTTTTTCCATCACAGCTAAAATTTCCTGTTAATACTATGAGAGAGACTAAATACAACATCAGCTTGAATTGTCTGTTGTAACAGCTACTCAAAACATATGCAGTTAACTCCAGCGTAACTGTGTCAACAAGAAAGGAAAAGGGACAGATATCACAAAATAATACATTGTTTCTCTTCGCAAATGGCTTCCATCATGACTGCACTTTATCAGAACCACACAATTGCCCTTCTATCAGCTCTATGTGATTAGCTGACTTGAGCTGCAGTAAGTGGCTGAAACTACCATGTACATCATAAATATTTCACAAAATCACAGATCACTCAGAAGTTGAAGAAATATTAACAGTTCAACATCCCATTTAGTTGAACTGAAATTCCAGCTACAAGTTTCCTACCATCCAGCTGATCCATGCAGTGAAACTGAAATTACAGGTCCAAGTTTCATATATATGATAAAATATTTGCTTTGTTTTAAGTAGAACAGGATACTATAAAATATCAGTCCTCACATAATACAGAGTCCCTAAGATCTCCCAGGTTCAAATCCAAACTTGATCACTTGCTAGACATTTGATCTTGGAATACGCAAACTTAATTCCCCTTCGGCTCCTTATCCACAATTGTAAAATGAAGATGATAGTCGTGCTTAATCATAGGTTTCTTTTGAAAATGGAATGAGATAACATATATGAAGCATTTAATTGAGTCTCTTACTCCCTCACAGTCATTGCATAAAAGAAGAGTTTACCACGAGTGTGGGAATTGTTCAGGCTTATTTACTAGTAATTAGGTGTTCATTTAATACGTCTTAAATAAATGACCAGAAATGAAAAAGTTTTGTAGCAAAATTGATTTGGAAAATGCTACAGGCTCTACTCTCCTCTTGAAAATTAATAATAGTCTTTTAAAAAATAAAAGCTTTAGAGAAGTACTGTGAGCAGGTACAGGTAACAGGTAAAGAAAACCGTTGATGTTTGTGAAGCATTTTCCAAAAGTGTTACTACTACTTTTATTTCTGAGGTTCTGCTGATGTCCATCATTGCATGCAACACACATTAAAAAGGTTTCTCTGGGCTGGGTGCCGTGGCTCACGTCTGTAATCTTAACACTCTGGAAGCCAGAGGGGGGAGGATTGCTTGAGGTCAGGAGTTCAAGACCAGCCTGAGCAAGAGTGAGACCCCGATCTCCAAAAATAGCGAGGTACTGTGACAGGTGCCTGTAGTCCCAACTACTTGGGAAGCTGAGGCAAGAGAATCACTTGAGCCTAAGAGTTTGAGGTTACTATGAGCTGTGATGCCAAGGCACTCTACCAAGGGCTACAGAGTAACATTCTGCCTTAAAAGAAAAATAGGGTGGTGTCTGTGGCTCAGTGGGTAGGATGCCGGCCCCATATACTGAGGGTAGCCAAGTTCAAACCCGGCCCTGGCTAAATTTCAACAAAAAATAGCTGGGCATTGTGGCAGGCGCCTGTAGTCCCAGCTACTTGAGAGGCTGAGGCAGGAGACTTGCCTAAGCCCAAGAGTTGGAGGTTGCTGTGAGCTGTGATGCCATAGCACTCTACTCTACTGAGGGTGATAAAGTGAGACTTTGTCTCCAAAAAAAAAAAAAAAAGGTGTCCCTGAAACATATCATTAAAAAAATAAGTTCAAAGATTTAAAATAATTTAAGTAAAGATAGTAGATACAGATACAGAATAAAATATAAATTTTATTTGGAAAATACGGCAAAGTTTACTTTGTTTTTTATAGCAGTATGGGGAATAATTTTAGTAAAAATGGTTAAGCGTCGTCTTCATACATGGAATCTAACTGACATACACACACACACCACGCACACACATATTCACAGAACAGAGAGCAGGAAACACGGGACAAAGAGACTGGTGATTGCTTCCCATGGGATCACGGGATTACGACTGCAAGAATCAGAGCACTCACACTGACTTTAGGCTTCAGACTCAGCGAGGATCAGAGCACTCACACCGACTTTAGGCTTCATAATCAGCAAGGATCACAGCACTCACACCGACTTTAGGCTTCATACTCATTGAGGATCACAGCATTCACATGGACTTTAGGCTTCAGACTCAGTGAGGATCACAGCACTCACACTGAGTTTAGGCTTCATACTTAGCGAGGATCAGAGCACTCACACCAACTTTAGGCTTCAGACTCAGCAAGCATCACAGCATTCACACCGACTTTAGGCTTTATACTCACTGAGGATCAGAGCACTCACACCGACTTTAGGCTTCATACTCACTGAGGATCACAGCACTCACACCAACTTTAGGCTTCATACTCACTGAGGATCACAGCACTCACACCGACTTTAGGCTTCAGACTCAGCAAGCATCACAGCATTCACACCGACTTTAGGCTTTATACTCACTGAAGATCAGAGCACTCACACCAACTTTAGGCTTCAGACTCAGCAAGCATCACAGCATTCACACCGACTTTAGGCTTTATACTCACTGAGGATCAGAGCACTCACACTGACTTTAGGCTTCATACTCACTGAGGATCACAGCACTCACACCGACTTTAGGCTTCATACTCACTGAGGATCACAGCACTCACACCGACTTTAGGCTTCATACTCAGTCTTTTTTTATGATTACCATCTGGTCCCTCAATATGAAATAAGTAATGTTAATATATTTAACTTGTTTTATTGGGGACTTAAGCCAGACATTTTTTATTATTATTAATGTACTTCCTGTCCTGTCATATTTCTATTTAAAGTTCTGTGGAAATGTCACACACTTTGATAGGAACTTTGAGATACAGAACGATAATAGGGAAGACATCTTCTGCTTTGGAAAGGTCATCTCCTGAGAAGTATTTAAATCCTTCATGAAATGGAAAGATGCTCTTAGAGTTTTCAGAGAGAAAAGTACCAGTTTGCTCATCCTGGTACTTATAAAACCATTTTTATTTTTTTTGTTAAATACCGACTTATTTATTCTTGTTATCAAAGACAACTCTTGCCAAGTAGCAACACCATCTGTCACTTGACAATTTACCCTTAAATGTCCCTGATACCTCCCTTCTTTTCCTCATTTATGACCAAGATTCAAAGCGACAAATTTAGTCATCTATGACTTTGATATTTAAATTATTTGAAAATTTATATCCACTAAATGGTATATAAGTAAACAACTTTTTTAATGTCTGTGAGAACATTTCTAACATAGATCTTACAGCGATAGTTTTCTTTTTTTCCCCAGGCTTGAATATTTCTAAAAGAAATATGTGAAACTAAAATGTGGTTATTTTCCCTTCTACTTGCAAGAGGAACAAAACAGTTAATGACACTGTGTTTTATAATAAACTCTTAAAATTAAAAATAAACTTTCAAATGTCTCTGTTCATTCAATATACTGCTTAGGTCACTTTAAAATAAGATAGTACTCAGTATAAGAAGTTCTTAGATACCAAAGTTAAAATACAAAAAGAGCCTTGTTTATCCTTTAAACAAGTTTAACATTTTGACAGGGACTCAGGAGAATGCACAGTTAGATGATCTCAACAGAAGGAGAATCGTTGCTTCCAAATCATGATTTCATAATTTCTTGAAAAAAGCTAGCCCTAAATATAATGTGTCAAAAGATAAAAAAAAAAAAAGAAGAAGAAGAAAATAACAGATGCTATCAACAGAGTAATACACCAAAAAATCATCTCCAGTGACAACGCTTCAGAACTTCTCACCCAGGTCAAATGCGTAATGTGAACAGGAATAAAAGAGGGGAGAGCAGAAGACTATTCCACAATAAATCTAACTTGGAATTTTTAATATAGAGGAGACTGAAATTGTTAAAAAGTCCATAGTAAAATAAAACAAATATTTTTATTCAAAAGTAAAAATAAAATGTAGATGAAAAGCAACCAATATTATAAGAAGTTGGCTATTCCCTAGCCAAGTAATCAGTTAAGTATTTTTTTTTTTTTTTTTGTAGAGACAGAGTCTCACTGTACCGCCCTCGGGTAGAGTCCCGTGGCGTCACACAGCTCACAGCAACCTCCAACTCCTGGGCTTACGCGATTCTCTTGCCTCAGCCTCCCGAGTAGCTGGGGCTACAGGCGCCCGCCACAACGCCCGGCTATTTTTTTGTTGCAGTTTGGCCGGGGCTGGGTTTGAACCCGCCACCCTCGGCATATGGGGCCAGTGCCCTACTCACTGAGCCACAGGCGCCGCTCATCAGTTAAGTATTTTAAACATATGTTTAAATACGACAGTGTTCTTATTCCACTGAGGAGAGAATTACTGGAATCTCAATATTTTCAACAATGAAATGCTACAGAAAAATCTACTAGTAATTTACGTATTATAGTAGCCTGTAGCAAGCATTTATGATTAAATGTATTATACATTAGAATAATGTAGTGTAGTGATTTTTGTTTTTATAATGGTGTTAGGAGCTGCAAAGAGACCTGAGTTCTCCAGCAACCATATACTTATTTGTACTTTGCTGAAAAGCTCCTACATAATAAGCATAGCTACATAAATTATTTCACCATGATATATAGAGAAATTACATTTTGAGCTCAGCTCTACAAAATGAATTGAGACAAAAATAGCCTTCACGACTGTTCCAATGATTCCTGAGTCGCGCATGGAGCTGATTAATAGCACGGCCACGGGACTCGGCTACAACCACTGCATTTAATATTCACAGCATTTATTATCGACAATGGGACGCGAGGGCTGTGAAAACATTTTCCACAAAAGTCTTGAAATTGTACACCTCTTTCCCCAATAACTGTAATCTACTCAATCTGGAGTTTTACTTGGCACTTTATCTATTATGAACACTTATTTTGAAAATAAAACTAAAAATTTATTCTCATATACTAGGAAAGTCACTTCTGATGGAGAAGGTGTTTGCAGTTTATTAGAAATAAAAATATTTTATTACTCCAGTGGTATGATGATATGGTACATTCCTATAATAAAGTAGCATTGTTTATAGAGCACATTTTATTCCAGTTATTAATAAGGATAAGTTTAAAACACCTGGAAATGATTTACCTCCTCTCTCAATGTTTATATCCAGCAACCTCCTTCAATATCTAGTTTGACTCTAATACTATTTGGTTCTCAATGCTTCGTACTAAATAATTAATTCAAATCCTGCACATTTAAGTCACTGATTTACTTAGTATAAGTAATTTTTCTTTATACAGTTATCACTTTTTCTTTGTATTGCTCTTATACTCTAGGGTCCACACTGACTAACTTTGTTTTTATTTTTTTGCAGTTTTTGGCTGGGGCTGGGTTTGAACCCACCACCTCCGGCATATGGGGCCAGCATCCTACTCCTTTGAGCCACAGGGCTGCCCAACACTGACTAACTTTTTATTAATTCATTCAAGCTTTCATCTTTCTGTTTTAACAAGCTGTGTTGTAAAGGATTTGGCTTTGCCCACACAGAGGTGCTGCCTTCACACTCAGCTTCTGGGTAGTGATCTACCCTACGCCTAAAAGATGTGTGCCACCCTGTTTGCTCAGGGTGGGAGCCAGCCACACCCAATAATCTTAGGCTGGGATTCAGACAGGCCATAAAGATCAATGATCAGATATTTGGTGGGGATTAATCACAAGGAAAGATTAACCATATGATTTAGGATGAGGGCTTTGGGTCATACCATTTCAGTTGCCCTGTAAACTGAGTTCAGATTTGTGGGCAATCAATCAATTATGCCTACCTAATGGAGCCTCAATAAAATCTTTGAACACAGAGTCCGAGAAAATTTTCCCAGATTGGCAACACTCAATGCCTTTTGTCACAAATCAGTCAATGCTGGGAAGGTAATGCATTCTGCTCCACTGGGAGGACAAGGGCGGCTTCACATCTCAGCCCTGCTAAACTCCGCCATGTGTCCCTTACTTTGGCTGATTTGAATCTGTATATTTCCCCATAATAATCTGTAACTTTAAATACAGTAGTTTTCAAGGAGTGCTGTGTATGCTTCTAATAAATTATTGAACCTAGCATTGGGGACTGGCTGGAATCAACCCCTGCATCTGGGGTCAGAGTGAGGGCAATCTGCAGACGACTGAGACCCCAAACTTTGCAGGTGGATTAACTCCCAGGTAGAAATGGTTAGATGCCACATTAACTAAAAGACAAACACACACACATATAAACACCCACAGAGAAAACACTCAAATATATAAAGACAGAAACTCAGTCAAAACATAAAATGAGCATCAGCGGGACAAATTGTACATTAACAAACATTCAGAGGACTCACTGTCAGGACATCACCGCTTCCTCTCATGCCTTTTGTGCTGTGAATGGATTTTAATCGTTAACTCAAGTGTTGATGGAAAATAGCTTTAATTATAAGAGCAAAACACCTGTAAATAGAAAGCTTCTACAATCGAAAGCATTAAAGCATTAATTTTTGTCTCGATGAAAAGAAAATAATTTCACAGGACAGTGGAAAATGCATTAAGTATAACGCCCTGTAATATTTTCATTTTTTCCTTCATTTTGTTTTTTTAAATACAAAGGGTAATTGCTTTACTCAGTTTTCTTAAGACATCATTTTTAGACCTTTCCAAATTATAGTATTATTCTTGTGGATACAACCATTAATCAATACCAATATTAAAATGAAAAATTTGGAATTCCTCATTCCAAATTTAGCTTGTTTAGTATAGACCCAAACCGTATTCGTATGAAATTTGATAAAATGGTATCTCTCTGATCAAACAGAGACATTAGATCATGATATGGTGATGAGTATCACTATATGAAGTGGATTTGATACATCAAAAAACAAATCAAATGAAACAAAAAATCAGTATTTACTTTGCTTCTATTTTGTTTCAGTACATTATCCACTTACAGTGGCTATCAAACTAATGTCCATTAGAACCAGCTAAGGAGTTCTGTGATACCCAGATTCTAATTTAAGATATTCTAATTTGGTAGAGGAGGAAGGATCCTGAGTTTCTTCATTTTAACAAGCTCTCTAGATAGTTCTGTTGCATACCAAAGTTTAAGCACTACTGACCAACTAAATTAAAAGTTTCTTCAGACGGGACTTAGCATATGGCTTTGAATTAAATAAACGTTGTGGAAATTTAATTCATTACATTTTGGGATATAAGGTTTCAATATTCTACCATTTAACCGTCAACCTTTAGTGAATCGTGATTTTTGTAAGGTATAAATATGTGTTTTAATATATGTTGTTAAATGATTTCCATGATAATTGCTTTGATTTGACAGTATATTTAGAGGAGTTTTTTATGAGAAATAAACTCTTGCCATTTGTTTGGAATGTTTCAATGTTTTATTTGACAATTTTTAAATCAGATGTTTTTCAGCAGAAACTTTTTCAACATAATTTTATTTTTATTTATTTATTTATTTTTTTTGTAGAGACAGAGTCTCACTTTACCACCTTCAGTAGAGTGCCATGATGTCACAGGACTCACAGCAACCTCTAGCTCTTGGGCTTCCGCGATTCTCCTGCCTCAGCCTCCCGAGCAGCTGGGATTACAGGTGTCTGCCACAACGCCCGGCTATTTCAACATAATTTTATTAATGTGATAATTCAGTGCTTCATGCTTTTAAAATAATGAAGGTATTAGTTTAAGGAAACTATTTTCAAACACTTTTAATGTATTAACACAAATTTATATTTGTTTTTAATATAAAACTCTCATTTTATTATTCATGAGATAGTATAATAAAAATTTAGAATTAAAGCACATTAAAAAGCAAGTTTCTTAAATTCTGTATATTAAGAAATACAGAATTATATGGGCTATATGTTTCTTATTAAGTCTATATGTTTAATTCAGTTAATAGGAATAAGTGAAGAAAATAAAATAACACCGGGCCTGTATGCAGTGTCTATTCACTCCTAAGCTGGAGGACAGGATCTTAAGGATTTGTACCATTGGTCAAAGGCAACGTTAATGTTAATAGCTTTGTGATGTCTTGAAGCAGTGGGAGAGAAGAGTGAGTAGCATCATTTCCATTGGCTTTAGGAAAAGCTTTTTCTGGTTCAAGTTTTGCCATGTTTTTCAAAGAGCATCAAAATTCTGCTGATAGAAAATTAAATTTTTATGTTTAAATTATTGTTTTAAATCTCTGTGGACTCAACATTATTCATACTCAAAAGGCAGAAGGGAACTGGTGGAAATTACAGGATGACAGCAGCAGGAAGGTTTGGAGGTATGCTGCAAACCCACAGCGGAGCCTCTGGGCTTCTCCCCCAAGGGGAAGTGAAATCTACAGCAGCCCCACCTGGCATCTGCAGCTCGCTGACGCCTTCTCAGTCTGAAAAGAAATCCAGGGCCGGAGCCCAGCACTTTGTAGCCTGGCCACATCTCAGCTGCTTTTTGTTACCCTGACTGACAAAAAGTTCAGACTTGCAAATGTTGAGAGTGCATAGGTCCCCCACAGGTGGAGATAATCAAATATGCAGAGAGGGTTCTAGTGAACATTGCTGACAAAAGAGACAGCAGGACAGCTGCACCACGGATGTTCACTCGGGGTGGCGCAGAGTACATCAGAGTGAAAACACTGTGGTTCCTTCAGAAACTTGAGAAAGTGGCTGGGCACCCAAGATCACTTCAGAACAGAAAAAGCCTAGTGACTTTTAAAAAAAAAATTATTTCAGGTTCATTGAGGGTACAAAGAATTAGGTTATACTCTTTGCATTTCTTAGGTAAAGTCCCTCTTATAATTGTGTCCTGCTCCCAAGAGGTGTGCCATATACTGTGACCCCTACCCCCCTCGCCCCACTCCCTCATTCCCCCACCTCCCACCTTGAATTGATTTGAATTTTTCTCTTATGTGGGTATTAGATCATCCACCTGCTTCATATGAGAATTGAATACATTGGATTCTTGTTTCTCCATTCTTGTGATACGTTACTAAGAAGAATGAATTCCAATTCTATCTAGGTTAATACAAAAGATGTACGGTCTCCATCTTTTTACTGGATGAACAGTATTCCATAGCACACATACACCACAGCTTGACCCTGCAATTCCATTAGTAGGCATCTACCCAGAAGCCTAGTGGCCTTTAATAGCATCCCCCCCGAGGCTGAGAAAATGTCTATCACACTTATTCTGTAAGTGGCCAATGCACACATGATGCTGAACAGATATGAGGTCTGATAAGTAAGTTTGCAAACTCATCCTAGAAAAAGTGCTACAGACATCATTGCTGAATATCCCTATGGTCATCTTCGAAGTACTCCCCTTGGGAAGGTAAGCAATGATGCCAGCACCTAGTCCACCCTTTAAAACAATTTTAGAACTATTTTTCTGGAA
Organism: Nycticebus coucang; assembly: GCF_027406575.1. Lineage (NCBI taxonomy): Eukaryota > Metazoa > Chordata > Mammalia > Primates > Lorisidae > Nycticebus > Nycticebus coucang. The sequence continues at coordinate 9,645,446 of NC_069785.1, read as the reverse complement.
TGGCTATTAGAGCTGTCATCTCATATTACTCTGGATATCCTGAATGTCATCAAAATGTCCTCCTTTCAATATTTCCTTTCCCGTAAGGTAAAGAAACGAGTTATTGGGGGCCAGATCAGGCGAGTAGGGAGGGAGTTAAATATAGTCATTTATGTACCGGCTAAAAATTCCTTCACAGACATTGCTGTGTGAGCTGGTGCATTGCTGTGATGCAAGAGACATGAGTTGTTGCTGGAGAAAAATTCAGGTCATTTTTGTCTAACTTTTTCATACAGCCTTTTTAGCACTGATATCAAAAAAAGGTTAGCAACGTTGTTTTAACTTTTGATTTGGACCGACAGAACTTTTTGGTCATAGAGAATTGTCTGACTTCCACTGTGCATTTTGACAAAATATTGTCTTGTCTTTCCAAAAGGCCTTGGCAAAGTTTGATTCTCCTTTCTTTTTGTACATTGGTGAGCATTCAGGACAAGTTTTGCACACGCCTCTCTCATATTAAGACTGTCAGTTGAGATTTTCCTGTTTCTCTGTGAATGTTTCCTTGGTCTCCCATGCTTCTCATAGTCAGCTGATGATAGTGATGCACAGATTGATAATTTTTTGCAATGTTTTCATCAGTTCTACTCATCACTGGCAACTCTGACCTCTCTTCATCAGTGCTGTTTTCTCTCTCCTCAGAAAAATGTATAATGCATTTGTACACTGCCATTTTCTTCATGGCTTTATCCCCATAAACTTGGACTAACACATCCCTGATTACACTTCCACTCTTGCCAAGTTTAACAAGAAATTTACAAATGTTTGTTCACTGCTTTTACTCAAGCTCTGACATTCTTGTGACAGCATGCAAAAATACACGATAATGAATACCACTCAGCAAGACACCATCACACATCGACATGAACACAGCTGTGGGACACTGACATGCCAAGTTTATGAATCCTCACCAAGCTGATTGTACAGTGCTGCCAAAGTAAGGGCACAGTGGCAAGTTTGCAAACTTAACTGTCAGACCCCATATATTATAACAGCCAAAGAGAGCATGTATCAATGATCTAGGAATGGGGAACTTTAAAATCCCTTGCTGTGGTCAAAAACCAAGTGCTGAAATTGATTAAGGATTTCACAAGACTTGAAGGACTATACATTAAGAATCTCAAGAACCAGCTGTGACAACTGACTGTAGCCTCAAACAAATAAGCTACACATCTGTTCTCTGTGAATGATGATCATTTTAAATCTATAAACATCAAATAACTGGATTGCATTGAATACTGAAAATATTTCATACTGGATCTATTTTCAACATCTACTATCTCCTCCTGTTTCTTATGTTTGTCCATTTGATGTTTAGGAAGTAGGTCTCATCTGTAAAAGGTCTCAACTGACATCCTTTGGAAATTTACTGTTCTTTTTTTGGGGGGGGGGTTGGAGGAGGTGTTTGTTCACTAAGTTCAAAGGGAGATCATCAGTTGAATGAGATTGTGAGTCAGGGTAAGCCAGTTACAACACAGGATAGATGTAATTGAAAGCAGAACGCTACTAAAAGAGTTGCACAGTATCACTTAAATTATGCCCGGGAGCCTCTATGCCTAAAAAGGTTCTTGTTGAGACAAAATGAGCAGGCCTAGGACCGGTGGTCAGAGAGCGGGCTAAGGAACCCATTAACCTCCATGCTTGTGTCATCCCTCTGTTTAAGCGACCTTACTCTCAGAATTGCAATTCTTTTACCTTCTCAGCATGACTGCTGCTGAAAATTGTGCACATATGCACGTGAGGTTCTGGGATGGTAGCCTGGCAGGGCAGAAAAAGGAGTAATGTCACTGTGATTTTTTGAAAATAAGTGATGTGTTTAGTGAAACTTTTATTTCTGTAAAAAATGAAAAACATAAAATATTTGTTAATTTATAAAGATTACTGGTGAAATTCCCAGTAATTATAATGGGAAAGAAGTAGGGCGGATGAGTTCTACATATGACAGATATCAGTATCATTTCAATACCAGAAAAAGAAATGGATGGCAGAGAAAGAAAAGGTGTTTTGAAAGAGCACTCAGGAAGAAAAAGGACCTGAAATAAAATATTATAAGGCTCAGAAAATAATTTCTCTATGAGGAGTGAGTGAACCAAGCCATTTGTAAGAAGGGAGAGCTTAGGAAGCTATCTTGGGAAACCTCAGATTATACGAACATAGGTATTAGAGAAAAGTTAAAATATTGTATGGACAAGTTCAATAAAGCAGAATATATGAAATAAATGCTATATAAAGTTTGCTTGACCTTAAAACTCCAGATCAAGCTCTTCTGAATTTCTGAATATAGCAAGAGACCTAGAAGGTAAAAGCCAATATATTAAGTGACAAAATGAGAAAAGCTCAAGGAAATCAGATCCTCATACAAAATTCCTTTTAGATTAGCTGTTCTTTGAAAAGTAAACATAATTAAGAATTTTATTCAAATTTCCCAGACAAAAGATTTGAAATATATCTTATCAACATTGAATAATAAATGGACACAAATTATTCACTACTTACCTTTCACAATTAAATAGGTGTATGACATCATTTGTATGATTTTGATTAGTGAGTTGAATGCATATTATTTCAAGGTATTTAAAAATTAAACAAGGGGTTTGAGACCTTCATCCACAACCTGGGGCTTCTTTGTCTCATTTTTCCCATATAATTTTAAGTTGTTCAACTCTAAATCCTTCTATCATAGGAAATTTCAGGACCTTCACCTTCCTAGTAGACAACAGTCTATTGTTTACTGGATACTTGTCAGTAAACAAGGTAAAATAGAAAGGCCGCATGAAATGTAGTAGATGAAAAATACTATCTCTGCAATAAGCTGATTTTTCATTACCTTTTTTGTGCCCTAGCTGAAATCAGAAGTCTTAATTTTTTGATCAAATATAAAATATAGCATGTTGAAATACGATTTATGTAGAAATTGCACAACCAGAAAGGCCAAAATTCTACTGTTATTGTAACAAGTAAAACAAACCAACGAACAAACAATAAAAACAGAAAATGCAACAATGTATGTAGTTCACGGTTTCACACTATCATGCTAAGAAAGATAATTTGGGTAATAAAGGTTTTTTTTTTAATAAAAGCTTTGAGTACCTGTTAATTTTTATTTATTATTTTATTTTTATAGAGGTAGCACAATTTGACGATTATTTAAAATAAAGAAAATATGACTCATTTTCAAATAACTTATATAAGTACTTGAATTGTATTGGAATTAATGGTGAAGATTTCCATTTTGACCAATAGCTTTACTTTCAGAGAAGAATAGTGGGCATAAAATAAGAGGGAAAAAAAGTATTTTCCAAAGTTAGAAAGTTGCATAGGGTGAGGTTCTTTTTTTTTTTTTTATTGTTGGGATAAAGGTTTTTTTTTTAATCACTGTGATACTGAGATCTACAAGCATCATTGAAACATCAATACTGACAGGTAGTGCTTTCTTGTTTTTTTTTTAAATTAAGGTCAAATGTTTAGAAACATTTTACAAACTATAGCCTCATCATTTATAGTCCAACTAGGTACAAAGAGAGTCTAGAAAGGCTCCCATCCCTAACACATTATGGCCCATGAGATCATCTACACTAACTGCACACATTTCTAGGTGGTTCTGTTTCTTAGGAGTAATATTTGTTCATTAAATACAACAGAATAAGATTTAATTGTGGTGAGGTTTGAAGTGAAATATCTGGATTGAACTCCTAGGGTTGCACTTTGATAGGGATACAATTTACAAGGCATTTATCCTTTACTTTCAGTGAATTCTTCTGAACATAACTGCAATTATATGTATATCTAAAAAGTTAGTCTAATATTAATGGCTGCCATTTATTGGATCCTTATTATATGCGAGGCATATTTAATTCTCACAACACTCTGAGTTAGACGTAATTATATCTATTTAATACAAAAGAAAGCTGAAGGGTAAAAAGCCTGACTCTAAAGCATGTAACTGCTCTAATGATAATAATGCCTTCTATTCTTAGGTCCAGACCATTGTGAGTATATAATAAGAAAAATGGCAAGCAGGATCTTTGCACATTAAATGGCTCCCTGTAAATTGTTACCTATTGCAGTACAACACTTATACCTAAGTTTTTCAAGTAAGGAGGTGTTTGTTGCTCTAACCTCTAACATCATGAGAAAAGACTATAGAGTGATAATAGATTTTTCAAGCCAGAAATAAAACAAATGGTTTCAAAATCATCTGGGTCTCTAATTCATAAGTTCAAAGTGATATACAAGGCAGTTAAGTAAATTGCCTATGATCATGCAGTGAGGTTGCAGACCTAAGACCTGAATTACAGATATCAATAAAGGAAGCAGCACTTTGAATGTCTGCCTTGCTATCCTTCTATGGAATCATCTACCTTCCTTCAAATATCAACATAGGAAAGAAAATAACAATAACATTACATTCCTTTGATTACTAAATTAAGCATAGTTTGATTCCAAAACAGACAGTAATACTACACATGATATCAATGGAACATCTAAGGAAGTGGGAACAGAGATCCTCTCATATCACCCCCCAGTGCAGACAGTCCATGAAATACTCAGGCTTCAAACATCAGCCTTGGGGAGGAAGCAGTAAAAATGCAATCTGGAAGTCAGTTGCTGTATATCACAGCAAATAAACTGCTTATTTTGTGCTGATCTATCAGGGACAAAATGGAAAAATTTTAAGCCAGTTTGCAACCAGATAAATATAGAATATAAGCACAGATTTAAAAGGAAATTGAATATGATATGCAAATATGGGCAAGAAATTCAACTGAGTGAAATGGCATAAAATTTTATGTGAGTGCTCTATGACATAGGATATGTTAATAAGAAGTTGAGTTCTGTAAAACAAGTGTCCATAGATGAGCAGTGAAATAATGAAACAGGATGAAAAGAGAAATGGAACCCGATGGAAACAATCCCAGGACCAAAACAACCAAGAAGAAAATAAATTAGAAACAGAAGGAAACAGCAAGTGTGGCAGAAAGGTGAGCTACTAATGGGGTGCAAAGAGCTGAAGTGGTCGGGCCACGTGAACAGCGAGCAAGAGAGAGACTTTATAACCAAACAAGGAGCTAATAAAGGGGGTGGTCAAATACTATTCAGGGCAAAAATAAAGTATACCTGGGGCGGGGATCTGAACAAGTGAAATTAAAGGCTATGTAAAATACAAATTATTTTTCTTAAAAAGAACCCACATTATTCTAAGAAAAGCAAAAGATGTAGAACACTCAACACTGGTCCCTATTCTGGTTCAACACTAAAGATACAGTTTTTCAGCAATTCACGCAGACAGAATAGTGTTGGCAGAAGTGGTGGTGGTAAATATCTTCTAGTAAAAGTGGCACAGACATATCTAGGTAAATACTTTCATAGCAAAAATTAGTGGGCTCTCTCGGTGTGTGTACAAACACATGCATTCATTTACATATGTCAGTGTGTACACATGTATAGACAGACACATTCATTTATGTGTGTGTATGGAGAAAGATCATGATAAAATGATGCTAGATTATAAAAGCAAAAATTAAAGATTCTCAAATCTGTATTTTTAAAGGCAAGATACATTGTACCTGTTATCTCCATTTGTGGAGTGGGGACAGGTGGATCGAAAATACTGGAGATGGAGAAGCTGAGTAGAAAGGACTGGTGAGCAGTGAACTAACATAATACAAATATGTATTAGACTAACACTATAGCTTCAGACCAGCCTGAGCCAAGAGTGAGACCCCATCTCTACTAAAAATAGAAAAATCAGCTAGGTGTCATGGTACATGCATGTAGTCCAGCTACTCATGAGGCTGAATTGGGAGGATTCCTTGAGCCCAAGTGTTGGAGGTTGCTGTGACCTATGATGCCACAGCACTAACCCCAGGGTGACTGAGTGAGACTCTGTGCCAATAAATAAATAAATGATAGATAGATAGATACTTCACTAAAGAAAATATATGGATGGCAAATAATCACCTGAATGGGTACGTAGTATTATTCATCAGGGAGATGTAATTAAAACCACATAAGATACCATTCCTCACTGATTGGGATGGCTAACATTAAAAGTCCTGGCTATACCAACTGTTGGAGGTATGAATAGATGGCTGAACTCACACATCCAGCTGTTTAAGGATGAAAAGTGGTATAACTACTGTGGCGAAGAGTTCGGCAGATTTATTTATTCTTAGCATTAGCCATTCATGTATCATTACATTCCAGCCATTTCACTTGCAGGTATTTGACAGTAAGAAATGAAGCCATAAATCTACTCAAAGACATATACACAGATAGACGTTCACAGGATCGTTGCTTGTGATAGCCAAAAGCTGGCAACAATTCAAATATCCACAAATAAGAAAACAAGACAAATTGAGGTATGTGTATACAAGGAATAAATTATAGACACACCCATAGCGTACATGAATCTCTAAATAGTTTTTCTTAGTGAAAGAAGCCAGGTTAAATAAATAAAGACTACATACAGCTTGATTTCATTTACATTAATTCAAGAAAACACAAATTAATCCGTAGTGACAAACAGTGTATCATTTCTCATCCAGGGGAAAGGTGGGGAAGGAGAACAGAGAAGTGCCAAGCTTCCACCCTGGGGACAGGGACCTTTAAGACCCGTGGAACGGGCATCAATCAACTGAAGAAAAATAAAAGTGGTGAGAAATAAAAAGATAGAACACACAAAATAGAGTTTTCAAAGGTTGGTCGCATGGGACCACCGCTAGCTTGGGGGGCTTCAGCGCATTGCCCTGAGTGCTTGTTCCACCCAGCTTTTATTGAAACTATTTTTTCATTTAGCCAAGGGCATAAGCTGAGGAAGGAAACAAGAACGTCAGCAGTTTCTAAGAGGAAGCATGTTAGTTCTTATTCTATCTATAATCATTAACTTTAAGGGTCTGGGCAGCCTTGAGAAATCTGGAACCTGAGCCTTATGTGGGGGCAGCCTCCTGTCTGTGGTCTATACACAGATTCCTTGGGGGAGGTTAAACCCCTCTGGTTTCTCTGTGGAGCAGACGTGGTGGTGTCAGTCCTCCTCTGAAGAATGGGTGGAAAAGAGGAATTTTCCCCTTTTCTCCAAGAGGCATCATTGTCCTCTGTCGTTAGGGTACAAGCCCTCCTGCTCATATCTCAGGGCTTGAGCTCTTCCCTTGATCTCTGCCCTGGCCATAAAACAAATCCCCACAATGGGTATTTGCTTTGATTCCGCCTGGTTAACGTTCCTTTCCAGGCCTTGCATGTTCTTCTGTTACGGCCATTTTTTTTTTTTTCAGAGTGTTCACAGACCCAGCAGGGGTGTTTGCAAGCTGTATGCCTACAGGCCAGGCTCTAGTAAAAGCAGAAACTGCTCAGACAAATAATTTAGCTGCTAGTTTAAAAGTAAGATAGCTAAACTGTTTTTATTCCACCTCACCCAGATTATTTCTCATTTTCCTCCTTTTCTGGGGGTGTTTTCCTTTGCCAAGAACGATGTCTTTGGCACCCATTCTCCCTGCAGAGAGGAATTAATTACCAAAAAGCATGAAGAAAGTTGGGGTTGATAGAGTTGTTCTCTGGTTTTTGGTAATGACTTAACATGTTTGTTAAAAGATTGACAGATGGACTACAGGTGCCCAACACAACACCCAGCTAGTTTTTCTGTTTTGTAGAGATGGGGTCTTGCTTTGCTCAGGCTTGTCTCAAACTCCTAAGCTCAGGCAATTCACCTGCCTCGGCCTCCCAGAGTGCTAGGATTACAGGTGTGAGCCACTGTGCCCAGCCTAAAGTATCTATTTTAATCTTGCACATTTTTTATTGTTTTCCCATCACTGAGTTTTGAAATTTCTTTACATATCGAAATTTGAATATATTTTTTCAGCCTTCGACTTATCTTTTCATTTTTTAATCAGTGTCTTTCAAAGAGCAGAAGTTTTTGAAAAAATAATGTCTAATTTATTTTTTTTTATGTATTGTATTTTGGGTACTCTGTCTAAAAAATCGTACAACTATAAAACTTGTAGAAGAAAATCTTTGTGACCTTAGATTACATAAATATTTGTTAGATATTCCTTCCAAACACAATTCATAAAGAAAAAAATGACAAATTACACTATATCAAAGAATCCCCAACAATAAAAATAAAACAAAACAAAACAAAACAAAACAAATAACTTCTGTTAAAGACACTTAAAGGAGGCCCGGCGTGGTGGCTCACGCCTGTGTCCCAGCGCTGTGGGAGGCTGAGGCGGGTGGATTGCCTGAGCTCAGAGGTTTGAGACCTGTATGTAACAGCATGTGAGCCAGAGTAAGACCCCGTCTCTACTAACATCAAGAACACTGCCAGAGGAAGATAAAAAACAGTACTTCAAACAAAGAAGAATGAACAAGGAAGTTGAAATTAAAAATAAAAAAAATTAAAAAAAAAAAAGACACTTAAAGGAATAAAAAGACAAACCACAGAGTAAGAGAAAACATTCGTAAATCACATATTTGATAAAATACGTGTATTCAGAATATGTAGAAATTTTTAAAACTTAATAAGAAAACAGCTTAATAAAAACAAGACATCATTTATTTACCAATAAATATATATGGCTGGGTATGGTGGCACATGTCTGTAATCCCAGCACTTTGGGAGGCTGAAGTGTGAGGATCATTGATGAGTTCAGGGATTTGAGACCAGCCCTGGGCAATACAATGAAACTCCCTTTCTACAGAAAATTTTTGCAAATTAGCAAGGCATGGTGGCACATGCTTGTAGTCCTAGCTACTCAGTAGGCTGAGGCAAGATGACCACTCAAGTCCAGGAATTCGAGGTTACAGCATGTTATAATTGTGCAATTAACACTTCAGTCTGAGCGACAGAGAGAGACCCTGTCTCACTGAAAGGAAAAAAAGAACACATATGGATGCCAAACACTAATGTAAAAAAGTACTCAACATTATTACTCATCAGGGATTTAAGAAGTAGATCCAAGTTTACTTTTTAGGGTATGAAAATCCAATTATTATGGTAGAATTCATTGGAAAGACTTTCTCAGCCAAATTGCTTTAGCTCCTTTAGTGATAATCAATTGTCCACGTATATTTGAGTTATTTATGGATCTTTATAATGTTATCCTGTCTGCATCCCAATATCACATTCTGTTTTTATAGTAAGACTATATATCACGTGGTGTTTGTCATTTAACTTTGTTGTTAGCTTTTGAAAGTTATTCTGTCTGTAATAGTTCCCTTGTATTTCCATATAGATTTTACTTCATAATTTTACTACTCCTCAAAAAGCACAAAACCAAAATAAAAAAATTACTAGAGTTTATAATGAGTTTGTTTTGTATTTATAGATCCAGTTGGGGAGAATTGAAATCTTAATGATACCGAATATCCTAATCAATGAACATCACATATCTCTTCATGTATTTAGGTCTTTGTTAATTTTTCTCAGTAATATTTTATAATTTTTGTGTGCAGGTCTTTCACGTGTTTTCTAGGCTTTTTCCCTTTATGCTCATATGTCTCACACTTTAAAAAAATTTCAGATTAATACAAGAGTACAAACAGTTTACAATGTTTGCCTGTTCTAGGCAAGGTCCTTTTAGTAGTTGTGTTTCACACCCAGGAGGTGTGCCTGCCACGTACCCTTACCCTGTGCCCGTTAGGTGGGAGCCCCCTTCTTCCTCCCTTCCCCCTCCCCCCAGTGTCATACTTTTAAGGTTATTAAATTATATTCTTTCTTACTTTAACTTCTGTTTATTGTTTGGTCATATATAGAATTATAATTTATTTTGGGTATTGCTATTGTATCCTGCAAGCATGTTAAACTCATTTATTAGTTCTAGTATCTTTTGTCTATTCCATCAGATTATTTATATGTATGGGGTAGCATATACATGGTTTACATATACATATAAAGTTCATGTGCAATTTAATTTTAAATTGCACAGGAATTTTATGGCCACCCTTTATAATCATATCTGTGAATAAAGGCAATTTGATTTCTTGCACGATAGATGTAATTTACTTTTTTCTTTGCCTTATCGTATTAGCTAAAACCTCTAATAGGTTAACAAGTAGAAGTGCCAATGGAAGACATTACAGTTGTCTCTTTCCTAATGTGGGGATATTATTCAGTATTGCGTTATGGTACTGCCCTACCATAGGGTTTGAAGTTAATTCTAGGCTTTTGGTATCCAAATTAATCACCAAGTTTCTTTTTATTTCTAGTTCTCAAAAGAGTTTTCTTCTTTTTTTTTAGTTGTTGAATTTCAACCACTCTTATTACTATTATTGAAAGAAGCATTGGGGTTTTCTTCTTTAGTTTATTAACATGGTGAATTACGTTGCTTGATTTTTTGAATCTTAAACCAATTTTGCATTCTCAAGATAAACAGCGCGTCATTATGTTATTAGTTCTACGTATTGTTAGATTCAATGACTTAAATTTTGTTTAGAAATTTTCATGTCTGAGTTCATGAAGAATATTGGTCTATAGTTTTTCTTCCTTTTTGTAGCACAGTGATTGTCTATTTTTTTATGTCTGTGTAATATTGCTATTGTAGACTAAGTTGGGAAGTACTCACTATAATTCAGTTTTCTAAAAGAACTTATGTGTAAAATGATTTAACTTTGATCAAAAGTTGCATATATATATATTTATCTACTTTTTAATCCCTCTCTCTCTATATACACGAATCTAATGCTATCGGTATTAATTGCTGAGTTATAAGAATTAGATTTCTTTGTTAATATTTTTCTTTATATATTTATATATTGAGTGTGAATTTTATAAACCATACATAGTATTTTTGTCTTTAAAATCTATACATTGAAAAGAAAAATAAACTAAAAGCTATAATATAATATTTTGCAATAATGAATGGATGCTGTCAGCTCTTTAACCTGATTGCCAGAGAACCAGGCTTTCTAACATGTTTTCTGGGAAATGGTGGCTTATCAAGAATCCATAAAGTAGTCATCATTAAGTGTGATAGTTTCTGGTAAAAAAAACCCAGTAAGTCCAACTTCACCTATATTTACCAATTTGAATGTAAGATTACTAGCTATCTTTTTAAAAAGTACTTTATTAATAATAATTACACCTTAAGTATTGAACATATATTGTAAGAACAATTATGGTCTATAAATCTCAGGAATCCTTAGCTATCAAGACATAATTCATTTCACCCCCAGTTATTTTCAGAATGTTTAAGTATTAATGTTTATAATACCTAAATTTGAAATGATGACCAATCTCCAATTCATAAATAAACAGAAATCATGGTGTAAAAGTGGTTCATTGCAACATATAATAAAAATAAAATAGTGATGTAAATGCTTCAACATGTTAGAAGATCATTAATAGCATAAATGAACATAAAGAATGAACATAATTCTAATTTGAATATAACATGTGAGATCAGAGAATCAGAAACATAAAATTGCCTTAATTCTGTATTTTTAGGGAAGCTGATAATATTGTGTAACATTTAGTTATTTCTCAGAAATGACTTTCTTGGAGTATTACCTTAAATGAGGAAACAGGAATTAAATTGTTATTTTCTATAATTTTTTTATGCTAGAAGATTTCTCTTTCTTTAAAATTTGATATTATTTTTTCTTTTCTTTAAGTGGCAAGATACGAACTTGTTCTTAAACAGAGTTCCCATGTAGAAAATAACTACCTTGGTGTCTCATTTTAACTATGTAGATATAAAAGAAGAAAGGATGCAATAATCCATGAGAAAAAATATAACAGAACACTATTTGGCCTGAAACAGGCTGCAGACTTGGATAACCTCTCTGTGGAGTAATGTAGTCAATGCTTTTCTCAATGTAACTATTTACCTCCATAACTTTATGTATACAACCAAGAAATTTCAAGGAGAGAATATTTCTTTAAAAAAATCTCAAGTTCGGGGTAACTGATGATGTGCGGTAACATATCCTGAGGAAATATTGAGAACTTCCTACAGAATTTGTATTACATAGGAGTAAGAATCAAATTTTGTGAGTTAATACCCACTCCTGGGTTAAGATTTTTAGGTAATTGTTGAACTAATGTTCAGAGGTGCCTGATGAAGAACATTATATATTGAACAAGTAGAGTTATAAATATCTAATACAAATGCTTTAGGGAAAAAAAAAATTCAAACATCTAGTCATCAATTGTTGCTTCCCACAATTTTTCACATCAATTTTTGTTTTTAATTAACTGAAGGCTGGGTGGCGCCTGTGGCTCAGTCGGTAAGGCACCGGCCCCATATACCGAGGGTGACGGGTTCAAACCCAGCCCCGGCCAAACTGCAACCAAAAAAAAAAAAAAATAGCCGGGTGTGTTGTGGCGGGCGCCTGTAGTCCCAGCTACTTGGGAGGCTGAGGCAAGAGAACTGCTTAAGCCCAGGAGTTGGAGGTTGCTGTGAGCTGTGTGAGGCCACGGCACTCAACCAAGGGCCATAAAGTGAGACTCTGTCTCTACAAAAAAAAAAAAAAAAAATTAACTGAAGGCTAAGATCTTATGCTGAGTTTCCACCATGTCATGAGATGCTTAGGGTTTGAGGAGTCTGGTAAGTGAAGGTAACAGAAATGTGTCTAGCAGTGAAAACGCTCACCAGGTACATACTAGTAAACATAAAGGCTATTTTACTCCAGGTTAAGATTACAAGGTATCTTATTAGTTGTGAGAGAAACATTTAATGAAGATACAGTGAACACAACTTTACCTTCACCAGTAGGAGAAGGAAAAGAAAAAACAAAAAACTTGTAGAGCCTTTTTAGAATGCTCCCTTCATGATTATAAAAGATCCATTTCTTTTCCTCTAAGATTAGAAAATAAAAGACGATAGGCAAGGAAATGGAATACAATGAAAAAAATCATGGATAGTTTTCCATGGTTTCCATGTTATTCCTTTTGCTCCCCAATTGTCCTGCTCATTGTGTCTGATCTTTTCCTGATGTGAAGATGTATCAGGGTGCTCTGCCGATCTCATGACGGATGTTTATTTTCATGGCTGGGGTCATTTTCCCTGCTGGAATTATATTAAGCTTGAATAAATAAAGTTCTAAAAGTAATGAACTTACTCATTTCCAATTAAAAATTAACAAATAAAAGGAGCACAGGGTATACTGTAAAATGATTGAAATTATTTTGGAAAAGCATGTAATTTTTAAAAGTACTTATGTGATTAGAGGCCTTTATTTTTTAGGTCTCCAATCCAAATTTTGAGTTTAGTGAGTATCACATGATGAATAGTAGACAACCACTCTATAATCTTGCTTCTGAATCCATAATGGATAAGTAAAGTATGTGGATCAAGGGACTGATGTTTCAGAAATGTGTATATTAAATGAACAGAACAATTCAGGAGTCCTCTGGATAAATATGAAGACAGACAAAGGGACATCAGGAAAATAAAAACATAAAGTGTGAATAAACTCTCAAAGCTAAAGGTAGATCACATTAATGTACACAGCTATGATTTCATAATAAAAAAAAAAGCCAAAGGTAGATCAAAAGAACCCTAGTAGGTGGTGTCGGGAGAACTGCCCAAGGCCTAATTGTAATTGTTCAAGTTGGCTCAGGCAAACAGTGAGACGATGTATCTGGCATGTGGAAGTAAGTCTTTGAAACCAAATATTCCCTGGAAATGACTTGGCTAAACAAACTCCAATTCTAGGCCTCATATCCCTGGAGTTCTAAGTTAAGAAGTATGGCTTATTTCACAATTCTGCCCAGCAAAACTATTTTACACAGACTTAAATATTTAAATCCCTTACAGAATTTGGCAGCCTGAGTGAAAAATGGCACCGGAATAGAAATTTCAGCTCCAGTTCTGTAACTAATCAAGTGTGTGTTTTAGTTAAGTCATTTAACCTCTTAAGCTACAATATCATTATCTATAAAGAATCTGTTCTGAGAGCACAGATAGATTAATGTGCTTGGAGGGGTTTTTAAAAATTAAAACACCAATATCACTAAAGATCATTCTATCAGATCTCACACTCCCTTTAATGAGGTACCTTGATTCTTTTTGTAGTAATATTAGTTATTTAAAAATATCTAAGGTCTTTATTAAGAATTCATGTATGTATTCCTTCTTGTGGAAATATTAGCTATTGAATGATTGAAACTTATTCAGCAATTAAGCTACTATTCATTTCTTTCTATCTTTAACCCAATATGAAAATACAAGAAAATATTCCAATTATCCAACTCATAAATAAAAAAATGCATATTTGTATGTTTGTTCCTAGTAAATAACACCAGTTCAACATTGTTTAATCAGATAACACAATTTAAAGTAGCACTCGTTTCATAGATAAATTATGTAGTATGGTGTCATAGTCCTCCAGTCCTATTTAGATTAGTCCTATTTAGATTAGATTAGTTTACATTTTCTACATAAATTGAGTTTGGCACTACTATAATTTTTTGGCTTATATACAAAATTATTCTATTCTCTGGCATTGGAGCAATAATACTATGGAAATGTTCAAAGACAGTGATTAAATGTTCTTAAAATATTAATGTTTTTAATATGCTATAGTTTCTCTTAATTTAATTATAATGAGAAAAAAGACCTATAAGTATAACTGATTTCAATTTGACCACTCTTCACATATGTACCTGGTAGATCTGATTACATGAAACTTTTTTACTTCCTTTGGACAAGTATGAAATCCTAACTTGTTAACTGGCATCTCTGCCCCTCTACTTACAAACTGTCAAAATCTAATCAACATCACTTTTCTCTAACCAAACACATTTTACTTTCTATCAGTAATACAAAGGTAAAGCAGAAAAAAAAAGTATGACCTGTAACAATTAGGACTAGAGGATTATTTTGCCTTGGTTAATATGATACAATGAAGGAACATTGTCCATACAATGTTAAATTGTGTTTCTGTCTTTTCTTGATGAGGCAGCACATTTAATTTTCCCTGTTGCCTATTAGACACCCTCAGGGAATCTGATTAGGTGTGGGCAAGAATTGAGAACTCTTAGTCTCTCCGGAAAGAGGACAACAGTATAAAGAGACAGTCTACACTTGGGTTAAGGCATGAAGACCACTCCGTAACTTGATTTGCTCATGCATCTATAGCCACATCTGCTAGAAATACTGAGTCTCTGTCAGCCAGGTACAGCATGCTATTTCCAGCCCTCTGAGGCTACATACACGTGGGGTCTTCAGCCCTTTATTCTTTTCCTAATCAATTAAGTCTCAGCTTGCACATCCTCTTGCAGAAGAGTTCTGATTTCCTCTTTGGTTTCACAGGGCAGGATTGAATCTTCCTCCAATAATGTCCCTGTAATACCCATTCCTGTGGCATCTGTCCTCACTGGCCAGCATGGAAATGGTTTACAGTTCCTTTTGACTTCTCAGCCAGATGGGAAGTATTTTAAGGATGAAAATTATTTCTTACTCATCTTTGTATCTTTAACACCTAGTCCAACTGATGGCATGCAGATTCTCAATATGTGCTTTTGAAGAAATAACTTAGCTATGATCAGATAAGCTTTTGAGATAATCTTAGGGAGTTATTTAAATTAGATATGAGAAATAGCACAAATTTCTAGTTCATTGAAGCTGAATGTATACACTCTATGGTAGAATTTTGAGGGACTTCACTCACAAAAATAGAACTAGCATTCACCTTTCTGACATATTCCAATAAAGAACTCAATTTTTTCTTTAAGTCTATAGACTATGAAACTGAGCAACTCAATTCATAACTATATTTATATAACCCAGTTTTATCTCCTTTAAGTTTTTCTGATCATTGACTATAAAGAATTGCATAGAAATGACTTCTTTTAATTCACTCAGTACTTTGAACGTCAACCTTTCTTTTGTTAACCAACTAAACATTGTGTTAATTAAACTTGGTGCCTCATTCTAATTACATAAATATAAGCTATGAACATATGAATATGAATTAATCATATGCATTTTCTATTAAGATCCATTTATATTGAGAAAGCAGTTTTATATCATTAATTTGTAATTCACATTCTGTTTATGTACAGAGAGTATTTGAGGTTGATGATTAGAAGTTTACTTAATAGATAATATTTTAGCATCATAGGGAAAAAGGGAATTTCAAACCAGGCAACAATAATCAGAGGGAGGTGGAAGAATTCCAAACAAGCATACAAACAAAAACTTACTCTACCTTGGAGTTGGAGAACAGGGAAAAAATTTTACTTCTCACATAGTATAAACTTAGAATTATGACTTTAACTTTCACATTGTCAAATAAGAGTATGTGTATTATAGAATGCTTTGACTCTTGTGAAGGTTACTTTCTTTGCATTACTATTATTATTACTGCTTAATACTTCGTTGCAGCAATCGTCTGATTTCTTTTCTGAATGTATTTATCTTCATTCGTTCTTTATGAGGTTTTGTTTCTAGTCCTTATCTTAAACATTGTTATTGTTGTTAAATTTTAAGCCTTTTAATTTTGTGAAGGCAAAAAGTGGAAACATAATAAACATATGTATATGTAAAAATAAAAAAATTAAAATAAATAGAATTATGACTTTGGAATAATACAGCTCCTGCTATGATTCATGATTATTCCACGGATCTGTGCTCTACTTTAAGAATGTACATACCATTCACCATATTATTTTCTATGGAAACATGTGTTCCAAATTTAAATAAGTATCTTTTAATGAACTTTTAAAAGAGAACCTAATGAATCTGTGTTGTGCTTGTATGTTGAGAAGGAGTAACAGGTCCAGTTGGCTGGTTCTATTGAAGCTATACATTCTGCCCTATAATATGTTTCATCAAAGCATGTTTTAAAGCAGTGCATTGGGAGTTCTATAAATTTCCCCAAGCTTACACTATCTATATATATGAAGAATCTATTGGTTTCACACTCTTAAACATATTTTTAAAATTTCTTTAGCATCATGTCAACAACTATGTATAGTCAATAACTACTAAAAATACACATTTGATACATATAGGAATATGTTTTTATGGTTTATTTCTGATACATACAGATTATACTTTCACAGTCTATTTCTCATTCTGTGTAACAATTAGGACCAGCCACGTTAAGAGATCCAAACACAAGTCAATCATTAGGATGTAGGTAGCACTGATATCCATTAAGAAAAACAGGGAAAAGCCAAACGCAGATGATAATATTTAGTTTTTATTATGACAATTTCACCTAGGATAAATTATAATTGATTATAATTTGATGTGTCTATGGGTGGGATATATTTTGCAGATCATTTAAAAGTAGAAACAATGAAATTATAAACTTTATTTTCAGTTTCTGTCTTTGTCCTCTTCTGTCATTTTTCTTAATTTCACTCTTCACCAGTAAAGAAGAATCACAATATTAACGTGTTCAGTTGAATGAATATATGCTGTTTTCTTCAGAACTTTCCTGAAGTATGCTGTTAACATTGAATTTTTAGGAAATTGAATTTTTTATTTAATATTTTGATGTTTCTTTCAAACTCAGTGTATAACATGACTATGTTAGTTAACAAGATAAGAAGATGAAATCAGAAAAAAAGTGCACAAATGGAGTAGGGGAAAACCAAAGAGTAGGATGGGTGGTTAGTCATCCCATTGTCTCCTGAAAATCTCTTCCCTGTGAGCTTGATATATTTATAGTTGCTTGGGAGAACAAGGAGCTACACATAATGACATGTTTTCAAATAGTCAACTGATTCCACACTCACGACACAAATGGTAAATCAGGCCAAACCTATGCTTCAGAGCCTGAATTCTCAGAGTGGACATTTTCCATTGTTGTCCTACATCGTTTTATCATCTCATATATTGTTTTCAAATACAAGTTTAATGTCAACCATTGAACTGTCTCTAGCAGAAAAGTCAAAATAAGTCAATCGCAACTTTAGTTTTAAGAAACTTAAGCTTAGTTTGTAGGTTAGAAAAGGAACAGAGTTGGCTGAAGTATCAATAATCACACAAACAAATAAAAATATAACATGCACAGTTGGAGAGTGACTTCAAGACCACCCAAAAAATGTGGTTAAACATTTCCTAAAGTGCTTAGCAGAAAATGAGCATTCCACAAATGTTTGCTTGTTATTGATGTTGTTGTCCTTGTTAACTCTGGTGTAGAGGCAAGAGGTCATTATTTCAGTGCAGAGTTTCAGTGCAGATGTCTTGATCAAATTGGCACAGATAGCATACCTCAGGGATATTGCAGTTCAGTTCCAAACCACTGCAACAGGCACATGTTACAACAAAGCAAGTCACTTTTTGGTTTCCCAGTGCATACGAAGTTTATGTTTACATTATCCTGTAGCTGATTATGTGTGCAATAACATTATGTCTAAAAACACAAAGCATATGCCTTCATTAAAAAATACTTTTTTTTGCCCCATATGCCAGAGGTGGTGGGTTCAAACCCAGCGCTGGTCAAAAACTGCAAAAAAAAAACAAAAACTTGTTGCAAACAAATGCTAAAGATTATCTGAGCCTTCTGAGTCAGAATCTGTTGGCTGGAGCAGGGTCTTTCCTCTAGGTTGATGGCTGTTGATTGATCAGGGTGGTGGCTGCTGAAGGTGGAGATGGCTGTTGCAATTTCTGAAAAAAAGACAATGAAGTTTGCCTCTGTGACTGACTCTGCCTTTCATGAAATATTTCTCTGTATCATGTTTGCTAGCATCTTATTGAGAGTAAAACTTCTTTGGAAATTAGAGTCAATACTCTCAAATTCTGTAGCTGCTTTATCAACTAAGTTGATGGAATATTCTAAATTTTTTCTTATCATTTCAAGAATATTCACAACATCTTCACCAAGAGTAGATTCCCTCTCCAGACACCACTTTTTTTGCTCATGCACAAGAAAGACTTTCTCATCTGTTAAAAATTTTATCATGAGATTGTAGTGACTCAGTGACATCTTTAGATTATACTTCTGATTCAAGTTGTCTTTTTGGTCTCAAAATTGCTATGGTTACTTTCTCTACTGACGTCTTGAATCCCTCAAAGTCATCCCTGAGGGCTGGAATTAGCTTCTTCCAAAATTTTCTGATGTTGTTTTTTTAACCTCCCCCCATGAATTACAAATGGTCTTAACTGGATCTAGAATGATAGATCATTTATAGAAAGTTTTCAATTTACTTTTCCCAGATCCATTAGAGGAGTCACTATTTATGGCAGCTACAGGCTTATTTAATACATTTCTTAAATAAGAATTGAACATAAAATTACTTTATGATCCATGGCCTACAGAGAGGATGCTGTCATAGCAGGTATGAAAACATGTATCTCCTTGACCATCTACATCACAGCTCATGAGTGACCATAGGGACTTCTCCCAAACTTACCCTATATAACCAGTATCACCTTGATAACAAATCCATGGAAAGACACAAAAACAACAACAAGGAAAATAACAGACCAATATGCTTTATGAACATACATGCAAAAATCCTCAAAAAAATACGAACAAATCAAATAGATAACCCACCATATTGAACAATTTTCATAGCAAGGATACAAGGATGGTTCAATATACGCAAATTAATACATGTGGTTCATCACATAAGCAGAAATGAAAACAAAGACTGTGTGATCAGCTCAAAGAATGCAGATAAAATTCAGCATCTTTTCAAGATAAAAACCCTTAACAAATTAGGAATAGTAAGAACATAACTCACAATTATAAAAGCCATATATGATATACCCTACCCACAAATAACACCATACTAAATTCAGAAAAGCAGAAGCTGAAGCCATTCCTTATATGAACCTGAGTAAGACAAGTGCTTCCACTGTCATCACGTCTATTCAGCAATACAGGGAGACCTAGTGACAGCAATAAGGCAAGAGAAAGTAATAAAGGACACTTTAATTGGGAAAGAGGACATCAAATTGTCCAGGTTTGTTGACACTATAATCTTATATGGATAAAACTCCATAAAGACTCCAAGAAAAGACTCCTAGAATTGAAAAAATAAATTCAGCCAAGTCTCGGGTAACAAAATCAATGCACCCAAATCACTAGCATTTCTATAAACTATTAACAGGCATGATGACAGTCAAATCAAGGACTCAATACCATATACAATAGCAGCAAGAAAAATAAAATACATCGGGATATTTAATCAAGGAGGTGAAAGATACAGCCAAGGAGAACAGCAAAATATGGTAAAAGAAATAGTAGAAAATACCCTATAGAAGAGTCAACATCTTTAAAATATCCATACTCTCCAAAATGATTTACAGCTTCAATTCAATTCCCACCAAAATAACAATATCATAGTTTATAGATGTAGAAAAAAAAATCTCAAACTTCATTAAGAACCAAAATACAACCCAAACAGTTGCAGCAATGTTATGCGGTATTACATTACCTGACATCAAATTATACAAGAACCCTAGAGTAACCAGAATGGCATATTACTGGCAGAAAGTAGAGATACATGGAGTAGCATAGGAACCTAGGACGAAAACCACATAGATAAGGCTAACTGATTTTTGACAAAGTAGAGAAAAATACACACTGGAAAAGGATGCCTTATTTAATAAATGGTGCTGGGAAAATGTAGGTGGACATATGGGTACTTAAGGGAAGAGTCACATCTTGATGTGCTTGCATTGCTAGAAATAATGATTTAATAAGCTTAAAATCAATATTCAATTGTTTATGATAAGTTGGTTAGGAATGGAATTAAGAAAATGATTGCAGATGATGGGCAAAAGGGAACAGAAACAGGAGAGAAGTGGATCAGAGAAACCCAAAATCTCTTGCAAAGTGACAGCCTGAAAGTCTGGTGTTCTTCAAACAGGAACTTCCAGGGCTTCAGTTTTCCCCCAGCACAACTCGGCTTGCAAGTCACTGAGCACTGAGAAACCGGGCTCACGCCGGTGGGGCTGCCATCTCAGGGACAGGGAGTGCATTTTGGGAGCTGGTGAGGGGATGCAGAATGCGCTGGAGACAGGAAGAGCATGTAAACCTTGTTAAGAGAGATAAGGTCTCTCAGGAAAAGATAAGGAAAAAAATATCTGTATGTCAGTATGGCCAGAAGCGCCAGCTTGTCTGAGCACAAGGCTTCCTGGGGGTTAGTTGCTACTCTTGAGATTTGTGTGTGTGATCTGATTGGGGTCTGCTTTGACTTCCTGCTCCTGGACCGTGTTCTCTATCCCATGGTCTGTTTGTGTCAAGATCATAAATAACTTAGAGTAATAATAGTAAGAGGTAAATCAGTCTAATTAAGGTAGTTACTTAAAGAAATAGTTTGGTTAGAAAATGCAAGCCCAGCAAAAACCATGACATAAGGGTTTAGACTTCCCTTGTTAGATTGATGATTAAAATAGTGATGCATGTAATAAGAATGGAGCTAGTCTGCAGCTAGGGGCTGCCACTGGTCCTCACACTTGAAGATGGACCTATCTTTGACTCAGCTCTTTAAAAAAATTCTGCTTTGCGTCTTGATGCTTCCTTTCCCCTCATCCTCTCCTCTCCGCCACTCACTGGGAAAGAACTTGTGGTATAGTCTGGGGCTGGTCCCCAACAGGAAAATAGGTCCTCTGCATGGCCATATGCAGAAGAATGAAACAGGAACCTTGTCTCTTGCCACATGCAATTAATTAAAGGTAGATTAAGGTCTTAAATCTTAAAGCATAAAATCACAAAAACTCAAGAAGAAAGCATAAGAAAATCTCTACTGGATAAGGCCCTAGAAAGGAATGTCTTATTAAGACCCCAAAGGCAAACACAGTTACAACAAAAATAAATAAATGGGACTGAATTAAATTAAAAAGCTTCTGTACAGGAAAGGAAATGATCAAGAGAATAAATAGACAACCTACAGAAAGGGAGAAAATATATGTATTTGCCAATTATATATCCAAGCATGATTAATATCTAAAATCTATAAAGAATTCAACTAAATCAGCAAGAAGAAAACAACTCCATCAATAAGTTGGCAAAAGACATGAGCAGAAAGTTTTCAAAAGAAGATAGACTAATTACCAACAAACACGAAACAATACTCAACATCACTCATCATCAGGGAAATGCACAGTAAAACCAGAATGAGATACTACCTTACTCCTGTCAAAATAGCCATTATTAAAAATCAATAAACAACATTCTATGAAAAAGTAATGCTCTTACAACATTGGCCAGACTGCAAATTTGTATACCTTCTGTGGAAAACTGTGCAGATTTCTCAAAAACTAAATGTAGACCTTCAGAAGTCCCATTACTAGACATCTACCCAAAGGAAAAGAAGCCATTTTACAATATAGACACCCACACTCAAATGTTTATTGCATCACAATTCACAATTAACAAAGATACAGATACAACTTAAGTGTCCATCAATTGAAGAGTGAACAATGAAAAGGTAGGGTATTTATGTTCCATGGAGCACTACGCAGCCATAAAGATGAATAAGGTAATGTCATTTGCAACAACCTGGGTGGAAGTGTAGACCATTATCTTAAGTGAAATATCACAGAAATAGAAAAACAAACACCACATGCTGTCACTAAGTGAGAAATGAATAAATGAGCTCAAAGAGGTGTTAAGGACATTAAAAACCAGAAAGGGGGCACAGTGCAGGGGATGAGGCATAAAACGTTATCTAACAGCTACAACAAACATCTTCTGGTGACAGAAAGACTTAATGTCCTGACTTCGGCAAGATACAATTCATCCATGTATCACCAAACACACTTGTGTCCTCTTAATATTTTGAGATATAAATAAATAAATAAATGCACTGAAGTAGCTGTGTTATATGACTTTCAGTGACACATTATCTGTATAAACTTTCCCTAGTGGAAAGAAAAAGAGCTTAAAATCTTCTTTACTACTCTGTTAATTTGGAGTCTGTGGTGATGCCACTTGGGCTGGGCTTTTTGAGGTATGAAAAAAATGTCTTACCAAATAACATTCATATTGAATACAGATAACACAAGGGCTTTTAAAAGGAAGATTTACTTGTTTTTTGTAAATATATACCTATAATAAAAAAATTATAGAAATAAAATTCATAATCTAAACTCTGATATTTAGGTCAAAACACTTAGCAGAGGTCCAAATTAATAGGAAATTATTGAGATTTTGCATAAAGAACAGGTAAATGCCTCTTGCTTAAAATATTTTCCTATCTCCTATTTACAGTAGTTTTTATAATTTTCTGTTGGGGTCTGCTAAGACCTGTGGAACTGCCGTGACCAACTGAAGAAATGTAAGTTTAGGAATAACAATAAACAAAGACACGAGACACAGAATGAAATTTTCAAAGGTAGGAGCTCAGGGGACCACCGCCCGTTTGTGGGCTCTAGCGAGTGGCCCTAGGGTCTGTTCCACTCAGCTGTTACTGAAATCTATATGCCCAGGTGGTGAGCTGAGGGAGGGAACAAAGACATCAACAGTTTCTCTGAGTGAGAATATCAGCTCCTGTTGCTATTATTATTAACTTTAAGGATTTGAGCAGTTTTGAAGAATCTGAAAGTTGGGACTTGTGTGGGGGAAGCCTCCTCTCTGGAGTCACACACACAGATTCCTAGGGAGGTGTTAAGCTCCGCTAGTTCACTGTGGAGTAATATGCTGCTGGCGTTAATCTCCTCTGAGGAATCAGTGGGAGAGAGGCATTTTCCTCTCATCACCACCACAGAAGATTTTCCTCTGCCTCTGTGATAAGGGATGTAAGCCCTCCTGCCCATATCTCAGGGCTCAAGCTGTTCCTTTGGTCTCTGTCCCAGCCAAATGCAAATCTCCACAATGGGTTTCTGCTTTGTCTGTTTAATGGGCAGGAAATGACCTAGAAGATGTATCTATTCCAGATCTTACCATAATCTCTTCCATGGCCATTACCTTCCTCAGAGTGTTCATAGACTCAGCAGGGTATTGGTGTAAGCTGTATCCCCAATAGGCCAGAGTTTCAGGAAAGGCCAGAAACTTGTTCAGATAAGAAATTTGGCAATGGCTGGCTTAAAGGTAAATTAGCTGACTTTTCTTTGTTCTGACTTCTTCAGCTTACTTTTTAATTTTCCCTTTTTCTGGGGGTGCCCTCCCTTGGCAAAAATGGGGTCTTTGGTCCCCATCTGCCTTCAATTCTCTTTCACATTCTTTTTTCTGTCTTTTTGTTGTTGTTGAGTTTCCATCTCACAAAATACCTGCATTGTAGGTGTAACTGCCTTTCTTCTTTAGAAAAAGTAGACGGTATCACATACCTATTTACGTCTCTATTTCTCCTGGTTTCCATTTGTGTTTATCTAGCTTGATTTACTTTTATCGAGGTGCTTTATCCTTGAAATTGACTGTTCAAGCTTACCAAAGGAAAACATTTTCCTGACTTCATGCTCCCATGTTGTTGTTAGAGACAAATTTTATTTTAGATACAGAAAGGGCAGCCTCGCTCCATTGAAGACGTCTGACTCAGGAGGTCAAAAAGAATCAATCAATCTCATCTCAAATAAATAAAAGGAATGCAATTTTAATCTAGTTTGAATTTTGCATTGTTTTTAGCGAGAGATATAAAATATTCTAATCACTGATATTTAAAATTGTGAAGGAAATTAATATGACAAGAAATAAAATACATTCTAATTCTAAATCTATACCACGTCAAGCTATGAAATGAGGTTAAACCAGTAAAAGAGAGAAATAAGAAAAGCAGAGAAAGAAACCTAACTTAGCTGCAGGGTTTAATCAATCCCTGAAATCAGAACTGGGACATTTACATAAATACATGCAATCTTCAACATTCAGGGGAAAAATTCAAGAAAGCCTTCACATGATTTCTTAAGAAAAGTTTTAAAATCCCAAATGAAGCCAAAAATATATAGCTTTTTTTTTTTAATCTTCCTTTGTCCTCATTCATTAGAGAGATAAGTCCTGCTTTCCAGCTCTGGTAGATGGAGAATATATTTTCTGAAATTTCATGAGATTCTATTTGCATGGATTAACAGTACCATCCCGTGTGCTTCTGGGTTTGAATATTGCTTCTAATGACCTTTAAACATGCTACACGAATAGGACCTACATGACATCAGGCTGTTAGAGAGGATCTCTGTGCAAAATGTCAATGTTTGCTTTGGTATTATCTTTATTTGTCACCAGGTTGGATTTTAGGCTCCTTATTTCTGGTGTTTATTACACTCTATTCTTTTTCCCAGTTCACTTGCTTTATTGCTGATGTGCACTCCTGCAGACTTGGGCGCATACGTGTGCCCTAAGGCAGGCAGATACATGGTGCCAGGGCAACAGGAACACACATGTCATGCACTGAACAGAGAGGAATAGTAAAAAATGCTCCGTTTAAAAGCACAGAATGGGGGCGGTGCCTGTGGCTCAAAGGAGTAAGATAATGGCCCCATATGCCAGAGGTGGTGGGTTCAAACCCAGTCCTGGCCAAAACTGCAAAAATAAAAAAAAGCACAGAATGATTATGTGCTCTAGAAATATAAATGTTCGCTGAGGTAATTGGGTCTTAAAAAAAAAACCAAAAAAACACCTTTAGTAGGTCAAATAGGCCATTTGATTTTTAGGCAGGAGTCTAAATAGTAGAGAATTACCCTAAGAAGCACTAAATTGCTATGCATAAGTGAGTGTGCTTCTGTTACCGGCTAAGGGTAAAGAAGTGCAGGTCTAACCCCGGTGAGAATTCATGAAAAACATACCAAACTGAAAGTGCTAAGATAATGATGGCCAGCTGGGGACAATGAGAATCCATTTAAAGGCTCTCCTTGTTTTTCTATTTTTTTTTTTTTGGACAGTGTCTTGGTCTGTTGCCCAGGCTAGACTGCTGTGCCATCATCCTAACTCATGGCAACTCAAACTCCTCCTGCCTCAGCCTTCTGAGTAGCTGCGACTAAAGGTGCTCACCACCAGGCCCACTAATTTTTCTAGTTGTAGTACAGACGAGGTTTTGCTCTTGCTCAGGCTGGTCTCCAACTTCCGAGCTCAAGGGATCCGCCTGCCTTCTCCTGTCTATCCCTTCCCACAGTTCTGGAAACCTTCCATCTGGCCCACCTCTTTGCCTTAGGTTAAACTGCTTTGGAGAAATTATGCAAAGAGAGTATGTCTAATAATCCACAGCATAAGATGGCTCGGGGCCCATGTAAACATTACAAAAATTATAAAAATAAGTAATTGCAAAATAACATATTAATATGCATAATATATACATGAACATGAGAAAAGATCAAGAATTCCCAAGGCAGACTTCTTTAAATAAACAAAACAATCTGATACAAGGAAACAAATGACAAAGTATCTTTCATCTTCAAACAAGGAGTAATGGACTTAAATTCTAATCACCAAAAAGCATGTATAAAATGTAGGTGTATACACAGAGAGGGAGAGAGAGAGGAGAGGAAAACTTTCTGAAGGCATGAATCTTTAAAACCTCTTCTCAAGATCATACAAGGGAATCTAACACATCTGTCATAAGATTGTCACATAACTTATTAAATGTTACTTTTGGACATGACCCAGATAAAAATATCTATTTTAATTACAATATTTTTAACTTCAGACAAATACTAATATGTGTGTGTTGAACAAATTACTTTTTCTTCCCCAAATAAACTGATATATTTAAAACACTGAATGCAAAACTATTTTTTAACAGAGTGCTTTGAAATTGCAGAATACCCTGAAATAAGAAACTTTTCAAAAAAGGATACTTGCTAAAGGAAAAGAGAAATCTCATAATTAAATTAGGCATTGGATATTAAATGGCTTTTGAGAGGGAAATACTAATTTCCAGGCCCTTATATCTTTGCATTGCTTTGTCAAGTTTTCTTTTTGACAGATAAGCTGAAAAGGATATCTACATAGAAACAGACATGCAAACAAAAGTGAAATAATTTGATGTTACTTTTCTTCTTCTTATTTATGCGGATGTTTGCTTACATCAAGAAGGAATGATATAGCAGGATCTTGAATAGGACAGCAGATCTACAGTCTTTATGCATGATACACAGCCTAGTATCTGGACAGATGCTACAATAGTAGTCATCCCTATTCTTACTGGAAATTAATCATATAATAAAACAAACAGTGGAAACGATTAAGGTAAAATACACAAGATGACATCTTTTATGCACTTTAAAATTTTTTTTTTTTTTTTTTGGTTTTTGGCTGGGGCTAGGTTTGAACCCGCCACCTCTGGCATATGGGACCAGCGCCCTACTCCTTGAGCCACAGGCGCCACCCTGCACTTTAAAATTTTAATTCATCAGAGACTGAAATCTTGCCCTTATCTGATGAAATCTTGTCATATAAATGATGTAAATAAGATTCTTATTTAAAGATTTGAAATCTTTAAATAAGATTTCAAATGTATTGCATTTTTTCTAGGTGCTATAGATACCAAAAAATCATACAAATTATATGTATTACATAATATATATTTATAAATATATATTATATATAATTATATATATATCTATATTCTTTTTTTATACTTATCCTTCATAAGTGAACACATCTGAGTTATTTTAAAGCTGGGAACTTATTGCAATAAAAATTTTGTCATCCATAAATCTTTTCTTTAATTCAGAAGTGTTGTTTCTAAGAGACTCCTAAAATAATTGATGAAATATGTTTCTGTTATACATGTGTTAAATATAAATCAGACAATTTTGATGACAATGATTTTCAAACTTAAAGATTTCTTGGAGATCATCTCACTAAGTCTTTCATCTGCATAGTAAATTTGGTAGAAGAGAAAGACATGTCACACAATTAAAATTGGCACCGCTAGAATTAGAATCCAGCGTTAGAATTAGAATCTATCCTACAAATTTGTAGTTCCCTGTTTTCCTGCAACTCCCAAGTGTATTCTTATTCAGAGTTAAGGTAAAAGCTGTGGGTGTGGTGCTCTATCTTTATTAACAAAACTGCAGCTTAAAAGTATGACTGAAGTTCAAATAACTCCTGAAATTATTTCATATTTGAAAATGAAATAATTAAATATGAAATAGATGAGAACTGAAAATGAAATAAATGTAAAACATGATCTTATTTCAAATAATTCATTCATTTATGCATGTACCAATCAGTACATTTTTGGAAATTATAATCATGACCCCTAAAAGGAAGGGCTTATACCCCCTTATAAGGGAGAAAGAGAGAGAGAGAAGGCCTCTACCCCTTATGTAAGAGTAGAAGGTCAAAATTGCTAAGTTCAGGGAAAAATACAAATTATAAGTTTAAAAGATTACACATAGCTGAAGATTTCAGGGGATACCTTGGAAAAAATGGCATTTGAGGAATGCCTTGGAGATGGTAACCAATGGGTTCAAAGAGATGACTTCAAGGATATTCATGGCAAAGGGAAAGAAATTACAAACAGCACCAACTTCCAAAGTGCCCAAGACAATGAACTGTTCACGTAGACTGGAACATGAAATATGGTCTTATGAAGGGCGGAGAACGTTGTTTGCCAGATTAGGATACTAAACTTTGAATCACAGGTCATGATTAGACATAGACAGTTTACAAACAGAAAGGGAACAATGACGGCAGTCACACCTCTGCTGGGAGGTGACTGCCTTTGGAGTTACTCCTTGGGTGAGAAGCTAAGGGGTCAAAGCTTTATCAGGTATACTTGGGAGTGAGAACATTTAAATATACACAAACAGAGAGAACTGAGTTGATAGTAGAGAAGATGGTTAAAGCTACTGGAACCCACTGCACTTTCACACCTACAACAGTTAGAAAATAATTGAACCTATTCCTACTCTTAAAAAAATGTTTACCTGACAGCAATGTTGTCAGTTAAAAAGAGAAGATCAGAAGTGGGGAAAATAATGGGAAATTCTTGCAGATGGTAAAAGGTCTTACTTTTGAAAACAGAAGTTGGAATGGAGAAGCAGGAATAGATTTCGAGAAGGTATTTGGAAATGAGACATAACATTTATGGAGTACCACTTATCTGTCAAACACTAGGCATAGTTTTCAGGAATCATCTGATCTAAACCTCAGAGAAATCCATGATTTAAGGAGATTTCTTTCCTCCAGGCAAATATAAAATTGAGTATTTAGAGAAATTGAGTAACAAAAGTAGAATTCAAAACAGGTCTTCAATTCAGCGTACAAAATCTTAATTTTCAAATGCATGATGGGAAAGAGAGAATGACCCTGAGCTTGGTAACCGTGAGAGATCCTGGGATAGGGAATTCAAATGGAAAAAAATAATAATTAAGGAGGATCACTGTAAGTTTTATTTTAGTCACAGTTGACGTTAGCATCAGTCATCTGGAAACTAAATTGACATTTTACAGAAGCTCGATGAATGTCTCAGATACAAATTTGGGAACTGCATAGCAGTGATATTTTAAGTCATTTTATTGCAAGTGAGAGAGGGTAGGGTAAGGGAAAAGTAGGATCAAAATCTGACTTACAAATAAAAAAAATAAAGAGCAATCAAAACATGAGTAGAAGGTAAAAACAGGACTAGCATATGCAGTATTATGAAAAACAAGGAAGAAAAATGCATTAACAGCAGTGAGTGTTCATTCAAGAAATATTCCCTCTGCTTGGAGACAAAAGAAACACAGACAGGCTCATGGCTAGACAGAGACAGGTATGTAGATAGGAAGGCAGACATCGTGGCATTCACCTATCTCTAAATATTTCCAGCATCTCCATCTATATCTGTGTACATATATCATTAATCGATCCGTTGACAAATTGTACCTTAGGGTTTCAAGTGAGCACTTAAAGTGAAAACATCACATACTCAAATCACTTACATTTTTAGCTCAGCTATAAAACACTATACTCATCATTTTGTGTTGTATACAAGACACTTATTTTGTGCTTACAAACATATATCATCAATCATTAGAGGAACTAGAAAAATCATCACAGTGATAGGCACAAAAAACTAAGAATACTGGATGAACATCAGATTATTTCTGCTATTTTATCCATAAATTTCAATGTAAATAATTAAAATGGCAAGGATGAATACTTCCGATTTTTCTTAAATACTTTTCAATTCCCCACTTCTTTTAAAATATCTTCCTCCCATGATTAATTTTATTATTATATTCCTTTTAAATTAAAAAATGCTATTCAAGCTAAGTAATCCTTATCAATGAAGACATTTTAAAACTTCTATTTCATTGATTAAGAGGCAAGATTAAAGAAAAAAATCCACTTCCTAATTTTCTTTTTTTTTTTTTTTTTTTTTTTTCCTAATTTTCAAGAAAAGTTTGACTAGTTACTCTTTGAAAATAGTTTTGTGTAAAGGATCAAGAACAATTTCAAATCCACCAAGTGTAAAATCAAGGGAGAGTTTCTTTTAGTTTTACAAGGCCTGGTCAGCTTAAGGTCTGAGGTTTCCTTTAGAAGAACTTTCGCTTTTGCTTACTACAATTTTTAAGGCTTCAAGGAAATATTCATTTGCTAGAAGAAAGGAACTCATAAGGCAGATCAAAATCATCTGATGGAATGGCATGAAATTTAACTATTCACTGACAAACTATGACACAAAGCCAAAGACCCACAAAGAAAGAACATAGGCACAGCAGTCCACCGAAAATGAACTGAATCCTAAGTTTATTTAAAAAAAAAAAAGATATGTTGGAAATATGTTTGTTTAATACACACAACTATAATTATTATGATCAAATTAAAAAAATACAAGAGTCAAGGAATTGCTAAGACAGTTTAACATGGCAGATGCAGGGAGTGGGTGAAATTGAAGGGATAAAAAGCCTTTTCCTTGCTGCTTAAGCATCTGATCTTTTTTCAAAGTTCTAGCTCTGATTTCCTGGTAACCTGACAAGAGAAGAATGTCAACTATGATTTTAGGTGACATTTCTTATTAAATTGCTTTTGTATTGAGAGAAATGTTAATACCTGTTAGAAAGCCATAGTTTTCAGCTTAAAACAGTGACTCTTGTGACATGTCCTCTGGAAGGGCCCTGGAAATTATGCCTATATTTTTGTTGTAAGGGACATTGGCTCCTGTAGGGCAGAGGATTCTGTCAGCATTCCCATCCCCAAATTACATAGCACCTGTTCCCTTGTATTTGAGTTCTTATCTAGGCAGTGATTCTTAACCTGAGCTGATTTTGCCAGTCAGGGGACATTTGATAGTGTCTGGAGACACCTTTTATTATTATGACATGGGGGAAGGGGAAAGCTACTGGCATCTAAATATTATAATAGACCAGGGATGCTTCCACATACCCTAAAATTCACAGGCTAAACTTCTTCACATACACAAAAAATTACATTTCAGGCAGGAAAATTTTGTGTGGGAAATTTGTCTTACGCATTTGAGATATTTTGTAGTATCTGGCCTCTACTCACTAGGTGTCAGTAGCTGCCCCTTTCCCCCAATCATGAAAATAAAAACTGTTTTTGGACGTTTTTTTTTTTTTGTAGAGACAGAGTCTCACTTTACCACCCTTGGTAGAGTGCTGTGGCGTCTCCTGCCTCAGCCTCCTGAGCAGCTGGGACTACAGGCGCCCGCCACAACGCCCGGCTATTTTTTGGTTGCAGTTCAGCCAGGGCTGGGTTTGAACCCACCACCCTTGGTATATGGGGCCGGCGCCCTACTCACTGAGCCACAGGCTCAGGGTCTGGGGAGCAGAAGGGCCTGCTGCCAAGCAATGGTTACTGTATTTATGCCCTTGTGTGTGCACTTAATGGCAGATGCGCCTATAGTAGTCCTATGAGTTTGAAAGTACAATAGAACCTCTGTAAGCTGACCACCGAGGGACTGGAACAAACTGGCCAACATAAGGGACTTCCATTGAGTACATGTGGTGCGTGTCTGGTCTATAAAAATCAAATCAGGTCAACTTAAGGAGGTGGTCAAGTAGAGAGGTGGTCAACTATGGAGGTTCTGCTGTAGTTGAATCTAAGACTCTCGCTGGATTATACAATAGAAAGTTTACCACAAAGCAAAAGTGATTAATAACATAACCCAGTGCAATATAACATGAAAACCATCTGTGGCTGATGCTAACATTAAAATGTGATATTACATCAAACAATGGACAATCAATAATATCAAACCAATAGCAATATATCAGCTAAAATTCTATGAGAACAATTTTGGTGGTAAATTAAATACTGGTAAATGTGTGCCTCTTGCTGGAGGACTAGGAAGTCACGTCTTTCACAATACTGCCTTTGATTTCTCACCTACTGGCTTTATCATGCACTGATAAAAGTACCTTTCTGGTATTCACTTCCTTACATTGTTTCCTACATTTTGAAGTGGTTAAGTATCTTTCTCAACCAAAGAGCCATCTTTGTGTACTTTTTACTTCCTCCTGCACTAAACATATTATTGATGGTTTATTTAAAATACATTGATAATGTCATGGGTATATTCCTATCACATATTATTGTTCACCTTTATGTGTTATTTATTTTAATAATCTATTATTGCCACTTTTCGTTTTATGGGAAAAGATCACAGTATATGTGAAATGCTTAAATTCTATATTTACGAAGAATAGATTTATTTTTTAAAGAAAGATAAATTCCTCTTAACTAAGAAAGATTACAAAAGCACAGAATTTTTATAGTTACACATATTTAAATATGTGTACATGTTCACTTTTCTAACAAGAGACTATGTTTCCACAAAGCAAATAAGTGATGAAGGAGAGCAGAAAAAGTCCCAGGAAAAGAGCCATGTACATTTTTTTTTATTTAAGTCACATTTAACATAATCACATATCTAAAGGGTTTCAAGAGGGAAAATACCCTTGATGTACTATGGAAATAATATGATCATTCCCTTGAATTCATTTTTACACAATTAGGATAGGTTGGACAGCAGTACCTAGATGGCTATGTCATTAAAAATAAGTCTTGGCTGTGTTGAGCTTTACTTTTAATCATTCTGTTAAACTAGCTGATGCCTATCCTTATTATTTTTTTGCATAGACACTGAACATAAAACATTCAATAGATAATCTTGTTCTAAACATCAAATTATAGTTGTACCTACCTTAAAGTGACAGCAGAATTGAATATAGAAAAATAAATTATATACTTATTTACATGAGCTATATACTTGATGAACTGATTCTCTTTCTAGGTAATGTGTAGCCAATTGCTCTATCTAAATATATTATTGTCCATGCTCTGCACTAAGTCCTTAAAAGAAGGAGAGCTTCTTTCTATTTTCTTGGCCAGTTTTCATAGATGGTTATCTACCTCCTGGGTGGTTATCCACCTCTTATCCACCTCTTGAATGATTATCTATCTTCGGGGTAGTTACCCACCTCTTAGATGGTTATCAATCTCTTGAGTGATATCCAAGTGGACCCCCCTTGGCTGGTTATCCACCTCTTAGGTGGTTATCTACCTCTTGGCTGGTTATCTACCCCTTGGGCAGTTATCTACCTCTTGGGTAGTTACCTAACCCTTGGCTGGTTATCCACCTCTTAGGTGGTTATCTACCTCTTGGGTGTTTATCTGCCCCTTGGGTGGTTATCTACCATGCTACGTTCTCTGAAGTGTGAAGAAACAGAGAGAAAGAAAAATGCTTAGGATGGCAGGAGTACTTCAGTTAAAGTAAAATTGTCTTAAAAACTTTGTGGAAAATGTACATTAGGGAAGTTCGATTTTCAAATATTCAGGAGTAACGTAAATCTATGGGGAAATGAAGTAAGATACACATATCTGTTTACTTGAAATCATGATCTAAGCCACTTACTTTGTACAGAGCAAACTGGATACTATCTTAAGTAAACATATTCCTCTTTTAAAAGAGGAGATCTTAACTACAGGGAGGAGGGAAAGGGTAGAATAGAAGAAAAGAAAAATATTGATGGTTAAGAAACATTAACATTGCCTAAAGTTTCAGCTGATTAATGTTTCTAATAACTATGCAAACAACAAAAGAACTATAATGACCATTTAGTTAAAATAAGGAAATGCTACATTATAAATTCTGAGTTCCATTTAATAATTATTAATGTTAAAATATGACAAATGCTTAACTAAAGGCTTTCCCAAACCTGCATTCTAGTAGAATATATTACAAAGTCTCCCAGTGATATTATAAAATTATTTCTTACCAACTAAAATGTGGATTCCTTTTATATCAACATCTACTTTCCTCTCATTCCGTCCACTCCCTAATCCATGACAAGCAATACACCTTCTCCACTTCTATAATTGTATAATTTCAAGAGTGCATATATTGGCTCAGCGCCCGTAGTACAGTGGTTACGGCACCGGTCACGTACACCGAGGGTGGTGGGTTTGAAACCGCCCGGGCCACCTAAGCAACAACAACAACAACAAATAGCTGGGTGTTGTGGTGGGTGCCTGTAGTCCCAGCTACTTGGGAGGTTGATGCAAGAGAATTGCTTAAGCCCGAGAGTTGGAGGTTGCTGTGAGCTGTGACACCACAGCATTCTACCTAGAGTGACATAGTGAGACTCTGTCTCAAAAAAAAAAAAAAGAAAAAAGAATGCATATAAATAATCTAATACAATCTGACAATATGTGACCTTTTAGGACTGGTGTTTTCCACTCAGCCTATCCTCTGGAGACTAGTCTAGGTTGCTGCCTATATGAATAGTTCATTCTCTTTTATTCCTGAGTAGGATTCCATTGCGCGGATGGACCACAGCTTGTTTAACTGTTCACCCATTTTAGGACATCGGGGGTGTTTCCAGTTAAGAAACAAAGCTATTTTGAACAAAAGCTTCTGTGAACCTGTGTACAGGTTCTCTGTGGACTTAAGTCTTCATTTATCTGGATTAAGTGCTTAGGATTGCAATTGGTGAGTTATAATAGTATTTGCATGTTTAGTGTTTTAAAGAAACATCCCAAATTTTGTCCAGAGTGGCTGCATCATTTTACATTTCTACCCACAACGTATCCACTTTCACCAAATCTCCTTGAGCGTGTATTGTTATCACTAGGTTTAGCCATTCTGATAGACACAGTGAGATCTCATTGTGTTGTTAATTTGTGTTTCCCTAATATTAATGACGGTGAACACATTTCCATCGGCCTGTTGGCCATTTTTACACCATCCTTGGTGAAATTCCTCTTCATCTCTTTTGCCCTTTGACTTGTTTTTTTTTGTATCCAGCTGAGGATAAAGCTTTCTGAGGATTTCATTAAAGTTGCAAAATAGAATTTCTTTTACTTTTTAATTTTGTTATTTTATTTCTAACTTTAATATGAAAAAGCAGTTACTATTTAGCAGTTACTATTTTAACTGCTTTGAGATTTTTATTTCAGTTTAAGTGGAATTAAATGACCTTTAATACCATAAAGGTCATGTGCAATTTAATATAGCCAACTACTGCAACCCTTCTTCTTCCTAGCAACCCAAGGGAGAAGATACTGTTATTATCAACCCTATGAAGAAGCTATTGTTATATTATGTTGAATGAAGAAATCAAGGACGCAGAGGCATTCAATAACAAGCAGCGGAGCTGGGATTTAAATCCAGTCAGTAGTTGTTACAAACTTCACAAAGCACCAGTAACAGAGCTGACAGAAGTCAGAGGCAGTGTGGGGGCAGGGACAGAGCGGAAACAAAGTGTGTCTGAGATGAGCACCAATATATATTGTCTGTAACTAATGGATCTGGAAATAAAGATCATGCACATTATTTAAAGTTATGGAGGAAACCACTAAATCATTTTAAAAATTATAATATAATGAATACACTTTTGGGAAAAATCAGAAGTAGTTAAAGGAGGTAGCATAACTATGCTAAATCTTTCATCTCTCTTTGTAGAGAGTCGATCAACGCTGTCTAAAGCTAATCATCGGAAAAACTCAAAATGTGAAAGAATGAAAAGCAGTCATCTCTGGACTGGAACCCAGCAGATAAACAGGAAACATTTTCTTCTATACGGTTCAATTTCTTAGAAAGTGAATGCAGTTATTATCTCTATAATAACAACAGGAGACTTGAAAGTATCCCAGGTGATTCTGATGCGGCCAGGTTTGCTAGTCCCTGAGCTAAATTACATTCAGCATTCTTGGGCATCTTCAGAGACAGGTGAGGATGAATAGTTTAGCAGACTGAGCCTTGGCTGTTTCTGCTTGTGGTATCCTTAACTTCTAAGTCACCCTCGGATGCTGTTTTTAATTTTATAATCTGTTTTCATCCTCAACTCCCTTCCATTGTGCAAACTATCCTCCTTCAAATAAAACATAAGGAAATTGGTAGAATATTAGCCTTGCTGATAGGGTCAAGGATAGGGAACTGATTAATTTCCAAATTCCAAATTCAAGCTTCTGACAGGATAAAAATAGATCTCTCTCTGGTTAATAGATGCTCAGAAAGTGGCATTTTGCATTGAAAAATGTTATGCGTGCACATGGTTGCAAAAGTCAAATAGCATAAAAGGGTATACAGTGGAAAGTAAACCTCCCTGAACTGCAGACTCCATGTGCTATTAAGCACTGTTTATTTTTTAAAATGTAACTTTACAAATAATGCACACACACACAAAGGGTTGCAGACTCTCTTATTTCTTCTTTTTTCATATAATACTATTTTTTGGAGATTGTTCCAAACCTTCACCTGTATCTACTTCATTTTTTTTAACAATAGTGTGATAGCCTCTTTATGGGTATACATGGTATAGTTAACCAGTCTCTCATTAATGGGCATTTTTATTACTATATTTTTGTACTTATCATTACAAATAATGCCATAGTGACAACCTGTCCACATAAAGCTTTACACCCACTTTTATTTCAACAGAATAGATTCAGAGACAAAAAGGAGCATTTAATCTCTCTCTTTATATATCTGTATATGCATCTTTCTACAGCAGCACGACCTATTTCTCTGTAATATTCTTCACATGGCACCTAAATGGGCCAAAACTTTTTTTTTTTTTTTTTTTGAGACAGAGTCTCACTTTGTCCTCCTGGGTAGAGTGCTGTTGTGTCATAGCTCACAGCAACCCCAAACTCTCAGGCTCAAGCGATTCTCTTGCCTCAGTCTCCCAAGTAGCTGGGACTACAGGTACCTGTCACTATGCCCGGCTATTTTTTGTTGCAGTTGTCATTGTTGTTTAGCTGGCCCGGCCGGGTTCGAACCCGCCACTCACGTTGTACGAGGCTGGTGCAGTAACCAAGGGGTCTCCTCTGACTGGGCAGTCAGTTGTTCATTTGCAAAACAAGCAGCAGGAGTGAAGATCAGCTAGACACTGGCTCTTCTCTGGCCTATGACCCGCTCCGTGATCTAAAAAGCCTTTTGTAGTTCAGTTCTCCTGTGTTTCAAGTTCCCACCCCAGTCACATTTGCCAATGGGAACTTGCCAATTCTCTGTTGCATTGATCCCTTCCCTTCTGAGTTGCCTTCCAGAAATGGTGGCCCCTCCTTGCAGTAACAAAATAATCCCAAGTCCTTACACGACCCAATTGTTTAGGGAAGTCATGGTAAGCTCATCCACAACAAATCTTGCACTGAGGGACCTCCTCCCCACCACCAGTGCACAGAGACTGAAGGACAGATGGCCAGAATGACCGCGCAGCCCCCCACCCCTCCCTGCTGGGACAGGCTGACCTCCCGCCTCTGACCCTGCCAGGTACAAGCCAGCCCCCTGCCTCCCTCAGCAGGCACCCCACCTAATTGGGGACCGACGCTCCGTCACGTCACGCATTATTCA
The DNA here is from genome assembly GCF_027406575.1 of Nycticebus coucang. Lineage (NCBI taxonomy): Eukaryota > Metazoa > Chordata > Mammalia > Primates > Lorisidae > Nycticebus > Nycticebus coucang. Next base: position 9,607,834 of record NC_069785.1, on the reverse strand, counting down.
TTTCTCCCTAGAAAACCTTAACCCTGTCCGTGGTGGCAGATGCAGATCCGAGCCAGTCCGTCCACCTCCCAGCTGTGTTCTCTGCAATAAATCACCTTTCTCCCTTGACAACCCTCCTCTCAGTAATTGGCCTCCTGTGCTACAAGTAACTGAGCCTGGAGAGGAGGGGAACCCAAAACTCTTCACTGGGGTTCGTTGACAGGTCTCCAGCCCCAGTGCCCTCAGACTTCATCTGCAACATCAGCTTTTCCCTGGGTCTCCAGCCGGCCAGCCTGTCATGCAGATTTGAAATTTCCAGCCCCATAATCATGTGGGTCATTTCCTTAAAATACAGCTCTCTAGTTCATATATGTATGCACACATGTATAAACACACATATGTATGTGTATTTACACACAAACGTATAGACCCACACACACTCTCTCACTTGAGCCACAAATTCTTACTGCTCCATTTTTAACACAACATTAGCTAAGAATAAATCTTATTTGAAGATTTAGAACATTAAACCAAATGGACTGTCCCTTTATTTATATAAAATGAAAGTGTATGTACTATTTATAGTTAGGTTTAGACAACCTAACCTGCACTCAGCAAAGTCCCACACAAGAGGGCTGTCCAGAAAGTATCCAGCCGTGTAATGACCAATGCTGTTAACAATGGCTGGACACGCTCTACAGTTCCTTCTGTGCTCCTTCAGTCTGTTGATTGGTTATTTTTTAATTGGTTACAAGTAAAACCAAAAAAGAAAAAAGTGTCATGGAGATACACACGTAATGGATTTTTTTCTATGTGACTTATTATTGCCACCTCTTTTTCATTCTTTTATATCCTAAAACAGGAAAAAATATGTATACATATGTGTGTGCCTGTGTGTAAAATAGGAAGTTCTGGAATTTGCCAATGAGCACGTTGAGAAAGAAATCATAAACTATAGAGTGAAAATCCAAGGTGTTTTTCTAAGAGTTAGAACAGTTTAACACCTTCTCCCTCCATATACTTGGCCATTTTGGGGTCTTAAACTATATACAACAAATCCTTAGACATCACTGAAATCTATACAATAAAAACAGGTGTGGATTCCGTTTGTTATTGAAATTTCTATTTACTCAAAAAACTTAATGAATAGATATAGGGTAATATATATTCTTCAGGGAATACAAAACTTATAAAGTATACTTTATTAGCTGTAAAGATGAAGGTAATTGCTGAGCATGCTCTGAACCCACACTACACGTGCAGATACGTGATGTATGGATGAAATAACCTCAGCACTCTAGAGTCTAATTTCTTACACATAGCATAGCTATCCCTGTTGAGTAAACAATATGTTAGTTCTATATTTTAGATAAACTCTCAATGTTACAATGGTTATTATTTTTAAAATATTACCAGGATTCCTGCATTACTAGTTTTGCAGAAATAAGCCTGAGACAGTCACGTAAGCTGGATCTGCCAACAGACAGCATATGCCTGAAAAATGAGCCTCTGCTTTATTCAGGAGTTGTTCCCAGTTATTTGTACCTAGTAAATACTCAGGAATATAACATGATTCTTCAGAAGAGTTGGGAATATATGGGAGGGAGTTCCTTGAAAGGCAAGATAGGATGGTCACCTGGGGGTAGTAAGACTGCTGGAACCCAGCTGCCCTGGGTCAGGCAGGGAAGCTCGTCCCTGAGAGGAAGCGGTGACAGATGATACCCCTGCACATCCCAAGGTGGCATTCCAGAGCACCAATAGATGCAGGCGGGATTTTGTTATTTTAAGGTTGGTGAACCTATTGGTGATTTCTACTCATTCATATCCCTGCTACACTAGAGATGATTGTGGCATTATTTATCATTTTCCACATTATAGTGTTGAATTCCAAAATCAATGTGCTGAATTTCATGTTTCCTGGGAACCAATTAAAAATCTGAGAAAAACACAAAATATGAAATTTAGGTGACCAAAAGAATTCTGAAGTATATTTTATGGAGACTGGAGATTCCGACTCTTGAAACTTTAACTTGAAGTTCCCTAGAGCCTCTGGATTATGTAGCTTTTGTTTGCACTGGAGCATCTCCAGAAAGGAGTGAGCAGGGAGAACTAACAGCACTGCTATTCAGGAACACTCGAGGTTTGTGGAAGAAGACACAGAGCCCCCTCCTTACCAGCATGACTGAAGGGGTCTAAATTCTATCACATTCCTCTGTGGCCACTAGCAGTTCTCTCTTACTTTTAGAAAGTTGAGGAGCATTTTCTCTTTATTGTGTTCCCCACAGGAACCTCACATCCATGCCATTCCTGCCAGGTGTAGAGGCCAGTGAGAAGAAGGACTTCTGACCTGTCGTACGGGATTTGATTATACAGAGAAACAACTGACAACCCATTTAATTACAAATCAGCTGAGTTAGTTGGCATTGGTTTCTAAATATCAGATTGCCTATTTATAGGGCCAATCACATCTCCCTAGCGTCTGAGTTTCCACAGAAGAGGCAAAGAGAATGGCCAAGCAGCACCCAGAGCCTCGCTTCCCACCCCCACTCCCACCTCACACATAAATGCATTGGTTGCTAGAAAGTTCCAAGCATCATATTTTCATATTTTAATTATTCTTTCGAATTTAAAATCAATTCATTCATTCTGCCAGCAACCTTAAGTCTAATGTAAAAATAGATACTTTGGACTAAATTCTATTTTCAATTTTTTGTTACCAGAGCATCACTGACGGAAACAACAAAGTTCACTGAAGTGCATAGCTTCATCTGATTCATCTGTTTTTTTTGAAGGATTTAGACCATATATTTAACAACTAGTACATCAGTTAAAATTTATAGCAGCACTACTAGCAACTGGACAGACTGTGTTTACTTTTCTTTTCATACGGCAATATTTTCACCATTGAGCAGCTCAATTTCTAGGGAATCCTCCAATAACCCAAGACTAACAACACTGTTACATTTTTAATAAGCCTTAAATTTATAGATTTATGTACTTTTAATACTAAAAGCAAACATAAAGCCCAGGATGTATGCAATTTTTTAATAGAACTGTAACTGTGATTTCAATAAAAATAGTTAAAAATGTATCTTAGGCACTCTCACAATTAAATAATTATTTGTTATTATAAGTCAGATAAAATTCCGCACCTATGATCTGCCTGACTTATCTCTATATTACTAGATAATTATGTAATCCACTATTGCACCTTCAGATAAGCAAGAAGCATTTCATTGATTACATCCCCACAATTTCAGCACAGGAACACACTGAAATAAGTAAATAATTTGAGCAAAGGGCATGCTATTGCCTGAAGCACAAACATGAACTGTGAAAACAGAAGTGTTATTATAACCTGAATTAGCAATTACTTCCCGTCTCTAATTTGTCTTATTACACATGGGCAGTTTTAAACCGTTAGGCTTGTTGATTTTTTGGCATTAACCAACCAGGTAACCCCATCTTAATCACTACACACACACACACACGTCCCCCCCAATACAACTCTTTTCTCTAATGTGTATAAGCTCAAGTAATAAGCAGATTTAGAGGAAAGTATAGTTTACATTGAGTAGTAATGACACAGAACTATTTCATCCGACACCCCATTCTAATCACCTTACTTTCGCGGTAGAATAACGGAATCCTTCCTTCCCTCATCCCCAAATGGAAACGCACAGAAAGGCAAGTTACTTACACTGGACAATGAGCTGCACCAAGGCTTCCCTGGGCTTCACGTTAAATCCGTTGTACTGGCTGGTCTGACATCTGTACATCCCTGACATTTCCCTAGACACGTTCACAATCCTCAGTGTTCCATCATAACTCTCCATTTGCATTGATCCATCGGGCATTGCCACTTCTTTATCCGCTCTAGACCAGAGAATGATGGGTTTAGGTTTCCCCGTGACTTGACATTGTAGTTCTATCGTGTCTCCTTCTCTGGTGACCAAAGGTGATTTTTCCTGTGGAACAGTCAGATTGGGTGGAACTTGAAATGGGAAAAAGAAAATTTTTCTAGGTTAGTATAAACGGGTAAAACATGATTCAGACACAGAACATCATAAGGAAACAATTTCTGCTGGTTGAAGAAATGTGACAATTCAGATCACAAAAAAGTAAATAAATAAATAAAGACCTTGGGAATAAATGAAATATACTTTCACTTAAGATAATTCTGAAATGCCTTCATCAAAGGCTCTTAAATGAGGGCTTCAAACATTAGCACAATCAGGAAGGAATTCAACTGAAAAGTGAATGGCCAACGTAATGACCCGTCTACTCAATGACCGACCTTATCAGGACCAACTGGGTCTTTAACACCTGTAATTCACAGAAAAGTGATCTAGCTTGCTGAGGGCAGCAGGCAGCTGTTCAGACTTAGCAGCTGAGGTAAGTGCAATTAGTGGAAAAGGGAAAACTGTTAATTTCAAACCACAAGTCTTGACTGGTTTAAAACAGTTGCAAAGTTGCTAATATTTCCAGTGTTTTCTGCCTCAAGGGAACAGAATGAAACAACTGAATACTATGTCCGGCTCTTTGGGACTCTTGATTGCTTGTGACATTTGAATTTCATATGATTTCACTTTAAAATGGACTGAAATCGTTGTAACTAGCTTGCCATGCTATTGTCACTATTTCTATAAATTAATTATCAATAAATTTTCAAATGTATTTCAACAAACATAGCATTTTCTCAAGAGAAGACAATTTCTTATGTTACTGAGAATATTTAGAAGAAATATCAACTTTACTGTAACTTACTTAACTGTGCTAAAATACATTTGTGTTTGGATTTTGGAAAAACACCAACTAATATGAAGGAAGTACTTCACAGTGGTTTTTTTGTATAAGTATTTCCACGTAATGTTGGAATTTTTTATGTTTTATAAAATTATTAATATATGTAAACTCAAATGGACTTATTCAGTAGAATATCTGTCAAAAAGACATGAGCTAAATAAAATGCTAAAAGCATGAATAACCAGAAACATGAATAATTCTATCCTTCTGATAAATATCCTATGTGCCTTTGGAAGAAGTATTCCAAATGAATGAAGAGGAAAAATTTTTATTTTCCCTTCTAGTATTACTAAGCTCTACTTTCAAGTATAAACTCAAAGATAATTAGATTATTTTTCAACCAATATTGAAAAGTAGTTTCTTTTATTACATAGAGAAAAAAATCTCAAGCCCAAGGTGATATGAGAATGATCTTGCTATGCAATATTTTCAACTTTTTCATTTAATTTCTTAATTTATTTGTTTTAAAAAAACTAGTTATATAATGCACAACATGCTGGAATTTAGAAAATTTGAAACACTAACCATCATGCTAAAGTAGATACACTAATATACATCATAGTGATACAGGGTTCCCCCACTCAAGGCTGGAGAGGGACCCCCCCATCTACCCATTATCTGGCCTAAGTAGGCTCAGAAATCAGTCCCTTCACAGACCCCACCTCTAGGCACAAACAGGCCCTTTGCAGGTTGCATTCTCTGGACAGAAACAAGCTCATAAAAAAGCAGACTGACCAGTATCTAATTCGGGCTGCTTCTCTGGAACAGGGAACATACCCTCCCACCCCTCCTGGTGCAGGGAAGTGTCTGGAGCAAGGACCACACAGTAATTGTGGACCAACTATGGTTGTTTTAAAATTTGCGCACAGACCCCTGGTGCCAAATGGTTGTCACATATTCCAGACACACGTTGCATCTCCCCTAACCCCCCATCCGCAGGATAGGAAAAACTATATAAACCTGTAGACAAAAGGCCCACATGGGCTTCCCACTTGGGTCCTGCCTCTGCTTGCCAGACGTTCTGTTACCCTCTTTCACGTATCTATCTATCAATAAAATCTGTTCTTTCACTTCCTCAGTGGTCTGTGGATTCATTCCTCAAATCTCTGAGACCAAGGACTCAGCAGAGAAAAATTCTGGCTACAATAGGAATTGACCTTAACAAAGTCTGTTTCAAAATTGCTGCCTTTTCATAACCTAGATGGAAGTAATTTGTTCTTGTATATGTAAACAATTAGATGATTTAGTCAAACAATCTGTCCTTTTTGAAGTAAAACACAAAGTCATGATGCAATTCTAAGCAGCACCTTGTGACGACAGGACTGGGATGGAGCTCTGATGTTTATTCACCCACCATCAGGACCAGCGCAGAGGCGCGGCAATGACCTCGACATTTAACCTACTTATTACACCCCTCCTGCATGTCAGGTACAAGCAGGGATTTTACATTCTCATTGAATTTTCTTGATAATCCTTAGGACCAAATGTTAAAGATTTTAATAATTAAGGGGAATAAGATATGAGATATACTTTTATTTGAACAGAATTGAATCAAGGCCAGTTTATAGAAGTAGCCCACACAGAGGCATGAATCCTGAAGCAGGCTCCTGTTAGTGTACCTGGAATGAATGACCTTAAGTTAGCACTGGACTCCTCTTCTCCTGCTCATGACCACTCTGCTCCAATGGACAAAATGGACAGAATCCAAGCCCATGGCATGGCCACTGACTCAGGGACCAGATGAAAGAGTCAAGAGAGAAATGTAGCAAACATTTTTTGCCAATTGTCTTATCTATCTTATATAACTATGTGTATCGATCTATCAGTCATCTACATCAGAGTATTTTTTATGAATGTCACAGCACATTGTACCCCTTGATTGCACTAATGTACACAGCTATGATTTAACAGTAAAAAATAAATAAAAATTTAAAAAAAGCACTATTCCATCTTATAAAGTAGAGCACAGTGATACGTTCTTAGTGGAATATGTTGTTGATATAATAAAACATATTTGTACCACTAAAAAAAAACTGAGTATAAGCTATACAAACCCAAGTATCCAACTTTTGATAAATCTGTGTGAAATAAATGAAGATAGATTATAAATTAAAAGATTATTGAATGGAGTTTTACTACTTGAAATATTCCAACCACATCACCTGGGCCAAGCATAACCACTCTGAGTATTAACTTCTCTGTTTTTGGAACTAAGAATTTGCACTGTGTTAGCCTCAAGATTATGACATTTTAATTACAAAAAAAATGAATAGTGAAAAGTTAGTAAGAGAAGTGGTGTCAAATGAACATTTTTTCTGACTTAGTATGATATATATTTAAAAAATCTGATTTTATTAGATCATTGTAATGAAAATAGATCCTTAACTATCTCTAATTGTTTTTTTAAAAAGTTTGTCATGCTAAATAGTTCAAAATTCCCTTTATACATTTGTTTATGTTGTTTAATTATTTAGATAAATGTTCTCCCTTGAGTAAATTTACAGAAATTGAAACCTCGGCTTCTATCTTGATAACTTAAAGATAGATTTTTGGATAAATTAGGCTCAATTTTACTAAATAGTAAAAGCTAAAAAAAGATGGTTTAATATTTGTCTCTTCCATAAGACTTTCAATCTTGAAGTCAGAGTTAAATCTTTCTCTATAACTTTCAGGGCTAAAAAGACCTTATGACTCCTTGAAGCTTTATGGGTCTTCTCCATCTTCCTGTCCACACTGAGTTTTCTTTCTCCTAGAATTATACACTCAACTCTTTTAATTGTTACTATAAATATTCCATTTCACTGAGAGATCTTGTTCTCATGTATTTCTCTATGTTTTATATAATGATGATATACATTCTCACTTTATCCCAAGGTTCTTCTAGCCTCTAATTGAAGCCTATTTTTAGAGTACAAAATTCTTTCAGACTTCCAAACTTGATTAGTAGTTAATGATCAACACGTCCCATCTGCTAGTTAAAAATCATAGAATGTTCTTCGTTTCACCATTTCCTCTCCTCCACCACTTCCAAGCAGCCATCAAGTCCTGTTGTTTATCAAAAGTGTGTCTCACATCTGCCTATTTCTTTTAATTTCCACAGGCAGATGTATCAGCAGAAGTCATTATTTTCTCTTCTTGTGACAGCACCCTGAGTGGCCTCTGTCACCGATCTCACTCTTCCAGCTTTCTTACGACCCTGTCACACTGTATCATCAACACAACCTTATTCATGTCGCCATGAAATCTACAACCCTCAGGGTGAGCACTTACTATGTTACCACTTTAACTAAACAAAACTGAAAATAGCTTAATGGATTTGTTAAGTAAATCCTGGAACAAAACAGACTAGAGTATAGATTATTTAAATTATGATGTAATAAACCTATATTCATTAATAATGATTTTATATTATTAAGTAAAAAGAGCATGTTAGTGAATAGTATAAATAGCTATAATTATTAAGTAAAATAGGTTACTGTGCAGAATGAACAGTTGTATCTAATTTTTATATCGAAAAGTGGATAATTCTCTCATATGCCAAAGTATGATAGATAGGTTTATGCGTTTCCCTATAATAACCATTTTGTTATCTATATGTTGTAATCTTCAAATATACACAATAACATTGACTTAAATTTTTATTTTTAATTAGTATGGATTATATAATAGTTGTATAGATTTGCTATACTTTGATACAGTGTGAATTAATTGATGTGAATTAATCAAGTCAGCGTAAGGGAGAATTCTTTATAGATGTTCCATCTTTATATTGTCAGTATCCACCAATAATGGATTAAGAGAAGAAGAAATGGAGGGGGGGAGGAGGGTGGGAATGGAGAAAGGTAAAAAGCTATGAATATAACAGATAATAGAAATAAACATAATACAAGTCATGCACATTTTAGAAAAAAGTGATCAATATTAAGAGTACGGTAACAATTACTAATACAAGTAGCTAATACAAAGTACGGTAAGTTAGGGTGGATTTCTTACATAGATCTTGAGAGGTGTGGGATGTCTGAGAAAGGTTAGAGAATCAAGAAAGGCTTTGTCCAGTTTTCTTTTTCCTTAAAGATTTGGATAATAAACTGTGGATTAAATTTAAAAAACACACACACACAGAGGAAAGAGGCAATTTGAAGACATGCTGTTTAATTTTACCATGATGGTTTTTCTGTCTTTACTAATTATTCTTTTAAATCTTGTCTCACATCAATAAAATGTCAAATTTAAACACAAAAACTTAAAACGTCAGTACCTTGGACATGCAAATGTATTCAATATACTTGCTGTTTAAAGGCCCTCTTAATAGAATACACACGCATTCTTTGACATATGATCTATACATGGCCTTTACTTTGAGCTGCTCCTTGTCTGAAATGCTGCCGAGGAAGACACTACAAGTGGAGAAATTTGAAGAACCTGACGTGACTCCACAGTGTCTCATTCCACATGTAATAATTAGACAAACAACTCGAACTTGTTTTTTATCCACTTTTTAAAAATTGTATCGAAGACTTTAAAATTAACCGAGTATAGAAAAAGAAAATATTTTTATTTCTTCACTGGGAAGGAAGCTGAGGAAATTTAATCTTTCATCTTTACTTGGACATTGGCTCATTTTCCTTACTCAAAAGGATGCATGCGGGGAGGGCTTAGTTCCCTGGAACTCTGGGAGGATATATCAGCTATCTGAAACAAAGACAGCAAAATAGGCTTTTCATGGTATATAATATTAAAACAAAAATATATTCTTTTAATATGAAAATCATGAGAAACTAAGTAGTAAGTACAATTTTCTCCAGGGAGATAACCACATTCATCTATTCAAGAATTCTAATATTAGCATGGCACTAATTTAATTGTGCTTGAATTTGAGGGGGAAATAGTTTACAACAGGTATGTGTATTCTAGAGTAAAGGAATAATCTATACCAAAAATATAAACACATAAATAAGACTTCAAAGAAATTTTATGTTTATGAAAGTACCCCTATAAGCCAGAATTCAAGAATTCTCAGACTAACCAGATATAAACAGATATAAAACAGTTAAGACTGAATTGTGCTGCAGTAAACCTTCCAGTAAGATGGGGAATCAACCCAAGAGACCATTAATTCATGAGTGGATTCACAAAATGTGTTATATGCAAACAACATAGTTGTTTTAGAATACACAGACCTTCTCCAAGCCAATGGTAAATGTAATATTATATTGCAGTGTTGCACTTCCTTCTGGATTACCTTTCTCTTATAAATTAATTACTAAAATTTGATTGACTCAGGTCTATTTCTCCTTCTAAAAAGTCATATTTACCATTTATGAATTATTCCTTTTGAAATTTATGTCACTGTATCATTCAATTACCTATAGTGGCTCACCATTTTCCAGAAGGGAAAGGTCTAAATCCTATTGCTTATTTTACATCTTACCTGACAATCTTTATTAAACCACAGTGCTTCTGTGAAAAGCTCTCTGTTAACTGGGACAGGTCTTCCAGTCTGCTTAACACCCTGGCTTAGCCCAGCTTCTCACCTTCCTCCCTTCTCCCTGGGAGCGGCTGTGACACCCCTAATATCCAATGGTTTTTCATTCTCTAAGGCCCCATTTAAGTTTCCTGTTCTTCTTAGTCTTTCTCGACATCTGTATCTTTAGTTCATCTTCCGTGACACTGCTTAGACCATGTCCAATTTACTCCAGTATGAACATGTGTCATGACACAATGTACACTTCTTTACGTCTGTGCCTATGATGTCCAGATGGCAGCACCAGAGGTTTTTTAGTTCCTCGGTAACTCCCACATCATGTGACATTTTAAAGTATTTTAGAGATCCTTAATAAAGTCTTAATTGATTGATGGAGCACCAATCAAGGTTACTAAGCAACCAAAGTAAAAAAAAAAAAAACAACTATTGATGAATAATCACCTCTTGATTATCCTAGGCTCAATTATAAACCATATAAATTCAAGATCATTTTTCACACATGAATTCTCATCTATTTTTAATTTTTATAATTCACAGGAAAACAATAGATGTTTATAATCTTAGCACTTGGTTCAGATACAGTAAAGATACAAAGAGGTAAAAATGAATACACTAAAATGTCGGAAGCATCTGGTTGTATTAAGTTCTTATCTATTCTGTGACTTTTCTCGATTAGCAATAAAGAAAAGGCTGGTCAGCTCTACAATAGAATTTCCATGTGGGACCACCATATTCTAAGACTTGTCTTATTTATAATCCCATGGGTAAATCATACATGAAAAATAAATGTTCACACCAGATGATGTGCCTTTTAAAAAAAAATATATGTTCACACCAGATGATATGCCTACTGTTTTTGTCCATGATATAAATAAGCGTAATACAGCTCTGTATATAAAAAATGCCTTTTCCCCCCACTGATATACACTTTTTGGAACCTCATCCATAATAAATCATGAGATGCTATCAAAAAAAGTTTTGACAATGTTTTATAATACTACCAATAGAATAGGAAAGAAGCCCACATTTAAAAGAAAAATCACAGGTTAAAATATCACAGAATTTGCATTTAGAAAGTCTAAGCAAAAATATCCATGCCTACACACACATACACAATGCCTATTTTGCAGCGAGTTGAGGAAATCTTATTAGAATGGCATTGTTAGCAACGTGCAACATACGGGGAGAGGCAGGCTCCTGGAAGGGAGCCACTCTAAAGGGTTTAGCATGGAGGACGGGGGACATGCAGTGCAAAACAGGGCTGGCAGGTGAGGGCTGTGGCTGTTCCAACTTCCCTCTCCCAGCAGGTGTTGCTATGGCACAAGAATAGTCTCTGAGGGATTTGATAGAACACAAAGTGTAAGATGAAAGAACAAAATAGAAAATCATTCTCTGTGTGGCATTCGTATTCTCCCTGCTACTCAGGCTACAGGCCTGGCTGTGAGTAAACACTGGTGTTGTTGCCGCCTCATGAACAGATAAGTAAATGTGACTTAGGCAGAGATAGCTTACACACTAGTTTGCCTAAGTTTTCAAATACTCTGAATTTTTATGATCTTCAACATAATTTGGATATCTAGCCTGTGCTCACAAAAGACTACTCTCTAAGATTATTTAAATAAATCTCTATTAACAGGGACTCTCCACCAAGCTCTTTGTACAAAGCACACCATGTTTTTCTTTCTTTGACCTCCTGAAAGACATAAATGAATGGTGATCATTGATCGATTGTGTAAAGTCTCACATATGGAGGTTTTTTTCCTGAGATAATCAAGTAAAGAAATAAAAGCAAGATATTTAAGCTTCCTTGTGACTCAAATTCTGTTAAAATTTTAGCAAGCAAGGAATATGGATTAGACTGAGACTGTTGGAATAAATATGGACTTTACCAAAGAAGTGGCTGCTTCTTTTCTATACTATGAATGGGGAACCGTAAGAGACAAAACATTGAATAAACAGTATGGTATTTAATTAAGAAATGAGTAGGTCTTAGATGAAGAAATAATCAACCTATGAACATTTCTGAGTACTCGGGACCAATTCCTCAACTTAACTCTCTTAATCAAATTTCATTTCACGTTTGGTATGTTTTAAAAAGAAGTGCAGAATCAATCTGGAAAATTATAGTTATTTGAGTATACGAAGTTGATTAAAAATTTTAACTTTAAACGTTGAATACTGCTTTCTAAATGGTATACATACCAATTAGAATACATAAATGGTATGTTATACAATCTAAAGATAACAGGCAAGAGACAGTCCTATAGCTAAAAGTTAACTAAAATCACCAAATTCCTATAATTCTTATAGTCTATAAACATATTTGCACCGTTACCTAGATGCTTTAAAAAAATGTTGTCATGTTTATACAAATGCATTTATATGTGTGTATAAATAATCTTCCTTTAATAGTAATCACTCTAGTAGTAACAAAAACACACCACATATATATTAAAATTTGTATCCTAAGCAACTTTATCTCAGTACACACTTTTGAGCCCTTTAATAGGCTTGAGACTGGTGGTAAGAGAGATTAAGTTAGGTCATTCACAGCCTTCGAAATTACACTACGTATTATGGAAACTGATAAATATGGAGGCTTCTTAGCCAGCAATTACAATTAATTTCTAAATTAAAGGACTTTTAAAAAAATAAACAGAGTTTGGACAAGTGTAGGTATATAAGATTGGAAAATTAATTTGCAGTCAGGGTCAAAGGACTGTCTTTATTTCTGTTTGTTTTTATCTATGAATTAGGCTGATAAAAAGAATTCAATGGGAATTTACAGATACAATAGGCAATGCACATGAGAGTGCCTTCTGAACTGTAAAGCAATTAGAGTTTTGCAATTTAAAGAACAAGGCTCTGGTCGGGCTGCCTACCCCTATCACCTTCTAGCAGGGTAACCTTGGGAAGTCACCTGGCCCCCATCTGTCAGTTCACTCAAAGTTAGCATAATAGTGTCAACTTTACATTTTTTTTTACATAATAAGATCTTAAGCATAAGGTATCGTATATCCTACATGTGCAATACATGCCGTTATTATTATGTTTTCTCATCACTGCCCTTGAGTTGTGTGATATTGAAAACTATATTATTATGCACAGATTTCTCTACTGAGGACATCAATTTTGTTTTATTTCTATCTATAATGTCTCAAAATACTGAGGATGGATATACACAGAGAAAACATATCTTTGCATAATTAGAATGCATAAATATATTTGTATATACAATAAGTTTAATTGCCATTGTTAGTTGCCCAGGAGCTATGTAAGCATTTTAGGTGAAGACAATATTTGGAGAAAATGACATTTTAGAAAGAGTAGTAATGAATCTTTCTAAACTGAATAGGTAAAGGCATTCGCGAAGGCTATTCAAGGAAAGAAGGTTACACTTGTTTCCCATTAGGCATAATAATTTGATATATATGTTTGCTTATTATCATAAATTGGTACATAACACAGCTATCCTAGCTCTCATTCCATTCCTGGGAAGTAATGAGGTTTGGACATCCCTAAATACATCTATTCCTCCCTTACGAGGATAGCAAAATGTCAGTGCTGTCCATTTTTGCAAAGGTCAGGGTGTTGCCATGAAAACCAGGGGCTAGGAAGTTAAAAGGAGCTGCTGATCATGTTAATTATGTGACTGCTTTCCTGTGGATAAAGGAATTCTAAATTAAAAGGAAGATAAGCTATAAATTATATATCAAATGCATCAGAATTAGAAAGAAAATTTATTATGAAAGCATCAGAGAAGAAAGAAAATTATGAAAGCATCAGAAAAGAAAGAAAATTTAAAGCAACTCACAGATTATTTTGCTTTCTAGAGCAACCGTTGCTCACTGTGATAAACTCTTTCGTGCAGAAGGCTTAAAAGAAATCGATTTACTTCTACAACAAAAAGGCCGTTTGTCTCCTTGTAGAACCCATGTGACATTGTTAGGCCTCTTATAAATGATCACTCTCGCCTGTGGTTTACAAATTCCGTAATCACAGCACCAATCGTGTACCACTGAGTATGCCTTATCCTATGGAAAAAGACAACACTGCCACCTTGATAAACATATGGATATACAATGAAGCTGGCTCTTTTGTGCTTTGTCAAGAGCAAATGAAATAACCAGTGAACACAATGTCCCACTATCAGACCGCGCTCACCTGTTCTTTAGAGCAAACAAGGTTTAATTAACACATCGGTTAATAGATAAACTAGTCAGTTAAAAGACAGGAGCAGGGTTTTCTTATAACATATGTGGGCTTTATTAACAAATATTCTACGGCCGCATGAGTGAGCTTTATGATCCATTCTGTTAGTCTGTGGAAATGCTATGATAAAAATATGAGCCTAATTTTAAAACCACATAACAACTTATATAATGTCATTGATTGGAATGATACATAACTCATTCTGAGTTAATATGTGAATGTGAACAAAGTTTAGTATCATTTCATTAATAGGGTTTTATCAATACACTGCATGTTATTCCCAAGGAAGGACATTTCTATTTAAATGCCAACTAAATAAATGTATTTTGCTTACAAGTATTATTTAGACTGACTTGGCAAGAGTGGACTGCCTATTTTTCATTTATAGTGGACTGTAATTCATGCTAAATGCTTTTTAGCACAGACATTTAAATGACCTGTCACTTTGTTATTTTTTTCTTCACATATTTAAATTAGCGGCATACAGTTCTTCCTAGGTATTCATGGGTGGAGAGTGAGGAATTGTTTTCAAGGCCTCTACAGATACCAAAATCTGTGGATTTTCAAATCCCTTTTACAAAATGGCACAGTATTTGTACATAACTTATGTTTTTCCTCATATGTATATATATATATATACATTTTTTTTTTTTTTTTGGACAGAGTCTCACTCTACTGCCCAGGCTAGAGCACAGGAACATCAAACTCCAGGACTCAAGCAATCTTCCTACCTCAGCTGGGACTTCCTACCTCAGCAAAACTATTGGGGGACCTCAGGCACCCCGCACCACTCCTGGCTAATTTTTCTAGTTTTAGTAGAAACGGGATCTCACTCTTGTCAGGCTGGTCTGGAACTCATGACCTCAAGGGAGCCTCACCTCAGTGTCCTGGAATGTTAGGACTACAGGTGTGTGTACATGGCCCTCCCATCTACTTTAAACCATTCCTAGATTATTTATAAAACCTGATACAGTGTCAAACTATATAAATAGTGTGCATTTTTTTTACTGTTGTACTTTTTTTTTTATTTGTGTCATTATTGCTCATAGAACTTCTATAAAATTGGGGAAGTTCTGATTCCTTTACACATCCTCAGGGACTCAAGATGAGCGAGCTCTTGTCAATTCTTCCCCCTCCCTCGCAAACCAGGGTTCTCTACCCTTTTCTAAAGTTTTAGGTCTGGATCTTAAGCATCTTCTTATCCTGACTTTTACTCAAGAGGACATCTCAGGCTCCACTTCTATAGTCAAAGAGGTCAAAAGGCAGACATAATGTGATTTGAGGTTTCTGAGATGGATTCACTCAACAGAAATACAATCCTCACAGTGTATCTCTGGAGCCTGAGATCACATTACTTGAGCCCATTCCGCTGAAGACTGTGCATTTGGTGTAAACAACCGAGGTTCTGCAGCACTGACCTCTGCACAGCACCTGTCACTGCTTAGTAACCTGAGGCCCCCAATAGTTACTATGCTTTCCAAAGCCCAAGTGTCTCTTAGGTAAAGTGAGTGTGATCACAACACCTGGATTAATGGTGTCCAGGGTGGTGCCAACTGCAAAGTGCCAATTGTAAATTGTAAAGTGCTTAGCCTCGCGACTAGAACGTAATTAATATTCCAAACACTTTAGATGTTTCTGAGTGTGTATGTGTGTATATAAGTATGTACCCTATGCTAGATGGTCTGTAAAACTTTGCCTGTAATAATGATTTTGTTACTTACATTGAGCGTGTTCATTATTTAAACTGCATGCTTACAATTAATGCATTTTTTTTCAGTTTTTGTTATGCTACAATGAACGTTTTTTAAAAATACCATAAACAATGCTATCTCCATTGTGTACTGCACTTGTTAATGTATATTTCAGGCATTCTGTTAACACTGTAGTTATGCTACTCAGGAGTACACACTCCTGCTGCAGTTAAGTGCAATATGAAGACTCATACCATGGGTCTATTGTTTTTCAGCAGCTAGAATGAGACATGTATTATTATTTTCTTGAGCTGCATTCAAGGAATTTTAATCTAGCAGGATGTTGAAAATGGTCGTCTTTGGAAAAATTAATACCGTTATAGGTATTTGCATTGGTTATAGGTGAGATCTCTCCCAACTTTTAAGACTGGCAAGTGGAACCTAATATCCTAATACTCTTTGGAAAGATAGTCTTGAAAATCTTGTGCCCCAACAAGTATGTGGTCACATGATTCAACCAGACAGCTACTGAAATGCTTCTACACTATTTCAGCACCTGCCTACAGTGACCTTGTCCTGCAAGCTTGAATTGTCTAAACTAGTAAGGGGAACTACCCATTTAATTTAAGCTCTTGTATGGAATTTTGAAACTGAGATTTTACGCTTCAGTCAGGATATAGCTATAGGAAGTGAACAAAGTAAGCTTTTTGGTCTCATTTCCTTCTTTACAAAACGAAAGGTACTATGTAATCTACAAGTATTCTCTGTTATTAATTATGCTAATAATTAAGATATTTATGAGTCTTTTAAAATATATTATGAAATAAGTTATCTGTGGACATGCCCCCCAAATCGTTTATTTTTATTAATTTAAAAATAGATATGTAGAATGCATATTCCACGGTGGCACCATCAAAATCCCAATTTAATGGTTTTTCTAAAGTTTTTCAATTTCTTTTTCAAACCTCTCAGATAAATACTATGAAGGTTGAAAAATGAAAAGATAATGAAAATGAATGAAGTCCTTTTAACATTAAAAAGATGTTTATTTTTAGGTGGATTTTTTTGGGAAAAGTTCTTTATTCTACTCATAGTTCTAGTTTCTATTTTGGAACTCTTGAAAGAAGTAGCTTTAAGAACTCCCAACTGTTGGCTCGGTGCCTGTAGCACAGGGGTTACGGTGCCAGCCACAAACACCAAGGCTGGCACGTTCGAACCTGGCCCCCAGCTGGCTAAACAATGACAACTGCAACAACAACAAAAAATAGTCAGGCACTGTGGTGGCGCCTGTAGTCCAGTTTGTGGTTGCTGTGAGCTGTGACGCTATGGCACTCTACCCAGGGTGACCTAGTGAGACTCTGTCTCAAAAAACAAAACAGAACTCTGAACTGTTAAATGAAATTTAAAGATGCCACATACAAGTTAAATCACTGTAATAACTGTTCTCTCTAATGGTAGGAAATTAGTGTTCTAGAGTTTTTGGTACCATGTGGAACAAAATGGTGATCAAACTGTTAAGTCTACGAATCCAAGTACTGTGGATACTTCAATTTATTTCTCTGTTCACCAACTGCTAGTGGTAGGTAGGCAATGTCAACTGTGAACATACAAATTTGAAGTATTATCGTAATTATATAAGTAATGAACCTAATACAATTCCCATAGTTCTAGCTTCTCTTATAAAATAAACACCAGGGTTGGTCATGGTATTATAATCTTAAAATAATATACTCTAATTTATAGCCCATTATTAGCTATAAATCTGATAGAAACATTTATTCTTTATCAGTTAATGGAGATATTGGTCACAAGCCTTTCTTTAATTCTAGTAAATCATTGCTAGTTGTTATAATTATAACCACAAATTATGAAACTAACAGATGATTTTTAGTACTCATTGAAGAAATTTACATCTAGTCATTTAAAATTCAGAAAGTTCCTATGCCCCCATTGCTTACACCAGAGCAGGAGGAAGGATATAGAAGGGATAAATCAGGTTCACTTTCTCCTCACTGGTCTGCTTTTATTTCAATTTAATCTGGGAATGTCAAAATGTGTTTAATTTTACCAAGTGAAGAAAGTCTTCAAAACATGGACAGTAATTAAACAAAGGTTAATTAATCACTGTTGTACTATCAATTGAAACGTAGAGCCTTTGTTCTCATGTTTGGGGGGAAAGTATTTTTGTGTTTTAACATAATAATTGAAGAAAATTATGAATCTAATGTTCTTTCCATAATTATATAGATCCAATTTTACATGAGAAAATTTTAATATGAAAACATGCTTAATGGCTGAACACAGTGGTTCATGCCTGTAATCCCAGCAGTTTGGGAGGCCAAGGCAGGAGAATCACTTAAGGACAGTTTAAGACCAGTCTGGGATACATAGCAAGATTCTGTTTTTATAAAACATAAAAACAATTAGCTGAGCATGGTGGCATAGCCCTATAGCTCCAGCTATTCAGGAGGCTGAGGTGGGAGGTTTGCCAGAGCCCAGGAGTTAGAGGTTGTAGGGAGATATGATTGCACCACTGAACTACACTTGGTGTCAGAGTGAAACCCTGTTTCTTAAAAAAAAAAAAAAAAAGTTTATTAAACTATTATAGATTATTCAGCCAGTCTTTGTATTTATGTTCCCCTCAAAATAAGTAGTAAAAATAGTGATATAACTTATGCTTCTCGAAATGACTTGCAACTAAAAATGTCTTAAATATTCTCTCTCCTTTGAATCGTCTTGTTGAAAAAAGGATTAGTATAATTGTTAATTTCTGTGAGTGTCTTATGATGCTACCTGCGGCCTGTGAAGAATGAACATAATTCTTCTTCATAATTCTGTGGCATACAATCTGAGGATGGCTGTTCTTCACACAGAGATACTGGAGTTAAAATTTGGATAATCTTTTCTCCTCCCCTCTTCCCACCCCCCCTTCCTGTTTTCTTCTCTTCCTCCCACTCTTTCTCCTTCTCACTGTGTTTTTTTCACACCCCTCACTCTTCAATGATCAATCCTTTCACTAAAGGAAAATAAGAGCTTGCTTCCATTATCAAAATCTATGCAGCAATATGACTATACCTGGAACTGATGTTACAATTCACATGTCTCTCCACGTGGGCGAAAAGATAGCACAGGCCCTGCAGACACTGGAAATCTAGAAAATTTTCAAGTAGATATTTTTTCCCTCACAACCTGGGGGGCTCATTTTTCTTGATTTCTACTGGCTTCTCTTACTCATTTTCTTCACGGTTTCTGTTTTT
Source organism: Nycticebus coucang (assembly GCF_027406575.1). Lineage (NCBI taxonomy): Eukaryota > Metazoa > Chordata > Mammalia > Primates > Lorisidae > Nycticebus > Nycticebus coucang. Next base: position 9,588,404 of record NC_069785.1, on the reverse strand, counting down.
TCTAGCATCTTCCTGAACAATTTTTACCCTTGCTTTTTATTCTTTTCTTAAGCCCTTGAGTTTCAAATTAGTATAATTACTTGTGAAGTCCATGTTTCAGTTCTGACCTTTCTTGTAATCTGATTTTTAATTGGTCATCAGAAACAGAAGAATGTTTTACCATCCCCTTGTCTGCTCTAACCTCCCTCCAGCTTCAGTATGTAGCATTACAATATTCTAAAATGCCAAGTCATGCCATCCTGAAATCACAGAATCATAACATACTTGAGAAGGTATCTAAGCCCATGGTTGTCAAATATGAGTGTTTAATCGTGTGCTTGCCTATACCTATGGGTGAATGGGAGTCAGAATCCTTTGTCCAAATATAATCTGACATCAAAATTCTGTACGAAAAGGGAAAAATATTTTGCTCTGATTGAAGCTGGAAGAGGAAAGAAAGGGTAAAATTCTCAGCTGGTTATGCTCCTTCAACCTACCGTTCAAGTAGCCCTTGAAAATGGTCCAAAGAATTTCTAGTTGCCACTGAAATTCCATTTGGAAATCAGTTATCCAGCTGATCCCTTTATTCTATAGATGAAAAGTTTTGAGGCCCAGCCAGACCAACATCATAGTGCTACTAAGTGGTGAATCTGGGCTAGGACCCAAGACCATTAAGCTGCCTGGTGTCAATCAGGCTCTTTCTTAAATTGACATGAAAAAGTTGTCCTTGACTTATCTGGCCCTTAATGAGAGAAGTCGTGGGAGCTCATCGGATTATTAACAATCTCTCCAGTGTGATCAATGTTAACTGCCCCCCACCCCTCACACATACACATTGCAATCTATAGACTTCATTCTTCCCTTCCTTTTCATTCAATTCCTTCAAAGTCTGTCTTGAAAATATTCCAAAGTGGTGGTGGAGACATAAGGAATCTAATATGCACAGAGGATAACCGACTTCTCAGACATAGTTCCAGAGTCTCAGGCTTGTTATATCAGCTAAGCTTTCTGAATCCTTTCCTGTGTCACCTGAACAGTATCCATAATATACTGCTCATCCCCATTGCCTTAGTTTTCTTTATAACTTAAGAAAATGTTTGCCTTCTCTCTTACATTATCTGTAAGTAATTCACTGACTACTTCTGCACAATGTAAAGGTATTTTCAGTGTTGGGCAAATAGAAGTATTCTGTTTCCCATTGATTGCTAGGCCTCAGGAATGTTTCCTGAGCCTCTATTTTATTTTTCCACCACTATTCCTCTAGTCATCCCTTTTCTGAACTCTGCAGATTCATCGACGGCATAGACCCCCAAAGTACCCATCAGATGGTATTGCTCCCCTGCTAAGATCCTTTGGTCATTCTCGATTATGTGAACGTGAACTAATAAGACCCTTCCTTGGGCCTCAGTCCTATTCCCACCCACTTGCTGCCTGCCTTACAGAACGTGATCTTGTGTGCTTCCACATCATTTTGGTAGTTTATTAAGGTGAGTGCTAGATTTTATCTGTTACTAAAGTTATTCAAGTGGAATCCCAATGGGGTATTGAGGGAAAAACACAAGTTCCCCACCACTGGCTTTTAAAGTTTAACGGAACTCACGTAGTAGGTTTCTCTTGAATTGAAAGATATAGATCAAAACAAGAAAGCTGAAAGAAATACAAAGCACAAATGTATTCCTAAGTAGCTCTCTTCATATCGATGGTCATAAGTCTTAAGACCAGTTTGAACTCTTTTAAGCTGCCTTGGTTGCCTTAATCCTTTATTAAATTCTGATACTGCAGTCCCCACCTAATAGGAAGTACTAAGCACGGGTAACCTGTATTGCACATAAATATACAATGATGCAGAGAGAGAGAGCTCTGCATCACTTGCCAGAAAGGATTTGAAGTCTCTACAGACAGGCAGCATGAATCCTACTCTTCCAAGAACTCTTGCCCAATGAGTGAGTGTCCAAAGGATTCCTCTCTTGACTGGGAATGAGATTACATATGAGGGTCCTGTGTAAGAAACCTATAACACACTCATCTAACTCACCGAGCTGGACTGGTCTGGGTCATTTTGGTCTCTCTGCACCATGTCAGTTTGAGTGTGGTTTTTCTACACCATCCTGGGATTTTCCCAAAGCAGGTATACAGATCATTATGAATTAGAACCCTTATGTTTTACTTCTTTCTTCATCCCCTTTCCTATAGTAGTTATTGAGCAAATATGTATTGATCTAAATGTGCACTATATTTTTGAATGAAGGCCAGAATTGTGGATGCCCCTCATACTTAATCTCTCTTTGCCGTAACAGAAGACTTTTTACTTGCACTGCCAGTTAACCTGCCTCCCAAATTTAAATTTCCAAGCCTCAATCTTCCTCCACTCATGACATTTTTTTTAGGACCACTGAGAGCTCTTGAAATAAAGGCTGAAAGCTTTTGAAATAAAGGCTGGAAGCTCTTGAAACAAAGGGAAGGGAGAAAACATCATTGTCTTGAGTCATAAATACTGTGTTGATTTCCTATCTTCCTTAAGAAAATTGCAGAAATTTCAGGTCTTCCTAAACTCCTCCCATATGACTTACCACACTTAGTTTTATGTCATTTAAAAAATTTCTCTCTTAAGTCATTTAGCACATTTTAATGTGGCATTTTCTAAAGGTGTTCTCACCCTAAAACATTCAATCATGTATTCTTGATTTTTTGGATGGTTAATATATTTAAAAAAAAAAATAGAAAACTGGACATTAGCTCCAAACCCACAATCTCTGTCAATGCTATCTGAAGCTAAATGATAACAACAGCAATAATATAAACAATAATATTTGATGTGGAGAGCTAGTGTCTCTGAAACTTTTTGCTATTTTTGCTAGTTTTTTCTTATTATTTTATGCATATCTATTCAAACACAGATTTAAGGTAAGTCTCCAGCCATTCCTCAACACTCTTGGTTTTGCATACATTTGCTTTTTCTCCGTGGAAAATTTGAGTCAGCTGCGAAACAATGCAAGATTAACAGAAGAAATAATTCCAACGAATATTTAACAATTCTTGGAAAGCATTTAAAATTTTAAAATAAAACTTTCTGAATTTTAAATAAAAACTTATTTAAGGAGAAAAGGTTCTTTTCTTTTCTTTTTTTCATTGTTTGGGATTCATTGAGGGTACAAAGAACTGGGTTACATTGATTGCAGTTGTTGGGTAAGTCCCTCTTGTAATTGTGTCCTGCCCACAAGAGGTGTGCCATACACCATGACCCCCCATCCTCATCCTTCCTCCCCTCTCCTCAATCCCTCATTCCTTTACCCCACCCCTTGTATTAGCTCATCTACTGCCTTCATATTACAACTGAGTACATTGGATTCTTGCTTCTCTATTCTTGTGATACTTTACTAAGAAGAATGTGTTCCAGCTCCATCCAGGTTAATACAAAAGATGTAAAGTCTCCATCTTTTTTAATGGCTGAGTAGTATTCCATGATATACATATACCACAGATTGTTATTCCATTCCTAGGTTGGTGGGCATTTAGGTTGTTTCCATATTTTGGTTATTGTAAATTGAGATGCAATAAACAGTCTAGTGCAAATGTCCTTATGATAAAAGGATTTTTTTCCTTCTGGGTAGATGCCCCAGTAATGGGATTGCAGGATCAAATGGGAGGTCTAGCTTGAGTTCTTTGAGGGTTCTCCATACTTCCTTCCAAAATGGTTGTATTAAATTGCAGTCCCACCAGCAGGGTAAAAGTGTCCCCTTCTCTCCACATCCATGCCAGCATCTGCAGCTTTGAGGCTTTGTGATATAGGCTATTCTCATTGGGGGTAGGTGATATCTCAGGGTGGTTTTGATTTGCATGTCTCTGATGATCAGGGACAATGAACCTTTTTTCAAATGTTTGTTAGCCATTTGTCTGTCTTCATCAGAGAAGATTCTGTTCATATCTTTTGCCCAGAGGTAGATGGAATTGTTTACTCTTTTTCTGTCGATTAATTTCAGTTCTCTCTAGATTCTAGTTAATTAATCAAACCTTTATTAGATTGAGATCCTGCAAATCTTTTCCCATTCTGAAGGTTGTCTTTTTTGCTTTACTTGTTGTGTCCTTGACTGTGCAAAAGCTTTTCAGCTTAAGTTTCAATTTGTTAATTTTTATTGTTGCAATGGCTGCTCAAAGTCTTTATCATAAAATCTTTCCCCAGTCCAACATCATCAAGAGTTTTTCCCACACATTCTCCTAAGATTTTTTATTGTTTTGTGTATTAGATTTAAGTCTCTTATCCATCATGAGTCAATTTTTGTAAGGGTGAAAGGTGCAGGTTGAATTTCAGGCTTTTACATGTGGTAATCCAGTTCTCACAGCGCCATTTGTTGAATAGGGATTCTTTCCCCCCGTATGCTTTTGTTTGGTGTATCAAAATCAGATTGCAAGTAGAGACTGGTTCCATCTCTTGGTTTTCTATTCTGTTCCATATGTCTATGTCTCTATTTTTGTGCCAATACCATGCTGTTTTGATTACTGTGGACTTGTAATATAGCCTGAAGTCTGGTAGGGGGATGCCTCCCACTTTATTTTTATTACTAAGAATAGACTTTTACCTCTTTTGTGTTTACATGGATGGAGCTAGAAAATATTCTTAGTAAAGTATCTCGGGAATGAAAAAAAATATCCAGTGTACTCAGTACTACTGTGAAACTAATTTATAATCACTTACACTTGCACATGAAAGATGAAACACAACTTTAGCCTAGTGAGGGAAAGGGGAAGTGAGGAGTGTGTCAATAGAGGGAGGGTTAATAGGGGGACCATACCTATGAAGCATATTGCAAGTACAAGTTGGATCTATCAGTTGTGGAACACCAATGTCTTAAAGCTGTATTTGGGTAAATGAGGTGAATGCTATGTTGATTAGTAGGATGTAAGCCCTCCAATTTGTACAAACAATCAACACATTGAATCCCATAATGGTATAAATGTATTCATGATCTATGTACAAATGACTTAATAATAATACAAAAGAATAGCCTTAACTATATGGAGTTTTTTCTGGTTCCATACAAAGCAAAATACTATTTTTTCCAGTTCTTCAAAATATGATGTTGATATTTTAATGGGGATTTCATTGAATCTGTAGATTGCTTTGGGTAGAATAGACATTCTGACAATGTTGATTCTTTCCAGGCAAGAGCACGGTATATTCTTCCATTTGTTAGTGTTTTCTGCAATTTCTTCTCTTAGGGTTTTGTAATTCTCTTTGAAAAGATCTTTCACCTCTTTTGTTAGGGTAGTGGACATTCTTGTTTGGTTCCAATCTAAGTGGAAACACTTTCAGTTTTACGCCATTCAGTATGATGTTAGCTGTGAGTTTGTCGTAGATGGCTTCAATTAGCTTGAGAAATGTGCCACCTATGCCTATTTTCTTAAGTGTTTTTGTTAGAAAAGGATGTTGATTTTTTCAAATGCTTTTTCTGAATCTATTGAAAGGATCATATGGTCTTTTTTTTGTTTGTTTCTATTGATATGGTATATTGCATTTATGGATTCGTGTAGGTTAAACCACACTTGCATCCCTGGGATGAAGCTTATTTGATTGTGACATATAATTTTTTAATGAGTAGCTGCAATCTATTAGCTAAGATTTTGTTGAATATTTTTACATCAATATTCATTAGTGCAATTAGTCTGTAGTTCTCCTTTTTGGTTGGGTCCTTTCCTGGTTTTGGAATCAAGGTGATGTTTGCTTCATAGGACATGTTGGGAAGGTTCCTTCCTTCTCAATGTTTTGGAATAGGTTCTGCAGTATAGTTACAAGCTCATCTTTGAAGGTGTGATAGAATTCTGATGTGAAGCTATTAGTCCTTGGCTTTGTTTTATTGGAAGCTTTTTTTATTATTTCTGCAATCTCAGTGCTTGATATTGGTCTGTTCAAGAGATCTATTTCTTCCTGGTTAAGACCAGGAAGGTGGTGTGATTTAAGGTATTGGTCAGAAAAGCTTATCTTTATATAAGCAATGCTGAGCATAAAATATTCTTCTTGGTAAACTTTCAAATAACCTAAACACGAAGTTACATAATTTATTTAATAATGCCTATCATCTAGGCTAACATTAATACCATCCTTTATTAGAAACATAATTGAAAGGAATAATGTACCTTGGTGGGTATGCACAATTCAATATTTCCTAAAAAAATGTTCTTTGCATGTGCTCAATGGAATTCACACACTCAGCAAGAATAGAATTCCATGTTTCAGAGTTTCTCTGAGAAAATCACTAAACACAGTAACATCTTAAGGCTCTAAGACTACCAAAGGCAAGATATTTGCTTAACCACACTTAGTTCTAGTTCCAATGCTGTAAGTAAGGTAGGAAAGTATGTGAAAAGACAGCCAGAAAGTCTATAGAAGAGAAAATTCACTATTTTATAGGGGGCCATTCTCCCTATAGACACCCTGCCCAAAATACTATGCTTCTTCCTAACCCATACTAAGAAAGGATGTAATACTTTTTACAGTAAACGCAAGATTCAGCTGAGACACTGGAATCTTCAAGACTTAACAAAGAAACAATTTGCATAAAACTAATTCTCCCCAGGCCAGCACAAAAAGTGGCCAAAGAGCCACTCAAAGGAAAGGAAACTTATTCCCAAATCAAGACATTCTGAAGTTCAGAGTATGTCTAATTTTAACGTCTGAGGTTTTTTCCATTATGTCTTCTCAGCCACTCAAAAAAAAAATTTAAATACATAGAAATAGGAATGAAAGATAAATAAAAGTTTTCAAACAGAATAGAAATGATAACAGAAAGTTTTGTATTTTAGTAATGAGCCTTGATCAATTACAAAATAATCTCCAAAACTTCTTGCATCACAATTCTACATATTGGACCATCTAGCAAACAATGATCAGCTTAGCAATTAATTCAATAAAATATACATGTAAATGAGGAATAAGACTGAGATTTTTGTTTCAATCTCTATGAAATGCATAAATGTTTATAATAAACCAATAAAATTTAAGAATATGTGACTTTCACTTCATTTCCTAGTAAGACCATAGAGTTCAGCTTTGTTGTTATTTCATTTCTTTATTAATACAATTTCAAAAGTGTAGGTGTGAATTCAACATGCTATGGCCTGTGGGCAAAATATAATGTATCACCTGTTTTTGTAAATAAAGTTTTATTGGAATACAGCTGTGCCATTAATTTATTGTCTACAATGGCTTGTCCATTGTAACAGCAGAGTAGAATAGTTATGAGAGAAACTGTGTGGTCTGAGAAACTAAAAATATTTACTTTCTATTGGCCCCTTCCAGAAAGTTTGTCCACCTCTGGTCTCTATCATAGTATCAGAGGTCATGGATTATACTTCACAGTTGTGGATTCAAGGAAGGAAATTAAAATTTCTTTGCCTAGAAACTCAGGTGCTAATTATATAATGTTTAGCTGCGTAGAAGCCTCCACTGATCAAAGTATTGTCAGGGTTTTATGTGAGTCATATACACATGACTTCCACTTACATAAAACCACCTATCCCTCTGATAGCTATTTTATAGAACTTGAGTTTTAATCAGCAGAATTTCACGAGTTCCTAATTTTCTCAGTTGATTACCCCTGTGCACCTATGCTTATATTTTAGCCTGTTGTTCAATCCCCTAAACCTCGCTCCACTTCCTGCTAGATGAAATGCCTGGGAACTGTAACAAGGAAGAAAACAAATCATCCACATCTGTGCTGAGTCTTCTGCTATATTTGCCCAGCAGGTGTCTCACCATGGGAATCCACAGACCACTAGTTTGACTGTTTAGATTTTTGAGACATGATGCAAATGAGTTTACTATAAACCTACGAGTTTGTCAAGTCCCACAAACGAGCACATGCCTTCTAATGAGCACCGAGGTTGTCACCAAGGAACACACTGGAGGGAGCAATGGGGTGCTCTGCAGCGAGCTCTCCGAAAATTAGAAAGCTACTACTGTATAATAAATATTTATGTAAATGAGTAACACTCAAATGACAATACTTTAAGAATTTGATTTTAACTGTTGCTAACATTTTAGGTTGAAATTCACATACATTTTTCAGCAAGTATGTGAAGGATTTTTATTTCACAAAACTCAAAATTGATTTATAGCAATGAAAGTTATACGGTATTTGATTTTTTTTTTTTTTGCGGTTTTTTGCCGGGACTGGGTCTGAACCCACCACCTCCAGCGTATGGGGCCGGGGCCCTACTCCTTGGAGCCACAGGTGCTGCCCATACCGTATTTGATTTTTAACTGAAACATTTACAACTATTACACTATATTTTTAAGTTACCTGCAGTCTAGTCAGGTAAAAATATAGCATCAGTAATGAAAATTATAGAACTGAAATAGACTAATATAATTTGCTTATTATTCATATCAATATTATTCGAATCAATATTATTCATATCAATATTATTTGGATCAATATTATTCATATCAATCTTACAGTAAAAGCAAGAAATAAAGAGTCACTTTAACATTCCTGGGACTTTATTCATTCTGTGTATTCTGCCAAATGTTCCCTCATGCCACTGCCACTATCACAACATTATTTTCATTAAGATTTAGCTCAAATGTCATTTCTCTCTAAAACTTTCCTGTGCCCACACTGACAAAAGCATTTGCAATTTCTACAGAAGTTTGATCAAACTTTCAGCACTGTATCCACCCACTCTATATATTGCCTCATTTCTAGGGAATCTGTCTTGACGATTTAAACTCTAAGTGCCTTCAGGGCAAGGTCCCTTCACACTGTCCCCATATTACACAGAGCCTGCTGTGAAGCAACAACTCAGTGAAGAAATCTGAAAGGAACATCAACTTTAAACTGACAGAACAGTAAGTGTGCCCAGCAAAACAATTTGCATATTTACAGAATCAGAAGGATAAAAGGTTTCTAATATTGAATTAATGTGAAAATGACATGATCTGTAATCACACATATTATAATTTTTTATTAATATTCAATCGAATGCATGAAGCAAACTCCAAAATACATACAGCTTTTCTATCCAAAGTTTTCTCTAAAAGCAAATCATCATCTTTTAAAAAAGCTAATAATTCTGTAAGCTAGAATTATCTTCATGGCATATTTTATATTGCAATTTAAAAGTCATCAAAAACACGTTGAAGTGTCACTTTCCCATTGAAAAAATGGTTTTGGGTGGTGCCTGTGGCTCAGTGAGTAGGGTGCCGGCCCCATATGCTGAGGGTGGCAGGTTCAGGCCCAGCCCTGGCCAAAACTGCAACGAAAAAATGGTTTTATGTCATAGTCAGAAATGTTTTAAAATGCCACCCACAATAGCTTATATTTAACATAAGGAAAATGGTTAATGCAAAAAAAAAAAAAAAAAAGCCACTGACTACGTGGTTAATCCACAATTTTAAAAAATAGTATTCATACAGTGTGTCCCAAAAGTTGCCCTTCAAGTCACCATATGAGGTTGGACAATTTTTGCATTCGCAAAGCTATCCTTGAAGATGTGCCATATACCTCATTGCTGAAAATCACTGTGGTCACCTCTGAAGCACTCCCCTGGGTTAGCTAGGCACCAAGGCCAGCAACTAGTCCAGCCATCACAGCACTTTTTCTAGGATGAGCTCAGGAACTTAACTGTCACACCACATACAACAAAAGCTCTGCTGGTCACTCCAGAAAAAAAGAGTTCCAAAATAGGAGGAAAGAAAACCTGAGAGGAAGGCTGTGGGCAAAAATCAGCTCATTTCATTCCTCAGTAATAACAGCGCACCTCCTGCGTGCTGCATATTGTTCCACACGCTGAGTTACTGCGACACACAAGACAAAGTCCAAGGCTTCACGGGGCCTCCACTTTAGGAGGAACCAGGTCTCTCTGGAGAAGATGGGGAATATCACGGGGCAGTGTTGGAAATCTTACAAAATATTCTCTATGTGTGGCCACTCTTTGCAAAATTTTGTAAGGAATATTTTATAAATAAAGGTGCATTGTAATCTTAGCACTCTGTGAGGCTGAGGGTGGGTGGATAGCTTGTGTTCAGGAGTTCAAGATCAGCCTGAGCTGATAGAAAAACCAGTTGGGTGTTGTGGCAAATGCCTACAGTCCCAGCCACTCGGGAGGCTGAGGCAGGAGGATCACTTGAGCCCAGGAGCGTGAGGTTGCTATGAGCTATAATGCCCCAGTACCCATGGTGTAAGAGTGAGACTCTGTCTTAAAAAAATAAATAAATAAATAAAAGAAGGCACAGTAAGCTATAATTTCTCATTTTCCATATGCATGCTATGTGTATGGCAATATTCTGGTTGGCTTGTGAGACATGCTGTGTAACCAGAAAAACCCAAAATCTAGCAGGTCTCCACGTTTATACTTAGGTTTTTTTTTTTTTTTTTAAGAGTTCAAGTCCTTTTTATTTATTTATTTATTTTTTTTTGTGTAGAGACAGAGTCTCACTGTACCACCCTCGGGTAGAGTGCTGTGGCGTCACGCGGCTCACAGCAACCTCTAACTCTTGGGCTTACGCGATTCTCTTGCCTCAGCCTCCCGAGCAGCTGGGACTATAGGCGCCCGCCACAACGCCCGGCTATTTTTTTGTTGCAGTTTGGCCGGAGCTGGGTTTGAACCCGCCACCCTCGGCATATGGGGCTGGCACCCTGCTCACTGAGCCACAGGCGCTGCCCTATACTTAGGTTTTAACACTTCCTTTCTTCTCTTTGGCTCACTCACCCCATTTGTGAGTGAGTCAAAGAATCTCCTCTGTATACATTTTTAGTTCACAGAATTAATATAGTCCAAGACTTTCCTCTATGCTACCAACTTATTCATTATCATTGTTCAAACTCTGTCTTAGAATAGATATCATTTTCATAGCAAACCACTGCTTTAATTCCATTGTACTGTAAGCAAAGTCAAACATTAACGACATGTTTCAGCATGAAGACAGAGCACACCATCGCTTCTAGTGGCTCATTCTTTAGAGCAAGTATCATCTCCTGGCAGGCCGGCCTCCAGAGTCCACCACCCATGCAGACACAGTGAGAAGGGCTCCAAGCTTGGCTCTGATGCTGCCATGGTGAATTTGTAAATTTTATTTTGAATAAGGGATACATACTTTTATTTTCACTGGAAACCACAAATTATGGAGCCACTGGGAGTGATAACACATTAAGTCATAGTATACATTTTTCTATCACATCACCTGCCTTAAAATTAGTAAGGAATTCCAAGGTCAGTAAGAGGGGGCATCAACTGTCTGTGTTATGGAGATAGTAGGTTGTAAGAAACCTACAAGGTAAGTGGGTGCACACTTGGCTCATTTTGTTACTCAGCAATTTCTGAGCAGCAACTGTTGGGCTGTGTTTTGTTCCAAATGCTGAGATTACGTCAATAAGCAATACGAAGTTCCTTGGTTCCTCCTGAGGTGGATAGCAGGAGGGTAGTGTTTTCCAAGAAGACTTAATACATATGTTTTTAACTCTGCTGTTGTTTCCTTTGGTTACCAAATAAATCACAATTAAGAAAATATTATTATACTTAACCCACGATTACTAAGAGGCATTTCTTGAGTAAAATCTGCTCTTGATAATCTTGGATTTTCCATTTAGGATTTTTGGAAATTTCACAAATCAATGTCAGTCACCTTTGGCTGCTTACGATATATAATTTCAAACAGGCCACATAACTGCTATAGTTGTAGCATGAACGTTACGGCCCACTCATTTAATGCACCCTCCTTCTCGTCAAACTGTGCTCCTTCTATGTTAAATAGCATAGAAACTGTGCTCCCCTCAGAGGAGTCCTTTTACATGGGAGCACTCATTCTTTGGATGTGGGGCTTTATGTCACTGTCTCTGAAAAAAGAAACAAGTGAACAAGACTGGAGAAGCAACCGAACCAAAACAAAGCAAGGCTTACGATCAAGTGCAGAACAAGTCCGGAAAAGCCGCCATCCCTCAGAAAACAAAGACAGTGATCCTGGATTTTACATAAATTATTCTTACTCACCTAGAAAGTATGATATGTGGGAAGTCCCCTGGAACAGGGTCACCTACCACATAGATGCGGGGAATCAATGGGTATTTATTGACTGAATGAACACACGAGTCAATGATACAGACTGAACATAGCCACAATTTTTCATCAGATAACCGAAATGCATCTATCTGATATTCAAATAGCAATTTAAGTTATAAAATTACAAAGTTTTAAAGTTATAAAGTGTTTGTTTTTTCTTGATTTTTTCTAACCTAGAAAAGGAATAATGACTAAACACAAGTACTTTCATCCCCCTAAAGTCCATTGACATTAGCTGTGGATGACAAAAAAAGGGAATATCTTTCAGAAACAAAAGCAGACTTGTGAAAAGTGAGCATATTTTGTCAGCCTGAAGTACGGGCCTCTTTTTTTTTTTTTTTTTTAAGGAGTAAAACCAATCCAGTGTGACCTACAATTTGGAACCATGAGGAGGCACAAAATGCTCCCTGACTGGAAAGAAAAAGCAAGTGTTGAACATTATTCAGAACACACTCTGTCTACTACCTTTGTGAACAGTGTTTACCATACGTATTATTCACCTGGAATAATGTAAGAATCTTCAATTAAAATTCAATCTGGTAACAAGTTGGCAAAACAAATACGCCGACTTTGCAACTCTCTGGTTGGGTGCTGATTGCACTACATAAAATTAAAGGGCTTTAAAGCCTCTGAATGCCCTTAACTTTGAACTTAACGTGAAAGCTCTGGCATTTTCCTCATCTACAGATGTACATAACAATGTTTCATAATCTGATATTTTTTAAGCATTCAGAATATCAGAATTTTGTTTCTAGGAAACTTAAAAAAATGACAGTGTTATTCACTAAAGACTCTTTTGTCAGCTAAACTTCAATTGTTTTAAAAGCGAACATCTCTTGCATCATGAATGTGCTTCTTACCTGTGCTGCTGGATATGTTCACATCAATACTGATATCAGATATTCCTCCTCCCTTGAGGGACGCTACACATGTGTATGTCCCAAAATCCGTGAATTTTAAGTCGATGATGTCCAAGTTTGTCGTTCCCGGAGAGACGTCAGGATCAGTCTGTGTAATAACCATCCTCTCAGAACTTCTTAATGGACGACCATTTTTAAACCAACTAAACGTTAGCTCTTCAGAAGGAACAGCTTCTACTTGGCAAGATATTTTCACCTCACGCCCAATCTGGATGTTGTCATCTTTGTGATAAGGATCTGGCGTGATCCAAAATCGACCCTTTTTTAATGCTAAAATATAAAAATTCCGTAAGTGGTTAGTGTTACTTTCACCATTTTAGGGATTAATTCACTCTAGATAACCACCACTGAAATAAACAAAATAAAATATACATATGTATCTTTATTATACCTAAATAGCATGTATACCAGTAAAACTCTTCTCAGCAATCCAGAAAAATCTAAAAACCTAAGTCACTTAATGTCTCTAAACACTGATTTTTATAAATTGGATAATATTTTCCAGTGTTATAAAAAGTAATGCTTTAAGACTATATACAATTATAATTAAACACTGCTGGCACTGAATTTTGAAAAAAATAATGATGAAATCTTTCTCTATAAAGTCATAGGGTATTAAAATTAAAAGTAATAATAGGGATCATTTAGTCTAATTCTTTCCCTATGTCATCTCTCAGTTATTGCATGACTTTCCAAACAGCTCAAATATTGCACAAATATCATATTAAAGAAAATTTTTTGAAGGCTGTATCTACGTACTGGCAAAAGTAGCAAGATTTGATTCAGTTCACATGTATGAGGCATTCTCACACATTGAAATAATCTGAACTGAAAAAAAAAAACTTGCAAAAATAGTCTCAAAAAATCTCTATGAAATTCTCTATTCTACCATATAGAGACATTGCCAGTTAAAAATGTCTGGCGTTCTACAGATAATCAAAGGACCTCTTGGCAGATGGCTCAGTAAACGTGTCACGTTTGTACCCTAAAAGCCGGGCTTTCTGGGTCTGTGGTCAGTGCTGTGTTCACAATCTGGATCCAGCTATCTAAGAGCCTGAACTCTGAAAGACACCAGGGGACATGAAACGGAATTTCCCCATGTCTCTATCCCAGAACATTAACATCTTTATATAATGAAATGCACCATTTGTGGTGAAATACAATTATCAGAATAAAATATTGGTCATTCACTTTCACCATAAAACCTTACTATGGAATGCTACTGTCAAAAATGTCATGAATTCAGTGGACTGTGGGCAGCAGCAATCCTAACGGCATTCTATACAATCACTCCTAAATTTAACCACATTTTCCTCAGTTAGTCTGATAAAGGCCAGGAGGTGCCAGCAAAATCTGTAGAATTGTGCAGAATAAACAAGAGATGAATATATTTTTAAATCTTAAAAAAAGTTGTTCTAAATTTCTTTACTCTTTACCTTCCAATATTTCCATGTGCTTTCTTGTTTTCATCTTGTGAGGAGAGGTAAATGAATATCAAAAGCAATGTTTCTTTTTATTCAAGACTTATTTGTAGGAATCTTTCTCAGGACTACACTCTAGACTAGACCCTGATTATACGAGATGAACAAAATATTCATAACCACGGCCCTCACATATTGCGACTTCTGTGTGCACAGATTACAGCCTAATTTATTCACAAAACACATATAACACCTATGTCTAGAGAAATAACATACTACACAGATGCAAAATACTATATATGCCTGAAGAAGTTTGAATCTCAGAGGAGAACTCCCCAAATTATTATTTAGAAAATGCACTAAGCTTCAGGCTCGATAGAAACCCCAGAGGCAAATGTTTATATCACATTCTCTCGTTATTTGCTACATTTTACCATAATTCAGAGGATATCTCTAACCATATCCTTATCAGTAGGTCATTCTAGGCTGAAAGTAGGATAAATTATAGAACTCTCCTACCTAGCGTCATGTATTTATATTTTCATAGGCACTGAAATCTGACTTCACATTTTATTTAGAAAAGGAAATGTGATGAAAACATCTCTATCTGGTCATCACACTTGGCATATAAAATCGTGCACATTCAATTCCAATGTAATTGCAGTTCTTCAGAACAAAGCAAATTATAGTAGCCTAGACTATCCTTTTCTTTTTAAAATAGATCTAAAAAAATTCAAGGGCGGCGCCTGTGGCTCAGTGAGTAGGGCACCGGTCCCATATGCCGAGGGTGGCGGGTTCGGACCCAGCCCCGGCCAAACTGCAACAGAAAAATAGCCGGGCGTTGTGGCGGGCGCCTGTAGTCCCAGCTGCTCGGGAGGCTGAGGCAAGAGAATCACGTAAGCCCAAGAGCTGGAGGTTGCTGTGAGCCGTGTGACGCCACGGCACTCTACCCGAGGGCGGTACAGTGAGACTCTGTCTCTACAAAAAAAAAAAAAAAAAAAATTCAAGAGCATTTACTTTTGTTAGCACCATAACATTGTCAGAATTGTCTTTCATTTCCTAAGGATTTTCCTTAGCCTGTTTCTACAGAGAAATGGTAAGCAGAAATAGAATTTTTAAACAAAAGACAAGTTATAACTTTGAAATTTTAAAAATTCTATATATTAGTTTGTCAATAACATGATTAAAATATGAGCATACACAGAGGTACTTTTTTAGTAATAATTTTATTACAAAGTTATATGCTGGTTGTTATACACAAACACAACAAAAACCAGATGTTTATGTGATCACCATTTATTTACTATACATTTATGATTTTCTAGTTCTGTACTTTGGATACATATTAAAGTGGTGCTGACAATGAGAGAATGACAAACTCATTAGGCAAGTTAGATTTAAACTACTAAACAACTCAGAAACTACTGATTAAAACTATGAAATCAATATCCATATTATGTTATACTCTCTCCTCATAAATAACTTAGAGCCCAAAGTGAAAGACACTATAGATATAAAACTGTAATTAATGATATTAAATATGATAGGCAATTACACAATGGTTGAAATTAATATAATCAAGTACGCTTTTGAGAATGAATTCATTGCCCAAAATACTGATATTGGGATTGGATAGCTCACTATCAGACAATTCTATATTTGGCATAAGCTTATTGTACGAGTTTTCCAAATGCTGCTGCTTCCAAGGGGAAAAAGTGGGGCACGTAAGTCTGTTAAGTGAGCTCAGACCAAGTAGCAAAGATCATTTACTGCAGAGCCATCTCTCTGTGTTTACGTTGTTCCTGTCACAAAATGACTAGTTTTGCATACTCAACAAAAATGTTACAAGGAAAATAACAATGAAAATGTGTGTGTGTACATGTACACGCGTAGTCACCTACAGTAACAGAAGGGAGTAAACTTTATTTGTTTTTCTCACTTACTTTGCTCAGAAAACTACAAGCATATCTCTGTGAACCAGGTGTGACTAGACTGATAACTGGAACCGAATTCTGTTTTTCCATGTCTATGTGGTCCAAGATGGGCAGTGTAATTTTTATGGGTCAAATGAGTCATTTATAAAAATAGGAGGTGATGGTATCAGGCTCCCTTGGAGACACATTGTGAGAAATATCTTATTAGCATTTGTGTTTGAGCTTGAAAATATAAAGTGTTTAATATAGTTAATCAGCTGGGAAGTAGGTTCCTTCGTTTATAATTAAACACTCTCTTTTTCAGTGAACAATTTACAGTAGTTCATGTAATCTTAATTTAAAGTCATTTCCTGCTACCAGCTAAGAGTTCAAACTCTTAAAATCCATCTGTGATTAGCACAGGAGTATAACAGGCATCCAGTAGACTTAAGGAGACTCTGTAGAACTAAAGACATTCTATGGAAAAGTAGAGGAGAAATCCCTTTCCCCAAATGCAATTTCTTATTTTGAATATTGAAAATCCCTTAACAACAGCCTAAGAGAACATTAGATTTGGCTTAATGTACCGCAAATTGTGATGGATGAACCTTAAAAAGCACTTGTTTAGCCTGGCAAAGCATGTGAGCTATTGGCATCAAGCTGAGCCCCTGTTCTGTGTAATCAGTTTGGAAACAGTGCACTATAACCATAGCCTCCCTTTTTTAATATTGTGAAAACTGCATGCATACGTGACCCACATTCATTTTTGACAGTTCGCTTGCTAAGACATTCTAATTGCACTGATAGAAGCCCGTCTTCTTTGAAATATACAAAGGTGCTCTATGAAAGGGATAAAATCCACATGTAAAAGCAAACACGGCCCACTGCAAAAATCTGGGTAGAGTCTGCTGCTGGTCCTTCCCGAAAAAGCAAAGCAGATCTACGCCTATCAATGTTGATGGCCCCATGGATGACTTCCATTATTTAAAACTAGATTACTTCCTGAGCTTATGCTTGAAAGAGAAAGCGTGTCCTTTGGAGAAGTCTAGGCTTGTGGTTTCCACAAAGAAGAGGCGATGAGATTGTATTTTAACTCTAATTGTAAACTTAAAATAATAAAATGCATTGCTTTAGTGGTCCGATGTCCCATGCAGCATACAGAGCAGAGTAATTCAATTTTAAAATAAAATGTGTAGATAGGACCCAAAAAGACAAGTGTTTTAAATTTTCATGAGAAAGCATCTCATTGAAGATAGATAATGAGGTGTCAGCTTTTCAACTTTCGCTGAGAATCTGTTTCAGAGGAACAATGAGATACAGGGTGGCCACTCTTCACCAGTTCGGGTTGATAAATTAGCAAAAAAGACTCTTCCAAATATATCAAGTTTTATAATCTCAGTAGAATTCTGGACAACATGAAAAAAAAAGACAAAATGTTTCTGAGATCTGGAGATATAAACTATTTATGGCATAATCAGATAAACAAAAATTGATTTTCTATTCATTTATTTTATGCTAAGGAGAAGAAAAATATTTGTGAGAGAAATGAGTAGTTTCCAGTCTCACCAGATGCCAACTGCATAAGCGTTTGGAAATAATTTACGTCAATAAGCAACTTAGAGACAAGAAAGGATAGTGTATAGAATCCTTGCTGTTATAATTAGGCACCCGTCTTTCTCCACAGGGAGACTGACAAGCTGGGGGCAGGGGGGCACATCTCACTCTTTTTTGTCCCTGCATCCTGAACACAGTCCCTTGTTAATAGTCGGTGTTCAATAATTTTAATTTAATTTAAATTGACATTTCTAAGCACTCACTCCATTACAGTTAGCATTGTTTCCATTCAGTTCGGTAAATTCCTGTTAATTTTGATTTTCTTTTGTAATCTATGTCCTGAGATGCATCAAGGGAAAAGGGATGGAGAAACAGAACAGATCTGATGTCCTCAGAGATTCAGAGATTATGTTGTGGGAGCGGAATCAGACTTGATGGACATAGGGATGACATGTGAGGAAGAGAATTTTGTACAGGACACAGGAGAACTGACTCCAGCACAGCAACTGACCAGTAGCTACGAGTCCTCGTTATAGAACATGTCAGCAGTGCCAGCTATGAAACATCTTGCTTGTAAAGAGGAGGGAGTTTTGGGTGGCGCCTGTGGCTCAAAGGAGTAGGGCGCCGGCCCCATATACTCAAGGTGGTGGGTTCAAACCCAGCCCTGGCCAAAAAAAAAAAAAAAGAAGAGGGAGATTCATGCAAAAGGGCTTGCTTGCAGGCTTCAGATCTCAGTGACAATCATTTCTGAGGAAAGATGGGGAAAGGAAGAAAAGTGACATCTAAGCACACTTACGTTATCAGAAATAGTATTTGCCAAAATCTGTTTAAGAAGAAAGTTGATAGGGGTTATGTTAAAACAAAGCAGAGCAACTAAAGTTTGAGGATTGACTGCATGGATAAAAGTTTGCTTTTCTGCAGAACTTCCGGAACTTTGAACGTGCTCCCATGCACAGCACCACATCCTGGAGAGGCTGATTGCATTCACCAAAGAACCCTTGATTGTGGAACATGGCTCAGGACCAGGGCCCAGAGAATAAAATTTAAGATACAACGATCTAAGGAAATCTATCTGTTGAAGAGAATCACTGAAAAGTCTGTAAATTCAATTCCATTTTTTTTTTTTTTAAGATAGGATTTCACTCCGTTGCTCAGCTGGATGCAGTGAGATTTCATTCTTGATGTTCCCAGACATTTCCACTATGAGAATTACAAAACAATTGACAAGATACAACTCTACAGTGAAAACACAATTTATGATTAAAAAAGGACTGAGGAATGATCCTAAGTCTTTAAGTCAAAACTATCTAATGGTCTGTTGAAGTTGTAAAACCTATTTTGGAGCCACCTAATAAAACTATCAGTGCTCAGGGATGCTGGCCTCTTTCCCTCATAAACAATCAGAATTTTTAAAATTATATTTCCTAGTTCGAAATACACAAATAGCATTAAAAGGAAATTAAATACCTTAGCTTTTGTGCAATTTCCAGCATTAAAATAAACCGTAAGACAACCAGTTGTTTGAAGAAGTAGCAATTTGAGTTTTTTTATACCTTAAATTGTTAAAAAACAAAAGTATATAAAGTATTATTGTAAATAGTATAAAAGTATTACGCTTCTAGAGTGCGGATATGAGTAACGAGGTCTTTATATCCCTCTTATATCCTATTAGATATTTGATATTAGATATTTGTTTACTCGCTTCCCTGTGTCTAACAACTCCAACGGCCAATCTATGCTCAGAATGGAAGTTCGTTAACAATGCAAGAACAAAAAAGCATATTATACCCTTTCCTAAAGTGATTTAATATAGCACCCCTAAAAATTTGAAAGTAAGATAGAGGCTTGATACTTTATAAATAAAGTATTTATTTTGTGAACTTACTCAAACCTAATTATTGAAGTTAACCATTAACATTTTAAAAATAAACTATGGTTGAATTTTAATGTTTTTAAAATGTCTTTGCTTAATAGAACAATAGCTAGTAGGTATCTTAAGCGGAAATTAAATAAAGAAAGGATGGTTTAGGTAGGCATGAATTATGCTTTATGGGGTAAGGCCTTCCTGAGAGGGGGAAAAGAAGTGGACTACTGTATTAATATTATTATTACCATTACTATGTTGCCTAACATTTCAGCACTATATTAAGAAGGGATATATATATATATGTATATATATATGTCTCTCTCTCTCTATATATATATATATATAGAGAGAGAGAGAGAGAGAGACATATCCCTTATATATAATCTCATATGTTACAAAATGTCTGGATGTCAAGTATAAAAACAATTTTCATAATGGGGCTACCATACAAATGGCATAAGACAGTACGATGTCTTAGCAACAGTTACCTGAACAGGGAATTACTATACTGCACAATTTGTTGGTCCTACGATGTTAAAAATTTGTGGATATTTTGAGCTCTCCTTTTCTATCAAATTTAATAGTACTCTTTACTAAGAGAAATGAGAATGTGTCCAGAGTAAATTATATTTTCTATTAGTTCTACTATTAGAAACAGCAATTTGGAGGGCTGAGCTTAGGATGACCTGATCTAAATAAAATTCACTTGAAATCCCTTCGAAAATGGTACATTCTTAATATGTATGGAATTGATCATGTGGCAGGGAAAACTGGTTGACATAATGGAACTCAAACTAAAAATCTTTCATCACCTTTCTTGCCATTCTTGTTTTATGTCTCAAAAGCTGTCCCCTTTTTCTTTCTAAAGTTCTTTCCCCATCCGTCAAGCTCTTTCACTGTACCCCAATGGCCTATACCCTTTCAGTTATTCACGTCTCTTGAAATTCCACTATTTTATCTTTCATTTGCTATTTCCTCAGACTAGAAACTGGTTTAGGTCCCAACTAAACTTACAGCCCTTCTCTTATTAGTCTAGGAAATTCATTACTGCAAAATTGGTTCCAACGTATAAAACGTGGCGCTCACAGACATGCGGTATAATATGTTACTCAAATATGGAATCTCATGTGAACCCAAGAGAATTGGAGAGTTAAAGAGGTTAATTTAATGCCTTTATAAACTTATGCTTTCCCAACAGGGTAAGCTCTGTTTATTTTTCAAGGCCTTATAATAAATCACAGGATAGGCATGGTCGGACTGCTAAAATTAGGTGTGAATAGACTGTGAAACTAAATAAATGTAACGTTACAATACGTTATTTATGTTATAAAGAAAAATATGTAACCTTTCTTCTAGGAATCTTTAAAGCTAATTTTAGAAATACATATTATAATGTATTTTTTCTCTCTTTACTAAAAAAATTCTCACAAATAAGCAATACTATTAGGTCAAGATGATGGTGGTAAAGACATGCTTTTCCATTCTGAACAATTGCTAGTTGGGCCATAAACTGGCTTTACTCTTTACAGGAAGAAGGCAAAAAAGGAAATACCGATTTCATAAGTCACAGCATCTGTGACTTAACAATGCTCTTATTCTTCAAATAAATAATGAACAACAATTACTATGTCTGGTTCAGAAATCTGACTGGAATTTATCCTCTGAACCTGAATAAAGGGGATATTAAATGAGCAACATTTTTAACCACATCCTCATGGTGATCATTAACAATGAAATTCACAAGACCGGTTGTCAATCTACAATTCAAGATGAGCTAATCATTGTGATTTTATATAGGAACCACAGGAGTATGGTCCCCATGAACAGTTACGTAGGCTCAATTTAATGACGACTCCAAAAATACTGTCTTGGTAAGTGTTAAGCAGGAGTGAAGACCAATTTATACTACAGGAAAATGACCAAAGAGGGTCAGGGTTGTCGGGGGAAGAGGGTGCTGCAGATATTGTAATTTGATGGTTATATTTGACGGTTAACAAATGAGAGGTATCCTTAGAAATGAGAAAAAAAAAACAAAACTATGGTCCCAACTCCGTAAAAAGGGAGAGAAAAGGATGTAAGTATTAATAGTTAGGGAAAGGATAGGCAATTCCATATGGTGCCTCTAACCAGTGAAATGCAACTTTAAAATATAAAAACTTTGGGCAGTGCCTGTGGCTCAGTGGGTAGGGCGCCGGCCCCACATACCAAGGGTGGGGGCTTCAAACTCAGCCCCGGCCAAACTTCAACAGAAAAATAGCCGGGCGTTGTGGCGGGTGCCTGTAGTCCCAGCTAATGTGGAGGCTGAGGCAAGAGAATTGTCTAAGCCCAAGAGCTGGAGGCTGCTGTGAGCTGTGATGCCACAGGACTCTACCAAGGGTGAGAAAGTGAGACTCTGTCTCTACAAAAAAATAAATAAAATAAAATATAAAAACTTTGAATACCTCAAGGGAAAAAAAATGTTTTCATCAGTACCCTTGTGTTAAATTGTTTACATTCCTAAGAGCAATGTTTTTCAACCTTTTTTTTTTTTTTAATCTCACGGTACATTTGAACCTACAGTTAAACTTCCATGGCACAATTACATTAGGTTGATCCAAAAACAAAACAAAACAAAAGAGTAAAAAGAAGAATATACTTACTGTGCTTTCTAATCTAATTAATGGTCTTTAAAATTTTAGCGGCATAACTGAGATCCTGTCACAGCACACTGGCTGAGAAGCACGGACTTAGAGAGTTGTTGGGTATAAGCCACTCAAATGTGAAGACACATTTACCAGAAACAATAATTTTATCCTGGTAGAGTTGATCTGAATCTATTGTTAATGAGAATGAATAGTTGTTAAGGCCAGTAATCCTTGATTCCTACTTTTTGAAATTAAAACTATGACATCTATAGTTTAGAGCCTTGGTTCTCCAAGTGTTCTCCTGAGGAAACAGCAACAGTATTTATTACCTAAGGATTTGTTAGAAAGGCATGTTCTTGGAAGCTACCCCAGACCAAACTCCTCAATTTTAGGGATTAGGTCCAGCTGTCTGCATGTTAGTTAGCAAACCCTCTGATTGATTCTTGTGTGCTTGTAAGTTCAAGAACTTCTGTTAGAAAAAAAAAACAGCTATTCTGCCACAAAGGAGAAATGCAGGGCCAGCAGACAGGAGGCCAGCAGCTCGTGGGAAGGATTACTGAATGATTATTAAGGCACACTGTAAAAAGTGCCCTAGCATACCTTTTTATTTTATAAGGTCCTTAAGAGCCTGTTTACTCTCATTATAACACTTGAAATACTATTAAAGAACAGCTCCTGTAAGTATCAAGATGAAGGAATCTGAACTGACCTCACACAGATTAATAGGTAACCACTTCTTTTTCACAGAGCCAAAGTCTGAGAAAGATTCCAAAAAGCACTTACTATTTTCATATTTCTTTAAAAAATAATAAAAATGTTGGGTGGTCCATACATGTATTAAGGTCACTCGTCTTTATCCAAGAAATTCTAACTCTGTCAGAGTATTAAGAATATAACCAACCCGCATTAGAAAACATCTAAAACACAAATGTCTGTAAGTTGAGATCAAGAGATGAATAGCCTGTCAACTGTTTTCTGAATACCGACAGTTCCTAGGGAAAGTGCGTACAGAGGGTGGAGGTCCAGTCACCTGGGCTCTAGTGTGATTTCGTCACATAGTGCAGTTAAGTCTACAATGTCTTATTCCTAAATCTGTTAAATGGAAGTGGTAATGAAACATAAAGCAGATCCGGGAAACTCCGGGGGAGCCAGTGCCAGCACAGAATAAATGTGCAGGTCAGCTGCTTCCTCTTTGCAACACGGCATCACTATTCTTGCTACTAATGGTACAAAGATGAAAACCCTAGTGGTGGAAACTCCTTAGACACCAGTGATTTCTAAAGAAAAGGGCTGAGCATACACTGTCCTATGGGACAGCTAGTACCTGTGGGGAAAAGCTTCATTCATTTGGTGCCTGACACTTCGAAGAAAAGGAAGAATGTGGTGGCACCATGGTATTGCCGCAGGAACTCCCACTCCCCTGAAGCTGGGGACCGGGCGGCCTTCACTAGCTCCAGCAAATCTTCTCCTTTTCCTGCTGGATGTATTTATATCTGTAATTTTAAGCCTTCACTTTCATTTCCCTTCTTGTCTCCAAGAATGTAGGGCTGATTTTCCTTCCAGGGTTGACCTCTTAAATTGTGCTCTTGAACTCAGTCCCAGCTTTTCAGGGAACATCCCTCTTGCACCTGTGCACGCACACACACAGACACACACATTCACTCTTCCTCTCTCATTACTTTGCTCCTCTCTTTTTAATCTTAAATCTTTCCTCAAAAATAATTCTTTCACATTATCTATAAACATGATCCAAAACTCCTCATTAGTTGAAATAAAACGAAGCAACCACAATTATCAGGGACGTCCAACCCATGGCCTGGAGGCCTCACACTAATTTTGTATGGACTTGTTTGCTTCTCTGTGGTGTGAGATATCAGGAAAGTATGCACAGTTTTGCTGATCGGCTTTCATTGGTGTTTGTGTTTAATGTGTGGCCCAAGACGACTCTCATTCTCCCAATGTGCAACAGAGGACACCTCTGATGCTAAATGATACAAAAAGCCTCCGCACTCAACTTCTTTATTTTCTGAAGCTACTTTCTACTTACTCTCCTTTTCACTCTCACTGTCAAAATATCAATACAGAAACCACTCACTTTCTACCTCTTTCAATAGTTATGATTCCCACCAGAATGGAACCTTTCAGTCCGCCAGTGAGGACTGTTCCGAGAAGCTGCGGCCTCCTGCTGCCCTCGCTGTGTGCACCCTCACAGACCTTCAGGTCACAAATCTATTTCCATGTCCGCTCTCCTGAACCCTGGCACCTTTTTTTCCCCTCACTGTCTGTCAACTGTGCATCTCCATCTGGTGGCTGGAATCCAACTGTGGCCCACCCGTTATTTTATTTACCAACTCCTTCTACACCTTTCCTGCACTGTGCCCTTGGCCCACTCACAGCTTTGGTAAGCCCACAGAGTAATCCTAGCAAAAATGAAGGTGAATAAAAGAAGGAAAAACCCAAAGATAAGACAGAAGAAATATCTAAGACGGCCAACAAAGTGAAAGGAAGCAGCAAGAGTCCTACATACATTATGGGTTCATCACAGCAGGTGATTCACGCTCTCCGAGCCTGCTCTGTATCATATGTGGTGACCGTCTACCCAACAAAGCCTTGAAACCTTCAAAACTGCTTGCTACGTGGATACCAAGAACCCTGCATTAAAAGACAAGTCTTTGGAGTTTGTCTAAGTTAAAAAAAAGAATGTGAACAGAAGCAATTACTGACGGCCACCACTTGATCACATGTGTCTGCACTGTTGACGCATTCTTAGAGGCTCACCTGGTTGTTAAAACTAAGCAGCCCTCCACTGCTAGTAAGGAGTAACTCCTGCCTACTGCCAAAGATATTTGCTGTGAACTTTTAGGAGAGGCTGTGGTCTGAAAGGCAGCATGCGTTCCTCTTTCAGCAGGCACCATAACTAGACAAATGAACAGAACAGGTGAGAACTTAGGCACAGTTGTCAGAGAGCCACCGTGGTGCACGATCCAGGTTGACAAGTCTCCTGATGTTGACAACAAGGCAACAGGGCTTGTCTCTCTGTAATATATTCTTCAGGAGGGTGTTCTTGAGGACCTGTTATGTGCATTTTTGTTCCGAAACAAAACCACAACCGCAGAACTATTCGAATCTTTGAATGATTACACATCAGGGAATGGAACTGGTCATTCTGTGCTGGTGCACGCATGGACAGAGCAGCTGCCATGATGGGACAGCTGCTAGTTTTGCTACACCGGTCAAGGAGGGCACTTCTGAATGAGTCTATGCACTGTGTTATCCCTACAGTAATGCTCGCTAGCTGAAAAATGTCACCTGAACTAAGCAATAATTTGCAGGATGTGAGTAAAATGATCAACCACATTGAAGCCTGTGCCTTCGATGCGCATCTGTTCACACAGCTTTGCGAGGGAATGGATGCAGAGCACACACAAGTCTTCTCTTACACACACAAGTGACATGGATTCTAAAGGTGGGTCATTGGCCAGAGTTTTTGAGTTATGCGAGTTGCTCCAGAGATTTCTTTGAGAAAGACAGTCACCCCGACAGCATATTCCAGTGACACAGAATGGTTGCATAACTTGCTTGCTTGTGTGACATATTCAACCTGCTCAATGAACTTATTCTGTCACTGGGGCAGAGAATGAATTGTGTTCAAGTCTGCAGATAAACTGGCTCCGTTCAAGGCTAAACTGGAATTATGGGAGTGATGAGTGAACGCTGGGATTTTTGACATGTGTTAGACATTAGCAGAGATTTCGAGAGAGATCGAGCCAGGGCCTTCTCTCTCCCAGCTGGTGCCTGATCACCTATCTCAGCTTTCAAAAGAGTTAGAGTCTTACTTGCCAACCAAAAAAGACCCCTGAGCTTGAAAGACAGGATCTGCCACCTGTTTATGAATAAGCCGGGTGAGTCGACTTTGTCTGTGCTAGAAGAGAATCGACCACTTGAGATTGAAAATGACAGTTGCTAAAAGTATGTTTCAGACAGTTTCACATTTCCATGTGTTCTAAAGTCAAGCAGAGTATCATGAAATTGACATAAAAGCATTAGAAAGCCTGTTCCGTATCCAGCATCTCATCTTCGTGAAGCTGGGTTTTCTGCAGTGACAGCAACTGAAACAAGACTGTGGACATATGTGACACACTTCGATGTCAACGTCTCCCATTACCCCCAGATGGGACCCTCTAGTTGCAAGAAAACAAGCTCCGGGCCCCCACGGATTCTGCATTACGGCGAGTTGCGTAATTACCTCATTATGTATCACAGTGTAATAATAATAGAAATAAAGTGCACAATAAATGTAACTTGCTTGAATCCTCCTGAAACCATCTCCCGTGAACCCCTGGTTCACGGAAAAATTGTCTTTCATGGAACCAGTCCTTAGTGCCTGAAGCTAAACCATGGAGCTAAAATATCACCAAGTTGAAGCTTTCTCTAAATCTGCTCAGAGCATGGATGGACACAGACCCTTCAGAATGGCAACGTATTAATGAAAACATCCATATTCAATTTAGGTGTTGGACTCTAGATACTTTGTTTATACTTTTTTCCCCCAGCAAAGTTAAAGTAATCTTTCAAAAGTAAACTTTTTTTTGGCAAAAAAAACCCCCAAAAAACAAAACAAACGAACAAAAAAAAAAAACAACAATGCTGATTTCTCATTTCCCAGCAAAGCCTTCCCACTCGGGCTTGGTAAGTCCTCAAAATCATTCAGGACACAGTTCTCTAGTGAGCTACCGGGATCTGATCAGCATTTGGCATTTGACAGGGATGTAGAGACCTCTGAGAACTTATTCCCCCTAACTGAAATTTTGTGTCCCTTGACCAACACCTCCCCAGCACTTTGCACTCCTCCCCATAACCCCTGGTAACCACCATTCCACTTTCTGTCTCTATGAGTTCACCTGTAATTTTAGGTTACACATGTGAGACAGAAGAAAGGAGGGAAGGAAACCAGGAAGAAAGGGCGTCTCAGAGCCTCACCCGTGACTCAGCCTGCACTGGACATCCGTTTTCCTGAATAAACGTCTCTCTGTGATTTATAGATTTGGGTGACATGTTTTAGTCATTTGAAGAAGGCACAAATTAGAATAAATGATGAAAATTTCTCATTAACAGATTCAGAACTACTAACAGTTCAAAAAAAAAGAAACCAAGCCATACATTTAATCGTGTCCTTGATCCG
The DNA here is from genome assembly GCF_027406575.1 of Nycticebus coucang. Classification (NCBI taxonomy): domain Eukaryota; kingdom Metazoa; phylum Chordata; class Mammalia; order Primates; family Lorisidae; genus Nycticebus; species Nycticebus coucang. Next base: position 9,560,890 of record NC_069785.1, on the reverse strand, counting down.
AATGTTTCTGATTGCTGAATTGAAAAGACCCAAGCACTGATGATTGCCATGACCTCGACCTTTTCCATATCCGAGTAGATCAGTATGGAATGACGTTTGCATGTTGTGCAAATACTCCCTCACCCTTATCATTACTTGGAGTAGAATCTGGCAGAAAATAACATTGGAATGCAGCTAAATAAAATATGAAAAATGCATATAATGTGAGACATTGTTTTGAACGTGGCAAAAAATTTTAGTGAAAAGAACAGTAAACTTAACCCTTTGCACACAGATTAACTATAGGAAAACATCCACTGCATATAAATGCCAGTAATAATATTGCTAATAAGTATTTTTTAGGTTGTGTTGACAAAAGATGAATGTTGTTGAATGTACTGTGTTATTTGGGTCAGCTGTTTTTCTCCTAATTTCTATTGCAGTCCATGTGGAATTCAATAAAAATAGAAGGAAGGGACTGAAGGTGAACGTTACCACTTTGTTTAATTCCATTAAACAGATACTAAGCATTAATTATGTAATGTAGGCATTAGGGGGGACTCAGTCCTGTCATTACAGATTGAGAAGAAATAATATCTCTAAAACAAAGCTAGATTTGTGAGGTACTAAAAGTAGTAAAAATAATTTATATTGCACTCATGTTTAATTCAATGATTTCTGTTTGAAGAGATGTCTATTCAATATATATAGCCACCAGTTTACATGGAACACCAGATCAAGTTATTTTCTCCACAGAGGCTTTCAAAGGGTTTTACTGCAATGAGAAAACATAATGCTTAACTATCAATTAAAAAATTTTTTTGTAAAGGTAATTTTAAGATACACCATATATGTTCCTAACATTATTTTTTCCAGATCCATACTGAATATTTCTGCATACTACTGCCATTTGTCCTATTTATGTTTTAAAGAATGAGGATGCAAAACTTTCGTTAAAAGATAGAGACTTCGGGGTGGCGCCTGTGGCTCAAGGAATAGGGCGCCGGTCCCATACGCCGGAGGTGGCGGGTTCAAACCCAGCCCCGGCCAAAAACCACAAAAAAAAAAAAAAAAAGAGAGATAGAGACTTCGTTTTATTTTCAGTAGACAACCACCAGTCTTATACTCCCTATTAAATTCAATTATTCAATAAAAAAAGGTGGAATCAGCAAGCATTGTCACGATGTGCTGATATTAAAGGTTAGTTTTGAGTTATTTTAAGGTCATTATTGATAAATATTAATGAAGACCATGGCTATTTAACATGCCACACACTATTGATCCTGTTTTCATGGCATAATTCCTCCCCCCAACCTTTCCACTCACAGCCAAACTGGCCTCTTCAATGAGAAAAAAAAAAAGCACACGAGATCTGACAAAAATAAAAATAGCATTGTAGGCTATTTTAGAAAAGGACATAGCCCTTAAATTAAATGATTGAATTACACGCACACTATGTCAGATTGTATTAACTGGTAAGAATGAATGGTTCCTAAAAATATCACTGGAAAAATACATATCCATTAAGGTATCATTTCCAGTGCACAAGGCCTGCAATTAAGACATATTCAATTAGGAAAGAAAGAACTGTGAATTTATTGCTCAATTTAAAATTTTCATTATTTGCTGATTAAGCCATTTTTCAATCATTGTTTTTGTACTTTTGATCATTATATTGTTTTTTTTTTTTTTTGTAGAGACAGAGTCTCACTTTATGGCCCTCGGTAGAGTGCTGTGGCCTCACACAGCTCACAGCAACCTCCAACTCCTGGGCTTAAGCGATTCTCTTGCCTCAGCCTCCCGAGCAGCTGGGACTACAGGTGCCCGCTACAACGCCCGGCTATTTTTTGGTTGCAGTTTGGCCGGGGCCGGGTTTGAACCCGCCACCCTCGGTATATGGGGCTGGCGCCTTACCGACTGAGCCACAGGCGCCACCCGATCATTATATTGTTAAATTAGGCTACGGTTAGCCTTTTCCATGTAAAAAGATCAGATTATGAGTATTTTCATATTTTATTATTGTTTTGCTCCTCAAAAAGGAGGGGTAGAAAAAGCTTTCTTTAAGTACAGGAGCTATTAAAGAAATATCTAATTTATGGTGGAAAAAAAAAGACACCCTAAGCTTCTCAGTTATTTTCTATTTTAAAATATATATTATCTATAAGAAACACAATTCAAATATAATGATACAAGTAGGTTCAAAGTAAAAGGATAAAAAATACATGTTGTGCAACTATGAATCAAAGCTGAAGCAGTAACAAAGAAAATTTCCAGATTCAGAGTGGGACAAAGGGTCCAGCCATCAAAAACAACAAGAAAAAAAAAAACAAAACTGCAAACAAAAAAGCAGAAAATATGTGAAGTAAAAACTGATAGAACTGAAGGAGAAATAGACAAATCCACAATTAAAGCTGAGGACACTGAAAACCTCTCTTAAATAAATAAGACAACTGGCTAGCAAATGAATACGGAGAGACAAGAGCTCATCTACCAAGAATCCCGGGTGGGTATTTACAGACCCTTCCACCCAACAGCATCAGAATGCAAGTTCTTCTCGTATCCATGGCCCCTATCAAGGCAGACACATCCTGCTTATAAAACAAACCTCAATATTTAAAAGACCTGAAATGATACAGAGTGAGTTCTCCAAACAGAATACGATGAACTAGAAATCAATTACAGAAAGAAAATCTCCAAACCTTTGGAAACGGAAGAACACTCTTCTAAACCAAGTCAAAGTCCCAAGGGAAATTAACAAAAGAAAATACACATTGAACTGAATGAAAATAAAAAGATCAAAATTAGTGTGGCATAGCTAAAGAAGGGCTGAGAGAGAAATGTAACCACTCAACCCATACAACAGAAAAGACGAAAAGTCTTACGCGAATTATCTAAACTCTCACTTCAAAAACCTAGGAAAAAGAAGGGGAAAGGGAAAGGCAGCATGCTGAGCCGGAAAACGAAATAAAACTCAGTGTCAGAGACTGAATATTTGATCCCTCTAAAATTCCTGGGTTGAAATCCTACCCCCACTCCAACCTCCCTGCGATGGTACTCGCAGGTGGGGCCTTCAGGGGGGAATTTAGGTGGAGACTCGTCAATGGGATTTTTACCCATATGAGAGTGGAGAGAGCACCTGCTTCCCTGTCTATCCTTCTTCATGTGAGAGTCTGAGAAACATGAAGGGGGCAAACCAGAAGAGGGTCCTCACCAGAGTACCGTGCTGACACCCTGGTCTTGCACGTTCAGGATATAGTGCTGTGGGAAATAAATTTCTGTTGTTTATAAGACAATCCATAGCATTTCCATTACAGGAACCTGAACTAACTAAGACATTTAGAATATAAACTCTAATCAAAATTAATTTAAGTTAGAATCAATAACAAAAATATAAATAGAAGATCTCATGTGTTTAGAACCTAAATAACATAATTCTAAATAACCTTTGAGCAAAAACAAAAATCACAGTGGAAATGAGAAAGTATTTCAAGCCGAATGGTAATAAAAATATTACACAACAAAACTTTTGGGATATAGTTAATAGCATGTCTAGAAGACTGTTTACAGTCTTAAAAGCCTACATAAAGAAAAATAGGAAAGTTTAAAATCAATAATCAAATCAATGCTTTAAGGTGTTAGAAAAAATTAGTACTTTCAATCTAACAATGAAGAATGAATGAAATAACCAAGCCCAAGAATCATTGAAATAGAAAACGTGTGCAAACAGAGAAAAAGCAAGCAAACCAAGAGTTAAGAAGTTGGTGCTTGAAGATAACTAAGGAAATTGAATTAACTCTAGCAAAACCAAATGAAAAAGATTCAAATACCCACATCATAGTTTCACTATAATTAGGGTAGTTGTATGTTGGTACCACCTCAGACCTACCCAGGACAGCAGATTGTAAGTATTTCTTCTCACCTATAAAACTTGGATATGGGCCGTACCATGGAAACTGAAAAATACCACAAATCAAGTATCTTTTTTTGTTTTTCTTTTAGTGAGTCGGTTTGTTAGCACAGCCTGGACCCCCAAAACATTATATAGATAATTAAAGGAATGATAATAACTTTATATCAATAACATCAACAACTTAAATGTCATATTTGGATTCTTAGAAAAGCAAAACGAAATAGGAAAAAGAAATAGACATGTTAATAGTCCTGTATTTATTATAGAAATTAAGTCTATAATTGAAAATCTTTGTACAAAGCAATCTGTAAACCCAGATGGTGTCTCTTGAGAGTTCTTTAAAACAAAGAGAAAGCAACACTGATTTTACCTAAACTTTGAATTAGTTAAAAAGAATATATCCCAACTTGGTCTTTTTAATTACCTTGAGTACTAGCGTATTATTTACCTACAGTAAAATATATATTACATGCAAATTATAACTAGTTTTAACTAATGTTTACTCTTCTGAATATGGACTTTCAGTGTGTAACTATTTTCTTATCAGTCACTAGTTCTTGGTTGATATTAACACATATATTTTGGGTAAACTGGATTTGAACTACTGGATTGATGATTTCCATGCTTATATAATTCTCAAATAAGCATATTTGTTGTGCCAATAAGGAAAACAAAAAAGAAAAAAAAAGATTCTTTGAAAGCTAAAATTAAGAAATTATCCTATGAGGTCTAGATGACTTTAAGAATTTGATTTGATTGACTCTATTTAGAAATTTGAAGCATTTGGAATGAGCACTGATGTTTGAAGAATTTGGACAGAATTCAAAGGGAAACAGAGACAGACACAGTGAACCAAAAATTTGGCAGGTTGCTAATTCAATTAAAATTGTACATAAAATCTTGTGCAATTCAAAATGGCCAAAAAAATTAACTTTTAAGCAAAGCTATTTTAAAACCACAGAATATACAAATTACTTGGATTCTGAAAAGTCTGTATTATAAAAGATAGAAGTTAAACATAGATTTTTCTACCAAAAACTATCAATGGTTTCTAACACTTCATAAATAAGAAAATGGAATAGCTCAAAAAACTAGTTAGTGTTATCATTTGGGGTACACATGAAAGAGACATATTTCTGAATATGTAAGGATTCTCTCTTTTCAAAGTTCAGCATGAAAGGTGCCTTCCTCTGTGGAATTTTTACTGTCTCCCTAATCAGAATTAATTGTTTCTTCATCTGAGTTCCAACAGCCTGTGCTTCAGCCTGTGAAGTCAGTTTATTCTTCCTCAGGCTGTATGAACAGAACTGTCCTGATATCTTTCTCCCCGTAAACGTGTGAACTCTGTGGGTTCAGTGTTTGGGCTTATTTTCCCTGTGCCCCTTGTAGCAACTGACACAGATCTAGCATTGACTAGCAACATTTTATGTAACTATTAATGACATCACTTACATTTACTTTACTGGGTTACTATCCTGAGAATAGAACTTCATTTTAAAATCCAATTTTGTTAAACTTTAAAAAAAAAACAACCTTTTGATTCATTGATCTTCTGAATAATTCTTTTGTTTTTGATTTCATTTAATTGTGCTCTAATTTGGTCATTTCTTTTCTTCTGCTGGGTTCGGGGTTGGAATGTTCTTCCTTTTCCAGTTGTTTAAGATGTCCCGTTAACTTGCTGACTTCCTCTCTTTCTGTGCTCCGGAGGAAGGCTTGCAACACGATACATTTCCCTCTTAGGACTGCCTTTGCAGTATCCCACCGGTTCTGATAAATTAAAATCCGGTGTTCTTTAATGATTATCTGTTGGTTATGTGTAAATTTGTAGAGCCATGAATACTCTTGCATTTGTTCAGGTAAATTTGTAAACAAACAAGAAAAATGATGGAATCAGAAAATATGTTAACAGTGGTCATGAACCAAGGCACATTTGTGAAACAGTACCATAGGGCCAATATATCTCAGAGTTCATATACTTCACTTCTTAATTTTCAAGAGAAACAAGCAGGGGCCTGATTGTCCCTGATGTGAGAGCTAATTTAAGGCAAAAACTAGGAGACCACAGATATCCTGCCCTGTACCTGCCTGCGTACAGACCAGGTAGCCCACACAGACTAAGTGTGAAGAGCCAGTGGGTTGGGGAATAAATACTTGCTGAACAATAGGATAAAAATGTCAAATTCTGAGTGATCAAATTAGGATCTGTTGTTTTAGCACCATTTTATAACTGTAGGGTGTCCAGAAAAACTACAGAGTGTCTCAAAAGAACTAATTAAAGAATTAAAAAAAATGACTTGAATAAAATTCTTCTCTGACTATTAAATGATATTGACTGCTAGAACATTATTATCAATTGTCACATCTTATTTGGGCTGAAGTAAATGGGACAAGAGAGTCTGCCATTTACTAAGCAGGACAATGTAAGCTTTAAAAAAACAAACATGTAGGCTCAGCGCCTGCAGCTCAGCAACTAAGGTGCCAGGCACATACACCAGAGCTGGCGGGTTCGAATCCAGCCCAGGCCTGCCAAACAACAATGACAACTACAACCAAAAAAATAGCCAGGCATTATAGCAGGTGCCTGTAGTCTCAGCTACTTGGGAGGCTGAGGCAAGAGAGTCACTTGAGCCCAGGAGTTGGAGGTTGTTGTGAGCTGTGATGCCACAGCACTCCACCCAAGGCTACAGCTTAAGGCTCTGTCTCAAAAAAAAAAAAAAAATTAAATTAAAAAAAATAAACATGTAGAACTATGCTGTGTGTATATTATATAAAGGCAATGATAAGATTAAGCTATATCTAGACAAAGCTTTTTATACTTGAATTGCATTTCATCAAAATTCTTTATACAGAGTGTCCATGAAGTTCATGTGCAATTACTATTTTAAATCTCATGCTAACTTTATGGACACCCTTCATATTATTTCAGAGAATAAAGGCAAGTTAGATACACAGTATTTTATTTACGAAAGGAAACTGAACAAAATTCAGAAGAGGACTGAATTTGATAACTTTTAGATTTGATATGGTTCTGATTAATTTTTAGAAGATGGTAATTAAACCATTTTAGGGCCACAAAGCAATATAATAAAATCATTTCTGGTGTTTTGGGGAGGAGAATTTACTACGTAACATTAAACTGAGAAGAGAAACAGAGAACTTAATCTGGATGAGTAACTGGGACATTGTATACCATAGACAGTTCTGCTTTGGGGGAATGTTAAAGGATTGGTCTTCTCCAAGTTAAGCTATTATCTTTATAGTTTTTAATAATGAAAGATTATGAAACAAAGCTATTGGTGACTAGAAATTAAATCTTGATGATCTAAATGCTAAGAAGGATGGCACTGATCCCGTAACTGAAAATTCACAAATACGTTCTCTTCAGAAATGCATCGTGGGCTAACCTAGATCGATTATTTCCAGGAAATTGTCAATTAGTTTGGATTGACTTTCTGATTAAAAGATTGGAGATACACACCTCTCAACAAAACAATAAGCAGACATTTATAACTGTATATTACTTATTTTTTCTGCGTTTACCTGAATGTTTTAACTGTGCAGATATTTTGTGTACTTGTGTTTCATGATTCCACTGCTTTTTTCCAGTAAGTCAGAATTCTTTAGAAGTTTCTACAATAATTTGTAAGACAGCCAGTGAAAGTCAAATTTATTCCAAGTCTTTCAAAATATAATATTATTTAGAAAATCACCAACTATAAAGAATATGTTGGTTAGAACTTAAATAAAAGTACATTCACTGTTAGTAAAGAAAAATCCTGATTACCAAAGACACAGAATTTCCCTCAATTTCCCTCTTTTTCCCTCAAAAGAGGTTATATCTTTGGAAAGGAAACAGTATTAATTCGGAAAAATATCTGAGGGTTCCGTCTTGCTGGAGATTTTTTTTTTTTCCATAGGTATAAATGAGACTGTATTCACAACCCAGAAACTTTCCCTAATAGGTCACTGGCAACATAAGGACAGGAGGAACAGAAAAAGATTTTCATCAGCGGGCATATTTAGCAGAAAATTAAATATTTGTAAAAATCTGGCTAAACACTAAAAGACACCTTTGTTAACAAAATGTCCCTGAAACAATGTTGCATAGTTTTTGAGTCTCAGCTGTCTTGGGTAAAGATGGCTTTGGGAAAGTTACTTAACTGCTCTTTCTTTCATTTTATTCTTCTTTAAAAGGGGAATAATAATTTTTTGACCTCATAAGTATGTTGAGATTATTAAAAAGTTATGCATATCACACACCTGGTGTAGTGGTCTGATCCATTGCAATTGCTCAATCCATGTTAGCTGTTACTATTATCTTAACAGAAATGCACACTCAAGGGTTCACAGTTTTTAATCATAGAATTTCAGAATTATAAGACTTTCTGTACTAAGTTTAAAGATGATCATTTTGAAGTGTTAGCAGTGCTAATATTTGATCTATTTCAGTCAAACGAGTTCAGAACAAATATATTTAAGATTAAAATTCATATTTTTAGAAACTACAGTTTTTTCATGTGGATAAAGCAGAGTTAGGTAAATCATCACTTTTCAGAACAGAGTGTTATAATGTTCCTGGAGGTCACAGCATATTTCTGTGCAGTCCGGGAAGTATAACTTCATGCCCCACTGAATACATATTGATTCTTCCGTAAAGGTTAACTCTATTTCAATATTGACATATTTTTCTACTTCTTCACATTAGGACTCTGAGATCATAGCCAACAAAAAAATATGCTGAAATGATTCTAAAGTGAAAAGCAAAAATATGTTTACAGTGTTACTTTGAGAAGGCCATGGGCTCAAAAAGGGAGAAAAGTAAAGGCATAAATGGGCTTGGAGGCATGGGAGCATGATGTGAACAAATGGCTCTTCATAAGGCAGTGGCTTTAAACATTCGTGGAAGTAGGTACACGTGGGTCATTTCTTAAACCGATAGAGGCCACTTATGACAAAGCCACAGTCCACATAATACCGAGTGGAGTAAACGGAAAGCATTTCCACTCAGAACTGGAACCAGATGAGAATGTCCTCTATTGCCACTCTTATACAACACTGTGCTGGAAGTTTGAGCCAACACAATCAGGAGGGAGAAAGATACCCAGGGTCTCCAAATGGAAACACTTTCCCTCTTTGCTAATGATATGATCTTATACTTGGAAAACCCTAGAGAATCAACAAGACTCCTGGAAGTGATCAAGAAACACAGTAACATCTCGGGTTACAAAATTAATGCCCACAAATCAGTATCCTTCCTAGATTCCAATAACAATCAAGCTGAGAACCAAATTAAAGTCACAATGTTCTTCTCAGTAACTTCAAAGAAAAGGAAATACCTTGGAATATACCTAACACAGGATTGAAGGACCGCTACAGAAAGAACTATGTAACCCTCAGCAAAGAAACAGCAGAGGGCGGCACCTGTGGCTCAGTGAGCAGGGCGCCGGCCCCATATACCGAGGGTGGCGGGTTCAAACCTGGCTCCGGCCAAACTGCAACAAAAAAATAGCTGTAGTCCCAGCGACTCGGGAGGCTGAGGCAGGAGAATCGCCTAAGCCCAGGAGTTGGAGGTTGCTGTGAGCTGTGTGACACCACGGCACTCTACCGAGGGCGATAAAGTGAAACTCTGTCTCTACAAAAAAACAAAACAAACAAAAAAAAGAAACAGCAGAAGTTAAAATATATCTGCAAGTGATTAGACACTCCTCCCGTCACAGGGAACTGGGCCAGATTTTGTGACTGTCTTGAAGAATAGATGCAGTAATGATGCGGTGTGACTTCAGCTCCAGGTGTCCACGCAGCTCTGGCGAAACTCCATCTGAGAGTTTTATAGAAGCTGGCTGTCTGGAAGGTGCCATGTGGAGAAATGGGGGAAAGGGGCAAGAGAGAGAGAGAGTGACAGAGAGGACAGAGAGACCCCAAGAGACACAGACAGGCAGACAGAGGGTGATGGACAGAGAGATGCTGACCTGACAAATCCCACTGTGGTTTGGTGCCTTTGTTTACGCACCAAATATTTCCATAAAAAAAGCATTGAAGATGATTCTAGCCCCAGTCACCTTCTCACTGCAATTACATCAGAGACCCTGAATGGCCTCGCTGAGCTAAGCTCCCAGACTTGTGAATAAAACAAAGGATTGCGATTGTTACAAGCTGCTGTTCTGGGGTGGCTTGTCACACTGTGAAGAATATTCAGGACAATGTAGCCTTGAATGAGCTAGTCATATCACATGAATGATTTAATATTATTAAACATGCACACAGAATTTCCTAATTTTTCTAAACATCATCTAATGCATACATAGGCTACCAAAGAGTGATATCCAGAAAAATGTCTAATATGAGCCAGTGAACATATATGAGACATTTATTCACACAACCTATGTTTACTGAGTACCTACTGAGGGTGGGGTGATATTCCAGACTCCAAGGACAAATCACTGAAGGAGGCAACAAAGTATTTGCCCCTGTGGTCCCATGAGCGAGACCGATAACAAATAAGGGAATATGTATAAAATAATTAAAGTAGTTATTTGATAAAAAAATCATGGTATAGAAATTAGACATGGGCCATTTAAGATAGGGTATCAGAGAAGATATTTACCAGAAGGTAGTATTGGAAAATTAACATTCCAGGCAGAAGGAATAGTAAATTTTTAAGTCCTGAGTTGTGAAGAACAAAAAAGGACAATGAGTCTAAGACAGAGGGTGTAAAAAAGGAGAGGCAGCTGAAATGATGGTGAGAGGGAACGTCACGGGGCATTTATCAGGGGAAGCTGGTTTGAGTCATTTTGGCTCTTGCATGAATGTGGCAGAGATGGCTGGTGGGTGATAAGATTCCATGCCTTCATATACTTTAGTGCACAGTGAGAATATATTTTCCAGCCTTCAAGTCATCGAATGTGGTCAAGTGTCTATGTGATTGGAACTAATGTGTATCTCACCATAAAAATCTCCCGGGGATGCACATTCAAGCTCCTTCCCGCTCCAGCTGACAAAGATGAGGCCAATACTCAGAGCAGCCTTATTAGCCCCAGACTGAAGATGGCAGAGACTTGACCAGCCTGGATATTAGAATACCTGCATGGAACAGAACCCACCTTCCCCTACCCAGGCAGACTAGTCACACACAATACCACCAGCGGAATTATCAACTGGTGAACCCTCTGCACTCATTCATGAGCAAAACCTAAAGTTCTTTTGTTTTGAGTGATCACATGTCTGGGTCTATTTATTAACTCAGCTCAGTCTACCTTGAGTATCACAGTGGACAAACATCTAGAAGAGCGTCTGGAGTGGAAAAAATAACCATGAAAATAATGTTTTAATCCATCAGGGGAGATACATGATGGTGTGAACACGGATGGTTATAGTGAACATAAAAAGATACGGCCAGATTTGAAGCATTATTTGAAGATGAAACTAGGAAAACTTGCTGATGAATCATATTAAAAAATGTCAGCTAGAAATCTGAAAAATCCCCCTAATCCTATATTTTTGTAAAATTAGATGGTAGAATGGACTTCTCCTGACTCACTTTTGTCTGAAAATAGAATCTGCAGAATTCTATAGTAAGTGCAAAACGGAGCTCGTTCTTATGCAGAATTTTCAAAGGAAGTGAAAGAAATCCCATTATATGATTCTTAGACGTTATGGAGAATTAAGAGTAAAGGCAGACCACATTCAGAGACCAGGTTCAATTAAAGGATATTTGGGGGGAAAATTATCAGATGCAGCCTCTTCCAAACCCAAGGTGGAGCAGAGAACCTGTCTATTTTATCTCAATACTTTTGAGGATCTTTCCGAGGGACCCGTCAGCTTTGAAATGTCTTCCCTGGTTCATAGCTGAAAAATTAAAGCCTGTGTGTCAGGATAGAAGAAGTGGTCATTGAAACATGTGAGCTCTCAGGGTTTATGGGGATGCGATTACACCACATGGGGGTGAGTCTCACAGGGAAGGGACTGAGCCCGGCGTGGACCCTAAAGGACACCTGAAGGACGTTGGCTGCCTGAAGGACGGGGAGGCCCCCAGCAGAGAGGAGATGGAGCTCAGCCCAAGATGCTCAGAAGTGGGGGCAATGAAAAGACTTGGGAGACTCCCATCATGGGAGACCTCCCGGGTGCCCCAGATGTACATATCTCCTAGTAGAGGAATTTCCTCAGCGTCCATTAATGTGCCACATAAGAAACAAGAAAGCTTTGCACACAGAGAGAAGGCCTCCAAAGTCCACCCCGAGCCAGGGTGCTTAGAACCTGACTGTGGGCTGGGGGCGTGGAGGCTACAGGAGGGTGGAGGATGATGGAGCCCAGCCAGACACAGCCCGCGGCCCTTCCCACTGCAGGTCTCCAGCCCAGAGTGGACCCAAGCTGGGGAGGGGGGAACAGGTCACATTAAATGAGCTTTGGGGTCTTATTTCCATTTTAGATCCTGTGTCCAAAACACTGAACTCAATGTGTTTTTGGGATTCGAATGTGTAGTAAGAACATTCAAAGAGGCCCCAGGACACTAAAATACAGTAACATCTTGATGGTGTTGTGAGGCATGCCTGTTCAACACAGTGGTTTAATCCATGACAGAAGAGAAATGCAGGCATTTACAAATCCAGAGCACCACAGCAAGACAGGTCTTTAAATGGAAATACCATATCATCTAATGGGATTTTGGAAAGCCCAGAACTCAGGTCTTGCAATATGTGATCAGAAAATCAACATAAAAGTCTTTGTTTGGATATATCAGGAAGCTGCCTCTCTCCTAACTTAGGAAAAATGTCGCTCAGTAACTGCAGGTTCTTAGAGGGTCGTGAGGAAAGGCATCGTTACTGTATTATAAATGTTCCACCAAAGTAGTAAATATGGATCTCTGAATACGAGACCCACATTCGGATCTGAGCTTGTTATCTACATAGGATCATCTAAATTATTTACTTTAAGGTGTTTTTATTTTTTAAAAAGTCAGATAAGGAGTTATGAAATATTTGTTGTATTTTATCCTCTTGGTATCCTACATTCTGATTTTGTTTGTGGACATTCTCAAATCAGAATGGGAAGTGTAAGCACAAAATATCTTTATGCCTGCTCAGAAACCTAGTCTATTGATCCTGATTTAATTACAGAAAAGAAGGAGAAAATAAATCTAGAGTTCTATTTTTTACTGTGTCCATGACAAAGTTAATCAGAGACACTGAAGAGGTCTATACATTCAGGAGCCTTGAAAATCTTTTCTTTGATATAATAAAAAGAAAACTAATTTACTTAAACTGAATTTCTTGGCTTCTGTGGACAGAAAGCAGATGCCTCACATTATTGTTGTAGTTTTTCATTCCACAGTTTAATCTAGGACCCTTTAACCAAGGCTATTTCTCTCCTCAGGAAGATTACATACAAACTTGGTTTTATGAATTATGTGAACGTCTCTCCTGAGAAGCCCCACTGGCAATATAATGTGATTATGCAAATGTATACTTCAGACAAATTAAAGGCATAGAAAGAAATCACAGATCGGAAAAATAAATTTTTAGGGCTTTGAGGTCATTTCGTCAAAGTTGGAAACTTTCTTTTGTAAGGACACGTGACGCTTGCTAGGCGTCACGTGGGGAGGAACAAATCATTCTCTGAGCACATATGTGCTGTTTAAAGAGTGAGTCCTCTGTAGAGGTTGCCAGAGCAACATAGACATTTTATACTGAACAATTTTCCAGTTCTATATGAATTCAGTAGTTGCAAATGATCCTGTTGTTGAGAACTAGGTGGCACGGACCATTTATCTCTAGTGATACACTGTTCTTGATAAAATAATGGCAGAATATTCTACATTACATTCATGAGACCAGAGGGAAGGTGCTGCGGTGCTCCACTAGCTCACCATCACTGCAGAGAATATTCTACATTGTATTCATGAGACTGAGGGAAGGAGCTGCCGGGCTCCACTAGCTCACCATCACTGCAGAGAATATTCTACATTGTATTCATGAGACTGAGGGAAGGTGCTGCCGTGCTCCACTATCTCACCATCACTGCAGAGAATATTCTACATTGTATTCATGAGACTGAGGGAAGGTGCTACTGTGCTCCACTAGCCCACCATCACTGCAGAGAATATTCTACATTGTATTCATGAGACTGAGGGAAGGTGCTGCCGGGCTCCACTAGCTCACCATCACTGCAGAGAATATTCTACATTGTATTCATGAGACTGAGGGAAGGTGCTGCCGGGCTCCACTAGCTCACCATCACTGCAGAGAATATTCTACATTGTATTCATGAGACTGAGGGAAGGTGCTGCCGGGCTCCGCTAGATCACCATCACTGCAGAGAATATTCTACATTGTACTCATGAGACTGAGGGAAGGTGCTGCCGGGCTCCACTAGCTCACCATCACTGCAGAGAATATTCTACATTGTATTCATGAGACTGAGGGAAGGTGCTGCCGGGCTCCACTAGCTCACCATCACTGCAGAGAATATTCTACATTGTATTCATGAGACTGAGGGAAGGTGCTGCCGGGCTCCACTAGCTCACCATCCCTGCAGAGAATATTCTACATTGTATTCATGAGACTGAGGGAAGGTACTGCCGGGCTCCACTAGCTCACCATCACTGCAGAGAATATTCTACATTGTATTCATGAGACCTGAGGGAAGGTGCTGCCGGGCTCCGCTAGCTCACCATCACTGCAGAGAATATTCTACATTGTATTCATGAGACTGAGGGAAGGTGCTACCGTGCTCCACTAGCTCACCATCACTGCAGAGAATATTCTACATTGTATTCATGAGACTGAGGGAAGGTGCTGCCGGGCTCCACTAGCTCACCATCACTGCAGAGAATATTCTACATTGTATTCATGAGACTGAGGGAAGGTGCTGCCGGGCTCCACTAGCTCACCATCACTGCAGAGAATATTCTACATTGTATTCATGAGACTGAGGGAAGGTGCTGCCGGGCTCCACTAGCTCACCATCACTGCAGAGAATATTCTACATTGTATTCATGAGACTGAGGGAAGGTGCTGCCGGGCTCCGCTAGCTCACCATCCCTGCAGAGAATATTCTACATTGTATTCATGAGACTGAGGGAAGGTACTGCCGGGCTCCACTAGCTCACCATCACTGCAGAGAATATTCTACACTGTATTCATGAGACCTGAGGGAAGGTGCTGCCGGGCTCCACTAGCTCACCATCACTGCAGAGAATTTTCTACATTGTATTCATGAGACTGAGGGAAGGTGCTGCCGGGCTCCACTAGCTCACCATCACTGCAGAGAATTTTCTACATTGTATTCATGAGACTGAGGGAAGGTGCTGCCGTGCTCCACTAGCTCACCATCACTGCAGAGAATATTCTACATTGTATTCATGAGACTGTGGGAAGGTGCTGCGGTGCACCACTAGCTCACCATCACTGCAGAGAATATTCTACATTGTATTCATGAGACTGAGGGAAGGTGCTGCCGGGCTCCACTAGCTCACCATCACTGCAGAGAATATTCTACATTGTATTCATGAGACTGAGGGAAGGTGCTGCCGTGCTCCACTAGCTCACCATCACTGCAGAGAATATTCTACATTGTATTCATGAGACCAGAGGGAAGGTGCTGCGGTGCTCCACTAGCTCACCATCACTGCAGAGAATATTCTACATTGTATTCATGAGACTGAGGGAAGGTGCTGCCGGGCTCCACTAGCTCACCATCACTGCAGAGAATATTCTACATTGTATTCATGAGACCAGAGGGAAGGTGCTGCCGTGCTCCACTAGCTCACCATCACTGCAGAGAATATTCTACATTGTATTCATGAGACTGAGGGAAGGTGCTGCCGGGCTCCACTAGCTCACCATCACTGCAGAGAATATTCTACATTGTATTCATGAGACTGAGGGAAGGTGCTGCCGTGCTCCACTATCTCACCATCACTGCAGAGAATATTCTACATTGTATTCATGAGACTGAAGGAAGGTGCTACCGTGCTCCACTAGCTCACCATCACTGCAGAGAATATTCTACATTGTATTCATGAGACTGAGGGAAGGTGCTGCCGTGCTCCACTAGCCCACCATCACTGCAGAGAATATTCTACATTGTATTCATGAGACTGAGGGAAGGTGCTACCGTGCTCCACTAGCTCACCATCACTGCAGAGAATATTCTACATTGTATTCATGAGACTGAGGGAAGGTGCTGCGGTGCACCACTAGCTCACCATCACTGCAGAGAATATTCTACATTGTATTCATGAGACTGAGGGAAGGTGCTACCGTGCTCCACTAGCTCAACATCACTGCAGAGAATATTCTACATTGTATTCATGAGACTGAGGGAAGGTGCTGCCGGGCTCCACTAGCTCACCATCACTGCAGAGAATATTCTACATTGTATTCATGAGACTGAGGGAAGGTGCTGCCGGGCTCCACTAGCTCACCATCACTGCAGAGAATATTCTACATTGTATTCATGAGACTGAGGGAAGGTGCTGCCGGGCTCCACTAGCTCACCATCACTGCAGAGAATATTCTACATTGTATTCATGAGACTGAGGGAAGGTGCTGCCGGGCTCCACTAGCTCACCATCACTGCAGAGAATATTCTACATTGTATTCATGAGACTGAGGGAAGGTGCTGCCGGGCTCCACTAGCCCACCATCACTGCAGAGAATATTCTACATTGTATTCATGAGACTGAGGGAAGGTGCTGCCGTGCTCCACTAGCTCACCATCACTGCAGAGAATATTCTACATTGTATTCATGAGACTGAGGGAAGGTGCTGCGGTGCACCACTAGCTCACCATCACTGCAGAGAATATTCTACATTGTATTCAAGAGACTGAGGGAAGGTGCTACCGTGCTCCACTAGCTCACCATCACTGCAGAGAATATTCTACATTGTATTCATGAGACTGAGGGAAGGTGCTGCCGGGCTCCGCTAGCTCACCATCACTGCAGAGAATATTCTACATTGTATTCATGAGACTGAGGGAAGGTGCTGCCGGGCTCCACTAGCTCACCATCACTGCAGAGAATATTCTACATTGTATTCATGAGACTGAGGGAAGGTGCTGCCGGGCTCCGCTAGCTCACCATCACTGCAGAGAATATTCTACATTGTATTCATGAGACTGAGGGAAGGTGCTGCCGGGCTCCGCTAGCTCACCATCACTGCAGAGAATATTCTACATTGTACTCATGAGACTGAGGGAAGGTGCTGCCGGGCTCCACTAGCTCACCATCACTGCAGAGAATATTCTACATTGTATTCATGAGACTGAGGGAAGGTGCTGCCGGGCACCACTTGCTCACCATCACTGCAGAGAATATTCTACATTGTATTCATGAGACTGAGGGAAGGTGCTGCCGGGCTCCACTAGCTCACCATCACTGCAGAGAATATTCTACATTGTATTCATGAGACCAGAGGGAAGGTGCTGCGGTGCTCCACTAGCTCACCATCACTGCAGAGAATATTCTACATTGTATTCATGAGACTGAGGGAAGGTGCTGCCGGGCTCCACTAGCTCACCATCACTGCAGAGAATATTCTACATTGTATTCATGAGACCAGAGGGAAGGTGCTGCGGTGCTCCACTAGCTCACCATCACTGCAGAGAATATTCTACATTGTATTCATGAGACTGAGGGAAGGTGCTGCCGGGCTCCACTAGCTCACCATCACTGCAGAGAATATTCTACGTTGTATTCATGAGACCAGAGGGAAGGTGCTGCCGTGCTCCACTAGCTCACCATCACTGCAGAGAATATTCTACATTGTATTCATGAGACTGAGGGAAGGTGCTGCCGGGCTCCACTAGCTCACCATCACTGCAGAGAATATTCTACATTGTATTCATGAGACTGAGGGAAGGTGCTGCCGTGCTCCACTATCTCACCATCACTGCAGAGAATATTCTACATTGTATTCATGAGACTGAGGGAAGGTGCTACCGTGCTCCACTAGCTCACCATCACTGCAGAGAATATTCTACATTGTATTCATGAGACTGAGGGAAGGTGCTGCCGTGCTCCACTAGCCCACCATCACTGCAGAGAATATTCTACATTGTATTCATGAGACTGAGGGAAGGTGCTACCGTGCTCCACTAGCTCACCATCACTGCAGAGAATATTCTACATTGTATTCATGAGACTGAGGGAAGGTGCTGCCGGGCTCCGCTAGCTCACCATCACTGCAGAGAATATTCTACATTGTATTCATGAGACTGAGGGAAGGTGCTGCCGGGCTCCGCTAGCTCACCATCACTGCAGAGAATATTCTACATTGTACTCATGAGACTGAGGGAAGGTGCTGCCGGGCTCCACTAGCTCACCATCACTGCAGAGAATATTCTACATTGTATTCATGAGACTGAGGGAAGGTGCTGCCGGGCTCCACTAGCTCACCATCACTGCAGAGAATATTCTACATTGTATTCATGAGACTGAGGGAAGGTGCTGCCGGGCTCCACTAGCTCACCATCCCTGCAGAGAATATTCTACATTGTATTCATGAGACTGAGGGAAGGTACTGCCGGGCTCCACTAGCTCACCATCACTGCAGAGAATATTCTACATTGTATTCATGAGACCTGAGGGAAGGTGCTGCCGGGCTCCGCTAGCTCACCATCCCTGCAGAGAATATTCTACATTGTATTCATGAGACTGAGGGAAGGTGCTGCCGGGCTCCACTAGCTCACCATCACTGCAGAGAATATTCTACATTGTATTCATGAGACTGAGGGAAGGTGCTGCCGGGCTCCACTAGCTCACCATCACTGCAGAGAATATTCTACATTGTATTCATGAGACTGAGGGAAGGTGCTGCCGGGCTCCACTAGCTCACCATCCCTGCAGAGAATATTCTACATTGTATTCATGAGACTGAGGGAAGGTACTGCCGGGCTCCACTAGCTCACCATCACTGCAGAGAATATTCTACATTGTATTCATGAGACCTGAGGGAAGGTGCTGCCGGGCTCCGCTAGCTCACCATCACTGCAGAGAATATTCTACATTGTATTCATGAGACTGAGGGAAGGTGCTGCCGGGCTCCACTAGCTCACCATCACTGCAGAGAATATTCTACATTGTATTCATGAGACTGAGGGAAGGTGCTGCCGGGCTCCACTAGCTCACCTTCACTGCAGAGAATTTTCTACATTGTATTCATGAGACTGAGGGAAGGTGCTGCCGGGCTCCACTAGCTCACCATCACTGCAGAGAATTTTCTACATTGTATTCATGAGACTGAGGGAAGGTGCTGCCGTGCTCCACTAGCTCACCATCACTGCAGAGAATATTCTACATTGTATTCATGAGACTGTGGGAAGGTGCTGCGGTGCACCACTAGCTCACCATCACTGCAGAGAATATTCTACATTGTATTCATGAGACTGAGGGAAGGTGCTGCCGGGCTCCACTAGCTCACCATCACTGCAGAGAATATTCTACATTGTATTCATGAGACTGAGGGAAGGTGCTGCCGGGCTCCACTAGCCCACCATCACTGCAGAGAATATTCTACATTGTATTCATGAGACTGAGGGAAGGTGCTGCCGGGCTCCACTAGCCCACCATCACTGCAGAGAATATTCTACATTGTATTCATGAGACTGAGGGAAGGTGCTGCCGTGCTCCACTAGCTCACCATCACTGCAGAGAATATTCTACATTGTATTCATGAGACTGAGGGAAGGTGCTGCGGTGCACCACTAGCTCACCATCACTGCAGAGAATATTCTACATTGTATTCATGAGACTGAGGGAAGGTGCTGCCGGGCTCCACTAGCTCACCATCACTGCAGAGAATTTTCTACATTGTATTCATGAGACTGAGGGAAGGTGCTGCCGGGCTCCACTAGCTCACCATCACTGCAGAGAATTTTCTACATTGTATTCATGAGACTGAGGGAAGGTGCTGCCGTGCTCCACTAGCTCACCATCACTGCAGAGAATATTCTACATTGTATTCATGAGACTGTGGGAAGGTGCTGCGGTGCACCACTAGCTCACCATCACTGCAGAGAATATTCTACATTGTATTCATGAGACTGAGGGAAGGTGCTGCCGGGCTCCACTAGCTCACCATCACTGCAGAGAATATTCTACATTGTATTCATGAGACTGAGGGAAGGTGCTGCCGGGCTCCACTAGCCCACCATCACTGCAGAGAATATTCTACATTGTATTCATGAGACTGAGGGAAGGTGCTGCCGGGCTCCACTAGCCCACCATCACTGCAGAGAATATTCTACATTGTATTCATGAGACTGAGGGAAGGTGCTGCCGGGCTCCACTAGCTCACCATCACTGCAGAGAATATTCTACATTGTATTCATGAGACTGAGGGAAGGTGCTGCCGGGCTCCACTAGCTCACCATCACTGCAGAGAATATTCTACATTGTATTCATGAGACTGAGGGAAGGTGCTGCCGGGCTCCGCTAGCTCACCATCACTGCAGAGAATATTCTACATTGTATTCATGAGACTGAGGGAAGGTGCTGCCGTGCTCCGCTAGCTCACCATCACTGCAGAGAATATTCTACATTGTATTCATGAGACTGAGGGAAGGTGCAGCCGGGCTCCGCTAGCTCACCATCACTGCAGAGAATATTCTACATTGTACTCATGAGACTGAGGGAAGGTGCTGCCGGGCTCCACTAGCTCACCATCACTGCAGAGAATATTCTACATTGTACTCATGAGACTGAGGGAAGGTGCTGCCGGGCTCCACTAGCTCACCATCACTGCAGAGAATATTCTACATTGTATTCATGAGACTGAGGGAAAGTGCTGCCGGGCTCCACTAGCTCACCATCACTGCAGAGAATATTCTACATTGTATTCATGAGACCTGAGGGAAGGTGCTGCCGGGCTCCGCTAGCTCACCATCACTGCAGAGAATATTCTACATTGTATTCATGAGACTGAGGGAAGGTGCTGCCGGGCTCCACTAGCTCACCATCACTGCAGAGAATATTCTACATTGTATTCATGAGACTGAGGGAAGGTGCTGCCGGGCTCCACTAGCTCACCATCACTGCAGAGAATATTCTACATTGTATTCATGAGACTGAGGGAAGGTGCTGCGGTGCACCACTAGCTCACCATCACTACAGAGAATATTCTACATTGTATTCATGAGACTGAGGGAAGGTGCTGCCGGGCTCCACTAGCTCACCATCACTGCAGAGAATATTCTACATTGTATACATGAGACTGAGGGAAGGTGCTGCCGGGCTCCACTAGCTCACCATCACTGCAGAGAATATTCTACATTGTATTCATGAGACTGAGGGAAGGTGCTGCCGGGCTCCACTAGCTCACCATCACTGCAGAGAATATTCTACATTGTATTCATGAGACTGAGGGAAGGTGCTGCCGGGCTCCACTAGCTCACCATCACTGCAGAGAATATTCTACATTGTATTCATGAGACTGAGGGAAGGTGCTGCCGGGCTCCACTAGCTCACCATCACTGCAGAGAATATTCTACATTGTATTCATGAGACTGAGGGAAGGTGCTGCCGGGCTCCACTAGCTCACCATCACTGCAGAGAATATTCTACATTGTATTCATGAGACTGAGGGAAGGTGCTGCCGGGCTCCGCTAGCTCACCATCACTGCAGAGAATATTCTACATTGTATTCATGAGACTGAGGGAAGGTGCTGCCGGGCTCCACTAGCTCACCATCACTGCAGAGAATTTTCTACATTGTATTCATGAGACTGAGGGAAGGTGCTGCCGGGCTCCACTAGCTCACCATCACTGCAGAGAATTTTCTACATTGTATTCATGAGACTGAGGGAAGGTGCTGCCGTGCTCCACTAGCTCACCATCACTGCAGAGAATATTCTACATTGTATTCATGAGACTGTGGGAAGGTGCTGCGGTGCACCACTAGCTCACCATCACTGCAGAGAATATTCTACATTGTATTCATGAGACTGAGGGAAGGTGCTGCCGGGCTCCACTAGCTCACCATCACTGCAGAGAATATTCTACATTGTATTCATGAGACTGAGGGAAGGTGCTGCCGGGCTCCACTAGCCCACCATCACTGCAGAGAATATTCTACATTGTATTCATGAGACTGAGGGAAGGTGCTGCCGGGCTCCACTAGCCCACCATCACTGCAGAGAATATTCTACATTGTATTCATGAGACTGAGGGAAGGTGCTGCCGTGCTCCACTAGCTCACCATCACTGCAGAGAATATTCTACATTGTATTCATGAGACTGAGGGAAGGTGCTGCGGTGCACCACTAGCTCACCATCACTGCAGAGAATATTCTACATTGTATTCATGAGACTGAGGGAAGGTGCTACCGTGCTCCACTAGCTCACCATCACTGCAGAGAATATTCTACATTGTATTCATGAGACTGAGGGAAGGTGCTGCCGGGCTCCACTAGCTCACCATCACTGCAGAGAATATTCTACATTGTATTCATGAGACTGAGGGAAGGTGCTGCCGGGCTCCACTAGCTCACCATCACTGCAGAGAATATTCTACATTGTATTCATGAGACTGAGGGAAGGTGCTGCCGGGCTCCGCTAGCTCACCATCACTGCAGAGAATATTCTACATTGTATTCATGAGACTGAGGGAAGGTGCTGCCGTGCTCCGCTAGCTGACCATCACTGCAGAGAATATTCTACATTGTATTCATGAGACTGAGGGAAGGTGCTGCCGGGCTCCGCTAGCTCACCATCACTGCAGAGAATATTCTACATTGTACTCATGAGACTGAGGGAAGGTGCTGCCGGGCTCCACTAGCTCACCATCACTGCAGAGAATATTCTACATTGTACTCATGAGACTGAGGGAAGGTGCTGCCGGGCTCCACTAGCTCACCATCACTGCAGAGAATATTCTACATTGTATTCATGAGACTGAGGGAAAGTGCTGCCGGGCTCCACTAGCTCACCATCACTGCAGAGAATATTCTACATTGTATTCATGAGACCTGAGGGAAGGTGCTGCCGGGCTCCGCTAGCTCACCATCACTGCAGAGAATATTCTACATTGTATTCATGAGACTGAGGGAAGGTGCTGCCGGGCTCCACTAGCTCACCATCACTGCAGAGAATATTCTACATTGTATTCATGAGACTGAGGGAAGGTGCTGCGGTGCACCACTAGCTCACCATCACTACAGAGAATATTCTACATTGTATTCATGAGACTGAGGGAAGGTTCTGCCGGGCTCCACTAGCTCACCATCACTGCAGAGAATATTCTACATTGTATACATGAGACTGAGGGAAGGTGCTGCCGGGCTCCACTAGCTCACCATCACTGCAGAGAATATTCTACATTGTATTCATGAGACTGAGAGAAGGTGCTGCCGGGCTCCACTAGCTCACCATCACTGCAGAGAATATTCTACATTGTATTCATGAGACTGAGGGAAGGTGCTGCCGGGCTCCACTAGCTCACCATCACTGCAGAGAATATTCTACATTGTATTCATGAGACTGAGGGAAGGTGCTGCCGGGCTCCACTAGCTCACCATCACTGCAGAGAATATTCTACATTGTATTCATGAGACTGAGGGAAGGTGCTGCCGGGCTCCACTAGCTCACCATCACTGCAGAGAATATTCTACATTGTATTCATGAGACTGAGGGAAGGTGCTGCCGGGCTCCGCTAGCTCACCATCACTGCAGAGAATATTCTACATTGTATTCATGAGACTGAGGGAAGGTGCTGCAATGCTCTGCTAGTTCACCATCACTGTAGGAAGACGTAATAGATTATGCCATGGTACTTGGGAAAGCAAGCATATTAAAAAGAAAACAAAAAGTAGAGATAAAACAATTATTGGCGACTGTCATGTTTTTGTTTCTTCTCCTTCTTTTAAAAAAATTTAGGTTACGGAGAAAGCAGAATTGGTTGCTCACAGAGAAAAAGCCTTAGGAGGAGTTCCATTTCATCACACAGATACACAGAAACTCCACAGCTGACCACCTCCCCATCTTAACCACCTCTGAGTGTTGACCAGTTTGTTACAGTCCTTGGGTGGTCAACTTACAGAAGTTCCACTGTATTTGAAATAGGAGGGTTGAATGCTTCCATTGTGAATCCTATCTTATAAATTTATTTCCAGATATTTCCTGTTTCCTTTATATGTCTATCTTCCTTACAGGACTGTAACCAAACTCCTTTGGGGTGGGATCTCACATTGATCTTCACCCATACTCTCATCCATCCCTTACATGTGTTGAGTCCTGGAATATGGTAGCTGTCCAGCAGAAGTTCTTAAACAATTGAAATGAAGAGCACATTTCATGGATTCTAAAATCTATCTTTATTTTAACATTTTAACATTTCTGCAACCAGAATGCATCTTAACATTTAACGGCCTGTCATAGCTGCTATTGGCTGGGAACGGAAGTGATGACCTGATTTGGACAAAAACTTCAAATATAACATTTCTTCATAATTCTGAATTATGAATGTTCTTGGTGACACAAAGACAATGCTGAGTAGCAAACAGTGGTCATGAAAGACGCTGGGGTGAAGACTGATTTAGAAGTTAGGCTCTGAGCATGAAGTTTTAGGAACAGTCCAATCAATTTATTTTGCTTTTATTTCCTTTTTATATAAGCTAATGGGTGACATGTGGCTTAGAAGAAAACCAAGGCATAAACAAATTTTCAAAGCTCTTTCAATAGTAATATATTTTTAATAATTTGGATAATAACAACCTATTTTCACAAAATCACAAATGTTTATCCCGATACATTCAGTTATGTTTTGCTTCCCTCATAACCTGCCATCATTTCTACTCTCTGAAAGTGGAGTCCTTAAATATAGTGTAATACTTTATAGAACTCTGTGTAGCCTCACATTTTAAAGATCTAGTTGTAACAGGGATTTAATAAATGCATATTAAACATGAACTTGATAAATTTACTAAAATCCTGAACTAACATAGAATCTGTTGAACTATGTCTTATGCTCTATGCTTCATTTTTCATTTAATAATTTAATTAACTGGGAACCTATTACAAAAGTATATAATAGCATCATTAAGAATATATTATGCAACAATTTAATTCAAATATAAAACATTGTTATTAAGATTTAGGATTTTAGGTTCTACTTATAAAATGAACACTATCATTATCCGTAGATAATTTTCTTTGTATTGTATGTATGCATGCAATATTTGAGGATACAGTTTTATATCAAACATTATTTGATTTTTTGATAGCCTATCTAACCCGGAAATCTGTGTCACAACATTTTTAGGCAAACTTACCTCTTACAATGATGTTTGTGGACTTTTTGGCAGGGTTTCCCACATTGTTATTGGCGATGCAGCTATAAATACCAGCATCATCTGAGGTGATGGCAGGTATGGTCAATGTGCCTCCATTCAAAACAGTCTTTTCAGGCAGAGTCCCAAAGGACCTGACCCAGGTGAGAGAAGGCGTGGGCTCCCCTCCTGTCGTAACACACACTAATGTTATGGCCTCTCCAGGATTTACAACTATAGGATCATCCACCAAGAGTTTAATTGACGGAGATGCTAAAAGACATAAACAGAAGAATGTGCACCTCATTAGATATGCCCCAACCAGAGTTCAACAGTGTTCATTCATTCAAACAAAGTGAACTGCTGTTCTCTTTAGCCTAAATCATACTGGATCATTCAAGTTTAAACAAGATTTAACGGCTTCAGATGTTAATTAAAGAGTATAAAATATGCCATTACATTAAGCATTTTACACATGAAGGGCGGGATTCAAATTTTGTTTCCCTAGATTATGAAATTTGAATGACAAAAGTGACTCATGTTTTAAAACAAAATATCCCTTTCTCTTTTAATGTGGGTGATCATCTTTTGTTTCTGTGATTCCCAGTATAAATAGCATAGCAATTTAGACCTTGTTTTCCATGGTAAAAATAGTCGCTGATTTCATTTTTGAATGTATGTCAAGTGAGATGATGAGTTTTCTCAACCGAACACAACCAAACAGAAAAAAGCACAGGTCATCTTGTCTCATACTATTGCATGATTCTAATTTTTGCTCTTGAACAACAAAATGATCTGATTTAAATGCAGAGCTCATACTTCATCTCTAATCTCTTGAGTCACACGGTCTGGGCAGTGAGTTCTCATAAACACTGCTTTAAAACATAGGAAACAAACACACGAAAGCACAAACGTAGCCGTCAAATCACACCTGCCGCTGCTCTCATGTTTGGGGTATAGTCATCTTCCAGCGAAAATAAGTCCATCGCAAGCTTTCAGGTTAAAAAACACCAAAGTAAACATCCAATCAGTGGGAGATGCTATGTGATAGCCTTTTCACCAAACACTCAAAATAGAAACTACAAAAAAAAAAAAACTATATTCACATACAGCATTGTTTTCCCGCTTACACTGCAGGGCCATCCTAAATTATGTATCCCTAAATAAAGATGAGAAATGCACTCTACTGACATCTGAGTCCACACTTTCAGAAATACTTTATGTGAAAGTTAGAGCTGCTTTGTATGAAATCAATCCATATTAGAAATACTCAAACGGTTCAATTCTGCTGTGTGACTTTTTCAGATACTAACTTTAGCTTATAGTTGGAGAATGTTTTCTCAGAATAAAAGTGAGATTTCTTGTGTGGTTCAATATTGCCTGCCTCTTAAAAAAAAGAAAGAAAGAAAGAAAAGGAATGAAGAAAAGAATTCCACGTCAAGGGTGCAGGGGGGAGACACGAGGCGCCTCTCCATTCAGGGCCTTTTCAGATGTCACTGTATTATTCTAAATAATATGAAAACATTTTAAGTATCATATAATATTATCCCTTCTCAGGTCTTGCCATTAAATTATAAAGATTTATGGCTAAAAACCCTTTGGGAAATGTACATCATGGAAATAATATGCATGAGCTCTTTATAGATGCTGGTTGTCGGCCCGTTATGGGATGTATAAGATGAACAGGTTACTATTCTATTGATTGTTTCCTGAGCTGTACAGAAGCGTTTTAATTCAATCAGTTCCCATCTGATAATTTTGTTGTTGCGGTGATTGTCCTGGGGGTCTTCTTCACAAATTCTTTGTCTAGGCTGATGTCTATAAGAGTTTTTCCAATGTTTTCCTTTAGAATTATTATTGTTTCATGCCTTAGGTTTAAGTCTATTTTCCATTGAATTGTTTTCTGTGGGAGGTGGGAGATGCAGACCCTGTTTTCAGTCTTTTATCTGTTCTACTCAATTTTATTGTGTGTTTTGTCAAAGATCAGATAGCAATATGAGGACGGTATTAAATCTGGGTATCCAGTTCTAATGTACTCCCCTATATCTCTGTTTTTCTGTCAGTGCCATTCTGTTTTAGTTACTATAGCCTCGTAGTATAGTTTGAAGTCTGGTAAGGTGATGCCTCCTAATTTGTCTTTTTTGCTTAATATTGTTTTTGCTATTCAGGCCCTCTCAGCAAGAAAAAAAATCAAACAACGCCATAACAAAATGGACAAAAGACATGAACAGAAGCTTTTCAAAAGAACATAACGGCCAATAAATATGTAAAAAAAATGCTCACTGTCTCTAAGCATCAGGGAAATGCAAATAATACTGCAGTGAGGTATCACTTCACTCCAGTGAGAATCACTTCTATCAAAAAAAAAAAAAATCCCTAAACAGATGCTAGTATAGATGTGGAAAGAAAGGATCACTTATATACTGTCGTTGGGACTGTACACTGGCACCCCTTGTATGGAAAGTCATATGGAGATAGTAGCATGAGATAGAGCAATCTCACTATTGGGTTTTTACCTGAAGGAAAAAAAGAGTCATTTTTATCAAAAAGATACAGACAGTTAAATTAACAATTTCAAAGATGTGGAAACAACTCAAGTGCCCATCAATACATTAGTGGATGAACAAAGCATGGTATGTGTACACTGGTGAGTACTTACTACTCAGTCACGAAAAGTGGCAACTAACACCCTTTATAACGACCTGGACAGCACTGGAGACCGTTCTTCTAAATGAAGTGTCACAAGAATGGAAAAACAAATGCCACATCTACTCACTATTAAACTGGAAGGAACCAATCGACATCCACGTGCACATTTGGTAGTAAAACTCAGTGGGAGGCAAACAGGTGGGAGGAGAGAGAAGGGAAGGTATAAGTTCACAACTAATGGGTACGATGATGCTATCCAGGTGACGGAAGCATTTATAACTTTGACTCAGTGTACAAAAGCAATTCATGTAACTAACATTTAAGACTCCCACAATATTCTGAAATCTTTTTTAAAAAGAAAATAGCATGCAAAAGTCACAGGAAAGAAAAAATGGTATCTCAAAGAATTATTTGATGTCGTTAAATGGATAGAAGGTGTTGCTAGTTAAATATTCCAAAACTAGATATGATAATTATTAATATGTTATGGAGAGGTACAGGAAGTAAAGCCCAACATGAAGTAAACAGCATAATCTTACAAAAGTATTTGGTTCAAACATAATTATAGAGGTACTAACATGTACATTATATTTACAAAGGTTAATTTGTTTTATATCACATTTTAGTCAAATTAAAAGTCCCCAGGCCTAAAGACCACTAATAGCACATATTTCGATGGCAGGAACACACAGCGGTGGCATTCAGTCAAGAAATACATGTCCCTAAAATTGATTTGTGTAAGGATGCATTGTTTGTATTGGACACTGTTTAAAGAAAAAAGTTCAAGAAAATTTCAAAGCTCACTTAGGACTATACGTATAACAGTAGGATCACTGTTTTAATTATCACTCATTGTGGAACTATATTCATAGTCTTATTAAAAATTTTTTCCTTTTCCACATTTCAGCTGAAAACATAGTGTCATCCATGTTAGTTTTACTGTTAATGGTATTTATTTACTCTGATTATACCTGAAATTAAAAATAGCCCAAGGAGACCACAAAAGACTAACAATTTCAAGACTTTATGAATATTCATATGTATTTTAGTACCAAAATTTTCTAGCTTTAAATTCTCCCTCAAAATAGTTAAAATCATTGTTATATTTGTTCTAGCATCTGGATTTCAGTTCCTTAAATATTACTTTTTTTTTAAACTATAAAGCTTTGCTTAAGGACCATCAAGACATTAGGATTTAGCAAGCTAAAATATAAATCATGTCCTAGAGAAAAAAAATAGAAAAAACATCAAAGTATTTCTGCATATTCTTAAAAATATTTTTTTTTTTTTTTTTTTTTTTGTAGAGACAGAGTCTCACTTTATGGCCCTCGGTAGAGTGCCGTGGCCTCACACAGCTCACAGCAACCTCCAACTCCCGGGCTTAAGCGATTCTCTTGCCTCAGCCTCCCGAGTAGCTGGGACTACAGGTGCCCGCCACAACACCTGGCTATTTTTCGGTTGCAGTTTGGCCGGGGCTGGGCCTGAACCCGTCACCCTCGGTATATGGGGCCAGCACCCCACCGACTGAGCCACAGGCGCCACCCTTAAAAATATTTTAAATAGAGCGGTGTCTGTGGCTCAAAGGAGTAGAATGCTGACCCCATATACCAGAGGTGGTGGGTTCAAACCCAGCCCTGGCCAAAAACTGCAAAAAAAAAAAAAAAAAAAAATTTAAATAAAACATTTCCTATTGGATGGATCATTTGCTAATTGGTGCTACATAAAGATTAATGTAAAACACTCCAGGTTGGTCACTTTGTTCTTAGAGACTTTCAAGCGTCCACATTTTCCACTTTCATATCACACTGTATAATATCAGCCAGGCTAACACTATGGCCGTTCAGTCAGAGGTTAAGTATTGTGGTTGCATTCTGTGAAGTCCACAGTAAGGTCAGTGGTTCTGGAGAAAGACACCTGACTCTGCCACTTAATAAACTATGTGAACTTGGGCAAAATCTTTCTTTTCTCAGTGCCTCAATTTCTTTGTTAAAAAGAGGAAAACAATTATAATGATCTTATAGCACTGAGGAGATTTAACATGGGTAAAGTCCTTGCAATCATAGCTAATATAAAATACGCACTGAATAGGTGTTTTGTTTTGTTTTGTTTTTTGTCATTGTTTATATTACCATCATAGCCTGACCTAGGGCTTGGAAATTAGTGAGTGCTTAATAAATATGAGTAAGGGAAAATTAATAAATGAGTAAGGATAAAATATGTGGTTACTATAACGTGCAATTATCCTGATGGGATATGGCAGAAATATTTTAAGACCATTTTTACTTTATTTTAAATACATCTGTACACTTTGAAAAGATATAATTAAACTTTTTTGTTTTATAATATTAATACTTGTATACTGAAACTATTTTTTTTTCAAGATTCAGAATTTTCATGGAGAAAAACTTTATCACGTACCATGCAGGTAAATGCTATTTTTTCACAGTTTCCTAAAACTGTCCTACCACGCTGAGTCCATCCATTATAAGCTGCATCTTCTCCACTTTTGTAGGGATATAGGACATGAAGGAAGCCCAAATTCAAGACACTGGGTGAACTGCCCTTTGCTATGCAAGGTTCAACATGGAAGGCCACACAGCACATGCATTTCCTTATTACCATGAGAAAAGCTCTCTGTTCTGAAATAATTACAAAACCTAAATGTCCATTCATTCTTCACAGCACAGCAACATATGAGACAGATTATTAAATTTAGCTCATTTATAAGTAATAAAAAATTCCAACATAACGGATAAAAATGGGACAAGAAAAACACTGCATGGGGCAGCATGAAATTTGTATTTGAAATGCTTACACCAAACTAAGATGAAAAATTAGAAAAACGTGATACATACAAAGTGAACAAAGGAAATCCTTTCAATTAGGTAAAACATTTACAAAATCATGGATTGTTTTAACAATGTTTACAGTTACTGTCAAAACATGGCTCAAATTACATAAAAGTAATTTTACTCCACCAGCTGTAAACCTTCTCTGTGTACACAGTGCTTGAAAATAGCTGCAATACCAGGCTGACTTTCAGACTGGTGTCCACCAGCGTTTAATGATGGAAGGCAGAGGTCACCACAGCAGTTGTCATGGAAGTGGGACTCTCTTGTTCAAAATCAGCTCTGGAATGCTGGATGCATTCTGTGGGAATGGATGGATGGATGGACGGACGGACAGACAGACAGGTGGATGGACAGATGGACAGACAGACATTAATGGTCCTGGGAGAGAAAGGATGAGGGAAAATGATAAGAAAGTAAGAGAGCGGAAGAGAGAGAAGTGGAGAGGAAGGGAGGGGAGGGGAGAGAAAACCTGTGGTTTCCATTTTACGAAATTATAAACCTTTAAGAGAACTTCAGTCACTGCAATATAGAGAATAAATATATTAGAAAACATCTCTGAGAAAGGGAATTCTTCTCATATCCCCTTCAGCACCTCTTTTGGTACACAAAAAAGAAAAGTTTTCTTGGACTGAGTAACAGATACTTCACTGGGCCCAAGAGAGGGATAACAGGCCTCTTGATGTCCACACCAAATCCCAAACGTTTGGATATTCAAGAGCAGCAAGGATCGGTATCACTCTTTCCATTTGAGATCACTGAGCATGATTGTCGAGACAGACAAGGATATAGTTCAATGATGGAAAAGAATCCTCGTCCCAGGGAAACAGCTCCTGGCTATGGCGAATGGAAAGAGCAGGTGGCCAGTCAGAACCTTGTGTCAGGACAACAGCAATGAGAGAGGGCTCAGGAAATATCCGCCTATCCCCTATACAAGGGTTCAGATTATAAGCTCCGGGCCTTGGCACAACAGAATTTACACAAAATGGAAACTCCAAATTGACAGAAAGAAAAGTTCTGAAATTATGGCAGAATAGGGGGTTGAAAGTGAAGTAAAATTGAATTATGAAATAATAAAGAAAACTATATTTCTTTCAAACCTGAGTTTGTATACTGGGATTCTTGCCCACTAGAAAGTTTAATGAAACAGTTCCTCATAAGATCTTCCGGGTGTGGGATGCAAAGATTTAATTTGGGCTTCGTGACAGTACATTGTGTCAAAGAGAACGCCCTTTCAGTGGAGGCCGGCGACTTTGTGAGTGTTCTGTTTCCCCTGCTACTTCTCATAATAGGTAAACATGAAAATACACATGATTTTAAAAACCTGAAAACAAACTACATCTTATATTCTTATAGACTTTGGCCTTCTATAGATCTGGGGCTTTTAATTCTAAAACAAAGAGTCTAGATGTCCATCTAGATTTTGATTAAATGGATATGAAGCAGTTGACTACTCATTAAGTAGCCATTTGCCTTGAATTCGAGATATTCAAACTCAACTTAGAGACTTTTTTTTTGTTGTTGGAATGAAAGTAATCTGAAAAATTACAAAGTAACCTAATTAATAAGGAAGATCATTAAGGATGAGAAACATAAAAGAATAAAGTTAATTCCAATTTAAGACATGCTCATCCAGGATACTATTTGCATAGTTTGAATCCTCCCCAAAGCAGGCTCTGACCCAGCTCTTCATTTGGGCTGAGATCACAGGAAACATGTTTAAGGAGCCGAGAAGAGTGACAGGGAAGGAAGCAAACCCAGAAGAGGGGTACTAATAAGCAAGTTATCACTGTGGTCAACGCCTTGCTGCTGGGAACCCCCGAGAGACCAAGTAGCAGGTGCCGAGAACTCTCTCTCTGAAGAACAAGGTAATCAGCCAGAGGGTTTATCCACCAACTCCAGTCCTGCATTAACTGAGGATTATTCTGTGTGCCACAACTTCCCAATCTCATGCTCTGGCTGAACAGATTCCTACATTCAGAGAAAGTCCTCAGACAGGATATAGAACACGGAATCCAAAAAAAAATGGCAGCAAGCTCTAGGTCAGAGTGGGAGGAAAAGGCCAGCCACTCACCATGTCTCCAGGACACTGTTTCCAGTAAATTCAATAATCAGTGATTGGCTACATGGAAACAACATGAGAAAGATTAAAAAACAAAGGAAAAACAGGGAACGGTACAACATAAAATGCATGGGAGCACAGTGTGAAGCAGACAGCAAGTTAAAACATACCCTTCACTGTCTACTTCTGTTCCATGATCCTACATTTTTAAAATCATCAAATGTTTAACAGATGCTATGCAAACCCAGTCTAGCTTGTGTGTGGAGAGGCATGTGTAACCCCTGCCTACAGACTCCAGGAAGAGAAAAATGCTTCCCTTAGAAGACTCGTCATTTCACTGGGAGAAGGGATCACTGCGCTTTACACATTTCATTGTAATCCATTTCAACATGTATTAATATTTCACTGAAATAGAAGTAGCAGTGAATATTTGAGAAAATAAAGATGAGAAAATATATTAGAAGTCGATTTGAAAACTGAAAATAATACACCCATTTAGTTGGGGGTTATTATTCAAATGCTATCATTCACACACTGATTGATTTTCACAAAGCTCAAGAATGACATCATACTGGAAAATTCTATTAAAAACGATGCTTCAGGATATGAGGCGATATTTGCAATAGTTTTCATAAATCATTTTTAATGCAGGAGAGAATTTTTGCTACAAATATTGAAGCCAACATGGCGTTTTCATTATTTTAGAATGTGCAGGGGAAATATTTTTGGACATGATTAAGGACAAAGTGCTCTTTCACCGAAAATTGCATGGAAGTGTTTTTCAAGAGACCTAATTCATAGGACCATGAGTCCTGAAGCAGAGAGTCCCTGGATGAGTTTTGTTGGCCTGGTGTAGTCTCTGTTATTATTATTGTCAGTGAACAAATGCCTTTAGGTACGGTTTGTTCTCCCTAGTACAATACACTCTCTCTATTCATCTATTCAGGATGTCTTTCTAGAGCATCTACTGTGTATCAGCCTCTGGAATAGTCCCCTGTGACGTATCAGCAAAGAACACAGCAACAGAATCCTGCACTCAGAAGCTTACAGCTTGACAAGAAGGGAACCAGCCCTCTCCCTGTCACTCTCACGGTCTTCACAGAGTTTATTGGTTCCATCACCTGCAGTGTCTCTGAAGTCATGCGCATGTGTGATCCTTAACCAAGACATCTATGTCATCAGAGAGAGCAAGTAAAGAAAGCTACCTAAAGATTCATTCTTCAGGGAACTGAGACTGGGCGGCGCCTGTGGCTCAGTCGTTAAGGCGCCGGCCCCATATACCGAGGGTGGCAGGTTCAAACCCGGCCCCGGCTGAACTGCAACCAAAAAATAGCTGGGCATTGTGGTGGGCGCCTGAAGTCCCAGCTACTCGGGAGGCTGAGGCAAGAGAATCGCTTAGCCCAGGAGTTGGAGGTTGCTGTGAGCTGTGTGATGCCACGGCACTCTACCGAGGGCCATAAAGTGAGACTCTGTCTCTACAAAAAAAATAAATAAATAAATATAAGAAGTGACACTTACATTTGAATCTAATTATTAAACAAGATAAAGAGAAAAGCTGGAAATAGAATTTATGTTCTAAGGCGAGCAAAAGTTGACAGAGCCAAGGAGATTAGCATAGTCCATAAGCTATTCCAATAGTTGGGGATCTACTACCTAACAGTGTGAAAGGTTATCACAAACACTGGAATGACTTGAGGAGGAAAATCTGTAGCACCACACATCTCCTGCCTTGGGGCAACAGTCTCTACTGTCCTTTCCAGCAGGTGAGGTCTGGGCAATCTTGTTCTCATTTAAATTTATAAAAAACTGAGCATTCATCTTCAGGAGCGGACACCTAGAGGGCATCACTCCAAAGGGCAAGTCCAAGCTAACCACTTCCAACCAAGAGATGTGCTATCCATGACATCCTCTCGTTCTTCATGGAGAACACCAGAATTTTAAGAGCAGTATTAGACCATAGATATCTTAATCACAAGAGCAGCAAATCATGAACTTTCTATCTCTTCTGTCTAGACCTCACTCCCAGTAAAGCAGTCATCAGATAATTTACCATGCTCAAGTAACAATGTAAACTCTTGATCAAAATTTCCAGCTTTTATCCAGGTCAGCTGAGTTGCTTCCTCTTTTATATGAGCATAGCTTTTCCTGTAAGAACCCCTCCATTAAAACGGCTGCCTTTACTCTTTCACTGTGAGAAGAGGACATCAGGGCGAAAAAGTTAGTATTTCTCTACTTTGTACCACCAGTACTCAGCAGAGGATCGGACAAGGAATTTGGAGCTCAATAAAGTCCTAGTGAATAAAAAAATGTTTAGTTAAAAAAATAACAAATAGAAACTCCATCAGAACCCGTCCCAACTATTCATCATAAATCTAATTTAAAAAACCAGTGTGAAAGAATGTGATGGATGACTCAGGATTTCATGAACCATTTATTGAAAAATCCTACGGAGGAACCCGAGAATTCTTTCACTATTCAATCCATTTGGACTTAACTATGTTTTACATTACTAACAAGGAGATGGTAAGAACTTACCCATCCAAAATTATTGTGCTACTCATAAAAGTAAATACAGCATATTATTTACACTCCTTTCTAATTAGTTCTTTGTTCTGTTCCACTACTTAACGTTGCTATTAATAAACCATGTAATTAAGCCAAATTGCGACACTAGAACCGAAATAAAGGGCATGTGCCCTTTTTCATAATAGGACCAATATGTAGATATTCAATATGGATTTATCAGGTCCGTCAAGGTTTACAGCTCTCTCGTGAGAGGGATGTGTAACAGCAGAGCAGACAACGGGGTAGCCTGAGACCTCTAGCTGGGATAGAACTCACAGCTCCACTTTTCACTTTTTCAGTTTGTAGTGTAAGGGGAGGTATGCTGCAACTGGAAAAGAGATTTTGCCTGATGAAGATTAGTTTTCCTTTTCAATATCCATCCTGGGGATACTTCACTTCAGTCTCATACTCTGAACCTCCTTGTGATTCTGTCACTTCATTTTACAGTAATTTTGGCTAAACTTTGTTCATAGTCATCAAACTTTAAGAATAATGCTGAGGACATTTAACTCTGCCAGGCCTCCGTCTTCTCCTCTAACGATGAGGAAATCTCTTAGATAATTTCTAGAGATTGCTTAGAGTAAGTTCTTACCAAGATTAAGGAAACCCCTGGGCACAAGTGGCCTAATCTGTGACACACCTGTGCTCGCTCAGGTACCTCAGATGTCTAAATTGGCTCCACGATACATGTATAACACGGAATACAATCATACCAGGAGCTTAACTAGCAAGGTCAGTGATCACAACAATATAAATTGATTACTAATTGAGGGATATACTTATGTTCTATTTTAAGAAACGTCACTAATTCTACTTATATTTACTAAGTACTAACTGTACCAGGCATTGGACATTTAAAGGACAAAGATCCTTCCTGTGTGGAGTTTACAATTAGATGGAGACAATTATATTCCTTGATATGTACCAGGCCATCCCCATAAGCTTTACATATATTAACCCCTTTAATTGTATGAGATGAATGCTATTATTACTTTATGTCAATTATGACTAAGATGAGAAATAGTTCAGAAATGGCTTAGATAACTTGCCGAAAGTTACATAGCTAGTGAAGGTGGATCTGGGATTCTAACGTACAGTAGTGATGATGCAGAGTAGTGACTTTCAACCAGCGTGCTGTAAATTTTTTAAATAATCAATTAAATTATTGGTTAGTATTCAATTAAATTATTTTGAAAGAAGTTAAAAGCATAATAAGTATATTCTCTTCTCACTATATTTTTGATCAACATAATTTAAGTGTGCCGTGGAAATTTAACTAGGTTCAAGTGTGCCTTGAGATAAAAAAGGTTGAAAGTCTGGGCGGTGCCTGTGGCTCAGTGAGTAGGGCGCCAGCCCCATATACCGAGGGTGGCAGGTTCAAACCCGGCCCTGGCCAAACTGTAACAACAACAAAAAGATAACTGGGCATTGTGGCAGGCGCCTGTAATCCCACCTACTCAGGAGGCTGAGGCAAGAGAGTCACCTAAGCCCAAGAGCTGGAGGTTGCTGTGAGCTGCGACAGCACAGCACTCTACTGAGGGTGATAGAGTGAGACTCTGTCTCTAAAAAAAAAAAAAGTTGAAAGTCACTGGTATAGAGTAATATAGTCACACTCTAGAGTGAAGTAAATCTCATAGTTTCCATGTTCAATTAAATTCTTGATGGTGTTTATGGCAGAAGAATTAGTGCCACCTCTCTAACACTGACACCAACTATCATATTATAAAAAATATTAGCTAGAATGAAAACAAACTTGGGTTGCTAGTCAGAATTACAGAAATATCTACTGTCCAGAATAGAAGTTGAAAAAGATTGGTGAACCACATAAGTCACCATTTCAAATCCTACATTCCAAAGTGTTTATGGAAGAGGACCTGCCAGGATGTGTTTGTACTTAATCTATACCCAACTCGAATGGGCTCAGTGATGCAAATTGTTAGTTTTCAGGGTAAGCAGGAAAAAAATAAACATGAAAAGGATCACACAGGAAAATGGAGAGCAATCTGTCAGTTAGAGAAGAGTGGAGAACACTAAAGTATAGAACGGTGATGGGGACAGGAAGAGTAATAGTAACCCAGCTTCCCTGTGTTTCAATTCTCACTCTCCAAAGGCCAGATTAGGTAAGACAGTTTAATAAAGCAAGAAAAGAAACAATGCACACATGCATTTCGATGACAGTAAGCAGAGGACGATTTTGAGGTATAGAGATTACATAGTTCTCCAGAAAAGAGCCTGGAGGGGATGGAGACAGCCGACTCCTTCTGGCTCCTGCTCTCTGCCCAACCAGATCTGCAGCACAGTCTGGAAATAGGAGCAGTTAATGGACTAAGTTGAAAGGCCTAAGATGAAGGAATTTGAATGTAGAATAGTAATAAGTTTATTCAAATAAAAAAAAAAGGGAAATGAAAAAAGAAAAGGGCAGAAAGTAAGGGAGAAGAGAAAGGGGGAGGAGAAAGAGAGAGAAAAAGACAGAGAGAGAGAGGAAAAGCCAATGCTTTTAAGGCTTGTTGTAAAATATAAAAAGTTGACAAAGGGGAAAAAAGGGTGATGAGCATTTGCTAAATACACTGCTAAGCTAAAGGACATAAAATCAAAGCATACAAATTACTAGACAGTAATACTTTCTATGGTCAAATATTACACTGGTCAAATACTTCTAATTCTAGAAATAGTTTTACAAAACAGAATATCTTATTTCGATAGTTTGAATTAGGTCACAATCCAGTGTCATTTAGACTACAAATCTTACCAGATATTCCTGCAATATTGGCTAGCATTGCTGCTGTAGCCTTTAATGGATACGTGTATGTTGAAGACGTCAGAATGAGGGGTCTAATTCTGGGAGGTGAAGGGGCCTCAATAAACTAAGTCCTAATCTAAGAAACCATAGAAATATATAGATTTGGTTTTATATGTTTATGTGAGATGTTTTCCCTTCTGGCACAGATACAGTAAGTATTGTTTACTTTTCTATTTAGATTAATTAACATGCCTTTTCCATAGTTAATTAAATAAAAAGGGCGGAGGAAGAAACAGAAAAAGATTCAAAGCATCATTTGTTATAAGTAAATTTGTCCTTCAACGTGAAAAAATTACTGTTACACACCACATTAGCAGGATAAAGATCACATGATTGCTTTAATAGATACGTAAAAAGCATGTGACAAAATTCAGCACCCTTTCATGAAAAAACTGTGAAAAATGAGCAATAATAGAAAATTAGCTCAACGCGCAGAAGGCTATCTGAAAAGCCCACAGGCAGCACCATACTCAATGTTGAAACACTGAGTTTCACTCAGATCTGGGGGAGAGAAAGGAGCTGCCTGCATTTACCACTTCTTTTCACCACACTAGCACAGTCCTAGCCAGAGTTATTAGACAAAACAAACAAATAAACAACAAAAAAAAACCACATTGAAATTATAAAGAATGTCAATTTCTAAGAGTTCTTACTGTAATAAAAACACATTTAAAGCACATTTAAAAAAAAAATAAACAAATCTGCCAGATAGAGGGATTTGTTTCCAAGTTTTGTGGGTAGGAGACAATTTACTGTACTGAATTACAAAGCCGTAAAATAGTGGTTTTACAATGGAAAAAAAATGATTTTAAACCATTGTCATTTTCATAGGTGTCACTCTTTTCACTTATAAGTACTAGCTGCTGCTTAATACTCTTATTAGAGATCGATTTTCAAAAAAAGTCAAATCTAACTACTTAACCACATTTATTATCCTGGGATTTCACACCCAGAGCACATTTGGATACATTGTTACCATGTTAGAGGACAATGGCTCAGCTTGATAAGAGAGATATTTATTTTTGAATAAGATACGTAAAGGAACTAAATAAGCTGCACAAAATAGAATATTGCTAAAAGAAAGATTAAAAGGCAATAAAACCTTTTGAATGCTATTTTAAATTGAGAGATAAAACATTGGATTATCTCTGAATTTGCTTCCTCCATACACTAAGAGATGCATGCCTGCAATGTCCTGTCAAGACTATATTTCTCAGGGCTACAGAAAATACAGCTTACATGTTCTAGTTCTGGTATTTTCATTACAGATTTTAGTAAAACCACAATTCCCCTTTTGATCTGATGGATGAGCTACTTTAATACCTTGGCAGACCAATTATTTTTTGTTTCCCAACTTCTTCATATGCATATGTAGTCCCTTGTCTAGTGACTCCCCGGGACTAGATAATTAGACCCATATCACATATTCTTTAACGGCGTGGATCTCTCTCTATATAAAAATGCTTTTCTATTCACATTTAGCACTTTGCTTAAACACACAATGTTTAGATGAGGACATAGAGAATTTTTAGGTTCCTTGAAGTGTTATATCTATATTCTGTTCATAGTACCATAATTCCATACGAATATCACATCCTGTTGGTTTTTACTGATGACTACAAAATGAAAACAAATCCCACGAATATTATAGTTTTCATCAGACTGAGCTAAATTTAAATACAACATGCCATGAGGCAGGACTTTATTAAATAGTCCTCATCAAGAGAATTAGAAAGACATAAAAAGAACAGCAGGAACTTGGCCTCATTTTTTCCCTAGGTAGGCACTTGTCTTAGAATCATTGCCAGAGAAATCTAAGAAGAGTCCATAGTATACTCTTGTTTACCCACATTTTTGTTCATTTCCTTTCTTTTGTGCCTAACTTTTGTTCTCTTTATCTTGGGAAAAAATGTATTTTAATTTCCATTTGATACCCATCTATTGTTACCTATTAAATCAAACTATGTAAAGTTTACTCTATTTGTCCATTTTGGAACTACAATTTTTGTCAGTAAAACAAATAAAATTGGCTTTGCTGACATTTGTTAGAGACCAGAGATAGAACAGAACACTACCCAGTATTTCTCTGGTTGGCTAACTGAAAATCCTGCCTTGCTTGCTTGAGCACAATGTTGTCATGCCAACCTAAAAATAAAGAGCAGTTTCATACACCTGCCACACCTAGTTATAACAAAAATTCTACACCTGGTTTCTTGATAATTTCCGTTCTTGTCAAATCAGAGCAATTGGTATCATTAGAACAGGTTAAAATCAGCAAATTCCTGAGTCACTGTGTATCTATCAAAAATCAATACTACTGACTTTAGGGCAGAGTCACTGCAGAGTGTGTGATTGAAGAATGCAGTCCACAAAATAAATGCTCAAGTAGAACCAGGTAGCAACTAACACCAAGTGGCTAAAAGGAGCTGGCAGAAAGAAAAGTCCTTCAAAACACAAACTAAAGCCCACTGCCCAGCCATCAGCCATGGCTATTTTCTATACTAATGAGTCAACAGCCAGATGAGTATTCTGCTGCTATGAAAAAAAAAACAAAAAACTAAACAGGTGATTCTTAAAACAGACTGACTTTGCAGGAACCAGAAATTGAAGAAAAGAGTAAAATCACTAGGATGCTTTGGAAATAACCACAGGAGCAGAACAAAGCTACATGCCGCACTGCAATGAGCAGTCCAGCAATGATGCTGTCGCGTCTCTGAGGCTGCGCCTGGCCGCTCCTCCCAGCCCACCAGCCTTCCTCTCTCCTGAAGTCTGTGGACCAGTGTTTCTCAACTTGTTTTTATCTCGTGGCACACTTGAACCTATAGTTAAACATCTATGGCACACTTAAATTATATTGATCAAAAAAAAAAAAGTAAAAAAAAAAAGAATATACCTACTGAGCTTCGAACTTCTTTTGAACATAATTTAATAAATGATCTTTAAAACTTTTGTGGCACACTTAAGAGCCTCTCACAGCGCAGCAGTGTGCCACAGCCCACACCAGTTGAAAATCACTGCTTTAGAGCAATGAACTGGATACGCTATTCCCCACGATAGGGGCTATTACAGACCCTTGTTTTTTGCAAATTTAATGAGAAGTGCAATGCAAACCAATGAGGATTTTAAAATCTTTTTTTCGGTTTTGTTTTTTTCAATTTACTTATTTTTATTTCAGAATATTATGAGCATACATACATTTTGGTAACCACAACTTGCTTTTGTATATTTCAAGTCAAAGGTAAAGTGTGTCCTTCACCCAGAAAGTGTACACTATGCTCGTTAGGTGTGAATTTACCCAACCCCTCCTCCCCACTGGATTTCCACCGAGTTTCAGTTTCTCAAGTGCACATCATGTTAATTGATTAGTTCCTATTTAGTACTGGGTACGTGTGGGCTTTGATTTTCCATTCTTGTGATGCTTCACTTGGAAGAAGAGTCTCCAGGTCCATTCAAGTTGTTAGAAAACAGAGCAGATCACCATCGGTTCAATGGCTGAGTGGTCACCCATACCATGTTTTATTAATTCATTCTGGTATTGATGAACGCATCAATAAATGCTCATAGGTTGTTTCC
Organism: Nycticebus coucang; assembly: GCF_027406575.1. Classification (NCBI taxonomy): domain Eukaryota; kingdom Metazoa; phylum Chordata; class Mammalia; order Primates; family Lorisidae; genus Nycticebus; species Nycticebus coucang. The sequence continues at coordinate 9,519,242 of NC_069785.1, read as the reverse complement.
ACATCTTTGCAGTTGTCAATTGTGTTACAATAAATACTCAAGTGCAAGCATCATCTCTTTTTTATATAATGTCTTTTTTTCCTTTGTGTAAATACACAGTAGTGAGGTTGCTAGATCAGATGGCAGGTGTACTTTTAGTTTTTTGAGCTGTCTGCATACTACTCCCCAGGGGGGCTGTACTAGTTGGCAGTCCTACCAAGGGTGGACAAGTGTTTCTTTCTTTCCGCATCCACTCCAGCATCTTTTGTTTTGGGACTTTTTGATAAAAGCCATTCTCACTGGAGTTAGGTTAATATATCATTGCAGTTTTAATTTGCATTTCCCTGCTGATTAGAGATGTGTAGCATTTTTTCATGCTTTAGTTGGCCATCAGTCTATCTTCATATGAAAGGAATCTGTTCATGTTTTTGCCCACTTTTTAAGGGGGTTGTCTTATTTTTTTTTCTTGTGATTTGCTTGTGTTCGTTATGGATTTTGGTTACCAGCCCTTTATTGAAATATAACTTGCAAATATTTTCTCCCATTCTATAGGTTCTCTATTTGCTCTATGATTGTGTCCCTGACTGCATGGAAACTTTTTTGCAGTTTTTGGCTGGAGCTGGGTTTGAACCCACCACCTATGGTATATGGGACTGGCACCCTACTCCCTTGAGCCACACACACCACCCAAGCACAGAAACTTTTTAAATTTGATCAGTCCCATTTGTTTATTTTTGTTGTTGCTGTGATTACTTTTGTGGTCTTCTTCATAAATTCTTTCCCCAGTCTGATAGCTATACAGTATTTTCCAATGTATTTTTCTAAAATTCTTATCTTTTTGTGTCTAAGGTTGTCGTGTATCTATTGTGAATTAAATTTTGTGAGTGGTGAGAGGTGCAGATCCTGTTTGAGCCTTTATGCATGTCTATCCCCTTTTCCCAGAACCATTTCTCAAATAGGGATTGTTTTCCCAGCACATGATATTGCATGCTTTTTTCAAAGATTAGATGGGAAGGTGAGGATGTTTTCATAGCTGGATTTTCCGTTCTTATCCATAGGTCTATGTCTCTGTTTTTATGCCAGTACCATGCTATTTTGGTTACTATAACCTTACAGTATAGTTTGAAACCTGGCAAAGTGATTCTCCCAATTTATTCTTATTACAAAATGTTGCATTAGTTATCTAGAGTCTTTTCTGGTCCCTTACAAAGTGTATAATTAGTTTTTCCAAACCTGCAAAAAATGATGTTCGTATTTTAATGGAAATTGCATAGAACCTGGAAATCACTCTGGGTAGTACAGACATTATAACAATGTTAACTCTGCTGATCCAGGAGCACAATGTGTTTTTCCATCTGTTTTTCTCCTCAGTGTTTCATTGTTATCTCTGGTAGATCTTTCACTTTCTTGGTTAAACATATTCCTAGCCAGGCTTGGTGGCTCATGCCTGTAATCCCAGCACTCAGGGAGGCCAAGGTGAGTGGATTGCCTGAGCCCAAAGGCTCGAGGCCAGCCTGAGCAAGTGTGAGACCTCACCTCTGAAAAATAGCCAGGCGATGTAGTGGGTGCCTATAGTCACAGCTACTTAGGAAGCTGAGACAAGAGAATTGCTTGAGCACAAGAATTTGAGATTGCTGTAAGCTATGATACCTTGGCACTCTACTGAGGGTGACAAAATGAGTCTCTGTCTCAAAACAAAACAAAACAACAAAAACATATTCCTATTTTATTTTATTTGTTGTTACTATGAAAGGTTTTGCATCTTTGATTTGATTCTCAGATTGACCAATCAAGTTGCTGGTCAAGCTACTGTTTTGTGTACATTAAATTTGCAAACTGGGCTTTGCTAAATTTATCAATTCTCAGACTCTTTTGGTTAAATCTTTAGAGTTTTCTAGATGCAAAATCATGTCATATACAAAGAGTGATAGTTTGATCTCCTTTTCTCCCATTTGGATGCTCTTGATCTCCTTTTGTTTGATTTATCTGGCTAGGACTTCCAGTACCGTGTTGAATAGAAGCTGTGAACCTTGTCTGGTTCCAGTTCTAAGTGGGAATATTTTCAGTTTTTCCCTGTTCATTATGATGTTGGGTATGAGTTTATAATATGTGGCATTTATTATTTTGAGGTAAGTGCCATTTATACCCTTTTTGTTAAGTGTTCTCATCACAAAAGGGTACTGAATTTTGTCAAAGGGTTTTTCTTCATTCATTGAGAAGATAATGTGCTCTTTGTTTTTGCATCTATTTATGTGGTGAATTACATTTATAGATTTGCATATGTTGAATCATCCTTGCATCTCTGGGATGAAGCCTATTTGGTCATGATAATTTTTGTTTTTTTTTATGTGCAGCTGAATTTTGTTTGTAAAGGTTTTATTAGAATTTTTGAGTCTATATTCATAAGGGACATTGGTCTGTAGTTTTCTTTTTGTCGTGTCCTTTCCTGGCTTTGGGTATCAAGCTGATATTGGCTTTGTAGACTGAGTTGGAGGAATTCCTTCCTTCTTAGTGTATGGAATAATTTCTGCAGTACAGGTACTTCTTAGTACTGTTCTTCTTAGTAATTTTGGTAAAATTCTGGTGTTATACCATCTGGACTGACACTTTTTATCGTTGCTTCAGTTCTGGTTCTTGATACTGATCTGTTCATCTTGATTGAACCTGAGGAGATTGTGTATTTCCAAGATTTTGTCTATCTCTGCCATTTTATTTCAAGTTCATGATGATTATCTTTATAGTATTCAGTGATAATGTTTTGTATTTCTATGACATCAGTTGTGCTTTTTTATTTTTGAATGATTTTATTAGAGTTCTTTCTTTTCTGCTTCTGGTTAATCTAGCCAGAGGTTTATCAATTTTGTTTATCTTTTCAAAGAAACAACATTTTGCTTCCTGAATCTTCTGCACAGTTCTTTTGTTCTGGATTTCACTTAGTTCTGCTCTGATCTTATTTCTCTTCTTCTGCTGTGTTTGGAATTGGTTTGCTTTTCCTTTTCCAGTTGCTTCAGATTGATTTATCTTTCTGTCTTTAGGATGTGGGCATTTATAGCGATGAGTTTTCCTCTCAGGACTCCTTTTGCTGTATCCCACAGATTTTGATAACTTGTGTCCCTACTATCATTCAGTTTCAAGAATCTTTTTATTTCCATCTTTATCGCTTTCTCTCTCTTTTTTTTTTTTTTTTTGAGAGAGAGTTTCACTTTGTCACCCTCAGTAGAGGGTCGTGGTGTCACATGTCACAGCAACTTCAAACTCTTGGGCTCAAGTGTTTCTTTTCCCTCAGCCTGGGACTACAGGTGCTGGCTACAACACGCAGCTATTTTTTTTTTTTAATTAAATCATAGCTGTGTACATTAATGTGATCATACCCTGGTTTCATAGACCATTTGACACATTTTCATCACACTGGTTAACATAGCCTTCCTGGCATTTTCTTAGTGATTGTGCTAAGACATTTATATTCCATATTTACTGAGTTTCACATATACCCTTGTAAGATGCACCGCAGGTGTAATCCCACCAATCTCCCTCCCTCTGCCCCCCCCCGCCTCCCCTCCTTTTCCCCCTTCCCCCTATTCTTAGGTTGTAACTGGGTTATAGCTTTTATGTGAAAGCCATAAATTAGTTTCATAGTAGGGCTGAGTACATTGGATACTTTTTCTTCCATTCTTGAGATACTTTACTAAGAAGAATATGTTCCAGCTCCATCCATGTAAACATGAAAGAGGTAAAGTCTCCATCTTTCTTTAAAGCTGCATAATATTCCATGGTGTACATATACCACAATTTATTAATCCATTCGTGGATCGATGGGCACTTGGGCTTTTTCCATGACTTAGTAATTATGAATAGGGCTGCAATAAACATTCTGGTACAAATATCTTTGTTATGATGTGATTTTTGGTCTTCTGGGTATATGCCTAGTAGAGGAGTTATAGGATTGAATGGCAGATCTATTTTTAGATCTCTAAGTGTTCTCCAAACATCTTTCCAAAAGGAATGTATTAATTTGCATTCCCACCAGCAGTGCAGAAGTGTTCCCTTTTCTCCACATCATGCCAACATCTCTGGTCTTGGGATTTTGTGATGTAGGCTAATCTTACTGGAGTTAGATGATATCTCAAAGTAGTTTTGATTTACATTTCTCTGATGATTAAAGATGATGAGCATTTTTTCACATGTCTGTAGGCCGTGTGCCTGTCTTCTTCAGAGAAGTTTCTCTTCAAGTCCCTTGCCCAGCCTGCGATGGGATCACTTGTTCTTTTCTTGCTTATATGTTTGAGTTCTCTATGGATTCTGGTTAATAAACCTCTGTCGGAGACATAACCTGCAAATATCTTCTCCCATTCTGAGGGCTGTATGCTTGCTTTACTTACTATGTTCTTGGCTGTGCAGAAGCTTTTTAGTTTGATCAGGTCCCAGTAGTATATTTTTGAAGCTGCTTCAATTGCCCAGGGGGTCCTCCTCATAAAATACTCACCCGGACCGATTTCTTCAAGGGTTTTCCCTGCACTCTCTTCTAGTATTTTTATAGTTTTATGTATTAAGTTTAAATCTTTAATCCAGTGAGAGTCTATCTTAGTTAATGGTGAAAGGTGGGGGTCCAGTTTCAGTCTTCAGCAGGTTGCCAGCCAGTTCACCCAGCACCATTTGTTATTTTCCCCACTGAATGTTTTTAATTGGCTTGTCAAAGATTAAATAACAGTAAGTAGCTGGATTCATCTCTTGGTTTTCTATTCTGTTCCAGACATCTACTTCTCTGTTTTTGTGCCAGTACCATGCTGTTTTGATCACTATTGATTTGTAGTACAGTTTGAGGTCTGGTAGCATGATTCCTCTTGCTTTGTTTTTATTTCTGAGTAATGTCTTGGCTATTCGAGGTTTTTCCGATTTCATATAAAATGAAGTATTGTTTTTTCAAGATCTTTAAAGTATGACAGTGGAACTTTAATAGGGATTGACACGCAGCTATTTGTAAAGATGGGATCTTGCTCTCAATCAGGCTGGTCTAGAACCTATGAGCTCAGGCAATCCACCTGGCTTGGCCTCCCTGATGTTGAGATTACAGGCGTGAGCCACCATGGCTGGCTTTATCTCCTTCTTGATACAAGGATCATTCAGCAATAGGTTGTTTTGTTTCCATGACTTTGAGTAGGGATGAGAATTCCTCTTGGAATTGATTTCTATTTTATTCCATTATGGTCTGAAAAGAATGTATGGTATATTTTCAATTTTTAAAAAATTTGTGGAGACATGTTCTGTGGCCTAGAATGTGGTCAAGCTTAGAGAATGATCCATGGGTTGATGAGAAGAATGTAGTTTCAGTAGTTTGGGATTTGAATTATCTGTAAGTATCTGTTAGGACCATTTCTTCTAGAGTGATCTTTAGGTCAGTTGTTTATTTTCTACTTGGAGGTTTTATTCCATTTGTTAGTGGGGTATTGAAGTCCCCAGAAATTATAATGCTGCTTTTTATCTTTTCTTTTGTTTATCATTTTGTTTAGATCAAGTAGTACCTACTCAATAAATCTGGGCACACCTATGTTGGGTGCATAAATAGGATTATTATAGCTTATTCTTGAATTTTTCTCTTCACCAACTTTCTTATTTTCAGCTCAGGGCCAGTAGGTCTGGAGGGCTCCAGTTCCCTGCTGGAAACTCTCCTGCCTTATTCCAGTAAGAAGAATACACTAGAATGATGCTCTAGTAACAGTGGTAACAGCAGCATCTCCATGTGAGTTTCCTGAGTCTCTGTGGCTGAGAGCCTTTACTGTAACTTGGTCCCCAACTGGCAGCTTGGAGCTGAGGTGTCCCAAACAGGGCTTTGAACTTGGAATAGATCTTCTGGCTCTGTTACAATGGTGGGGGCTCTGGAGCAGGGTCTTTAGGTCAGGTGCACCATTGGAGACGTGGGGATGGTGTCTTGGGCCTGGAGGAGCCTTGAGCTCCAGACAGAGAGCCTCAGGGCTGGGACTGGGGACTAAAGGCAATATCTGAGCAGGGCCAAGACATCAGAGGGCCATGGGGAAGGCGGAGCTGATCTGGATGGTGGTGGGGGATTAGGCTTGGAAGAGGCAGTTTGGGTCTAGAGGCCAGAGTCTGAGCTGACCAAGTGGCAGGGTGTTCCCCAGACTTTAGGGCCTCCACACCTGGCCCCAATTCTCGCCCCTGGACCTGCGAAGGGCTGGATCCTGCTGTGTCCCTCCCATATCAGTTCCCATGCTCAAATACCCTCAAGTTTCCCTGGGGGAAGCCCTTGTTTTCAAGTCACTGAGTTGGCTTGAGGAAGCCACAAATCAGTCTACTCCCTCCCAGCCTTGCGCAGGCCGGGCATGGTATATCCCAGCGCTTAGGCTGGTGATAACTGTGGTGCTATCCTCTCTGCACCGGCTGTCTGGGCACTGGCTCTGTACAGATGTCAGGCAGGTCCTTTGTCCCACCAGAGGTCTGGCGGGAGGGGGGGTGCCGGGAGCCCTCCAGTAGCTCAGCCAGCACTGACCTGCAGAGGAGTGCAGTGCCCAGCCCTCTCTGCTCATGTTGCTTCTGCATAGTCTCTGATCTTGTTACCTGTAACTCCCAGTCACCTGTTTTCTAGATTCATCCCTCACCTTGGGCATCCTGTGCTGTTTCTCTGTGACTTCATGATGCTATATCTGTGAAGACTGAGCTGAACGGAGGCAGGTGCCTGCACTTTTCCCTACTTTTCTTGGGAGTGGCGAGTCAGCAGGCTGCTTCCAGTCTCCCATTTTTTCCCCTCCGACTGGATCATTTAAATTACACCTGGCTGTGGCAAACTGATTTTCACAGTGACCACAAGGCCGCATTTAGCTGCACCACGCAGTGTATGGTGTGCTGTCTGGTACAGCTACGCTCCTAGGAGTACAGCGAAGCTCATTAGATGCTCTGAAAATATAAATATTTTAGAACGAGGGTTTAAAAAAAATGTGCATTTCAGCATATCAGAACATGAGTGGGGGGCATTCATTTATGGCTGAGCCAAAGGAAAGCTATTTGAATTTTGCCTAATCTTTAAATTGGAAAATGTATTCTTTGGTGAGATAATAATACATTCCTATGTTCCTAATAAAACATTCTTTAAATTATATTTACCTGGTACTGAAGTATCCTTAATTTTAAGACACAGTGAGAACATGTTTAGATTTTTCATTATAGAAGTAAATACGGGTTATTACAAAAAGACCTTTTAAAATCCATAGGAACTAATGTAATAAGCATACTCTTCATAGTAATAATATAGTTTGCATTTTAGCAACATTCGATATTTACATATTATTTTATGTTTACTTATTTCTCCAACTATTGACAAAAAGTTGGAATTTAGCTGGGATTTAATATTTCCTCCACTTATTTCTCCATCTATTGACAAAAAAGTTGGAATTTAACTGGGATTTATTGATAATTTCAACTAAATAAAAAAGAAAACGAAAGTGACAGATGAGATTTTAGAAAGCCTCACTGCTTTCTTCATAAAGGATATTTATGATCTACTAAAACAAACCCCATAACATAAAAGCCTATTGTTTGCCAGAAACATTAAACATGTAATCTTATTTCATCATTACAATATCTGTAAGGAAGTAAGATTCATTTGAAAACTGATACTTCGAATCCCTTAGGGCTTGAGGGAAATGAATGACTAGGTATACATCTTTTCTTGAATAGAGAAGAGTAAATTTTCCCCAACAGTGACTTTTTTTATAAGCAATATTGACAGCACAGATACTTGGCTAATTTTTTTCTTAAATAGTAATGTAAGGCCTACATATAAAAGGACCACAGCACAAAAGCTTTCTTCTTCTCAAATTCTGTAAACCTCGATTTGCCTGTATGAATCCTGGGACTCCAGGGAAGTTGTGTGACACAGGCACATCTCCTTCTTTGAAGCAACCTCATTCCCTATACATTTTGTTGGTGTTACTGCCATTATTTTACTAAATAAATATGAAAGCATACAGTATGTTCTCTTCCATCAATATGTAACCTACTTCAGAGCATGTTATCGACAGCATTTAGCAGACAAGTCAAAGAGTTGAAAGAATTGAGCATACTGCTGAACTATAGGAGGAGCCATAATCCATATCTGGGTCTTTTTCATTAATGCTTCTTTATGTAGAGGTGGTAAAGGCTCTCTGTTCACCAACGGTAACAACTGACATTGAGACTAATATCGAATATGGAGGTAAGCCAGATGGTCAATTAGATCATTGCAGGACTAGTTGTCCCAGTTTGCCTAAGAGTATGGGGTTTTCCATGATGTGGGACTTTCACTGACTGCAAGATAATCTTGGATGGTTGCTCAACCCAAAGATGACTCTCTGATATGATCTAGCCTATGGTTTGGGGTGAATGCTACTAACATGACTATCTATATGCACTTAAGGAAATTATTATGCTCTTCATCAGAGCCAGTAATCTACAAAATCAGCTTGTCAGTGAATGATCATGGAGATACTAAAAACTACAAATTATGTAAGTTATGTGTGGCAAGCTCAAAAACCATGAGGACACTGTGAAGGTACTGCTAGCCACTGACTTGTTATTACCTGTAACACAATCCTCAGTAGTTTCACTAGAACAGTAAAAGATGGAAAAGAATCAAGCTGTGGTTTACCAACTAACATCTAGAAGCAGTTTACAAATTAAAAATGGTTTTTACGAATATAAAAAATGCAATTATTTTATTTCATATTTCCAGTAAATCCACTGAAATGATTTTAAAATATATAGCTTGAGATTTTGTAAGATCTTCTTATGAATAACTTTAAAAATTTTCAATTATAATTATAATCTCATAGCATATTAAAAAATAAATACTTAACGTTGGATACATCTAGTCTGTGAATATTCTAGATGTTTGCTAAAATACAGGCTTTTTTATATGTGTTAAGTCCTGAGATAGGAGTTTAATAATGTGCATCCCTGTCTATGAGTATAGTGCTGTTTCCCTCCAGTGGGCTAACGATGTTTTCTCATCTTTCTGTTTTTAGCTATCCATTTTATCTGGGTTATGGTATCTTCTGGGAGACTAACTAGTTGTTGGGGGTTATTTATATCAGGACTCATAGTCTCAAAATAAACTTAAATACAAGAAGCCTGAAAAATTCATTGTTGAATCGGAAGAAAAGCACAGGTGTGTGGAGATCTCAGCACCATGCAAACTTCCTGTTACTATGGTAACAGAATATTGAGAAATCTTGGACATCTTATTGCTCTCCCAACTGCCTTCGGAAGACCAAGGTGAAACTCCATAATGACCATTAGTTTCGTCTGCAGATCCGCTCCCTCATCCTAATTTGTATTTTTTAAAGTTACAATGGTGAGAATGGGTTATATTTAAGTTTGATTACCCTGGGAAATGACAGAGAACTCAGAGGAAAAATCTGTTGAATATTATCGAATTTTCATGTTTCTTCTGTTTCCTAAGAAACCGTTATCAATTTCACGAATTAATATTTTATATTGATGTTAAACATTTCTGCTAATAGATTAGATACAAATATGATCAGAATATGCATTCCTTTCTAGAGATTTTTCTAGGAAATATTAACATCTAATGTACCTGCTGGGAAAAGTAATCCACAAAATGATCATGAACTCATTTCAAGGCCAGTTATCCCCAGCTGAAGCTACACACTCTATTCTAGCAAAAAAGCAAGATTCTTGTTATCATCTCGCCATAGTTGCTGATAATACCAGATTCATCCCTTCTTTCTGTTATCTACATTAACACCCCAGTTATAGCTACTATTTAATGAACGTTTACTATTGCATATATGCCAGATACTTTTCTAAGTTTTATATTAAATAGGATTTACCGCCTAGGAAATGAAATAAGCTGGGTATTTTTGTGATCCTAATTTTTAAGAAGGTGGAAAATAAATTTAGAGAAGCTGATGCAAGATCACGGAAGAAAAATTTAATGTTAGACTTTTGAATTTTAAAATGTACGCAAAAGAGTTACAGGAAACATGTTATTCTCTAAGAACCTTTTTGGCACCAGGGACAGGTTTTATGGAAGATAATTCAATTTTTCCATGGATGGAAGGTGGGAGGAGAGCAGTGGGGAGGATCTGACAGAGGCTGAACTCAGGCATTGAAGCCAGCCATGGGGAGTGACTGTAAATATCAGTGAAGCTTCTTTCCCTCACCTACCACACATCTGCTGTGGGGGGATGGCTTGAGGACTGCAGTTTTAAGGTATTCATGTTTCCAACATCTTAACACATGGGAAAGTGAAAAGTCAAATGTTTTCTTCTGTTTCATACATGTGCTAACTGTGCCATCTTAAAAAAAGAAAGTTGGAAGAGAACAAAAACTTGCAAGCAATGGTTTCACTGATAATCATTTCGGTATCAATTTTAATATTTTGACCATGCTTTTAAAAATTCATGATGATGTTTCTACAAGAGGGATATTTGTTCCTTATCACTGTTTCATTTTACCTTCTGCTTTTAGAGTTACTTTCTTCCTATTTCCCCCAAAGCTAAAAATACAGGGCCGTACACTCAGTAGAGTCCCCTTTTACAATTAAGTTACTGATGAAAAATTGTTTTTTTTAATTGTTAAAAAGTTGGACTCATTTTTTTACATGGATTTAACATATATTGTAAACTTATATCTGACAATTTAAAGGAAAAACAACCCTCAACGCAAACTCCACTCTCTATAATTTGGAAGTGTTATAGACTGAATTGTATCCCTTCCTCCAATTCTTACCTTGCCGCCCTAATCTTCCACGTGATTGCGTTTGGAGATAGGGCCTGAAGAGTGGTAACTAAGGTTAAATGAGGTCATAAGGGTGGACCCTAATTCAATAAGTCTCCTTACGTGAAGAGAAGGGACACTAACACTTCCTCTCCTTCCCTCCACACTGCACAGAGGAAAGGCCATGTAAGGACACAGAAAGGAAGCAGCCGTCTTTGTCATACCAGGAGGAGAGCCCTCACCAGAGGTCAAGCCTGATGGCGCCTGCATCTTGGACTGGTAGCTTCTGGAATATAAATTCCTGTTATTTAGGCCGCCCAGTCTGTGATATTGTATCACAGAAGCCCAAAGAGGTTGAGGACAGCACCACATTTGTGCCTCTCACAAACTTAGCCTTTCTTTAAGACTGTGGTCATTGGGGCGGCACCTGAGGCTCAAAGGGGTAGGGCACTGGTCCCCTATACTGGAGGTGGTGGGTTCAAACCTGGCCCTGGCCATAAAAAAACTGAAAAAAAAAATGTGGTCATTGGTGAAATAATATACTTAGATTCTAATAAATGATCACCTAGATCCCATGGAGGTCACTGAATGGCCATTAGTTTATGGTCAGTACTCAGGTGCAGGTGACATCAAAATTCTTACTGCCATTTCCATTTACATGTAAACTGTTTCTGACAATGCAGAGACCACATCCAGAGAGGAAGCGTCTTTGTATATTTTTCATACTAACAAATCTATAAATGAAATATAGTCTCGTAAGACTTAGATAAATTAGTTACATTCCTTTAAACACAGAAAAGAACTACCGTGAACAGACCACAGTATACAGAGAGTTTTATATCAAAGATTACAGCAATTCCTGGGGATTTATGTTATAAATTCCCCCATGAGTCATACAAAATAAAAAGGAACAAATAGTAGTTGTAGATTACTATTCCTTAACTTCTAATTCTTCCATGATCATTTAATGAGACAGATTAGAGATAAAAATAAAATAGAGATACTTTACTAAGAAGAATATGTTCCAGCTCCATCCATGTAAACATGAAAGAGGTAAAGTCTCCATCTTTCTTTAAGGCTGCATAATATTCCATGGTGTACATATACCACAATTTATTAATCCATTCGTGGATTGAAAGTATCCAATGTACTCAGCCCTACTATGAAACTAATTTATGGCTTTCACATGAAAGCTATAACCCAGTTACAACCTAAGAATAGGGGGAAGGGGGGAAGGGAGGAGGGGGAGGGGGGAGGGGGGCAGAGGGAGGGAGATGGGTGGGATTACACCTGCGGTGCATCTTACAAGCGTATATGTGAAACTTAGTAAATGTGGAATGTAAATGTCTTAGCACAATAACTAAGGAAATGCCAGGAAGGGTATGTTAACCAGTGTGATGAAAATGTGTCAAACGGTCTATGAAACCAGGGTATGGTGCCCCATGATCACATTAATGTACACAGCTATGATTTAATTAAAAAAATAAAAATAAAAATAAAAAAAAATAGAGGAGAAAGAAGAAATGGAGGAAAAATTCTGGAAGAAAAGGAGGAAGAAGAGGAAGAGGTAGAGGTTGCCCCATTTCTATAACTAGCTACACCTGCGATGACTTGGTTCCCAGATTTAGTGCACATTTCAGGAAGACATCATAATTAAACACTTTAATAAATGCTGAGCTTGAACAGATTAAATCAAGGGATCCATATAATCAAGTAAAATAAACTCCACTTGTTCTATTTCTTTATAAAGTTCACCATAACCTCTTAAGTAGGTAGAAAATATATTTTCATCCTAATCTAGGTCATATACCTAATTCTTATTTGCCTCTAAAATTGAGACACAAACACATGAATGCTTTAAATACATTAGAATAAGTAAAATTTGTTTTATCATAATTACTATGTGCCTTCATGTTGGAATACACATAATTTGATAAATTTAAAATAATTTACACTTTTACTTACTATACTTATGATAATTTCAAAATATACCTATATTAAAATTCTAAATTTACACATCTTAACAGGTTTATTTAAAAAAAAAAAAAAAAACTATGAGAAATACAGCTACATGAAACATTTACCCATCAAAAGCTAATGCTCTTTTTCTTCCCAGTGGGACAAGGAAAACAACCTCCATGACACTTGGACCCTGCTGCAGCTCTGTGTGTAGTGGTCAGTGTGCATGACAGGAAATAAACATGGCACTCTCTATTTTATAAAATTCCATGAACTGTCATGATAAGTTTTAGGCAGCTAGATTAGATAGAATACGTAATGACACTTCTGGGCAGGAGACATTTTCATAGCATGCCAAGCAAGAAAAGGGGGCCAAGAAATTAGTGAATGCTTTCGATAGCCAATCTACAATTATAAGCTTTACGGTAATGCCAATTTACGACAGAAATGTTAAGAAAACACGTCACTGGTAAATCCACAGAAGATACTAACTTTTAAAATAGCACTTAGACACTGATTTGCAAAGTAGTTCTAGAAAATTAATTTCTATTAACAAAAGTTTCCAAAAAAAAATAAAAAAGGAATGAGTTCACATAAAACGGTCTAACAAAGACTACATTTTATCATTATCCAAAGTAGTTATTAAAACTAGTTCAAAATGTATACATTAGGTCCATACCCGAGAAACTCTAATTCAGCAGGTACAGATAAACTCAGAAAACTGTGCTTCATAAGGCAAGTTTCCTATTGCAAAGATGCTTTAGGCACGTTCACTCATAGCAAACATTGTTTCCATCTTACTATGTGCCATTTGGGCATTGTGCAAAGCAAGTTCACAGACAGAAGGTAATTAAAAGTTTAAGTGATCATGGAGATGTTGCAATAAAATTTTGTTTATGCCAAAATTATATTTATCGGTCAATTATTTGACTGCTATTACAAAAATAATTTTCCAAGTTAAGATTTTCATAAACATATGGGTTTACAGAGATTAGTCAAATATAGGGTTATATTTATAGTTTTCTCCTCCTCAGTAAAGGACACAATTTCCTTGACATTTTGACAATGAAGAGTTAGAACTATGATAATTTAAGCTGTATCACTTGGAGACTCAAATCAGTGCTGCTCATTAGGACCAGCTGACTGTCACGTGGATTCTGGCACTGCTGAGTCACTGCTCTTCTGACAATCAGCTCTGCACTTAGTGTGGGGTTGTAGACCTGTTCCCAGGAGAATGCTCTAATCTTAACTCATCCCTGTGTATTTTGAGACATACCTTACTGATTCCATCTGTTGAAATACACACACCCTTCCAACCTGAGCACGGTCAAATAGGAAAAATGCCAAAGCATGCCCAGTTTGAATATGTAAAGTATCAGGTGTATGGCGGCTTAAGTGTAGTTACTGAAAAGCCAACCGGCTACTGGCTCATTATATTTTAATTTTAACTTTTTACTGTGTTCTAATAATCATTTTGCTGTGAATATCAACCTAGAATTTTTTGAGATTGTTTATAAAGGAGAATAATGGGCTTCTATGTGTGCTTAATCTAGAAATATATTAGGCTGAGAAAGCTGAAAGGTTAACAAAGTGTCTCTGTTTACAGCGCTTCGGTGCCCTCCACAGGACAAGTCCTCAAGATTCTGTTTTCTGAGCTGATTCTGAGTTCTGATTGTTAAAAATCACCTCAGAATTAAAGTCACCCTGCTTATTTAAAAGACCTTAGGAATCCTTTCATAGTAATCTTCCTCTTCCAGCTTTGAGATAAGAAGTTCTTATTTATTCCTAATAAACACTCTGGCTAATATTTAAGGTCATTTTTTTTTTTTTCGCTCTATAAAACCTAAGAAGAGCTGGTCAGTCCCCTATTTAGAATAACCCTTCAAACACTGGGTCAATCTTGTCCATAACGTGTGGGAACTTAAAAATAAGGAAACCATTCCTATGGAACATACAAATATTAATATTGTATTTCTTAGCCTCTAAAGATTTTTTTGTATATGTTACTTAGTTCATTCTCAAAAACAACCCAATGAGGATATTGAATTGCCGTGGACAGTTTGTTATGTCAGATGAGAGGGAAGGCCATCATTTTAAAAATATACCTATTTATGCCCCAGTAGTTATAAACGTTAAAAACTAATTAGCACTGCCTGCCTACAAGGTTGTGACGTAAGTAATGATACTCGCACCGTTTTTTCTTCTTTCTCATTCTTTTGCAATGGACTTATCCACAGCACAGGACCTACTCTTATTTTATTTGTAAGTTTTCTCTCAGAATCATATGTCTTTCAAAAACATATTACCAAAACTAGGATAAACAAAATTAGTTATACCAATTAATAATAATTTCATGCCAAGAACATAATTACAACTTCTTAGATGTAAGTTAATCTTTGTTTCTCAATATCCTATTTCCTCTTTTACAAGTGAGAGACTGTTAATTTTTATAAGTACATTAAGATGTCATATTTCTATTTCCTCCCCTCAATATCTAATATCTGTCAAGTCTTTCTCATCCTTATTTATTGGTAAGGTGTACTTTTCTCTTTCACATTGTTTTGGTTCTGTCCTCTAGTGATTTTTATCTGATGCTCAATAGAGTATTTTCTAGTTTGAAAGACTTCAGATCTTAGCCAATATCCCCATGCCTATCCTTGCCGACACGTAATAGGACCTAATAAGTTACTGATGAAGAAAGGGACGGGTGAATGAAGAAATGAGCATTTCAAAATGTTAGCCACTCACTGAACATGTGTTGCTGAATTAATGTCGTGAACACACCATTTTGTTAATCATCCCATAAAGTCCTAGGTTTGATCTTGTTATGAAATGAGTTGGCTGGAGTTACTAGCCAGCTTTATGTTGAAAGGACTGATTAAGTGGTTCCACATGTTTATCTATTTATAATACATATACATATACATGTATCAACTCATTCATTCTTTGTCACTAGAACCTGATGACTTTAGGAGGAAATGAAACAGAAGAGTGAAGTGACTCTATCAACCATGTCCAAGAGACACCAAGTGTCAGACAAGTATCCAGATCTGAAACATTCACATTCCTAGATGTTTTTGTTCACGTAGAAAAGACTTTTAAAATTCTTTAGCTTAATATAGTTATTTAAAGCAAACATTTAAATTAAATGCCATGGAAAATTGGACTTTCTCAAAACAAGGTCAAATATTAATGTAAGGTGATTTTTCATACACCGTCCCACAAAAGATGATCACTCACATGAACATTCTTTGCTCTTTCATTTAGTAATTATTTTCTCAATCTGTTTATAATTATTCTGAGGTTTATATCTAAGAACACAGGCTAACGTAAGTTGCAGTCCTAATGTTTTGACATCTTCTACAAAAATCTAGTCCTGCTTGTCACATTTGCGAATACACTCTTTTAAGATACCATAATTTTGTATGCCACATAGATAAACATATTACATCGTGTATACTCCAATTAAATATACCGTGTCTATTTACCAAGTTTTCAGATAGCCCAGAATTTTCTGGAGAAAAAAAAGTGTTTGTTCCTATTCACATTGTAGAAAACACTTGGTTTAGAAAAAGGTTAGCATTTTGCAAACATTTGTTGTAGGTAACAGACATAGAACATACAGAGCTAGTTCCATACCTGTTTTATTGGACAGTCTAAATGACACCATCTTATCAGGAATATTACATACACTCCTCACTGAAGCGATGCAGCTATAATTAGCGTAGTCCTGAGGTCGAAGGTTCTTCAGTTTTAAGATCTTTGTTTCACCCTGAAAATGTAGAAAAGGTCATTAGAAAAAGCCAACGGTAATCACAATGAATGAATGAAACACAACTTTATGTTGTACTACATCATGTTATCAGGACATGGCAGATTGTCTTACTTTTTAAGGAAAATATCCTAAATTTTAAAAAAGTGCTGCATTTTAAAATAACACTATAATATTAATTCTGCCTGGAGATCAAAAACTAACAGACTGCAATAAAAATTCAGAACATTTTCTTTTATAATCTTCCTAGAGGGAAAATTCTATTTCTGGAGGTAGTTGTACAAATTATTATGCAAAGATCAGACCAGTGTAGTTAATAATGGATTTTATTCAATAAACATTGTAATCGACGCAGACATCACTATGAAAAGTTATGAAATAAAAGAACCCCAAAGAAGAGCCAATAAATGAAAAATCGTTGTTAGAACAAAGTTAATGAAGTCAATCTAATGATGTCTAATTAAATTTACAGATATAAAAATCTTGTATGTATGGAGTGATAGGTGACAGGCCTAAAACTGAATTAAAGAAGCATTCATGAGTGTTTTAATAACATTATTGTGCCTGGTATTTTATGTTCAGGGGTTCGAGGGCTAGGTCTACAGATAAATCTATAAAATTGTACAAACATCCAAATCAGCCAAGTGGCCAGAGCACCTTACAGAATCTTGAGCCAGGAAAGGCTAAGGAAAAACATTGGATTGAAAATTTTCAAAGGGTAAAAAGAATCAGCAATGGACAATAAGAATCTCCTCTGCCCAATTCAGATTAGGGCCCCTTGGGCTTCTCTGCCTTCTAAATTATTGATGCAAATTTCAAAATAGCTCCTCTCATAAGTCACTGACAGTGCTGTCAGGACAATGTCCCTGTGGCAGTACAGTATTCAGGACAGCAATTTTCAAAACGTTAATTTTTACTAGGTAACATCTATGTGGCGTGATGTGTTTCTTTCACTGTACTTGGATAGCATTATATTTAGGGTATACTTAGAAATACTTAGTGTCTTAACACATAAAGACACTGTCCTTCTTTGGTGAGAAATCATGCCCAGACCTTGGCTTATTATTTCCAAATGCGTCAGATGAAGCCAGGTGCAGGGTCTTGTACGTGAAGTCCCAGCTACTTGGGAGGCTGAGGTGAGAGGATCACTTAAGGCCAATGTGTTTGAGACCAGATGTGTCAGATGAACCTGTACTCCAGTGCCCCTGGGCATTATGATATAACTTTGTGCTTTCACTGTCAAAATTCAATCCTAAATGCCTTTAGCAATTTAAATAATAACCTTTTACCTTTGAATTCTGTTAAAGGAAAGCATTTCATTTTTATATACAAACACATATAAACATATCTCGTGTATACACAGAAGTCTTTATATTTTTCTAGAATTTATAGTTAAAAATATTTTTCTACAATAAACATATAAAATTCCTAGAAAAATGTGCTTATTTAGAAAGAATAGTTGAAAGAAAATGTTATACTAGAATCAGTTGACTTAATTTTTGAATGAAGTGATACATCTTATCTCTCCTACCTCTGTGATGCTGAATACTCAGATTTAAAAAAAAATTTTCTTTCTCCTTCAACATTTGTGTCAGAATTCCATCTGTTCCACAGTTTAACTAACTTCATAAAATTCCTGTAGGTGATATTTTCCTTGATGAATTTCTACTGTAAGCCCTATTTTCCTGCTGTCCAAGTTTGTATCCCTAGTCTGTTATAGAAATCTCCCTTAAGTTTCAGAGGCATTGTTACCTCAACATTTTGATGCTTCCCAGGCACCCTGAAACTCAGCATATCCTGAATTCAATTTCATTTATCTTTATTATTAAATCATAGCTATGTACATTAATGCGATCATGGGGCACCATACACTGGTTTTATAGACCATTTGACATATTTTCATCACACTAGTTAACATAGCCTTCCTGGCATTTTCTTAGTTATTGTGTTAAGACATTTATATTCTGGGCGGCGCCTGTGGCTCAAGGAGTAGGGTGCTGGTCCCATATGCCAGAGGTGGCGGGTTCAAACCCAGCCCTGACCAAAATCCAAAAAAATAAAAAAATAAAAAAATAAAGACATTTATATTCTACATTTACTAAGTTTCGCATGTACCCTTGTAAGATGCACCGCAGGTGTAATCTCACCAATTACCCTCCTTCCACCCAACCTCCCCCCTCCCTCTCCTCCCTCTCCCCCTTCCCCATATTCTTAGGTTATAACTGGGTAATAGCTTTCATATGAAAGCCATAAATGAATTGAATTTCGAATTGATTCCTCTAAGCCTACTCTTCCTTCTCCAATAACAGGAAACTACACAATTATAATTTCTTAGATTCTTATTCTCTAGAGAAAGGATCAGCTAGATCCTTTCATTAACCTTTAAAAACATTCAATCACACCTGTGGTGCATCTTACAGGGGTATTTGCGAAACTTGGTAGATGTAGAATGTAAAGGTTTTGGCACAGTAACTGAGATAACGCCGGAAAGGCTATGTTAACCACTGTCATAAAAATGTGTCAAATGGTCTATGAAGCGAGTGTATGATGCCCCATGATCATATCAATGTATACAGTTATGATTTAATAAAAAAAATTAAAAAAAACATTCAATCTTAATTATTCTTTTTATTTATTTTTAATTGTAATACTCTAAATTCTACATTAAGCTGGAAAGTTCCAGATTGTGCTTAGCATAATTTACGTATGCAAGGAAGCATAATGATCCACTTTAACTTGCTGCTGAGGCATAAGGGACAGATAAAAATTGTGTACATTTAAGGTATACTACTGTATATTTTGATATATATTGTGGAAACAGTCACCACAATCAAGCTAATCAACACAGACTTCACCCACAACGGTTACCATTTTTTTCCCCACTTTTTAGTAATAGGCAATGTGTTTATACCATTTTCCTGCTAAATCATATAAATGACTTAGTATTATTCTTGCAGATTAAACACAGAGTTATTAACATTTCTCTCAACTCTATATAATCTGCATTCTTGAATCTCTGGTCTTATCTCATTTTCTGTGTGTCTAATACACCTCCAGTTTCTCCCCCCCACGGACCCTCTGCAGACGTCTGGCTCCTCAGCCCCGTGTCCAATCAGCTCCCCCTCACTCTGAGATGCCAGCATTCCTCACCCCCACAGGTAAGCTGTTCCTCCACTTGCTGAAGTAGCAGAATTCCCTTTTACAAGAGGATCTTTTGTATTTATTTGGGTAATGTATTTATGTTCTACTAATATCAGATTCCTCCCCTTGTCAGGAAGAAACTGGAGAGTAGAGAATTATATTCTGAGTCCCTAGCACAGGACTCCGCATAGAGCAGACACTTCTAAAATGAGTAGATTTTCAGTTTAAAGTACTATAATAATTCAGGGCTTTGGTTTCTATATAGATATTTATTTCTCCAGAATTTACTATTTGCTCATTGCTGATACAAATTCAATAAATGTTAAAGAAATAAAATTAAAGAATAAATGCATTTAGAGAAAAATATCCTTACTGTATTACACACAATCAATAAATAATTGTGTACAATATAAAAAAAGAGGGAATAGTCCTCTGTTAACAATTTATCTATCACACATTTAGTTTTGCCATGAAATTTATACTGAAGACAAAAATATCAGAATAAGGCAAACTTTAAAAATTAAATTAAAAATCAGTGGAAATAAAAATGACCAATACAGATGAAACAGCCACATGCCATTACACATATACGATAATCATACTATTGGCAATGCTATTGTACTGAATCAATTCTTACGTTTTCCTGTCCTTTCAGTTGCAGTGTTTGCTGGTGACAACTCTACTGCAGTTGATTATTTCTCCGTCTCCATCTCTTAAGATAATCTATCCCGCTTTTATAATTTCCTTTAGACATTCCTTTTTCAAAAAATTCTTTCTGTCATTTATTGGCTTCTATTCTCCCTACATTATTTACCCCCTTGGAAAACAAACAAACAAACAAAATGCCAAAACAAAAAAACAAACAACAAAAAATGAACTGTGCACATGTCCTATTTTGCCAATGAACTAAAAACTCCCCTTTATTGGACGTCTTTCCTCGGTTCTTCTCTTCTCTGTGTTGTCCTCCTGGTTGTCCCTGGCCCTGGTCCACACCTCTGCCTCGCACCTCCATCCTCATCGCACATTTTTCGCTGATCAGCTGGTAAGCATTTTCGTCAGTACAGACGCATCATGCCTTACGGAGACAGTGACCCCCCCATCCTGCTGCGTTTTCTGCCCTGTCACCTCTCATCAGTTTTCTCTTCTGAGGCTGTTCTGTTCTTCACGAGAGACCCTACCATTCTTCCCACAGTCCACAATCAGACCTCATATCATCTTCCACTCTCACTGTTTCTCCTTCCCCAAATTCAATGATGGCCGGGCTTTGGACTCACTCTTTCATTTTTATTTCACAAATGGCCTTTCATTTGTGATCCTGCAGGCACGATGCTGGCTTCACTCCCTCTTACCATCGGCTTAGCCAGGACTGTTGGGTAGTTACTCTGGTCCCAGTACGGTCCTGCATCCTACAAGAACTGCAGCTCACCTTCTCCTGATCACTCTGCACGTGCCCACCAGACACCTGCCTTCAACACCTCAGCGTGGTGCCGGAAAACCCTCACCGGCTCTCCTTCTCTGAAAGGCCACTTCAAAAACCCCTTAGTTTGTCGCTTGAGACTCAACATGATCTAAGCAAAACTATTCTTACTCCTCATACAAATTCTTTTTTTCCATCAAATTAATTTTGTCACTATTTTGAGATCTGTCTTTGTGATTTCTCAGCATTTTGTGGTTAAGAAAAATGCTCCCCAACCATTGATACGAATATTTTTCTGTCCCTATGTGGGTGGATGTGTAGTTCAAAAAATGTGTACTCACTTGGGAAGCCCCTTTTTATATAAATTAGAAGTAAATTCTCTTTTCCTTGGAGTTTATGTTGCATCTCACAATATGACATCTACGTATAACTCATTGTTTAGGATGAGGCCACAACTTGTCTTTCAGGATGTCGACCTATCGTGAGGCCTCTAGGGACAGAGGTGTATGTGTCTCCTGGAGCATGTAACAGGGAGATTTTCATAGCCATTGTTTGATAAATATTTGTTGATTAACAAGACATACTTAAATGTTGGCATTTCTCACCCAATATATCCCCGAAGAAGAAATGTAGTGTTCTTCACTACTATAAATGTATAACGATGATGACCTAAAAAAAAAAAATATATGAAACAAAATCTATAAAAATTAGCTTTCTTCATTCTTATTCACTAAGTATTATGTCCTTTGCTTATATCTGCTGTCTTTCTTATATCAGTGTCATTACTTTATCCGCTTTCTTGGCCTTTCTATAAATGTCACACTAATAATCAATCGAAAACCATCTGATTCTTTCACGGCAATGATTCTGTATTTAAATATTTTCACTTACACTATTAGAAGCAGTGCATGGCCAACTCTCCTGCTTCTCCCTATTCTTTGTAAAAATCATAATAAAAACTATACAAAGGAAGGTCAATTATTTTAAAAGTTATGCTAGCCATGGCACGTCCTGGCTATCAAATTTTAAGACATAACTGATTGATGACTTAAAATAACGTACAACCTTGGAGGAATGAACTGCTCTCAAGTTCTGTTTTGTGATCTTCAAGCTACTACAAGGGGTAGTAGCTGTAAAAACTGGAGCTGGATATTTACATTTTACGTACTTTTCTATACGTATGTTAGGTTTATGTGGCCTGTGGTCTGATAATCACCCAGGGCATTTTATAAACCCTGGGGAAACAATGGGAAGAACATGTGTCCTATATGTTTAAAATAATAAATATCTAAATAAATACAGAGGATAGATAGGATATTAAAGAGTATTAAATGCTATTAAATAGATCATGCAAAGTAATAGAGAGAGAGTGAGATGAAGGACGTGGTGAGCTACTTGAGATGGACCATCTGGGCAGCAGCTCTCGGGCGTGTGTTGAATGTCGGACTAGAAAGACACCTGAGAGATGGGCAGTTCAGCAGGACACTGGGAACCACAACAACAGAGATCACGTCGGAGAAGTGCAGCTCAGCTGCTGCAGGGCTGGACAGAAAGTCAATGTGGCTGGTGTACAGCAATGAATGAAGGGCATGGATGGAAAAATTTCAGAGCTTAGATTCAAAGTAGATTTGTATTTATTCTAAAATTACTTGTTCTGTGTTTAATGCCACTAATCTCATCTGTCTGACTTTTCATCAAGGCTCACCTTCTGCTTTTGGAAGATATTTTAAAGTTGATATTCATTAGCCATAACTGCCTGCCCTACCAAAAAACAGATGCCCCTCCCATCATTCTGAGTAGGGCCTGATGGCAAGTTAGTTCAAGGAAGACATTTCTAAATAAAGTGCTTACCTCTGAGCCAACCCTAAAAGTGCATTCTTTCTATTTTTCGCCTTTATTTTCTTTTGTCTGTTTATATGTATATTTTGTGTATATGTTTATAGATGATTTGGTCATTTTCATTATA
This sequence comes from Nycticebus coucang, assembly GCF_027406575.1. Lineage (NCBI taxonomy): Eukaryota > Metazoa > Chordata > Mammalia > Primates > Lorisidae > Nycticebus > Nycticebus coucang. The sequence goes on along the minus strand of NC_069785.1, from coordinate 9,496,280 downwards.
TAATTGTATTCATCCTTTTTTTCAATTCTATGAGATAACATCACTTTAAATTTTAATCTCTGCCATTTGGGCAGTGTTTTGTATTTGCATGTTGTCAACCAAGAAAGTTTGCCGATTAGAAAGGAACAGAGGGAATGCATTGGGTAAACAATTTTTAAACCATATTGACTCTAAAAGTAGCAATAGGAATAAAAGAAATTGACATTAGGGGAGGCTGCAAGATGAGTTTATGAAGCTTAGTTTGGGGCTATCCACAGAAGAATTAAACAGTTATGGACAAGAAAAGCGAAAGAGGAGTAAGCCCTGAGGGAAATATCTAAAATGATTAACCACATCTGGGCCGACAGCAATGACTCTTTGACCATTAAATACAGAGGTCACTTCTACACAGATACATTCTTTTTTTTTTTATTAATTAAATCATAGCTGTGTACATTAATGCAATCATGGGGTACAATGTGCTGGTTTTGTATACTATTCAAAATATTTTCATCAAACTGGTTAACATAGCCAGATACATTCTTGAAATGTTTTGTATCCCTGAGTTTTTGTGGTTAGGAATGCTGCTGGTATTTATGTTATATAAAAGTGAAGAATATGAATTGGGTAGTAACACTGACATTGAAACAAGATTTCATGATACCCTTTGAGATGGTCCCTAGTCTTTGAAGACAAAGTATGCTAAATAAATACAAAGGTTTTCACATGACATAGCCTAAGTTAATCCCTATCAAGAGCACAGCATAAAAGGAGAAGTATGCAAAGGTACTATGGTTTGGATATATGTCTCCCAAACCTCATGTTGAAATTCAATCTCAATGTGGGAGATGAAGCCTAATGAGAAGCCTGTGGGTCCTGGGGGTGGATTCTTCCTGAATAAATTAATGCCCTCCCTCAGTGTGATGGGAGGTGGAGGGGGGCTGAGTGAATTCCCATTCCGTTAGTTCCGAAAGCTAGTTGTTACAAGATCCTGGCACCCACCACCCATTGCAGCCTCTCCCCTAGCACCCACCCACCCCTTGAAGCCTCTCCCCTGGCATCCACCCCCCCTTGCAGCCTCTCCCCTAGCACCCACCCACCCCTTGCAGCCTGGCTTCTGGCACCCACCCCACCTCGCAGCCTCTACCCTGGCACCCACCCCACCTTGCAGCCTCTCCCCTGGCACCCACCTCCCCCTGCAGCCTCTCCCCTGGCGCCCACCCCCTTGCACAGCCTCTCCCCTGGTGCCCACCCCCCCTCGTAGCCTCTCCCCTGGCGCCCACCTCACCTTGCAGCCTTTCCCCTGACACCCACCCCACCTTGCAGCCTCTCCTCTGACACCCACCCCCCCCCCTGCAGCCTCTCCCCTGGTGCCCACCTCACCTTGCAGCCTCTCCCCTGGCGCCCACCTCACCTTGCAGCCTCTCCTCTGACACCCACCCACCCCTTGCAGTCTCTCCCCTGACACCCACCCCACCTTGCAGCCTCTCCTCTGGCACCCACCCCACCTTGCAGCCTCTCCTCTGGCACCCACCCCACCTTGCAGCCTCTCCCCTGGCTCCCACCCCACCTCGCAGCCTCTCCCCTGACACCCACTCCACCTTGCAGCCTCTCCCCTAGCGCCACCCCACCTTGCAGCCTCTTTCCTGGCGCCCACCCCACTTGCAGCCTCTCCCCTGACACCCACCCCACCTTGTGGTGTCTCTCACCATGTAATCTCTTCACAGCAGGTTCCCCTTCACCTTCCACCTTGAGTACAGGCAGCCACCCACCTTTACGAGATGCAGATGCCACTGCCATATTTCTGTTGGAGTAGTAGAAGGCTCAAGGTGGTGGCAAAATAGTTGAAGAGAAGAGTGAGTAAAGTTTTAGCAAGCTGACCCCATCCTAATGCCTGCAAGCTCTGTGGAAAGCCCTATTTTTTTTTTCTTTTCTTTTTCTGTTTTTATTGTTGGGGATTCATTGAGGAAATTAAGTTTATTTATTTTTTTAATTTTGTTGTTGTTGTAGTTTGGCCGGGGCTGGGTTTGAGCTTGCCACCCTCAGTATTTGGGGTTGGGACCCTACTCACTGAGCCACAGGCACCATCCCAGTTTGGGGTTTTATATACAACTTTGAAGGACATCAGCTGCTTCTTAAAGACTCCCAGGGTCCTAATTAACTCTGTTCTCAAAACAACCCACCTGCAAAGCCTTCAGAACAATCTACCTGCAAGGTCTTCAAAACAATACCCCAGAAAGGTCTTAATCAGACTCATTCCCGTAATAGCCCAGGTCAGCTTGACCCAAAATAATCAAAGTAGCCTAACCACATGCGTCATCCACTCTGCTCATATCTAGCTAACTGCCTAACATTTCTTGTTCAGCCTGCAGAACTATGATCCAACTAAACCCCTTTTCTTTCTAAATTACCCTGTCTCAGGTATCAGAGGAATACAAAATGGACAAAGATAGGATAGACAAGACAGAAAGAAGACACTAGATCCATGGTTTTTCAAAAATTTGGCTATCGTGGGCTTGGATTGTTGCTCTGGGTGAACTAAGGTGATTACATCTTTCAGTGAAGAAACAAGGTACCAGGACTCAAGGACCCTGGTACCACGGTCTTTCGAGTTCATAGCTAAAGTGAATATATATATATATATATATATATATATATATATATATATATATATATCTCCTATCTTAAGGGTGAGAGAGCTGAATTGAGATGAAGCCTGTTGAAGGAATATAAAAAAATAACAGGCCGAATTATGGAAGAATTTGAATCATACCTTCTTGGGTCACACAGTCAGGAAATGATGAAAAATAATTTTTAAAAATATAGCATAATACGTAAAAACACAGAGAAAACTGATGTGTGAGTATATGTGTGTTCATATAGATAAATACTCACAAGTACTGTCAAATGACATATATTCATGTGACTATAAACAGAATTTGGCCTTTACCATTTATAACTGATCTATCAAATAACATTAATTTTATGTTGTTGATCATATAAATTTGATATTCTGTGACACTGGGAAGCTTTTTTGCACATGAAATTCCATGATTTGTGAAAAGGAGTTTTGAGTTGATTATTGTCTAATTGTGTAATTAGTCTAATTAGCATAATTATGACTAATTATGTGATTGATGTAAATATGTTCAGTCTTCTAATTATATGGTGTAATTACAATACACAAGATGATGTCATGAACGTCTTTATAAAAGTTCTAGAAAAATGGAAAGTCAGTGTGCAATTTACGAATTTAAGTATACATTTCTTCAATAATTTCAAAATTATTTGCAACTCCTTTATTTACATTTTAACACCACATTAAAATAAAAGATGTCAGTGGCCCCCACGAAGGTTCACAGTCTAGTGAAAAGTACCCGGAGCCTCAAGCAGTTCCCTGTTACTTATAGTTTCCATGGTACTTACAATATGATCTTGAACTTTTAAAAACAATTTATATTACTTGTTTATTCTGATCCTCAGATATAAGTAAAAAAAAAAAAACATCAAATTTACATTCTTTTGTAGCCATATGATTATTCACATATGTGCTGGTGTTTGTCCTTCAGGATGAAGTGAGTGGAAGTCTGAGGAGCCTAACTATTCCTCTTGGTCTTAGTGTGTTCTGCGCTTATGAATTCCTACCAGCCTCAGGAAAACAGACCAATTTCTTTCTGGAAATACTATCTATACAAGGGTTTAAACGAGATTTTTTTTTGTCACTCAACAGAACCATGAAATAAATATTCAGTTCAGATTGATATAGATTGATATTATTTACTTGCATAGTGTGAACAGGCATGCAGGACAGATATATTTCACTGTCATAGAAATGCTATTTTTAAAAATATAAGACAAAATAGCATTATTATTAAAAAGATAATATCCTTAAATGAAATTTAATTTCTAACATCAAAAAATAAGCAGACATATTGTCTATCATCTGAATCCTTTCATACTATATTTCCAGTATTCTTTCCCAGCATTATGGCCCACTGTTCTCACTTATACCAATTATTAATCCAACCAGCCATAGACATAGGCAATCTTTGGAGATACTGACTTCCTTCTGTACAGCTTATTAGGTGCTGAGTTTCCACCTTCAATGCTCCTTCCACAGCCATTTTGTGTACCTCTATGCTGACAGCGATTTTTCCTTTATACCATAATTCTGCTTACCTTAAATTTTCCCTTATGGATCAACTAAGTTAGCAGAGGAGGTGCCTTGTTTGGTAAACTCCATACATCTGGTAATGATTTGTTCATATCGTACATATAGAGGATATCATTTATTTTAATTGATTTTATTTATATTACAAAGGCCTAGAAACCATAGCATATGGATCCATAGAGAGACAGTAAAAATATTACTGATGTGTTCCAATACACACAATGGAAAGTTTTTAATTATTAATTACATATGGAAGTTGGTGGGAAACGATAGTTCAATAAATCAATAACATCTAAAAATAATACATATGAACAAAAAAACACTAGTGCGATAAGCAAAAGGAAAAGTGAACACCATTTCCATCCCATTAAAAATAGCAAATCGATATGAAAAGGAGACGAATGTCAACATTGGTAAATAAATGAAGGGTACTACCCAAAATTAATTTTACATCCAAAACATTTTGACATGTACATCAAATCATTGCTAACTTTAACTCAACAGCACAACCATGAATAATTCCCTTGAGGTGTGTGGGTTTATCTTCTAACACACAGAAAGGCAACTAGATATGGTAACTTTGTAAATTAGAGCCTATGCAACAGCTGTGTTTTGTCATTGTGAAAATAAAATCATATGTGGAAGCTAATTCATAAAAACAATTGATCCAATGGAGACAGCGTAGAATGAAAGTAAGCAGAGGAGGGAAGGGTAGCAGGGGCAGGGGACAGGATAATGTGGGGATAATTAATGGGCATAAAAGTATCATTAGACAGTTAAGTAGAATGAACAACATTTGATAGCCCCCCAAAGACTGTAACCTCTAATAAGTTAAAGTATACTTCTAAAATACTAAAAGTGTAGAATTGAAATATTCCTGACATAAAGTAGTGATAATGCCTGGGGTGAGGGATATGCCAATTACTTGTTTTTTATTAATTCATATTGTATGCCTATATCAAAATATCATCTATGCTCTATAAAGAGATATACAATTACTATGTACCCATAATAATTAAAAGTAAATAATTATATACATATAAATACGACAAGCTAAGTCCATTGTGTTGGTACTGCTGAACAACCATAATTCACATTGCTTCTGAATTTCCAAGGCAGTTATAAGCTGCAAATGACTACACTGTTTGCAATCAGTTAGACTCATGGGTAAAAATGTTCTCCATATGATTTTCATATATATATTAAAAAGATACCCTGGATCACAGAATCAGTCCTGGACTTCTCAAGCTATTAATTTTAGAGAAACAGGTGCTAGATATATGAAATAATATGAAATTAGTGATTTCATCATATATATCACTAGACCCACCCTGAAGAAGTTGTGGACTCAGGTAGAGCTTCAGAATGGCAGCCTAGGGGGACAAATACAGATCTGGAAGAACAGGTGGTGTATTGTTCTCTGAAGAAAAGGCATGCACTGTTGATTTCACAGCTGGCCTCACCAGTTCTCATCTCATACTACCAAACAGATTCACAAATTTATGTTACTAAATTAGTCTAGGTAGGCATTTGCGTGTGTGATCACTTTATAAAAGTAAACCTAATATGGCTTAGTTGAAAACAACCAACCCTGGAATTGTAGGAAGCTGTATATACAGCCAGCTGCCTTGCCCCCACTGAAAATTTCTTTATAAGAAACTTTCTGTAAGTTCTTAAATAAATGACCAGCTTCATAGGTATTTTTGATAAACACATATACACTCAAAGCAGTAGCTCAAAGCTTGGTAAGCTTAAATTAAATTTGTACTGGAAAATTTTGCATATGCTTTGAAATTGTTCATATACCATTGCTATACTTGACAAATAAGTAAATTAAAAAAATAAGAGGATCAGTATTTCCCTTTGCTTGATTATAATACATTTGCCAGTATCAGTCTTTCTTATATTCCTTAGATCATTAACATCAATATCAGTCTCCTCAAATCTATACATTCAATACAATCTCACACAATATTTTAGCAGATTTTTTGTAAAATGATTCTCAAATGTATGTAGAAATATAAAGAAGCTAGACTACACAGAACGATTCTGGAAAACATAAAAGAAGTTCGCAGACTTATTCTTCCTGATTTCAAGATTTAATATAGAGCTTCAGTAGTTAAGATAGCTCTGGTATTGGCATAAAGATAGATAAATAAGTCAATAGGAAAAAATAAATAGTTCCTAAATATATCTTAACATATCAAACCAATTTATTTTAACATAAGTGTCAAGAAAAGTTAGTGGTGAGGGAATAACCTTTTTCATAAGTGGTGCTAGAAAACACACATAGTCTTTTGTAAAAAATAAATACCAAGTGTTCCCTCACTCCATGCAAACTTAACTCAAAACAGTTAATATGTTGGTAGATATAAGTGAATAATGATTGTTTCGAAGAATAAAATAAAATAATTGTTTTATGTTAAAATGAAGCAATATATGTAGAATTAAAAAATATATGTAGAATTAAAATACTAGACAAAAATAGATTAAAAAACAAGAAGACTAAATGTTGAACTAGTCTAAGCTTCTACTATTAATGAGAAAATGGTGCTGTAACAATTAAGCATACAGGCTGCACTTATTTTTTTCTTAAGAGACTGGGTCTCGCTCTCTTGCTCAGGCTGGAGTGCAGTGGCACATTCACAGCTCACTGCAACCTCCGATTCCTGAGCTCAAGTGATCCTCCTGCCTCAGCCTTTTGAGTAGCTAGGATAAAAGGCACATGCATCATTCCTGGCTAATTTGTTAAAAACTTTTTGCAGAGATAGAGTCTGGATATGTTGGCCAGGTTGGTCTCAAACTCCTATGCTAAGCGACCTTCCCACTTTGCCCCTCCCATCCAATCCTTTGCTACTATTATATGCATGTGCTACCATAACTGGACTTCCAAGATACAATTTTTTTTTTTTTTTGAGAAAGGGTCACTTTAGCACCCTTGTAGGGTCCTGTGGTATCACAGTTCACAGCAACCTCAAATTCTTGGGCTCAACTAAACCTCTTGCCTTATCCTCCCGAGTAGCTGGAGTATAGGTGCCTGCCACAATACCCAGCTATTTTTATAGATGGGTTTTACTTTTAATCAGGCTGGTCTTGAATTCCTGAGCTCAGGCAATCCTGCCTCAGCCTCTCAGAGTGCTGGGATTATAGGTGTGAGCCACCATGCTTGGACTCAGGACATAATTTTCTTTTCTTTTTTTTTTTTGCTGTTTTTGTCCAGGGCTGGGTTTGAACCCGCCACCTCCGGCATATGGGGCTGGCACCCTACTCCTTTGAGCCACAGGCACCGCTGGTCCAGGATATAATTTTTAAGGCTCCCCACAAATGATACTAAGATACTGTAAAACTAATTAAATAAAGCAGAAAGTATAATAATTATTTTTTTATAAATCCAAATAAAGGCAAGAAAAGACAGAAGTAAACTAAATCATACAGAAAAAAGCCATATGGATCTATCAGTCATTGGCTTAAATGTACTACTAAGATTGCCTCTCTGGATTAAAACAACACTGAAAAAAATAAAAAAAGCTATGTACTGGTTACAAGTAAAATCTTGTAAGTATAAATACATAGGAAAATTGAATTTAAAAGCAAAGATGAGTATCTGCTAGCATCACCATACCCTTCTCCTCCCCCCCAAAGAAAACTAACCAAAAGAAAGCTTATATTGTTAAATTTATGTATGACTGAGAAAGAAGACTTCAGGGACAGAAACTGTTCTAGAGATAAAAAGGGTTATATCTTTAAGAATCTATAAGGAAGTCATAATATCAGGATAATAATATACCAGTATGATTTATTAGGATGATATAGTACTTCTAAATCCCTCTGAACTAACAACATAGTAACTTCAAAATACATAAGAAAAAATTGATAGAAGTAAGAGAAGAAATAGATCCATAACTATGGTCATTGATGTTAAATAGTCTGTCTCAATGGATTTTAGAGGAGCAGGAAAAAAAAAAAAAACCCAGAAAGTACACAGATCTGAACAACACAATTTACTAAGGTGATGTAATTAGCACTGAACAGATTTCTTTTGTGTGCACACAGCTCATTGGTGAATATGGACCACAGCCTATGCATGACGCAAATCACAATTAATTTCTAAAGATTAAAATTATTCAGAGTCTACTTTCTGATACAGTAGAATTAAATTATAAATCAATTTAAAATTATAAGTAGAAAACTATCAACAGTTTGAAAATGGCATTTAACATAATGGAGTCACTTATAACGTACTTATTCACATTCCACTAAATTTCTTTAGTGGGTGAAGAGGGATGGCATTAGAAAGTGTTAACTCATAAGTTACTAGTAACTTGTAGTCAATTTCATTTATTTCATACCTAGTAGTCAGGACAACTTTTGCAAGTATTGGTTCAACATTTTAATACATATTTACTGAGAATCTTCTATGAGTCAGGCCACGTTGGAGCTGATGAAAGGACAAAGCCTTTATAGTTATTGAGTTTATGTTCAAAAATACAAATAAGATAATTTGATAGTTTATGAGCAAAAATAAAACTGGCCGTTATGAAAGAGTAGCTATGGAAGGGAAGGACTGATACTTCACGTAGAGTTTTCAAAGAAGTCTTCCCTGAGGTGATGAGTCCTCAGTGTTAAAAAGATTCCTGTGATATTTTCTAAGATTAGAGCATTCTGTGTGGAGGGATCAAAGATTCACAGACCACAGTCATAGGCAAGGTAGGCCTGTTTAGGAATGGTCTGACCAGAACACTGAGTGGCATACAGAAGGTACAGTAGATGACAGCAGGGCAAGTTGTTCATGGAGTGGCAGGCCACAATACATTATTTTGATACATTCTAAATATCATGAAGCCACAGGTGAAATCAGAGCAGGAAAAAGATTTGATCAGATTTGTATTTTTAAATGCTCCCTTGGAATGAAGTTTACTATAGTAAAGTATGATGGCAGTTAGGGGCATATTGCAATATTCCATGAAGAGAAATAAAAAAGAATGTATACAGCTGATTTGTATTTATCAAGCCCATCTATCAACTACATGTGTTCATAGAAAAAAACATTGATAACAACTTGTCTATGAAAAAGCCAACATTGCCTGTGGCTATAAGAACTTATCTTGCCAGACACTGATGTTTGAGTCTTTCTATCACAGTTTGGCCTACAAGATATATTTAATATTAACAAATTAAGCATACATATAACATGAAAGTGTCAAGTACTAATCTGCAACTTAATTTTTAAGACAGATGCAAATATATAAGCAGAGAGATAAGCAACATAATGGAGTAATCAAATACAGGAAAAACATTTTAAAATAGGAGCTAAAAGTGTAATTAACTATAGCTGCATAATACAGAACACAAAATTGCAAGAAAAGATCTTTTGTTCCTTAGTATTTTTAAGAGAAATCAGATTGTACCAGTGGCAGTTTCTAACTAGCACAGACAAAGGTAGAGTAAGTTTGAGTTATACAGCATAATAGAGGCTAATATTCAGATGAAAGGAAACATTAGTATTGAAATATTAAAAATAAAAAATTGTTTTCTCATAAAAGGATGGAGAAAATAAAGGAGAAATAGAAAATGTCACTTTTAAAAGGTAGAATCAATAGCTATTAGTGTGAAAAGTTGCATTTGATAATTTCTAGAGTTGGTTACATAGAAATAGACATAAAATAGAACTTCCATATTGACCACCTCCCTACATCAACCACCTCTTTGAGTTTACCTAATTTTCATAGACTGGATGTGTACCATATGTGCTTTATGGAAGTTCCTTATGTTGACCATGTCAGTATGATGACCAGTTTGTTACAGTCCTTTGGGTAATCAAACTACAAAGGTTGTACTGTAATTACAAAATAGTATTTTAAGAAAAATTTTAATAAAATAGAAACAATTCCAAAGTTTAACAGAGAAATTGAATAGATACATTGAAATAATAATAAAAAATTAAGCAGAAATCCTGAAGCAGAAAACAGAATGAATGAAATAAATAATATAACAGAGAGCACCAACAGAAAAATTTATCACATAGACAAACGGATCTCTAAACTTGAAGAAAGGCTGATTGAAAAAACATACAGGAGAAAAGAAAGAAAGTTTAAGGATATATGGGATAACCCACAAAGAGCAAATAAATGGCTTATCAGTGTTCAAGAGGAAGTAGATAAAGATAAAGGGGTAGAAAGAAATAATAACAGAAAACTTTCCAATTGTGGAGGATATAATATCCAGGTAAAAGACGTTCAAAGTCTCCAGTCAGATTCAGTCCAAATAAGGATACTCCATAACAGTTACAATCAAACTGTTATGGATGAAAGACAAAGACAGGATCCTGAAACAGCTACTAAAAAGTAGCAAATCACATACAGGGGAGTCTCAATATAGCTAACAGCAAAATTCCCACTAGAAATTTACAGTCAAGGATAGAGTGGGATAATATTTTGAAAGTGATGAAAGAAAGAAATTGTAAATGAAGATAGCATATCCAGTAAGGCTGTTCTACAGAAATGAGGGAGAGATAAACAGTTTCGCAGACAAACAAAAGCTGAGGGAATTCACCACCACTACACCTGTCTTAAAGAAATGATAAAGGTAGTTTTCAAGGTGAAAGAAAAGCACACTAACAAATAACATGGAAACATCTGGAAGTATACAACTCACTGGTAAGAAAGAATAAGTTCACAAAGTATACAGTCAAATTCTAAGTATTTTAATTATAGTGGGGTGGGTAATAAAATGGTAGTGTGTAAGCCACTTATTAGTATGAAGGTTTATTAAGAACCAAAACTTTAAATATAATAATTACAGTAGTTTGTTAAAAAAAATTGGATGTAAACTGTGACATAATAATTCAACATGCAGGTTGAGGGGAACGGAAGGTAAAGAGTAGTTTACTATTTTTTTCTTTCTTTGTGTGATCAAAGTTAACTTATCAGTTTGAAATAACCTGTTGTAACGCTCAGGTATTTTTTGTAAATCATGGTCAACCACAATCCAAAATTTTATAATAGACTCACTAAAAATAAAAGCCAATAAATTAAAACACACAACTAGAGAAAACCACTGAACCAAAGAAGACACTGTAAGAGAAGAAGAAAGGATCTACAAAATGAGAAACAATTAACAAAATGACAATAGTAACTCCTAACCTGTTCACGATTACCTTCAATGTGCATGCACTAAATTCAATTAAGAGGAATAAAGTGCTTTACAAAAAATTAAAACACAATAGCCAAGCCTGGTCATGGAAGCCTACATTCCTAGCTTGAGGAGGCTGAGATAGAGGATCTCCTGACACAGGAATCTGAGATTGCAAGGAGCCACAGTTGTGCCACTGCACTGAAGCCTGGTTGCCAGAGCAAAACCCTGTCTCAAGAAACAGAAGAGACATAAAGTGGCTGAATAGAATGAACGAGTGAATTAATGAATCAATAAATGATAAAACTAGACCCAAATATATGCTACTTACAAAAGGCTTACTTCACCTGTGTGGACACACATAGACTGAAAGTGAATGGATGAAAAAGATATTCCACGGAAACAGAAAGCAAAAGAGACAGAGTACTTACACTTCATCAGAGAAAAAAAAGACTTTAAGTCAAAAACTGGAAAAAGAGACAAAGAAGGGCATTATATAATGATAAAGGGTATAATTAAGCAAGAGGACATAGTTACTATAAATATATATGTACTCAATATTACAGAGCCTGACTATATAAAGCTAATATTAATAGATCTAAATATATGTTGCAATGGAATAGTGGCGAGTTCAACATCACATTTTCAGGAATAGACACATCTTCTGGACAGAATGTCAGCAAAGAAACAATAGATTTAAATAGCACTTTAGACCAAATTGACCTAAAAGATGTTTAATGTTTACAGAATATTAAATCCAACAGGTTAAAGATATAGATTCTTCTCAACTATACATGGAACATCCTCCAGGACAGATCATAGGTTAATACACAAAAAGGTTTAAAAAGAACAAAATCACATCTTTTCTGAACACAAATGTATGGAATTAAAAATTGATAAAGAGAGAAATGTCAGAAATTTTAAAAATAAATGGAAATTAAACAACATGCTCCTGAACATCAAATAGATCAATAAAGAAATAGTTTTAGATATAAATGAAAAGACACACATAAGAAATCTATAAGATACAGGAAAGGTAGTTGTAAGAGGGAAGTGTACAGCAGTAAGTGCCCGCATCTAAAAGAATAAGAATCTCAAACAACTGACACTGAGCCCAAATGAACTAGAAAAATATAAACCCACTGAACCCCAAATTAGTAGAATAAAATGAATAATAAATATCAGAGCAGTAGGCTATATGAAAAGAAAACTTGATAATGCATCTTTAGCTAGACTCAGAAAAAAAAAAAAAGAGAGTGATCCAAATAAAAAAAACAGAGGTTAAAAGTATGAAATTAAGAAACCCAAGTGCCCATCAACCCATGAATGGATTAAAATTGTGGTATATGTACACCATGGAATATTATGCAGCCTTAAAGAAAGATGGAGACTTTACCTCTTTCATGTTTACATGGATGGAGCTGGAAACATATTCTTCTTAGCAAAGTATCGTAAGAATGGAAGAAAAAGTATCCAATGTACTCAGCTCTACTATGAAACTAATTTATAGCCTTCATATGAAAGCTATAACCTAATTATAGCCCAAGAATATGGGGAAAGAGGAAAGGGAGGGGTGGGAAGGGAGGACGATGCGTGAAGGGAGACTAATTGGTGGAACCACACCTATGGTGCATCTTACAAGGGTAAATGTGAAATGTACTAAATGTAGAATATAAATGTCTCAACACAATAACTAAGAAAATGCCACGAAGGCTGTGTTAACCAGTTTGATGAAAATATTTCAAATTGTATATAAAACCAGCTCATTGTACCCCATGATTGCATTAATACACAGCTATGATTTAATAAAAAAAAAGAAATTAAAACTTATTTCACAGAGTACATAACAGACTATTATGAACAATGGTACACAAAAAACTTGAAAACTTAGAAGAAATAGATAAATACAATACATGCAACCTACAAAAATCGAATTATGAAGGTATAGAAAACCTGAATAAACTAATAACAAGTAACATAATTGATTCTGTAATAAAAATATCTCATCAAAGAAAATCCCAGATCTGAAGGCTCCACTGCTGAATTCAAGCAAACATTTTAAAATGAACTAATACAGGGAACTAGGGGGCAAAAGAAAAGAAAGAATTAATACAAATCCTTTTCAAACTATTCCAAAAAATTGAAGAGAAGGGAAGTCTTACGGATGAATGAAAGATGTCCCATGTTAAAGGATTTGAAGAATTAACATCGTTAAAATGTGCGTGCTACCCAAAGCAATCTACAGATTCATTGCAATATCCATCAAAATAACAATGACCTTCTTCACAGATACAGAAAAAAACAATTGTAAATTTTTTCAGAACCACAAAAGTCCTCAAATAGCCAAAGCAATTTTGATCAAAAACAATAAAGCTGGCATCACACTGCCTGACTTCAAAATGTTTTATAAAGATAACAGGTACAGGCTGGTACTAGACACAAAGACTAATAGAACAGAAGAGAGAACCCAGAAACAAATTCATCTCCTTCCAGCTGTCTTCAAGGGGCCAACACACACTAGTGCAAATACTGTATCTTCAATACATGGGGCCAGGAAAACTGGATGTCCATATGCGGAAAAGCACAGCTAGACCCTTATTTCTCATCATATAGAAAAATCCCCTCAAAATGGAATAATGACTTCAATGTAAGATCTAATATGATACAACTACTAGAAAAATAACAGAGGGGAAATACTTCATGACATTGGTCTGGGCTCAAGCAACTAAAGCAGAAATAGACAAAGGAGATTACGTTGAACTAAAAAGCTTCTGCCCAACAATGAAAACAATCAACAAAGAGACAACGTATGTATTTGCGAACTATGCATCTGATAAGAGATTAAGATCCAAAATATAGAAAAACCCAAACACCTCAGCAACAAACAAAAGAATAGTGTTTGTATGTGTGATTTTAAAATGGGCAAAAGATTTGAATGCTTTTCAAAAGAAGGCATACAAATGGCCCGTAGGTACATGAAAAAATGCACCACATCACTAATGCATATATCAGGGAAATGGAAAATGAAGCCACAGCGTAGTATCACCTTGCTTCTATTAGAATGGTTATTATTGAAAAAGCAAGAAATAAGAAATGCTGGTATGGATGTAGAGAAAGGGAACACTTGTGCACAGTTGGTGGGGAGGTAAATTAGTGCAACTATGATGGCAAACAGTGTGACCATTCCTCAAAAATTAAAAATAGCACAACCATATGATCCAGCAATCCCCACTGCTGGGTAAATATAGCCAAAGGAAGTAACATCCGTGTGACAAGATGTCTGGAGTCTCGTGCTTTTTGGGGCACTATTCATAATAGCCAAAATACGGAATGAACCAAAGCATCCCTCACAGATGAATAAAGAAAATGTAATACCACACATACACAGACACACATATACACACACACACATATTCACATAATGGAGTATTTTTCAGCCATTGTTATTATATATATATATATATATATATATATATATATATTATATACATGTTTTTATATACACACACCGACACACAGGGAGAACATAAAGTTCATATGCAATTTAAAATAGTTTAACCTAGTAAAATGAACACAATCTTTATAAAGATTCTATGTATACACATACATCTATAATGGAGCATTATTCAGCCATAAAATAATGAATTCTTGTCATTTTAGCAATAAGGATGAACCTGGAGGAAATGATGTTAAGTAAAAATAAGCCAGGCACAGAAAGAAGATTACCACGTGATTCCTCCTCATAAGTGTAATCTCAAGAAGTTGATTTCATGGAAGCAGAGAACAGAATCATGGTTACTAGTGGTTGGAGAGAGGAGAGGAGAGAACAGGAAGAGATTAGTCAATGGGTACAAAGTGGCAATTAAAGAGGAAGAATAAGTTCTCGTGTTGAGGGTGACCATTGTTAAAAGTATTGTAAGGCATATTTAAAATAGCAAAAAGAGAGGATTTTGAATGTTCACACCAAAAAAGATAAAGGATAAAAGGTAACAAATGGGCCCGGTGCAGTGGTTCACACCTGTGATCCCTGCACTCTGGGAGGCCAAGGTGGGTAGATTACCTGAGCTCACAGGTTCAAGACCAGCCTGAGCAAGAGCGAGACCCTGACTACAAAAATAGCCGGGGCTATTCGGGAGGCTAAGGCAAGAGAATCACTTGAGCCCGAGGGTCTGAGGCTGCTGTGAGCTATGGTGCCACAACACTCTACCAAGGGTGAAAAAGTGAGACTCTGTCTCAAAACAAAACAAACAAAAAGTGATGAATGTGCTAAGTACC
Source organism: Nycticebus coucang (assembly GCF_027406575.1). Lineage (NCBI taxonomy): Eukaryota > Metazoa > Chordata > Mammalia > Primates > Lorisidae > Nycticebus > Nycticebus coucang. The sequence continues at coordinate 9,480,724 of NC_069785.1, read as the reverse complement.
TAGATTTTATTATGATGTAATGTATACATTTATTGAAACATCGTACCACACTTTATAAATGTCAATTTTTTAAAAATTGGATTAAGCTTATTTAAAATCTTTAAAACAAGTCTACTCCATTTCCAATTCTCTTTGAAAGTGCTATAAACTTTCTCTTAAAAAAAAAATCTTTAAACCAAATTCCGAATTATCTTGACATCATAAAAATTTTCCTAAAATTTGACCCAGGCCCATGCGTTCATTTCCAAGTGATCATATCTCATTTGCAGAATAGAAATTGCAATATAGTAAAAATGTTTAGAATTACCCCAATATCTGTCAACATTATCATGTTAGACAAATGCTACAGGAAAATACATTTTCTAAATCTTGACAACGCTCATACTTTGAAAAAACATCGACAATAGAATAATCAAATATATAAATACATAACAGGCAATCATTTATCTGGATGATAATAATTTTCTTTCATATTTTTAAGTAAAGACACCCTTTAGTAAAAAATTGAAGCATGAGTTGTAGTAGTGCAGAATATATGGGAAACATTTAGACACTTGATGTCACAGGGGCCTAAGTCAAGGAAGGCTCGGACCAGAACAGGCTTCAAAACTCTGTCATGATAAACTCCCTGGTGACACATGCAATGGTGATTTTCATAGATTAGTATTTTGGCAATTTACAACTGCTCTGTATATTTGAATACATGAGAAAGACATATTTTTATTTATGATACCTTTGCAAAACAAAATATGATGCATGCTGGACACTATTATATCATCACACATTGTTCCACAGTTGATACCCACACATAAACAATTATATTTACTTGAAAGGTTATGATAATTTTATATCAGTCCTTAGTTTACTGTATAAGGAAATATATTTAATGATGGAAAATGGAATTCTGGGATATTTATAAACTCACAATAACCTTCTGTTATCAGTTTGGATGTAAAAGCTGTATTAAAATCGTGAAGTAGAATCTTTATAATATTTAAAATTAAGTTGTGTATTTCTCTAGAGAGAGATATATAAGTATCATAAATATATACACAATGTGGCCACATCCCTATTTCTTTTGTGCTTATATCATTTTAAAAATCATTATTCATGGTCACAATAGATTTGAATATTTGTTCAAATAAAATTTTTCCATTTAAAACATTTTATTTGTTGATTTAGGTTTCTGACCCTCTCCAGTCATCAGAAAAGCTTTATAACAACATCTCTCTAATATTCCTACAAATTCCAACATCTTCCTATTTTCCACTTCCAATACATTATAAAAGAATAATTTATTCCCTAAGTTAAATTAATACTTAATCATTAGCTGTTTTCTTTTTTAAAATAATGAAGGATCTCTTTCTAAACTAAATCATAAAAATAAATAAAAGAAATTAAACACATATTTTTATAAAGCCAAAGCCAAGGTAATTTCAAATATGTTTTTTTGTTCCTTTAAAAGTCATTGACCATTGCAAATGGGGAAATGAAAATCTCTTTCTAAAAGAAATATTGTCCATAAAAACCAAATCAGTCAGAAAAATATATATCCTGTTTCCCCCCAAATAAGACAGTGTCTTATTTTAAGGTGTGCTTCCCAAAGATGCGCTAGGTCTTATTTTCAGGGGATGTCTTATCTTTCCTGTAAGTAGGTCTTATTTTTGGAGGATGTCTTATTTTCGGGGAAATGGGGTACTTATGTACTTCAGAGTGAAACCTCGGTAAACTTATGGGTAAAGAAATAAAGTAAGGATACAGTATAATAAAAAATGTTTATAAGAGTTACCATTTTAGGTTTAACTACCACATAAAAACAAGTTGCCCTTAATATTTAAGTTCTTTGACCTGTCAGTCAAGTATATATTGTTTTTTAAAAGGCCTGATTGGGAGAAACGACCTTTTTCAACAGTAACAATGCTGCGTGCAAGTGAATCAGGAAGGTATGAGAGCTGTGCGGGTGGAAACATTACACCTTAATTCTTACCTGGGTAAAGAAGGGTTCATAAATCTCAACTCCTTTATCAGATCCTTGCAGCAACACCTCCTGGCCTCGTCTCCAGCTATACCGAACAGGTGGATTGGAATTAGCTACACACCGGAGGAACACTGTTCTCTCATAGTAAAATTGTTCTTTAGCTTCACCTATACTTTGATGAACAGTTACTACTGGATCATCCAAATCTAGAAGAAACAAAAACAACCAAGTGACAACGTTGTGAGGTACATGGCTTTTAAAATATTGAACTTACACAATACAATCTAACCCAAGACACATGTTCCTAATTGATTATCAATTATCAATATTACTTATCAATATGTTCTTTTTTGAACTTATTGAACTCACTTGTAAAGAAATTTGCAGTGATACAAAGTAAGGCAATAGTTATTTCTTAAGCTCTATATTGGCTGAGATAGTACATATGATCTCGTCTATTTCCAACTCTGCCATTAGCCACAGAAAACAATAATCCATAAGAGAGATCAAAATTCAAAACCTTCAAATTTAAGAGTTTAGCCAAAACAATGAACCATGGTGACAGCGAAGTTGATATTAAGTATCCCAACTGACTCTTTTTCTTAGCATATTAATAATTCTTCTACCGATTCTTTACAACTGTTATAGTATATTAAAAACAAAGTATTATGCTTTTAAATCATTATACTCTCTATTGTCACAAAAAGGATCCTGTACTGGTTAAATTTTCCCTTCATCTCAAATTTGATATCCTAGATTTTATTAGATAATTTTAAATGCGCCAACAGAAGGCACTATGAAACATCATTCATATTCCTATTGCTGAATATTGGAACTAACCAGGTGTCATTTTACATGAATCCTGAAGAAAGACTGTACACATCAGGGGTTAGAATTTTCTGGAAAAGACCAATTTGTAAATATCCTAATCTTAATGAGTCATACGTCCTTGTCTCAATACTCTTCTCCATCACTGCCGTGTGAAAGCCGTGAGTAAATGAATAAAAAGAGAATGTTGCTGAGTACAAGTAAAACTCTATTATCAGTACAGTCACCTCTCAGCTATATTTGGTTAATGAGCCATAGTTTGCAAACTAGGATATGGCATACCCCAGGCCCTTTTCTTAAGATAAAAAGAAATTAAAGGTGTACTTTCCTTAAAGCAACAATAAGCTCATAGTTCCCTATGCTAATATAACTTAGTATATACTAAAGTATGATGAAGACACCTGTTGTATTAATTACCACCTTTACCCAGCTTATCCACTTTTAATATTACAAGCATGAAAAGTTACTGAACTCTTGTGATCTTCAATTTTGTTGTCAGTAAATGGAAATAATAATGGTATTAATAATGGCATTATATTGTTCAGACTATTAAAGGATTAAATGAGACAATCCATACTCTTGGCACATAGTAAATGTTCAATAAAAGTTAGCTACTGCTATTTAATAGAAAATTATTATTATTATTACTATCATTTATATAATCTCATTTAAACTCCCACTGATTCCAGGTTGTTTTCTTGCCTTAACTCACCAATTCATAATATATGCAACTCTTGTGATAAATATGCAAAAATGTCACTTGCTCACATTCAAGTCATCAAGTGCTTCTAAATGACAACTGCTTTTGAGAGAGCTTTACGTGGACAAAAGAACAGTGAAGGAAGTGAGTATATGTGATACCCTGCATATAAAAAGACACTGTTGTTTAGAAAAGGTACTTTTCATATGTTAAAATAATAAAAATCCAATAAAAGTGGTGACGTTGCAGCTACTGTGCGGAATCAAAGACCAAAACCCAAAATTTCCATATTTCTTAAAAAGTTGCTTTTTTCCAATTTGAATTGCTTAACATCCCTACTTGATTCCTAGTTTTGCAACATTTTGAAGGTTTTTTTCCTCCTTCCAACATTAGAATGTTTTCACAGCTACCTCAAAGGCTGCTAATTTTAGTAGTGTAAATTACAGAACAACTGCCTCTTTCTGGTAATGCTTAAAGAACTTTCCGTCTCAATTCACCCTATTAGCAGCATAAGGATGTGCGCTGTCTGGTTTTATTATTGGCATATTTAAGGAGACCAGCACACTATGATGAAATGTTTGAAGGCTTTAGGCATCTATCAAATATTCACATTTACTTATTTGGTTATTAGCACAACACACACACACACACACACACATACAGTATATCAAATGTTCCAGGAGGCTGATTAACTGAATTTAACCTTAGTGACAAAAAATGTTACTCTGATCCAATTCTAAACTATTTTCTATCTTGTTTAAAACACACTTTCTTTTAACCATAGACACAGTTTTAGAAGTTATAAGCTGCATATGTTATAAAAACAAACTTCTGAATCCAGAAAGTTTAGGGACCAAACAGAATTGGGTAATAAACAGTGTAACAATGGTAACTCCTCTTGGGTTCCAAATAGTGAATAGTATTGTACTTCCCAACATCCATTTATTGATGTGCTCCTGGCTCTTTTCTTGTTAGGAGGGGTGTCAATAAGCTCAGTCAGTAACAGACCAACCCTGAACAATCATTTCAACGTGCTCTTTCCTGCTCTGGATGAGTTTTGCGTCAGTGGCCTTCTGAGATTCTAATCCTGTGACAATGGCTTACTGAACATTTTATTGGCTAAGTTATCTGTTGAATTCACTCATGTTTAGGAATTTCTACTTCATAAGTCCTTTTTTTCTTCTCGGATTTAAAAACTAGTACACTAAAACAAAACTGCTTTAGACAAGTCAAATGATGACATGGTTAAAAAATACATTTTAAGGAAGATTTTATGTATATCTGCATGTGTGTGTGTATGTGTGCTTATGTATATGTGTATATATGTAAATATATACTCTACTACATAGGCATATACTAATTTACAGTTTAAGGAACTTACACAATTAGGTATCACTTAAATATATTTTAATATATATTCTCTATATTACCAAATATACACCAAATATATGTATTTATCTTAAGATAACTTTCTAAGAGACTCTAAGACACAGATGTGTATGCAGGAATGCTTTTGTTTTTGTTTTTGTTTTTTGAATGCTTTTGGAAGTACCTTCTAGATCAATACATGTTGGGGCTGAAAGAAGTAGGTCTGAGCAGGGGAAGGGTTGAACTACAGGACAGGTGCACAGGTCTTGGGAGCTCTAGAGAAGTTCTGAATTTATGCGGTCCCTCAAGTCTGTCCTGCCTAGAGGCAAAGGGACTAAGCCTTTAGACAGCCTTTGGCAGCTTCATCAAGCAGGCATTCAATCTGCGTTTCTCTCCACTAGGTGGCAGGGCCCTTAGCAAGGGCTGATCTGGTTGGCTTAGGACAATTTCTAGAGGGGGATTTAGCTGACAGCAATCACCTGCTAATACTCCCAGCAGCTGGAATGATGCACGCTCGGGTCCTGAGACTGACATCTGGCTGGGGCATGACAGTAAAGGTACTCCGGGATTCTGGTTAGTCTCCTTCTGGGAAAACTTTCCAAAGGCTCAGTAGTCAGATGAAATTCATCATCTTCTTCTATTATTGCCATTCCAGATTGTTGTCAGCCACGGCTAGCACATCTTTTGGTGTTGGTATCTTATCTAGTGGGGATACCAGGACTTGGTCGCTGGGCAATCTGAGCCCTTGTTCATCATACTCCTCTCCGGCCATGGCCAATGCATTTGTCTCTTTGCCACCAAAATTGGACAAGTGAATACCAAAAAATGAGAAGAGTTCATCTACTGAATATCAAACATATTCTTAACTGCCTCACTGCGTAACAACAGTCCTAGATCTAGCCAATCACATAGGCTAATTACTCCTACCTGGATAGTGCCTCCCCTTATATGCTGTTTCTCAACACAGAAGCCTAAAGAAACCGAGTAGCTGTCATGGCTTAAAGAGTACAGGTGACTCCTGCAATGTCACTTAATAGAAGCTTTTTTCATTGCTAGAAGTGAGACCTCTAAACTAGCACAGTCTACAGCTGTGGGAGAGGAGGCATAGATCCCTCAACTGGGCCGATGAATTGTTGTAAGCGAGGTCACCCTTTGGTTCTTAGACTCATGTATTCTACAGGGTGAAAAACAGAAACATGTAATAAACATGTAATAACAATGATTCAGGATTTAACTGCACCCTGGAGGACAGCAGCTATCCCTCAGTGGATATTATTTCTGCAACATTCAACAGCCCTCTTACAATGCCAGCCTACTGCTCTGTGATATTGGCATTTTCAGGTGATGGGTTAATAGTGCATACTGTGGGCAGATTATCTAATGGCAATGTGCCCACTACAGAGTCCCAGACGGGTCAACTAGGATCCTGTGCGTGACAGTTCTCAAATGTTTCAGGACTCTCCTTTCTCTAGCACATGTTATCCAAGAAAACAGACATAGGCTCCTTGTAGAAAAAACAGAAGAGAAGCACAACCATGTATTTTTGCAGTGGTGTTGCAGGGTTCTTTCTGGAGATTCATTTGAGCCTTCCGTCCATGAGTTCAAGATTTGAAACTGCCTCTGGTTCAGAGATTGGACAAAGAGTCATGACTTTTTATGAGGTGGCCATTTTCAGTTCCTGATCATCCATCTCAGATTTATTTCAATTGTCGCCTACTTATTTTTCACTTAAAGGTTCTGTGTTCTATTAATTATCACCATAGCTCTCCATGAGTCTAGATTCCTGGATGCATTTGAATTAGCATCTCATTAAGATAATTGTACCCATCTTTTTGTGACAACTAAGCACAATTACCTAACCTCTATTATTCCAAGATCCTGTCATCTTCATTGCTATCAGAGAGCTCAATTTTATAATAGCATCTTCCGCCATCAATATTTACATTCAGAATTTGGTCACCAGGGAGCTTCTCAATTATGCCTATGTCTCAAGTGACTAGCACAATCTTACTGCTTTAGTCCTTGAGATGTCCTACAAGACTTTGTAAAGAATAACGGTTAGCTGATGACACCTTTTGGCCTTACTTGATATATTCATTTTATTCTGCCCATGTTTCTGAGTCTGTTGGTCTTTATCTTTTTTTTTTAAAGTCTGCCCATCAATGCTGGCATTTATACTTTTATCTAGTGAGGATCATTGCTTTCCCTAAGTTTCCAAGAGCCACCCTAGCAGCATACATATAACTGTTTCCTGCTTGCCTTGCTAAGCTATTATATCTTGTATCTTGGTAGAATGCTCCCTACCAATAAACTTGCATTCTCCATCTTCACTTGACCTTATTCTCCGTCCGTAATCTTTTTTTTTTTTATTGTTAAATCATAGCTGTGTACATTAGTGCAATCAAGGGGTACAATGTGCTGGTTTCATATACAATCTGAAATATTCTCATCAAACTGTTCAATGTAGCCTTCATGGTATTTTCTTAGTTATTGTATGTAGACATTTGTATTCTGCATTTAGTAAGTTTCGCCTGTACCCATTCTAAGGATGCACCTTAGGTGTGGCCCCACCCATTACCCTCCCTCCACCGTAACCTTCCCCCTCACTTCCCCTCCCTTGGCCCTTTCCTCATAGTCTTGTGCTATAGTTGGGTTACAGCCTTCATGTGAAAGCTATAATTTAGCTTCACAGTAGGGCTGAGTACATTGGACACTTTTTCTTCCATTCCTGAGATACTTTGATAAGAAGAATATGTTCCAGCTCCATCCATGTAAACATGAAAGAGGTAAAGTCTCCATCTTTCTTTAAGGCTGCATAATATTCCATGGTATACATGTACCACAACTTGCTAGTCTTAATCCAATGCCAGTCAGTGGAGCAGCCTCAGGGTTTAGCTCTATATTTCCCTAATTCCTGCCAGTAAATCTTGACTAGGTACAGCTCTTTTGAGACAGTTGTTTTTCTATCTTAAAAACCTAATATTTTCCATACCCCAATAATATTATCTATTGATCCTACATATTGATCTGGTGGAGGTGATCATATATGGAGTGGAGGTGAAATTATATCCCAAGTGGGGTGTGTGTTGTCTCAAAGGGAGGATGTTTCTGCTTCATCTTTGTGCAAGATGGAATTGATAGCCACTAGCTGAGAAAAATAGGCTACTTATGTAGGCCTGAAGGTTTAGACATATATGTGGTTTCAAGGTTACAGAGCTCATAAAACTTGAGGTAGCCCACCCCCTCAAATCAGGGTCCCACTTGTTCCCAAAGGGAGTTCAAACTCTAGCTTAGCTAAAGATGCAGTCTTTCTGAAATTCCATTTTACTTTTAAATAAGTCCTAAGCCTTATGTTGATTTTAATGACTTCTTGCTACAGAAGATAAGAGTCTCTTTATATTTTGCAAAAGAGATCTTTTTTTTTTTGTAGAGACAGAATCTCACTGTACCGCCCTCGGGTAGAGTGCCGTGGTGTCACACGGCTCACAGCAACCTCTAACTCTTGGGCTTACACGATTCTTTTGCCTCAGCCTCCCGGGCAGTGCAAAAGAGATCTTATTTTCACAGATCACCCTCCAGTGGTGATTAAGTGTCTCAGCCTCTTATTTTCTCCATTGCACAAAAGGAACCCAGGGGAAAAAAATGTCATTGACCTTATAATTATTGCTTTCCTCAAAACGCTGAGGTATTAAACTTGTAGTGCATTGCCTTCCAGTTGGGACCTACCTTTGTTTACCACAGGTGAAGATTTTAACAATTTCTTCACTATACCATGCAGGGCTACTGACGGGCCACCTCCCATCACCAGGGGAGCCCTCACTGCCAGGCGGTTGTTTGGCTGATGGGTGAGCCATCTCTAAAATTCCATTTTTTTTAGATTCAACTTCCTCAGACCACCTAGAATGGGTTCCTTGGAAATATGATCCTTTGATGAAGACATACATTTAGAACATTTATTGGAGATTACCCTTATATCAGCTCAAGCGGTAGCATGCAAAAAAAAAAAAAAAAAAAAAAAGGATTGGGCAGATTGGGCAGGGGGAGAAGTCCAGGGGTGATCTGCCACCACAGAGGTGCCAGATGAATCTCCTGAGTTGAGAAAGCCTTCCAGAGTTCTCCTAGAAGGACACTGATCAGTTGCTAGGTTAGGGCTTTCTCTGGGTAGGAGGACTGACCTGGATTAATGGGACTCTTTCCAGGTAAGGAAAATTCTATAAGAAGGGCAGACTTGAGAGCCAACATCTTCCAACACTCCCAGGACTTAGAGCACCTGTTATGTAGCCTTATCCAAGTATTATCCAATTTACTTTGAGATTGCCATTTATCATTTTTTTTCAGTCTTTAAAAAATCTGTTTCTATATTTATTCAACAGTCAATTTTCATGCTTTATAGCTTTGATACTATTACAAAACCACACTGGACTGTTTTCTGTTATTGTTGATATTTTGTGCAATTTAGTCTCTTTAAAATAAATTTATTTTAATTTCATTGGCTAAGTGTACAAAATTCAAATGTCTAAAAAATATATTTACTGACAAATGCAAACTATTCTTTGAAGTAAAGAGCATATAATTTTTATTATTTATCAGGGTTAAAATTCTTCACATTTATAAAGTAACATAAATAAATATACTATTTGGTATAAGAATGTTAAATATATTTTAATAACTAACTAATATGGTTTTCTATAAAATATATTTTGTGTGCATAAGACCCACACTTTATATCTGAATACCTAAAAACTAAAATAATGGACATAAGTACTCAATACTAATCCTATGAATTAATATAAAGATGTATCTGTTTCTTACGTAGTATCGATAGTTAACAAAGATACCCATACATGTCATAATAACAATTAAGAAAATTTAAATTTCTCCCTTAAGTGCAAAGGTTGCCCCTTTATAACTGAAATAGTTTTCTTGAAACATTTATTTTGGATAATAAAATATGCCAGACACTAACAGACTAAATTCATTTTAAGAAAATTAAAAATATAATGATGTATGCTGTTCTCCTTATTTCTAGAAAGAAGTCTCCTAAAAGAAATTACAGCATGAAAAAAATTTGACCTAGGTTCTAATAAAGTGGAAAGAGAAATATTCCAGACAATGTGAACTTTTCCATAGTTTTTCTTTTCTTTGTGCTCCTACTTGTTCAGATCCATTTTACAAATATGTTTTGAATTCTTCTAGACTTCAACATGCAGATGTTCAAGGTACAGTAGAGAAATCACCCAATCATGGGTATAGGCTTTGTATTTAGTGAGCACATATTTTTTTGGCCAGTTTTTTTGGAGAAGATACTTCACATATAACAATCCATTTTATTTTAATAGAAAACTTTTCTCTTTTATTCTCCTGGGAAGCTGAGTTTCAGAAAGAAGTGATTTTCAGTTTATAAGCAGTAGAGTTAGTATTATAATCAAATCTGTACAGATCTCAAATTTTTCTGTCCATTATTCTCACGTGCATTTTTGGATATCTATAACATAGTAGGCATTATATAAACCACTCAGTTTACAAGTAGCCTACAATTTGAGTCTCAAAAAAAAAAAAAGAGTACGATTTAAAAAACAAGATACATAAATAATCCTATAGATCCATACACCAAAGATAGACAACTAATTCTTCCTGGGAAGAATAGTAAAGCTTTTCTAAAAAGATGATGCTTGAGATAAATCCAAAGTTATTAAGAGAGTAAGCCAAGTAAAGGGCAGGCAATGTCATGCATAAAGTTCTGAGATATCAGAGCAAATATCCTATTTCAGATACCCAGCAAAGCTAGACAAGAGTTTTGGGTGTTGGGGAGCAGTAATATGATATGATGTTTGAGAGGTAAAAATGGGCCAAATCATTAGTAGCTCATGTAGGATAAAAGGAATCAAGTTCATTATATCTTTTTCTGGTAGGGGGGATGCCACCATGAGCTTTCATTAAGAAAGATCATCCTGGGTCTTTCTGTGATTTAGAGGAGGCAAGAAGAGTGGCCAGGACATCAGTAAGAAAGCACTGTAACTATTGAGATGAAGAAGACCTTTGAAATAAGGTTGCGGCAACAAGAACAGAGAGAAGAAAGACCCCCAGGAAGTGAACTGGGCAGGTGATTAGACACCGAGCAGAGGGAAAGGTGGGGGGGTGTTAAGGAACGTCTTGCTTTGGCAATTGGTGCATTCATTAAAACATGACATGTAAAAAGGGAACATCGCCTGGCTCGCCGCAGGGTGGAGTGGGACAGAGGTTGTGAAAGGTGGGAGTTGACGAGTTCTATTTGGATCATGCCGACCATCAGGCACAGAATGAGAAGTATGGGGTGCAGACCTGGATATGAGCATGAGCAGTCTGTCCTGTGGCAGAGTGGACCACTCAAAGACTATACAGAATGGAAAAGGAAAAGACAAAGGAGAAAAAAGTAAGAAAAAAAATAAGAAAACCATTGAAAAAAGCTAAGGAATAGTGATGAAAGAGATACAGTCAAAACAAATCAATAGCAAACATTATCACAAGGACATCTGTACTGGTCTGTGCATCTCAACTCTGTTCAAAGTCACCAAGATGTGGAGACAACCCAAGTGACCATCAAGCCATGACGGATTAGTAAACGGGGCTACGTGGTCCATGGGATACTATTCAGCCACAAAAAATATGAAGACTTTGCATCTTTTGTATTTACCTGGATGGAGTTGTAGAACATTCTCCTTAGTAAAATATCTCAATAATGGAAAAGTAGGTATCCCATGTACTCAACACGAACGTGAAACAGATGAATAATCATAGGCCCACACAAGAGAAAAACACAATGCAGTTCAAGAAAGGGGGAGAGGAGAAGGCACAATGTAGAGGTCTATCACACACTATCTGGGTGAAGGACCCACAACAACGCGGACTTTATCTTACAAACACAAACAATGTAGCCTAATCGTATGTACCCTTATATTGATCCAGAATTAAAAACAGAGCAAACAAACTGGGAAAGCACTTCTATAGCTATGGAGGGTTAGAAAGCAAAAATAAAAGGGGAAACAAGATCGCAGGAAGAAAATAATGACTATAAATGTGGCGAGCAATAGGTCCCTGGTGACCCTCTCCAGAGTCGTGTCAGTGGAGTGATGGGACTGCCAGCCATTTTCTTATCCTTTACAGAGTGGAAGTCACATACTTTCAACCTGGCTCTGACAAAGAATTGGGGGTAGAACGAGACAACAGGTGGTCCAAATAGTCTTGACTTATCTTTGTTTTGTTTTTCCCTAAGCTGAGAGGTGCATATAGGGCGCTTTAGAAGAACACTTAATGTTTGAAAAAGGTATTCTAGTAAATAAGTGTAATTGTAGTGTTATAATTTCTATATGGATTTTTACAAGTCAACATTATTTAGATTTTCTTTATTAGTGGTATGACCCTGTTTTTCAGGACGTTTTCATGTAAGTTCCCACCTTCTAGACTAGAAAACTTTAAATTATTTTGACATCTTCCCCCCCTTCCTTTTTTACATCAAGGCATAGATTTTTTTGTTAACTTTAAAAAATATCCGAAACTAGTTCTTACTAAATAGTTTTGTTTGAGATAGGTAAATGATGGAAGACTTTGTTCAGTCTGCTCTCCACTTCCACTGAGCGGGGAGGGGGGCCCTCCGGTGACATGAATAACTCACCTCCCAGCATGCACTGGCACAATTAATCCATGTGCTTGTGATTAATCAGTTATTAACTGCAACCAAAGTCATGGCGTGTAGTTACAAGTTAACGAATCAATTAATCTCAAAAATAATCATAGCTGAAGCATGTTTTCCATGGGGGTTTATTCCACCATTTGGTCTGAATTTTCCATCTTTAATCTTTGAATTAAACCAAATGAATCTGAAAACCCAGATGGCAAAGACACACTAAATCCTGCACTGGCCCCATCCTTTCCTCTGAAAAGTTACAGAAATGTAACTTTTTATCCTGTATAGGATAAAAATCCTATACAGAAGATATGTAAATGTGTTTCCTTAAGGAAAATAACTAGGCAATCCATTTGGAGGCATTCGAGCTAGAAGAGGATATTATTTCTTTACATACAAAAATTTGTAATACTATACTATAACCATAGGATGAAAGCACATGATACGGCTCACTGTATACACATGTCCACTGCCACACCCTGAATAAAATTAGATTACTTTGAACTATACAAAAAGGAAACAAATTCAATAACTGTTAGACATTCAGTAATTAAGAACTAAGCATCAATATGAATAATTTGTAGCACTTTCTGTAGACACTAACTCAAAAGCACTGTTTTCCTTGATATTCTATGGAAAATCCTATGCAAATATGGATGATAAGAAAGGTTTCATGGCTTTCCTACATGGTGATTTTTGAACAACAACCAATTTTATCTGATAACCCATAATAGAAGACAGAGAAAATGGATACTTACAGTTAACTTCTCAAAATGGAACATTAATAAGAGTGAGCCCACTGATAAAACTTAGACCCATTCTTGTGTAAGTGCTCTTATTTATTCACACAAATCATAATCTGTTTCACCTTCTATAAGTGTAAAAACTATGCAACTATATGTTTCAGAGCTCATAGCCAATATTATCCCGATGATTTTCATATCATTCTGGAGAAAGGTTTTTTGAACCTTCAGATTGTCTGGAAAAACTATACCAAGATTTTTCTCTTTACCTCCTCCTCATCCATATTCTATCAAATGTCAGAAAAATGAGAATAACAGTAACCTGAACTTATTTACTATTTGTGCATTCATGTGTGTGTACACACAATACATTCACGCACACACATAGGCCATGAACTGCAGAATGACATTTTTTGTCAACAATGGACCACATATAAGATGGTAATCTCATGTGAGCACAATGCTATATTTGTACTAAACCTTTTCTTTGCTTAGATGTATTCAGATATACAAATACGTAAAACTGTATCGTGATTGCCTACAGTTTGTGGCCTGTGTTATAACTGTACAGGTTTATGGCCTCAGAGCAAGAGAATATAGCACACAGCTAAGTGCAAACAGACTCCGTGCCACCGAGGCTGTGTAAGGACTCCATGATGTTCACACGGTAACGACAGCAGCTGATAACTCATTTCTCAGAATTGTGTGTGTGTGTTATCTTTTTTTAAAAAAGTTAAGTGATATAATACTTTTTACATGTTGCTTTTCTCATACAAAATACCTGAGAAATCCCTCTAAGATGTGGATATAATCACCACTCCCCTTTAAAAAATAGTTGTACCATATGGTCATGAATGTATTATAAAATTATAATATTAAATAATATTAAAAAATTATAAAATTCATTCAGTCATTTCTAAGTCATGGGCATTGATTTGTTTGTTGTTGTTGTTGTTGTTTGCCTCTGCACGTAATGCTACATTAATTGGCTCTGAATATGTACCTACCTTTAAACGGGAGGGTTTGTTTTGAGAGGAGAAATATTGTAAGTGGGAGGCTGGCTTGTATGGAGCTGTAACTGAGTTTGCCTGGTTCCTGTCCGTAAGGAATGCACATTTCACCCCAAGCCCAGGAATATTGTTCTTCCTGTATGTGAGGCATGATTTGGTTTCTCCCCCCTAAATTTTTACCCACTCTGATTATAAAAGCTGATAGTTCGTTTTACTTTAGATTGTCCTTCCCTTACTACTAGTAAACTTGAGTGTCTTTTCATTTAATCAATTAATTTCTATATTTTTTGCTTAAAGAGACTATCTGTATTCTTTGGCTATATTCTTTGGCGTTCATTGTCTTTTTATTTAAAATTTTAAATCATGTCTTTGCATATTATACATTATAAACTTTTGATTCTTATTTTCTATTAATTTTGTCTAATAACTTTCATAGACAAAATAATTTAGTTTTTAGATAGAGTAATAGGCTTCTGCTCTGCATTTTGATTTCTTCAATTTTATATACAGCTATTTTAACTTTTAATCTATCCTTAAAAACTTTTGAAAGATTCAATAGCAATAATAACTATCACATATATAAAACTTGTCAGTCCAAAATATATTTGTAGATATCTAAGTTCTGATTTTTTCTATCTCCTCAAGTACAACTTGCCTTTTCCTTCTAACAAAACTGACTACCACATTCAAGTACAAGTAAGCAGCATCCCGCAGGCGAGGCATCTTCAGCAGCACCTTCTATAACAATGTCTCTGCAGAATAGACCTCAAAAGACACAAGGCCAAGAGAAAACTTTATCTCCAGCTCCAGACTACAAAGCTTGAGGGAACAAAACTTGAAATAAATGATTATTCAAAGAAAAGCAAAAACAAAATAAAGAATATAAACAATCATAAAAGCACGTAAAAAACATGCTTTAAACATACCTCCAGGACTAGCCTGATGGTACTAATAACTAACTGGTGCCACCCACTTATTACCAAATGCTCCTGATTCTAGTTATAAATTTAAAAACTATTCAGCAGGGTTCCACACAGGCAGATAAGACAATTTGTAACAGAAAACCCAGCCAAGTATCCGGCACATAGGATTCTGCTCTCAGCTGCCATCTCCTAATGGCCCGGGATTAGCTCTCAGAAAATTGGAGAAAGTTAACCAAACTCTCAAAAGTATACCCTGAACAGTCGATAATGGTACACCTTAATTATCCACTCAACTGTGTTTTTTTTGACACTGGTTCTAGGACTATCTTTCCAAATGCAGATGTGGCCATCTGTCTTCCTTCTTTCCTTTTTTTCTTATTCTGCGGACTATTATTTCAGAAGTTGACACCTATTTCAAAACGTAATTACATGAAATTAATTCTCATTGAAGTTGCATATACATCAGTTCGACTTACTGGTTACAAGGAACTAAGTAATCTACAGCATCTTTGCTCTGCTCCTTATCCATACTGCCATCTGAGGCAAGTGAATGAAACTCTCTTGGAAATACGTCTTCTGCTGCTGCTGTGGGAAGCAGAGCCTTTACAACAGTGATTCAACTGGTGTGCCACGAGAGGATCTCAGGTGTGCCGTGGAAATCTTTAAAGATCATTAATCAAGTAAATTTTCAAAGAAGTTTAAAGCACAGTAAGTATATTCCTTTTTTTTAAATTCATTTTTTTTTTTTTTGCTCAATGTGATTTAGAGTGTGCCATAGAAGTTTAACTATAGGTTCATGTGTGCATACGATAATAAACGTTGAAAAACACTGCTTTATGAGAAGGATTATGAAAATTGGAGAGCACTTCTGAGTAATTGCAGAGAGAGAAGAGCAAAGGAGGCTGAGGCAGAAGGGAGATCAGCCCCTGTGAGCGTTCTCCTCAGAGGAGACTGGGAAACAGAAGCCAAAGGGCAAAAGAGAAGGCTCTCCGAGCTGCGGGTGGGGCTCCGATCGTCATTTTCCTCTGAGATATCAGAAGAGAGGGCCTATAGCACCTTCCATCTGCGCATGTAAATATCTAAGGGAGTTACTGAAAATATTTAGGAAGCTCAAAGCCAGAACCAGGTTTGTATTTCCTACTTAACAAGTGAGTGGTGTATACCAAGGTCACTATGAACAAAATGAGATTTTACTCTAAATGAAATTATTTTCTTTATCATCAGAGTCTGTTAAAATCTGAGAATCTTGGTACGCTAGCTTTTGAATAATATGTGAGTGCTGCCTCTGTCTCAAGCAAATAACTTCACTGCATTTTCACCACAATTACATCTATTTTATTACACATTTCAATTAGATAAAATGTACAGCCCCACTGCATTTATCCATACATGCATTGTTAACAAATACATTATCTCTGCTGTTCCTCATTTTCACCTCTCTCTGGCAATAGATTAGACAGCCACGGAACACCTGTCCATCTAACTGGCCTGGCCGCCAGGGAATTAGGTCTATTTCTCTTTAATTGATGACTGACTCTCTTTCTCTGTCATGCGTTTTCTTTTCTTCTTAAGGAATTTTTAAGAATTAAATGCTAACAAAACTAGAACATACACCTCTTGCCACTTAAACAGGAGATATATAAGAACCTCAATCAGAATGACAGAAACTTAGGAAGAACATATAAACATCACAGTGTGACCCACCTGGGGTGACCTCATGATGTCAATGCCTGCTTCATGCTGTAGCCTTCTTATTATCTGCCTTGTGACTATCTATGGACCCAGCACTCAACTTTCCCAAAAACGACAACAAAGGTTAGTCAGGGACCGTTTTTTCTGCTGTTGAGAATGCTAATAGAATCTGAAGTTTGTGACCACCTTCCTTCATCGGGATACCTCCCAAAGCTGACATAATTCGCACAGATCACACACGCACCACCTGTATCTGTCAGTACAGTAGGCTGGTCCTTTACGTTGAACACCTCAGTATTTTGACCAGCCCCTTTGTGGTCAATTTATAAAATTCTACTGTAATTGATCCTGGCCATATTTATAGTTACTAGAGAACAATTCAATCAAAATGATCAATGGCCATTTATTCAAGAGTTAGTCAAAATATGCTAGAATTCCTCCCTACTGGTTATAAATAAATTCCTTGAAAGGAAGAAAAAATAAAGTTAGCTATCAGGAGGAAGCATCAGGAAGCAAAAGAACAAATCTGAAATTCCATACTTTCATTTGTAACATAGAGTGAGATCATAAGCAGACCCAGAAGGCAGGGTCTTCAGTTAGAAAAAAAAGAGGGTCATTTTTTATCATGTATTAACATGTATGAATAAAAAACAATCTAAGGTGGTGCCTGTGACTCAAAGGAGTAGGGTGCCGGCCCCCTATGCCAGAGGTGGTGGGTTCAAACCGCGCCCCAGCCAAAAAAAGAAAAAAAAAATCTGTACTTTGTAGAGACATTCCACAATGCTAACTCAGATTAGTAATCTGGGCCTGTTTTCGCTTATAAAAGCAAAGCAGACATGCTGTCTTAAGTTCCCTGATGAAATTGCTAAGCTTGTGTGGATATGTGAGGAGCTCTTACCATCCACTTTTACATTACTTTAGGAAAAAGTCTCATCATGAAAGCTTAACATCTTGATCACAACTAAACTTACATTTAATTTTAATAACTTCTATACTCCATATTGTTTTTCATCATTTCATTATCATAATGTGGCCAAATGTTGCCAAATTAGTATATAAATCTTCAGGTTTTTTTTTAAGTTGGATAGTCTCACTGATATAAGGTATTGTTTTTGTTTTCTTGAGTATTTTCCCCTAAACTACCTCTGTTTATAAGCTGTTGACGAAAAAGTATCTGTTAAAATTATTCCTAAAAGGATTTTAAAACAAACACTATCTTACATAGTTCAGGGATGTACTGAGTTCTAGAAAAAGAGATAAACCTGAATAAACGTGTATGTTACGTTTTATAGTCTGATATTACCCAGTTCGTTTTCAGGAACTGCCTCACATGCAAATTAATTCACCTTATTTTATGTTTATATATTAAATTTAAGAAGCTAGAATTTCACAGCAATGTAATAAAATGCTGAGAAAGCTAATGGAGAAATTCTGCCTTGGAGACACAAATGCAATGAATTAATTTCCCTTTGAGCAAGAATTGATTCACCCACAGTCTCTCAATCTGCTAACCCCCAGCAGCATTTAGACCTGATACTTTCGATATAAGTAAATCACATGAGATTTACAAATACTCTTATAATCCACTTGTGAATTGATGAGCACTTGGGTTGATTCCACATCTTTGCGATTGTGAATTGTGTTTCAATAAACATTTGAGTGCAGGTGTTGTTTTGATAAAAATGACTTTTCTCCCTTGGATTAATTCAGAGTAGTGGGATTGCTGATCAAATGGTAAGTCTACTTTTATTTCTTTGAAGTATCTCCATACTACTTTCCCTTGAGGTTGTACTAGTTTGCAGTCCCACCAAAAGTGTATAAAAGTTCCTTTCTCTCCACATCCACAATAGCATCTGTTGGTTTAGGACTTTTTGATAAATGCCATTCTGACTGGAGTTGGGTGATAGAAATCTCATTGTGGTTTTTATTTCCACTTCCCTGATGATTAAAGATGTTGAACATTTTTTCATATGTTTATCAGTTATTAGGCTTGTAAAAGCCCCTGTTTAGGTCTTTTGCCCATTTTTTTTTTTTTTTATGAGCATATTGGATTTTTTTCTGGCTGATTTGTTTGAGTTCTGGTTATCAGCCCTTTATCAGACGTACAGCATGCTAATATTTTCTTCCATTCTCTAGGTTGTATATTCATTCTATTGATTGTTTGCTTGGCTGTGCAGAAGCTTTTTAATTTAATCAGTCTCATTTGTTATCTTTTGCTGTTGCTGAGATCGCCTTTAGGTCTTTGCTTAGGAAGATAGCTGCAAGAGTTTCCCCAACATGAATGAAATCGAAACACAGGCTAATACTTCCCCCTGTCACACGTTTATCTAATAGAAAGACTGTTTCTGGAACTTAGTTTTTCTAATTTTTTTTTTTAACCCCACTACTTCATCATCTACAATGGTTTGGAAAAATGGCTTAAAAAATGGAGACATAATGTGATTTTCAGAACAAAGTGTGGAAATAGAAACAAGAGAACAGGAAGGCAAAGGGAAGTGATGTTCACTTATTTAATAGGAAAAACAGTTAAATCATTGGAGAGGGAAAATGAAGTCTCAATTAAAATGGATTTTTGTCTGTGAATCTGAAGTGAGAAGTAGTAAAGTTCCGTTTATAAAAATTACAAATCAAGATTATATTAATGTATTTATCATTAAGTAAAATCTAAGTGAAATAAGTGATTAAAGAGTAGAATGAGAATCAGATAGTGAATAAAGAGGAGTTCATTAGAGCACATGAAACGTATTAAAAAAATACATGCTGATAAAAGCATGTCTAATAATCCCAAAACAATCAATAAGTTATTGTCAAATTAAGGAAAGAGTCAAATGAAGTTCTTACAATGGTGATCTCTGGTTTAGAAAGAATAAAAATAAAATGGTTCAGTATCGTTAATTTGTGTGTAACTATTCCAATCATATATTTTGATCAAAAGAAGTATCTGAATTTGACAATTTGAATTTTCTTCATAATTGTCTAAAATTGTCCCTCTGCGTGCCTGTGCCTACAGAAACTATAGTGCTATGCATTGAGGCTTTTATGTGGTGTATATATATGTATGTGTGTGTGTACATAAGTGTTATATATATACAATTAAAGCTCCTATATCACAGTAGCCTATTAGAATATGTAATAAAAACACATGATATTATGATGAAAAATGGAAATGTTTATGATATGTAAATGACTTGCATTAATATAGATAAGTACCATTCATAGTAGGAGCGTGAATACTACGAAGAAATCAATTCTTCACAAATATACAGTCATTTATATGGAAAAATAAAAAGACTTTTTAAAATAAAATGTTATAAAAAATGTTATTTAGACATTAATATGATTAAACTATAGTAGAAACAACTATGTAGCACAGATGCAAACAGAAGAAAATAGGAAAAATTTTAAATAATGGTTGTATCAAAATAAGAGAGAATCAACAGGAATATTGTTTTGTATTTGATAGTAAAACCTTATAGCTCTTATTGATTTGGCTCCCCTTAGAACACTGCACCCTTGTTAGTTACCTACTTATAATTATTTATTTCATATTTACTTTCTCCAGGAGGACAATCACTATGCTTTGCTCACATTTCTTTTCCTGTGGTCTTGCAAAAGATGGCCACAGGAGGCTCTCAATTCAAATTGTTTACCAAGCAAATTTATATTCTGTGTATAGACCTGCCCTCATCACGTACTAAAAGTCCCTGGTCGGTCTCCTCTGTGCGACTCTAGACATTTTGAATGCCTTGCAGTTTGCTCATTTTGTCCTCTTCCTGTTTACTTCCAAATGTTTGCTGTTTCCTCTGCCTGGTCCTCTTCGCACCTGTCAACTCAGCTCAAGTACCCTTCTCGGCATTCCTCCTCAGGCAGAACTTGTTGCTGTGTCTGCTGGGTCCCTGGATACATTTGGGTATGCTGTATAATCATTATCTCTAATACAACTGTCTCTGATAGTTCCCACAGCAGCCGCCATGAAAAATGATGATGGTTTGTTTTTCTATTATTTTCTGCTTCACTGAATTGTGAGCTGCTAAAGGAGAAATTTTCTCTGTCATTTTTACATTTCTATGACTAGTTCGATACCTGGAACACAAATCGTTGCCATGTAACACCTTTTTTTTACGGCAAGCGAATCAATTCAACAATGCATTTTGTAAAATTTCTGAAGTAATAAACTGAGAAAAAGGTATTTTATATCCCCAAGATTCCAAAGTTAGAAAAAGAACAAAGACAATATAGTCAAAGGTAATTTGACTACTTTGCTGGCATAGGCAGCAGGCATAGGCCCAGGTTTAAATTATTATCTATTATGAGTAGTGAAAAAAGGCCCCTGTCAGTCTGGTGGCTCTCGACCAAGAAGGGATGCTTTGAACGCTCATCAGATATGAAAAGAAATAATAGCTCCAAGGAAATGTTGGAAATTCACTGGGTTGCCAAATGTGCATTTCCTATTTGAAAGCTGAAAATGTCAGGACTATGTCACTTACTTTAAAATGCCATGGTGCTCTCCTAATGATGTTTAATACTGCTTAATGCCTTTCATTAAAAAAATATATATATATTTTCATGAAATGAAGCTGTACTGGGCTATATTTTGAATTATGGAGTCTACAGCATCTGCCTGCCTCAATGTGGGTTCCTTAAGCAATACATTCCTGGATGCATTTAAAGGGTAATCTTCTTTTTGATCCTAAGCCATGGAGCAGGATTGGTGATGGTGACATATTGGTATATATACTTGTATTTGATCTATTAAGTCTTTCTATGAACCTTGATTGCTAAACAATTCACCAGGGAAAAATTAGAAAAACAGGTTTTAAACACACACAAACACCCACACACACATATATACATCTTAACTTGACCGTAAAATGGCTAAAGTAGAATAGATTCTGAGATGATCAGCAGTACCTATCTGAAACGGATATTGTCATGAAAGAAATTATCTCCCTTTGAAAAATAAAATACCACCTACATTAATCTGTATTATTTGTCAATCATGAGCAATGGAAGAGAATTCTAGAGAAGTACTACTACTTTTCACATAAATTGCCTTGCCTCAGGCCAAGAACATAGGCTGTTTAATTTTTTTCCATTTAAACCCAAGGCGTTCCTCAATTCTTTCGATGGAAGCAATGCATTATGACTTTATTTTTTTTACTTATGAAATTAAAAGGATTTATGACATAATAATTATGCTTTGAGCCTCGGTATCTACTAAAGTAGAGGAAACCACATTCTGTACACTTTTGAGTTTTCTCATTGTACATTCCACATATGGAATTTCTAGCATTTTCCCCGCAAGCTCTCAGAGATTATAACCTTCTAGGGACTAAAAATCATACTATTTCTCATACAATGAGCAATTCTCTAAAAAAATTAGGATTTAAAAAAAAATCACCTTTGTTACACAAGTGATTGTGAACCAACGGCTTATAAATACAGGGCTTTACTCTTTATTTTCTTATGTATCTCAATTAAGCTATATTAAGTCAATATGTAAAGCATCAGAGAGCCTATATTTTGATATTTCAATTTAAGTATATGTGAAGATGTTCAATGAACCACAGCAAAAAATATATATATATATATATATATTTAAGAGAGAGTCTTACTGTGTCACAGCTCACGGCAACCTCAAACTCTTGGGCTCAAGGGATTCTTTTGCTTCGGTCTCCAGAGTAGCTGTGACTACAGGCATCTGCCACAATGCCCGGCTATTTTTTAGAGATGAGGTCTCACACTTGCTCAGGCTGGTCTTGAACTTGTGAGCTCAGGCAACCCACACCAAAATATTTTTAAGCCATGACGGTTAAAAAAAATCAAACCCTTTTTCATGCTAACTTTTTAAACTACTTTCCCTTAGGTTCGTCACCTTTCTTCAGGGAGAATAAATCTCAACAGAACCAAAATTTGTTTTGAGTTGAGTCTGTTGAGATGTGCTTCTTACATAGACTTGTCAGAGAGTTTTGCAGGAAACATTTTAGAATGTTTATCTATTTGTCATCTTAATGCTGTTCCTTAATTGCCTTCTGTAAACTTGTAAATGCAATGAAGTTCTAATGAAGTGTGTAGGGCTATTTCCCACTGAACAGAATGTCCACAGTGCTCAACGTTTACATTCTTTAAATTCTTAAAGAAAGAATTTTGAGGCTCAATAGACTTGTCTTGAGTCTTTTCTTGACCTTTTCGTCATTCACTCAACATCTCTGAGAAACTTACGCTTTTATAAAAATTGTCTGAAATGGCCAAAGCCCATACGGTGACTGGAACATAGTTGGTTCTGATAAACGATAGCAAATAATTTAGTGTTATTTATTATGATTGATGACTACGTCTTTACTTACTGTCAGTCTTTTCAAATAACATTTTTTATTGGAAGCCACATGTTAACTGCATGAATAAAGGATGCAGACGTATTTTTTTTTTTTTTTTGACTGGTTAAAAGAACTCTGTGTTTGTGTGTGAACACTAGGATTTATTTTGGCTATTAACAATATACAGGCTGATTATCTCAGGATAGTTGAAATATGTATATTCTAACCATCATTTATGTTTATTCAATAATACATTGTATCACCTTGGTTTGACTGGAATGTGGTGAAAGTGGAAATGGGGGCTCTGTAATGCTATATGTAATTTTTATTCAATTTCTGAGTGAATTTTCTAATTTAAATATATTTCATTTATAATTATTCATATTTTAGAGGAAATAATCATTTAAAAATCTTTTAATCAAGATAAATCTAATTATTAAGCTGAAGAACAAAACTGGAGACATTTTTGGTTTTAATAAACTACAGATAAGCTTGTTTATGATGTTTTATATTGTTAGTGTCAAGTATAAAGAGTCATTATGTATTTATTGGTGTATGTAAAATATCTCACCTTTCAAATGGATACTATGTTTACTTTTTTCTAATTAGATTCATAAATTCATGACATAGTAAGAAACTCTTTGTTCATATAGAAGTAATATTTTTTCCATGTTAACAATATTAGAAATCTTATAAAAAGCAAAACTTACTGTTTACCAATTAATATGACTATTTGTATTAACATCTATAGATCAGTTAAGGCAATTCAATAATTTTTTTCACAATTTTAAGTACAATTTACTTCAATTATATAAATAGCTATGAATATTTAAAGAGCAAAGAATTTAAGAGAATATTCTGAAAGGAAACTAGCTGTTAAAGTTGTCAAATATTCTTTTTGTTCATATTGTAAGCTGAGTTTCAATATGGTCAACAAGTTTACAGCAAAGTATGTATGTAAACAAAGCAAAATAACTTTAGAGGTGTTTCCTGTCACCCTACCACGCCCTTTGGGAAGGAGAATTTTTAGTAGGTTCATCTAGAACTTATTTCCCCTTAGGCTATTCTAATTGTTTTATTCCAAATAAAGCTGTAGTGAACAGTCATGCATATTCATCTTTGTAAGAACTTATCTCTTTAGGAGATTTCGGCAATGTTATTACTAATTTTTTTTTTTGGCAGTTTTTGTCCAGGACTGGGTTTGAACTCGCCACCTCCGAAATATGGGGCTGGCGCCCTACTCCTTTGAGCCAGAGGCGCCGCCCTAAGTAAATTTTTTAAATTTCAGGATTTTACGGGAGTTACAAATGTTTTGGTTACATTGTGAATTTTTTAATATGTTTATTAGCTATATATCTATCTTTTGAAAAGCTTCTGTTAATGACTTCTGCCCACTTTTTAATGTTTGGTTTTTTTTTTTCTTTCTGTTTTGAGTAAGCTCTTTACTGACTTTGGTTATTAGCCCTTTATTGGATAGATAGTTGGTGAATATTTTTCCTATGTTGTAGATTGTCTATTTGCTCTGTTATTTCTTCAGTTGTGCAGAAGCTTTTAAATTAATCAAGTCCTATTGATTTTGGTTGTTGCTGAGAACCCACTGGGTTCTTTGTCACACATTAGTGTATGTAAAAAAATCTCATCTTTGAGATGAGATATGTGGAAGAGTTTTTCCTACATTTTCTCTAGAATTTTCAGTTTTGTGCCTTATGTTTGTCTTTTATCATCTTTAATTAATTTTTGTGAGGAGTTTCATAATTTTTTTTGAAACATAGATCCTGTTTCATTTTTCTGCATGTGGCTCTCCAATTTTCCCAGCACCGTTTGCTGAATGGGGCTTCTTTTCCCCAGTGTATATGATTGTCTGCTGGTTTAAACATTTGTTGACTGTATGTGGATGGTTTCATACCTGGGTTCTCTGTTTTATTCATTGGTTTATGTCTCTATTTTTGTGCCAATATCAGCCTTGTAGTATACTTTGAAGTCCGGTAATGTGATGCTTCCATATTTGTTCTCTTTGCTTAAGATTCCTTTGGCCGTGTGGCCTCTTTTCCTGATTCTAAATGAAGTGCAGATATATTTTTTTCCAAATCAATGAAATATGATGTTGGTATTTTGGTGGGATTTCACTGAATCCACAAACCACCCTGGGTAGTGTGCAAGGATGTTCTTATAATGCTGATTCTGCTGATCCATAAGCACGGCACGGTTTTCCATTCCTGTGTGTGCCTCCTATGATTTGTTTCCTCCGTGCTCCATAGTTCTCTTGTGGAGCTTTTCACCTTTTTGGTTAAGTTCATTCCCAGGTATTTTACTTTCTCTATAGCTATTGTGAATGGGATTGAGTCTCTGATTTCACTCTAAGCTTGTCTGTTATTGCTGCATAGGAACACTACCAGTTTATGTACACTGATTTTTTGTATCCTCAGACTTTGCTGAATTTATTTATCAATTCCAAGAGTCTCTTGGTGGAGTCTTTCAGGTGTTCTAGATGAAAGATCATATTTCCTTTTCAACTGCTGAATCTAATATACTCCCACGCCAGCACAGTCTACCTCCTGAGCACGTTTCGAATTCCATCAGTCTCTACTGCATCCACCACAGGTTAGGCTCACTAACTCTCTAACTTTATATTTTTTAATTTTGATGTATTTTATTTAACACAGAAATCAGCAAACTACTACTTGTGGGTCAAATCTGGACCATCATCCGTTTTTTTTGAATAAAGTTTTATTGGCACATAGGCATGCCCATTAGTTTTCCTATTGTCTACAGTGCTTTTGCACTACAGTGGTAGAGAATGAGTGACTGACAAAACTGAAAATATTTACTGCTAGATCTTCATAGAGAAAGCTTGTCAATCATGATTTAACCCAATATATCCTAGTGTGGTCAATTCAACACATAAATTCAATATAAATCGAATATAAATTCAATATAAAATTATTAATTTAATTCAATATAAAAGTTGTTATTATTTTTTTTTTGTAGAGACAGAGTCTCACTGTACCATCCTCGGGTAGAGTGCCGTGGCGTCACACGGCTCACAGCAACCTCTAACTCTTGGGCTTACGCGATTCTCTTGCCTCAGCCTCCCGAGCAGCTGGGACTACAGGCGCCCGCCACAACGCCCGGCTATTTTTCTGTTGCAGTTTGGCCGGGGCTGGGCCTGAACCCGCCACCCTTGGCATATGGGGCTGGTGCCCTACTCACTGAGCCACAGGTGCTGCCCTCAATATAAAAATTATTAATGAGATATGGAAAGATTTTTTATCATACTAAATCTTCAAACTCTCTAACTTATGCTACCCTTGTATCTTTCCCCTGTTTTATTCCACAGGCCCCATCTCCATTCTTTAAAATATAACAAGAGACATCTTTCTATATTCCAGTTCTGACACTTCATTAGCTCCTTACGACCACAAAATATTGTTCATACGCTTTAATGAGGCTCATAAGGGGGTTCATGACCTGCCCTAGTTTACCTCTTTTCCTCTCTAATTCTTACTACTCTTTTTCATGTGTTCTGAAGTTATGTTGAAATAATTCTAGTGTCCTAAGTGAACAACAGTAATAATTTTAGTAAACATCTTTGTAATATTTCTTTATCGATCATTTACTTTCGTCCAGGAACTGCACAAAACACACACAAGTGTTGCAAATCTCCAACACAAAATTTGGTGAGAGATGACATTATTAGATTTTACACATATCTTTGAAATAAAATGATTTCTATAAAATATTCCACAGCAGAACTCAAATCCTGGTCTTCTTGACAATGAAATGGATAACTGACCCCCACTTATTCCGTTGACTCTGTACCTGACACATCTTCCTCTACCTAGAAATCTCCATTCCCTTCTATGCACCCTTAACTCTCATTTTGTTCTTAAGGTTTCAATGGAGACATTGATTTCATGAATAAGCCTTCCATAATAATCCCCCCCACAAATAATCGTGTAAATCTCCACCCTACATGATCTGAGGCAGACTCTGTATTTATTATACATTCATTTTATGTGCATATATATGTAGTATAATGACATTTGAATTATGTGTACATATATATGTGTGCATATGAATGTGGAACAGAAACATTAAACATTAACAAACGTTTCTAAATTGCTTACTATTGAAACTTCACCCTGATTTAACATTGTTGATATAAATTTTTCTGCTTCAATATCCCTTAATGAAAATACATTAATGGTCAATATTTCCTTGAAAGCTAGTCAAGAAGTCTTCATTCATACATATTGCTTTGTAGATAATAGGAGGGGAAAACAGTCAGCCAGCTGCAAATCAGACCTCTATTGGGATACTTTAGAACATATTTTTGTCCATGTAGTTAATTGGAAATCAGCCCATTTAATAAAAAATTCAACAAATTGATACTGATATAAATTTGTGCTATTTTATTACATAGCCAGGTGATACAGATGAACTTCTAAATTCCCTCTCTCTCCACAGTTTTTTTGTAGTATTTCCTAACAGGTAAGACTCACAAAATCTTGCACTTTTCAAGGGAAGTTTTGCTACTTAATATCAATATGAGCAATATAAATGTAAAATAAATATCATTCTCTGACAGTATCCTTCCACTTCTTAAAAAATATTAATTAGATAATATTTAAGGTAAAATAATTGTTTTATGAAAACTAAGATGTGATATTATTTCTTTAATTTTCATTAGTAACAACATTTCATGAAAATTAGATTAGTGGATGTATAGCACACAAAAGATGAAGCTGAATAGTTAAAGATACTGAAAAGATACATATTATACAAAGAACAGAGACAGTGATTATGATTTAACTTGCCTGGAAGTTTGAATATGGATGCTAAAACTTTTTAGTCATTAAAATATAAAAATAAGAGTGTTTTAAATTTTAAAAGCACAACTAGAATAACCAAATAAAAGCTATGAAGGGATAAAATGAAGATGAAAAACCACAGCAAATAGAAATGAATGAATAATATGCTAGAAATATGTCAAATGTACATTAATCACAGTAACTTGAAAGTAAGATACAGATATTTGTTTTTCAAATAATCCGATGATCCACTTTGTATAAGATATATACATAAAATGTTAATATAATTATATAAAGTTTTTGAATAAAAAATTATCTATAAGGAATGGTGATTTTTAAACCAGAATGATGTTATATAAGCACTATTAAAGAAGGAAAAAATAAGGTAAAAGAATTGATAGTGACAAACCGTGTCTTACTTTGTAATAAAAAATAATTTTCAGAAAAACAATAAAGATTTATATGCCAGCTGGTGTTCTTTAATCACTTTGCCTATATTAATGAATCCTAAAATCACCCCTAGGCTTTGGGTACTATTAATGTTCTCATTTTCTAGATAAGTTAAAGGACAGAAAAATTAAATAATACGCCTATGATTCCACCCTTTTATATGATGGTAATATATATTATTACTATATAGTTTAACATATGCACCCACTATCAAATGAATAGATGTATAACTTTTATGAAATTGAATAAGACTCAAAACTCTAATAAAATACTTAAGGTAAGGGCAATTTACAGGGAATGTTTACCAATTACTTATGAAAGAGAAAACTCATATAAATAACTTAACACCTTAAAGAACAAAAAAGATAGACAGTCCCAGACCACTAGTGTATTTCAGGTGCCAAGTACAATGTCAACAGTAAAACTGATTAACAACATAGGAGAATGGACATTTTCGTTAATCTCATGTATAAGAGTATAAATCTTATTTATAAACATATTTAGAAATCTAAAATAAGGTATTAGTAAACAAAATACAATAAAAAAACATCATTTCTGATTGTATCTACAACAGAGAAATAGGTGATAATTGATGTTTGGAAACGGAGTATTGTAATTAACTGCGCTAAAATAAAAAAGCAAAACAACGCACAAATATAGATCACAAATCAAAGCAAATACAAAATGACATGCCTATTGATAGTTACGAAAAAGAAAACCTTTCCAAAATATAAATATAACTTTCTTACTGTGATTGAAGGTCTCTATCACCAAAAACATACAGCTGGTTTCACACTAAATGGAGAAATCTTAAAGGCTTTCAGATACCATTTGGTTACACTTTTAAAATAATGAAATACTATAATAAAAATATGTATGAGATAAAACCCATGGAAAAGAAGAAATCAATCTAATGCATCATTTTAAATTTACGTGGTAAGAAAAGAAACATTATCTATAGAAATGTATTTGAGAAATAAGAAATTTCACTAAACTTGCTAAATGTATTTTAGAAATAAGAAATTTCACTAAACTTGCTAAATGTATTTTAGAAATAAGAAATTTCACTAAACTTGCAAGTTTAATATTGCAAATCAGTAATGTGCTCATTTCACCATTATTCATTTAGAAGAAAATAATAATAAAAAATCCCATTCACAAAACCAACAAAATCGATAACAAATTCAGGGGCAAATTAAGAAAAATAAATTCAAAACTGTTAAGGAGAAAATCAAATTATTTTTCTAAAGGTCTTGATGAAAAACCCCCCCAAAAAGGGGAAAAGAGTCTATTATCATGGATAAAAACGTTCACTATTGTAGAGAAGGAATTTCTGCCCCATATTAATTTTTAAATGTAATGCAATGCATCAAAGACTATATTATGGAATTTGGCTTACTAATGCTAAGATTCATATTGAATAATGAATGGTCAAAAGTGATAAAAGAATCTTAAAGAAAGTGGAAAACTTGCCCTATTCAATATAAAATTTCTTTTTAAGCTATAATAATCATAATAAATTGTTAAATGCCTACCATCAAAATCTACTCTAAATAATTTATGTGCACTATTTTTTATCCTCAGAAGAACATATCAAGTAACCATTGTTATTATTTTATCAATACAGATGCTGACGCAAAGAAACATTGCATAAACTATCCATGATCATCTCTCTCCTAGACGGAGACATGGTTTTAATTCGGGAAATCTAACATGTTTTTGCTCTTAGCCAGTGCTTTCAAATGCTGTTCTATCAGGTTAGGTAGGAACTGACAAAATAAGCAAGGGAATAGAAAAGGGAGACAGGAATCAGGCACACCCCACACAAATCAGCTTGGTTTGTGAGAACACTGACATTTCAAATCCGCAGTAAAACAGCTGACTATTCAATAAACTTTCCATTTAAAGTAAAATGAATGAAATGAAAAAAATGAAATGACATTTTGCATAAGGATAGAATTAATTTATAGCTCTGTGCTTGTCAACACAGATTCCTAGAAGTCTGGTAGTGACCCTCGCCCAGGATGAGGTTAGCTGGTGATTTACACGATACCGTTTAAATCTGAAACTCCCCTGCAAGCCGAACACCTTAAGTTGTCTACAATATTTAGAGTTATGTAGAGTGATGGTTTGCCTCTGGTTCAACTGATCACACGCCTGCACTAAGATACCATGCACATATCTCCGTTAGTTCATCATCTGAAGAAAAATATGTCTTGCGCATCCAAGAAACGACACCACCTGATGTTTATCAATCTGTTTTCCTGTGCTTTCCTCCTCTTTCATTGCATCATATCTTTTAATTAAAGCTTTACATGAATATACGCTGCGGAATCTTTAAAGTATTTAACATTAGATAATCAGTGCAAATCTTTACTTGATATCACACAAAATATAGATTCTTAGTATTAAAGTCATAAAAATAAAAATCAAAGCTCTAAAGACTCTAGAAAATATATGCGGTGCTATTTTATTCTCCCAGAGTAAATATATTGTTACTGACCACAAAGTTCACAAACTATTAAAAAGGATCAAATTAACTACATGAAAGTTTTTAAATCTGTAAGTTGCAATATGGAAAAATAAAGACCACAAGGCCTGAGAAAAGATAGTTGTAATACATCCAAAACGATCACAAGAATAATAAATATTTCTTAGAAAAGGAAGGCCTGAATGATAAGTACGACAAAGGTGTTTGTGCCTGCTAGTAATTAAAAATATCAAATACAATGATGAGATACAATTTTAGATCCTTTTCATTACATGTCATTTTTGATCTTTTTGACTGGCAACAATCAGGTCTCACAAAACTAAATATCAACAAAGACATCGGGAACAGAACTCTAATACAGTGGTTCTCAACCTTCTTAATGCCGCGGTTCTTTAATACAGTTCCTGTGGGTCGCGATCCACAGGTTGAGAACCTCTGCTCTAATATATTTCTCATAGGAGTAAAATTTGACATAACTGCTTTGGCAACATGGAGTAAATATGAAGACACACTACCATACCAAATAACTTCACTTCTAGGTACAGGGCATTGAGAAATAACTTTAAATGTACACACACAGTCAAGAACATGTACATTCAATTATTTCCCTACAGAAAATTAGAAGTTTTAGGATCACTGTTCACTCAATAGAGTATGATACTGTAGTTTAATGAATGAACTGCATATTATAAAGCATGAATGACTCTAAAAATATTTATGTGGAATAAAAAAGTAGCATTCAAAAGGATACATGTGGTTTTAATAACATTTCTGTAAATAATATTTTTTAAAAATAGCTATGATTTTTGTGATACAAAAACATGTAACAAATGCATCAAGACATAGGTTTGAAAGACAGTATTTTTCTCACTGATGTTCTATCAAATACCATGTTGCACATTGCAATAAACTTTGATAAAGTTGTTTAGTATAGAGTTATGGATTAGAGGTTCAATCCTAATGTTAGTGGATAGTGAAGATAAACAGGTGTAGTAATTGGATACAGACACCCACTAGGACCGTAGCATAGATTATCATAGGAACATAATTATTTTCACTGAAAGGAATAAATTATTTTCAAATAATTGGAAATCCACTTAGGCTTGACTTCTAAATAATTGTACAAGCAATCATTTCTAGGGTGTTACTATGGCTAATTATTTTTCTACCTGCTTTATAAAAATTAACTCACTTAATACTCAGAGAAAAACCTACAAGGCATATGAGCAACACGAACAGAACTGGACAGTTTAGGAAATTGATACGATTCCTTAAATATTGAGTGATGGGACTGATTTTCAAAGCAGTCTAGCTTTTGCTGTCAACCGTGGTTCTTCTGAATATTTATGTGCCTACAACACTAATTGACTTTTAGCTTCCACTGGACTCTGGTCATTCAACCCTTCTCAAATTACTCAGCATATGTAAATCAACACATGGAGACCAATTCTCTCAAAAGAAATCTATCTGTCGGATTACTTGGATTTTCTAAGATTATTATGTATTGTTGGCTATCACTATTACCACCTTCTTTTGTTAATTTGTGCTCTTGTTCTGCTATGAGTTTATAATCATTTGTTTTATCTCATTCTGAATGTGGCTCTGTTTCTACAATGAGCCCCAGCCAATATTCCCATTTATTTCTGCTGCCAATAATGAAGAGTTAAAAAGATGCTATTTACACATGTTATTATTTAGAACGTAAATAGTTAGCCACAGCTGCTGCAATTATCCCAATTGTAAGAGAAACGAGGTGGGGGTACCAGGGCACAAGTACATCCATCAATTCTTTAGGCATTCAGAATAAAATATGAAAGAAGAAAAAAAGAAGAAGAAGTAATTTGCTTCCAGGGCACTACACTTCAAATTGAATAAAGCAATATAAATCCTAGCACCAACTAACACATACAGTGAGTGCAATTGTACAACAAGCTTGAAAAAACTAATGCAAAAGCTTGTAAATGCTTAAGATTTTTTTGAAATGTTCTATTTATTTCACCTATGTTAACAGTTGGCAAACTGAAGAACAATAAAGTATGAAGATATAAAATAAAATTTAGTTTCATAAAAAACTTTCTTTATATTCATTTTTATTTATTTTTTAATTTATTATTATTATTATTATTATTATTATTATTTTTGAGACAGAGTCACACTCTGTTGCCCTGGGTAGAGTCCCATGATGTCATAGCTCACAGCAGCCTCAAACTCTTGGGACAAGTGATCCTCCTGCGACACCCTTCCAAGTAGCTGTGACTACAGGTACACACCACAACACCCTCCTAGTTTTTCTATTTTTAGAGACAGGGACTTACTCTTCCTCAGGCTATGCTTGAACTCCTGAGCTCAAGCAATTCACCTACCTTAGTTTCCCAGGTGTGAGCCTCTATGCCCAGCCTTATAAGCATTTTCAATTAAAAAAAAGTAGTTATTATGAGTACACAATAATTGTATATTCATAGGATACATATGAGGTTTTGGTAGTGGCATACAATGTGAATTAATCACATCAGGGTAACTGGGATATGCATAACTTCAGCAGTGAATCATTTCTTGATCTTAGGAACATTCCAGTTCTACTCTGATGGCTATTTTAAAGTAGACCTTAACTTATTGTTGATTATAGTAACCTTGTGCTGTCAAATGTTGTTCATTCTATCTAACTATCTAACTGTATTTTATAGCCATTAACTCCCCCCATTCTATTCCCCCATCCTTACTGCCCTTCCCAGCCTCTGGTAACATCATTCTATTCTTTGTCTCCATGAGACCAATTGTTCTTAATATTTAGCTCCCACATATATGTGAGAACACGTGAGATTTGTCTCTTTGTGTTTGGCTTATTTCATTTAACGTAACATTCTCCAGTTCCATCCATGTTGTTGCAAATGCAGGATTTCATTGTTTGTGGCTATATAGTATCCCATTTTGTGTAACACAATTTGTTATCCATTCATCTGTTGATGGACACTAAGGTTGATCCCAAATCTTGGCTGTTGTGAACACTGCTGCAATAAATGTGGGAATGCAGATCTTTTTGATATACTGAATTCGCCACTTTGGATATATACCTATTAGGTGAATTGCCGGGTCTCGCAGTAGCTTTATTTTTAGTGTTTTGAGGAACCTCCACATTATTATCCAGAGTGGTGACACTATTTTACATTCCCACCGACATGTATGAGGTTTTCCCCTTTCTCCACATCCTTGCCAGCATTTGTTATTGCCTATTTGATAAAAGCCATTTTAACTGGGTGAGATGATATCTCATTGTAGTTTAGATTTGCATTTCTCCAATGGCCAATGATGTGGAGCATCTTATGTCTACTATTGAGAAATGTCTACTCAGATACTTTGTCCATTTTTTAATCAGATTTTTTTTCCTATTCAGTAGTTGAAGCTCCTTGTATTTATATTCTGTATATTAATCCTTTGCCAGATGGGTAGATTGCACATTCTTTCTCCCATTCTGTGAGTTGTCTCTTCCCTTTGTTAATTGTTTCCTTTGCTGTGCAGAGACGCTTTTAGTTTGATGTGATCCCTTTTGTCTTTTTTTTTTTTTCCTACTTGCCAGTGCTTTGGGGGTGTTACTCAAGAAGTCCTTGTCCAGACCAATGTTCTGAAGTATTTACTGAAAGTTTTCTTTAAGTACTTTCATAGTTTCAGGTCTAGGATTTAAGTCTTTAATACATGTTGGTTCAAATTTTGTGTAAGGTGAGGGATGAAGGTTTCACTGGACATCTAGTTTATCTGACACCATTTAAAGACACCATCTTTTCTCCACGGTATGTTTTTGCGACCTTTGCAAAGACATTTCACTAGAGATGAGTGGATTTATTTCTAAGTTTTCTATCTTGACCATTGGTCTATGAGTCTGTTTTATGCCAGTACTATGTGCTTGGGTTAAAATCTGTAGTATTATTTGAAGTCAGGTAATGTGACTTCTCCAGTCTTATTCTTTTTTGCTAAGGATGGCTTTGGCTATTGTTTTTGTTGTTTTTGTTTTGCTTTGTTTTTTGGTTCCTTATACATTTTAGGATTGTTTTTTCTATTTCTGTGAAGAATGTAATTGGTATTTTCATGGAAATCAGAATTAAATCTAAAGATGGTGTAAATCTATACATTGCTTAAAGTCTACATTTATTACTTCTGGGAATTTCCAAAGTTCTGTTTACAGGTTGTACTAATTTGCAGTCCACTAACAGTGTATAAATGATCTTTTTATCTGAATCCACACCAGCATCTATTGTTTTTTGACTTTTTAGTAATGGGCAATATGATGGGAGACTGTTTTATACCACTTTCCTTTGATAATTGTGATTGGCTGATTTGGATTTTAGATTTCTTCCTGGTTCACCCTTGCTAGATTAGGTGGTATGTGTCTAGGGATTTATTGATTTCTTCCAGCTTTTCCAATTTATTGCCATGTAGTTTCTCATAATAGTCTAAAGAGGTTTTTTTGAATTTTTTTCAGTATCAGTTATAATGTCTTATTTTTCATCTCTGATTTCATTTATTTGGGTTTTCTTTCTTTTTTTCTTAGTCTGGATAAGAGTTTGCCAATTTTATCTTTTCAAAAACAAACCCACTCTTCATTTCATTGATATTTTGTATTGTTTGGCTTCAATTTCACATATTTCTGCTTTGATCATTATTATTTTTTCCTTTACTAATTTTGAATTTGATTTGTTCCAGGAATTATTGTCATCTTTCTCTCTTTAGCTCTTAAATATCTGTGATATATACACATATATCTTTGTGTGTATAAATATATTTGCGTGTTCCAGCACTGGTTGCATATGCATATGTATTTGAAATTGTTCTATCCTCTTGCTGAAAGGAGCTCTTTATAAAATTATTTTCTTTTTCTCTTTTTAGAGTTTTCATCTTGAAATCTATTTTATCTGATAAAAGTAAGCTGTTCCTGCACTTTTTGGGGGGGGTTTCATTTGCAGGGAATATCTTTTCCCATCTTTTTATTTTCAGTCTCTGTGTGTTTTCATAGGGGAAGTGGGTTTTTTATAGAAAACACGTAGTTGCATCTTGTTTTTTAATCTAGTCAACAACACTCTGTCTTTTGATTTGAGAGTTTAGTCTATTCACATTTAATGCGGTGATTGCCAGGTAAGGACGTAACCCTGCTATGCTGTCACTTGCTTTCTGGTTACTTTGTGGCCCTCCCCTTCTTTCCATCTTCCTTCCTGTCATCCTTTGTTGAAAGTTATTTTTTCTGGCAGCATGTTTTAATTCCTTTCTTGTTATTTTTTGTGTATATATTGGAAGTTTTTGGATTTGAGGTTACCATGAGGCTTGTGAAAATACATTATAATCAATTTATGTATCAATTAAATTTTTATATTTAATTTATATGTTATATTAAATTATGACAATTTAATTTATATATGTTATATTACATTATAACAATATAATTCTGCTTATAAACAAAAATGTAAATAGGCAAAGGAAAATATAACTAAAACCTTCTATATTTAACTACATTACCCTGACCTTTCATTGTTTTCACGTGTATCTTTTTATGTATTTTTTTTTTTCCAAATGTAACAGTTCGGCAACATTCCACAATGTGGTGTATATTTTTTATTGTTTAAGGAAATCATGAAACAAAGTTTATTGAGGAAAAGAAAGATAGGTTTGCAGAGTAAGAGCAAGATAAAAGGTTACAGAGCAGGATACGTTTGCCATAGACAGCGAACGTGCCTCCATTGCCAGGGCCAGTAGGCAGAGAGGCCACATGGGGGTGGTTATGCCCATTTAGCCTTTAGCTCTTCCTTTTGACAGTTCATTTCTTCATTCCAGAAATAATGCACACCTACCAGCGGTGAGAACTGTGTAGGTTCAGCATTATTATGGGGACAGGTGCTGCCTTCATGGGCCTGTTTAGTTTAGTTCTTGTTTCTTATTATTATTGGCTTGTGTTACCTGTTAATGTTTCATGGATTCAAGTGGATGTCCTTTTTTCCCATTTCCTGTCATGGAATCTTCCTCACTCAATACAGGCATGTCAAAATCTTAGTGAATGGTTTCAGTGCATTGAGAGTAGCTATGTTCCATTAAGATTAAAACCAAGTGAAGCAGGTAATACAAGCACACACATGAGAATATGTTATGAGAAGAAACATTCTAATATTTAGTTACTTTTTTGCTGACTGGGGAGATTTTTGTAAAGTCTTAAGTTACCTCAGAGGTAGTTGAGGATTCTAAACATGAAATCCAGAAGCTTATCATTCACCTTCTTCTCTAAAAAGAAGTCCAATCATTTGAATAAGCCAGTAATCAAATGTCTTTTGCATAGACCATGTTGTTTTATAAATCCTTAATTTTATATCTTTTATTTTTTTTATTGTTAAATCATAGCTGTGTACATTAGTGCAATCGCTTGTACCCATTCTAAGATCAAAAGGTTGCTATAGTTATTATTCTTGATAAGTTTATCTTTTAATCTTCCTACTCAAGATATAAACGGTTTCACCACAATGACAACCATGAAGTATTCTGTATTTTTTACTTACTGTTATTGGTGAGATGTATTAATCTTCATAGTCTGGGTTTGTTTGAACTTGTTCTTCTTGAGAAGGTCTGCCACACATTCAACAAGCGATAAGATGATTTCTTATTGCTCATTAACATCTTTTCCATTCATGTCAGTAAACTCTTTTTAGAATTTCTTGTATGACAGAAGGATTTCTTGATGAAATCCTTCAGATTTTGTTTGATTGGGTAAGTCTTTATCTCTCCTTTATGTTTAAAGGATAATTTTGCAGGATATAATCTTCTAGGATTAAGGAGTTTTTCTTTCAGCACTCTGAATATGTAGTGCCACTCTCTCCGGATCAGTAATATTTGCACTGAGAAGTCTGCTATCACACCTCTCAGAACTCCTATATACATTATTTTTTCTTTTTTATTTCTTCCATTGGGAACTTTTCTTTACCTGTAACCTTTGAGATTTTGCTTATTAAATGCCTAGAGTTAGTCTTGTGTTAAATTTGCGTGGTGGTCTGTGCCTTTCTTGTACTTAAATATCAATATGTATCTTTAGGTTTGGAAAATTCTCTGTTATTATTTCATTGAATAAACTCTTTAGCACAATAGCTCCCTCTTCCTTCTCTTGAAGGCAGATAGAGCTTAGATTTGTCCTTCTGGAGCTATTTTCTGTATCTTCTATGCATGCCTCATTCTTTTTTATTCTTTTTTCCCTTTTGACTATGTATTTTCACCTGCTCATTGGCACTGCGGCTAGGACTGTTCTAGGTCAAACCTGAAGACAGTGGTGACTGTTGCCTGGCTACTCTGATATTTACTCAAAGCTCAAGCACCAGTTTATCAGCAGGTGATGAATCTTGCCAGGAATGGGTCTTTTCTTTGGGGGAAGAATGTTTCCTTCTGCTCCAGGATGGGTCTAGAAATGCCATCCAGGAACTAAGGCCTAGAATAAGGGGCTTCAGGAATCTTCTCGGTGCTTTATTTTATTACTATGGTTGAGCTGGTACCTATGTTGCAAAACAATGTCCTTTGAACTCTTCCCTTTGCCTTTTCCAAGTAGAAGGAGACTCTCCTAGAGCTACACTGCCGGCACTTGTTTGACCCTGCTGCTGGTTTCTCACTGGGTCACGTGTGCAAGTCCACTGCTCTGGCCCAGCACGGCAATAGGAATTTCCCAAGGACTGCAGTCTTTGTGGCTTAACTTCATTACTAATTTATTTTAGACCCCAGGCACATTTTGTCAGACAGCAGTGAGGCTAGCTGGAACTTGAGTTTTGGGACTTAGGACTTCCCTCTGGCCAGGTTTGTCTTAATTTTCCCTCTGTGGGGGCCAGAAGAATTCTGTCTGGTGCTGGGTTCCTCTGTGCCAGGCTGGCCCTGACTTCCAATACCAAGTCCCACATTCACTGCCCTCCTCTCCCCACCCTGGACACATACATTTTCCCTTCACTCAGTGTAGTGATACAGCACTGCTGGGGGAAGTTTGGCACAGGCAATGCAAGATGGTCTTTTCTGTCCTTTTCACTGTGTCTTTCCTTAATAGACCTTTAAACACAAGTGCTGTGACCACTCACCTGGTTTATGGTTTTTCTGAAGGTGCTTTCTTGATTGGTTAATTGTTGAATTTGATTTCATATAGGGGGAAAACTGCTGGGGGTCTCTATTCAGCCATCCTGCTCTACTCGCTCCTTTTATACACATTTTTATCAAGTAATGTAGAATTGCACTAAAGTACTACCTTCAAGTATTAGTTGATTTAAATTTATTATTAGATATATTTTCTTAAATTTAATACTTATGAGATAAATCCATGTTAATATGTGATTCTAGTGCATTCATTTTCACTGTGTGTAATATTCAGTTTGGGTAATATATGACAATTTATATATCCATTCTGCTGGTAATAAATTTGCTAGGTATTTACTTTTTGGTTGTTATGAAGCCAAATAATCTTTAACATATATTCTTGTGAGCACACCAATATATACACACCATTTAATGCAGTCTTAAAACAACAAAACAACTGTATCAGTAATAGTACATACATGTAGTAAAATTACAAATAAATGTAATGTAAGGAAAGCCACCATTGTCAGGATAGTAATTATCCCCAGGAAAAGAGGATCCCTCCCCCCTTTTAACTACATTTGCCATGCTCTATTCTTTTCCATGGCTTTCAGGTTCCCAAATGCTCCATCAAAGTACAAAATATTTATTTATTTTTTTTTTGTGTGTGTGGTTTTTGGCCAGGGCTGGGTTTGAACCCGCCACCTCCGGCATATGGGACCCGTGCCCTACTCCTTGAGCCACAGGTGCCACCCCAAAGTACAAAATATTGAATTAAAAATAATCTAATGAGAAAAGTATTTTCTCTTTTTTTGAGTATTTATATTTATTTTTTACAATTAATATGGCGGTACAATTTTTTGGTTATATTGTTCTCACTTCCAGGTTAAAGTTCCATTTGTAGAGAGCCCCACACCCAGGGGCGTGTTACACACCCTCCCAATGTGCACGTTAGGTGAGATCCCGCCTCCTGCCCGCCTTCCTTCTGCCAAACATCTCACCCCCCTCCCACTTCCCGATACCCCTGAACTGGACTATATTAGTGTTGTATTGTTCTTATGAGCATGTAATTGTTTATACATTGATTTCATATTAGTACGGAGGACACTGGATATTTATTTTTCCATTCTTGCAATACTTTTTATTTTCTTATTAGATGTTTTATAAAAATGACTCAGGAAATTGTCGTTTTGTGATTTGTTTGCTAAAGTCATTGGTTGCGTGTCACCATCTGTGGTCAGCAGCTTATAAAACCAGCCCCGATGATGGTCTCTTTCTGATGCTCCATCTTTGTGTGAGCTTTTCCACTGCGTGTGGGCTGGACTCATTGACCCACTTCTCATAAACAGAATACAGCAGAAGTGGTGAGATTTCATCTTCAAGTTTATGTTACAAAAACAATGCGCCTTTCCTCTTGGTTGCACGGTTTTGAGTTCTTGCTTCTCTGAGGGAAGCGAGTTACCCTGCGATGAGCTGCCAGGTGGAAGGATCCATGTCTCCAGGGAACCGAAAGCAAGGAGAGAAGGCCTGCTGACAGCCGGGCTCAGAAGGGAAGTCCAGTTCTGAGCTGACCGCAGTCCTGGCTGACAGCTTGATGACAGCCTATGGAACCCCTAAGCACAAGACCTGGCTAAGCCAGGATGGAATTCCTGGCATAGCTTAAACTGTGAGATAATAGTAAATGTTTATTATTTTGAGCTGTTTCAAGTTTTGGTGTAATGAATAGCCAAGGCTCCTTTTTTTGGAAAAGAATCAGACGATGAAATGTAAAAAAATATTTCTAGCAGTAAAATTAAAAAGAATAAAGGCCAAGATATGTCGACATATTCAACAAGACAATTAGATGAGATTCTTTGCCTACACGACAGAGCAAGCAGACCAAACAATCCTCAAATATCCTCTCCAAAAGGCAATGAATACACCAACATTCTGGAAATTGACCTGGGACAGCCATCGTACTAAATGTTCTGTGAATAACTGTTCACAAAAGCTTGCTGAACTTCAGGTGGAAGCCTGGTAGATCAGTGCTGTTTACACTCGTGGCCACGTCCCCTCCTCCCCACCAGGCTCCTTCCGCACAGCAGTCTAAGCAGGCCTTAGGGTGAAGAAGCTTGGCTGTTGCTATCGGGATAGCTCACCCAATTTGAAGTGTTTTCAGCTAAAGATAAGCAAATAAGAGGGCCAAAGGCTTCAGAGCTCTGTTTCCTGAGTTTGCAGCCCTGATCTCCCTCATGGTCCTCCTGTGACACACATTCTCTCTCTCTCTGTCTCTCACACAGACACACACTCACTCACATCTACACATACTCACCAACACACGCTCGAGTTTTTCAATAATGAATTACTAGCACTGCTGCTGCCATCCCCATGATATGGGGTGGAACTATCACGTTGCTCCTTTGTGAAAAGGTTCTTCCCACAGGGACTTGACAAGAAAACACGGGATTATTGCCCCAGAGCCAGGGAACACAGCTGATTTCACTACTCCTCTTTAAGACTCAGTAGAATCACAAGATAAAGGTGACAAATACTATTTCTGGCAATCAAAGCTGCTGATACTGATTTAGCTGTCATTTCTCTTCTTCCCTGTATAACATGGAGATATTCTGAATCCATCCACTTTCCTCCTCCCCATCACCTCTTAGCCAACAATGCTGTCATTGATAACTGAAACACGCCTCTGCCCTTAGCCTAACAAGCATCATTTCATTGTCGTCCCAGAGTTGTTTCCCAAAACATTAAAACGGATACTGAATATCATTTTCTATTTAAATCTTTCATGTAGAGACTGAGCTCAGATGCATGATTTTTGAACAGTACACACTTAGAGATGCATTTAGTCACTCTGTCAGGTAGGGCTTTGTATGTCTGAAATCACGTTTGGAGGTTTCCCTCACTGATACGGCATAATTAACACCTAAAAGGCACCTGTGTATAACAATAAAAAGAAATAACGAGGCTGTGTTCCAACACCCTAGTGAAATGTCACTCTTTCCCTCACTTCTCCAGAATCTGTCTGCCAACTTCCATCATTTCTCCGATTCATCTGTCACTTTAGCTGCACGGCCGTGGTAACATCTCATAGAAGCACTCGGAATTCTGGATTTCACATTTACTAAACAAACCGCCCATGATAAATTCAAAGCAGTTTGATCCATCTCTACTCCCAACATGAGGGTGGATTTAATCCCGTGCAAATTGAATTTGTGGGATCGTCCCTTCCTTTCCATGAAGTGTCTGGTAATGACCTCTTTCATCTAGGAGTTGGAATCTAATGACCCTTTGCAAAAGTTCTGTGGTAAAATAGCATGAACATGAAACTAACTAATCTCCATCACAGCAATATACGCAGCCTCCCAGGACAGTGAACCAGATTAAAGTCAATTTTTTGGGTGGAAGGGCCTGTTTGTCCCTTTGGCTGAAATATTAGAAATTTGGGACATGTTGTATTTTTAAGGTATCTGTTTTCAAGGCCTCTGTCCT
Source organism: Nycticebus coucang (assembly GCF_027406575.1). Taxonomy (NCBI): domain Eukaryota; kingdom Metazoa; phylum Chordata; class Mammalia; order Primates; family Lorisidae; genus Nycticebus; species Nycticebus coucang. The sequence goes on along the minus strand of NC_069785.1, from coordinate 9,438,197 downwards.
TTAGATTTTTTCTTATAATCTCTGGTAGAAATATATGAACATCAGCAAATTCAAAAAGTTGCTTCACAGATTGACTTGTCTACAAGGTTGATGTTCCCAGAAATGACATAATCCTTACAATATCATCTGCGGCTACATATAAAATAACAACGACCTGACAAAAGTGCACCTCTACAAGATCGCCATGTCTGTGTGACTTTTCATGATATCTGCTCTATAATGCTCAGAATATCATGATTACATATAAACTACTGAGTATTTTCTTTCCTTTCCCCCTTTAATAAAAAGGAATTTTATCAACAGAAATATTTCCAGCAAAAGAAAAAAATGTGGCTTGGTGTAGAACTATCTAAGTCATTTTCTTTCCATATCCACAGCTGAGTAAGCGAGGACTGGCTGGGTAATCCAGCAGAAAACCCAAGGCTGGAGGCCGTGTGTGCCCTGGACTTTCCTCTCTTACCTCACTGCCTTGCCAGAGATGATAGAGAAGGGCCAGTGGATGTCTGTCCTCTCTGTAAGCTTGGTTTTTCAGGAGGCTTGGACACACACAAGAGTTTAAACACACGTCAGGTTGAGACTTGCACTATAAGTAAATAGATTTAGGGAAGGTGGAAAATTTTTCAAAAGAAATATTAAAAAAATATATATATATGAAGTTTAAAGAGTACTTGTAGCATCTAGATTCAGCTGCCATAACGTACACATGTATGTCGACATCTAGACACACATCTCTGTGGATGGTGGGGGTGTATTTTTCCCCCTTAGGACTGGAATGTCATGCACATTAGCACTTCATAAATTTGAAACAACATGAAGACCCTACAAACCTACCATAAAATCCTTACTTATACTTCTTTTATACATCTGTATTCTTTACAGAACCAATAAAATAAATAAAATAAACGGGTCTCATTTATATTATAAGAATGTAAAAAATGACTTCCTACCTGAAATAATTACCTTTTTAATACATGTATATATAAAGACATATATATGTGTACACACATGTACACACACATATATAAAATGCTACAAATATTATCATACTATTTTTAGAAAAGGATATATTGGGGCAATCTTTATATTTTCAGCTAGTTCAGTTGTCACACCTGTAGTTTAACATGTTCCCATGATTAAGGTGTCTATTAAAGAATTTCACCCAAAATTCTTTACTAGAAAATGACTCTATGTTCATGAAAACAACAAGGCTGCCAAAGAAATAGGAACATCAGGGCTTTCTAAATTTTCCCACTAATAATAGGTTGCTACTTATCTCTCATTAGCTGGTCAACCTTTGCAATGAATGGAGACAAGGTAGTTAAAGAGTAAACCTCCTGAAATGCTGCAGCCAGAGGAGGTTTGATAATATCACACATCCACTTCAGCATTCCTTCTCCAAGTCAAATCAGAGTAAATGAGCCCACCCAGTATGATATGCTCCTAATAAGTGAACACCAAGACAGAAGCCCAGATGCTGATGGAGAGGGGAACACTCCTTCTCACAGGAAGGAGAGGAACCTTTGCAAATAATGAGAAACTGACTGTTTGCACCTTGCTGAGCATATTGGAGAAAATAACCACCTTAGTCACGAAGTTAATGAGGCCTCTGCATTTAAAATCTGGTGTGAGTGTGCGCAGACATTGAGAACGCTCTGCAATTAGTTGTTAATAATGAGGGCAAGGTGATGACAACCCCAAAGCAGACAAGAGTAAGACCAACTGAGAGAAATTTGTGACAGGCCAGAAGATAAACAATTGTGTTGCTAATTCTTTGAAAGGAGGTTTGGAAATTAATAATAGATGATCTTTAGAAAATATCGTTTAGTTTGTTGCACAGAACTATGTTAATTTAGTTATAACAGCAAATTGCACAAAATCATTATTTCATAGGATGGACTCCATCACTCTAAATTAGCTGTTAAGTGTCTCCACTAGAGAAGTCAGACAGGTAGGCTTATGAACTCCAGCAATGACGTCTTCTAACTAACCCCCTGCAAACACTGATTGATGACCACCACAGTGGACACACTTTCCCCAGGACGTGCACATCTGCCTCGGGTTCAAAGGCAGGTTATCTACACTGTTTTCATGTCAATCTTTCATTAAGGTCATCCGAACCCTATCATCCTCTTTAAAAACCCAAAGTTTAGGAAATTTTTGATTCTTAAGTTATTTGGTGAAATTCCTAACTTATTCCAAGACTTAATTCAAGTATTTTCTTTCTCAGAAACCTTTCCTATTTCTGACAGAGAAAGGTTTCAGTAATTTAACGTAATCCTATTTATCTCCGTAATATCCAGAGCAGGAGCGACAGCCGTCACAGCAGAGACAGGGACAGCAGGAACAGCAGCTGGTGTACCTGGGGACACTTAAGGGAACGTCGTACCATCACACTGCAGGGCAGGTCCCACACCACTAGCAGTTATTTTAGTATCTGGAATATTTTAGTATCTTACCTGTTGCTCCACAGCTAGTTAGAGTGAAATTAGGAACTGGATCCATCTGTCCAAGAGCCCAGCTCTCAACCACGTGACTACATAGTAATTCCACATTATTGCACATTTTTGCAGTGCTCTATGAGCCTTTAACGATGTATCATCCTGTATATTTTTGATCTGTCAATGTGCAGATTAAAACAGAGAAGTTGTGATCATCAGGGTACCTACCATAGGAGACTATATTAAATGAAAGAACTGCATGTGGAGGGCTTAGAGCACTGGGTGTCCCACACACTTGTGAGCAGACAGAAAGCTATGAATAAGGGGGTGAGGAGTCAGGGAGACAAAGATAAAATGTTTCTAATCCTTACTTGGCTGGAGATAAACTGATGTAAGGTGCCCTCATCTAGATTCACAGCATATTGAGACCCCTGAGAATAACACTGCTGTCCCTTCTTTGGGTGCTTTTTAGTGACTTCTTCAGATAGCTGCTGAAAATGGCATTTGTCACTCGTCATTTATTATTAAATTACTTTAAACACACAATAACAATGGGAGACAACAGTGAGAAGATGGGTTTCTACATAGAGACCTTCAACTAATTTAGAGTATGTTCATCAAATGGTCATCATAATTAGACTCACCTAGATGCAAGAGAGGGCTCTTTAGCCTCTGAGACAAAAGGCAGAATGCATTTTGTGTTGTCTTTTCAGGACAGGTCACTAAAAAATCTCTTTCCTAGCACTATGTATCTCAAAGAGCTGTAGAAAAAAATTTCCAGATATTTCACTTGTTTTTATCTTAACATTTTACTAAAGTGTATGCTAACTAGCAAAACCATATTCTGATAAAAGTTGAAATTTAACTGAAAATGATGTACAAACATAGTAACAACACTTTTAAATATTTTGAGATTCAAACCTGATTTAAATACATAAAAACAGCTTCAGAAGTTTCAGGATCGAGTTCATGCAGAAGACTGTGGGTCATTAATGTTCCATTTTCTCCAGCTTAATCATCAAAAAAACTTTTTTTCAAAAGTATTTTCAGAGAAGCTTCATTTTATATGGATATATATTGCACAGAAAAATTCAAGCATCAGTAGGTTTTGATGATGAATTTCCCTTGATTCGCTCTGTTTTAGGTATTATTTTTTCTTTTTATTGCATGCAGGCTTAAAAGTTTGGGGGCCTTGTAAAGACACTCATGTTGGGACTATTCCTTTGCATAAAAGTGAGTAGTAAAACGTGCTCATTCAAGTAGGTTGACTAGAGCCTTGGGACCTCTCTAGGAAGGATAGTTTCAAGATAAGCAATCAGGTCTGATAGAGTAAAGCAACCAGCTCATAGTAAACCAGAAACCTACAAAAACCCCATAGTACTGTACCGACGATTCAGACAAAGCGATGGCACACTGACAATGGTTTTAAGTTATCCTAGAATTGCAATTAGGAAATTAGGTGGCACATCCTCCTCTCCTGCCCCTCACACACAATGCACATAACTTATTACTGTTATTCTTGTTGTTTCTATGTTGTTTTATTCCAGTGCTCGGTATAGAGAATGTCATTAAACATAAATGCCATGAGCACTGGTGATTATTCCCTTGGGAAAGATCCCTAACAGACTTAGATTCTTGTTATCAATTGTCAAGCTATTCTAGAAATAATCAGCCAACCGGACTGCTCAATTCATCATGACTTAGTCAACATGGAATGTTATTTTTTTTAAATGTCAGATTAATATGAGTAGAATTAGGTTGCAATGCTTACAACTGTTAGGTATGGTCCCTGCTATAGTTGTCATTTACCCTTACATTGTGCCCATTAGGGGAGACCACGCCAATCCCCTCCCTGTTCCCCTTCCCGCCTCTTCCCTCCCTCCCCCCTCTCCTCCTCCAAACTTGAATTAAATTCAATTTTTCTCTTGTGTGTCATGCATTATTTTGTCTACTGGCTTCATAAATAGCATTGAAAATACTGCATACTTGTTTTACAATTATTGTGATACTGTACTAAAGAGAATATTGGAAAGACGTATAAAATATCCTCAAACAACCCAATATAGACCTTCCATTTGATCCTACGATCTCATTGCTAGGCATCTACCCAGAAGAAAAAAAAAAATCATTTTATCACAAGGACATTTGCACTCAATTTTTTATGGCAGCTCATTTTACAATTGCCAAGATGTGGAATCAACCCACATGCCCATTAACCTATGAATGGATTAATAAACTGTGGTATATGTATACCATAGACTACTATTCAGCCATAAAAAAGATGCAGATTTTGCATCTTTTGTTTTAACCTGGACAGAGTTGTTATTCTCATTTTTAACAAGAGAAAATGACACTTTTGGACTTTCGCAGAGCCAGGTAGCTCTTAAACATGGAGACAGCACCATACGCATTATTAGTGTTTTCTATCACAACATATCACTTACTTATTCTGGACTGACTGTGATATGAATGTTTGATATATAACAGAGGCTGTCTTCTTCACACTTTCTCTTGTGCATTAAAGTACAATCCTTGCATTTCAGCATAAACTTCAGTGCATTGGTTAAATAATGACAGTACAGATTCTATAAACCCAGTAGGGTAAAAGGTTTTCTTCATTCAACCTTAAGCCGTATTTTTTTCATGTACATTTTCACTGTGTTTCAAGTTCTAATGATTTTGCAATTATTCTTTTGTGTTTCTACCAATGTTGGCAATAGTTTTTACATTTATTGAACTACCAGGAAAAGCATCCTCTTTTCAACCAAATGATTAAGATGGTATTGCATTTCAAGGAAGGAATAGAGAAAATATTCTTAAATGTTTGATAAATACATTTAAATCTTGAAATTAATTTAAAATCTTAATCTCCCGAAAATACCTTTTATTAAAATGTGAGACATTAAAGCCTCTTGTCTACGTTTCACGGCAGGTGGGTTTGGGGACTTGATGAACTGGTTTATTGGTAGAAATTCATCAAATTCCATTTGATCCTTCATGTGAAAATGGCAAATAATCAATATAGACTGATCTCTATAAACTTTAACCATCCTCATAGTAAGGTTTCTTTTGGTATTTAAATAATAAACTGGTGATTTGATAAAGTAAAAATCGTATAAAAGAGATAAGTTCAAAGAGTTCACTGAACTTTGTTATATATTTTAAGTCATATTGTAAACCGCTATTGCAACAGGGAATCAAAGTTTGCTTCAGTAGGTAACTGACAGCTGGCAGTCGAGCAGGCAGCTGAGGAATCTATAAATATAAAGATGTTACATTCTCTTCGATCTGTGAATTACATTTGAAGCACCTGAGACCTGCTCATGGCTATAGAAAATCACCCCAATCCATGTCTAGTAAAGAAAAATGATGAATTAAAAGCCGCATTTAAAGTAAAATTAAAACCCACACAAAGAGAAATGTAGAAAATTATAATTTTTTGAACATTCTAGTATCATGGCTAATTTTAATTTAATGAAAGTTTCTTATATATCCTATTTTGGCATTTGGTCTAGTCATACACACAGACACACAAACACACACACATAAAAAGTGTATTTACACACACGGATGCACATCAGTAAAGATATGTATACATACACACATATAGGCTTACAAGGAAGAGTTTTCAAAATACACATTTATGTAATAATTCTGTAAGTTATTTAATCCCTACATATGCTGCATTCATAAAAAGAAAATATATTTTCTGACTTTAGTTACCCCTTTTCAGGGAAAATTGAACTAGAATACCTTAGGATAAGCTAATTTTCCCTTGAAGTAAAACATTTGTGTTAAGCAAAAAATCACTCTGTCAAACAGTTCTCATTAAATATATTATAGGAGACGTAATAAGTAGTTACAGTAGCAATGGTATGTAGAGTCCTCAGTAACAAGAACCCTGGGATGTAGAGATTTGTCACAGCGCACCCCTGCCACGGCTTGTCAGGTCCTGGACTCAGGTCTCAGGCCAGCTTAACTAGGTTCCGCTAGTCCATAGGTCCATAGGCTTAACATGGACCCCTAAGCTACCTTGGTCAGGAACAATTTCTCTTAGGTGCCTGAGGGCTATCTACTTTAGCTGAGGGGGGAGGGGGGAGAGAGAGAGAGGAGAGAGAGAGAGAGAGAGAGAGAGAAGCAGTCTTCTTAGAAAGAGATCTTAGTCGTTGGCAGAGCTTGGTAATCTTCAGCAGAGAGATGCAATGCTGGCATTCTGCAGGCAGGAGAGGAGACAGAGTCAGAGTAAGTGAGTCTGTGATAGAATGTGCATGCTCCCCACTGCCTGCTCCTCCAGTCTAATATAAGGCTGATCTCGTGCCTCTCAACACCACAGGTGTAGAGACTGCCAATTCACCTCTGCTCTCATCTCATGTGCTCTCATGCTTGTTAGGAGAGCTAAATCCCTCTCCATGCCCTTTTCACCAAGGTGTTCCATTATTGAGCTACACAGGTATTTCTAATAACTCTCACTCCTCCTAGCCATGGGCTATACGGGCTGCTACAGAGATTATTATTACCATGTATTATATTAAGAGAACTGATGCTCAGAGGTTTTAAAGGTTTTAACTGGTTTAAGATCAAACAAGTTGTTTGTTTTTTAGCCAAAATTTTAACTACCAGCTGCTTGCTAACCTTACGGTTTGTGCAACTGTTTTACACTGCTCAGTAACTTTAGATAACATCGGACCTTATAAGACACACTGTAACATAAAAAGATGAATATCAGCATAGCACCTTAGTACAACCTCTATGGGAAACACTATGGAGGTTCCTCAGAGAACTAAAACCAGGCCCACCATTTGATCCTGCAATACTGCTACTGGGGATTTACTCAAAAGAAAAGTAGTGTTATCAACAAGACACCTGGTCTCAAATATATATCACAGCACAATTCACAACTGCAAAGATGTGGAATCCCAATGTCCATTATTTCAGGCCTGGATTAACAAAATACGGTGTATGGATGCCATGGAGATTATTTAGCCATGAAGAAGCCTTTTGCAACAGTTCAGATGGAACTGGACACCATTATCCTAAACAAAATATCTGAAGAATGGAAAAACAGATGCCATGTGCACTCACTAAACTGGAACCAAGTGATGAGCACACAAGTAGTGAGAGGGAAGCCGAGCCTAACAGATGTCAACATGGTGCCCAGGAGGAGGAGAAGATGGGCAGAAAGCTACCTCCTGAATTCAGGGAGCACTGGCTGGGCGACGGTCACACTTAATGACCGTGACTCAAACACAGACACGATCCATTCAACCAAAAGTATTTGTACCCTGTAAATCTTTGAAATTAAAAAAAGGCTGATAGAAATTATTAGAGCTTCACATTTCAAAAGGTTAAAAATTATTCCTATTAAATAAAAATATTCTCTCAATGTTGGGTTCATATATCATAATCTGAAACATAGGCAATACAATACACGTGTATAAGGGTTTACTGCTTCTATGCACTGAGTGCCTTCTCTCAACTGTATAGGTTGAAATCCAATGAGATGGTATTTGGAGATAGAATTTTGAGAGGCAATTGGGTCCTGAGGGTTGGGTGGTCCATGGCTGGGATCAGTATCTTGGTAAGAGACACGAGAGCTTGCTCTCCTGAGCTCTCCCCGGTGTGGGGACAAGGCAGGAAGCAGGCGCTCTCAAGATACCATTTCTCTTGGCACCTTCCTTTTGGACTTCCCAGCCTACAGAACTGTGAGAAGTAAATGATTTTTAAGCTTTCTTAGTATTCTGTTAATGCAGCCTAAGACAATTGTCCTTCGAGAATTTCCATATATTCTGTTAGCTGATTCTAGGATAAGGAATATTATGATCAGGTTCTTGATTTTTGTAGTAAACCTTAGTCCTAGTATTTGCACATCTGAGAAACTTTTTGCATAGCAATTGCTGTAACTTAATAAAATGATTCCAAGTAATTTTTTTCAGGGAATGTTCTGAGAATAGAGTCAGCCAACCAATTTCAAAGGATGGAAGTGATGAGAAAATATTTAAAAAAATTTTAATCTCTTGCACTGATTTAGAAACAGCGAAAAGTTGTGCATAGGAGAGAGAATGACTTTGAAAAGTACCATTATGATCCATCACTGGTTAGGTTCAATTCTGAGATATTACCAAAGCCAGATTCACAGCAAAAAGAAAAAAAAAAATCCTATAAATATCAAACTTGAGGGTTGATATCAAACAGTGAACTCATGCTAATCGTTTGAGATTATTTTCAGTCTAAAATAAAAACAATCACATATAAATGTGTTGTATGTAATATGTTTTAAAGCAAAAAGAATGATTTTCTTTTAAATCCAGGAATGTTGCAAGAAATACTCTCATTAATCAATCTGAAATGGCAAGATTAGAAAAAGTACCACAATGATTATAATTATAATTGGATTATAATATTTTAGTATTGTCCAGTTACGGTAACAGAGTCCTGAATTTTCCTATAAAATGTTACCATTAGTCATGGAATTAACATGTATACACTTTTGCTACAATCCTGTTTTTTTTTTAATTGTTCACAGTTATATAAGTGTAGCTATAAATGTGTGTTTATGCGTACCACAGGCATTAACTTCGTGTATGTGCATCGAATGGCTTCTGTGTGACTCATTTGAAAACAAACTTGTTGAAACAGTTTTTAAACTTCAGCTTTTGATGTCTATTTACTTTATCAAAGACTGATACAATGATCAACTGACTACTTGCCACATTAATTACGATGAAAAGCTTGTAAGAATGCTAAGAATATGCTGCTGTTTTCGACCAGCTTTATTTATTTAGCCATGTTTTGAAACTTTTATGAGTAATTTATGTTTAAAAAGAATTGATGACACATTTGGATGAAGAATAAAATTTCAAAATGATTGAAAGAGATCTGATGACCAAGTTTATGTGCCAACTCGCTAAGCTCTGTGCCCATTTGTTTTGTCAAACATCAGTCCTTGGAAGCTGTTTTTCAGATGTGACAAATAATTTAATCAGTAGACACTGAGTAAGACTTATCTTCCATGATGCCAAAGAGCCCCAACTAATTAGTCAAAGATTACAAGAGCAAAAACGGAGGTTTCCAGAAAAAAAGAGGGAATTTTTTTAAAGGTTGCAACATTAAAAATGCTGCCTGTAAAATCTAGCTCAGGATGAAAATACCAATACTTACCTGAATTCCCAGCCTGTTGGACTATCTTAAAAATGTCAAACTTGCCAGCTCCCACAATTATTGGAGCCAGTTCTTTCCCAATCTTTTTCTCTCTCATATATATATAGACATACAAATATATATGTGCACATATATATACACACACATAAATGTGCGGACATGTATATATGTATTCCTATGTATGTATGAATATATATACATTATTTGAAATATATATTATACATAGATATGAAGATATACATACATACATATAATTTATACATATAATATATACATACATACATATAAAGTATACATTTACATTTAATTCTAAAATAGGGACAGAATACTTGAAACTTGGTCTAGGCAACCTACAATTTCACCTCTTCTAATTTAACATTCCAATAATTCTGCCTATTTATTTTAGGAATAGTATTAAATAGCACTATTTCTTTAACAGGACAAATCATTATGACAAAGTGAAAGTAAGCACCTCCGGGGAAAACTCAGTTTATTTTTAAAAATTCACTTTCTACTAATTGCTTGGTTACATTAATTTCAATTACTAATTTTTTTTTTTTTTGAGACAGAACGTCTCTCACGTGTCACCCTCAGTAAAGTGCCCTGGTGTCACAGTTCACACAGCAACCTCAAACTCTTGGGCTCAAGCTATTCTCTTGCCTCAGGCTCCCAAGTAGCTGAAACAACAGGCGCTCACCACAACGCCCGGCTATTTTTAGAGATGGGGTCTCGCTCTGGCTCACGCTGGTCTCGTATCTGTGAACTCAAGGCACTCCACCCACCTTGGCATCCCAGAATGCTGGGATTATAGGCATGAGCCACCACACCTGGCCTCAGTTCCTAAATTTTTATCAGAAATGACAGGCAGCAGTAAAATGCCAGTGCTAGATTAGACCTTAAAATAGATTGCTTCCAACTCCGTCATCTCACAGTGATTGTTGCTCTAAGGTCATACAAAGAACAAAATAGCAGGATCAAACCTCTCTTTCTGATCCCCAGTAAGGGGCTACATTGACATTTTACTTGAAGAAATACAAAGATACATCACCTCAAATGCATAATAAGCATTCAAATACTATTAAATGATTGAGGAAGAGGATGAATTAAGACCATTTCTTCCCCAATTGTATTTTCAATTCCAGTAATAATACTTCAGATCCGTTTGCAAAGAAATGTATAATAAATATACTTCATTCTAAGTTTTGGCTTAAATGTCTTATCTATAGTAAAAATAATCCTCAAGTAAATTAAAAAATATAAAACTATAATATGAATCTTAGTAGTATAAAATACAGATAATATTGATACTATCAGAACACAGGCTAATACATAGACCAAATATGATAAAATAAAAGTAAAAGAGAGAGAAAATTAGGAGAAAGAAAAGAAAAAAAGGAGAAGTGAATATAGGAAAAGCAGAAGAAAAAACAGAACAGATGCTTTACGTGTGTGCATACATATTTATATACACTATTCTTAAATGTTTTATACGTGTGTATATATGTATAAGCTATAATTTGGACTATGAATGAAAAATAAGAAAGTATAGAAATGGTGGTGATTGTCTTAGCAAAAAAATATAAAAAAACAATTATCACTATATATGGTACTTTAAATTTATTTTTTATGAAGTAAAAAATAATCGCCTACATTAATAGGGTGAAACATGATTACAAACATTTATTGAAGGTAGAACAGCATCCATGAAATAGTTTAAAATGATACCATATTCTTAAAATTATTCTTCCATGGAATAGATTTGATTCATTGAAGGCAATCAATTAAGAATTGAATGCCATAATTCATATACCACATTAGGTTTTTGGATGTTTCTTTCATTCTAATGGGTTTAGGACCACAAGGGCAGCTTTGTCACATGACATAATTATACAGTAATAAAGTCTAAGCTTTTAGTGCACATGTCATCATCACCTGAATAATATACATTGTACTTATTAGTTTATATAATTTTCCACCCCTTAGACCCCACCTACCTCTGGAATCCCCAGGAACTGACATTCCACTCTGTATCACCCTGCGTACGCACAGCTCTGCTCCCACTTGGACGTGAAAACATGCAGTATTTGATTTTTCATTCCTGGTTTACTTCACTTAGAATAATAGACTATCCAGGTTGCCACAAAAGATGTTACCTCATTCTTTTTATGGCCGAGTAATATTTCATGGTATGTATATATCAAATTGTCTTTATCCAGTCATTGTTGGACCCTTAGGTTGATTTCATGTCCTTGCAATTGCAAATTTTTCTGCAGTAAACATATGAGTGTAGGCATCTTTTTAATATAATGACTTCTTTGGGGTAGACAGCTAGTAGTGGGCTTGCTAGGTTGAGAGTGTATCTACTCTAGGTTCTTTGAGCAATCACCATACTGCTTTCCATAGAGGTTATATTCATTTATAGTCCCACCAACTGTATATAAGCATTCTTGTTCACTTTCTCTCCTATCCACACCAATGTCTATTGGGTTGGTTTTTTTTTTTTTAACATTTTATTTAATGGCCATTCTAACTGAAGTAACGTGGTATTGCACTGTAGTTTTAAATCTGCATTGTTTTGATCATAGTGGTGTTGGGCATTTTTTAATATGCTTTTTTGGCCATTCACATATCTTCTTTTGAAAACTATCTGTTCATGTTATTAGAAATATATACAATAGTGAATATATATATAATATATTTATATGTAATAGTGAATGATGTTTGGAAAAGACTATACAGTCGTTATTGAAAGGGTTGCTAATTACTTTTGATGTATACCAAGTGTGTAGTCATTCCATTTTGTTTCATCCATCAGTTGTAGTCAAAAGTAATATTATGATTTATCCCCGTTTTAGCACAATGCTGCAGATTCGCCTAGTAAGACCAAGTGTGTGGCAGACAGAGCTACATGGACAAGCACTTGCTCTGGGGAGGAAATTCAGCCGCAACGATTTATTTAAATGACTTGTATTACAAAGTTATTCACAAGATGTGTGATCTGTGTCATGGGTCTTTTAAGTAAAATAAAACACATTCAATGGAAAAGGAAATCATGAAATAGAAAAAAAAAATCCCTAAAATCTATCTCAATTATAAGGAGTGGAATCTCCTTATAATTAAGCGATGATTTCCGCTTAATTAAAAGTAAACTTTCAAGAGGACAATGCAGTTATTGACAAACCATCTAATTTGAGCTCTTCTATTTTAGGGATACTTTCCATTCTCTTCTAAGCCAAAGTACTAAAACTGTATTTTAATTTTTCTAAATATATTCTCTCATTTCAATGTCTAATTTCCATCAGTTGTAACACCCTTTCCTTATTTTGTATCATTTTATAAGGAGTGGAATCTCAAGATGGGTGCTCTGAAATAGTTTGTTAACAATAGTTGATAATAGTGTTTACTGAGGATAGAGATGCATATAAATATGTATATTTATATATTAAAATAGTAAACTAAATTGCACATGAACTTTATGTCCACCCTGTATGTATGTGTATGTATATAGATTAATCTTGTCTCATATACATAGATCTTTGCCTCAATTTACCAGTCATAAATCCTCCCCTCTGCCACCTACACTTGTCCAGGGGAGCTCTTTCTTAACAACTTCAAGACTTTTCTTCGATCATGCCAAATTTTTGGCAACTATTTTTTCTCTGAACTTTTGTAAATATCTTATTTGTGTTTACAATCCTCTTAAAGCGGCTGTAACTTAGTAGTAGGAAAGTATGTTTTGCGTATTTGACTATCTCCATGTCTAACAGGTGCTCAGAAAATGTGTATTGATATATGTGTGTGCTAAATGTGTATTTAGAACAGTTCCTGAGAAAGGGAAGCAAGCATTTGTTTATCAAGGTTCATTTTCCTTGTATTCTATAGCACACATTCAAAATCTTCACTTTAAATGATTTCCGCTTAATTAAAAGTAAACTTCTAAGAAAAAAGTTCAGAATCAAAGAATCTAAAAATTTAAAACATGATTAAAGATGTTTAGTCCAATCTGTTCATTGATAAAGGAAAAATAACACAACAACAAAAAAAACTGAGACCCAGAAAAGCAAATCTGTTTGTTTGAATTCACAATTTAGTGAGTCTCGGGGCAACATAAAGTATGGAACCACGATTTCCTAATTTTAGCTCAGCATTTCAGCTGCTACAGCTAGCATCTGAAACTGTCATACGCTGCATTCTACTATCTTGATGACAGAAACTGTGCTGGTTTTGTTTACCCCTCTGTTCCCAACACTGAGTCACACAAAATCTGCCTCACAGGAGGCACGTGACAACTCTCTGCTGAATGAACACAGAATGGGTTGCTATCTACGCTACCGTATGAAGTGGAATTTTACTCCCACAAAGGGTGCTATGAGAAGGCATTGTTTTATAGATCTCGGTCTCACACTGAAAACATTGCTACTCACAGAGAAAGACAAGAAAAGCCACAGTTAAATTTATGATTCAGAGTTTTCAAACTATATGATACTTCCCTCTCTCAGTGAATTGCCATTAATCGCACAAGTCACTTGCTCTCTTTTTCTTATTATACATAATGACGCATCTGTAATGCCTTTGCCTGGATCTTTGCATTGATGACATTTATGAAAACACAATGTTTAAGCAGTAAAATACCATATAAATGTAAATAGTATTATTTGCCGTTGTTATAATTGGGAATGCACAGTGACGTAGTAATTTAAAATATGTAGGCGATTTCTGAGAATGCAGAGGTCTAAAGAAGGATGAAAACAAAAATTCAAATGGACATTCTGAAAGGAAGAGCATCAAACAGTTTGATTTTACTGCCAAGTGTCCCTCAGGTTAAACCAACACATGTTTTTAATACCCCACTAAAAGTTCATTGCTGAATTAATTATTTGAATGGGGGTAAACTAAGTAGTGATCCTCTGTTCCCTAGAGGTTTATAGGACCTTTTTTTTTTTTTTTTTTTTGAGACAGTCTCACTGTGTTGCCCTTGGTAGAGTGTTGTGGCATCACAGCTCACAGCAACCTCAGACTCTTGGACTTGAGCCATTCTCTTGCCCCAGCCTCCCAAAGAGCTGGGGTTTATAAGTCCTTTTGAAAAAATTGATTTATAGCTGTGAGTCATCGCATAATTCTGCTCACACAAAAACCATTAATGCAGTGCCTTATGTACAATTCCACAATGTCTTCTGTACAATTCTGAAATCTAAAACATCTGAAAAAGGAAAGTTTTTCTGTAAACCTTTTGGAAGCACACTTGACGTGCCTGTGGCTTTTTTGATGACAATCACTGCCCTGGAATGATTTGAGAATATTGTTTGTTTATCCCACTTCGTGGTTTGACATGACTTCGCACACAGATCTAATAACAGAATATTAATGTTTTTTATCATGAGGCACTGCCCTTGATCTCAGTGGTGATGTTACCGAGATAAATAAATAAATAAATAAATAATATACATTACACACAACTTTTCTAAAAAAAAAAAAAACACTCTGCATCTTGAAACATTCTCAAAATTTCACAAAGTAAGTTCTGGACATGTCACTTAAAGAGACAGGCAATCACACTAAATTTTGTGGTGCACCTTTTCTAAAGCAAACACAGGAGAGGAGATTAAGAAAGAACTCAAGCAGTTAGTGAGCAGGGGACCTGGAAGGACAGGAGGGACTCAGGACTGGATGGAAAAGTGGAGAGAAGAGCACAGTAGACCCACAACGGGGGCCGGGCAGGCGGCTCACACCTGTGACCCCAGCACTTTGGGCGCCAAAGGAGGAAGATCCCTTGGAGCTCAGGAGTTTGAGATCAGCCTGAGCAAAATGCCAGGTTTTCTTGGGGCTACTATTAATATAAATCTAAATTAGGTGGTATAATGCATTGTGAACAAATTCAGAGAAAGTACTACTTCCGTAATGGCCTTAAGTGCTAAATACTAAAGTAAGCAATAATTTACCATTAAAACTTTTACATTGTCTTCTGAATGCCTCAGAATATGCTAGACTTGAAGAAATAGATGAAAGACATCCATTAATCAGCCTCCTATATTTTTCATATTCAAACCATTTTATTACCTCACTTTATTTGGACAAATTATATTCTTCTGCTTAACGTTTTTCTCCCTTCCTTAATGAAATGTGTATGTGATAGAGAGTTGACAGCAGCAAATTCTGGCCTCAGGGAGAAAGCCAGATTCAGAGGGTTCATGAACTGCCTGGAAATCAGAGCACTGGATGCCAATCTCCACTCTGCTGACTCCGTGGGAGCATCTGCTCACCATTTAACCTTTGGCTAAGCAATCCCACTTGGCCCTGGTCTGTGTTTTAATGGGCCTTTAACTCAGGTTAGCCCGTAGATTTACCTCTTTAAAAGTGACAGATAAAATGTATGTGCAATTTTTAAACGAGGAATAACTTTTACTAATTTAGATACAATGTTTTTCTCTGTTGGTAATTACAAGAACAAAAAACATAAACACGGTTGCACATCAGAATAGCCTTCAATCTTTACGAGGAATGTTGGAACCTTTCAGTTTATACCTTGGCTCGGAATTGATAGTTTTTAGGCCTAGAAATTGAATGCACACTGATGTAATAATTATATCCATTTTTTGAATTCTTTAATGCATTTAGTGAGAGGACATTCTAATTAATATCACCTTTGTATCACCTTTACCTTAGTTCTTTCAGTATCATGCTTGAGACTCATCTAATTTTTAACCAAGTTCTTCTTTTTAATGTTTATTTTTCAAATCTCTAAGTGCTTATGAATTTCTTTAGGGCAAAGGCCTGGTATTTTTATCTCTCACCAGAACTCCTAGTAGAGTGTTCTGCATACAGCAGTTCGTCAATTAACATCGCAAACTGACAGACTGTAATTGGAAGTGGCCTTTCAGGGCGTGCAGTCCAGAAGGCTCACAGAATGTCTGGGAGTTTCAGAACTAGGTTGAATGAGCACAGCCACCTAAATCCAGTAGGAATAGTGCAGAGCAACCGAGGGAAAACTGCCAGTTTCCACTCTGACCCTGTGTCTGGGCCATGCAGGAAGCATTCCAGCAGGTGGGTGGTGACGAGGTCTTAACAGGGGCATGTGACTAGTAGTCACTGGATACTACTCGGCCTTATAAAATAGAGCTAAACTAATTTAAAAGTAACTCTTCTCTTACATCCTGTGAATAAGAAATAGTAAACCTATACAGAACCTCATAAGAGAAAAACTCAAATCAATTCAAGATGAGGGGTAGGGGAAGGAGGGAGTGGGGAGAAGGGATGGAGGGTCACAGTGTATGGAGCGCCTCTTCGGGGCAGGACACGATTGTAAGGGGGACTTTACCTAACACATGCAATCAGTGTAACCTAATTATTTTCATCCTCAATGAACCTGAAACAACTAAAAAAATAATAACATAATGAATCCTCAACAATAAATAAGAAAAAGAAAAAAAAACAGTAAACAGGTATCAAATATGGTTTTCGATTAAACTCTTTTATGAGGAACTCTAATAGTATGTGGGAAATAGACTGGTTGTGTGTCCTACTAGTAAACAACAATGACGGGCTATTCCTCTTCCTATGTAGCATTCATAACTCTGCAAAATCTTGTCTTAAATGTTATTAATAGTGTAATTACCATGACAGCGACCCATTTTAATAAACTTTGTAATTAACTCATCAAGCACTACTAAGAGCTTCTAAACCCAAGATGGACGTTTTTTGGAGGGTGGGCAGTGGGTGATAAAATTATGCTTACTGGGATTAATTTAAGGCATTACTTTTCTCCAGGGTTTGCCCTATATCCGGAATTCCCATTAGTCATTCTAGCCTTTTCCTAAACTATTCAGTTCAGAAGTCATGTTGATGATTCCAATAACATTAAAAAAAAAAAAGAGAAAAGAAAAAACTCACTATTAATAATTTTTAACTGTGCAGTTTGTAATTCTTTCTAACACAGGTAAATTGTATTTTTAGAATAAACTCATAATATGTCATCCTAATCTCCTACTAATTTCTCTAGTGAAAATGTAATAAATAAATCTAACAGACAAGGACCAAAAATATCACCACTTGAATATAGAATAATGAAATGCAGCAATCTACCTAA
Organism: Nycticebus coucang; assembly: GCF_027406575.1. Classification (NCBI taxonomy): domain Eukaryota; kingdom Metazoa; phylum Chordata; class Mammalia; order Primates; family Lorisidae; genus Nycticebus; species Nycticebus coucang. Next base: position 9,420,518 of record NC_069785.1, on the reverse strand, counting down.
GTGAGATTAAAGTGGAGAATACGTTTCAGAAATGAGAATGCTTACAAAATGTTTAATGGATATTGGAAAAGATTTGACTCATGTGTGAACAGGGTATGCACACATGAAAATTTATTAAGCTTATGCCTCTGAATCTAATTTCTTTCTGGATTAATACTAAGTTTTAATCAAACCCTAACCTTTAAAGCTATATGACCTCTATTACCCTGTGAGCAACACAGACATGGCTGAGAATAAGTGCAAAAATTAGGTGAATACATTCCTAGAAAATTGTTTCAGTGTCTTCATGAATCTTAATGTATATTTGGGAATGAGAACCCAAAATTCTGTGAACCTACTTTGTTTTTCCTACCTAGAATAACTTCTTTCTTCCTCCAAAGGTGGACTTGGATGTTTTCACTGAATGGCCATTGCTTCTTATTTAGACAGAAATGAAGCGATATTGCTATCAGGAGAATGTTAACTCTTATCAGTACTTCTGCAGTCATAAAATTACAATTTATTTTTAAATATTTAATAAATGGTGCATCATAATTCATATGGTGGATGATTTAGAAGTCCACACAATTTAGAAGTCCATTGTTCAAATTAAGCTTTCTTTCCCCAAACCTGCCACATTAACCATGATTGCCCAACACTGCATCAAATTTATCACTCATTAAAAAATATCTTTGGGCTGGGCATGGTGGCTCAGGCCTGTAATCCTAGCACTCTGGGAGGCCGAGGCAGGTGGATTGCCTGAGCTCACAGATTCGAAACCAGCCTGAGCAAGAATGAGACCTTGTCTCTACTAAAAATAGAAAAACTGAGGCAAGAGGATCGCTTGAGCCCAAGAGTTGGAGGTTGCTGTGAGCTGTGATCCCACAGCACTCTATCCATGGAGACAGCTTGAGACTCTGTCTCAAAAAAAAACTTTGACCTTTCCCTCTACTTATTTAAGCCATATTCTGTCAAAAATTCTAAGGGAGTCTGATATTTTCTCTCCTGGCTGGCTAACATGCTAGCTGCCACAATTTCATGGATTCTGGCAGAAAACACAACACTTCTGTGTCAGAGACAAGACTTTATTACTGAAGTCTCAGATGGAAGTCTGAGCCCCCTGTTCCCATGTGTTCTCCCCAACCTCTGTCTGCCCAGGGGCAATCCATGGCCAGCCCAGGCAGCCACCGTGCACACTCAGTGTGACATGGCTGGTTTGTGAAGACACAATCGGGACCTGGAGCTCAGGGACCCCCCCATCTTACCACTGTCCTATTAGAACACCTGCCCGTCTCCACCCCCACGGTAGACATTATCTTTGCTATCTTGGTCAGGAAACAAATCTGCCCTCTTCCTTGTCAGCAGGCACTAGCTCTCGTGTGCAAAGCTGTTTGCTACATAAACATCCTTGAAAAAAGAAAGGTCAGGACACAAGCTGTCAAAAGACATGTAGAAGTGCCAGGGAGAACTGTCTCTCAAAACTCATCCTTCAAACTCCAACAAAAAACCCACTTCTTTCATGACAACAAGCCACAGTAACCTTTTATTCCTGGCACTATATTTTCTGTGCCACTGGCACATCATTCATTGTCATGTGATATAATTTATGTTATTAACCTTATCACTTAACATTTGTATTCCATTTAAATGAATTCAACTTTTCATTTTGTCTCCTTAAATAACGAGCTATATTTTGAATGGTTCCTCAAATATATGCTGAATGAAGAAAAGAGTCAAAGTTATTTTTTAAATATTTTACTCTAAACAATGTGTAACCAAACAGTAGTGGAGATTAACCCGAAAAGTTTAGGGAAAAAGCATTGTGAAAAGCTTAGGGAAAAAAATGGTCATCAGAATGTGGCACCAACAAATTCTATGTTATTGTATATCCTTTACATATGAAATAGTATCTTTTAAGTCATACTTAATTGTTACCAACTATCAAGAAATATTAATTTGTATAAATAAAGAAAAATGTGAGTATGAATTTGTCTTACATTTTAGAACTGACAATGATCTTATGATAAAATCTGGAAAGAAATCAGTTTTGACTTGGAAGTTATAATAACAAGAACCTCGGTGGTAAAATCTTCAAATCTATATTTTATGAATTTAGAAAAATAAAACTATGCATTCGAGTCAATTTAAAAAGCCAAATAATTACACATAAAACCTCCTTCCACATTTCCAATGCGCACAGGCAACCTTTTCTAACCCCTTAACTATCCATTTTGGTGTTGCCTTTGTATTTCTGAACGTTTAACTGCTATTTATAGATTATTTTTTTCATTTTCTCATTGCCTTACTGATTTCTAACTGTGGAAAAAAAGCCTCCAACTCTCTCGCACTACCCTCTCCCATTCTCCAGATGTGCCTGTCATCCCTCTGCAGCTGTCACGTGCTGTTGCTATCGTAAACGCTACGCAAGTATTCTTTACAGTTGAACCTGGTAGTATGTTTTGATTACATTTCATTTCATACGACTGTATTTGCCTTCTGTTAATAACTCCCACATTTTATACACACTACCATAATATTAAGCTTTCCCTGAGAAGTATCAAATTCTCCTCTGCAGCATCAGGTCACCCAGCAGTTCCATCTCTTTCCTGAAGACATCTGTCCTTCTCGGAGCCTCCCTTTCCAGCTTGTGTCTTTTCTACCTGAATCTCAAAGCACAACGATTGCCATGGTCCTCTGCTCCATTACCATCCTAAGCATCTCCTTGACACTGTCCTATATATAACTCTCCTATTTTTTGGATTGTATTTCTTCCATTTACTTGGATTACCTCCAAGTTTGGGGAGAATAAATCTAAAAGTAGATAGATTTTTGAGAATACATCTTGACAGTCTTGAGAGGGGATACACGGAAGAAAAAAAGACTGAAATCCTCCAGGCCTAGAAGTGGTTTCCTTTCTTCTTTGATATTTGAAATAAAATAGCCTGGGTACGAAAGTCTGGTTTGAAAATAATTTTCCTTCAGAATTTCAAAAGCCTTCACTCATTTGTCTTCTAGCCAGATTTCTATTGAAAAGATCAACATCACTTTGAGTCTTAAGTTTTTATATGTAAACATTTTGGAAAACAGCTCATTGGACATCTCTAAGTCTAACTAACATCTTCATTTTGTTCATTTGATTGTTACATTTTCTTTTACTCTCTGAAATTTCTTCAGATTTATCTTTTGGCCCTTTTATTGATTTTTGTTATTTTTAATAATTAAAGAACTGTTGGATATTTTCTGAAAGCCCCTCGTTTATGTTTACTCTTCCTGTTACGTGACTGCAATATGCGATTTTTTTTTCTGGGAATGCCGATTATAAGCATTCATAATCATGTTCCACTTAATGCTCGGCATTCTCTCCGTGCTCAATGCTTTTCCCCATTTCTTCACCTTGAGTTTTCTCATTCAGAGATTTTCCTACATGGGCAGTCAGTGGGTTCATTCACATCTAAGAATCACTTACAAAAGAGCCTACTGGAGGCTTTGCTGATCAATAGTAAGTTTCAATTTGAGTTTATTAGCTGGGCTGTTCCGTTAAGTTCCCCAGTTTTCAGCATAGATAGAGCTTCTCAAAAAATTGCATTTATAATATTTTGGGGGTGGTGACAGGAGAGCTGATGGGAATGGGGACAGGGAGGGTAGGCACTGAGCTGTGTGAACCGTGGAAGGAGATTAGTTAGGTGCAACTCTCCTTACACAGACTTTTGACCAATTCTTCTGTTTTTAGGCACAACTATACCGTCAGTCTAAGACCTCACTGACGACTCCAATTACTGAGATTTTCAAGGGTTCTAGAACATCTCGCCCGACTCCTCATGTTCTCTATCTTTGTTGTAGATGCCTTTTTAGTGTTGTTGTTGCTGTATCCCTTTACTGTTGTTGTAGTGTGCTTTTAGGGAGAAGAGGTGAAGAAAGGGCATGTTAAGAACAAGTAGCTTGAAGTAGAACTAAGACAACACATTTCACCTCCAGGATTTCACCGTGAGTTTTCAGACTCCAGAAGAAGAAAGGCAATGGATTAGCTTTTGATCAGAAATATTTGTGTAAATGATCGTATCACATTTTGGAAAAAAATAATACATCACTATGTGGATATGAAATCTACTAGGCTATAAGTATACTTTTTAAGTAGGAATTATATGCCATAGCACTCCTAGAATGCTTTTAAAATTCTCAAAAATTAAATCATAGATCCCATAAATCGAGGAACATAATTATAATAATTTCTCAAACTATATTCTTGATTTAAATAGTAAAAACAGCATTTGGTAGTACCTTTAGAAACTCAACAGAGCTCAATTTTTTTCTACTAAAAGAAATTCTAGAGAATTATCTGAGAAAAAGTTGCCAAAGATTAACAAATCTTTTTAAAGTGACCAAAATGTTAATATAGTTTTATAAATATATCAAAATTTTCATGTGAAGAAAGGTTATCTCATTTTTTTTTTGTTGTTGGTTTTTTTGAGTCAGAGTATCACTATGTCGCCCTTGGTAGAGGGTCGTGGCATCACAGTTCACGGCAACCTCAAACTCTTGGTCTTATGCAATTCTCTTGCCTCAACCTCCAGGACTATAGGCGCCCACCACAACACCCAGCTATTTTTTGGTTGTAGTTGCCATTGTTGTTTAGCTGGTCCCGGCCGGGCTTGAACCTGCCAGCCTGGGTGTATGTGGCTGGTGCCCTACTCACTGAGCTACAGGCATGGAACCAAAAGTTACCTCATTTTTTATCAGTTATCATTGTAGCAAGTTCCTTTTAATTTTTTTTTTAATTTTTTAAGTTTATTTTTTAAAACTGAATTTCCTCATCAAAATAATGAATGGTTAGCACTAAATTTCATTTAAGTAGCTTTTAGCTCTAAAGTCTAGAAACTTATATAAAACATGGGACTTAATGAAAAATATCCATTTTCACTATAATAAAAACTATCCAAGACTGCTGATGACATTGTATTGATACATATGCTACATACTAATTAATATTTTATTTTATTTATTTATTATTTTTTGAGACAGAGTCTCACCTGTTCACCATTAGTAGAGTACAGTGGCATTACAGCTCACAGCAACCTCAAACTGTTGGGCTCAAGTGATTCTCTTGTCTCAGCCTCCTGAGTAGCTGAGACTACAGGTGCCTGCCACAACACCTGGCTATTTTTAGAGATGGGCTCTCGCTCTTGGTCAGCTGGTCTTGTAGCTGTGAGCTCAGGCAATCCACCTGCCTTGGCCTCCCAAGTGCTGGGATTATAGGTGTGAGCCACCACATTGATAATTATAGGGCAGTTTCTAAAGACAGCCCAGCTCAGACACTCAGATAAATTTTAACATTACTATTATTGTTATTAACTCCAAGTCATAGTCTACCTCACTTTGGTGTTGCATAAGTTTATTAAAGATTTCTGTATATGTATTTTGTTTTTATGTGCATCCTGTTTCCAAGTTCTATCAGTGTTTATGAATATAACATGTGTTAAATTAGTTTTAAAAAATGTAGAGGAAATTTCTAAAGCTAAGGCTTCAACAATGATACCAGTTCTATTGTTTTAGCATTTCCTAAAATAATTAAGGCAAAATACCTGAAATAAAGCTGTTCCCTTGTTTATGGTTTATAAAAATGCGCATCTATTAAATCAAGCAGTCCAACATCAAATCAAAATCTGCGCACATTAAAAGTATTATAATTCAATTTTAGACACCCATGTTGCAAGATTTAAACGCAGTATTAATAGGCTGGTCATTTCCTTAGTAACAATGATAGTGCGTATGTTAAATTACAAAGATTTACATAGAGGAAACATACTTGAACCTAAAAACTAACTCCTAAATTTGGAGTTAAATGAATTCTTCAATTAGTTCTAGTTGTCTCTATTATGAAATCATCTTATCAGTCAAAACATGTTTGAAAATTTACCATCTAAATGGATTTATTTATTCCAATCTTCCAGAATAACTATAGCTACATAAAAAGTATGTGAATATCCCCATGTTAGAAAGACACACTCTGGAGCAGAAGGTAAAACAGTCTCTGGAAAATGTATATCAGAAAGATGCGACGTTAATTTTATAGAGTCCAGAATTTAACATGTTATTTTCTCAAATGTAATTTTAGACAACTTTATAAGTTCTAGTCACAAAAAAATACTGAAAATAGTTCTTCAATGGGACAGACAACGCAGTGACATTTCATGGCATTTATCAAGTCCAAGTTGTGTGAGGACAAACCCAAAGAAAGTCAGAGAGGAGGACGGCAGACCTCAAGCTTCAGGCGTGGCTGGTGGACAGTGCGCGCAGCCTCAGAAGACTCACGGGGCAGGGAAAACTGGAGGCGGCCCTGCGGTTATTTCTAGGGAACTCTGCAGTATGAAGTAAGATACCTGAGCTCAACCCAGTCTGGGGAGAAAAAAATAGGAATAGACAGAAAGAAGCAAGGATACTGCAGAATATACTGGAAACGTTTTGCAGGGGATTAAAAGGAGCAGGTATTTTTTATAGTCTCTAAAAATGTGATTTCCCCAATAAATATAAATATTTATTTCTTTAGCCCAGTAATGCTTTTTTTTTTTCTTTTTTAAATTCCCAACCCATTGTGGTAGCAATGTAGGTCACAACCCCACATTGAAAACCTTTGAGGAATGTGTTTCAGAAGTTTTCAGATTTTAGAAATATAATACAGTGCATATATTATATAACACACCCGGCCAGAACTATGGTTATATTATGTCACCAAATACATTTCCTCAACAAAACATATGATTATTCCTACAAAGTAAGGTAAATAAAGGGTATAATTTTCTTATCTGTTTTTCTATTGAAATCATTTCAGATCTTATTTTGCCGTGAAACTAGTTCACATTAGGTTTTGTTTACAAAATAACAGAAAAAAAAGGAGACAACAACAAAACAAAACATACCCATTCGTTTTCAGAACTTTTTTATATTTCAGAATCGTGTTTAAGACATTGGAAAGACGTATTTTAAAACTTTATGACCTAAACTCTAATAACAACAACAAAATAGCAAAGGTATGTACTATACAAAGTCACATTACAGAAGTATTCAATTCATTTAAATTAAATTTAGTTTCATTTTATATATGAACAAAAGCACTAGAAATATTTAGTCAAGAAAAGAGAGGCCAGAGGCTATATTACTGTTGGGTAGTATACAGGTGTGCTCAATCTGTGCACCCATAATTATACGGGAAGAGGGGCTGCAAGGCGACAGCATCCAGGAGAGGACGAATCACAGACCTCTAGTCCATCCTTTTCAGGAGGGGAGCAAGTACCTGACGGTGGAAGGCCAATCACCAATGCGGTGTGGTCACCACATCTCTGTCACCTGAGTAACTAAGTGAGCTTCAGCATTGCGCCTCCTACACAGGCCATATCTAATGTCAAGACCCATCCTACGTAGGCAACATGCCTGTGCCTCTCAGACAGAAAAGGCAGAGGGAAATAAAGAAAGGTAGAAAAACAGAAACTCCTCACTTGTTACCTGTCTCAGTTGCTTTAAAGAGAGAAAATAAACCTTATGTTATAACATGAGAGACTTAAAATATTCAATGCAAGCTCTTAGCAACACTTAAGGGAGTGGTTGATAAACCTAGGAAAAAGATGCACTTGCTTGTACCGCCTTGCTTCATTATGGATGGAAAGAAAGTAAGGAGACTACGGAGATTTTAAATATATATGCAAAGAGCAAAAAGTAAGAAAATGAGATTGAGAACAAAAAGATAAATCAATGGATACTGTTCAGGTGGTGGGGCCCTGCTCAGGGCTGGTGGTGCTGATCACTTCCAAAAGGGTTGGATCAAAACCAGACTAGGCACAGATTTTGGTCATTTATGAATTAATTCAGATTCTTCTGCTTCCATGATGTATATTATTAAAGATAAGAATAGCTCTCTTCTCACAGAGGTAAAATTAACAAACAAAATTTGAAGTATATATATTATGACCTTTTTTCATAAAAATATAGAAATGTATATATTTATATATAAATAAAAAAGTGAATGCATTAAAACACGAGCAGTTATTGGTGGAATGACCAGTAATATTTATTGTCTTTTTGTTAATGTTGTTCCTAAATGTTATATAATGAATATGTATTCTTATAATCATGAACATTATGAAATTTCTATTAAAGATTTCTTTATTCAAGAATGTATTAAAGGAGATATTATCTTTCATTCTGAACTAAACAGAACTATTTATGATTTCTGAGAAAACTATAGTTGTAGGATAGAAGAAACCCATACTAGGCTTAATCAAAATGTTCTGGGAAATTTACTTACAGTACACATCCACTCTGATTGACTTTATCGCTGGGGACCCCAGGCCATTCTCTGCTTTACAGTAATACCGGCCTCCTTGATGGCGCTGAATATTTGTAATCCTCAAAGTCTCATTGAAGACACTTGAGTCTTGGAATCTGTCAGAGGCACTTCCTGCTGTTTTGGTCCACCTGATCTGAGCAAGCAGCAACAGAGATTGTTACTTTAGGTTGGTTTCCCCACAGCAAAAGCAAATAGCAGTAACTCATTCGAAGAGTTTGCTTTCAGAGTCGCTACCCTACCTCTCCTGTCAAATTACTGACAATGTTTTAAGAAATGTATAGACACAATTAAACTGTACAATTTTAAATGTAATGTTATCGTTGCATAGTGTTTGTAATTTGAATTCAATTACATAGAATTCTTCATAGCCTAATACCCTAACATTGATGGAGGGCAACATAAATTTTATTATAAAAAGAGTTAAATTTCAATGCTACATTGAAAGATGGACTAGTTCCTCCCACATATTTTCTAAGCCTTGTGAAATATTTATTTTTCCTTATTTAGTGCAGGTAGGCTCTCATTTTATTTTTGGATGTGTTTCATTATTTATTTTAAATTTCCTATTTGATTTGGATAGTTTAGACATATTACTATAATGACTTATCAAGATTATGTATAATTTTAACACCTGGTTGCTAAAAGAGGGTTTTTTTTTTTATTTAATGGCTTTGCTTTCATAAGCCCACAAATGATTCGACTATTTTGATAATTAGAATTCACTTTACATCAATAATTATTTTCAAAAAAATGTATAAACTTTTTCAAGGAGAACATCTCTACTAAACTGCCAAAACACTCTGAACATCTAAAACATTTCATTATAAACAATATCATTCTTTTAAACACAGCTGTGTACAACAGACTTAATTTTGTTAGCAATAATGACTGGCATTCAACTCAAATTTTGTGTATTTTAGTTTATAAAACCTGAACAAAAGCTACACGCTGGTACTGTAGAGTGATACAAAATAGAAACTAAAAAGGATTTGATTTTATTTCTCTCCTTGTCCCTGCTGTATACAGTATATTTTCGTTTGCTTTTATTTTAAAGTTGGGAAATGGCCAGGAGGCCTTCTCTGCTCTGACGCACATGATGGACCATGAAAAATGAAACTAGAGCCTGAATCTTCAGAATTTAAGTCCTATAATATTGCCATTATGTACGCTTATTTTTAATGTTACTTAAAATATATAATGTAAAAGTATATAAAAGTAAATAAAGTGTATAATGTAAAAGTATCTAAAATTACTACACATCATTAATATATCAGTATAAATATGGTCATGTTTGCCTTTAATTGTGAATGAAATGAAAATGTAGAGATTAATAAAAATTCAGGAAATAACAAAATGAAATATCAAATAATGACTGAATTCCTTCTTAAGTAAATGGAATACTCAAAGAAGTAAGTGGCTAACTCCTGAACTTAAGAGGTTAATTTATTACTAACATACCCATACAAAGAAAAAAAGAATTTTATAAATGATGTAAAAACTGGAAACTCTGACTCACACTTCAACTATTGGGTTAAAATTTACCTTGCTAACATATTTGCACAAGAATCAGAAAAATAAGCCTACTGCTTTTGTGACAGTCTAACATGGAAAACAATATAAATATCAAGTGATAGGGAAGTGGTTAAAATTGACTGACTTTAAAATTGAATTGAATTAAATCTTTAAAAGAATTAAAATACAAGATGTGTTATTAAATTTTAAAAAGATAAAAAGAAACAAAGTGAATTTTCTCATGTAGTATATGTGCATATATCTGTGTGTACATATCACTAACATGTTGAAACGCATGAAACTGAACTCTCTATAAGTAGGACTGGGAGAAACAGAAGGAGATGTGTGACATACATACTAAACATATCTGCATATTGCACATATCTATATATAAATATATGGGGGATTTTTTGGCCAGCAATGGTGCAGCAGTCTTACTACAGGGATTGATTACTCTTTGGATCTATTTTCAGACAGAGGAAAGTCTCAAGAACACTACAAATAATACTTGGCTATCCATTACTCACACTCCCCAAATGCTAATATTTTACTACATAAAATATTCTCTCTCACTACTTAAAAGTGAGTTGTCTCTATTTTAGTGTGTGCACTTCCTAAACACAAAGATCTCTCTTACATAAATACAGCACAGCCATCAAAGTCTCACTGTCACCTCTTCCATTCAACATAGAGCCGGAAGTTCAGCCACAGCAATCAGGCCAGAGAAAGAAAGAAAAGGTATCCAAATTGGAAAAAAGGAGGTCAAACTGTTGCCTAAAAAAGGAGGTCAAACTGTCGCCTTTTGCCGACAATGTGATCTGCTATCTAGAAACCCCAAAGACTCCACCAAGAGATTCTGGAACTGATAAATTCAGCAAAGTTTCAAGTTACAAAATCAATGTACACAACCCAGCAGAAGAGGGTATTGGGAAGACTTTCTTTTTCTTAATTTTTACTTTAAGTTCTTATTTATACCTATTTCATTTTACCATGAGCAAATATAAATGTTTATTATAAACAATGTTAAAAAATAAAATATAATTCTCTAGTGAAAGATAGGAAATAGGGAAGATAAACAACAGAAGTAGAGAGGAATGGAAATAATCACTTAGGAAAAATATTTCCTCTTTCCTCCCTTACTTTTTAAAAATAAATACTGAAAACAGAAAAAACTAGCTGAGCATTATGGTGGACACCTACAGTTCCAGCAAGTTGTCAGGCTAAGGCAAGAGAATTGCTTGAGAACAGAGTTGGAGGTTACTGTGAGCTATGACACCATGGCACTCTACCCAGGGCAACAGAGTGAGACTGTCTCAAAAATAAATAAAAAAAATAAAATATAAAATAAATACTGAACGGAAATATTCCTCAGTGGCAGAAAGACATAAATCTCTTCATTGCAACAGCTTTCCCAGTTATAGACCTCACTGATAAGAAAAGAAACCTGCGTGATTTTCCAGGAGGATCATAAGGGTCATGGCATGCCTCCTGTGTGAGGGGCACAACTCAACAGGGACCTTACCTAATAAACGCAAACATTGTAACATGATCATCTGTACCCTCCTATTACTCTGAAATGCAATGAAATAAATAAATAAATACATAAATAAATAAATTTTACAAAGATTAAAAAAAAAGTTCATGAAGAAAATTATACAGATAAAAGGAACAAACTTATAAATTGTCAGGGCCTGCTCATTCCCCATGCTCACTCTTCCCTTCTTCATAGACTCCTAATTATTAGTCACCACGTGACTGCCTAGAATAAGGACATTTCCCAGCTACAACCTGGCCAGCGTAGGTACTGCAGAAATGCCCTTATTAGGAAAGCCACACTCTACATTTTGCATATTTCTGGTGGACTCCATCTTGAACCATGAGCTGATAAGAAATGAACGTCAAGCACAAAGGCACAGTAAAACGGAGTAAATCTGACCCCCTCACCTCCCAGGGTCGTGGTGTTCCTGACTGACGTGTATCTCCAGTCTTCCACATGGGCAGGAGTAAACACTATCTTGTTCACTTCTTTTTGTGCCTTTCCTGTGACTAACAGGCAAACTTAATTCTAACTGAGATGCCTGGAGTGACCCAGGAGGGCAGCTGTCCTCAGGATTCTCACCTCCAGCAATGAAAACTCAAAAACACTGGCCCAGAATCCACATTCACTAACCAAGGTAGGAGGAGGGGACATCTTCCAATATTTGATACTTATTCAAGACCTCATTCACCTTAGTGTGAAAGAAAAATATTCACTGATATGCAAACATTCAGTAACATGAGAATGCAGGGCTCCCTCCTGAAATCCAAATTCCCAGATGCCAGCGAAGGCTAACTTTGCAAGCAGGTCATTCTACGCAGAGCATTTTCAGGCCTACAGGGTTATCTTTTCTTTGCACACAGCTATGCCATGGAAACAGAGGGCTATGAGGGAATTCTGGTGGCACGCCTTAAAAGACAACGGAACGGGACTGTTTACCTTTCCCCCCTTTCTTCCTTGCTGCCGGAAATTCAAATATGACAGGTGGAGCTCCAAGATCCGATTTAGATTCTGGGCCAGTTTCCAGGTAGAAATCTTGTACTAAAGATGGTCCCTGATGACCCCATGAAGCGACCCTGCTATCTCAATATTCTCTGTCACTAGGTTTCCTTTCCATGAGAGAATTCATGCCTGTCACTAATGAGCAGCCAAACCAGTATGAAGAAAACTTTAATTAGAAAGACATTTTTAACATTTGAAGATCCTGTAGGTAAAAGATCTTCTCTGTTTCTGTTTTTCACAGGCAAAATAATGAAAATAAAGCCCTTGAAGGATCAGCTAAAAGTACTGAAGGAATAAAGCATATGGGGTGCGTCAGAAATGTTATATAGGAAACAAATCTTTAAAAATCCAAGTAGCAAGCATATCATGAGAGAAAGAATACACCATTGGCTAAAAAAAAAAATAATAAATCATTAAACTGGGCCTTAAGTAGCTTAAAATGGAACTTCACAACTTAATTATCAATACGTCATTTTTATGTAGGGAAAGGTGCTGAAGTGACATGGAGTATATTTCAAGCACATTTTTGTTGTAATATGAGTGAATAAATACAGGAGGCCATTCAAGTTTCACTGTAATGTTTCCCACAGAACATTAAAAGCTTTCCCTGATTTAAATTTAGCACTTTTACACTCACTAATCAATACTGATTTAACACAAATTTTAGAAATTATGAATTTTTTTATGTGTTGCTGAACAGAATTTCCATCTTCCCCTTATAAGTTTCTTATGGGATTTTTTTTTCACCATCATTCTCAATCTTGTTGGAGGTGAATCAGTAATTTCTTTAATGATTTTTATGATAGAATATATCCTGAATTAACAGTATTGCAGACACCACAGAGTATTAGATATGTTATAAAAAATCGATGGCTCGATTCCACTCACTCCAAACAGCACTCTACTTAAGTCACTTTTACATTTATTCATAAGGTAACCAAGTGAACTCCTACCATTTAAGGGATTAAAAATGAACGCCAGCATAATTTCAGAAAAATGAGAATGTCTTCGAAGCATATAAGCTTTACAGAGATGTTTATGATAATAATATACAAGTATTATCCTAACAGGGACAGTTAGCCAGAGTTTGCCAAATAAATAATGCAGCTCAGTTCTCTTTCATGTTTTCTAACAATTTATCTGAACTATCATCCCCTAGAAATTTACATTAAATTTCCCTAAGAAATATAGAGTGAATCATCTGTCCCTCCTCAGTTTTCTCGCTACCTGGAACCAAAGAGAAAAAATTAACATATCAAATTCCTATGAGGGCATTTTCAATCTTATGAAAGGATTTTTAACTCATATTTGCCACCAAAATATTTGAACACTTATAGAAGATAAAAGAAAAAAACCCTACAACATGACATCGTATGGGCACTTTGCAACACTTGGAGGTATAAATGACCTTTATACATAACTGTTCATGGACATCAACTCCACTCAACATCCAGGTGATCAAAAGCTATTAACGAGAAGATTTGCAAAACTAAAATGCAGCATAAGAAGTAATAGAAGTGAAAAAGGCCCCTTTGAAATGTTTGTGTAGGTGGGCCCATTTGGGGACCCATGAATCAGGGAACATGAGCTGTAAGCTGTTCCTGCACACGTTTCAAGTATTTCAGCCTTCTAGGGTAATGCCAGGGGTAAAGAGCAAGAGTTTGTATTTTACTTCTCTCAACCTTGAAGGAGGTTTAGAAAGAGAAGAAATAGGGGCTAATCCTTTGCTGGATTCTGTACTAGGCACTTTTAGCCCAATGTCTTCATGAAAATCTTACCGATAAATATTATATTGTTAATCCTCAATTGGCAGATGACTAAATGGAAATTCAGAAAGGTTGGCTGACTTTTTCTAGGATTACACTGTTAGTAATCCTGTGGTTCCAGGATTCTAAAGATCATCTGTGTGACTACCTCTCTAGTAAAGGTTGCAAATATTTATTAAGGATTTATTCTGGCAAATGCTTTATTAGTGCATTTCATTTAATCCCGACAAAATCATATTAGTTAAGTACTAGATGTTCATTTTATAAAGGAAGAAACTTATTCTTCAAGTGGGAAAATGATTTTTCTAAGACCCACGGGTGGACTGGGGTGGGAGTCCCATTCCCTCTGAATTCGGAGCCTGTGCTCAGTCTCACTATGAGGTTAAGAGAAACTAACTCTAGGTGCTTTAATTGAAGTAGAACAGAAAACTTTTCTCCAAGAACAAGTGAAAATGGATACTTGTTTTAAATCTTGCTAAACAGAGCGTACACTATTCAACTTTACTGACTCATTGTAAACTTTCCTGTATATAATTATATTTCTACCCAATAGTTTTTTACTAATTGGGATGTAAAGGAAGAATAAAATATAGTTATCCTCTGCAGCATTACCTTGGATTCTTGAGGCTGAATGTTCCCAGGACAGAAAAGAAGAAAGAAGAAAGGAAACAGAAAGGAAAAAGGGAGGAGGGAGAAGGAGGGAGGGAGGGGAAGAGAGGGAAGGAGGGAGGGAACCTGTATGCTGGGAAAGAAGGGAGAAGGGCAATTTAAAAATTAAAAGAGAATGGTTATCAGAGAAGATTTCTTAAAACAGAGTGGTCGCCCCAAACAACCGGAATGGACAGGAAATAATCCTAACCTATGATCAGTTTAATGTTTTCAATAGCAAGGTAGAAGTTTTGATTTTTGCTAAAACATAGTAAGGATCAAATGAGTTACAGGGGTAGATAGATAGGAAATATCCCCATATGCCCACAGGATACCGTTCACTGGTCACTCACCATCTTTCAACTTTTCACTTGGATTCCTTGCAATTCAGAGTCCAGAAAGCTGAAAAAACTACATTGCCAGATCCCCTACACTAAGCTTGCAGACAGAATCTGGGTTCTCTGCTTAAGAATTCAGAACCACATTAATTGAGAAGAGATGTGCTTTGTGAGGAACCCGTTATTCCAAATGCAAATCATGGTTAAGAGTTCTTGGGGGGCTTCTTAATACAATGATTATAATTACAATGCATTTTTCTTGAACTATTGGTTGGGAGAATTACGTTGGGGTTGTCACAGAGGAAGTAGTTCTCTTGGTTAGCAACATTGTGGTATCATTCTAAGCACAGACTTAGAACTTTTCCTGCAGGCTTGACCACACATTTTATAAGGAATTATTACCAGGATTAATCGATTTACAATTAAACAAGTTGGAATTAATTCCATTATCTGCAACTTAATGCTTAGTGATATACCTCGCCTCCCTCCATTCTCACCTGCCCTCAGTCAAGTTCACCTCTAATGCCAAGCCGAGCAGAGTAATTGTGTGATGTCAATCCTAACGACAGATGTGGCAACGTCAGCAGCCTGAGACCCATCAGAAGTCATGTTCTGCTAAATAAAAACATTACTGGAAGCTGCTTGAAATCCGTGGAAGCTACTTTGCATAATTCATAAAGACATTATTGTGTCTTCAGCCGAAGGCAAGCTTTAGTATAGAAGAGTTTCACACTCCTCATTTAAATTAGGAGTGTATTTACATTTCAATAAATAACTTTATCAAGTTTAAGGAATAAGTCTGCTGTTTGATAGTAAATTATGTTACAAGTTCATCCATCTACGTAAAATTAACAGTGATATCAACAAACCCCCATGAATACTTAAGTTTCATCCTGAAGATTTATTTTATAATATCTGGAATTGAAAGGTAAGAGAACTAAACATAAAACACTTCTGTCAGGCACCTATAAATAAAGTCCTTACTATAATTTATGGGAAAAAATACAATGTGCATCATAAATATTTGTTCTCTCCTTACACAGTTTTCAAAACACCAAGTATGGGAAAATGCAGCCAATTTGCATCAGTACATTTTCCTTAATTAAAAAAAAAAAAGTCAGACTCTGTACATTAGCCCTCAGTTGCCACTTTGTTAAGCACATTTCAGTACTTTGAATATTGTGATATTCAACATGAATAAGGTGGGCTCAAAGCATAATGATGGCAGGGGGAAGAAAAAAGTCAGGAATTGCTGGTCCTACAATTCAAACAAATAGTAGACAGTTTCAATTCAGACCCAAATTTTGACATTTCTGAGAAAATTTTTCTCCCACCCCAAGGGTGGGAGGGAATGCAACCCTCTTCGTTCATTTCCAAAAATTATTATGGGTACATAATAGTTATATATTTTATAGGGTACATGTTTGATAGGGGCACAGAATGTGAATTAATCAAATCGGAGTAATGGATTATCCATCACCACAAGGATTTATCATTTCTTTGTTTCCAGAACATTCTACTCTATTATTTTAAAGCATTCCTTAACACACTGTTGATTACAGTCACTTTCTTTTGCTATCAAATATTGTTCATTCTGTCTATCTAACTGTATATGTGTGTCTGTCACCATCCTCACCTCATCCACCCCAGCCCCTGCGATGCTTCCCAGCCTCTGGTAACCCTCCTTCTACTCTCTGTCTACTTGAGATCAACTGTTTTAATATTCAGCTCCCGAATATGAGTGAGAACATGTGAGACGTGCCTTTGTGTGTATGGCTTATTTCACTGAACGTGATGTTTTCTAGTTCCATCTATGTTCTTGCAAATGACAGAATTTGATTCTTCTTTATGACTGTACAGCATCTCATCGTGTATATGTACCACAATTGCTTTATCCACTCATGTCCTGATGAACACTTAGTTCAGTCCAAATATTAGCTATTGTAGATAGTGCTGCAATAAACATGGGGGTGTAGATGCCTTTTCAATATATCGAATCCCCCTCTTTTGGGAAGAAGGGGAAAGAGGGGAATTCCCCTCTTTCCTGCCAGAAATGGGATTGGCAGGTTACATGTTGGTCCTCTATAACACAAGATACCATGAGGTGAATTATGGATACCGTTTATCAATTATCAACCAAGGTTGGTTGGATGGTGGTGGGCACATATCAGATATGGTGGACATATCTGAAACTTCAAGTTTATCATCACTAGTGATTTCCATACATTGTATTCCTTCAGTAAAGCAAATGACAAAGATTTAAAA
The DNA here is from genome assembly GCF_027406575.1 of Nycticebus coucang. Taxonomy (NCBI): domain Eukaryota; kingdom Metazoa; phylum Chordata; class Mammalia; order Primates; family Lorisidae; genus Nycticebus; species Nycticebus coucang. The sequence goes on along the minus strand of NC_069785.1, from coordinate 9,403,133 downwards.
ATCTCACTTTCCACAAGCACGTCAACTAATGTTACTTCTACAACTGATGTTTAAGAAGTCCTAAGATCTCAAATATATTCAAACAGTCAATGCTTTCTGGCAACAGTACACATTGAGGATACAAAACCCAAAGGAGATAAAAGTGTGTGGAACATATTGGGGGATAGGAAGGGACATGTATTCCAATTTGCTATCATGACATATCATGAAGAGGATTTTACCTCTTTCTATAATTTTATACATTCACTATTTCAGGTAAGAGTCTCACTTAAAGTCTCACTTCAAAATAAATAGAATTCACATCAGAATTCGAATCAACAGCAAATACTGAAAACCATGGAAAGTAACTGTGGTATAGACATATGTATATTTTTATTTTCCCCTAACATCCTTTGTTGGAAATATTTTCTTGATATTTGTCACATCAATCAATTACTGTACATTTACATAGTTTGTATAATTGTCTGCCTGTAATTAGGAAATATGTTCATATTTGTAATCATTTGAACATGTAATTATGATATCTAATTGTATAACAGTAGGGTATATTGAAATGATCAAAATCTCCAAGACTAATGGATGTTAAAAGAATGCATATTTATTAGGTATCTGTAAGAAAAGGTTGAAGCACTATTTGCAATTCTCCCTTTAAATTACTTACTTTCCAAAGTTAATTTAATTTTTTAAAAAGAAGCGAGAAGTGAAGAGAAAATAACATAAATCTTATGTGTTCATATTAGGCCATAGAAAAATGTTTGCTTATTCCATACTATGGGATGTCAAAGAACCCATCAGTAATAGCTCACCAGTCTCTGACTCATTCAATTTATTTTTTATGAGACATTTATTACTTACAAGTTTTGATAGAGAGACTTTTGTTTTTATACTGGAATCATAATAGAAAAAAATGTTCTAGTCTTCTGAAACAAAGTTTTTTGTTTTTATTTCTTTTTTAGAAACTCATCATAGAAAGAATAGTGGTAATAGTGTGAATTAGTTAATGTGAATAGTTAATAGAATTCAGATCATGTAGGAAGAGAGAGCTCTTAGAAACCTTTCTGCTCCTCACAATCTTTGCTAATTGAATAGATTAATAATTACAGCTATCTTATAGTAGATCCTTTAAAATGAGCAGAGCCTGGGGTAAGGATTAGAGAACTGACATTTTCGTTGAAAGGCACAAACCAAGGAAACGAACATAAAGGGAAAGGGGGGAGGGATGATCTTGGTAAAGAAAGATGTAAAGAAATACAAAGGATATGTTTGTAATATGCCTTTATTTTGAATGCAAGCTTATCTGTAAGGTTTACAAACAGCAAACGTGCTTCCATCACACCTCTGGTGCAGATGGCTTCACACCAGAATTCTATAAAACTTTCGAGGAAGAGCTTATTCTGTACAGCAGAAATTATTCCAAAAAATGGAGGAGGAAGGAATCTTCCCCAACATGTTCTATGAAGCAAACATCACACTTATACCAAAACCAGGATAAGACCCAACTAAAAAGGAGAATTTCAGACCAATTTCACTCATAAATATAGATGCAAAAATACTCAACAAAATCCTCGCCAATAGATTACAGCTTATCATCAAAAAAGTCATTCATCATGATCAAGTAGGCTTCATCCCAGGGATGCAAGGCTGGTTTAACATATGCAAGTCCATAAACGTTATCCACCATATCAACAGAGGCAAAAATAAAGATCACATGATCCTCTCAATAGATGCAGAAAAAGCATTTGATAAAATCCAGCATCCTTTTCTAATTAGAACACTGAAGAGTATAGGCATAGGTGGCACATTTCTAAAACTGATTGAAGCTATCTATGACAAACCCACAGCTGACATTTTACTGAATGGAGTAAAACTGAAAGCTTTTCCTCTTAGAACTGGAACCAGACAAGGTTGTCCTCTGTCACCTTTACAATCCAACGTAGTGCTGGAAGTTCTAGCCAATACAATTAGGCAAGACAAGGAAATAAAGGGAATCCAAATGGGAGCAGAGGAGGTCAAACTCTCCCTCTTTGCTGACGACATGATCTTATACTTAGAGAATCTGAAAGACTCAACCACAAGACTCCTGGAAGTCATCAAAAAATACAGTAATGTCTCAGGATATAAAATCAATGTCCACAAGTCAGTAGCCTTTGTATGTGCCAATAACAGTCAAGATGAGAAGCTAATTAAGGACACAACTCCCTTCACCATAGTTCCAAAGAAAATGAAATACCTAGGAATATACCTAACAAAGGAGATAAAGGACCTCTATAAAGAAAATTATGAAATCCTCAGAAAGGAAATAACAGAGGATATTAACAAATGGAAGAACATACCATGCTCATGGATGGGAAGAATCAACATTGTTAAAATGTCTATACTTCCCAAAGCAATCTACCTATTCAATGCCATTCCTATTAAAATACCAACATCGTACTTTCAAGATTTGGAAAAAATGATTCTGCGTTTTGTATGGAACCAGAAAAAAACTCGTATAGCTAAGGAAGTTCTTAGTAATAAAAATAAAGCTGGGGGCATCAACATACCAGATTTTAGGCTGTACTACAAAGCCATAGTGGTCAAGACAGCATGGTATTGGCACAAAACTAGAGACATAGACACTTGGAATCAAATAGAAAACCAGGAAATAAAACTAACATCTTACAACCACCTAATCTTCGATAAACCAAACAAGAACATACCTTGGGGGAAAGACTCCCTATTCAATAAATGGTGTTAGGAGAACTGGATATCCACATGTAAAAGACTGAAACTGGACCCATACCTTTCCCCACTCACAAAAATTGATTCAAGATGGATAAAGGACTTAAATTTAGGCATGAAACAATAAAAATCCTCAAAGAAAGCATAGGAAAAACACTGGAAGATACTGGCCTGAGGAAAGACTTCATGAAGAAGACTGCCATGGCAATTCCAACAACAACAAAAATAAACAAATGGGACTTCATTAAACCGAAAAGCTTCTGTACAGCTAAGGAGACAATAACCAAAGCAAAGAGACAACCTACACAATGGGAAAGGATATTTGCATATTTTCAATCAGACAAAAGCTTGATAACTAGGATCTATAGAGAACTCAAATTAATTCACATGAAAAAAGCCAATGATACCATATATCAATCGGCAAGAGACATGAATAGAACCTTCTCTAAAGAAGACAGATGAATAGCTAACAAACATAAGAAAAAATGTTCATCATCCCTATCTATTAGAGAAATGCAAATCAAAACCACCCTGAGATACCATCTAACCCCAGTGAGAATGGCCCACATCACAAAATCTCAAAACTGCAGATGCTGGCGTGGATGTGGAGAGAAGGGAACACTTTTACACTGCTGGTGGGACTGCAAACTAGTACAGACTTTTTGGAAGGAAGTATGGAGAAACCTCAAAGCACTCAAGCTAGACTTCCCATTTGATCCTGCAATCCCATTAACTGGGCATCTACTCAGAAGGAAAAAAATCCTTTCATCATAAGGACACTCGCACTAGACTGTTTATTGCAGCTCAATTTACAATCGCCAAAATGTGGAAACAGCCTAAATGCCACCAACCCAGGAATGGATTAACAAGCTGTGGTATATGGATACCATGGAATACTATTCAGCTATTAAAAAAAAATGGAGACTTTACATCCTTCGTATTAACCTGGATGGAAGTGGAAGACATTATTCTTAGTAAAGCATCACAAGAATGGAGAAGCATGAATCCTATGTACTCCATTTTGATATGAGGACAATTAATGACAATTAAGGTCATGGTGGGGGTGGGGGAAGGGGAGAGCAGAGAGAAAAAGAAGGAGTGAGGGGTGGAGAAAGGAAGAGCAGAGAGAGGGAAGGAGGGACGGGGGTGGGGCCTTGGTGTGTGCAAGACAGGATTGCAAGAGGGACTTTACCTAACAAATGCAATCAGTGTAACCTGGTTTATTGTACCCTCATTGAATCCCCAACAATACAAAAAGAAAGAAAAATTGTCTTATCCCCTCTTATTTGTTGTTTCCCTATTTATCTAGATTCTTTGTTGTTGCTGTTGTTGTTGAATAATTTAGGATACAATGAGCCAGGTTATACTGCTTGTGTTTGCTGGGTGAAGTCCCTCTGATTCTTGCCAAGAGGAACTTACTTTCTCATAGATTGGAGCATCATCACCTGACCCTGATAGCCGTTCAGGAAACCAGATCTGAAGGTCTAAAATTAGGCTTTTAGAACCAATAACGTTTGGGTCCATGAGACAGGAAGGAAGAAAGCCTATTTTACAGAAAATGGGGTTACAACAAAAGAATCTACTGTTGGGGGCCAACACTGTTAGATACTCCAAAGATGAAAGCTGGAGGGTACAACAGACCTCAGTAGGAAATGTATGGGAGTAGACAGAGTTTGAGGAAAGCCAGGGAAGGGTGACAGTGAGGAAGTAGACCAAGAGTCACATGTTACTTCTGGGATAAAAAGAATGCAAATTAGGTAAGATGCTCTCTTCCAAACATTAGTTTAAAAATAAAAAAAATAAATAAATAAATAAAAATTTGGGCGGCACCAGTGGCTCAGTGGGTAGGGCGCCAGCCCCATAAACCAAGGGTGGTAAGTTCAAACCCAGCCCCAGCCAAACTGCAACAAAAAGATAGCCGGGCATTGTGGTGGGCGCCTGTAGTCCCAGCTACTCAGGAGGCTGAGGTAAGAGCCCAGGAGTTGGAGGTTGCTGTGAGCGCAGCACTCTACCGAGGGAGAGTGAGACTCTGTCTCAACAACAAATACAATACAATAAAATAAAATAAAATAAATAAAGGGCAGCGCCTGTGGCCCAAAAGAGTAGGGCGCCAGCCCCATATACTGGAGGTGGCAGGTTCAAACCTGGCCCAGACCAAAAACTGCAATAAATAAATAAATAAATAAATAAATTTTTGACAGGCTGATTTGGTTAGTGATGTTTTCCCAAACACCTCCCTAGTTTCCAGGCAAGGATTGATGATGCACTGTTTGCAGGCTCCTTACAGTGCCTGGTGAGTGGCTGTTAAATGAATGGCAGCCACTTGGACACATCCAGGGAGGAGAGTTAAGTACACTGTGTCTTTCTACATTAGCAACATGTTGAAGTATTCAATGTCAACATGTTTGAAAATGTTCAAAGTAAGTTAACATGTCTTATCAGCTCTAAATTTTTTCAGAGTTAATTTTTAATAAACTTCTTTTTGAGTTGGGTCATTAAATATAAAAGAAAGCCTCCATGAAAATGCATTCCCACTTCACTTGAAAAATAAGCCAAGCTGTTAAGAAAACTTATAAGGCACCAATTTAATATTTTCCTCTGACCCAGTTCTTAGCAATTTGTTATCACGTTATCTATTAATATAACTTACTAGTGCAAATACCCTGAATATGCAGCACTTAGCATACCCAGGTTCCTATAAATATAGCTATTACCTCCCCTGGAGGAAAGCAAATCTTCCCTTGCCCACAACTAAAATCTAATTTAGACAGGACTTTTTATTAATTCAGAATGCCAGAGAAATTGGTGCATTAAAAAGGAAAGCTTTGCAAATAAAAAGTCATTCATTTTTTGGGCATGATCCAAGAAGGTAAGGTCCTAAAATATAACCTTAGTTCCCTGATAAAAAATTAAAATCAGATTAAGCAAATTGAAGAACTCTAACTTCTGACTTGTTCATCTGATTTGCAACAATTATTAGCTATATTTCACACTCAGCTCCTTAGGCCTTGTGTTAATGCAAGCTTTTCTTAATACCTCCTAAATCACCTGAGACAGTGTAGCAGAAATCACTCTGAATGAAGAATATGCCTTGAAAACATGATTTTATAGGTAAAAATGGTGATATATTTCTCCTTGGTCACTAAAACATGGGGTGAAATGGAAACAAGAATCAAGATATTGGTTTTGGCATGGTCACTGATTATCTGTTTGTAACACAAAAATATTAGAAATCAAAGATGCATTATTCAAATGTACCTGTTGATAATCGATGATAAACTTTACTGTCAAAAATTAGTAAGTTAAGATTCACGAGTCATCTTTACCACTCTTCTCTAACTCTCACATCTAACACCTCAACCAAAATCTTCACTCAGAAACATGGATCTACTTTTATCCCACCACCTCTAAATATTAACCCCCTACCCCTGTTGCCATCACCTCTCCCTGGACACAATGTGCATCTTCCACCCTTGACCCCTCAAACTGATTTCCCAAATTGCATCCAACATGACCCTGCTGAAACCCAGTCACGTCACATCATCCTCCCCCTCCACCCTTTTTGGCTTCTCATTGCCCAGGAAATGGAACCCAACCACCTTTCATCAGGCCCTGTATCCCTGTTCACGTTCTACCACTCACCCTTCAAGCACCACACACTAGCCAAGTGACCTTCCTCAAACACACCCGTAGTCCTCCTGTTACAAGGCCTGTGCCCTTGGCTGTTCCCTCTCCTCTGCTTAAATGCCATTTCATCAGAGTAAGCTTCCCTGCAGCCCTACTTACAACAGCAGATTCTGATATTCTCAATCACCATATCCACTTTAATTTTCTTGAAGACACTTCTCAATACCAGAAATAAGAATAGTTATCAAATATTTCATTGCTTGCTTTTTCCCTAAAAACTATAACCCTCATGAAAGCTAACATTTAGTAGATCTTGTTCATTGCAAACAGTGCTCCATACCTGGGAGGTGTTTGATACTCACCTCCTTACAACAGCATACAGCTGTTTTTCTTGACAACTCTAAAGCATTAAGAAGCATTAATGCTCCCATGTAATTCTGAAGCGAATCTGCACTCCAGGAAACTCAACTTCTTAGGTGCTGACGCAAAGCAAGTTATCCGTTTAGCAGTAATAAAAGCATCAACATCAACGTTATTAATTAAAATGTTTGTAGTATAAGTTACCCTGTAGACTTTGCCAAATAAATCTGGCAGCACCACATACCCAAGAAGGGCATTTTTTTCAGAGAAGAGGCTTTATGAAAAGACGAAGGCTTAGCAGTTTTCAGAAGAAAATAAAGCTCAGAAACAAAAAGCTCCATTTAACAATGTGGAGAAGTTAATGGATACATCTTATTTTTGATAAGTTTTATCTAAAATAAAACTGTTTTTAGTAAAATATTCCTAGCCCAGACGACCACAAATACAAAATTATTTATAAGAATATTTTTAAATTCATGAAGAGTAAAGATGAGCTAAGAGATAGAAAATTTTAAATAGGAGAAATATCTAAAATTTTTATTGTAAATAAATTACGATCAGCTCTATACTTATTTGTTAATTCTTTACCAAAAATTCTATTATCAGTGTTTATGAAGCCGGGTCTGGCTGTTGTAGGACAACTATAAACAAATTTTCTGGCACAAATTTTAGGGCTGTTAACTAGTGACATTACCCAAGTTTTTGTGAGGGCCTATGATGGATGACATGCTAGTTAGGGGGAAGCAGAGCGTACTCCATGACCTTGGGACCGTAACTGTTACGGAAATCCATATGCACAGGAAATGGCTGTGAGAAGAGGCCAGTGAAGTTATGAAGTCATGAAAGTCCTACAGCATTACTTTTGTGGACGAGTATCACTGAGTTAAGGAAAAGTATAGTTATTTTAATCACAAATATTTCACTGTAGGCATCTACTTTAACTTGTCTAATATGAATTACTGTACATTGTATAAAATAATTTATAGACTTTTTTACAGATGAGAAAATCAGCCTTTTCAAAAAGATGTGTTTGCATAGGAAAAGGGAAGTCACATGCTTTGATCAATTTGACATGAAACGTAAAAAGCTTCTTTCATATAAAACAGATATGAAGCATACAATTTTAATTGAAGAGAAGTTTTGTTACCTTTTAGTATTTCAAGGAAACGCATACCCAAAAGACGCTGTAAGTCTTATTATTTTATTATTACTTTTGGCTATTTTATTATTACGTTTGCAATAAAATGTGAATAAATCTTCCTTAGGAAGAAAATGTCTTCAGTGCTTAACAAATGGGATCATTCTAAATTAAATTATCTGCTTAAAAGTTCACCATTTTAATAAATATTTGATAGAAAAGGTTTGTTTTTCCTCCACACACACCACGGCTGCTGCACTCTCACATTTTGAAACAACAGACTTTATATCAAAATTTTATGTCATCTTTTTTTAGGTATACATTTTTTACTGGAGCATAGAAGCAATGTTTTTCAGTCAACATTTTGGTTTTTGAAATATTTTAGGTGCATTCAGTGTTCTAACCTTGTCACTCAAATAGCTGCCAAGACACAGAGTGATTTCACCAAAAATAATGGGAAGATAGACATTATTCTTGGTAAGAAACATTTCTTAAGAAGAATCATACTGTCCCGGTAATGTTCAGTTTCTTGAATTGGGTTATAAGAATACATCGAGTGAGTGAACATTCCATAAGATAACAACTGTAATAATAAAGAGTAGCTAGATAATTAAAAGGGTTCGAGAGGCATCGTTTGTCAGTGTCCAGGGCCCTGAAATCTGTCTTTCTCTGTGAATATCATGTGCATGAGAAGGTACAAATTAAAAATGAAAACGTGCATGGTATCACACTGGAGTGAAAATAAATATTCAAAAATAAGTTACAGAAATCATGCATTGAAAGTAAGGAATGATTATTGTTACGGAGGCAATACATGTTTTGGAATATTGTAAACACATGAAGACATTTCAGACAAAAATACATTACCCAGAATGGAAAATGAGCAACAGAGGCAGTGTGTTAAATTGCTGTTGCTGTCTCCTGGTCTCCCAGTCAGAGAGGACTTAGCCACCCCTCTCGAAAGCGAATACCTCTAACTAAGGAGGGCAGTGTCAGTCAATTATTCATATTACATTGCCAATTAGTTTAATTGGGAGCTTTCTTCTTAACATTCAGCAGAATCAGCTACATTTAGAAAATGTTATTGCACACAGGAGTATGAAAAAGTGAGTGCGTGTGTGTGATTTCTAGAAAACAGGTCATTTGGAGAAAACTTGCCCTAAATATGTTTTATTGAAATCATGGAGGACCTCCAAATTCTACTCAACTAATTCTCAGGAGTGGATGCCCAATCTAGGAGATGGGTTTCAGAATCACGTGATGTTGCAAAGTTAAGCATTTAAAATGTGTGTTATTTAAAATATGTGATCTTTTTGTTAGTTTCTTATTTAAATTAATTTAGAGCCTAAAATTAATTTAGAACCTAAAAATGCCTTTTTTCTTTTTCTTTCTTTTCTTTTTTAATTTTTCCTTTGGTTACATAGATGAATTACATGCTAGAGAATTCTAGGCTTCTGATACACTCTTGGCCTGAATAGCATACATTGTACCCAGTTAAGTAATTTTTCAGCCTCTTACCCAATCCCCATTAAGTCCTCCTCCTACCCAATCCCCATTAAGCCCAGCTAATTGAGCTGGCACACCCATTGCTCAACTCCCACGTAGAAGTGAAAGCATATGATACCCGTATTTGGTTTTTTGTTCCTGGGTTACTTCTCTTAGGATAGTGGCCTCTAGCTCCACCCAAGATGCCACAAAAGACATTACGTCCTTCTTCGTGCTGGCTGAGGAGCACTGATCAACTGGTGGGCACTTAACATTTGCACTTAATATCTTGTCCATTGTGAATTCTTTTTCTCTTCTTTTTTTCAGAATATTACTAAAAAATATTTCAGAACAATACTGAAAATTCATTATATTCAGGATATATATGTTTTGGTTACATAGCATTCTTTTACATATTTTAGGTCAAAGTTGTAAGTGTGCCCTTGGTCCTGAAAGTGTACAATGTACTTACCCGTTAGGTCTGAATTACAACCCCCCACCTGCTCCCTCTTACTTGAATTCTGTTGAACTTTCTTCTATATGTGCACATAAGTGTTGATTAACTAGTTCCAATTTAGTATCCAGTAAATGTGATGTTTGCTTTTCCATCCTTGTGAGAATTCATTTAGGAGAAGGGTCTCCATCTCCATCCAGGTTGTTAGAAAAGATACTATGTCACCCTTTTAAGGCTGAGTAGTATTTCTTTGTACACATATACTACATTTTATTAATCCATTCATGTTTTGATAGGCATTTGGTTGTTTTCATATTTTTGTGATTGTTGACTGAGAATTATGCTACTATAGACATTTGAGCACAAGTGTCTTTTTTTTTTTTTAATGTCTTTGTTGTTTTTTCTTTTTGCTTTGAGTAAATTCACAATAGTGGACTCCTGGCTCAAATGGTAGTCTACTCTTAGTTCTTTGCGGACTCTCCATACTATTTTCCATAGTGGTTGTACTAGTTTGCATCCCACCAGTGGTGTTCTTTTTTCTCTGCATCCTCACTATCTGCTGCTTTGGACCTTTGATTAAGAGTCCTTCCTAGTGGAGTTAGATGATATTTCATCGTGGTTTTGATTAGCATTTCCCTAATGATCAGAGATGTTGAGCATTTTTCCATGCATTTGTTAGCTATTATCTTCTTCGGAAAGTTTCTGTTCATCTCTTTTGGCTACCCTTTAATAGGATTGTCTGATCCTGTTTATTAGCACTTCATTGGATATATAGCATGCAAATATTTTCCCCTATTCTGTAGTCTGTCTATTTATTCTATTCACTGTGTCCTTAGCTGTGCAGAAATGTTTTAATTTGATCAGGTCCCATTTATTTATTTTTGTTATTGCTATGATCGCATTTAGAATGTTCTCCATAAAATGTTTGCCTAGGCCTGTATCTATAAGAGATTTTCCATCATTTTCAATGGATAACAGACTTAAACTTAGAGACACAAAACTATAAGAAGTCGAGAAGAAAGTATTGCAATTGGAGCTGTGCTACAATAAGCACACGGGAGCAGGTGTCATTTTTATACAATGTCTTCTTTTCTTCTGAGTGAATCCCCAGTAGTGGGGTTCTGGTGATCCTACAAGGCTACTTTAATACTTCCTTAAAACAGAAGCAGCTCAACTCCTAAGAACTTTGGGGAAGCAAAGTGCTTAAAGTACTCATAATAAAAACTAAGTTTGTGCTTTAATATGAGTCACAAAAGGCAAAATGGTGAAGCCAAGGCTTACATTCAGGCTCCCATTCCCCTCCAGAAAAACACCCAAATATCCTCATGCCTCAGGATGTCCTCATAGGGACACCCCATCCAGATCCAGAAAAATCTTATCTTTTCCATTAAAATGTCAATTCCTTCCCAGGATAAAAGACAGAGAAAAAACATTGTTTCAGTGACAAAACTTTGTCAGAGATGGAGAAGTCTAGTTGCATGTGCCTCCTCTAAGTAAAGACCAGTTGTTGAATGGAAAGCTTAAGTCTCCAGTGAGAACATTTGCACGCACTCTGTATGGAAGGAGCATAAGGGTTTCCCCAAACTCCTGCATCTCCCAACTCTTTTCCTCTGACTGATTGTTCTGCTTTCTAGAATATTTTCTTGTACCACCTTTAGACTACATTCTGTGACTTTTCCACTGAGATGAAAGTGATGTTTGATATATAAAGTGACATTTACCTAACAAGAATATTTTTTGTAAGTAAGGGAACAAACAAAACAGATTAAAAGTCCTTTTTTTTTTTATCATGAAATTGCTTTGTGATCATAGGGAAGTTAGTCTGTTTTCTAGAACGAAACATCTCACATCAGTAAAAGTGATACCCAACACAGGGGGCCACAGTGAACAAAAGACGAGGTAGTGTGAAGAAATGCAAGTATAGAATGTTTCATTCAATTTAATTTCTTTGCTGTTGCCCTCACATTTTGTAAAACCTACTAAGAGTTTTCTTCTACCCATTACGATTGCTACTATTTTGTTTAGACTAATCATTCATACAGACTGTAACTCCTACCACCACACACACACAGTTCTGTTTTTCAATAATTTTTTTTTAATTGTTTGGGATTCATCGAGGACACAAAAGAATTAGGTTACACTGATTGAATTTGTTAGATAAAGTCCCTCTTATAATTGTCCTGCCCCCAAGAGGTGTGCCATACAGCGTGAACACATCCCTTGCTCTCCTCCCTCCCCCCCGTTTATTCTCTAGCCACCCCCCCCATTAGATCATCTATTGCCTTCATATTAGAATTGAGTACATTGGATTCTTGCTTCTCATTCTTATGAAGCTTTACTAAGAAGAATGTGTTCCACCTCCATCCAGATTAATGCAAAAGATGTAAATTCTCCATCTTTTTTAGTGGCTGAACATGGCACCACGTTTTGGTGATTATAAATTGAGCTCTGATAAACAATCTAGTGCAAATGTCCTCATGATAAGAGGACTTATTTCTTCTAGGTATATGCCTAGTAATGGGACTGTAGGATCAAATGGGAGGTCTACCTTGAGTTCTTTGAAGGTTCTGCATTCTTCCTTCCATTAGTTTGCAGTCCCCCCAGCAGTGTAAAGTGTTCCCTTCTCTCCACATCCACGTCCACATCTGTAGTTTTGAACCTTTGTGATGTGGGCCATTCTCACTGGGATTAGGTGATATCACAGGGTAGTTTTGATTTTCATTTCTCTGATGATTAGGGATGATAAGAATTTTTAAAGTATGTTTGTTAGCCATTGGGCCATTCTCACTGGGATTAGGTGATATCACAGGGTAGTTTTGATTTTCATTTCTCTGATGATTAGGGATGATAAGAATTTTTAAAGTATGTTTGTTAGCCATTCATCTGGTCTTCTTTAGAGAAGGTTCTATTCATCTCTCTTATTTGGTCTTTTTTTTGTTGATTAAGTTCTCTGTAGATCCTAGTCATCAAGCTTTTGTCTGATTCTCAATATGCAAATACCTTTTCCCATTCTAAAGGTTGTCTGTTTGCTTTGATTGTTGTTTCCTTAGCTGTACAGAAGTTTTTCAGTTTAATTAAGACCCATTTATTTATTTTTGTTACTGCAATTGTCATGGAAGTCTTCTTCATAAAATCTTTCCCTAGGCTGATATCTTCAAATATTTTCCCCACACTTTCTTTGAGGATTTTTACTATTTCATGCCTTAATTTTTTTTATTGATCTTGAATCAATTTTTGTAAGTGGTGAGAGGTGTGGGTCCAGTTTCAGTCTTTTACATATGGTTATCTAGTTCTCCCAGCACCATTTATTGAACAGGGATTCTTTTCCTCATTAAAATACCATCATCATACTTTCAAGTTTTGGAAAAAATACTTCTTTGTTTTGTATGAAACCAGAAAAAAGCCCATGTAGCCAAGGCGAATCTTAGTGTTAAAACAAATTGGAGGGTTATCACCCTACCAGACAGACTTTTGGCCCTACTTTAAGGCCATAGTGATTAAAACAGCATGGTATTGGCACAAAAAATAGAGACATTGACATTTGGAACTGAACAGAAAATCATGAGATGAAACTACCATCTGATAGCCATGTGATTTTTTTTTTTTTTTTACAGAGAGAGGGTCTTTCTGTCTCCTGGTAGAGTGCTGTGGTGTCATAGCTCACAGCAACCTCAAACTCTTAGGCTCCAGAAATCCTCCTGCCTCAGCCTCTCAAGTAGCTGGGACTACAGGCACCTGCCCCACCTGGCTGTTTTTTTTTCTTTAGTAATGGAGTCTTGCTCTTGCTCAGGTTGGTATCAAATGCGTGAGCTCTGCCTCCCAGAGGGCTGAGATTACAGGCATGAGCCACTGTGCTCAGCCTCAAAAATTATGTAGTTATTAAATGGCTTGATGAGATTTTTGCCTTGCATAGAAGATGTTAAAAGGCGTCAAGCCATCTAGCCATTCCCCCTGGTGATGGGAGATCAGGTCCCAGTGGTGAGAAGACGCACGTGTCATTGTTTTCCCTCTGCCTACAGTTACACCGTTATCCTCTGGAACTTAGTTTATAGCTCTGTAAAAAATTAGATGACCACTGCACGTCTATCTTAATAATTCTAAAATTTATGGCCTATAAAGAATCTATTCTTGCCCTTGATGACTTTCCCTAGATGGCATTTGCATGTTTGATAATTGCTTCTTTACCAGTCTCTCCCAGGAGATTCTGCTTCTGCAGGTACAAATTTACCCATTTCTCTAACTATTTTATCCCCAAGTTAGCACAGTGCCTAACACATAGTAGGCTTTTAAAAACCACCTGCAGAATTACATGAATTGGCTTAATAAATGAAAAATGCTCATCTTATTTTTATTAAAATTCTATTAATTTCAATGTATTTAAGGTAAATTTTATGTTCTCCAAAGCAAAGTATTTTCACTATAAGTTATGTGCCCTCTGGAATTAAATGAATAAGTTCCTCTGTGTACAATTTATACTCCTGTAATTTTTACCTTTATAGTAATATCTATCTTTTCTACTCCCAGGAATGTCCAATGGTTTTTCTTTTCTGCTGTGCATTGGAAGAATAAGAGTTGCTTTGGGCTACATATTAAATACATAAACACTAAAGAAAGCTTATGGGCAAAGAACGAAAAAGGTCCAGGCATAATTTTTGTGATATTCAACACCACAGTTAAGCAAAACAGGCCTCAAATATCTGCATGGGGATTAGTGACCCATGCATTAGTGACCCATGGGGCACAGATTGGACACCCCTGTGCAACCTTCTTAGATTTTTAAAGACCTATCTCTGGCTTTCCATGTCTAATATGTTATGGTCACATATATCAAAATTGTTAGTAATTACTCATCGAAAGAATCTAAGTCACATACTTACAAATGTAGTTGTCTTAGTTATTTTAATTTACTTTTCCTTTTACCCTTTTTATTTGATGCTTATATCTATATTAGTACTGATCTTTGAATCTTCTATTTTAAAACTCTATTATGAACAGAATTAGGCCTCTGTGGCAAATGCGCTATTGTTTAGGTTGTAGCACACAGGCCAGCTAGCATTTTTCAGTGATGTGACATCTTCGTTAAAGGGTAGAAATTGCCATCCTGTGAAAGGCTATTGAAAATGTAGCTTCTGTGTGTGTATAATTTTATATGCACATGCCAAAACACTGTTTTCTTTCCTTGATCTCTTTAAATGATACTGTGTATTGATAAAAATAGAAAAAATATACCCCAAATTTTCTCTTCCATTAAGGTGCAGATAGAGGGGGCTTCCCACATCGGGTTCCCCCATCAGTTACCAGAGGTTCTGTTCCTCCTCTTTATATATCAATAAACTCCATCCTTTCACTTAAAAAAAGGTGAAGATAAAAAACCTATGAAAAAATAACTGCAAGATACAAATTGCTACTTCGTAGCTGCCATTTACATGGTATTTTTCTATTGGCTGTCTCAGATTTATAGATGTATTTAACAATTTCATTTTGCATATTTAAACAAATAGTAAAATTAGTATAATTTTATTTTCTCTCCACATATCACTCCCCATGTTCATATTTCAAAGTGAAATTAGGTTATCAAGTGAACTATTACCACCCTGGAGCCAGGCCTCTTCCTATCCCTATCAAAGGATAATAGTGTTTCTCACTCTAACTTCTTAAATTAGTACAAGGGTAAATAGTGGTAAACTCAATGCCATAGAGTTCTCAGAATCATTTCTTGTAGCATTTATTCAAATTACTAAATAATACAGCAGACAAAAAGGCCATTTTTTTATACATAGAACTGACTTTTGAAGGATTTTTGCTTTATATTATTTTTAAAAACCTAGTTATGAAGAAACCACAGTATTATGAAAAGTATAGAAAACCTTTCTTTTTTCCTCCTATAATGTTTTAATCAATTATATGTATAATTTAGAATTAAACAGGCTCAGATTCCAGATGTCTTTAGGCTGCCCAGACCCTTGAAGTTAATGATTATAGACAGAATAAGATGTAACATGCTTACTCAGAGAAACTGCTGATGTTTTGGTTCCCTTCCCCAGTTTACTCCCCTTGGCTAACTAAGAAAATAGCCTTCAATAAAAGCTGGGTGGAACAAGCACTCAGGGCCACTCACCGAAGCCCCACAAGCCAGCAGTGGTCCCCTGCGCCAACCTTTCAAACTTTATTGTTTGTGTCCCGTCTCTGTATCTCTTGGCTCCTTTACTCTGTTTCCCCAGATGCCTTCCACAGCTCTTAAAAGACTCTGCCCCTGGGGCAGGCCCCCGGCAGCAAATTTCAATCCCTTTAGTATTTTTTTTAAATTTATTTGCATAAATGTTTCCTCGGTGTTTGTGTTTGGAGCATTGCATATTAACTGGATTTCCATTATGTGAGAAGGGGATTTAGTTCGACAACACTAGCCAGCCGCACCACCTCCACCACAAAGACACAGCCACACAGACACACGTCATATCCCCCTATGTTCCAAAATACTGTGTATCAGAGTTTTAGTTTAATGAAGACTCAGTGTTTATGTTATTAAGTCATAAGTCACCAGGACTATATGAATACTATTCACTGCCCAGCCATGTAGGATACTATGCAATTTTTCTTTTTTCCCACCACTTTTGGCTTTCCTTGAAGTAAAAAATAGTGTCATGACTGCTCGATCCTTTTTAACTCAGTCACCATGAATTTAGTCTCACTTCTCTGTCAGGATGCTTATCTCCCTCTGTTGGTAAAAATACAATCAGTACCCTTTTCCTTTCTCTGATTGGAGAAATCCCTGCCCGGAGTGTCTGCCTTTCCAGTCTGGATCAGTTGTTTTCTGAACCTGCTCTGCAGATCTTATCTCAGACCTCCCAGCAACATCGTCCCAGGGAATCCTTTCAACTTGCTTCTCTTCTCTCCTATGTTCAGGGAATATTCTTGTCATAATTCTTGGACAATGACTTTCCATTTTTTACTTTTTGTGTTTTTCTGGGATTCATATTATTCAAATGATATGAATCATTTGAATAATATGAATATTATTGGAATATTGTTTTTCTCCTACCCACACTCTCTTTTTTTTTTTGTCTCCTAATTTCCATTTCATTATCTCTTTGCTCTCCTTTACGAAAGATTTCTTTAATCTAAACCTCCCATTGAGATTTGTCTCACAACTATCTGATCTTTAATTGTCAAGAGCTCAATTCTGTTGGAAAGTTGTTTTTAATAGCAAATTATTCTTGTTTCATCAATGCATCATCACGGTTTATTACTCTAAGATTACTAATGAATGGTTCTTCAGAGATCTTCACTCCCTGTTTGGTGTCTGTTTACTTCTATGAGTTTTTGGTTTAATTTGGCCTCAGTCTTTTACCTAAGATGCCTTCCACAAATACATATGTCACGATCTATAGCTGTCTAGCCATATTTAAGAGTAAAACACTAAGAACGTTGATTGGAGATTCCATGCTGGTGGTTGGTATTTGCTAACCATGGTCTTCATTAGATGAGGATCTCCTAGGCCATTTGACTACAGGTCTCTGATCTCAGCATCTTCAGGATTCCTGCTCCCAGGCCTTCTCTGAGGGGGCATCTTCCATTCGTATCCATGGAGGATGAGACCGTATTCTTAGCATCCTGGGTGTGAGGTGGTAGGAGGTTATGGCTGTGTCCAGGGCACCTCAACTTTATCATGTAAACATTCACTTTCTTGTTTTATTTTAATTTAGTGTCCCCTTACCTGTGCAGAGATCATGTCGTTTACCTTTTCCTGAATATGAACCTGGCATCTGTCAGGGAATGAAAGGGACCAGCACTCCATCACACACAGCCTAAACGTGACCATCAGGGTCTAATGGCTCCTGAAACAGGCTTTCCACTAAAGCTCCTGGCTTTTTGAGGTTTGCCATCCTCTCCACTTCCAGGGGTACCAGGTGCTGCAAGTTTATAAGCTTTTGATTGCAAAAAGAATTCTGTGCTATAAATTATACTTCTTGGTTTTAAAAACACTGGCTTCAAATTCAATTTTTTCCCCTTTCTGATGACCAGATGTTGTTTGTCTTCCAACAATTTATTTGTTGGCGTCACCTTGCCCATTCTAGTTGTTATTTTTACAACTTCATAACATAACAGCCTTAATGAGCGTGCTCCATCCATTATTTTTAACTGAGTTTTAACAGATTACGTTACTGCTCTGTGTGCAATGTTTCAGGCAATTACATAGATTTAGGCTTCATAGCCTACAAACAACCAGAGGTATTATTAATAATAAACATGAATGTCTCTTTTTTTTGGGGGGGTAGTCACTCTAATCAACAACCACAATAAATGAATCATATTAATGATGGCACATTTTATAGAATTCCATACTACAAAAATGAATCTGAAAATCTGCAGTCCTTCCGCTGACCCTTAAGCAACATAGTCTGCACCGCCCGGTGGAGTACACGTGGATTTCCCTGCCCTTCTGCACTCCTGACACAGCGAGGCCTGCTCCTGCCCTTCGTCCTCCTAGTCAGCCTACCCACCAGGAAGAGGACAATGGTGAAGAGCTGTGATGGTCCACGCCCACGTACTGAACAGTACACGTATCTTCTCTTCCTTTGATGTTCTTAACATTTTCTTCCTCTGGATTATTGTAGGAACACAGTCTACAACACGTCCAACATACGAACTATGTGTTAATTGGCTATTTGGTTTTGATAAGGCTTCCAGCCAACAGTACGCTATTAGTAGTTAATTTTTGAGGAAGTTCAGAGATATAGGTGGATTTCTGACCACACAGAGGCTTAGCACTCCTGCCTCCTGCATTATTCAACAATCAATTGTATAATCAATTCCTAACATGAAAGTAGAAGGCCAGAATAAATGAATTCAATGTTTCTTCAAAACTCTAAACGACTATGAAAGAAGAGAAAAATTTTAATGTCTTAGGCACAGAAAATTGTTTCCAAGGTATATTTTAAATGAAAAAAGCAAGTTGTAAAACTCTAGATACAGAGTGGTCATGCCTTTGTAAATGTATGGACTGTAAAATATTTTCTAATTTACACAATAAGATGTTTCCATAAGACATTAAAATAACTCCTTACTTAGGTAAAAGCTCACTCAAGTATTATAACATCCTATCTTTATTTACAATAATTCACTTAAGGAAATTATAAAAATAACCACTAATATAGCTCTTCATGCAAGCATATTTTCTAAAGGCCTTTATAAGTACTAACTCATTTAATTTTCTTAACAACATCACAAAGTCATTGTCATTATTACCTGTATTTGGCAGATGAAAAAACTGTGGTAAGGAAAGAGAACAGTTAGCAGAGTTTAACCTCCAGGAGAGGTCTTGGCTCTGAGACCAGTTGTGCCCAAGTCCAAGTCCATCCACGGCAGCTGGTGCTCTGTGCTCTTCACTCTACAGCACACTCCAGACATTCAGCTGATCCTCACACTGACCAGCAACGGGACTTCACGTTTACTTTCTGTTCCTTTATTTTATGAGCATGCCTTGGGCACCATTTACATGTAAAGCACAACTTTAAAAAGACTGTGCCACACACTTTATGGGGGCAAGACATGATTGCAAGAGGGATTTTGCCTAACAATTGCAATCAGTGTAACCAGGCTTATTGCACCTTCAATAAATCCCCAACAATAAAAAAAAAAAAAAGACTGCTTCCATTAACTATGAGCTCCGTTTTTCAGTTTGCTCCCACTAACAACTAGCCTAAAACCTGTCAATCCTCCTCCAGGTCCTGATCTAGTCACTTCACACCCATTACCAATGTCACTATCATCAGCAGAAAAATGGAGGCATTCAAAGGCTGCTCAGGGAGATGTAAACACACCACCCTCAGTACCCTCCAGGAGACTACAATTTCACAAACCCCTTTCAGGCAACTCAAAATGATCATGTATTAGAAGGAATACCATATATATACCTACACTGAATTGTTAGAAGGAATTACTGACAGGTTGAACTAGATGAAGCTTAGATTCATCTAACAAGCATAGAATGAGCCAGTTTCTAAGTATCATGTCTGCTGAAAAGAATAGGGCTATCCCCAAGGAATGAAGACTGGTAACGTGGTCAACAAATTCCGAGAGCAGACTATTTCCTTCCTTTATTTTATTTATGTGTTTTTTTAAATTTAGAGGTGGAGCACTAATTGTCCGAGAGAAATAAGAAAGGGAATGTGAAAAAATAAAAAAAAAAAATGAATTCCAGGGGCAGGTGATAAAACACACACACACATAAATATTCTGACACGTCAGTGACAAGCAAGAGGATCCATGGTAGCCTAACACCGTGTAGAGGAGGGAGCTGCAGTCCTGGGTTTGGGGAGCAGGCTGATTCCCCATAACTGATCTGACGACCATGTGCAATACTAGCAGAGCTCACAGGCACATTGGGGGATCGTTGGTTATGGAAGGCACTGTGCAGATTTTCTGTTGTTGATGTGCTTTCTGTTAATTAAAATTACCTTCTGCAACATAATGTTGAGGCTGTTCTTCAGGCTGTATCTTAATCCAGTTTGTTGGGTCCAGCATCATCTTGAGTACAAAATGAAAAACTTTCAGGACAAAGGATGCTGAGGGGGTACATTTTACACTGTGGGATAAGGGCCATGTGGAAGCCAAGGAGACAGTGGTGGGAGCCCCGCTAAGAGGGGGCCCAGAATTAAACATGTGTGCATACATCTTTGGGCCTGGTATAAATTCAGATATTTATAATCAATACTACATGTATTTAATAGGTGAAAGTATAAAGACAAGAGAACAAATATAACATAGGGTATTATGCAAAGAGTAAGAGTACAAAAGGTGAATACATCTTAAAAACAAAAACAAAAACAAAAACAATCCCAGCACTCAGGGAGGCTGATGCAGGTGGATTACCTGAGCTCAGGGCTTGGAGACCAGCCTGAGCCAGAGCAAGACCTCATCTCTAAAAAGTAGCTGGGCGTTGTGGCAGGTGCCTGTAGTCCCAGCTACTCGGAAGGCTGAGGCAAGGGAATCACTTGACCCCAGGAGTTTGAGGATGCTGTGAGCTGTGATGCCAAAGCACTCTACCAAGGGCAACAAAGTGAGACTCAGTCACACACACACACACACACACACAGTTTGTATCTCTACAATTCAACAAAAATGATAATAACAATAATAAAACAAGATGATATAATACCAAAAGGAAAACATGATGTAAAAAGCATACCTCTTCCCACATCTTACATAAATCTCATAGAAGAGATAGTGGAAATGTCATGTTATTATAAAAAGTTTAGGAAAATAGATTAATGAAAGAAGATAATTTTCCTCTATGAATTTATGGAAAAATCATAGTAACACAGAGCAACAAGGAAACGATTCAAATGGGATAGAATTGGGAGCCAGAAAGGAAATGACAGTTCCAAAAAGATACACGACAGAAGTCTAATGTTTTATTGAAGTTAGGCATTTTGTACTAATAAAATGAGTCTTAAAATTGACAGATGTTTGGCATCAGGGAAACTACAGTGTCTGACTTTCATTTATTTTTGTTTTTTGGTTTGCATTTTATTTTCATTAAATACAATTCCTGAGCATCAGAATACTGGTAAATCATACTAGTAGCTAGAAAACAAAAGCGTTTGTTTAAGAGAAAGCCAGTAGTAGGTTAATCAAAGTAATTTTTTAAATCTTATATTTTTATTTACCTAATAGCTAGATACATCTGATAAAAAAATTTCAATTAATAGAGCTATAAGAACTTAGAAAAAATTAGTATATTTGGGGCGGCACCTGTGGCTCAAAGGAGTAGGGCACTGGCCCCATATGCCAGAGGTGGCGGGTTCAAGCCCAGCCCTGGCCAAAAACTGCAAAAAAAAAATTAGTATATATGGTGTTGAAAGCAATGCCTACAAAACAAAAGTTAAATTTGTGTTTCAATTAATCTTTTTGGTCCCTTCACTTCTTCAGGTTTTTTGCTAAGACAAGGAGAAATCAGAGGTTACCTTAGTCTGTTAGAGAAACAGGTTCAGATCTTCCCATGAACAGCAGGATGCAAAGTGCTGAGGAATAAGACAGCCACTTATTGAAGAAAAAACTTTTAACCTGTTCTTTGCATTTCCCTTTTTGCAGCAGGTTCTGTCCATAAAGAGCTGATACACAGAGAAGCTAATGAAAGGCAAGGCATCTGAACCTGGCAGGTCTGCGGCAGGAAACAGATCTTCATACTATGTAAAACCTATATTTTACTATTATTATTATTATATTATTACTATTATCACTATTTACATAATAGACTGTGAAGCTGTAATAGACTGTCCACAGTCTACTATGGTTGTATCCAGAGGCCTAAGAAATGTCTTAAAAAGTCTCTGGCAGATGTGGCAGAAATATAGGACCATGAAGAGAAATCTGGAGAGGTGGAGAGGGTCTCTTTGGTAAGGCATCTGTCAGCACAGCTTCACATAGGATTAGACTCTGAGTCAGTATACTCCTACCCTCAGACTGCAGTGACACCCGCGTGACACCCTTCGTTAAGAATATTTCAGCTCTACTGACTAAACCACTTTATCACCTTTCAGAGAGCAGACACCTGAATTTGCAACCAGTTTATGCTGCAGAGACTAAGGTTACCCCTGGCGAAGTGTGGCTGACACTGTGTTCTCAAAGTTCTATCATTTACTTATTAGCTTGTGTGTACTAACCCTCAATTAGAAGGTGGGGCCTTTTCGAGGCTAATCATTTCACAAGAAGACAGTCCTCGTGAATGGGGTTAGAGCCCTTAGAAGGGGCCACAGAGACCAAAGTTCTGTCCTTCAGCCATGGCAGAAACAGCAGGCCCCTGACCACACACCAGATCTGCCAGCCCCTGACTGTGGACTGCCAGCCTCCCTAGAGCGGAAATGGGATTTCTGCTGTTTTTAAGCCACCTGGCTTGCAATGCTAATGTTTTGTGATAGCAGCCTGAACGGACTACAGCAGTCTTCCACACACACAGATAAGATATAAAACATCATGGAAATTTTAAAGCCGTAGTCATGGGTCCTGCCTCCCACTGAAAGACCGGGTCCATGTCTTCACATTCCATCTTTGAATCTGGACAGACTTGCATCTCACCTGCTGTCATCACAGTCCAGGCCACTATTATCACCCCACCTGAACTGTGTCAATCACCTCTTCTGGGTTGACCTGCTTTCATTTCCTTCTTTTTTTCCTTTGCGATACATTTTTCTTACGACAAGATGGAAAAATATTGTTTAGGAGAGGCAATATTATTTAGGCCAACTAGAGGCATAAGTTGTCAAATTTTCTCAGCACATAGGAAAAGTTTTAGACAAAAAATAATAAGAAGAAGAAGGGAAAAAAAAGCTCTGGTGAGAATCAGAGGGAAAAGTGCCAGAACCCTCTGGAGAGTCCACGGGAGGAAGATGCGGAGCAGAACAAGGAGCAGGGTTTTGGGCAGAGATCAACCCCTGAGAAGCGCAGAGGCCTGGGGTTCTGTTCCTCCTTCCCTCACGCCTCTGTCTGCAGGTCCTGAGCTGCTGGAGAGCTTTTATTCTCTCACGAGCCCCAAAGCTGCTGTGGCCAGTGAACTGGGAGATTCTTAAACACAAATCCCCGGGATGCCAGCTCCCTTGAGGTCTCTCCCTGTCCTCAGAGATGCAGGCGTCACACTGCTCTCCACCTGTGTGTGCCACTGTCCTCCCCAGGGAGCATCAGCTCTTCACTTTCATGTCACTAGTCTCCACAGATTATTTCCCAATTCCTGCCCTGACTGTGGTGGCCGTAGGGACTAGTGGGTCCCAGGGGAATTCTATGATATTTCCCCCCCCCAAGCTTGGACATCACGGGCCCATTGCTTGCCAGGGAAAAGGACAAAGAGAACTGGAGTGCCAGCTGTCGTCTCGCAGGGAAATAAGGTTTAAATAAAAATCAAAATGTTTATAGCCGGGCGTTGTGGCGGGCGCCTGTAGTCCCAGCTGCTCGGGAGGCTGAGGCAAGAGAATCGCGTAAACCCAAGAGTTAAGAGGTTGCTGTGAGCCGTGTGACACCACGGCACTCTACCCGAGGGCGGGACAGTGAGACTCGGTCTCTACAAAAAAAAAAAAAAAAAAACTCAAAAAAAAAATCAAAATGTTTACATTAATGTATTATATCCTTGCTTAAAAATTTCCGACAACTTCCCACAACTCCTATCAATTACTGAGCTTTAAAATGCCTGCAGTTACTTTGTTTCTTCATATATGTTGCTTTTCTGTTGTTAGAGTTCTTCATGCTTGACCACTTCAGGGCCTTCCCATCTGCTATTGCGTCTACCTGGAACGTTTCCCTGCAAAGAAAAGACTAGTCCTGGTCCTCAGTCGAGTGCCCTCTGTCAAGTACTTCATACTTTCTTTGGGTTAGTTCCACCTAAAAAGGAGGGAAAATGGTGGATCTCTCTCATAGAAAAGGTGGGTTTCCATTGTAGTTAATTGTGGTGTTTATTATTGTTACTTTAAAAAAATGCTTTTTTTAGAGATAAGAGTCTCCCTTTGTCGCCCTGGGTAGAGTGCTGTGGCATCACAGCTCACAGCAACTTCCAGCTCTTGGGCTTAGGTGATTCTCTTGCCTCAGCCTCCCAAGTAGCTGGGACCACAGGAGCCCACCACAGTGCCCAGCTGTTTTTTGGTTGTAGTTGTCACTGTTGTTTGGCAGGCCTGGGCTGGATTCGAACCCGCCACCCTTGGTATATGGGGCCGGCGCCCTACCCACTGAGCCACAAGCACCACCTATATTATTGTTACTATTATTACTTTAATTTGTGGTGGTAGGGAGGCACAGGGCTATTGGAAATAAAGGACGCAACTACAGTTCCACACAGCCACCTCCTGGACAGCCATTAACTTCCTCTCACGGCAGCTATTGTTCCTTTTGCCTCTTCTATCGTAATCCTCAGCCTCATGTTCAATTCAGGTCTGTAGATGATGAAAACAGTGGTTTTTTGTTGTTGTTGTTGTTTGTTTTTTTGTTTGTTTTTTACTTTACTGAGCTGTTCTAATGGCTAAGGAGGTAGAAGCTAGGAAGCATACTTTGATGAAAAGGAGGGATAAAACTTAGAGAAGCTAGAATTCAGTAAGTTCAAGACTCTCATGAAATATAGAAGCATTGCTAAAATTAAGATATTCTTATAACAAAAAGAAATAAATTCTCGAAGCTATTTAGGAAGACCACTTTCAGAACAGAAAAAGATTGTGATATATTTAGTTATGGGAAATATCACTTCTTTTCACATGAATTATAATGATATGCACACAGGTCCCTTCTCAAGAAATAAAAGAAATATTTAATCACAATTTTAGACATCTCTATTAAATGTGAGTTTGCTATTTTTTCATAATCCGGTGAGCTTGCAATAGCACTAAAGGTTTAAAACTATGAGAGAAATATGGATAATTAAAAAACCATAATCTGTTCACATAATAATTGTTCTTCTTGCAAATTAAGATGTATCACTAGTATTACATTTTGGTGGTAAAACAAAAGTGTTAACAGGGACACAGTTTGGGAGGGATAACCCAAAATCAAAGCTTAACACATGTCAAAATGCTAAACATATCTATATTTTATAATATAGAAAAAAACACCACAGCAGTGAGATAAAGAACAAGGTGAGAGCAACTTCTCAATAAAGGAATAAAAATAACTTTTACGGATGACGTGTTCCCTATTTTAATTTTATAAGAAAACAGAAAATTACTTTTCTAACAGAAAATATCTTAGGAAAAGTAGAAATTCCTAAAATAGTAAAAATCCAACATATGGTCAATATCTCAGCCTATTTCAATTCTCCTTTGGCAGCTTTTTCATACTTTATGAAATAGAGAAAATCATTTGCTGTTTAAGCTTAGCCGCCCGTGAATAATATTCATGAAAATTAAAGCTTATGTCTCTCCTATTTACAAAACAATTAATAGATGAAACATTCATGTTGGCATGATAGGCCCTGCTGTCCAAAGAGTATGGTGTCTGAGTTCTTCAATGTGGTTTGATTTTGTTATGTCTTGTGTGACAGTGAAGTCTCTTTTTCATGCTAGAAAATGGGTTGAAACTGACAGGTGATACAGCAGATGGCCAACGTTTCTATGTATTTCTCATTCGTTTAGTAAGCAGGGTGTGTGAGGCACTGGATCTGGGTCTTCCATCACCACGACATGAAGATGCAGGGAAGAACGGGTCTCAGGTGCTGCCTCTAAGAGGCATTCTTGTGAGAAAGATAAACAGGTGAGGAGTTGAGTATTATTATAATGGAGGAGTAGGGACAATTGCTACTAGAGATCGGAAGGAATTAGCAAAGGGGTTAGTAAAGGCCATGTGCAAGTGAAGTCTCAATAAAAGAAGCAAATGGACAATCCTTTTCTGTGGCTTTTTTTCCCTAATCATTTACATTTTTTTAAATGTACAATATAGTAGGGTTTCATATTGTTATGCAACAGATGTCCAGAACTTTCCCACCTAGCAAGACTAATGGGGTCCTCAAACTATGGCCCACGGGCCACATGAGGCAGTGTGATTGTATTTGTTCCCGGTTTGTTTTTTTACTTCAAAATAAGATATGTGCAGTGTGCATAGAAATTCGTTCATAGTTTTTTTTTGTTTGTTTAAACTACAGTCCGGCCCTCCAACGGTCTGAGGGACAGTGAACTGGCCCCCTGTTGAGAATCCCCATTAAACAACAGTTCCCCTTTTTTTCCTCCCTACACACCATTCTACTTTCTGTCCCTATGAATTTACCTAGTTTAGATCACTCAGGTAAGTGGAGTCAGAGAGTATTCGTCTGTGACTGCCTCATTTCACTTTGTATAATGCTACTAAGGTCCATCCGTGTTGTAGCATGAAGCAGGATTTCCCTCCTTTTAGGAATGAATAATGTGCTGTTGCACATACGTACAACATTTTGTTTATCAACTCATCTGTCAATAGACACAAGGGTTGCTTCCAGCTGATGGCTATCTGTGAATGACACCGCAGGAACTTGGGTATGTAAATACTTCTTCAAGACCCCACTTTTGAATTACAAATACAGGAGAACCTCTGTAAGGTGATCACCTCTGTAACGGACTGTAACAAACTGGTCACCCTACGGAGGTGGTCACTGTAAGGAACGAGGCCTCCTGCACTGACACGTACATGTGGTGTCCGCCTGCTCTGTGGAAACTAGGTCAACTTGGAGAGGAGGTCAGCTATGGAGGTTCTATTGTCTAGACCCGTAAGTGGAAATGCTGGAACATCTCACAGTTTCAGTTTTAATTTTTTTGAGGAAATGCCATCCTGCTCTCCATAGCGACTACACCATTTTATATTCCCACCAAGAGGTCTGATTTCTCCACGTTCTTGCCAGGTCCTGGCATTTTCTGTCATTTTTAATAGTGTCCATCCTAGTGGAGGTGAAATGTTATCTCGCTGCAGTTTTGATTTGCATGTCTAGAATGATAAGTGATGTGGAACACCTTTTCATATGCTTTTTGGCCATTTTCATATCATCTCTGGAGGAATGTCTATTTGACTTTAAATAAGTTTATGAAAACTAACATTTATTTGTTAGTTACTACTTTCTCAGCACTGTACGGGCTGGTGCTCAATGAGATTATCTAATTCAATCATCTTAATACAATAAAAAGGGTAAAATTGAATTTGTGGGGTTGGGTAGTTTAAAAGACAGGGATTTACAGAGCAACTTTGTTTAGAATTTCAGCTAGCCAGTGGTGGGGAAAGACTACCTCAGACACTGTGAGCCTCCCAAGTATTGAAACTAAGTTTACAAAGTATTGAAATTTCCCAAATTCCTAAAAGGCCGAAATACCCAAAATATTAAAGAGATCATAACTTCACAAAGAAGAGGATATTCTAGATCCTGGGCAAAACCCAGTAGCATGAAGGATAACAGGAGGTCAGAGGAAGAGCTCGGAATTGGTTGGAACAGGACACGGACCATCTCCCAGGGAGTCTGGGACGTGAAGGACCAGGGGTGGGCAACGCTGGTCACGCCTCAAGCAGGATCCAACGGGAGCTTTAAAAAGGGACACCGTTGTGTTCACTGCCCGTTTGTGTCTAGGTCCAGGCATTTAACACTTAGCTTTGTCCATTAAGTTTATGCTGCATCTAGAGTAACTTTCAAACTGTATTTGCAGCTAAATACAGAAAATCTCCCTACTCTCTTCCTTCTCTTTTTAATCTTCATTTTCCCTTTGGCTTCCCCAATTTCCACAGAATGAGATTTCATTGAAATTGGATGTTTCATTTTTGCCTAAAAATGGCAATTTGGCTTAATAGCTGCGTCGGCACTTTTGCTGTTATTACACCTCTCATTCTCACATCCCTGGTCCAACCCGTGCAGAGCTGACACGCATTCAGCTTCCAGGACAGCGCTCTCGTGCCTCAGCTCTGTGTGTGCTGTTCCTGCTTGTCTGGTAAATGACAGCCCAGATGTCAACTGACATTGCTCCATCTTTTCAGATTTTTACATCGAAATGAGTTGGCCCCTTCCCTGCCTCTTCCCACCCACCACCCCAAACTCTGCAGGACTGAGAAGCTTGAGGCCCACCTCCATATTCCTACACATTCCCCATGTCTTGGGCTACTTCAGTGAATTTTTTTTTAATTCAAATTTCTATGATTTTTCTGAAACTCTGATCTCATTTCTATCACAGTCCCCTGGCTATTTTCTTCTTCATGCCCCAGAATAACGTATAACAAAATCCCCTGAACTTGACGGCACCCAGAGACGATTAGCACGGAGCATGTGTAGGGACTGCAGGGGACCACTGGATTTTAGGGCAGTTGTGGGTAGGGCCTATAATTACATCATGGAATTAGCAAATAAACAACTGTAAAATAAAATGCTAAATACACATGTCCCTCAAAGCCACTCAGCCCTCTCCTCCCAGGCACTGTCTCTCCTGCCCCACTCCCCGTCTCTCCCCCACCTTGCTGGGGTCCTTCTCAGGTTTAGGGCACTTCTCCAGGAGAACTTGCTTCTTTCTTTCCAACCAACTGTGCACTCCAGAGTGCACCCTATGCACTTAGAGAAGGTATCACGCTAAACAAGAAGCCGTTTCTCTGGAAGGCAATTCTGATACTCCAAGAGAGGAAGGAGCCATGCCACGTAGCAGTGATTTTAAGTATGGAATTGTCTCTATTCTAGTTTGATTGTGTTGGCTTTTTGACATGGAAGGAAATGGACATTTTAGCAAATGCAACAGGTCATTAAAGAACGTTATTTAGTTACACATAGAAACAAAATAAAAGGAAGGAAATAAGAGAAAGAAAGGGAGGGGAGACCAAGAGAAAACTGCAGGAGATAGGAATGGGGGAGAAAAGTATCTATGCAGGGACAGTGAGGTCAGGGGAGCCTGGGTCCTCAGCGCTGGCCTGCAGTGTGCGCTGGCCTATCAGAAACACTCCAAATAGCTTCCCAGCTTAGAATAAAAAGCAGCAGCCTTTCAACAGACAACACGGCTCCCAGCCCCAGGTTTCTGCCTCCCACTGCTCTGGTCTTATCTCTTGCACCCTCATAGTTCACACCCATCCATTCACACCGACACTTTCCTTGGTATTGTGACATTTGGTCCATCTCACCCCAGGCACCTTTTCCTTGCCGCTTCCTCTTCCAGACATGTCTGGCCTCAGATATTCATACGGTTCACTCCCTTACCTCCCTTGGGTCTCTGCTCAAATGTCAGCTTCTAAGGAGGCTTTCCCTAAATATTTTGCAGGATCTTATAATCACCCCCTGACTCCCTCTTCCAGCTCTCTTCTTCCTATTTCTCTTATATTTTATTATACGGGGTGTCCATAAAGGAGGACAGGAATCCCTGTCCTCCCTGAGGACAGGAATTTGTCTCACCCTGCTCCCTGGTGGTTTATCCAGCGCCTGGAATCAGGCCGGGTGTATAGAGTCGCTTAGTAACATTTTAGTAATGACTGAAGCCAAAAGCTATTATTAGTTACCTAAACTGACTACATAATTGGATTAGCTAATTAATCACTTTTTATAGTTCAAGAGCTCTATCCAGAAAAGGCCAATTGGCCTGGGAAGATGGGATAGAAAAGGCGATTCTGGGTTTTGGAAGAAGAACTAGAAGTCTGAGATCAGAGCTTCCACGGAGTGGTACAACTGTGGTCTTCAAACAGCTCTGTTCACAGAAGTCCCAGAAGACTTTTGAGATATCAGGCTTCCCTTCGCAGATTTTTCAGCTGACATCTAAAATTATTCTCGTAAGTTTAATTAGTTGCAAAGATGCATTTTAACTATTGAAATTTGAAAGTAAAATTATTCAATTTTAAAATCATCACTTAGATGATAGATCCATGGAAGATAATTTGATAATCATTTATTGAAAAATATGAAAACACAGTCTTCCTTAATAGTCAGAAATTTTATGTACTTTTCTTCTTCTCCTTGAGTAATGTTTCACTCGACTTTTCTACAGAGGATTTTATCTTAATGTAACCTTTTATATGCTTAAAAAATCATTCACTGATTACTTTTTATATTATCGAAGGGAAGGTATGTATGCATCTATTTTTTGAATTGATACTTTGAGTTATCACCAAAATTATATTAGTATATAATTTATTTAAATTATATAAATATACTATGTGATTGATAAAGCATTTATTGGAAGCACATCTCTTCATCAGCTGAAAAAGGCCATTTTTTCAAATTAATTCAATTTGACAAAGGGCTCTGCATCCTGCTTATCTATATGTTTCATTTTTCTAATTAAAAACTAAGGAACTTGCTCACATAAATAAGAACATGGAATGATTCCTGGAAATTCTTCCTAGCTATGGTAAGAATATCATATACTGTCATATCATACTACCTCATCAAAAATACTTTCCAGCAACCTATCAGTTGACAACTTGAGAACTGAAAAAATTCTTCATATTTGCAGAATTTGTTATTCAAACCTAAAAGTCATTTAATGTTTTCCACACCAAGACCAAAAACTAATTTTGATTTGTTTGGTGCCCTGGAGTTGGATTTTTTTTAAATATAGGATTAATGCACCAATAATGCAATTAAGTTTGCTAAGTACATGGGCTTTTTTCTCTTGTATAAAGGGATAAGAGTCATTATAATGGGTGGGGAAAAACAAATCACATCAACTCTTTTTTGACCAGATCAATTATAGAAAAAGGTACACAGCAAGGTTGAAGAGATTAAGGTCAATTCCTTTACAACTGTCCTTCTGCTCACATACCCTTGTTCGAAGGTTGCTGAAAAATAAAAATGGTGCCATAACTGAGGGTCCTAGACGTTTGCAAGAAAGACATATTTGAGAGATGCTATTTTTGCTTTTCTCCTTAAGAAATTCACAGCATTCATTGTCAGCATATAATGAACATATGGATGGATGTTCTTTTGGTGAGGAAACCTGTTTGGTTTGTTTAACTCAGTCTTTCTAAATCATATTTGAACACAGGATGCGTTTCCTTTGTGACATGATTTGACAACCGACAGAACTAATATTGAACTTGTATACGTTTAGCACTAGAATAGATGTTGCTACTAAAAAGCATGGAGATATATGTATTTTATTTTATATATATATATAAAAACCAGGAACTTTGAGAAGAAAATTAGCTTTATGAAACAGATGCTGAAGTTACTAGGAAGTGAATTTTGACAACTGTGGGGTCTGAGAGAGGAGAGGGGGGCACAGGGGTTCGGGGCGTGTTACATGTGTAGAATAGAAAAGGGCCAGTGGAGAAGCGTGGGGGAAGGGAGAGAGATGACTGTTACCAACAAGTTATTATATAAGAGGCTTTGACAAGAAGATCTAACATCTAGGATATTTCATACATATTCAACAGATAAGCTGCTGCCGAGAATATTCTTTCATTTTGAATCTGGGGGTGGATGGGGAGCCTAGACCAAAAATAACTCTGCATCTCCACAGAGCAAGGGAGTTGAGAGAATTCATTCAGCTGGGAAGGGTGTTAGATAGAAAAGTAATGATATAGGAGGTAAAAAGAAGATAGCATAGCCCAAAATAAAAGGGTAAAAAACTGATCCATCTAGAGAGGATGATCACGAAGCCCAGATGAGAGCAATGAATTCTTCAAGGCAAGATGAATTAGTAAGGGAGGAGAGGGAAATTTAACTTTTGTTCTTCTGTTTTGTTTTGTTTGTTTATAGTCAGCTTTCTTTCTGAGATTCCCGACATTAAAGTCAAGTTTTGTGTGCTCAATGCAGTGCATGTATTTTTGTTAAAAAAGAAAAAATAGAGAAGAAAAAAGACTGACACAAGGGAAGTGAAAGAGGATAGTTTGACTTTAAGCAGGAGGTGGAATCTTTACTGAAACTCTAAGTAGAGGACACGTAATCAAAGACACAGAATTGGTAGCAGGATGTGTCTACAAGTCGTCTCTCTAACTCTGGGACCCACAGGGCCATTTTTAAAAACTTCAGAACCATTACAGAAAACATTACAAAGGAAAGTAAAAGAGAAAAACGAAACATCATAGGAAATACCCGGTGAGTAAATGCTATTTTCATTCCTACAGTCATGTAATATTTCAATGAGCATCCTTGTTGGTGTTCTCTGAATATCCATTTCATGGCACAGGAATGAGTCTAAACAAATAATAAACGGGGCTGAAATTGGATGCCACTGTGTCAACTTCTCTAGCAAGCCTAAATTTTCAAGGCCACTTTTTACAAAGTCCTACAGTCAGTCCACAGAGTTCCTGGAGAATGCAGCTACCAGCAACGATTTCAATGTGAAATCCAAGAGACAGATTATATTTAGCTTTAATATCAGTTACTATGACAACAAATGGGCTATTTAAAGTTGTTAGCATTCTAGCCCACTGAGTTAATAACACGGAGAAGAATGGCATAAAAGTTGAGCAAAAGCAAATTACCTCGATGTCACACTGAATGGCGGTGACAACAAAAGCTGTGTAGGCTTAAGAGGGTTCAGAGGGTTGGGGAAACAGTTAAAAGGAGAAATCAATCAGCAAGCTATAAATAGTTTTATTTATAACCAGCAGCACATTTTTTGAGGTCTCCTCAATATCATGTTCTTCGAGCTTTTTAAAAATCTAAGCTTGGGATTTAAAACAAAACCAAACAAAGATTAGAATGGACAAATTGATATTTAGCCAAAATCTTTCAAAACTACATGTTCTCCATGGTACCATTTATCCCTTTTCTATCTCAAGTGTAAGGTCAAGAGTGAAATGTAAAATGAGATCTAGAATATCCAGGATATTTTTACAAAGAAAAAAGGTGGTGCCACAAGTAAGGATCAAGTCTTATGAACTGCTGTTTGAAAGATTCATCTGCTAAAAACAGCAAAGAATGATATATCATAAGATGTTAAAACAGATGGCCCAACTCACAGTGTTGCATTACACAAGTATGAAGACTAGAGCTAAAATAGCCCAAGTAATATTTTTATTAACAAGATGCCAAGTACAGCAGCAAAAATACCTTTAGGAAGAAATCGCACTGCAAAAAAAGGTTTTTTCTCTTTACACTCAGTGCTATTTTCTGAATTACTCTTGGTCTGATGCATATGTTTAAGCGTCTGAGTGCTCGTGGTGCTCATATGAAAGAGACTAACCTCCCTCCCTTGAGGCCCCTTCTCTTATGAGATCACCTCTGAGATGGAGAGAACGGAGAGGGAACTACAGCAGCAGCCCAGGAAGGGGCATGCTGTCCAGTTGGCTCTGGCAGAGAATTTTGCACCCACCAAAAAAAAAAAGGGCGAGGGGTGGATTTACTGGTCTTTGAATTAGCTGTGAAGGAAGAGACGCTCATTAAGTCTGGTGACACTAACTATTGCTGCAGAGATTTTAAGATCATTAAAGGTGACGGGAAATCCCTTCCAGAATGTGGGCACACACAGCAGCAGCTGTGAACACGAGGCTGTGATGACCCACAGACATTTCAACTGTAAAGCAACACATAACTCGCAGATCAGAGCACAGACACTCAGAGGCCTGCGGAGGACTTTCAAACCGGAAAGAACAGGCTGTGGTCAAAAAATGGAATCCCCTGTGTGGCTCTATCAGTAAATAATGGAAGTGCGTTCATTCATTCATTTGTACACTGCACTGAGGGACTCCTATAGAAAGCGGTAGGGGGTGGCGCCTGTGGCTCACGGAGTAGGGCACTGGCCCCATGTACCAGGGGTGGTGGGTTCAAGCCCAGCCCCAGCCAAAACTGAAAAAAAAAAAAAAAAAAGGAAGTCCTTTATCCATCTTGAATCAATTTTTGTGAGTAGGGAAAGGTGTGGGTCCAGTTTCAGTCTTTTACATGTAGACATCCAGTTCTCCCAACACCATTTATTGAATAGGGAGTCTTTCCCCCAAGGTAAGTTCTTGTTTGGTTTATCAAAGATTAGGTGGTTGTAAAATGTTAGTTTCATTTCTTGGTTTTCAATTCGATTCCAAGTGTCTATGTCTCTGTTTTTGTGCCAGTACCATGCTGTCTTGAGCACTATGGCTTTGTAGTACAGACTAAAATCTGGTATGCTGATACCCCCAGCTTTATTTTTATTACTAAGAACTGCCTTAGCTATACGGGGTTTTTTCCGGTTCCATACAAAACGCAGAATCATTTTTTCCAAATCTTGAAAGTATGATGTTGGTATTTTGATAGGAATGGCATTGAATAGGTAGATTGCTTTGGGAAGTATAGACATTTTAACAATGTTGATTCTTCCCATCCATGAGCATGGTATGTTCTTCCATTTGTTAATATCCTCTGCTATTTCCTTTCTGAGGATTTCATAGTTTTCTTTATAGAGGTCCTTCACCTCCTTCGTTAGGTATATTCCTAGGTATTTCATTTTCTTTGAGACTGTGGTAAAGGGAGTTGTGGCATGAAACAATAAAAATCCTCCAAGAAAGCATAGGAAAAACACTGGAAGATATTGGCCTGGGGAAAGACTTCATGAAGAAGA
Source organism: Nycticebus coucang (assembly GCF_027406575.1). Classification (NCBI taxonomy): domain Eukaryota; kingdom Metazoa; phylum Chordata; class Mammalia; order Primates; family Lorisidae; genus Nycticebus; species Nycticebus coucang. The sequence goes on along the minus strand of NC_069785.1, from coordinate 9,368,428 downwards.
CTGCCATGGCAATTGCAACAACAACAAAAATAAACAAATGGGACTTCATTAAACTGAAAAGCTTCTGTACAGCTAAGGAGACAATAACCAAAGCTAAGAGACAACCTACACAATGGGAAAGGATATTTGCATATTTTCAATCAGACAAAAGCTTGATAACTAGGATCTATAGAGAACTCAAATTAATCCACATGAAAAAAGCCAACAATCCCTTATATCAATGGGCAAGAGACATGAATAGAACTTTCTCTAAAGACGACAGACGAATGGCTAACAAACACATGAAAAAATGTTCATCATCTCTATATATTAGAGAAATGCAAATCAAAACAACCCTGAGATATCATCTAACCCCAGTGAGAATGGCCCACATCACAAAATCTCAAAACTGCAGATGCTGGCGTGGATGTGGAGAGAAGGGATCACTTTTACACTGCTGGTGGGACTGCAAACTAGTACAACCTTTCTGGAAGGAAGTATGGAGAAACCACAAAGCACTCAAGCTATACCTCCCATTTGATCCTGCAATCCCATTACTGGGCATCTACCCAGAAGGAAAAAAATCCTTTTATCATAAGGACACTTGTACTAGACTGTTTATTGCAGCTCAATTTACAATCGCCAAAATGTGGAAACAGCCTAAATGCCCACCAACCCAGGAATGGATTAACAAGCTGTGGTATATGTATACCATGGAATACTATTCAGCCATTAAAAAAAAATGGAGACTTTACATCCTTCGTATTAACCTGGATGGACGTGGAAGACATTATTCTTAGTAAAGCATCACAAGAATGGAGAAGCATGAATCCTATGTACTCAATTTTGATATGAGGACAATTAATGACAATTATGGTTATGGGGGGGGAAACAGAAAGAGGGATGGAGGGAGGAGGGTGGGGCCTTGGTGTGTGTCACACTTTATGGGGGCAAGACATGATTGCAAGAGGGACTTTACCTAACAGTTGCAATCAGTGTCACCTGGCTTATTGTACCCTCAATGAATCCCCAACAATAAAAAAAAAAAAAAAAAAAAAAGAAAGTGGTATGGTACAGTGGTTAAAAGCATGGAACCTCAGGCAGCACCCACAGCTCAGTGGGTAGGGAGCCTGCCCATACACTGAGGCTGGCGGGTTTGAACCCGGCCCAGGCCTGCTGAACAACAGTGACAACAACAACAACAAAGGCATGGAATCTCCAGTCACACAGCCTGGGCTTAAATTTCAACTTTTCCACCACTCTGGACAAGTTAACATGATTTAACCTTGCCTTCATTTATACTTTTATCGCAGGCTATTATAAATATCAGATATGTTAAAAGCCCTTAATATAGTGACAAACATAACACTCGCACTATGATTGTTTGATCTTATTATTAAATGTTGTACATATTACGTAAAAAATAGACATAACATAGAAAAATGATGAGAATAAGCGCAAATCTCATAATGAATAATTAATGACCACTCTGCTTAGAAACGTAAAGTTATTGTGGGTTTTGTTAGCACGAGTCAGCCTCCCAAGGTTACTGAAAATTTTGAGTTCTAGGGCCTACTGGGCTGTGGGGCAGATCTTGGACACAGGAGAATTTACCAGGATAATCCCTCCCTTTGCCTGTCGCCAACCTGGCCACATTGTCTGGAGACTTTGAGCATCTCAGGTGCTGTCACCATCAGTTTCCTGAGCTCCATCACTGACAGCAGGTCCTGCACAGTTGGGTCAATAAGCAGGCATTTCACATAACCTCGGAACTTAGAGTTATTCATGTATGTGGGTTCAAATTTTAAGACTTTTGTTTGTCTTTCTCTAGAGCTTTATGATCTCATCATCTAAGAAAAGTATGCAGGACACAGCTAAATAGTCGTATAGAGCAATATGCTTCTATCTCCTCTTAGAAAATGTATGATTTATATTTTCTGGCTGAGTTATTATCATTTGAATAAGAAAGACTTTGGATCTACTACGAGCTTTTTTTAGTGTTTCAGGGAAATCCTCATTAAAATACTCCTATGTGTTAAGATGACTGATAATGTTCTTTATTTTACGATCATCACTATAATTGTCATACATGCAAAGGAGCTAGAATGCTCCAAAACATCCTCTAGCATCAGACAAAGCAGTTAGAACACCCCAATACATTCTCCAGCACCAGATAACAGAGCTAGAATAATCCAAAATATCCTCCAGCACCAGATGAAGGAGCTAGAACACTCCAACACATCCGCCAGCACCAGACAAAGGAGCTAGAACACTCCAACACATCCTCCAGCACCAGACGCTGTGAGCCCAACTCCCAGATTATAACCACCATGGGATGTCACCCTACCCCAATTAGAAGGGCTTTATTAAAAAGTGCAAGAACAACAGATGCCGGCATGGGTGCAGAGAGAAAGGAACAGTTACACCCTGCTGGTGGGACTGCAAATTAGTCCAACTTTTGTGGAAAGCTCTGTTGAGATTTCTCAAGGAACTTAAGAGTAGACCTACTATTCAATCCACATTCCCACTGCTGGGTATTTACCCAAAGGACAAGAAGTCATTTTATCAAAAACTAACAAACGAAACAAAAACAAAACAACAGCACCTCAATGTTTCATGCAGCCTGATTCACAATTACAAAGATGTGGAATCAACCCAAGTTGACTGACAAAAGAGTGGGGTGTGTATACCATGGTGTACGACTCAGCCATATAAAATAATGAAATGAGGCCTTTTGCAGCAATTTGGGAGGAATTAGAGACCATTATTCTAATCAAAATATCTCAAGACTTGGAAAACACGTGCACTCTCTAATAAATTGGACCTAATGCCTGGGCACCCATTGCACAGAGGGAAGCAAAAGTCATGGGAAATCAAGCCGGGGTGCGGGTGGGGGTTGAGTAGCAGAGGGTTAAAAACCCACCTCACTGGTACAATGAACACTATTTGAATGACGGGCACATTTACAGCCCTGAATCAAGCTATGTATCAAAAACATTTGTACCCCCTCAATATTTTAAAATAAAAAATATAAAATATGTGCTTTAAATGTTTAATTACTAGTTCTGTAAACAAAAGGAAAGCAGATCAGAAAGCCTTGATTCGCAGCATTTGCCCATTTCTGAGGCATAAATGTTCCCTACAGTGTTGTTTCAAATTACCAATACAAGGCACTGAATACAAATGCGGAGAGAGGTGTACGGTGCGTCATTAGCATCTCCACCACACAGATGCAATAGACACGAATAACTTCGAGACCTTTAATAACATGGTGTAGTAAAATCATTAAAAAGTGATTCATTTTGACTACTAGTATTATTGACTATTGTGAAATAGCCTCATTTAATTTACAATAAAATAATTTCTGTAACAATCACCTTTCATAGGTCACTAAGAACCGCGTCTAGCGCTGATTACCTTGTAACACGGACATCTAGTCCTGGACAGTGCTAGAAGTCCATGTTGTAAGGTAATCAAGATTTAAGTTTATATGTATCTCCTGATAGTAGAATTTACACTCTAAATATCCCTAAAATATTCTACACTTCCTTTTTTTATTGGCCACTATATTTCACTACTCCTGGTAGCTGATGTACGCTACTATCTTCTTTGCTTTTAAGGTCATGGAGGAGATTCTAAAGGTAACAGCTAAAAGTTGCCATGATTATGGAAGCCAGTGTTTTGTTTAGCTTGGGGATTTATATTCTTTTTAAATGCACTGATTCAGTACAGGATAAATGTGTTCGTATTTAAAAATTGACTAAGCCATCTCTGAAATCTCCTAGAAAAATCCCAACTCCACTGTGAGGACCAGTGACATTAGTATAATCTTTTCTCACTTTAGAGAAAACTTAACTTCCATGTTAATACCAATTAAACTAATTGAATTAGTTTCCAATAACACAGAGATCCTATCCAGGTCGCTGAAAAGCAAATTACAAATCACAATGCCTAGAAACTATAATCTCTACTCTGCACAAATCTTGACTTCTATTATTATAACCAATTTTAACAATACTAAACACTGGTTGAGTTTGTATATACATTTACCTTATTTAATCACCACAGCTATATGAGAAGTGCCTTGGAGATTCCCAATTTACATGCGGGCAAACAGATGTATTTTAAATAGAGTAACTAACCCAAATAATTGGTGCTATAAAACTGAAACCAAAACTGAGAGTTGCCTAATGGTTCAGCCCCTTATTTACTCCACTACACTTATTATTTTATAATCTGTATTTTGCTTGTAGTTCACCAACCAGCTGTAAAACCCAGGAACTCCAGACATTTAATTTTGTCTAGTCTTTCCCCACCTTACACATCAATCACTGAATCCTCTAGATTATAAAAATACTTCCAAATAGGTCGCAAATCTGATCATCTCCACTGCCACCAACTTGGTAAGGCCACCATCATCTCTGACCTTCATAACGACAAGAATCTCCTATGTGATGTTTTTTTCTCTTCCATCTTGCTCCTGATCCCCTGCTCCTTAACTTTGGTTGGTCTTTATCATGTAAGTAGAATCATCTTTCCAAAATTAAAGTCTAATTCTGTCAATATTTTAATTAAAATATTTCAGAGAAGACTGAAGTTAACTTTAAAGACCGTCAGTGGATTTCCTTGGCTCTTCAGGATCTGGTCCTTATAATCTCTTCAGTCTTTGGAATCGCAACTTCTCCTCTCCTGTGTACACATTGACCAGCTTCTGGTTCAATGAAAGTGCCAAGCTCTCACCTCATGGCTTCTGAACAAACCATTTTCTCTGTCTGAGGTATTAATCTTCCACTCCTTCCTTCCCTAACCCCCTGCACTCTAATTATTCATTGGTCAACCTCACTTCCTCAGGGTAGCCCTTTTGGACTCTCCCAGTCTAGGCCAGGTACCCTGCCTGCGGGCTATCCAGACTTTCCCATTCAAAACATTTACCAGTTGATATCACAATTGTTCTTTTTTGTGCAGTCCTAAACCAGGACTATCTTATTTCTGTCTGTAAACCCAACTCTGAATACCATGGCTTAAATAGCAGTGGAAATCAATAAACATATGTTGAATGAATTGATGGGTTTGTTGTGAGGATTAAAACGGAATGGTGATATGAAGTTCTGGTAATACAGTCCTATATAAGAAAGTAACCATGCCAAGTATAATCACAAAGGTGGGCAAGGGATGGCAGAATACAGGAGGTTTGACTCTTTCACTTTAATCTCAACATAAGGTGACTTTTGGTAAATACAAAGCTTTTAATCATAATTACACCAAGGTGGAAACATTTTAAATAAGAAAACAGTCCTTAAAATTAAGATCACAAAGGTAATCTAATCCTTGAGAAGGAAATTAAGTAACTTTAAATTCCATTAACATTCACTTTTTTGAATATTTTAATTTGTATCCATTATTGCTGATGTTAATTATGTAAAAAGGATTTGATTCATTATTTGATTTTGTTCATATCAAATTTTAATTATTATTCCACATTTTTTTGTTTTTGTGGCCATTGTATTTATTGATTCCCAATTTCCCAAAAGAAATTTTGTCAGGCCGATTCTATTTTTCCATTATTTTCTATATATAATGTTTTTTAATATCTTCTTATCTGACTGATGTCAGTTTTTTATAGGTGATTTCTAACATACAAATACACACACAATTCTGACAATCCTATGGAAAACATAATCTGTGAATTTCTTTCTTTTACAAATTTTAAACCTTTTTAATTTAATCCACTGTTGGCTTTGTGTTATTTTTAACCATTTATCATGTATAAGTGATTCATAATTTGATTTATTTTTGGAATAAAATGTAAAGAACTTACAATATATAAAGCCCTTTAGTAGGTCGACGATACCCCTTCTAGGTGGTCTGCATGGCAGTTAAACGTTACGGTTTGATTGAGAAGCATTTATTGGATATGTTGAGCAACCTTCCTTCTGCCTTTCCCTAGAGTTTTAAACATTATTTTGTTTATATGTGAAGAACTTAACACAATATTATAAAGCCTATATCTATTCATCTGGCCTTAAAAACATTTTATTTCCTTTTTATATATTCACAACATCATCATGAAAGGAATTTTGAAAAAAAAAATTTAAAAAGAATGATACTAAAAGAACAAATAACTGGAATCTAACCGATACTTAAAGAATAGTAAGAGGAGGGCTGTAGCAATAGTTAGGAGTAGAACTCAAGAGAGATTTCATCCCGGAGCCCCGTAATTGATGCGAAAGCAAGATGGCCAGGGTGGTCAAGGATTCCATGTCCAAAAGCATCAACTGCTTGACTACCATGAGTCTAAACACAACTCTGATCTCTTTGGTGCCAACACTTTATAATTATTTATTCTTTAGATACAAGGAACTTTTGGGGTTGCACAGTTATAACTAGCCTGTGATAGTCTGATGATACCATGAGAACTCTACTTCAACCTGTATGTGAAACTTTCTCATTATAAAACAGTAGCTGGAGATCGGCTATTGGCAGAGTTCATGGAAATCAAAGTTTAGGAACAAAAACTGCCGAATGTAATAGCAATAATAGGAAAACATAATTTTCATTAGTAAGTTAAAATTTTTCTTAAAAATATTCTTAGCACATATGTGATTATAAAGATTTCAGAATGCTTTGAGTCTCACTCCTGAGAGCCAAGAGCGACTTTTAATACCTGAGTAATATTGAGAAAGAGAAAAATTCTTGTAGGTCAAGAAAACATCCAGTGGGGAGACTTTTTACAATGAAGTGGAGTAGCTGGGGTTAGCTGAAAGATATGATTTAGGGAAATATGCTCACATCCTTAAGATCACTGCTCAGTACTGCATGTAGCAGAATTTCATGCACCCTTGTTCAAACTTTTCCTTTGGCTAGGCCATGTCTATATTTATTCTTAGAAAATCTAAAAGCCTCTGGAAATCATCCATTATCATCATTAACTACATTCCATTCACAACCCTCCAAGGTAAAACCATAAAGTCCATTACCTTTTCAGGGACCAGTTCTCTTACCCCGTAATTAAAAGAATAGACCGTATAGTTTTCACAGAAAGAATGTATAATTTGTATTTCTAAATTTGAGAACTTTGTATTTTATTGAAACAATTTAAGACCATGACTTTATATGTGTGTATATATATATATATATATATATATGCAGTAATAACTCATTCTAGGTAATAAGCAGCAGTTTTTTCATAGAAATTCCTGAAACACTGTAAATATCAATTTTCTAAAGAAGTCAAATAGTTTCAAGCCTCATAATATATAAACACACTTTATTGATATGTGATCATTAAAATATCAGTTAGATATGTGGGGAACTCTACAATTAGGAATGTTCTTGGCTGTTGCTCAGGGAATACAGCTTCTTCAGAGTTCCACATAAAATTCTCAAATTTGTGAGTACACAGACAAGAAAAATTCAGTAGGAATAAGCAAGTGATATTGCATTATCTGTGTAGGCACTTTTGAGGTGCTGTTTTCACCTATAAGCTTAGATTCATACAACAAAAAGACTGATGAAATGAAGTCTGGAAAAATACCAATACTTTCCCCCTTGAAGCCCATTTCATCAGCCGGCATTTCCCTGTAGCTGTGATTATTACATTATGACTTGATTACTAACTATTACTGCCACAGTTGGAGAAAGCGAAAGCTCAGCATGGGGCCATTTCCATTAAAGGAATATGAAATTCCATAACAAGCTCTGAACCTGCATGGCTGCTGTGAGGCCAGACTCAGAAGTGTGTAAGGATCTACTTAAGATGCTGTTTGAAGGAGCACCCTAACTTACATCATTATTTCATTTAGTTTGAATGGTACCCTGGATTTTTCCATTAAGCAATATTAGACTCTTAAACACAATGAACGGGTTGTGTTCCACAAAAGGCAATGAGATTTTTTTCTGTTCACTTTCTAGAGTTCCAGAATTTTCCGTTGCATGCATATACAATCCTGGTTTTGCCTAATAGAACACACTAAGTGGTTCCATAAACTAAAGAATTCTAGTCATTAATATTCACATTGGTAATATGGGTACGTGCCACTTGGGAAATCAGAGAGAAAAGAGCTTTGGTTGCTATAATTTAATGGACCCAGAAAGTTCAAAATAAAAAGTCAAATATTTATATTTAAAACATAAAGATTAATGTTTGGGGAAAAGGAATGATGATACCATCATTTTGAATTATGCATCTATTCTGCATCTATTCTTGAATTATGTGTGGCTCAAATGACAAAATGTCCTGGGAATGAGAACTAAGACATGAAATTTTTTCACAGTGTTTTTTAGAACAAACTCTAGTGATGGGAAAAAAATAAATGTTTTATACAAGAATGATCATCACTGCAAGAAAACTATGCTTGAGACAGATTGCACGTAAACATGCACATGGGGTGTGTGTCTGTGTGTGTGAATATGTGCCCCAAATAATAGAAAGACCTAGGGAAGATCTATTTCTTAATTTGACTTTCAAAGCCAGGGAGGTTTATTTACTCAAATGACTTCCTCTACCAGAATCTTGCAAAGAAAATCTCTACTTGGCGGGATTGAAGCTGTCCCTTTCTAGGGGAAGCTAAAAGGGAATTACCTCTTCTGTCTTATTTGGCTCTTTTCTTTCCTGTGTGCAATTACTAACTTTAGTTATGGAGGAATATGTTCTGATAGCAGCCAGCGCAAGGTTTTAGGGTCTTATTATCAGAGGGAGGAACTTGGAAAGATTCCAGTCCATGGTGTCTGCACTTAACCTTCCCGCACAACAAAGGCTTAGCTTGGTTTTCATGTGCCTAGGTGCTGACCAGCGAAAGCATTAGCTTCATCTCTGATCCCTTCCTTTTGTCTTTAGTATTTTAAACACAATTCACTGAAAATCACTAATGTAATTCTGCTCTGCTTCCCCACTACCAATCTTGAAAAGAAAATACCTACCAAAGTGCAGTGTGAGCAAGTGTGTGTGTGTGTGTGTGTGTGTGTTTAAAAGATGAACGTATTGATGAAGTGAAAAGGCCTAAAACGTGGCTACAGGTTCTTTTACAAATGGTCACTCTGTAGCAGAGGATGAGAGTAAGTAGAACCTCAGAAAATATGGGAACTGTGATTTGAGAAGGTCCTGGGAACACTGGCCTACCAAGAGTCAGGGTCCCCACCCCACTCTGGGGTCTGGCTCCCCATTTCATCATCTCCAATAAATCACTTATGCCAAACGGACCACTATTTTCTCCCTTTTGATATAGCAACGTCTCCAATGTTGGACAATAACTTTAAATTATTAATAAAATTTTGTTTATAAATGATTTCCCAAAAGTCAAATATTAGTTCCTTATTTCCCCCTAGATTTCTAAAATAATTTTTTCTTCTCAATTGTCAGTGACCAATTCCTGCAAAAAACTGTTTTAACCTTGGACTGTCACCATTGGTACATCGCAGAACACTGAAATCACTGTTCACTTCAATTTTAATAGTTTGCTGCTTTGTGCACCTCACTTTTTATACTGTAGTTCAGATATTCATGAGTAACACTGTTTTGCTTTTCACTTTTCCGTTGTAAGCCATTATTACATTAGAGCACTCTCAACCTAAAAACTTGAAAAAGTCAAACAAAAGTACTTTGCATTTTTTCTTCAGAAAGTAAAAACAAGAGACAGCACACATGAAGTATTAAAATGAAATTTAAGCTTCTTCCATGACTTAGCAATTATGAATTGGGCTGCAATAAACATGCCCATTGACCCACGAATGGACTAGCAAATTGTGGTACATGTATACCATGGAATATTATGCAGCCTTAAAGAAAGATGGAGACTTTACCTCTTCCATGTTTACATGGATGGAGCTGGAACATATTCTTCTTAACAAAGTATCTCAGGAATGGAAGAAAAAGTATCCAATGTACTCAGCCCTACTAGGAAGCTAAATTATAGCTTTTACATGAAGGCTATAACCCAACTATAGCACAAGACTATGAGGAAAGGACCAAGGAAGGGGAAGGGAGGGGGGAGATTTTGGTGAAGGGAGGGTAATGGGTGGGGCCACACCTACAGTGCATCTTAGAATGGGTACAGGCGAAACTTACTAAAGGCAGAATACAAATGCCTACATACAGTAACTAAGAAAATGCCATGAAGGCTACGCTGAACAGTTTGATGAGAATATTTCAGATTGTATATGAAACCCGCACATTGTACCCCTTGATTACACTAATGTACATAGCTATGATTAAACAATAAAAAAATAAAAATAAATAAAAATAATAATAATAACAAAAAAAAATAAAATTTAAGGAAGTAAGGGAGGAGATGTGAAAAGGAAAAGATCAATTGTTGGCCAGTCACGGCAGCTTATACCTACAGTCCCAGCACTCTGGGAGGCCCAGGCACTCCGAGAATGCCTGGAGCTCAGAAATTCTAGCCTGAGCAAGAATGAGGTTAAATATAGAAAAACTTGCCAGGTAGTGTGGCGAGTTCCTGGAGTACCAGCAACTCTGGTGGCTGAGGCAAGAGGAATCCTTGAACTCAGGAGTTTGAGGTTGCTGTGAGCTAGGATGATGCCACAACATTCTAGCTCGGGCAACGAAAAACCGAAAAGGAGTCTGTCTAAAAAATAAATAAATAAAATAAAGGAAAAGAAAAAAAAAGTACAGAAAGAAAAAGACAAAGGAGAAAAAAATGATCAATCAGTAATATTCATTGATCCTAACTACAAGCCCGGCCTTCTGCTAGATGCTCTGCATGGCCCCTCTCATTCAGCCCTCACAAAACACCATAAAGGAGGCACCATGATTATCTTTACTTCGCAGATGAGGAAACTGAGGTGAAATCTAAAGATCTGATTGAAGGTCCCATTGTGGGCGAACAGCCCATCTATCTCTGGTAAACTCCAGAAGAAAGAAGAGAGAGCAAAATAGAAAGAGACTGAGATTAAGGTCAAGAAAAAGAAGAAAAAAAAAAAAAAAAAGAGGAGAGGGAGGATCAAAGGAGGAAAAGAAGAGAAGTTTCCCAGCCGTCCTCTCCCTTCCAGAGCACACCTGCTCACCCCCTTTACTAAGACTCAGAGTCACACCCAGTGTTAACAGCAATCCCCAAGCTAGCTGCCACTCCATTCCTTTCTCTAGTGGTTTAGTTTGGGCCTTTAATGAAGAAAATAATGAAGATAAAAATAATTTTACAATAAAGTAACTTCAAAGTTTTTCCAAGGGAACCATTTGCAAACTTTGGCACTTTAAATATTACTGGTAAACAAACTGCCTGCAAATCCTTCCATATCTATTTTCATCACATCATTGTGTTATCACCAACTTAACCCATTAACACCTTTCTATAAAAGAGTCTATAAAACTATAAACTATACATATATATGACTATATATTGAATTTTTGAATACTATTTTTATCCTCTTTGTTTTTCTTATTAGTCAGTGCCACTGTTTGCTAATCAGTTAACAAATGCCATTAAATTAACTTAGCTCAAGGTAATTGGTTACTATAAAAAAACATAATCTCACAGGTGCAGGGAGATGCATAGGCCTACTTTCCAAACAGGCAATGATTTCTACTCTAAGGAGCCTTAAGCAATCTCTGAAGGTGCCCAGGGACAATGATGGCTAGAGTTTGACAGTCCCTTTGTCAGTCCCTATTAAGAGGAGCAACTCTCTTCTTCTGACTTAGATACTAGATTTTGAATGAGATTTTGTTTGAAGAAAAAGAATTTAGTCCAAAGAACCTCACAAGTCACTGAGTTAAGGGACTTTCTATTTTCTCAAGCATAACTTTGAATGTAAAACCAATTTATAATTGTTACATAAAGCTTAAAGCTGTCTTCAAAATTCACGTCGGATTATATTCTGGTGTTATTAATGAAAGTGGGATGACAGTGAAATCTCATGAAATCTTTTAGTAAAACTGTATAATAATATTTGAATAACAAGGTTGTAGCAGTTCAGCCCAGCTCCTTCTCTCAAGTATACGGAGGCAAGAAAAAGTCAGAGAAGATTAACAATGTTTGGAAAGCTCAATGGTACTTTAATGAAAGATAAAATAATCATTAGGGCTTTTTGATTTATAATATTTATATAACAAGAAGTAAGTAAAATGAGTCTGATCTGGTTTTTCCTTCATAAAAATCATGTCAATAGCCCAGAACATTTTTGTGCCTTCTGTATGAAATATATCATGTACATTACATGTTACATATTTGTCTTATAATATGTATATCCTTATCGTCCACACATTCAAGGCAAAAATTTCCCCTCATTTAGAAAGAATATGTTGCACATAGCATTTTCTAATATTTAAGGGATGCATTTTTCCAGTGTATAGTATTTTTATATTTTAAAAATTGTTATACAATCTAAAAGCGAAAGCAAGGAACAACTAGTTAAGTTCAGCTGTGTGCTTCTTATACGTGAGGAACTATGCCAGACTCTGGCACAAATAAAAATAATAATTATAAAGAAGAATTCATCTCTGATCATGAGGAACTATTAGTTCACAGTGGTATGAGGCATTTTATGTTAACACAAATATAAGACATAAGAGGAATTTTTACGTTAACTTAAATATAAACATCAATAGCCCAAAGAATGAATCATTAGCTCAAATTGAGATTTCAGGGAAATTACTCTAGAAGGCACATTTAAGTTTAGGGGTTTAATTATTTTTAACAGCTTCACTGATAAACTGCAGAGATATGATTTCCTACCATAAAACCCACACATTTATAGTTTACAATTCAACATATATCATAGTCACATGATTTTGCAACCATCAGCAAAAATCAGATTCTAGGACATTTTGGTCCCCTTTAAAAGAAGGCTTGTGGTTATTAGTTTAGTTGTCATTTATCATCTTCCTTCAGTGCCCCCTGCCCTTCCTCCACCAGCCCCAAACAACCGCTGTCTGTTCCCTTATGTCTATATGGAGTGTCCTATTCCAGACACTCCATATAAACAGACTTGTTCACAATGGTCCCTTGTGAGTGACTTCTTTATACAGCATAAAATAAAAAAAGGTTTATTCTTTTTGCACCATGTATGACTTTTATTTGTATCTTTTTGTTTTATAGTGTACTCATATATACAATTGTTATTTATAACTATAAAATACAGCCAAAAAATAGAAATAGGCACATTTCATTTATCCATTCATCTACTGAGATATTTGGGTTGTTTCTACTTTGGGGCTATTTTAAGTAATATTACATGAACATTTGTGCTAACAAGTTTTTGTGTAAAGGCATGTTTCTATTTCATGAGTACACATTTAGCAGTGTAATTTCTGGGTCATACTGTCACAACATTTAACTTGTTAAGAAATTTTCAAATTGCTTTTCGGAGTCACTGAACCATTTTACATTCCCACTAGAGAAGCATGAGCCTTCCAATATCCCCATATCCTCACCAACACTTGTTACTGTTCGTTTTGTTCAGAGCCCTCTCAGTCTTCGTCTTAGTGGGTCTGAGAGGTATGTCACTGTAGTTTTGGACATCTATTTCATGTGCGCCTTGACCATTTCGTATTCTTCTTGTGGAAATGTCTAGTCCAGCCCTCAGTCAATTTCTATGCGGTGTTTTTTGTCTTTGTGTTATTGGGTCACATACACTCTGTTCCTTATCAGAGGTGTGCTTTACAAATATTTTCTCCCATTATTTGGGTGGTTGTTTCACATTCACAACTGTCTCATCTGAAGCACAGAATTCCTAATTTTTTATAAAGTACAATTTATCTATTTTGTTGTTATCACTTGTGCTTTTGGTGTCATATTAAGAAAGCTTCTCAGCTTATATCTTAAATGATGAATAAGAAGAAACCAAGTTAAGGACAGTGCAAGCTCATTCCAGACAGGTGTAACAGAACAAGTAGGGGCACAGAAGCACGAAGTTCTGAATTACTCTTCATGTAGAGAAGGGTAGATTCTTACAAGCCAAAAATAGCCATGCGGCGTACCACCACATCAGTTTTACAATGTACAGTGTCGTTCCCAGATGAGTCTTCAGCTCTGCTGAAGTAACAGATGTCCTGAAAGAAGTTATGTGATGCAAACGTTCCAAAAGTATCTATATTCCTTTAAATAATTAAAAGACTTGTGATAATTTTGAGACCCTAAGGCAAAGTCCAGTTTACATTTCCTAATGTAAACCCTGAATGTTAACCCTGAATGTTAAACTAGACCTAGGAGACTGTCACGTATAACTTAAGAGTTTTTCTCTAATACCATGAAAAATGGTATAAAGTAATATCCATACTATAGCTACCTATACTATTCATATTATTTTTTTTGGATAAATCTCTATTTCCAATATCATTTTTTTAAACATCCATGATTCTACTTAGTTTTCTTAAAGTTTAGTGCACTTAAATGAAGCAGTCAAGGGCCTGACTGTTCGTTTTATTTTAATAGCGTGGAAATATCCCGCTTCCACACGAGAGCAGCCTATGTAACACAAAGAGCCAAATTCTAAGAGACAACACCCCCCATCCTGTTCTCGGAGCTCTGTCTCTTCAGGCACATTACCTGCCTTCTCTAGACCCCTTTTGTCTCATTGGAAAAATTTAAGAATTTGACAAGATAATCTCTCTAACTAGGATTTGCTTGGATGAAGTGTCTGAACAGAATCTACCGGTGAGGCAAGCGGTGAGTGCCTCATTAGGCAGCATGCAAGTAATAGTTTGTCACCTCTGGGGTTTGATTTGACAGTTCCAGGGGAGTCTCTCAGAAGTATCTTCCACCTGTTTGCCTCTTAGTTAAACACGAACAGTCATTGTTTTTAAAAATACATAATACTAATGAGTCCAAATTATGAGTTCTAAGATAATCTGTTAGGTAAAAGGGACCCTCTTTCGAGGAACGAGGAAATTAAGTCTTAGAGATAATGAATACATTGAGCGAAATTTTATTCTTTAGTACCCAGAGTATCTATCGACTCCAATTCTAGCTTTTTTTTCTGCTATGCTTCAATATTTTTAAATACAGAGAAGTAGAATATAAAGTAAACAAATCACTCTCAGGTGCTCTTGTATCTCCACAGATTATTTATCAGAAGGGAAATAAATAATTGTAAATTACTTTATACTTAAATCTAAAATCCATGGAAATGTGGACGAACAAATAATATTAGTAATTGAGGTGCCAATAAATTAATAAATGCTGATGGAGGTATTTTGGTTAAATTAGCAAGTTACCTTTATAAAAATGGGAGAATTTCCTTATTCTAAGTAAAGAAAAATGAATTCATATTATAATTACATTTTTTTCTCCAGGAAATATCTGTGAAATTAGAAAAAAATTATCTTTATAAAAAACACATGCAAAAGAAAAAAATTCAATTCTGCAATTGCTAATGTCTCCATCAATTCAGATGTGATAAGGATTCTGTGCCCTGGCAATGCTTTGTTGGGAGTGGTCGATCTGTTTGATCAGCTTGGTTTAAAGTACATATCTTTTGTTCTTCCTCTGAACTCCAAGAGCAATCTATTTCCCCTCTTCTTACAGCTTTGATCACACTCCTCATTATCTTTTTATGTGTAGAATCTAAGCTCCTCCACCAGTCTATTTCCAATTTATCTATCTAACAAATGCATATATATTCAGCAGGTATAGGTCACTTTGTGTGGGGTACAAGGTCAGAACTCCAAGAGAAAAATGCTATTACCCAGCCCCTCCAGCCCGGGAATTCTCTTACCCGGGATACAGCTTGACAAGGTCTGACAGTGAAACAGACTGAAAGCCACCAGGGACAGGAAAACTCTGAGGCACAGCTTACACTGCAAAGCTCCCCTGAAGGATCAGGCCGACACCATCCTCTGAGGAGCTCTGCCTGAGATCACAGCCTTGCTTTGCTTGTTTCCCTGCTCCGCTCTGCCTCCTCCCTTAGTCCCTCACCAGTCCATTCTCCTATGAGCACTTTTTAAAAACAAATTTCTTGCACACTAATCCCCATCTCAGGAACTGCTCCAGGAATCCTGACCCAAGTAACGCTGATAGAAGAGAAACAAGGAGAAATACATGCAATAAGGACAAATGATGAACACATGGATTTATGTTTTTCAAAGCAAGACAAACTTAAATAACTAATTGCACATTTAAACCATCTTCATCACCTTGCTTTGATTAGCACTGCACTAGTAGATGATCCATAAACATGTTTGTGGTGAACAATTAGGAATCAGTAAATTAATTAACAAATATAAAATATAGACAGTTATTGATTAATCTCATGTCTTTGTTTGGGCAATACTGACCAGAGTGGAACTTCAGAGAGGAAATCTATTTAATTGCTGATGGAAAGTGTAAGAGGGTTAACGTTAACTAGTGGGAATTGAATGTATCAATGGGGGAAAGTATATATGTCAATAGCAAAATGGAGGGTTTAACGTTAGAATTTTCTCTGACTAAAGGAGCTTCATATGATTGAGTCCCATTCCCCAAGTGTCTTTAAGTCCTTGCTGAGTTATAAAAGAAAAAAACACATGACGTCTGGGTGGCTTAGTGGGTTGGGCACCAGCCCCATATACTGAGAGTGGCAGGTTCGAACCCGGCCCCGGCCAAACTGCAACAAAAAATAGTTGGGCGTTGGTGGGCACCTATAGCCCCACCCACTCGGGAGGCTGAGGCAAAAGAATCGCCTAAGCCCAAGAGCTAGAGGTTGCTGTGAGCTGTGATGCCATAGCACTCTACTAAGGGAAATAGAGTGGCCTTTGAGACTCTGTCTCAAAGAAAAAAAAAAAAGAAAGAAAAGAAAACACATGATGTCTTCTAGGTCACAAGGTAGGCAATGAGGTATATGGCATCTAACAGTGTCTCATAGACCCCAGTAATCCAAAGGTTTCCTTAAATGCCTAATTCTTAGTGGTGAATGGCTTATATTTCAAAAATAATAAAGTTAATTTAAATACTGAACAATCAATCTTAAGTGATAACACCTGTCACATTCATTTATTCAATAAATGAGGCAGTCTATGGGTGAATCTTTTATCTTTAGGGTTTTATATATACCTGTCTATACACAGAAATATGTGTATATATATATTTATATATAAACTTTAAGAGTTCTTACTTTTTAACCTTTTTTTGATACATAATAATGGTATATATTTATGGGGTACATGCAATATTTTATATACATATATAATGTGTCATAATCAAATCTGGGCAAATGGGATATCCATTACCAAACATTTATAGTTTCTTTGTGGTGAGAACATTTCAAATCTATTCTTTTTAGATATGTATAAATTGTAATATATACATATTATATATATACCACCACGAGCTAACAAGAGGCAAGGAAGGATGCCACCCAGCGTCTCAGCAGAAGGGTGGCCCTGCTGACACCGTGATATTGGTATTCTAGCCCTGGAAATGGGAGAGAATAAATTTCTGTTGCTGTAAGCGCCTTGTATGTGCTGCTTTCTTAGCGCAACTCTAGGAAACTAACACATTATGTATGCAATTGAGGTGCTTGCACGATTCCTGAATTAGAGAACCAGTTAGGCTAATGTGGGGTGTCAGTTAATGTAATATTAACATATTTCAGGCAATAGGTTTACATTCATTCTACAGAGTAACACACACGGTGCCTTTGTGCTATTTCTAAAAACTCTTTCTAACATTATCTGTAAGTTTGGCTATAATTCATCTTCTTGGAAGTGCTATAAAAAGTTATTCAGAATGGTCAGTTGCTCTGATCAAACATGGTGTCAGCACAAAAGGTCACTCATGTTTGACTGCAGACCTGGATGCCTAAAAGTTGATTTTAAAAATTACAGAATTTCTCCAATCAGAAGAAAAACCAGAGTATAAATTGTGGTACATGTATACCATGGAATACTATACAGCCTTAAAGGAAGATGGAGACTTTACCTCTTTCATGTTTACATGGATGGAGCTGGAACATATTCTTCTTAGCAAAGTATCTCAGGAATGGAAGAAAAAGTATTCAATGTACTCGGCCCTACTATGAAGCTAAATTATAGCTTTCACATGAAGACTATGACCCAACTATAGCACAAGACTATGGGGAAAGGGCCAAGGGAGGGGAAGGGAGGCGGGAGGTTTAGGTGGAGGGAGGGTCATGGGTGGGGCCACATCTATGGTGCATCTTAGAATGGGTACAGGCAATTGCACTAATGTACACAACTATGATTTAACAATAAAAAAATAAAGAAAGAAAGAATTAAAAAAAATAAAAATTACAGAATTTCTATGACGCCCAACGGAGAAGGCACTAATTAACTAAGAATTTTGTTCTGCTCAAGCTTTATCCAACATCGCTTAATGATTTCTGCCAAAGGCAAGTAAGTAAAGAAGAAGGGTCCAGGTTGTACTGGATGATGTTTTCTTGTGTACAACAAGAAGCAGAAAAAGGAAGAAATCAATGTTTGCTGATGGAAAAAGATAAAACCGTCAGGAAAATAAATGTTATTTTTAGCTTTTTGTCAAGACCTTGGCACTGAAAGAAAATCAAAACAAAAGATTAACAATTCCTAAAAAAAAAGCTGATTGATTCATTCTCAATAATTGTTTCCTTATTCTTTAGTTCTGGAAATACATTTTATACACTTGTGTGGCATAAGTTAACTTCTTCAGAGAATAGAATGAGTTTTAATTCTTATTGATTTTATTTGAAGCATTTCTCAGCATTTCGCAAAAAGGCTGTAATGAGCCTAATTTAGAATAAATGTGTCATGTTTACAATAAGCATTGGTATAGATTATGAATTATTACTGACAATATATTCTGTAACACAGAAATGAATAGGTGGTATTTTCTATAGTGTACGTAAAATTATCAATTTTAAATTTCAAACCTCTGTATTTTAAAGTCATTCTAAGGAGTGCTTTATTAGATATTTGAAAACTGAAGCAGATCTAATTGCTGTAATTGTCATTATTAATGTGCTTACCATATGTGAAAAGGATGAATTACATTCAATAGGACCACAAGTAGACTACTACTATATTTATTTTATGCTACCTCTTTAAAATACGAGTAAATATAACTACAAATGATCATTTACAACATGATGAATATGTCTAAATAACTTATCTATCAGCACAGACTTAAAGTATATGCATAATAACAAAGGCTCATAAAAATGGATCCACTAATTTGATTATCATTCCATCACAAAAAATTACTGTCACACTATGCTAAGGTTTATCCAAGAAAAAGTATATATATTGTGGGATATCTACTATTTAGTTATCATCCCAGTTAAATCATACATTTTTTAATTATGTCAATAGGATTGTTATTCTAGGCTCGGCATCTGTAGCACAGTGGTTATAGCGCCAGTCACATACACCGAGGCTGGCGGGTCTGAACCTGGCCTTGGCCTGCTAAACAGCAATGATAACTGCAACAAAAAATAGCCGGGTGTTGTGTCGGGCGCCTGTAGTCCCAGCTACTTGGGAGGCTGGGGCAAGAGAATTGCTTAAGCCCAAGAGTTTGAGGTTGCTGTGAGCTGTGATGCCATAGCACTCTATCAAGGGTGATATAATGAGACTATGTCTCAAAAGAATAATAATAATAAAAATATAAAATAAATAAATAAGGAATGTTTGTCTAAGAATAAAAATACAAAATCCAATCCATCAATGTCCATATGATTGTTTGGAACTTCTATATGAAAGGAATTACAACTGTTTAGCTCAAAATGACATATATATAGCTGAAAAAGATGATCAATAGATTCTCAATTACATGTTGATGGACAGTATTGATTTCCTTCTATCTTCTTGAAATACTCTGATAATTTTATAATACTGATTCCATGTAAACTGCTGTAGTGTTAATAAAACAATGCAATCTTATCACCCCTACCTATAATACCTCTCACTAAAATATATAGATTTGAAAGGAGACAGTAATTTCAAAAGTTCATGTAATGTGTACACCTAATTATTCTGATTCTGTGTTTTTAGATCCATTTGCTGATCTCTCACAATTTGGAATGATGAGGGAAAGTGAGAGGCAAAGTTATAATAACTCAACAAATCCTCAGTCTATATTTATACCGCAAATCTCAATCACACAAAATTCTATGTGCATAATCTTGCAAACTTTCAATGCATAGATTTAATTCATGTAAAAGATACATCTTTTAAGAGATCAGGAGAATACATGAGGAAAATATAGTCTATGCTGCTATATTCTCAATGTTTGTGTCCCTCCCAAATTCATGTGCTGAAATACTAACCACAATGTGATGGTGTTAGTAGGTGGGGCGAAGGAGGAGCCCTTGTGGATGGGAGGAATAGTCTTATAAAAGGAACCCAAGGAGGATGTTCACCCTTTATGCTGTGTAAGATTAGAGTGAGGAGATGCTGACCAGGAGGAAGCAGGTCCTCCCTGGGCATGGAATCTGCAGACACTTTGATCTTAGATTTCTGGGTCTCCAGAACTGTGAAAAATATATTCCTGTTGTTCATAAGCCACCTGGTTTATGGTATTTTGTTACAGTAGCTCAAATGGACAGAGAATATACCCACACTAATTATGTTGCATAAAAGTTTTAAGAAATAAAACAAAATTGTAACTGAACATTATGCCTTGGCTAATGACTTGTACCTTTCCCTTATAAGTCCTTAACTAAAATAGAAGTACAATAATTCTGAGTTTCTATTAAGCAACATAAGGTCATCAGAGGGAAGAAGATGTTAGGACCATGTGAAAGATGCATCTTCATTAAGTTTGAGTCCAGATGATGGGTACTCCCTGATCCTGAGCTTAGCTCACAAAAGGAAATCTGAAACAAGAGCTTATGAAGCAGGTAGTTTATTTGGGGAATTAATGCCAGAGAAACAGAATAAAAGAATGGGGACAGTGACACAGGTAATGAGGAAAACCCAGCACAAGAAAATGCTACTGCTCTGGTCATGGCTGAGAGTGACTGGAGCTCCATTCTGCTGGGACCCTCTAAGGAGCCATGTAGAATAAGCCCCAGGATTACCCAACCAAGGGACAAAAAAAAGAGAGTATGTGTCAACTGAAACCTACTCCTTATTGACAAAGGTGTAAAGTGAAGTAGTACTAACTCTATGGAAAACAGCCTGGAGATTTTGCAAAAAAACCTACAGCAGAACAATCATTTGATCCACTACTGGGTATCTATCCAAAGGAAAAGGAATTATTACATCAAAAAGATACCTGCACTTGTGTTTATCAGAGCTCTACTCACAATAGCAAAATCATAGACTCAATCTAAGGGTCATCAAGGGATGACTGGACAAAGAAAATGTCACCATGGATTATATTCAACAATAAAAAAAGAATGTCCTCCCAGCAACATGGATGAAAGTGGAGGCCATTCTATTAAGTGAAACAACCAGAGAGAAAGATAAATATTACACGTTGTCACAAGCAGGAGCTAAGTCATGTGTAGGCGTGGGTGTTGGGGTGCAATTGTAGACAGTGGGTAAGAAGACGGGGGAGAGATGGTGAGATGTCATTTAATGAGCACAGTGCGTGCTATTCTGATGATGGATGGCCTACAGACCCCGGCTTTCCCCACTAAGCGAACTATGCACACAACAACGTTGCTTTGTACCCCTTACATTTACACAGTTTTTATAAAAGGACAGCAACTAGAACTCTCCTGCAGAAAGCTTGATTTTACTCTGTGATATAATTCTGTTAAAGAATCCACACAGCATCTTTACCCAACACCAAGTCTCCTGGACCTGTCACCTGAGCATCAGGTGGTTCACAATGAGACCCAGACATGCTGCAGGGTTCATCCTGCTCTGAGTCCTACTTGAAACTGCAGCTGTCAAGGTTAACTGATATGGTGGCTCAGGGCAATGTTTTATATGTTAGTTTTGCTGCCCCTAATATCCAAAAGTCTACCTCACAGTGGGTTCCCATCCCGAATGATAGGACTTGTGAGGAGTAACACCTTAGATCCCTCTCTCTGTGCACATATCTTACTGTGGAATCCAGAATATTGCTACTCATTCTTCCCCACAAGGCAAAAATGCCATGATATAACCAACACAGTGGACTAGCACTAGTACTCCTTAATTTATGATGGAGTTACCTCCTACCAAACCCACTGTAAGTTGAAAAGCATTTAACTACATATAACCAAATAAACCCTATAGCTTAGTATAGCCACCTTAAACAGGCTCAGACTTTTGTCCTACAGTTAGACAAAAACATCCGGCAACACGGTACACTGAGCACTGGCTGTTTACCCTCATTACAGGGTGCTGACTGGAGCTGTGGCTCACTGCCACGGCCACGGCCCAGAGAGAGCCTTGCACTGCAGATAGCTGGTCTGGGAAAGGACCATAATTCACAATAAAGTTTCTGCTGAATGCTTATTGCTTTTGCAATTGTGAAGCAGGAAAATTGTAAGTCAGGAACTGCCTGCACAGTATTCTGTCGATTACCCACACGGCCAAGCTCCCTGTGTACAGTAAGTTACGGAGAGTGAGCGCTACCCTGACCTTGGGCATAGACCACACGCATGCAAACTTTTAAATTCTTTTTCTGGCTAAGAAACAAAAATCATGTATTTTTCAGGAGACTAGCAGCATTCCCAGATAGTACCAGAGGTGTGCTGATTTGTTGTTATGAAGATAGCACACCTGGGCCAGCAGCGGTGCTGGTTTGGCTATTAGCCATTCTCTATCATATACGATAACCCACTTGACATGTGAGGCATTTTACATGTGAAATGAACAGGTGCATGATGGAGACCAGCACTCTTTCATTGATGGTAAGTCTTCGATGGTAGCATATAATGTTTGGAATTTCTCCTGGCGTACACAGTATTACTACCGATTTAGTATGCTGGTTTGAAGGGTATCTTTCCGACCAAAATGACTCTGATTTACTCCACAGGTCATATATACCCCATGTGAGAATCCTGCTGGCTGCTAAGTATGTCCATCCCAGTGATGCACTTGGGAGTCTGGAGTAAATAATCACAGACTGACTCACTTATCTGGGCCAGGATTCCCCATCTCTGGGCTCCCACAACCCCCTCCTCTGAGTGTTGGCCAAGCTTCTCAAAGATGCCTGACCCATCTCACCAGGGCATTTCTTACAATGAGTGTCTTTTGGGAGCTCACTAAAAACTAGTCTCATGTAATAAGTTCAAGTCATATTTCCATGTCCCTGAGTGTTTTGAGACCTTCTTCAGTACAACAAAGTTCCTGTATCTCCACCCTACTTACTATCGTTTTCATGGTGTCTAACTTCCAAAGAATTATCATAACAGCATATTAGGACTTGGCTCTTAATATTCTTACTAATAATAATTAAACCTAAGTAATGGAAGAATGTTTTCACTTTACATTCTCCCTAGCCTAGCACTGTTAAAAATCTAGACCCATATCACAGCTACCTCAAAATCTAGTAGCCAAATCCAATATACAGCCGAGACCAATCTCAATGGGACAGGCAGGAATAATTCCTCTAGTCCATTTGGTTAAATGTAATTGTATAGTGATGATAGTAATAGCTTAAAATTATTATTTTTATAGAAGAAATTATTTGAAGTCAACAGCTCAATCACAAATATTATTGTAATTTACTAAGCATTTATGTTGTGCTAGGCACTTTGTTAAATGACTTACATGTATTGCCTTATGGACTACACTGACTAACATTTTCGGGCAGAGTATGTGGAATGTGCAATAAATGGTCCTTCCAAGCATAAAAATGTTTCATAGAACTAAACAAAAGTTGAATTTTGAAAGAATAGTAAGTAGGTTCACATCTCTGGAGGAGCAATAATGACTGTATTCATGAGAGTTTTAATTGAATTTTTTTTTTTTTTTTTTTGCAGTTTTTGGCCGGGGTTGGGCTTGAACCCATGATCTCCGGCATATGGGGCCGCCACCCTACTCTGTTGAGCCACAGGCATCGCCCTGAATTTTTAAAAATCTTTTGTCAATTTTGATGCACTGGGAGTAAAAACTATTAGTATTTGGGGAGAATATTAAAGTGTTGGTTCAAAATGGCTTAATAAAACCAGCACATCATACCCTATGATTGCATTAATGTATACAGCTATGGTTTAATATAAATAAATAAAACGACAAAAAAGGCTTTTTTTTCTCTACATAAAAATCAATGGGAACAAAACAATCTGCAGGTATGACATCAGCCACCAGAAAGACTGAATGAGCTGTGCTGAGGACATTTACCCACATAACCATGAACTTGATACAGACGTGCATCACCTGGGGATAGGATAAGCCATGTATTGGAGCCCGGCAGGGTAGCTCGTGAAAGCAGCCATTGTTACCAAAGTTTTGATGAATAAAACTTTGGGATACTTGTCCCACACAGTATCCAAATATTTATCCAAAAAATACTAGTTGTTTTCTTGAGTATTTTCTCACATAATGCAGCAGATAGATCCAGTATGGATTTATTTGCCACAGATGAAAAGAGCAAATTATACTGAATTCTATAGCACAAAATGAACACACGTGGTATTTGATTGTTTCTGATTAGATTGTAGAACCAAAGTCTTCCCATCTTACTTGGACATAAATTCACAAATTTCATATCTGTTTTCATGTGCATGTATCAGCATTATTACAAGAAATTTAATAGACTAATTCAGAAAAAGGCATGGAAATATGAATCAAGATACATAAAATAACTGCAAAAAATAGTACGCAGGTAGCACTAATCATTTCAAACTGAAGAAGTGGCTATCAAGGTTTGCTAAGATTTTCCTTGTTATAAGTTTATCACTTTAGAATTTGTAAAGACGATTAACAAGGACAAAAACACCAATATCTCTACAGCAGTCTTGATAGTAAAAAATGCTTTTATAGAGCAATCAAATGTCTGAATATGATCCTATTATAAAATGAGAAAATGGCCTTGCCTTATTTTTCCTATACAAAAAGCAAAGCGCTAATGGGTCAGGTGTAATACACTAAGGTCTAATAAACGAGCACATGTGCTAGACGTATGAAATATTCCCACTGAGAAATTTTTTTTTGAAAGCCTGTCATGCTCTCTGCCACTGAGAACCACCCATAGAGAACCACAAGACAAGACCCACGCTTGGTGCTCTGGATACGCAGCCAAGTGGAAAATTCTAGTCATAGAATAATACTTTTCATTATATAACATATTACAATTCAAAGTGCAATATGGACATAAATAATTATATTTATGGAAATGCATTGAACAAGGACTGCAAAGTGACGCACCAAACTATTCAATATTAGCCACTGGGAAATTTGGGTAGGAGGCAAAAAAGGAATATTTGTGTTAAATATCCTATTATTTAAATCATTTACAAGAATACTCATCTGTTTGAGTTATTTGTGTGATACTTTTGAGAGAGATAGGAAAGCAGAGAGAGGAAGGAAGGAGGGAAGGAAGGGAGGATGGGAGGGAGGAATAGATGGATGGATTTAGGGAAGAAGGAAGGAGGGGAGTGAGAGGGAAAGAGTGGGCCAGTGAATCTAGTACTTAGAGCTTGTACCAGATGGTTAGACCTGCTGACAGCACCCAACGTCCTTTCTTTCCTATTTCCTCATGTATCTTTATACTGAACCCTCTTTAAATGAGGTAGTCTATACATAGTTTTATTCCCTGCAAAAAAACAAAAACAAAAAAACTGTATATATTTATGGGGTACAATGTGATGATTTGATATACAATGTGGAATGCTGAAACAGACATGTTTAGGCTCTGCAGAGCACGAAGCCAAAAACAAATACTGAAAATGATTTAAATGTATCTAATTAAAAACAGAATATAGGAATGTGAAAAACATTTTTAAAACCTACGTATTTCCACATATATGCTTTCAACTGTAGACCACAGAGGAGACGGTCCTAAATTACTTAAAAATAATAAAGCCAACATATATTTCTATTACATGCCAACATAATGCATATTAAGTACACAGAATGTACATGTAAATGTGTAAATATAAGTAGCATAGTACATATATTCATAATGTAAATTTTTTATCTCTCAAAAGGAGTCTATGATATAAGCTTCCTTGTTGTTAAGAACACAGGCACACAGCGCAGAGGTTAGGAGACTTTCCCAAGGTCCCACTGTTGTCTGGTCCCCATGTCAGGCTCTTAACCTCTAACTTCCCCTTCACCTGTATTTTCCTTGGATACCCCAATACCGTCAAGTCACTACTCAACAGAAACAATGTATTTTGAAAGAAAATTTGAAAGAGTCTGGAAAAACCGTGCTGCTTTAGAATCCTTCCAGAAACAGATAACTTTTCCAACTCTCATTTCTACAGGAACAGGCATCAGATTAAGAAATTTACTGATCAGTGAATGAGAAACTTCTCTCCTCCACTGTGTTCCCAACTATGGTCATGCTCAGATTAGACACACAAGAAAGTCATTTCAGCTTCACAACATCAGCCAAGAAAAATCATCCTCAGGACCACTTGCCAACAGCATGCCCTTTAGTCTCTGGCCAGGATGCCAAGCCCCAGCTGTTTTGTCAGCCTTCTTTATATGGTTTGTTGACAAGAAAGAGGCCCAGTTCATTTTTCAAACTGGCACCATATGCTGAAATTGATTCACCTGCAAACACTTGAATTATTTCTAGGAATGAATGAAAACATGTTGATACTGGGACAGTACATTTTTTCTTAGGATCAGAACACACTGAAATAGTTCAAAACTGGAATAGCTTGGGAAAAAAATAGGTAATGGTTTATGCCTTTGTTTCAGAATTGTTTCTCAATTGGCTACAGTCAAAGACCATACTTCTGATTTATGAATGATAAAAAGGGAATATATGTGGAGAAGATAAGCCATTTCTAATATTAGAAAGTCATAAGAACAGAGAGAGAGGGAGCGTGAGTTAGAAACAGAGGTAAGAAGTCTGATGGTACCAATAATTTCAAGTTTTGAAGCAATTTTGCTATTATACTTATGAATCACAACTTCATTTCCCCATTTGTATTAATAAAAATAAATAAACGCTTAAAAGAATAAGTCGCATTTTTAAGTATAATTTGGAATTCAGAGGGTGTCACTTTGGTAAATTCACTGTGGGGATAATGAGAGCCTTGATAAATCTCTTGCCATGAACTGATTCTCCTAAGCTCCTCAAGGCTTCTTTCAGATTTGTTTAGACCTTGCAGTTCTGATCTCAAGTTCTATTCTAGAATTTTTTTATCCATATCTACAAATACAAAAATTATAATCAAATTATAATACTAATTTTTCTTTGCGCTAATACAGTGAAGTTAATTTCATAATTTTTAAAATTTGGTAAAATTATTTCGCTGGACTCCATTGTTTTCTGCATACATTTTAAAATAAAAATGCTTTACATATCTGTTTCCCTGTATCACATTTTAACACTACCACTTTCGTCCTTGAATGCCGCCTTTTGAAATCCTTTTTTTACCAAGTCTAACCATTCTGGGTCAAATTTCGAGGAAAACAAATTTAAAACAATCTTATTCTTTGATCTATTTTCAATTAATAACAAATGCTATCATTTGAAATTTTAGCATTGTTTTTATTCAATTTATTTTCATTTTTACTTAATTTTTATTAAATTGTAACTGTATACATTTATGGGGTACACTGTGATGATTTGATATACCATGTGGAATGCTTAAATCAAACTAATTAGCACAACCATCCCCTCACTTACTTATTTTTATGGTCAAAAATTTTTAATTATTACAAAAAAAAATTTAATTATATTTTCTAGACTACTTTTGCTGTTTCTCATTTTCCTCAAATCATAAGTTTTATGGAATAATATTTACATTTCAATTTTATCCATGGTCTTCCCTCATCTGTCTATCTAATGCTTGATTCCATGAAGTTTCTTAGGCTTATTTTTATTTGTTCTTCACAGTGAAAATGGAAGGATCAAAAGATCCTTGAGTATGAAGAATAAAGATGGCCGCTGCAGAAGTTAAAGATAAAATGGTGAGTTCATAAAACCTTCACCCACTCTTCACTTTCGCCTTTGAAGCTATATTAGCTGTATTTTTTTTCCTGTAACACAAATGACTAAACCATGTAACTTTTTCTACTAAATCAGACTTCATTTCTTGCCCTTGTGTCTATGTTGATCACCAATGTGAATTTTAAACTATTCAGGTTATTAACAATAGGACTTATCAATTACTCATCTCGATATTCTGTATCCAAATTAGATTTCTGCATCGTATATACGTACCGTAAATATATTACCTGGCTTCTATGGCCATCTTTTGTCTCTACAAGTTTCTTTCCCCTATCATTGTACTTCTAGGACCATTTGAAAGTCTAAATTTTTGTTCCTGCTATTAAATTGGCTTGTGTGAGCTGATGATTCCAAAAGCCTGAGTCCATGTAGCACCTGTCAATGTTCGTTTCTTGAAATTTTCCATAAATTAAACCACTGGGGCTAAGGAAGGAACATGGACCTTGTCTTGGCACTCTTCAGAACAAATGCCTGTTTGATTGCAATTATGTCATCATGAAATCATGTTCCACTTTTCAAAATAAACTCCTTGCCATATGAATTGTTATCTTACTGAGATATTTTTGTAGTTGCCTTTTTAACAGCTTCCCTAAAAGTGTTTTCTAAATTTCTCACAATACCAAAACAATGTTTTTTGTTTTTTTTTTTTTTCATTTTATTGCAAAATGATACCTGGAGCTCGAATGTTTATAAATCACCTCTCCCGCCCTGTGCACACACTTCGGGTGCACACACCCCTCATTGGAGCTAAATCTAAACTACACACTTTTTGACTTACAGAAAAGATCAAAGAGAATTTTTCAGGGCGTCACAGCGCGGGACTCACCTGTGGACGTGGGTGTCCCGTGACCAGGCAGGCCAGTTCCAGGGTTTCGCCCTCCCGGATGGTGTAGACCCTCTCGGAGTAGCGCTCCTCCTCGATGTTACAGGCCAGGCCGGAGTGCACGATGCGGACTGTGGGAGGAGCTGGAGGTGGGAGGACAGGAGGTCAGTAAGCTGCTCTCCACAGACCAGCCTGACCCAAGGAGCAGTGCTCATCAGGCTTCACCACAGTCATATCTATCACTCGTAACTCCACATTTACCCTACAGTCACCCACACATTTGCAGGGGACCGGGGTGGCGGGGGATGCCTCAGGAAGGCAGTACAAGATCCCAGGGTACAACCCGATTGCTAAGACGCGGCCCTCCCTTCCTGAAACGCAAACTTTCAGCTAGCAAGGAATAGGTAGTGCAAAAGAATTAAGACAGTTGGAAGGGAAAGAGGAATTTTTGGATTGCAGACAATGATGTTTGGGTTGCAGACAGTGATGTTTACCTACTAATTTTTTAAGTCCTGGGGTGCAAGTAACAAGGAAGGAAGGAATGAGACAGTTTGTTTCTCAGGAACTTAATTTCTGATGTTTATGGATGCTTGCATTGACATAAACAAAAGATGATTATTGAATTACGACTTTGAGGAAGAAAATTAATTATTGATGCGTTAGTCTAAAATTCTGAGTCAAAAGAAACCTAGTTTTCATAAAACTGGTAAAATTCCTAAATATAATTTCCCCCTACTTCAGTGTCAAAAGGACCAATGTAAATTTGTCTAGCCCCCGACTTGCAACTACATACAAAAACTCTATGGGCCATATAAGTGCTTACTATTAAAATACAGTACCTGCTATCTGCTAAATCACTGACAGCCACTGGCCTCAGACTGGGATCATCCCATTTATAAACTTAGCATTTTTGTTTGTAATGTAATTGGGTATGCAAAGAAAAGGTTATTTTTCTTAAAGACAAGTGGAAAGGCTGTATCTGTATACCAAGACGGTGATATATGCTATAGAAGTAGAAAATGAATTTGACGGTTCTATGGGGGGGGGAAAAAGATGATAAGGCCAATCTATGGGAAAATCCCTTCTGGGGAAACCTGTTTTAAAAATAAAACAGAATACTATGGGAGGTCGAGGCAGGTGGATTGCTTGCACTCATGATTTCAAGACCAGCCTGAGCAAGAGAGCAAGAGTGAAACCCCTGTCTAAAAAATAGCCAGGCATTGTGGCAGGCACCTGTAATTCCAGCTACTTGGGAGGCAAGAGAATTGCTTGAGCCCAAGAATTTGAGGTTGCTGTGAGCTTTGATGCCATAGAACTTAATTGAGGGCAAAAAAAGTGTGACTCTATCTCGAAAAAGAAAAGAAAAAAAAAAGAAAAGAAAACAGAATAGTTAATTTCTAATATCTAATACTATTTTTAATATAACGTAAATACACAGCCCAACCATACAGCTTAAACATTGAGAAGAGTATATTTTGTTATCCTTCCCAATGTCAGGCAGAAACTGCAAGATGGAAAAGCCCAGTTATTGACAATAAAATTGGTGATTTCTATTTCTTTCTGAGTACAAAAGCAGAATCTTATTATTCAACCTTAACATTCAGAACCCTGCTGCCCAATATCCATCATCAAATGGCATATAAACAATTCCAACAATAGGATAAAAATGAAGAATATTTCTGAAAAATTATCTTTTATAGTTAATGTGTACAATAAACACCTTTAAGAATGTTTTAAAAATACAGATTTTAGAAGTGTACCCAATGACCTGGTGTGTCTGCAGAAGCCCTGGGAATTTGCACTTTTACCAAATACCCCAGCTAACTATAATGATACTACTACTCAGACTAGATTATTGGAAAGACTTTTCTGATTCATATAAGTATTGGTTGGCTAAAGGAAAATATTCCAAGGGATAAACTGACCTTTTTCCTTTGACTTTTTTCAAAGTAACTAAACTTTATGCTAAGCATTATTTCATTGGTTTGAAAAATTAAGTGATGTTTAAACCACCAACTGTCTAGTTTGGTCTATAAAACCAATTTATCAAAAATTTTCTACTATGTCATTGGATTCTGTCTAGACATTGTAATAATTTGTTTAGTGTTATGACATTAGAAATCCTTATCCTTGGTGTTTCTCTGGGGGCTCTGATAGGTTTCACGTAATGTTTCTTATAAATCATTTCCGACAGTTATCTAATTTAGACTTCAATTTAGATAAGTAATACTAGCATGGTATTTATTTTTAGACAACTGACATACATAGTTGTATCCCTATTATGGAGGTTAACAAACTGATGGCAATCAATAAATGTTTACAAAATAAATAGAAAAAATAGAAATAGAAAAAATTAAATTGAAAATATAGACCCACCATCTTGAAAATATAGACCCACTATCCCCATGCTGAATTTAGCTTCATACATGATAGCCCACGTGTTTATGAATATATCTAATTATATAGTGAGCTGACATCTTTTCCAGACTAATTTACACTTGTTATTTTGCTTTAATTTCAAATCAATGCATAGTATTATTATTTTTAAGATATTTCTTTCAAAAACATCATTATGCAAATAAGTAGCTTTATTGAAACCATTTAAATTATACAGTAAGCACACTGTGAGACATTTATAAGAGTTAATTTTCTGCTTTTTTCTTCTATATTTTAACACATTCTAGGAAAAGGTAATTGCCTACATACAGCAATGATCATGAGCCTACCACCTATCCTGTAGGAGGACGGAATATTCCACTAAGTTTTAAGTATTAAAGAGGGATTATTTCAGTGTTCACTAAAATATATGTACCGTACTTTAGCTGTTCAGTGATAAGGTGAACATTTGGAAGCGCCCTTTACTTCTTTCATTGGCAGAAAAGCTTACCTAGCAGGGCCTTAGAGCTCATGCAGGTCAAAACTCTTATTTCCGTATTAAGGAGGAAAGCTTGAGGATATCAAATGACCTGGTCACAGTCCCGTGGTAGTACTAGCCTAAATGAAACCAAAATCATTGGTCCTTTGTACTTTTCATTACTTCAGGCTGCCTATTAAAAATATGTCTGTCATAGTTAAATTCAGGTTCTAAATAGCTCCAAAACTAGACCTAGAATGGACCAAGGGCATAAAGGGTACAAAGGTATGGAGACATTGTTTCTGAAGTAGTTAGAGCACTGTAACTACATGAAGAACCTAAGTATTACAATTCCTTCTGCCTCTAGCCCCTGCACAATCCCTGACACCATGCACCTCCCAAAACAGTATTTTGAAATTTCTATTTTTATCAAATCAGTTTCCTAGTTAAGAAGCTACAGTGTCTCCTGATGACTTTTCCCAGTATCCTGACACTTTACATGGGTGGCATTCAAGTCCAGCATAAAAGGTCCACATTCCTTCCAACCCAAAACCTCATTTCTCTGAAACACCAGCCTATCGCTGTAGGAAGCTAGAACACCCTGAGATTTTAAGTGTCTTTCCCCAGGATGTTCCCCACCTAGAATTCTTATAACGGTAATTCTTCTTGAATTACTTAGCAGTGCATTTCTCCTGTTTTGTTTTTTTATCTCCCCCACCCCCAGGGATATGTATCCCTTAGTGATGATCCTTTCCCTTAATACTCTAGCTTGATATGAAGCCTCAGTGCTGGGATGGGGAGCATATTTAGCATCTGCCTCGCATCGCATAATTCAGAGAACAGACAGGTATTTAATTAAAATTACTTCATAATTTCTGTTTTAGGAATATCACTGCAGTGACAATAAACTCCTACTTTATTTAGCAAAATATCAACAATTCTGGCACTGAATTTCCTTACTTTAAATATAAATGCAATCTGAAGTATTATATCCAAAGAAAGATAGCTTGAATCTCTGCCTTATTGGGAAAAGCCTCAATTCATCATCCTTAAACTGTACTGAGGGTCATGGTCCCCTTTGTTCTATTTAGTCAGCTATTAATTATCGCACGAGACTCATATTCATACAAATTTTCCAAAAGCAAACTAAATTTCATCCCATTAAATCTTTCCTAACAGTAATCATATCAAGTGCCTTAATCTGAGGAAGTTTCGGCTTTGGGTTTAAAAGGTCAGCCTCAAAGGACAAAAGACAGACATGGCATTTTTCTTGTTAGAATACATTCTGAAAGTTAAACCAAATTGTCTCTGCAGAAAGATTATAAATAAATTATTCTCCAATGGCAACAACCAGGAGTGTTGTTTATCTTTGCATCTTATACAGACTTTCAAGCATCTTTATTACGCGACTTCCCTCTAGGCAAGAGGCTATGTGCTGAGATATGAGTATTCGTGACATAGCTGTGGCCTCTAGGGGCAAACAGCCTATTGGGTCCATCCAATTTATTAAAAATTGTAATTACAGTTGAACAAGATAGGCACCTTGGCAGAAGAAAATGGAAAGTGCCATATGATAGCAAAGCAGAGAATGGCTGAATCCATCCGGAAGCATCTGACAGGTTTTGCACAGACAATGGCATTTAACTTAAGTTTGGAAAGATGCTTGTTTGAACAAAAGGGGAGGGACATTCCAGCAAGAGAAAACAGCATGTTTTAAAGGTATGTCTGTAATAAAGTGACTGCTATGTTCCTGAAATAATGGCATTAAAATGTGTCCCATGTAGTTTATAATTTACTCCAGACCTTGACACTGGTACTATACACCTTGATACTAAGCTTGCCATTATTTCTCCAGACATAAGAGCGACACATTACAGATCAGGGAATAAAAATGGGCTAAAAGATGTATTTTAGAGAACATACTTGATAGGATTTGAGGAAGAACTGAATGGGAGTGAGGGAGAAGGAGTTGAGATGACACTGAAGTTTATACCTTGGCTGACGAGGTGGAAGATGGTGTTTTTTTTTTGCAGTTTTTGGCCGGGGCTGGGTTTGAACCTGCCACCTCTGGCATATGGGTGCCCTACTCCGTTGAGCCACAGATGCTGCCCAGGATGGTGATTTATTAATAGAAGATTCCCTCTTGATTACCAAGAAGCTCACATTACTTATAGTTGGGAGAGGCTCAAAAAGAGGGCCTCTGAGGGGCTTGTTAGCATGAGGACTTAGACGAGAAATGTTTTTGAAGCAGCAGCTTTTTCCATTAACAGGGACAGTTCCTAAAAGCTCTGCCATTATTACTAGACAGTAATCATTTTGATAGTAGGAGCTTTCTGTCCTCTGAGAGTCCCAACTAAGAGCTGTGCTTTAGCAAATCCCTCAAATCCTTCATACAACAATTCTCTGGAAACTCAAGTTGCCACTATCACAGTACTAAGCTTCTCCACTAGACCAATGGAGCTTATGTTCTTGATGCAGGGAACAGATCTCTTGGGAGGGTGGAGAGAAGTATTCTCACTGGTCCTTCTCCTAGAGGCTCCAGGGAAGAGATGGGCAGGCCAGCCTGCACCAGCATCCCTAATGCACTGTGGATTCTGTGAAAACAGAGAGAGGGGAAGGGACAAGGAGAGGGAGCAGAGGGAGAGACAGGCAGAGACACTGACTGAAAGAGAGCTTCATGCTTACTGCTCCCACATGGCCAAAGAGAACAGAGCTGGCACTGACACCTAACACCATTCTTTTGGCTGTCATTTAGTCTTACTTTTAAAGCAAACATAATAAAAATTTCTTCCATTTTCTATCAATTTAAGTTATTGTATTCCTTTCACCAAACTTTTCAGTGGTCTGTAATATTTCTATAGCACTTAGCTAATCAGCACTGCCAATGCCTGGTCTCTTCTGCTTATTCACAATTTTCTGTGCAACACATGTGTACAGTACTTCTAGGATATGTGACTTGTGTCCTCTTTATTTCCTTTCCTTCCAACTTGCATTTCTTGAATCAGATCCTATCAAGTATGTTCTCTAAAATACATATTTTAGCCCACTTTTATTCCCTGGTCTGTAATGTGTCGCTCTTATGTCTGGAGAAAAGAAAAAAGATACTATGTGAGATCTCTTCTACCTCTCTATTCCACAGTGATTTTCCAGTCTGAATTTTAAATTAAGTATTGTGTGTATAGTTCTGGTCCATCTTATTCTTGTTGCTATTCATAACTCTATCTTCCTCATTAGCTGAGTTATATTACATGTTCCATTATGACAAAATCAAATAAAGAAGAGGTGAAGATCAAGATTGGGGGAGAAGGTGAAGAAGTCAATTTGGACGCGGATGGAGACCTAACCAGTGATTGACAAGGTGCTGCTTATGAAGGTTTGAGCCTCAAAGTGATTGTTGATGACAAAAGAATAGATGAGATTTCCAAGGAAGAGTATACAGAGTGAGAAATTAAGAAAGTCATGATAAAACCATGTTCAATATGAATCGTTGACTAGAAAAGTTAAGGAGCGAGACTTCGTGTAATTATAGTCAGAGAGGTAGAAGGAGAACAAAAAAGAAGCAGTTCACAGGTTACACCAACAGACCCTCCAGTCTGGAAGACTCTCAAAAAATACCTCTGACCACAGAGTTGTCAACTAGGAGAACAAAAGGTCATTGCCCTTGAGAGATTTCAAGTGAGATATGGCTGTGGAGAAGTGGAGTCAAAAGATGAATAAAGTGAGGTCTGATAGAGGAGAAAAATCTTAGTAGGTCAAACCAAGCTTAATGCAGAATATTCAACACCCACTGAGGTTTACCCGTGTGTAAGACACATGTGGTGAGAGAAAAATTGAACATCTTAATGATATTGTACACTTCAGGCCTGCAAAGAATAACTACACACATTATAAGAAACAAACCTGCACATCTGTACTTCCAACACAACTATAACTTCTTGCAACACTATACTAGTTTCTAGTATTCTTCATCATTATTAAAAAGGTACTTCCTTACAAGTCCAATTTCTTTTCTTTCCTTTTTTCTTTTCTTTTACTCTTTTGTAAGTTCAACTTTGCCAACTTCCAAACCACATATGAAGAAATCTCTCAAAACATTCTAATCTCTCTGATAAAATCATGGTTAATTCCCACAACATATAAATATGCCTAATCTCCTTCATCTTAAAAAACAGAGAAAAATCCACACTTATCTCCCCATTGAAAAGCACCCTCTCCCCTTCCCTTTACAGTCTCCTTATCAGAAACATTGACACACACTCATCCATACTTCAGCACGTACTTGGCAACCCTCAGTCCACTGCAGGCTAGCTTCTACCATGTCATTTGTATGTGTGAAAGGATAGAGCAAGAAAATAGAAGACCACTTTGATAAGCTTCTATATGTTGGTCATTATTATGATCTCCTACCTGTCCCTCATCTTAGTTTACTTGCCTTTGCTTTTATGCAAAGATATTTTTAAATCACATACTTGCCCTCCACTTCATTCAAAAAAGACTATCATTACATCCTTCTACCACACTCACTTCACCCATGAAGGTGAACACATATCCAAACAAGCACATAAACAAAATGTTCAACTTGTAGGTCAATTACAATAACACTCCCCAAAACATCGTAGTTGAAATCTTTCTGTCCTTGTCATTTAGGTCATCCCCAAAAGAACAGTATTTTGATACACAAGCAACATGCAGATTATCTTAAATCAGCCATTCAGCTTATTTTTTGTTTGTCCCCACTGTTCATTTTGAATTAACTATAATTTTGGTATCAATGTGATCTTATTTACCCACTGCCTCTATGGACCTCTGTAAGTTGACCAACCAAAGAACTCTAACAAACTGGTCAACACGCAGAGGTGGTCAACATAAGGAACCAAGCCTCCTATACCTACATGTCCACGAGGGGCATGAAAATTAGGTGAATGAAAATTAGATCAACTTAAGAAGGTGATCAATGTAGGGAGGTGGTCAACTGCGGAGGTTCTACTGTATTTGGTTAGCACTGTATTCCCATCCAGTAGAGAGAAACACTTTTTTCTTTCGTCTTTACTTTGATTAGCTATAAAATGAAAGTAATCCATTCTTGATTATACTGTCTTCAATCAAAAGATCATTATCTTCCTCATGTAACTTTAGTAAAAGGCTTTAATTATGAAGAGTTTTAAATATGGTGGAACCTCTGTAAGTTGATCACCCAAAAGACTGTAACAAACTTGTCAACACAGAGGTGGTCAACATAAGGAACTAGGCCTATTGTACTGAGTACATGTGGTGCATGTCCAGTCTATGAAAATCAGGTCAACTTAGGGAATAGTCAGTTAGGGAGGGGGTCGTCAGTTAGGGAGAGGGTCAGCTGTGAGTTTCTACTGCATTTTGTATTATTTCCTGACTACATGTTGAGCAGCACTGTTATAAATTAAGTGAGCCACAGTGAGAGACTTTCCAAAGCCCCAAGGTAAGAAAATTAAACCTAGAAGCTTTTGGTCTTACATGGAGTAAGTGTTTATTAACAACAAAAGTCTTACATGGAGTAAGTGTTCATAAACAAAAGTTGATGTAATATTTTTAGGTTTGTGATACCCAAGTGTTAAAGCATAGTTTTAAAGTTGTAATTTAAATTAAGTTTTAATTTAATTTTTAATTTAAGCTCAATTTATCAGTTTATATGCAATATAGTATGTAAGAAGATCAATGGAAGTTTGTCGAGAGAAAACAACGAAGTTCAATAACAAGTTAATTTTCAATTTTCACATTAAATTTACACTAATTTCAATGGTAAATACAGAAGCCAGGATGCAATTTAAATTTTGATGTTAAAACAATGATAAAAAGCAATAATGTTTTGTACAAAACTAATTTATTCAAGGCAAGGTATTAAGTGCCTAAAAAATTGAACATAGAACTACTAGATATTATTCTGAATCATTTTCCACAAACTAATACGTACATGTCCTATTTTTTTAAGCAAAGCACTCTACATTTTAAAAAATGTTATTGCATAAAGTTTTCCACATTTGCAAATTCAGATTTCATTACTAAAACATTTCTTAATGAGAAATCCACTAATAGGACTTGGGACTCAGTTGAACTGCCTTGGGGAGAGCTTGAGCAGGAGTGTAGAGAACTTTGGGCATTGTCTGGGGCCCCAGACTGAGCCACTGAGCTGGGTGCAGGAAGCCATTGTGAAAGAACTACCCCTGCAAGCTCCGCCCTCAGGGTCAAAGTAACCTACTGACTGAGCAGCCTAAAGGCGGGGACTGAGCTGCCTTACAGCCTTAATCCTTAGGGGCACAGTGAGACGGTTTTGGCACACTGGAGCCTTGGGCTGTTGCCCTGGGTAGAGTGCCGTGACGTCACAGCTCATAGCAACCTCAAACTCCTGGGCTTGGCGCCGCCCAGACCTCCATAAGAGCTGTGCAGCGACCCCCGACCAGTGACCCACACCCACCAGACCTCCACATTCCCTGACCAGGAACTGCGGGAGCCACGCAACCCTGCATCCTCCCTCCTGTGTCCTCCCAGCTTCCACACTAGCCCGTTCATCTGGACAGGGACTCTGGTAGCTGTGTGCCCTTTGGAGCCCTCCCTGCCTCTGCGCAGACCTCCTCTTCTGGCCAGAGACTGCTGGAGCCTTGGGTTCTCTATGCCAAAGTCACTGCGCACCAGGCACTCCCAGAACTGTGCGCACCACCCCCAGCCCTGTTGCTGGATCCGGGTGTGTCACAAACCGGAGCTGCTTCCACAACCAGAACTCCCTAGCTAGAGCAGCCCCAGAGGAACTACACAGGGTCACTCCCTACAAAGATCCAGCAACAATAGAGTGATCCCGCTGGGGTCTAAACTTGGAGAGACACCTCCCCAACTCTGAGGACAGCCAGAGGCAATGGTGAAAAACAATCATGAGGCGAAATTAACAAAAAAACTCTGGCAATATGAATAATCAGAGTAGATCAACTCCCCCAAGGATCGATGGGGCAGAAACAGCACAAGACCCCATGCACAAACAAATAGCTGAGATGTCAGAAATTGAATTCAGGATCTGGATAGCAAATAAGATTGAATTAGAATTCCAAAAGCTATCTCAAGAATTCAATGGATTCAAAGACCAAATGACCAAACATTTCGACACATTGAGACAAGAAGTTGCAACCCTCAAAGATCTGAGAAACACAGTAGAATCCCTCAGTAACAGAATGGAGCAAGCAGAAGAAAGGATTTCTGACATTGAAGACAAAGCTTTCGAACACTCCCAAACTCTCAAAGAAGAAGAGAAATGGAGAGCAAAAACAGACTACTCTCTCAGAGAGCTCTCAGATAATTCTAAGAAAACCAATATTTGTCTTATAGGGATCCCCGAAAGTGACAAAGTGGCTTCACAAGGCACAGAGTCTCTTCTCCATGAGATTATGAAGGAGAACTTTCCAGACATGCCAAGAGATTCCAAAATTCAGATGGCAGACAGTTTCAGAACTCCAGCACGACTCAACCCAAATAAGACATCCCCCAGACACATCATAATCAATTTCACTAAACTTAATATGAAGGAGAAAATTCTGAAAGCTGCCAGATGAAAGAAAACCATTACCTCGAGGGGAAGAATATCAGAATAACTGCAGATCTCTCTGCTGAAACCTTTCAAGCTAGAAGAGGATGGTCATCAACTTTTAATCTCTTAAAACAAAATAACTTTCAACCCAGGATCCTGTACCCAGCTAAACTGAGCTTCATTTATGATGGAGAAATTAAATACTTCAACGACATGCACATGAGACCAACTCTCCAGGACATTCTTAGACCTATCCTCCATAAAGACCAGTGTAATTCTCCACCACAAAAGTAAACCCACCCAAAAAATTTTTGACCCAATTCCAACTTCCACGTTGCAAAAGGATTAAAAATGTCCACCAGACACTCAAAAGGCTTATCAATACTCTCAATTAATGTGAATGGTTTAAATTGTCCTCTAAAGAGGCATAGGTTGGTGGACTGGATACAAAAACTCAAGCCAGATATCTGCTGCATCCAAGAATCGCATTTTACATTAAAAGACAGATATAGACTCAAGGTGAAGGGATGGTCATCTATATTCCAGGCAAATGGAAAGCAGAAAAAAGCAGGTGTTGCAATCTTATTCCCAGACACAATTGGCTTTAAACCAACCAAAATAATTAAGGATAAGGATGGACACTTCATATTTGTTAAAGGTAATACTCAATAGGATGAGATCTCAATTATTAATATTTATGCATCCAACCACAACACACCTCAATTTATAAGAGAAACTCTAACAGACATGAGCAAACTCGATTTCCTCCACTTACGTAGTAGTTGGAGATTTTAACACCCCATTATCAGTCCTGGATAGATCCTCCAAAAAGAAGCGAGGCAAAGAAATTTTAGATTTAAACTCAACCATTCAACATCTGGACTTAACAGACATGTACAGAACATTTCATCCCAAAAAAACTGAATACACATTCTTCTCATCAGCCCAGGGAACATACTCCAAAATCGACCACATCCTAGGCCACAAATCTAACCTCACCAAATTTTAAAAAATAGAAATTATTCCTTGCATCTTCTCAGACCATCATGGAATAAAAGTTGAACTCAATAACAACAGGAACCTGCATACCCATACAAAAACATGGAAGCTAAACAACCTTATGCTGAAGGATACATGGGTTATAGACGAGATTAAGAAGGAAATCACCATATTTTTGGAACAAAACAACAATCAAGACACGAATTACTAGAACCTCTGGGATACTGCAAAGGCAGTCCTAAGAGGGAAATTTATAGCACTGCAAGGCTTCCTCAAGAAAACGGAAAGAGAGGAAGTCAATAACTTAATGAAACATCTCAAGCAACTGGAGAAAGAAGAACACTTCAACCCCAAACGCAGCAGAAGAAAAGAAATAACCAAAATCAGAGCAGAATTAAATGAAATTGAAAACAAAAGAATTATACAACAGATCAATAAATCCAAAAGCTGGTTTTTTTAAAAGATCAATAAAATAGATAAACCTTTGGCCAACCTAACCAGGAAAAAAAGAGTAAAATCTCTAATTTCATCAATCAGAAATGGTAATGATGAAATAACAACGAACCCCTCAAAAATTCAAAAAATCCTTAACGAATTCTACAAGAAACTCTACTCTCACAAATATGAAAATCTGAAAGAAATTGACCAATACCTGGAAGCACGCCACCTACCAAGACTTAGCCAGAACGAAGTGGAAATGTTGAACAGGCCTATATCAAGTTCTGAAATAGCATCAACTAAACAAAATCTCCCTAAAAAGAAAAGCCCAGGACCAGATGGCTTTACGTCAGAATTCTACCAAACATTTAAAGAAGAACTAGTACCTATACTACTAAACCTCTTCCAAAATATAGAAAAAGAAGGAATATTACCCAGCACATTCTACAAAGCAAACATCACCTTGATCCCCAAACCAGGGAAAGACCCAACAAGAAAAGAAAATTATAGACCAATATCACTAACGAATATAGATGCTAAAATACTCAATAAAATCCTAACAAACAGAATCCAACAACACATCAAAAAAATTACACACCATGACCAAGTCGGATTTATCCCAGGGTCTCAGGGCTGGTTCTATATACGTAAATCTATAAATGTAATTCACACATAAACAAACTTAAAAATAAAGAACATATGATTCTTTCAATTGATGCAGAAAAAGCTTTTGATGATATCCAGCATCTCTTCATGATCAGAGCACTTAAGAACATTGGTATAGAAGGGACATTTCTTAAACTAACAGAGGCCATCTACAGCAAACCCACAGCCAATATCGTATTGAATGGAGTTAAATTGAAATCATTTCCACTTAGATCAGGAACCAGGCAAGGTTGCCCATTGTCTCCATTGCTCTTTAACATTGTAATGGAAGTTTTAGCCATTGCAATTAGGGAAGAAAAGGCGATCAAGGGTATCCACATAGGGTCAGAAGAGATCAAACTTTCACTCTTCGCAGATGATATCATTGTATATCTGGAAAACACTAGGGATTCTACTACAAAACTTTTAGAAGTGATCAAGGAATATAGCAATGTCTCAGGCTACAAAATCAACACCCATAAATCTGTAGCCTTTATATATACCAACAATAACCAAGCTGAACAAACGGTCAAGGACTCTATTCCTTTCACAGTAGTGCCAAAGAAGATGAAACATTTGGGAGTATACCTAACAAAGGACGTGAAAGATCTCTACAAAGACAACTATGAAACTCTAAGAAAAGAAATAGCCGAAGATGTTAACAGATGGAGAAACATACCATGCTCATGGCTGGGAAGAATCAACATTGTTAAAATGTCCATACTTCCCAAAGCAATATATAACTTTAATGCAATTCCTATTAAATCTCCATTGTCATACTTTAAAGATCTTGAAAAAATAATACTTCGTGGTATATGGAATCAGAAAAAAACCTCGACTAGCCAAAACATTACTGAGCAATAAAAACAAAGCAGGAGGAATCACGCTACCAGACCTGAGACTGTACTATAAATCCATAGTGTTCAAAACTGCATGGTACTGGCACAAAAGCAGAGAAGTAGATGTCTGGAACAGAACAGAGAACCAAGAGCTGGATCCAGCTACTTACTGTTATTTGATCTTTGACAAGCCAACTAAAAACATTCAGTGGGGAAAAGATTCCCTATTTAACAAATGGTGCTGGGTAAACTGGCTGGCAACCTATAGAAGATTGAAACTGGACCCACACCTTTCACCATTAACTAAGATAGACTGTCACTGGATAAAAGATTTAAACTTAAGACATGAAACTATAAAAATACTTGAAGAAAGTGCAGGGAAAACACTTGAAGGAATCGGCCTGGGTGAATATTTTATGAGGAGGACTCCCCAGGCAATTGAAGCAGTATCAAAAATACACTACTGGGACCTGATCAAACTAAAAAGCTTCTGCACAGCCAAGAACATAGGGAGTAAAGCAAGCAGACAGCCCTCAGAATGGGAGAAAATATTTGCAGGTTATACCTCCGATAAAGGTCTAATAATCAGAATCCAAAGAGAACTCAAACGTATTAACAAGAAAAGAACACGTTACCCCATGTCAGGGTGGGCAAGGGACTTGAAGAGAAACTTCTCTAAAGAAGACCGACGCAAGGTCTACAAACACATGAAAAAAAGCTCATCATCCTCAATCATCAGAGAAATGCAAATCAAAACTACTCTGAGATATCACCTAAACCCAGTAAGAGTAGCCCACATAACAAAATCCCAAAACCAGAAATGTTGGCGTGGATATGAAGGAAAACGCACACTTCTACACTGCTGGTGGGAATGCCCACTAATACGTTCCTTCTGGAAGGATGTTTGGAGAACACTTAGGGACCTAAAAATAGATCTGCCATTCAATCCTATAATTCCTTTACTAGGTTTATACCCAGAAGACCAAAAGTCACAACAAAATAAAGACATCTGTACCAGAATGTTGATTGCAGCCCAATTCCTAATCGCTAAGTCATGGAAGAAGCCCAAGTGCCCATCGACCCACGAATGGACTAGCAAATTGTGGTACATGTATACCATGGAATACTATGCAGCCTTAAAGAAAGATGGAAACTTTACCTCTTTCATGTTTACATGGATGGAGCTGGAACATATTCTTCTTAGCAAAGTATCTCAGGAATGGAAGAAAAAGTATCCAATGTACTCAGCCCTACTATGAAGCTAAATTATAGCTTTCACATGAAGACTATAACCCAACTATAGCACAAGACTATGGGGAAAGGACCAAGGAAGGGGAAGGGAGGGGGGAGGTTTTGGTGGAGGGAGGGTAAAGGGTGGGGCCACATCTATGGTGCATCTTAGAATGGGTACAGGCGATTGCACTAATGTACACAGCTATGATTTAACAATAAAAAAAGAAAAAGAAAAAAAAAGAGAGAAATCCACTAATATCTAAAGCTAAAACCTCAAAGACTTTTGCATGTTTTATAGATTAAAAAAAAAAAAAAAGAGGCAGTGCCTGTGGCTCAAAGGGGTAGGGCGCTGGCCCCATATGCAGGAGGTGGTGGGTTCAAACCCAGCCCTGGCCAAAAAATGCAAAAAAAAGAGAAAGGAAGAAAAGTTTCAGCTGGGTGCAGTAGTGCATACCTATAAGCCTATCATTCCTGGAAGCCAAAGCAGGTGGATTGACTGAGCTCAGGACTTCAAGACCAGCCTGAGCCACAGGGAGACTCTGTCTCTACTAAAAATAGAAAAATAAAGCAGGGCACAATGGTGAGTGCCTGTAGGCCTAGCTACTCTGAAGGCTGAGTCAAGAGGATCATTTATGCCCAGGAGTTTTTGATGTTACTATGAGGTATTACTCTACAGCATTCTACCCAGGGTAATAGAATGTGACTCTGTTTCAAAAAAAATAAAAAAATTAATAATACTAATGACAAAAGAAATGAAATAAAATATAAAAAATAAACATTCCACTCAGACTCTGACATGTGAGTCATCAAGTTTGCAGAGTCACTCAGGGCCACTGTCTTTACATGGCTATTTCTACCCTGAGCCCATCACTACCTCCCTCCAGGTACTCGACAGGAAAAATATTTAACCTGCATCTGGGGAATTTCTGAGAGCCTATCTAATATTCATTAATCTCATATTTGACTTCAAAGGACGTGTGTGAACTGAGTGAAGTATACCCCAACTTGAAGGCAAAAACTGCGGGGAATGGAGTATCCTCTGTCTTGGGAAGGAAGTGATAGTCGATGCACACGTTGCCTGTTTTTATATGGAATCCTATGCCACATCCTGAATTGTCTCCACCTAAAGGTTGAATTGGGTCTCTACCTACTCGGTTTACTTTAGACAAAAAACATCTCCAGAAATGTTGGTGGCAAGGCAGGTTATAAACTATAAAACGTACAAACAAACACAAAAGCGAGGTAAACACAAAGGAATTTCCCTCTTGCTTTCAGGGCACCGTTCTTTATGGGTTTTGAAATTTTTGCAGGAGTATAGTGAAGGAGTTAGAGAAACTAATATAACGCTACAGGAGGAGACATCATTTAATCCTTCAAATCTTCTATCAGGTCTTGCCCTCAGAATCAAACTTGTGAAATGGCTTTTCTTTTA
This sequence comes from Nycticebus coucang, assembly GCF_027406575.1. Classification (NCBI taxonomy): domain Eukaryota; kingdom Metazoa; phylum Chordata; class Mammalia; order Primates; family Lorisidae; genus Nycticebus; species Nycticebus coucang. The sequence continues at coordinate 9,323,708 of NC_069785.1, read as the reverse complement.
GTTGTGTTGGAAGCCATATGTTACATGGGCGATGAACGTGCCAAGGTTCTTTGAACCAAATCTTCCTTGCCTCTTAACAAGTGATCACAGCATCTCAAGAGATCAGGACTCCTGGAGTCAGAGGTATTAACAACAGTTTGTTTGTTTTTTTTTAAACCCCTCTGGACTGAAATGTACACCTAAGTGTACTTACGCTTCTCTAAAATTAAGAGCTTTTCAGTTTTCTTGGAGATAATCACAAAGTCCAAGCAAATACTAACCAAAATGCAGTTAATCTCCCAATTGTGCTCCAACCTGAATCATAAATTAGGTATTTAGAAAGAGCCTGGTTCATCAAGAAAGGAAATGATATGTCAAAAGTGGAAACTTCAATCTGCTTTTCTGAGAGCAGCAATAGTAGGCACAAAATGATGGGGCTCTGGCCTGCTATGCTCCCCACTGTTTCTCTCCACTGAGGAATCACTGCCACCACCTGGGACTAGCCCTGAAAAGAGCAGGTTGCTGAACACCGTCATAATAATGCCTTGTGGACCCCAGAAGAAAGGGATGAGTGCGATAATGGCACCCACGCAAAGTCAGAATGAGGCAAAAGAACATCTAAGGTGAGACAGGGAGATTTGGACTCCGCTGGCCCAGTTCTCTCGTGGACTGAGAATTTGGCAGACACCGAGCACTGGACAGTGCAGGCATGTCCCATGATCTCTAGTCCACTCTAAAACCCTGAAAAGCGTATGTTTTAACTTCCATTTGAAAAAGTGAACAACCCAATGAAGATTAGTGTTGCCAAAGCTTATTTTAGTTTCAATTCTGCGTAATGCTAGAAATAAATTTTGTAATTTTCATTTTCTATAGAGGGTGCAAAAATATATATATATACACATTTAAAGAAAGAAAAAAAATGTATTGTATGGAAATCATCATACTCAGCTCATGTTTGACTTCTGCTAAGATATAATATGCAAGATAACTTTATCAGCATGTACTCGTGAGTTTTACAATTTTAATACAGTCTTTTCCCTTCTTAAAATGTCTCTGTGTAATTCTGGCATCCTCTGTATGTGTACAGACACACAGGCACACATAAACACACGTGTGTTTCATTTTGCCACGCTACATTTCCATTTTATGTATTTAGGATTTCAGAGGATAGAATAAAATTACGAAAAAGAATTAATCGTTCATTTATTTTCTAATAAGCAAAAGATACTCTTTTAAAATTAATTGGTACCATAAGAGTTCAAAGAAAACATTTGTCTAAACCACACAATATGAAACATAAGTAATTATTAGCAAGTGTTATTCAACTCCAAATTTTTTAAAATATTGTTTTGACAATCTGGAAGAAGTATACACAGGAGCTGAGCTGTCTTGTCCAAAATTTCTGTTCGAACAATTCAATTTAGCCCTGTAAGTACAGATATCAGAGGTTCACATCTGTGGCGGTTTCCCATGAACGCTCTTACACCTGCCATCTCCAAGACCACCTGGAACTTCAGGCTTCAGGAGCTGGGCCACAGTCTCCTCTCTCAAAAAATACTTGTGCTGTTTTGCTTGCCCCAGGTCAAGACCCTCAATTTTCCACATTCTCCTGAGTAAACTGGTAAATACCCCTTCTTAGAATCATCATGCTTGCTATAATGCTAGAGTTTGTTAATAAAATAAGGCAATGCCCCAAATCTTGAAAACTTAAGAATAGTAGCAAGTCTCACAACACTTAAGTGTACAAGATTTTTAAATTTACTTTTAAATGTTTAACCTGTTATCTATTGTAAATTTCTAATACTTCCCTACAGTTTTTAAATAAATAAGGAAATAAATAAAAAATAACTAAGTAAATGATTATTTACTTCGTCCCATATTGTTAAATGTAAAATTATTTTGCTTAAATATTCACATAACTATTTGTCTTACTTTGATTTTAAATGTTATTTTGGAAATTATTCTAATTTTACCCTAGAGAAATTATGAGATCATGTTTATGTTAGATGTTGAACCAAATTAGCTGTTCAGACTTTAATTGATCTAAGTTGTAAAACATCTGGGTCAATGCCTTTCAAAATCTGCTTTCAGAGATGTGTGGCCGGAAACATGCTCAGTTGTTCAGTACTGTTTTACCTAAATAATTTTTAAATAAATTTGAATACTTCAATTATTCCTTTTTGCCTAAGATATTAATAAATGCGAGATGTAAATTATTATCCTAATGTTGGGGTGTGTGTGAGGCAGCATACACCTCCACACTTGTTCAATGTAGTATGGACAGTTTTGGGGGGAAGCAGTTTGCTTCTAAATGTAAAATACATATAATGCTTGGTCCATTTCTAAAAAAGTTACTGTAAGAAGAAAAATTTCCATCAGATTTATATGTAAATATGCTCACTGCAATATTTACATGTATAATGGAAAAAATCTGGACATAACAGCATACAGGGAGAACTGTATTTGTAGCTCCAATGTAATGACATGGAAAAGATTAAGATCATTTGATTTTTAAAAAGGCAGTTTAAGAGGAATATGGATTTTATAGAGATTGAGTAAGCAGTGTAGTTGTAATGACTCTAAATACAGGTCTCCAGATTCCAGTCCCTTCTCTGACACTAACATGTGATATTGGGCAAATGATCTGACTTTTCTGTACCTCTGTTTCTGCCTCTGTAAAGGTGATCAAGGGATTTTATGATGATGAGATGAATGCTCGGTGGATCAGCGTCCCATCCACAGTAAGCTGCTGTAGATGGAAACCATCAATATTTTCAAGCACACGTGTAGGCTTTGTATGTGTGAGGACTATACGTCTGCACAGAAGATCTCTACAAAGATGTTCTCAATAATCTCCTCTTAAAAATAATACATAAAATCGGGTGGCGCCTGTGGCTCAAGGAGTAGGGCACTGGTCCCATAAGCTGGAGGTGGCAGGTTCAAACCCAGCCCTGGCCAAAAACCACCACCAAAAAAAAAAAATAATAATACATAAAATCATACAAGGGAGAAAAGGTCTGATCAAGTATAACTATAAAAGTGAATTAATTTTTTAAATGTTTGATGAAGATACAAATATCCTAAGTATCAAGCAATAAAACATTGGACTAATAAAAGGTGAAGTATCCATCGCTGGATTATTATACTACCATGCAAAAATGGTATGAAATACTGATGTGGGGCAGTGCCTGTGGCTCAGTCGGTGGGGCGCTGGCCCCATATGCCAAGGGTGGCGGGTTCAAACCCGGCCCTGGCCAAAACTGCAACCAAAAAATAGCCGGGCGTTGTGGCGGGCGCCTGTAGTCCCAGCTACGCGGGAGGCTGAGGCAAGAGAATCGCTTAAGCCCAGGAGTTGGAGGTTGCTGTGAGCTGTGTGAGGCCACAGCACTGTACCCAGGGCCATAAAGTGAGACTCTGTCTCTACAAAAAAAAAAAAAAAAGAAATACTGATGTGGAAAGAAATCCCTGTCAGATTACTATGGTGATTACTAATTGTTAAGAATAATCTGTGCGTGTATGACCCTGTTCGTGTCCTACTGCGCACTGTATCCCTAGAGATTGGGCGACCAGGATCCTGAGCAGAATTTTAACAGTGGTGATGTCTTAGGAAAGTCATTTGCCAATATCTTTGGTTTTTAGTCAAACAATCTTGTAGTCTCTAAGTTTTGGAACCAAACTCTATCTCTCTGCCCGTAGTCCTTTTTACAATCCACTTCACAGTTACTCTCATTCTTGTAATCCACAAGGATAAAGAAACACCTATCTATCTGGACTCACTACATTTTTACCCTGAACTTCAAAACCAGTTTTTATTGACTTAGAATCATTTGACTTTTCTTTTCTTTTTTTTTTTAATTAAATCATAGCATTTGACTTTTCTTAAATTTTGTTTCTGGCTTTTACAAATCCTACCCTCTTCTTAGCCCTGCTAAGTTTGCCTGAGACATAATCCACACCTCTGTTTGTAACTTGGAAGAAGTCTGACTTTTCACTTACTGCATTACTCTGAGTGACTATCTTTGCAGGGTTTCTGTAAGCATCATGTGGTATTGAAATCTGGGCCTTCAGTGGAGTATGACAGCATTTTGTGTTCATTTCCAATAGGCCAATGCTGTGCTTTTTCTGCTACCAGGTTCTTTAATGAAATTGCTTTTTTTTTTTTTTTTTTTTAGTAGAGACAGGGTCTCGCACTTGCTTAGGCTGGTCTCAAACTTCTGAGGTCAAGAGTTCAAGGGCTCTCTCCTGCATCCACCTCCTGGAGTGTTATGATTATAGGTATGAACCACCACACCCAGATCTTAATGAAATTCTTGATTTCTTGCACTCTCTCAAGTTCATTCTAACTCTTTTCAGTTCATTTGTATAGAAAATACGATAATTTATAAAAACTCAATGAATGACCAAACTTACTATGGTTCAAGTCACAGCTTTGCCCTCCTCACTGGGTCCCCTATGGCAAATCCTCACTCAAGATCATCTTATCCACCTCTGTTTTTACTGGCCCACTTTTCCAAGGATCTCTCTTCCTAACCCAAAATTATACTTTTACATTATCAACATCATTTAAGACAGTGTTCTCAACCTTCCTAATGCCGCAATGTACATTGTTACAAAGGGGTCATGACCCACAGGTTGAGAACTGCTGATTTAAGAGAAAATAAAAAGTGAATTCATTCTTTCAATAGTAATTTTCTGCCATATGTAATTTTTTCATATCTGTTTAATGGTACTTTAAAATAATAAACATGTACATGTATATATTTGTTCTTATGAATATGTATGTGTGTTCATATATACAGATATATGTATAAGTATATTCCTTTAATTAAAAAGTCTCTAATGATAAGAGTTAAATCTTCCCAATGTTGCTCATGTAATCTACTGGGTTTAAAGCTAGATTTCCTGAATTTGGAATACCATCATATAATCTTGGATAATCTTATTTTCCTCATCAATAAACTGAAAATTATATGGCTTTCTATCTCATATTGGTGAAGGAACCATATTGGATAATTCATATCTAGGGCTTGTCACAGTTCCTGGTTCATTCAAATCACACTGATAATTCAGAATTGTGGTTTTGTTTGTGGTCTAATATATCCATGTATGGAAGAAACATACAAGAAGTTTATAGCTGATCAGTAAAATTATTACATTTTCTTCTCAACAGTATATACAAAAAAAAAGTAGAAATTAGGCACATTTGTAAAAAATGACATCAATTTGATGTAAATTCCTCATGTAATAAAAATGATTGAATTTATAAACAAATTTAAAGTTCTTTTACTGAGACCAGTTCATCAAACAAATAAATGAAAGTCACTATGAAAATTTCAACTGAAACTGGACTTTTCAAAAATAAACATGGACAATTACCTTTTCCAGGTAACTACTGCTTCATTTACTTAATATCAAAAACCACTTTAAAGTGAGCAAAAGTTAGGGAAAAAGAACTAATGAATAGCTATCAAATTTATCAACCGAAAAGCAATTCTGATGGGCTTTTTTTTTTCTAATCCATCACTATAATCAGCATTCCTAAAAAAGAGAACTTTAATACTCCTATTGTAACCTCAAAGGAGTCAGATACTTATAAAAAATTCCAAGAAACAGCCAATCTATTATAAAATGGCATTTTTTGTACTGAAGCTTCAGCACTTAAAACGAATAGCCAAGGAATAGCTTGAACCATAGATGTTACTATGCAGATGAAACCTACATTTAATTAAGGGTTGAGAATGAGAGACCTGAGGGTCTCATTCCAGAGCTATTTTGACATATATCAAATATTCCCTAATTTACAGTGAAAGGCCCTTTTGACAAGTTCTCATGTCGATCTGTTCCTATTAGCTACCAATACCTTTAAGTAGTGTTTTGTCACTGACCTACACTAGTATCTCAAATTATGACAACAAATTAGTGCCTACACATCACAGTAATTCAGATTACTGCCTCTAGCCGAATATTTAGAAGAATACCTCCACAGCCATGAAATACAAATACCTCTGTTTCTACTCTACTCACTGGATGAGAGACACTAAGGGAAAATTAAATACAATGAGAAAAAGCTTCCTAAATTCTGATAATATTTTTTTCTTAGGATTTAGCAGAGTGAGTGCACAATTCAATTCTGGAAATAAATTTCCATTTTAAATAAATCAGACAAGAAATAATTAACTTTTAGAAATCTAAGGACAAAGTCTTTAACATGACATGTGTGTATATATGTTCATGAAAATGCCAAGTCAAAAGCCTTTAATTCATGTTATCATGGTACATGTCTGTAACTTTTTTCTGTAATTCTTGAGATGGAGAATGTTAGAAAAGGACTGTGAAGCTAAGGCTTTTGCACTCTTCTGGAAGAATTCACCTAAAACTCTTATTACATCTTAAGAAAAGCTCCTTGGGATATCTGCCAGTAAGTCTTCTCCTAAAAGAATCACATTCTCCCATCCATGATTTATAGGAGGGAGAGGGCTCATGGTTCATTCCAATTTGGTTGACTGAAGGAAGAAGAGTCAAAACCACAGGCTGCCTGTTTCCTCCTAGCTCTGTCCTGTCCACTCTGATTCTAGAGGACGCTTATGTGAAGTTGTAGAATCCCGGTTACCATCTACATGGCTCATAAGGTTCTATTCCCAACAGAGACTTGCCGGCCTTCCAGGCCCTATACATAGCTATTGACAGTTTCTCTCAAATGTCTTTATATGTTCCACATTTAATTCATTGAACTCTCTTCTTTCCAAAAACAAACAAACAAAAAAAGATATCTTTTTTCAGTCTTCGTTATATCATTGAATGGCAATACCATCTGAAACGTTTCTTACATCAGACGTCTAAGAATTCGCCCTTGACATCACTATGGAGCATGTGCTGATGAGTTTACTCTCTTTGTCCATCCATCCCTCAATGGTCACCACTCTCATGCCATCACAAGCCACTGTAATCTCTCACTGGCTATGTAAAAGCCCTCTTACTGATGACCATATTCAATAATCTTCTATGGCTCTTTAATAGTTATAAAATAAAACTGACATGGATGTGACCTTGGAAACCCTGTAAACTCTTCCCCTGCTTCTGTGTAGCCTTCAAACTCCCCTCTCTCTCCTTTCTGTCCCTACTGTTTAATTCAGACCCAAAGGCTTTGCATGTGTGGTTCTATGGTTCTTAGATTCATTCCACTCCTTTTATCCTAGTTGCTACCAACTGAACCCCGTGAATAAGTAAGATCATTCATTAATGGACATTCAGAGTAACATAAACTTCTTCTTTGTACTACTTTCTGCAGATACAATTTTACCTACACATCTGGGATTGCTAAAGTCTGTCTCCTCCACTTTAAAGTCAAGTCCTTCTATGGAGGAACTCTACCTAACTTTACTCAGTGTAATATCTCAAGGACTTAGCACTGTATCAAGGACATTATTTCCTTAATTAAACATTTATTGAATGCATTAATTAATGCAGTTGACAAAACAGCCTATATGAATAAATAATAGAAAGGAAAAAAGAGGAAGGAAGGGAGAGAAGGAAGAAAGGGAGGAAGAAAAAAAGAAAGTTCATAGAAAGAGAGGATAACTACCATACTTAAATATGTGCTTAGACTAGAATTCTAGTATTACAGATGACTTGCAGTTCTATTTCCAAAAGTTATAGCTTTTCCTAATTGATCTTCACTACATTATCGCTTCTTGGCCTTTGGCTAAGATCACGTGGATTTTCACTACATCATATGGGAATTATTTAGTTCCCTTTCTTATGATAAGTTATATACTTTCCTTTACAATAAGAAGTAAACACTAATTGCCTTTTATGTGGAATGTTTATTATGCTGTAACACCTATATAAAATATCTGAAGGCATGCCACTTAAAGTGCATACTGTGATTTATGTTACAATATTTTCCCTAAGTGTGACATCACAGAATTCTTACTTGTTGGTGGATTTCCAGCCACTTCCTAGTATCCATGACTGGAACAATAGACTGTCTGTTTTATGCAGGATGGTATCCTGGAGTTGGATGAAATTCAAACCACCATCACTTCCCAATCAGGTTCTGTGAATGTACCTTTCTGACTTGGAGGTAAGTTCCAAAACATCTATTATAATCTGAAAAATTATTTTTGTATCTCAAATAATGAAATTCTTTCTACACCTCTCTAGATCTTGATTTACCTTGATATGGTAAATGTATATTCCTTTTTCTATTGCACTAAATAGTTTGTAAACTAAAAGATTAAAAGCATGCTCCATCTTCAGTTAAAATGTGCTGCTAAACTCCAGCCTACAGAAAGAAAGTGTCAAGGATATTTCATCTCTTCAGAATCATTTCTATATTTCCTGTAGAACTGCTAAAAATTGGCAGAGGCCTATTTTCCATAAGAGAGATACTTCCTGATAGATCTCACACCTACTAATTTTTATGGGGGAAAGGCGCAAAAGTGTGCTTTCCAGTCTGGAATTGGCTTAGGAAGCAGTAAGAGAAAATGTTTCCAATGACTTTGTATTATTACATAAAAAGGATATGCCATTTGATGGGATTGAACATGTCCCCCCCTCCAAAGAAAAAATGAAATAGCAGAGCTTTAACCTCCATTATCCTAGAACGTGACCTTATTTACAGTTGGGTTCTTGACAGGATCATCAACTGGAAATTAAGTCTTTAGAGTCGGCCCTAATCCACAGAAGTTGGCTTTACATGAAAGGGGAATTGGACACAGACAAGCCCATAGGGAGAATGCCCTATGAGCATCAAGGCAGAGACTGGGGTGACGCACCCAGGTAAGGGAAGGAACCCATACAGCCAGGAAGACAGATGGAACAGATTCTTCCTCAAAGCCCTCAGAAGGAATCAGCTCTGTCAACATTTGATCTTAAAATTTTATTCTCCAGAACCGTGAGACAACAAATTTGTCTTGTTAAGGCCATGAAGTTTGTGGTACTTTGTTAAAGCAGCCTGGAATATTAATACACTACTCAATGATAAGTGACAAAGGAGAGGTGTTTCCAGCTTGGCATTTCCCCCGCCCCATTCCCTGAGGATATGAGGATATGGTCACAAAACTGATGTGAGAGAGGAACGGGAGCAAGATGCCCACCTTCCCGCCCTCTTCCATTTCCCTCTCTCTCGTCCACTTTCTCTTCCATCTGTATTATTTCTCCCTTTCCCTTTCTCCTTCCCTCCCTCCCTTCCTTCCTTCCAACAGCATGATGAATAATGGTGGTCTCAACCACACAGAAGAACACTAATGAAAAGAAACTTGTGTTTTCCAAATAAATAAGCCCATTATTTTGAACTTAAGTATAGTAAGAGAAAATGAGGGATGGTTACAAAATCTGAACTTTTATCAAAACCACAAATCCTCTTCAATTTTTTCCTGGAAGGCAAGATCGTAGAGGAAGAGATGAAAGATGAGGTTGAACATCTGTATTTGTACCACCACTGAGAGGAGCTATCTACCTCTGCTGTTCACCCACATCACACTGTAACCCAGATGAAACTGAACCAAAACTTCTAAAATACAATGGTTAAAGGGGACGCAAGCAAGGGGCTTCACTGACAGAGGAGCTTCAAAGAAACCTACAGAACCCTATTGTAAAAATGATGTGACTTTACTTTTTTATATTTGTATGCCTAGGTATTAATATTTTTTTTCTTTGTGGCTATTGTGAATGGTATCGACTCTATGATTTGACTGTTATTCATATATAGAAATGCTAGTGGACTGTGTACATTGTTTTTGTATCCTGAGACTTTGCTGAATTTATTTATCAATTCCAGGAGACTCTTGGAGGAATCTTCAGGGTTTTCTAGATACAAGATCGTATCATCAATGAAATATATGTGACCAATTGAAAAACAATATATGTGCCCAGTCAAGGTATATTTGAAGGTGGATGAAAGTAGACTTGAGCAGGTTAGCTGAGGGACTGGTTGGCTGCTCTAGTGTAGCTTTAGAGTGGAGGAGACACAGGCTTGGCGCCCATAGCACAGTGGTTAATGCACCAGCCACATACACCAAGGCTGGTGGATTCGAATCCAGCCTGGGGCAGCTACACATTAATAACTGCAATAAAAAATAGCCGGGTGTTGTGGTGGGTGCCTGTAGTTGCAGCTACTTGGGAGGCTGAGGCAAGAGAATCTCTTAAGCCCGAGAGTTTGAGGTTGCTGTGAGCTGTGATGCCACAGTACTCTACCCAGTGTGACATAGTGGGTTAAAAAAAAAAAAAAAGTGGAAACACACAAACACACATGAAAGTGACACTGTAATCAGTTCCGGGTAATCTTATACATTTTCTCTTAAGATTCCCTCTTGCACTGCAGGCATAACCAAGGTCACTGCACTTAAACAAGAAATTATCTTTTAATCAATAGCTGTATGATATAGTTGGTACTCAATAGAGCGTTATCAACCTCACACATAATAATTCCCACAGATTTATGTATCAAATGAAATGCCTTGACTAAAGGATACATTCCAGTTCTGGCTGTCACATATCGATTGCCCCAAAGGCTAGTCATTGAAACCCAACCTCTCCCTCCTAAGGTTGTCAGCACTGAAGGCCAGTTGTCTCCCACCAGAGAATGACATCACCTTCTCCTGATCTGTAGTTTCCTCTGTGCTAAAATGATCTGGAAAGAACTATTAAACATAATTAATAGCCATGTACTACTCTGTAGTACTCACCTTACTACTTTTTTATCTAAGCCTGACAAGAAAGAGAAATGACAACGCAGTTTCTTATAGATTGTTCAGCTATGTAAGTTAAAGATGCTTACAAAGAGGAATGCAGAGGCCTTAAGAAGAACGCAGTGGCATGTCATGACTAGACCGCACTTCCACAACACTCTGTGTCCAAAACTGCTGACTGTACTTCCATCTTCTCTCTCATAAATATTGACCATAAACATTCAGAAAGAGGATACCAATTATTTAATAATTTATTTTCAGTATGTCCCTTTCAGTTCCTGAAGTTATGATCTTACAAATTATGCAACATTACACCTTGAAATAGTGACTTTACTCATCACTAATATGCTGAAAATGGCCCTTTTAAAAAAGTCAATGTCAAATACAATAGTAAACTGAGGAAAGACAGAGACAAGAGGGATTCCTAGGTATTCCACAGAAAAAAATGCATTTCCTGTAACAGGGTTCTATTTGGATTAACTCCCTGTCATTGGAGCAAACAGACTCTGACAGACATGGCCATATGTCACAAAGCATATATTTTTAAAACTCACTCAGCAGGAATTACCATAAACAGCAACATGTAAAGGGAGGAAGCTAAGGGTGTCTACATGTAAAATAACGTTTCTTCTTTCATAATAGGTATGCTACTGACAAGTTTTGAAGCATAAAAATTAAGTTACCCTCTGACAGCAATCTTAGAAAGTAGTTTTGTGTTGGAATTCATTGTGTGCCTTGTAATTATTATTTTAACATTGATGCTCTCTAGCAAGAAAATGACAAAGATTGGATTCTACTAAAATGTAATAATGTCAAAAACCCTGACCAGGAGATACTGATTTTGGAGGAAGAGGGCTCAATAGTATGTTGTCCTACAGGGGACGGTGCTGGAATCAAGCGGGCAGGACTTTTAATATGACAGGACACAGAAAATGTGATCTTCAAGTAAAGAGAGTAAATTCTACGGGTATATCCACGTCTCTGATTGTATTTATCACAGTTGGGTACTCAGATTTTCAGTTTGGATTCAGATATAATAATAATTCTAGGTTCCATGAACAGCAACTGTTATTATTTTGTAAAGTGTATTTACCTAAAGTCTGAATTTTTTTCCAGAGGCATGAACCCATGATGCAAATATGGGAAATATTTTATTAGCATTGACTTGCATCTGCTAATAACTCCTTCCCTCTCTCCTACCATGGCCACCACCACCACTCTCACAAACATGAATCTCTTCTCTCTGGCAGCTGCTTAGTATTAAAAGAATGCCTGGCTTGGCGCCTATAGCTCAGCAGCGAGGGCACCAGCCACATACACCAGAGCTGGCAGGTTTGAATGAACCCAGCTCGGGCCTCCCAAACAACAATGACAACTACAACCAAAAAATAGCCGGGCATTGTGGTGGGCACTTGTAGTCCCAGCTACTTGGGAGGCTGACGCAAGAGAATCACTTAAGCCCAAGAGTTTGAGGTTGCTGTGAGCTGTGACACCACAGCACTCTACTGAGGGCAAATAGACTATGTCTCAAAAAAAAAAAAAATATTGTGGCCTGTAGTTGCCACAATAATAAAGGGGAGGTGAGGCCTAAAGCTATGTCATGAAGTAGGAAGACAAATTCTGAGGTGGTAGAAGTACCCTCCCTTTTTAAACACTAAGTTCATCCATTGTCCTGGATGAACATTGTCACGTGTTGGATAAGCCCAGCCCCAGAGGTAAAGAGCAGTGCATACAGGTGCATTGTGCCAAATGACACTTGGAGTGACCATAGAAGGTTTACAAGCAGCAAAAGGCTCAACTACAGTTATTTCTTAAATGACTTTGACTTGACTTTATTAGTAGATATGATAGAATAAATGATTCATATTTTATATAAGAGGGAAAAATCAACACAGGAAATAAAGCTGTCTATAACTATAAAATTGTTATTAAATATTTTCAACTGGAATAATATCCTCAATTAGACTTAGTTTGCAGGACAAGTCTAAAAGTGAAAACAGCAAAAAGCACAAGAGGCAAAATTACTTAAACTAGAAAGAAATCTGATAAAAATGGAAGCACAGACTAGCTTGGAAGACACAGGTATGAGAAAAACCAAATTTTGAGTAATTCCTTTCTTTTTTTTTTTTTATTGTTGGGGATTCATTGAGGGTACAATAAGCCAGGTTACACTGATTGCAATTGTTAGGTAAAGTCCCTCTTGCAATCATGTCTTGCTCCCATAAAGTGTGACACACACCAAGGCCCCACCCCCCTCCCTCCGTCCCTCTTTCTGTTTCCCCCCCCATAACCATAATTGTCATTAATTGTCCTCATATCAAAATTGAGTACATAGGATTCATGCTTCTCCATTCTTGTGATGCTTTACTAAGAATAATGTCTTCCACGTCTATCCAGGTTAATACAAAGGATGTAAAGTCTCCATTTTTTTTAATGGCTGAAGAGTATTCCATGGTATACATATACCACAGCTTGTTAATCCATTCCTGGGTTGGTGGGCATTTAGGCTGTTTCCACATTTTGGCGATTGTAAATTGAGCTGCGATAAACAGTCTAGTACAAGTGTCCTTATGATAAAAGGATTTCTTTCCTTCTGGGTAGATGCCCAGTAATGGGATTGCAGGATCAAATGGGAGGTCTAGCTTGAGTGCTTTGAGGTTTCTCCATACTTCCTTCCAGAAAGGTTGTACTAGTTTGCAGTCCCACCAGCAGTGTAAAAGTGTTCCCTTCTCTCCACATCCACGCCAGCATCTGCAGTTTTGAGATTTTGTGATGTGGGCCATTCTTACTGGGGTTAGATGATATCTTAGGGTTGTTTTGATTTGCATTTCTCTAATATATAGAGATGATGAACATTTTTTCATGTGTTTGTTAGCCATTCGTCTGTCGTCTTTAGAGAAAGTTCTATTCATGTCTCTTGCCCATTGATATATGGGATTGTTGGCTTTTTTCATGTGGATTAATTTGAGTTCTCTATAGATCCTAGTTATCAAGCTTTTGTCTGATTGAAAATATGCAAATATCCTTTCCCATTGTGTAGGTTGTCTCTTTGCTTTGGTTATTGTCTCCTTAGCTGTACAGAAGCTTTTCAGTTTAATGAAGTCCCATTTGTTTATTTTTGTTGTTGTTGCAATTGCCATGGCAGTCTTCTTCATGAAGTCTTCCCCCAGGCCAATATCTTCCAGTGTTTTGCCTATGCTTTCTTGGAGGATTTTTATTGTGTCATGCCTTAAATTTAAGTCCTTTATCCATCTTGAATCAATTTTTGTGAGTGGGGAAAGGTGTGGGTCCAGTTTCAGTCTTTTACATGTAGACATCCAGTTCTCCCAACACCATTTATTGAATAGGGAGTCTTTCCCCCAAGGTATGTTCTTGTTTGGTTTATCAAAGATTAGGTGGTTGTAAAATGTTAGTTTCATTTCTTGGTTTTCAATTCGATTCCAAGTGTCTATGTCTCTGTTTTTGTGCCAGTACCATGCTGTCTTGAGCACTATGGCTTTGTAGTACAGACTAAAATCTGGTATGCTGATGCCCCCAGCTTTATTTTTGTTACAGAGAACTGCCTTAGCTATACGGGGGAGTAATTCCTTTCAATTCAATTTGATGAATATTTGAGCAGGCACTTTGTAAGAAATGTTGTATTTAGATCCTTGAGTAATACAAACATGTATAAGATATTGTTTCTCCCAAAAGCACAAAGTACAATCAGGAAAGTCAGATACATTAGTGTTGCCTATGGCCAGCTGTACCAGACTCACAGGGAATGTGTATCAAAATGCACATTCCATTAATAAACTAAAAAATATCAAAGCGGATATCTAGATACCCTTGGAATTTCAGGCAGAAGGTTTTATTTAGCTCTATTTTGAGCACAATGACAATATTAGACATTAAGATGAGAGCAATGTAAGTTTGAGAAAAAAACCTACACAGAATTAATAGGAAAACATAAAGATCTGAACATCCTGCTAAATTATCTACAACAGTGAAAGGCACCAAAGTATCACCTACTCTAATAAATTATATATCCACAAGTTATCCCAGATGTGTTCTCTCCCCCGCAGCCCTCAGCACCCATAAATACACTGCTAATAATATCTGAAGTTTATATTATGTTGTGCTTACTCTGTGCCAGGAACTATGCCCTGCACTTTACTTACATCAACTTAATCCATGAAACAACAATGGGAAAGGCCCTTTTCTCCCAATTTTGAAATGATGAGGTCTGAGCTTCTGAAATACTAAATGACTTGCCTAGGTCACAAATCCAGCAAGAATAAAACTTTATCTGTATATTGTAATATCCCTTCAATAACTTCCAATGACTCCTGCCTAGCACATCTTCCCTCCCACTCTCAGCTTGTACCTAATTCACTCAAGAGTCTCCAGATGAATGCTTCTTTCAGTTTTACTCCATCTCAAGTTACTCTCCTGTGACTTGCACACCAGTCACTGTAAAACGCCAAGTCATAGCATCACTCTGCCCTTTAGGCCAGTAAGGTAATGTACACACAGTTGTACCATTTTTATAAACTCTGAATCACAGAGAAAGAAAATTCGACCCACTTGGTTACAACTTGTCTTGTTTTTAGAAAAAGAGTCATTAAATGCTATTGATCCATCCCAGAAGTTGGATTCTTCCTCCCTCTCTACAGATAAGTCATTAATTTTGTTTCATTGAAGATATTTTTTATCAGTCAAAGTCTTATCAGGAATCAAACAACAGGCTCAAAAGCATGATTAAGGAGATATTAATGATGGGACCAGGTGGAATTCAGGGACCAGGCGGAATTCAGAGAAACAGCAAAGACTATGAAATGCTCTAGGACCACAGAAGGCTGGAGGTTATTCCCCTGCCTGGGCCAGAACTAGCAATAAGTGTAGCTCTGGACAAACTTTAGCTGGAGAGGACCCACAGACAGGAGCATAATGTGAACAAAGGAGCACAAACTGTAGCCCCCTAAGGAAGTTAGAGGAGTAAGCCCCAAACCTCTTCTCCACCTACAAACCAGCCCCTTCCCCTGGCAGCCCCATCAATCAGAATCAGCTGAGTTGGCCCACCCAGGTCAGCCTGCCAAGGAACAAAGGAAGGTAGAAAAGGGCAGAGGTTGAACATAAAAGCAGAAATGGAGAATATCCAGCACATTTTGCTGCTTTTGTATCTAACAGTGGTGTTTTTGACATTTAAATTATATAAATTAATGTCTATTTGAACCTAAGGAACAAGCATATTGTCTAACACTTGGCAACAAGAATGCTGGCAGGGATTCCACTCCCTAGTGCCTTTTTGCTAGAATAATCTTGCCTGTGACCTCCTACAAAATCAAGGACCATGGCTGGGGGAGACATGTATGTACTCTTATTTCTAACAGATAAACCCTAATGCGAACAAAGCCAGACAGGTTAGTGCACTCATCTTCCTTGTGGCTCCTAGAATTACTTCCCATCATGACCCACTTAACAATGTATAATGTAAATTACAGCACAAAGTATAAATTTAGCACGCACACATATGCACATGTACAGTACCAACATTTATATGTATTTGTGAATATTTGAATGATTTTCAAGATATCTGGCTCTTTGTTACGTATTTTGAATAAAATCATTCATTCAAAGTTCACATAACCCTGGATAGTACATCTCACCATGATCTACACAAGAAATCTTGCTGTCTGCAGAGGGTAACTGAATACCAAAAGTTCACACAGTAAGGAAAAGGTAGAAGCTGGAGAGGAAATTATAGGAATTTAACACCCAGTTACACTGTTAATCACAAAGTTTCTTGCCTACAATTGGCGAATCACATGGACTAATGTACTATTATTCGTTACGTTTGTGGAAAACAAACAAAAATACCGCTTACCCTATGATAACCTTAATAATCTCATTCTCTTTCTCAAGTTCTTTGAGGATCAAAGGATTGAGGTGATTATTCAACTATCACTTAACATCTCTATAATTTTATGGTCTGCGTAGGCTGTAGGTGATAAACCAAATCACTGTCTGGAAAACAATGTGGATTTAGACACAAATTCCTGGGAAAGATTCTCTTCACACTGCGTTTGTCACCCACTGTGAAATCCTGTATTTCCACCAGACCAGGGCGACTTTAATGATCAGTTGAGGCAAGTAAAAAACAAAGTGTCTGGAGAAGAAATCTATATATTAAGGAGTCTAGTCTTCTTTTCTCAGGGCATACAACCAAATTCACCCCAGTATCACGTTCTATGTTAGAGACCCTAAGTAATACAAGCCTATTTTGACAATGTTCACATTTTATGCACTATCGTAAGAGATTCTGTTCACACTGCCCCTTCTCACAGCCTGGACCCCTAGAACAAATCGGCAAGTGTGAATTCATAGACCTGTCCCAAAGAATTGTGTCCTTTGTGTGTATGTATCCAGCTGGATGGGATTTTGATTTAGTTATTTATTTAGTTTTCACTTTTCCAGGTAACAACCTTCAGAGAAAAAGCTTCTCACGAACTATGTTGCTGATGTAAATCTGCATTATAAACATGAGACCAAAAAACTAAAATCTAAAAATGACAAGCAATCAATCTGAGTGATTTTGAAATATATACTGGGGATTCTTTTTAGGACTTGTGCCCAGATAGTGACCTAAGATTGCATAAAATCTAAGTATTTTGGAAGGTGCTCCATCCCCAAATAAAATGATGAGAATCATAACAATGTTTGGTTACTCTCATGTTAATGCTAAATAGACCGGGTGTTACGAAATTATTAACTAGTTATTGGTTTGGATCTTAATTGCTTACCTAAAAAACACCATGAAAGCCTATTAAGCTAATTCTTATTTTAAAAATGTGTCATGAACTACAGGAAACAAACAAACAAAAATCCTTCCAGCACCTTAGGGGACACATCAGATGTCATCTGCAGCAGAGCAAATGTTAGAAAGGATAGGGAGAAAGATGTGGGTGGGTTCTGCTGAGAACCAGAAGGAATTGGCTCAAACAAGGATGTGAGGGCGGGTGGAGAGTTGACACTCTTCTAGCTGGTGGTTGTCAGGTGAGAATATGGTCTCATTGCAAACACATTCCCCCCACCCCTTTTTTTTTTTTAAAGGGAAAATGTGTATGTATGTTAAATAGTGAAAACTCCATCCACATTTTTAAGTGGAGACAAAAATGTTAGAAACCCCAGGTATGTAGACATTCTGTACTTCGAGCCACCTGCCTGTGCAGGTGGACAGCAGCCCACAGGTGCTGGCCTGTATAAGCAATGATAAATAAAGGACACGATTCTCATTCATGCAACTGCTCTCTGTCATTAGTTACTCAGACATGATTTTGTTTGCGTTGACTATTTTTAATGTAACTTTCTAGGTTTCAGATTATTATCCAGCAACAAACTTATGAAATCTGCTTTCACTCTCAATTGACAAATGATTTAACTGAATCAACTCATTTTTCATGTATGTTTAAAGCCCAATAAAAGCCAAATTTGTTGTTGCTATCATCATCTTTGGATTCAGATTGACTCAGTGATAAATTATGTCTTGTGCTCTTAATTCTGTTTAAAAACTATCAAACTCAAACAACATAGCTTAGTTTGTTAGACTAATACTTGTAAGCTACAGGGGTGTATTCTCTCAAACGTGTCGTATTAAAGATGAGAAAAGGAAGGAAGGGAGGGAGAGAGAAAGGGAGGGAGGAAAGAAAGGGGATGCAAAATCAATGTATCCATACCCACATGAGTATTTCACAAAGAGCTAATTAAAGTATGTTCTATTTCACTCAGTTTGATGAGTGGGCTACAGGTTACCTAATAAAAATGTTTAATTTATATAAGGTGTCTTATATGTCAGTTTGATTTATTTTTATATGCCTAGATCTAAAGATGAAATACATTTTAGGAATGATTATTATTCTGTGTATGTGTGACACATTAATCTATAACACAATTAGATCTATACACAAATGCCATGGCTTGGGGAACATGTGCCTGTGCTTTGAATAACTGGGATATACAAAGAAATTCAAAGAAAGACAAACATTCAAACAGTTTTACAGGACGTGTATCATAATTCAGTACTGTATCACAGGGAATAATTTACAAACACTTGGAAAATTTTAAGTTGAAAAAATAGAACCCTCATAGTGAAAAGAAAAGGCATCTTTGAGAAGTGGGGCATAAATAAATGTATAGAGCATTTTTCTTCCATGACAAGCCTTACTTGTATTCCTAAGTCAACTTCAATTATGACATTAGGTAGTAAACTACAGTAAACAGTCGTCATAATGAGTCACTCATCTTCTCTGCAGCCACCAGCAAACAAAATGCAAGATTTGAGATGCTCAGACTTAAAAACCGATGTAACTATTCTGTCAAAGAACCACACAGAGGCCATTTCCCTTTGGGCATTAAAAGTGTGTTATGAGTAAATGAGGAATCAATTGAAGCAGTTTAATGAAATAATCTTTTTCATATTCCTGTCTATCTAAATTTGTATGTTTTCATAAAGTCAAAGACTGTTTCTATGAAATAATTAGATACTTTTAGACTATGCCATCTCTGTGTTTTTGTGACTTCTGGAGCTGTAGGACCTCATCACTATTAATAAACTTCAGACTGAGTTGACTATTTTTATCATGATTTAAGAATCCAATTCTTTTTAGTATAAAATAGACTTACTAATCTGGAAAGTTTTGCAAATTACCATACCAATCCATGAGGAATTTTATGAAAGATCAATGGAAAAAAATGATGTTGTTATAATACTACTAATGAAGTATAAGCATGCATAGCTACATGTACACACACATTTAGATTCTAAAAACAATTAAAAGCAACATTAATTTCAACATCACGGGAAAATATATTTCGATGAAAAATATAAATTTTTTCTATTTCTCCCACTCTCTCATTCCATATTTTTTCTATTTCTCCCACTCTCTCATCCCATAACCCTGTAGACATATTTCCTCTTTTTTCTTTTTTTTTCTCAAATCACTGGAGGTTTTTCTGGGTTATTTTAATACCTGTCTGGAAAGCTAGTTAACGTTGACTTTTTTTTGAAATAAATTATCCTGTTGGGACTGTAAGAGGGAGAGGCTTATTAGGTTACCTGGTGATAGGATTAGTAAAGACCAGCTGCCTTATTTTGTACTCATTTATTAGTTTAACTACATCAGTAACACGTTTGCCATTAGTGATTAAATACGACTATTAGTAAACTTCCATTCTAACTCTCAACCATTTTAAAAGTGGTCCTTTGTTCTTTAAAATAATCGACCACAGATGTGTGCTTCTAAAAGGAAGTAAAATAAATCAACTGTCATTTAGTACACACAGACATTCTGGCATAAAGAGTCAAATGTTTAAGTATGGAGACAAAAAGTAATGCAAGAATAGAAAATAAAATCCAGTTATTCTTTTTTTTTTTTGCACCAGAGTCTCAAGCTATCACCCTGGGTAGAGTGCCATGGCGTCATAGATCACAGCAACCTCCAACTCTTGGGCTCAAGCAATCCTCTTGCCTCAGTTTTTCTATTTTTCGTAGAGATGGGATCTTCGCTTTTGCTCAGGTTAGTCTGGAACTTGTGAGCTCAAGCAATCCACCTGCCTGGGCCTCTCAGAGTGCTAGGATTACAGATGTGAGCCACTGCATGCAGATAAAATCCAATTATTCTAAAGTCTAGTCAAAATAAAACCCTTCAAAATGCTTTGGGCCACGTGTTAAGTTTGGCTACCTGAACCATGTTGTTCATGCCACAAAACCTGATTTGAGACACCTTCATAAAGAAACACAAATTATACAAAAATTCATGTAAAAATCCTTTCAGTTGGAAATTGGTATTTTAACTGGATCAAGTCTATATAATATGGTGTTATCTTCAAAATGCAAGGTTCTGAAGCAAATAAGATGGCTTGGGTTCACATGTTATTTACTACTAGAATGATCATCTAATCTCCCTATGAGTTAAGTATAGGGAATAACTATACCTCATAGAACTATTTGGATGATTAAAGAGATAACTCCTTTAAACCACGGTAAATAAATACTAGTCACAGTTTTAATTTAAATACATTATCCTTGATAGCTTTCATTATTTCTAGTTAATGGCAAATGAAAATTGGAGGCCGTGCGCTGTGGCTCACACCTGTAATCCTAGCACTCTGGATCCTTGAGTTCCAAACCAGCCTGAGCAAGAGGGAGACCCTGTCCCAGCTACTCAGGAGAGTGAGGCAAGAGAATCACTTGAGCCCACGAGTTTGAGGTTGCTGTGACCTATGATGCCACAACACTCTACCAAGGGCAACAAAGTGAGACTCTGTCTCAAAATAAATAAATAAATAAAATGAAAATTGGGTTATCTGAGTTGTTAATCTTTTCTGATAATTCTGCAAGCAAAATAAGTAAACATCTCGCCGGTATTTCTCCACCATACCTTGAATATCGTAAGGATGCCGGGTGCGGCATGAGTGATAATTCCAGGAGAATCAAATACAGTAAATGTGACTGCTCACACGGCTAATCTGATATGGTGGAAAGATGGCTGAGGTAGCGTCAAGACCAGATTTGCCCTTAAATTGAATGAGCACAATCTGTTGAGTTAAGCACTTAAAATTCGTGCACGGTAGGCCAGGTGTCATGGCTTAACAAATGGTGCTGGGCGAACTGGATAACCACATGTAAAAGACTGACCCACACCTTTCACCCCTTGCAAAAATTGACTCAAGATGGATAAGATAGGGCAGTACCTGTGGCTCAAAGGAGTAGGGCGCCAGCCCCATATGCCGGAGGTGGCCGGTTCAAACCCAGTCCTGGTCAAAAACTACATTATAAAAAAAAAAGATGGATAAGATACTTAAATCTAATACACAAAACAAGAAAAAATCTTAGAAGAAAGTATGGGGAAAATTCTTGATGATGTTGGACTGAGGAAAGATTTATGGCAAAGACTTCAGAACAACAAAAATTAACAAATGGGACTTAATTAAGCTGACAAGCTTCTGTACAGCTAAGGACACAACAAGTAAAGCAAAAAAACAACCTTCTCAATAGGAAAAGATACTTGCAGGGTATCACTCTGACAAAGGGTCGAAAACTAGAATCTACAGAGAACTCCAATCAGCAAAAAATGAGTAAACAATCCCATCTACCTCTGGGCAAGAGATATGAACAGAACCTTTCTGAATGAAGACAGACCGATGGTTAACAAACATTTGCAAAAATTCTCATCGTTTGTGATCATCAGAGAAATGCAGATCAAAACCACCCTGAGATAGCACCTAACCTCTGTGAGAATGGCCCACATCACAATGTCTCAAAGTTGCAGATGCTGGCGTGGATATGTAGAGAAGGGAACTTTCACACTTTCACACTGCTGGTGGGACTGCAAACTAATACAATCTTTAGGGAAGGAAGCATGGAGAATCCTCAAAGAATGCAAATTCGACATCCCATTTGATCCTGCAATCCCTTTACTTGACATCTACCTAGAAGGAAAAAAATCCTTTTACTGTAAGGACACCTGCACTAGACTATTTATCGCAGCTCAATTTACAATCACCAGAATGTGGAAAAAGCCTAAATGCCCACCAACCCAGGAATGGATTAACTATTATACAGCTATTAAAAAAGATGGAGACTTTACATCTTTTGTATTAACCTGGATGAAGGTGGAACACATTCTTCTTTGTAAAGCATCACAAGAATGAAGAAGCAAGGATCTAATGTATCCATTCTAATATGAAGCCCGTGGAGGTAGGGAAATGAAGGAGCTGGGAGCAGGCAGGAGGGAGGAGGATAGGGTGTCACAGTGTATGGCACATCTCCTGGGGGCAGGACACAATTATAACAGGGACTTTGGTCCAGCATGGTGGCTCACGCCTGTAGTCCCAACACTTGGGAGGCTGAGGCCAGTGGATTGCCTGAGATCACAGGTTCAAGACCACTTGAGCCAGAGCGACACTTCATCTCTAAAAAGATAGCCAGGTGTGGCTGACACCTGTAGTCCCAGGTACTTGGAAGGCTGAGGCAAGAGAATAGATTAAGTTTAGGAGTTTGAGGTTGCTGCAAGCTATAACACCATGGCACTTTACCTTTACCGAGGGTAACAAAATGAGACTCTGTCTCAAATTAAATAAATAAAAAAGGGACAAATGCAATCAGTGTAACCTAATTCTTTGTACCTTCAATGAATCCCAAACAATTAAAAACAAAATAAAACAACAACAAAAAAAAACACCCTAGACTTATAACAACACAGAAGTCACCACTGACCCCAGCAGGGAAGCTATAGACAGGATAAGGGGGCCTGGGAGGAGGTCACCAAGGCGGAGAAGGGAAGGATGGAGCAGTCAACCTCAGAGGGAGCAGTGTCTCAAGGATTTAACTGAGAAAGGAAGTGGAAATGGAGAGTCAGACCAGGGAATATGTGTAAAAAAGAAGACAAAGATGAGAGCAAGAAATAATTGCCGTCCTCATGATAACCCTTTGAAGTTTGCATTACTTTTCCTATTTTACAAAGTCTTAAGTAATTTGCCCTAGATCATAAAACAAGTTGCCATAGTACATAACTACACATTATTTTATTTAAATTAAAATGCCTTTTTGAATCGCTGCCTTAGGTCAGTCATTGAGGATCTTAAAATCTTTGGGTTTGAGATGCTTTTATATAACTAGTGCAGTGCCTTAAAATGGTTAAGTGCTTCAGATCTCAGGTTAAATGTCACCTCCTCCAAGGAGAGTGGGTCCCCAGAAGATCCCGTCACCATATGACATGCTTCTTTAATAGTACTCAAAAAAGTGCTGCTATTTCATTTCTTTTTTTTTTTTTAATTTCAGATTGATATGAGGGTACAAATGTGTAGGTTACATTGCTCTTATTTCTAAGGTAAAGTTCAAGTTGAAGTTGAGCCCTTCACTTGAGTTACTTCTTTGTTTTTCATTTATTTGCTTACTTAGTTCCCCATGTGTGAATGAGTTCAGGGGTCGCTTCCAACATGCTCACTGCATTTCTCAGCACGGGGTCCTTCTAGTATACGCTCCCCGTGTGCCCAGTAAACATCCAGTGAACCGTGAATGCCCTTTCTTTTATTTCACCTTTCACACTCATAGCAGTGCAGAGAAAAGGAACATATTATCTCTATATACCTTCCTGCAACAAAACTGCAACCATTCATGAGTTTTCTTACAAAATCAGATTCCACTTACATTTCAACCCTAATCCTAATCATGCCTATAATGTATTACATTAAATTATGGTGATACCATTTTAATATAAATTATATTTTCTTTCATTTTTCAATAAAAGTAACTAATGAAATTAAGTAATAAATTCCAGCAAGGTAAAATATATGCACTATCGATAGTGTGTTAAGTTACACATTTTAGATGTTCAAATTTGATTGCTTTTCTAGAACTTCACCAGTGCTAACACATTCAAGTCTGTTAGAGATGTAAACACCAAAAGTATTAAACCCAGGGGTTTCTCTGGAAGCATCTACTAGAAGAATCACATTAGTTGCTGCAGTTGCTTTGCTCTTCAGCATTCCCTTGGCCGTACCCAGTATCTACGGTATTTATGAACTAGAGAGTCTTCAGTGAATGATGCTGTGGGGGCCGCTGACGGAGATGAGGCCTAAGGCTCATCTCACATCAGGAGAAGGGGACGTGGCAGCTTGCCTTGACTGGCAGTTTTCCTTTCTGAGCAATGTTTACACAAATCTTTTTAAAAATTAAATTTCCCATCAATCTGACCAATTTGGCAACAGTAACAAGACTTTCATGTCCATGTAATTAAAAGAGAAAAAAATTCTTAACAAAGCAAAGAATGGGAAAGAGGAGAGGCACTTTCGAATTTATCAAGCTATTACTACACGTACTAGGAAGTGATAACACAATTATATTTTCTGGGAATAGAAGTTAAAAAAAAACTGAGAGAAATCAGAAAGATATTTATAAATAAGGAGAAAGAGATGGTAAAAGGAAAAGGAGAAAATAAGTTGCTCAAATGATGACCATTGCCAAGACACCATTAATAACTATTACCCTTAGTTTCGTATGATGGTAAATGTTCCAGACTTAGGATTACACGGTATACAACATCACATCATCAGATTTTGTACAGAATTGTTCAATTATATTATAGGAGACATCAAACAAAAAGGTGTATGTCACTACATTCATTTAAAGTAAGTTAAACAAATGTTTTAAAGTAATGGGTATTTATAGACAAATAAACATCTTATGTCTCATCATAGTTTTTTTTAAATTACACACAAAGTATTAAGGTTGCAAGCATTAAGGTTGCAAAGTATTAAGGTTGAAAGAGAGGTGAATTTCACATATTTATTAGATTTTGGTTTTAAAAGAGAATAGTAAAACTCTCGATCACATTATAAATGACTTTTGAAAATCTGTAGGTTCTGATACTCATGTTAGCTGTTACTCAGAGGTTCTCTGACACTGCTCTAAGCAGGCAACCAAAATGTATTCTCTTTGCATTACCAACTTGGTTTTGGTCTACAGCAATGTGATAAGGCCCAGCTCACTGTTTTCTGTAAGTCATAAATATTAATCTGTCTTTATAAAGGTACATTATCAACCTAGTTGTATGGGTTTGGAGTTATACCTAAAGGAAGAGTTCACATAATGCCTGAATAAACAATCACTTGTAGGAAAATAGTTGTTCAAGCAGTTTGGTGAACACAGGTACCATTTTAGTCAATTGAACACATTGAGAATCCTCTACAAGTAGTTGTAGGTTCATACATACCACAGAATTCTACCCACAACACAATTACTCTAGAAAGAAAAGGTATCCATAGATTCTAATAAGAATACTTCACAGAAACATTGTAATTCAAAAGACTTGCTTCTGAGCTATAAGATAATATGATGCACTTCCTCAGTTTTGAAAGATTATCACATTTGTGACACCAATAGTATTTCACTACTACAACTTGGTATCATACATTATTGTTCATGTGATGGACAACCAACTCACAAAACCTCATTTAACATGGTGCGATTACCCATTTCGATAATTTATGTGTCTATTTTATTCTCTTTGAAATCAATGATAATAAATTTGTATGTTTTACAAGGACATTCCATTTAAAAGGGGCTATAATGTCATATTTATATACTATTCAAGGTACCAGGCTAGGTATGTCATATTCAGAAATATAAAAGAATATGGAAACCAGCGATAGTAAACACTTAGAAAATGAAACACTGTTTTTTGGATACACTTATTTTAGTATTTAATTTGAATTACAAATAATATGGAAAAGTGGCTTCATGCTTCTCAAGAAGAAGGGACAACAGTACTAAAAGTTTGTAAATAGCATTCCATAAATTACAGGGCTGTAGTCTGAACATGGTGTGTTTTTCCCCTCCAAATCTCACCTTGAAATTTAATCCCCAGTGTGGCTATGTCATGAGGTGGGGTCTAATACAAGGTGTTGGAGCATGAGGGTGGATCCCTCCTGCATGGCTCTTTGAGTGAATTCTCTAGCTTTATTAATTAATTCCTGAGTGATTGGGCAGTTAGATCAGCCTGGTCTGGAGTATTCCTCCCCCTCCCACCTCCTCTATCAACATGTGATCTCCACACACGCCGGCTCCCCTTCCCCTTCCACCAGAAGCAGAAGCAGCCTAAAGCCCTGGCCAGCAGCAGATGCTGGTGAGATGCTTCTTGTACAGCTTGCAGGACCATGAGCCAATTAATTTCCTTTCTTTATAAATTACCCAACCTCAGGTATTCCTTTATAGTGACATAAACAGGCTAAGACACATACCTTATGATTTTTACAATGGAGAAAGAATGATTTCTGAGGCTAAGGTACCTTAACATAAGGATAGGTGTGTATAAATAATCACGTGTTTCTAGTCACATAGGTCTTTACTAACATCAATACTGTTCTGAATTTTCAACAAATACCATGACTTATATGGTCTCAAGAATTATTAATAGTATTTACCAAATAAGTGCCCTCTAAAAATGAATACAAGGTTAAAAAATTTTGGAAGGAAGTATGGAGAAACCTCAAAGCACTCAAGCTAGACCTCCCATTTGATCCTGCAATCCCATTACTGGGCATCTACCCAGAAGGAAAAAAATCCTTTTATCATAAGGACACTTGTACTAGACTGTTTATTGCAGCTCAATTTACAATCGCCAAAATGTGGAAACAGCCTAAATGCCCACCAACCCAGGAATGGATTAACAAGCTGTGGTATATGTATACCATGGAATACTATTCAGCCATTAAAAAAAATGGAGACTTTACATCCTTCGTATTAACCTGGATGGACGTGGAAGACATTATTCTTAGTAAAGCATCACAAGAATGGAGAAGCATGAATCCTATGTACTCAATTTTGATATGAGGACAATTAATGACAATTAAGATTATGGGGGGGAGGAAAAGCAGGAGGGAGGGAGGGGGATGGGGCCTTGGTGTGTGTCACAGTTTATGGGGGCAAGACATGATTGCAAGAGGGACTTTGCCTAACAATTGCAATCAGTGTAACCTGGCTTATTGTACCCTCAATGAATCTCCAACAAAAAAAAAATTGCTTTTCATCTAAGAATTGTATTAGGGAAAGAAAGGAAAGATGACATTATAGTGATGTTGGCTGGTGAAGGGCTTCCAGAGATAATTTTGACACTCCTAGTTTAGGGGGCCTCTATTTTATAGGTAATCGTTTAATTTTGTCAGCACAGAGATCATAGCTGGCTGTACTCAACTGGAATGATTCGGTTAACTAAATTCTCAAGACATCAATGCATAAACCAATGTATAAATAGATTTCCTACTTTTTAGTTCTGAATGAGAAACATGAATGCCCGACAACGCAAATCAAATCCTTACGCACCTTTGATCAGAGTGCTATTCCCCAATGAGTAAATGAAATGTGAAATAAAAATATCCCAAACATTGATTTTAATCATAATTCCAGGACTCCTGGTAACTAGATGATATCAATCGCCAGTACCAGCCAGCCATTCCAGTCCGGCGAACCCCCCTCACTCTCAGGGGTATGACCTCGGAGGAGTCACTGAAGTTGGTGGCACTATCACTTAAGCACCAAACCCACAATCCACTTCAAAATTGTTTCATAAAAAGTCTTACTGATCTCTCAGTAAGATTTTGTGAGCAAAGCCTTTTGCAAGACAAAGTAATAAGGGATCAGCAATTGGTGAGCCGCCTCTCATGATGCAACGGCATGGCAGGTGTCAGTTACAGCCCTCTTTTCCAATGAATCTGGGCTGAATCTGAGACTCCTTCTCAGCCCAGGCAATCACTACAAGTTCATTATAATTGTCATTTTAAATGAAATCTGTTTGTAGTCCCAGAGTTAGAATTAAATTTTGGACATACTATACATTTAAACATTCAAGATTCAATGTCATGAAATCCACCCTTCTTCTGACAGGCTATTTCTGTGATTCCAGACACAACATTCAGGAGTATTATTCATGTGAGTTGCTTGTACTGATGACTTACCTCAGCCCCTCCCTTTTTAATTCTTTATAACTGTATTCTCAGTGAGTGCCTCATCTGCAAATTTGAGGGGGTTTTGTTGTTTTTAAATTTTTGGTCTTACTTTTTTTATTGCTTTGTAGTTTTTTTAAGATGTACTTCTACAGTTTCATCTGCTATTCCAGAGAGTTGCATCCCCTCTCCCGAGTTGATCTTATTTTAAATGGTCCTTTTAAGAAACATGCTAGCCGGTGGTATGCAAAAGAACAGCTGAACATCACATAAAGGTCTTGGTTGAGAAACTAAATTTTCAGAAAATATAAGTGAAATTAATAGTATCTCCTATTACAAAATCCAATATTATCTTTGTATCTAAAGATAATATTGTCCAAACCAACCTGCTTTATAGATGTCATTGAGTGAAGGGCTGAAGCCTGGACTATTCCTTTCAACATTGATAAAAACAAAATGCAGACTAAATCAAATTAAAAACGTAAGAAATACCTGCTCCTTGGAAGATCATCTCTTAATTTGTAGTAAATCCTAAATCAGAGTATTTTTTTTAATGCAAAGCTAAAATAAATGCATTTAATTCTTCAAGAAAATATGACAACAGAGTCGCCTCAGTGCAATTAGGGTTCGCTTTGATAGTTTGTACTTCACCATCTAAGGGTACACTGACAAATCAATCTTAAGAGGTTTTAAATGATCTCGGCAAACATTAATGTTTCTTAGGAGGGAAGTGTTACTTGTTTCCCTTTTCCTTGAAGAAACTGGACTATATCTGCATTATTCTTTGGACAACTATTTACAAAAGTCAAAGGGCTGAAGTCGAAAGAATGGCAGCCCCACGGGAGAGAATGTGAGTAGAACCTGGACCTGGTTCATTGAGATTCATAAGGGGGACCTGTGTGTCCCTACATCGGGATTTTAGCACTTTAAAATCACTAGTAGTTATTGAAAATGCATGTCCAGCATAGACAAAATGTTTTATACATTTTTTATCTTATTCAGTTTCTATATGCAATGGACAATCATCGTTTTCATTCTACAGATGAGAAAACAGAGGTTCATAGCTAGTGAGTGGTGGGGCTAAGATGCAAACCTTGATGTTATTACTTTACAGACTAAGTAACTTACATTTGCTACTGTAAATGTAAAAAAAAAAAAACCTAGGACTAGAGGATTGATTCATTTCTCCTGTTTCCCTGTATCCCTAGAGGTTCATGGTGCATTTCCTCTGAAAGGAGAAGAGATGCCAGGATGTGTTTTACTTGGAAGAATTCCAGCGTGGGACAGAACATGTGTAGTCTTGTGAAGGTGTTGACCTGGGGAAAAGAACTAATATTCTTTAGGGCGGCCTGCAGTTTGGAGAATGGACTCTTGACTGAGAGTGTCCTTCTCAGCAGAGATAAACTACCCTAGATGTAGGCGGAAAGTGGCTTTCTGAGTGGGCTAAGCAGTGGCCTGAAGGAGAGAGTTCCTGACGAGCGCTCTGGAGTGGGGTTGCCTGAGAGGAGCCACTCACACAGGAGCAGCCAGCCGCTCTCCACGTTACTCTCCTCTTTTGTGAACCATGGAGATTTTCCTTAAACATGTAAAGGCTAGGTTCTGCTGCGGGGGGTGGGAGGAATTTACTCCATAGTTGGAATGGACTTAGGGTGACCACATCCTTTCCTTTGAAGTCAAAGTAGTGGGGACGAGGAGAGGCAGCTTTGCTTAGCAGAATGCTACCCCTGGGCAGGAAATGCTGCTGGCAGGGTCAGGAAGCCAGAGGCAGAGCCTGAGGGATTCACATTCCAACACAGGGGCCACACCTTGAAGGACCAGGTGCTGAAGGCCCACTTCACAGCTTCATGAAATGGCGGAGGTCACTCTAAGAACTAAGTTCTCATAATCTTTCTGGTAAAGTCTCAAGCCATGAGAAGGGAAGGTGGTCTCACTTTTTAGGAACAGGTTGTTAAATCCTGGGCATTGCACTACTACCGAATGGTACTGTGGCCTAAATGATAAACAGCACTCAGATATGCTAAATCTGTGATGAACTGAATACTCCCACAGCTCAGCCTCAAGGAGGGACTTAGTGTAAAAAGGCTGTCACTGAAAAATAAATACAGTAGATCCTCTGCCGCGCCCACGGCATATAGCCATTGTGAGGCGGCGCTGTCCGCGTTATAGAACGACGGGAAGGTGGATTGTGCTCTGCGGAGCTTAGCCCCCAGCGCCCCCAACACGTACAAGCATCAGAAATGTTGCACTACGTGTCTTAGGTATTTGCCAAAGTTTAAAGATTATGGCATCTGTTCATGTGATTGTCATTCTGTACCTGAAACTCATTCACTCTGATAAATTGTCAATATGTACGTTCTTAAGAATGAGCACAATGCACTGTTGATTCAGATAGAGCACAACCTCGTGAGCTTGTCAGACTCAGTGGCACCGATAATGAACACACAAAGATGTTTTCCCATCGTAAATACCAGAGAGCTGAAACAATAAACCCTAGAGCACAAACAATTCACTAGAACACATCCACTCATCATAATACAATAAAGTTCTGTTCAGAACACCGTGCTTCACCAACTCTCACATATAATAGAAATCAATGAAAGAACTTAATACATGCCAAAAAATCAACTCTTAAGTTATAATCAGTAGAAATAAAAATAGAAGTAGTCAAGCATTAAAATCAAGAAAAAAGTTAAACTGTTCAGAAAAGATAATAAGAAACTAAGAAAAGAATTGTAGGCGGTTACAACACAAAGATAAGAGGAAACGAACAAAGTTAACTGATAAACCGCTACCCTCCGGGGGGGGACGGAATGTGGAGAAACCTGACAATGCATAATAAACTACATTTGTAAGCACTAAAGATAACCAGCAGAATGAAAACTGCATTATGTAATTGTGTAAAAAATGTATAAATACCAACATGTGCACCTAGTAAAATTACAGCTGCATACTTCACCCGTGGTGTGTCAGACTGTCATTTCTTCGCCGATCTCTCGATCTTCCTCGTTCCCTCTCCCTGCATTCCCTTGGACTGAAGGCCACCGACCGGGCGGTCCGCGGCAATCCTCTGTAAGGTGACTACCCACGGGACTGCAACAGACTGGTCAGCACACGGGGTGGTGAACACAAGGGACTCGGCCTGCTGCACTGAGCCTACATGTGGTGCATGTCCAGTCTCTGAAAAGTAGCTGGCCTGAAGGAGGTGGTCAGCGTAGGGAGGAGGCCAGTGAGGGAGGTTCCACTGGACCTGTCTGTGCTCTGCCCACATCACTAAATTCCACTTCCTAGTCTCACGCAGGTACTGTTTTGGATTCTGCCATTCTCTCTTTCTTTCCATCTTTGTCTTTTTTCCTTCAATTTTCTTTTCACGGTCACCGCTTTTTTATTTTATCTGGGATTGACAGAAGGATAACACAATCAAATGACACAGAGTAAAATTATTTCGTCTAATAAAGAAGGCAGACCTCAAGAAACAACAACGCCATTTTCTTCATTATCTGAACACGGCATAATGATGTAAAGATACTACATCCAATAGGAAATTTGTTGCTCCTTAAAAAGTGTTTCATTTATATTAAAAATGTGGTATTGATCAGTTAATTGATTTGTTAAGGTTTTTTTCTAATTTTTTATGTCTTCGTGAGGCTTTCTTGCTATAAAATAGATTTGACCATCATGCAATTATACGTAGAAGATACATGCATTACAAAATACATTTCAAAAAAAACGGTTACGGTAATGTGCAATAATTCAGAATAAAAAAATAGCCACGTGTGTCTGGAAATTCAATGTATTTGTTCAGTATTCAATTCAATCATGGAATTTACCATGTTATGGCTCATGTATCCTTTACCCTCACTCTCAAAGAAATTGGAAAAGAGTGTGTACCTCGGAGCATCTAAATAACTGAGCTGTTCACTGAGCCTCTGAGTGCAAACAGCTGATGGTTGTTTACCACACAATCATGCTCAACTATAATTGTTTCCCTCATTTGCTTGACAATTTCCTTCTGCCTTATTTATCCTTGGTATTTATCAAAAACATTTCTTCTGAGGGATAAGAGATTTTTACTGTATGAAAATGGAAGTATCTTTAGCTTTGGCATGTGCATAAGCCAAGTACTTTTCACAGTGCCATGCTGGCCAGAGACAAATGTTTTGCAGCTCATCCTATTGTTAAAGATCGGCCAGGGTGGGGCCTATTGACATTCTTCTGTGACAAGATCCCCCTCTCCATAATACAAGAACAAACAATTTTGATGCAATGCTTCTGGTTTATTCCCTTAAATACTGGTTTGCCGTCCCAGAAGGATGATTAGAAAATGTGAACCCTCCCCACCACCAATATTGTATCTTCAAAGCCGTAGTCATATATAATTTTTTTACAAGGTATATGATGGCTAAAAACAGTAAATTGTATGGAGAATCTGGTATCCAGGTAGATTCTTCAGAAGTAAGAAAATACAACAAACCTCTGTGGTTATTTACCATTTTAATTTTTGCCGAACTGGCCCCTTGGGAGCAGGTGATTTCTATAAAATTTCCCAATATTATCTCTACCATATAACATTATACAATACAGAGAGAAATTAGATTAACATTTATTAACGTATATAACAATGTTTTCATTCAGTTTTTCTCTTTCTTTAATGCAAATTGGAACTTCAAGTCTTGCGAGATATTTTTAGAATTAGATGAATCAATACAGCATTGATTCACAGCTAAGAGGAGGTCGGTCTAAAGTACAAGTAGGTAAGAAACAGTACACTTTTCCAATGATCACAAATTAAATATAAAGACTCCTTTTTGAAATGTTAGCAAAATAGTGTAATTTTACACTTTTATTACCTCATCATAAATTTACAGCTTAGGTATGTGTGTGATGTGCACAATTCTACAAATTGGTGATATTATTTCACTGCAGCTTGTAGAAAACTTAGACAGAGAAATGAAAATAGAAATATCTTAGTATATTTGATCTTAAATTTCAACCTAATGTTTTGTGAATGAAAATGAAAAATAAATTCCTACTTTTCTTTTTCCCACATTTCTCTCCCTAGGAAATATGTAACTTCTAGGAGAGTTCAACACCAATGAAGAAAGACACAAACCCCATTTAATATTTATTTTTAGCTAGGACTTGGCAAAACCAGATGCCAGAAGTAGTTCTACAGTTCTGAATACTAAATATTCAACAGATGGCTCTCCTTAGATTTCATCCAATCTGGAAATGCACCAACAGGAAGCAAACATGATCTTCAGACTGTCCCTTTTATATGAAAATGTACTCTCACACATACTGTGAACAGGAAGGTAAGAACTAGTTCTATAAAACAATGAGAGTTAAAGGACAGCACCAATGTCCTTTATGCAAATAAATATCATCCCAAACAACAGTTTTATATCCATTTGCAAGTGAAGTATCAAGAGAATAAAAGATGGAAAAAAAAACTCTCAAAAGATATTTTTAATTTCTACTTGGAGCAATTTCTTGGTGACAGCTCTCAGCTTAATGGTACCTTTATGATTTAAAGATTTAAATCTTAGGGTATAACTGTGTTATAGCTTTCATATGAAAGCCAAAAATTAGTTTCATAGTAGGGCTGAGTACATTGGATACTTTTTCTTCCATTCTTGAGATACTTTACAAAGAGGAATATGTTCCAGCTCCATCCATGTAAACATGAACGAGGTAAAGTCTCCATCTTTCTTTAAGGCTGCATAATATTCCATGGTGTACATATACAACAATTTATTAATCTCTTTGTGGATCGATGGGCACTTGGGCTTTTTCCATAACTTAGCAATATGGGGAATGGGGAGAGGGAGGGGAGAGAGGGGGAAGGATGGGTGGAGGGAGGGTGATAGGTGGGATTACACCTGCAGTGCATCTTACAAGGGTACATGTGAAACTTAGTAAATGTAGAATATAATTGTCTTAACACAATAACTAAGAAAATGCCAGGAAAGCTATATTAACCAGTGTGACGAAAATGTGTCAAACTGTTTATAAAACCAATGTATGGTGCCCCATGATCGCATTTATGTACACAGCTATGGTTTAATATTAATAAAAAAAGATTTAAATCTATGTCCATACTCCCACTCCCACCTCCCAAATAAAGCTATTTTGTTAGACAATAAAGCCTCAGAAATCTGGCATTTTCCACAGCATGAGGATTCTTCCACTGTAAGACTGAACATGAGTGCTCGCTTCGGCAGCACATATACTAAAATTGGAACGATACAGAGAAGATTAGCATGGCCCCTGCGCAAGGATGACACGCAAATTCGTGAAGCGTTCCATATTTAAAAAAAAAAAAAAAAAAAAAAAAAAAAGACTGAACATGAATTACAGTGAGGCCCAAAGAGTGGTCATAAATTAGCTAACCAAATACTAGAAGCTTCATATTGTATAATAGCATGTGTTGACTGTTTTCTTTTCATTATAAATGCAAATACTTCTGTAGATGGTAGCTAACTTGGGTAAAGGGAGTTGTGTTCCAATAGTCTAGATAAGGTCAATTAAAGAACAACTAGTGAGTAATATAGCCAAGATTCACTAAATGGCAACCACGATTCTTGTTTTACTGTTAGTTGTAACCAGTTGGGCATCTTCTAAGCCTGTATAATTGAACAGTGTATGCAAATTGTGTGCTTTTTTATCAGAATTTTAGCCATTGTGGGAAAGCAAAAACAAAACTGAATAAACTTATCCAAAAGGTGTTGTTCTAATTGCATTTAAAAAAAACTTTTTTCTGACCTTAGAAAAATCACCATTTTTTTTAAGTCCCAATATTTTCATGTATAAAAGTTCTTTCTATTCAGAGAGTTACTCTTAGGATTGCGTAATATCATGCATATGAAAATACTTGACATATTAGCTAAGACTAATTCCCTCAAATGAAGTAAACTCTTTTAATTTCAAAATATCAACAAATGTGTTGGTTACATGGCTTGAGTCAGGGCTATAAAATATGCCCATCACCCGAACAGTGTTCATTGTACTCATTAGGTACATTTTTATAAATATTCCTTTTCAGTGTAATTTTCTTATAGCACACATTTTATTGGTATCAATTCATTCAAGAACAATTAATTAAGCATGTACTGTGTCTGGCACTATTCTAAGTGTTGGGGATATGATGATAGACACATTTGCTATGCCTTCTGCTCTCATAAAACATATAAACCATGGCAAATAAAGATACAAAAGTAGGAAATTATAAAGCAGTAAGAATTTAGATGGTGATGTATGCATTGTAGGAACAGTTCAATATGTCTTGAGATTCAAGAAAGGCTAGGGGGAAGATGGTGGCTAATGGTCTCCAACAGAGACCCACTGCGCTTGAGGGACTGAACCCGGCATGGTGTGTTCTAACATGTGCCTGAGGAGTGGCGAGGCATAAACTGGGGACCATTGAAAGAGAGCTCTGCAGTCACATTAAAAAGTCTGGACTTCATTTCATGAGCAATGGGTTTAAGCAGGTAAGTGACATGGTTAGATTTTGTTTTTCTTTTTTTTTTTTTTTTTAGACAGAGAGCCTCAAGCTGTTGCCCTGGGTAGAGTGCTGTGGCATCAGAGCTCACAGCAACCTCTAACTCCTGGGCTCAAGCGATTCTCCTGCCTCTGCCTCACAAGTAGCTGGGACTACAGGTGCCTGCCACAACACCTGGCTATTTTATGGTTGAAGCTGTCATTGTTGTTTGGCGGTCCAGGCTGTATTTGAACTCGCCAGCTCAAGTGTATGTAGCTCGTGCCTTAGCCGCTTGAGCCACAGGCGCCGACCCTAGATTTTTATTTTGTACATTCATTCGGAGATCAACGGTAGGTAACGGGTTAAGTAGGTCAAAGTGGAGACTCTGTGGAGACTGAATTTCAGTGAGGAATGACAGTGAGAAAAGGGGAAAAAGCATGGCACTGAGAACGGATAAGAGTAGTAACTATAATAGATGTTTTGATGGTAGAATTTTTAATATTGGTGGTTGATTAGTTTGTGAATAGGAATAAGCAGAGGGAATGGGAGGGACTGGTTAGTTAAAGGGACTGGAAGACTCCATGGTCCGGCTTAGACTTTCAGTGACTGGTGCTGACATTCATTGCACTAGAGAGACAAGAGAAAATGCCAGTATTTTGAAGATCGTGTTTAGATTTCAACATCTTAAGATTACGATGCTTGTAGCACTTCAGCATGAAACAGGACAGAAATCTGGCCTGGAGGTAAAGACTTGGAAGCCATTAGTCTACAGTGGAAGTGAGTCATGGGCCTTTCACATCTCACTGAAAACACATGACGCAGAGGAGGAAGCATTGAACATCATGGTGAATCTTTACCGACACGCAAAGAATGGATGGAGTCCACGGAAATGACGGAGGTGGAATGTTCTGACACATGGGTCTGTAAAGGGGAAAGCACAGTGCTCTAAAACCCAAGATGTGAGGAAATGTCCAACAATATGAAACAGCAGGGAAGGTCAAGCAAAATCTGAACGAGAAAGGGCCCCAGGAGGAAAGCAAGAGGGAGTCTTAGTGGAGAAGAAAGACTGCACTCAGAGGTGAGGAAAGAACAGGAGAGCAAATGTCTACAGAAGAAGTCTGGCTGTCAAGGTAGAGAAAAGGGCAGCTTCAGTATCTGCTGGAATACTTGGGATTTAAAGAAGTTGTGTGTGTGTGAGTGTGTGTGCCTGTATCTCTGGGCATGCGTGTGTGCATCTCTCTCTGTGTGTGCATCTCTGTGCGTGTGTTTGCACATCTGTGTGTGTGCATCTCTGTGTGTGTGTTTGCACATCTGTGTGTGTGCATCTCTGTGCATGTGTGTGTGTCCATCTCTGTGTGGTGTGTGCATCTCTGTGCATGTGTGTGTTTAAAACGGGAAATCCTTACCATGTTTGATCCTGACATTTGCAGTCAGAAGAATGAGAAGTGAATGATGATGACTTGAGAGAGAAAGAGTTTCTTTTTTTTTTTTTTTGTAGAGACAGAGTCTCACTTTACTGCCCTCCAGTAGAGTGCCATGGCGTCACATGGCTCACAGCAACCTCCAACTCTTGGGCTTACGCGATTCTCTTGCCTCAGCCTCCCCAGCAGCTGGGACTACACGCGCCTGCCGCAACGCCTGGCTATTTTTTTGTTGCAGTTTGGCCGGGGCGGGGTTTGAACCTGCCACCCTCAGCATATGGGGCTGGCGCCCTGCTCACTGAGCCACAGGCGAGAAAGAGTTTCTTAACAAATTATTGACCAACAACTTTACACACGAACTATCCATGTTACTGGATACAAAGTTTTTTTTTTTTTGGTTGCAGTTTGGCCAGGGCCTGGTTTGAACCTACCACCCTCGGTATATCAGGCTGGTGCCCTACTCACTGAGCCACAGGCGCCACCCTGGATACAAAGTTTTACGAAGGCAAAAAAAGGATAAAATAATGAACATATTAAGAAAATCTTAATTTAGAAAGGAACAGAACACCTCTTCATTACTAAGACAGAGAGGGAGGGAGGGAGAGACGGGCAGAAACAGAGTGCAGAAGACAAGAGGAAGCAAAGAACTCTGCAGCTATGGCGGAAAGAAATGAAGAAAATTCCAATGTGATGACTACTGTTTATTTGAAAGGCACCTGCTGGTTCATTCACATATGAGGGAAGCTAGTTTGCAAGTGGAGAAAAATTGAAGAAGTTATACATCGCTTCCAAGGAGAAATGGAGGGAGAATTGCTGACACGCATAAAAAGATTCCTATGTATTGAGAATCTAGTTGAGATTAAAAGGGTGGAAGACATAAACGTGTGGTGAAATCAATCTTTTTATGTATTTGACCTTCTGTGGCAGTGCACAGAGTTTGTGTCGTAGGAGCGAAGAAAGTGAACACTCAAATTGATATAGGGTCTGGGTCCTGACAAGCAGCTGAGACAAAGGGACAAAAGGGAAATGGATCTGAAAGTATGCCCAAGAGCCTACTTAGAATGATGAACCAAGACGTCTAAACAGGACAGAGAGACAAGCTGCAGCAGGACAGGTCTGTCACAGCGCAGGGACGTACCTGGGCACTGGCCCGACACGGATGTGAGTGCACAAGTCCCCTTTTCACTTATTAAATGTTTGACCCGGAATGAGTCAAATTTAAAGAGGTTAAATAAGTTTATCCTCTTTACATTTTATGATCTGAAAAATGAGCCTCATAGTTTCTAATACAGTCTTTGTGATTAAATGAGGTAATATATTCTTAATAAGAACAGAGCCCCTTAAAATTTTGCAACACAGGGGTTGAGTAAGTTATGTGCTTGTCATATAAAAAATATTCAACAAATGGTAGCCATCATTATTGTTACTGACAAAGCCAAAACTTTGTAGTTAAGAGAAAATGTTTAATAGAAATCACATAACAAATATCTTCAAATGCAAATCAGTAAAATTGAATTAAGCTTTCCTGCTTACAAAAATATATGTTAATGTTTAAAGTAACTAATTATGTTATATCTTCAAAATAATAAACATTGCTTGCTTTGGCACAAAGTTTGGTTTTGTTAGAAAGAATTTTAGCATTTTCATTATAGATGTTCTTAATTTTCTTTGAAAACATTTATTTTTTGAACAATATGAATTGCAGAGTAAAACAAAGTGGAACCTGCATAGTTGAACACCTCCCTACACTGACCACCTCCTCAAGCTGACCTAAATTTTGTAGACTACACATCAGTACAGAAGGCCTACTTCCTTACGTTGACCCTTCTACATGTTGATCAGCTTGTTACAGTCCCTTGAGGCGTCAACTTATAGAGGTTTTACTTTATATTCAACCAATGTAGCTAGATTACACAGTTCATTCTAATTTATTTACCAAAGACAGCCTTTGTAAAGTACTTAAGTATCCTTCTTCCAAGGTACCTCTTATTTCTGGTCATCTCATATCAAGAGGAAGATCTTAGAAGTGGGTTACTGGACTTCTAAAAACACTAGTCATCCATTACAGATATTTCACATCACAGTATACTCGAGCATGTTTCAAGCTGAGACTAGTCCTTCTCTCCTAGTAAGGAAAAACTTAAGAACCCCGATCAGTATCTCCAATGACTCAGCCTGAGGTTAGCCTTTTTTTGCCATCTCCTCTTTGGCCTGATAGCTCATTCCTAGGAGAGCTAGGACTGTTTATCTTTTCTGTGTGATCAATGGTCAAGTAACCTAAATGTTTACTGCCATTTTCTCCTCAGATTTTACTTTAATTTTCTGACCACCACAAAGCTACTGACACAAATATTACAAAAGATCATATATCTCAGTCTTCGTTGCAGCTAACTGGAGTCACATAATTGCACTTTGTGCAATGAGATATAACCCACCGTGACGTGTAACATCTAAGGATGTCTTTAAAGGGAGGGGGCATTTTCCCAAGATACCCTCCTCCCTATAGACTAGAAAACTGGCAGTAACAGTGACAAAAACACCTTGAACCAAAAACATCTCTGATAACAGAAGAAAGAATTTTTGGTCCCTGACAACATGGAAAACCCTGTCACCCTCAGTGGACTCCACCTCAGTGAGAGAAACTTCCATCCTGTGCACACTGTCACTCTGCCCTTGCTGTTTAATCACAACTTAACCTATTAAAAAATAACACCTTAGATATACCTTGAAATAACTGGATGCCTGTCATCATAATCTATGTTTGTCTTGCTGCTTTAGTATTTTTTCAGGTATATCAGTTTATCAAAGACAGGACCTGTTCTAGTCTGAAGCTTCTTTTCAGGAAATGGAACTTGGAATTCAAAACCCTGAAGTCAGCACATGGCTGACTGTGTGTCCATTTATATGTCTGTACATTGGCTTGGAATCAGATTCTCTTTCTGCTCTGACAACATTCTAGAAATCTTTGGGTTAACTTTACTACATCTTCAAGACAAAGAGAGCAGTAACCACCTGTAACCGCTCCTCTGTGTACCATGATCTGCAAATCCACTGTATGTAAGCCCATCACTGGCATTAGTACATTTCCTGGCTGGTGGAAAAGTAAGATCTCTATGCACCGGCCTTCGTTTTCTGATAGGTTAATATTAAAGTAAAAGAATACAAGGCATTCCCAAGAATTTATGACTATCCAGTTAGGCTTAAACATACGCAGGACTTTGTAAATAATGGACAGGTGATTAGGACACTATGTAAAAGCCAAAACATAAAGAGGATATTCAAATTATACTGTTATTTTTACATACATGTCATATATTAAATTCTAAATATACAAAATGCAGCATGTTATCAAAATGAATTTGCCATTTTTGTAAGGGATATCATGTGTGTGTATGTGCATAAAACAATGTAAGTAGAGCTTTCGTGCAGAGAACTTTTAAAGGATTTCTGTAGTCTGAAATTCCACTGGAAGAATGCATCTTCAAGGCACATGCATAACTCCACCATTTTAATAAATTTCTATTTCAGTAGCTTTCAAGTACCTAAGTGGTTTTGGTACTTGAGGAGCATGAAGAGATTTCAATGGAAGATAAGGGAAATCTGAGTATAGTTGGAATAGGTTAGTTAAAGGAATAACAGTCGTTTCACGGGCAGGTGGAGTTTTGCTATACAATGCAATCAAGTATTCTTAAATTTCATCATCAGCACCATAGTAATAGGTGTAGAAAATATTTATAGTTATGACTATATTTTTAATCTTTCCTCCTTAGCAAACTATAATCTCAAGGGCAAGGATTCAGTATCTTTAAGATTATGACTTTATCTGATTGAGGTTCAATAAACATTTGTTAAATGAGACATCAGGTCTAAAAATCATCTACCTGGATTCATATATAGCCTTTAATGAGTTTCTTGTGTATCCATTATCTCAATCTTATTTACTTAAAAGATGTGCATTTCTTATGCCATACCATCATAGGCCTCAAGTTAATACCTAAGCAAATGAGGTAAGCATCTTTTTAATTAGTGTGAATTACCAATAGTCTTAGAACAGAAATGGCTTTATAGATCATTTCAGGGAAAGCAAAGGACCAAAAATACAAAGGAAGTTATAAATGTTAAGAATGATTAATAAAGCCTAATCATATCTTTAGTAACACCAAGAATCTTATAGAGTTTGTACGCTCTGTAAAAAACAAAAATGAAAAAAAAAACTATATATACATACACACATACAAATATAAATTTCAATGAGAGATAATCACAGGATATTTTAGGAAAAAAATTTGTTTCCAATACTCTGTTGAGTTTTGGTTTTCTGGTGTGTAAAGTCAGAGGTGAGGAGTTATAAAGGTTAATTGCGATAACGATAAAAAAAAACCAAAATGACACAATGGCTGACACATGATGGTCTCACAAAATAAAAGTCATGTTCTTACATGTGTTATAATTTTTTTTTTTTTGCAGTTTTCAGCCAGGGCCATGTTTGAACCCACCACCTCTGGTACATGGGGCTGGCGCCCTACTCCTGTGAGCCACAGGCACCGCCCCATGCATTGCAATTTATCTTACCTAATCTCCTACCTAATCTCACAAGGTTATTATGAGTAAAAATAACAATGTTTATAAAAGCTTCCTGTAAATCATAAATTACTAAACAGATATTAATAAGCATTTTTAGTAGTATAAGTACTACATGATTGCCAACATTTTAAAATTTCCCATTTTGCCATTAAACATTTTTATGGTGCATATTTCAAGAGCTCTTTTTGT
This sequence comes from Nycticebus coucang, assembly GCF_027406575.1. NCBI lineage: Eukaryota > Metazoa > Chordata > Mammalia > Primates > Lorisidae > Nycticebus > Nycticebus coucang. The sequence goes on along the minus strand of NC_069785.1, from coordinate 9,281,886 downwards.
ACATGCTTTCTATTTTTTAGCACTATAATTAATGCTTTAGTAAATTGTCTAAAAATCACGTGCTATGTGCTGAATTGTGTTCCATCAAAATTCCTATGTTCAATTTCTAACACTCAATACCTGACAATGTAATAATATTTGGATAAAAGGTCTTTAAGGAATAGACTAAGTTAAAATGAGGCTGCAGAGAAGGTGTTAATCCAGGCTGGCTGGTGTCTTAGGAAGGAGAAAAAATAGAAAGCCTGAATAGACCAATAACAAATATAAAGAGATTGATAAAGTAATTAAATAATTCCCAACAAAGAAAAGTCAGGACCAGAAGAATTAATGGCTGAATTGTACCAAATATCTAAAGAAAAATTAAAACCAATCCTTTTTAAACTCTGTCAGAAAATGTACATAGAGGAAGTACCTCCAAACTTATTTTTTAGACTAGCATCACCCTGATGCCAAAGTCAGGTGAAAATGCCACAAGAAAAGTAGAAGTCACTATTTCTGATAAAGATAGATCCAAACTCATCAATAAAATACTAGCAAACAAAAGTCAACAATGCATCAAGATTGTCTATCACAACCAAGTGGGATTTACCCTAAGTGGGCTATAAGTTTAGTTTAAAATACACAAATTAGTGTGATACATCACATTAACCAAATCAAAAATAAAAACCACATGATCATCAAAACAGATGCAAAAAAAAGCATTTGACAAACTTCAACCCTCTGTACTGATAAAAAATGAAAACTCTCAGGAAATTAGGAATAGAAGGAAATTTCTTTAAAGGCTAGTAAGTAAAAGTCCATAGCTGAAATCATAATAAATGGAGAAAAATTAAAAATTCTTTTAAGATTCAGTGCAAGGCAAGGTTGCCCATTGTTACCTCTTCTATTCAATACAGTACAAAAAAAGTGCTAGCAAGAGCAATCACATAGGAAATTTTTCTAAAAAAGCATTCAGATCAAAAAGTAGAAGTGAAAGAATCCTCATCTGCAGATGACACGCGTTTTCTGTAAGCAGAAAACCTGAAATATACCACCTTAAACAGTAAGAACTAACACGAGTTCAATAATGTTTCAGTATATAAAATTTAGTTGCATACACCAATATTAATAAAGTATATCAATAAAGTCTGATACAAAAAGAAATCAAGAAAACAATCCCAATTATAATAGCATCATAATAAAAAGCATAACATATTTAAATTTAATCAAGAAAGTGAAAGATCTGTATACTGAAACCTATAAAACATTTCCAAAAGAAATTAAAGAAGACACAAATAAATTGAAAGATATTCCATGTTCATGGATTGAAAGAATTAATATTGCTAAAATGTCTACTCTACTCAAAGTGATATACAGATTCAACACAATTTCTATCAAAGCTTCGATGGCATTTTTCACACAAATAGAAAAAGCTTAAAAATTTTCAGGAAATAACAGAAGACCTTGAGGGAAAAAAAATAATCTTAATGGGAAAAAAAAATAAATTTTAACGTAACACATTTCCTTGTTTTAAATTGTATTAAAAACCTATGCTCTTCAAATCCCTTCAAATCTCTTGCCCAGCCTGCGATGGGATCCCTTGTTCTATTCTTGCTAATGCATTTGAGTTCTCTATGGATTCTGGTTATTAAACCTATGTCGGAGACATAAGAGAAACTTCTCTGAAGAAGACAGGCGCACAACCTTCAGACATATGAAAAAATGCTCATCATCTTTAATCATCAGAGAAATGCAAATCAAAACTACTTTGAGATACCATCTAACTCCAGTGAGACTAGCCTATATCACAAAATCCCAAGACGAGAGATGTTGGCGCGGATGTGGAGAAAAGGGAACACTTTTGCACTGCTGGTGGGAATGCAAATTAATACATTCCTTTTGGAAAGAGATATGGAGAACACTTAGTGATCTAAAAATAGATCTGCCATTCAATCCTGTAATCCCTCTACTGGGCATATACCCAGAAGACCAAAAATCACATCATAACAAAGATATTTGTACCAGAATGTTTATTGCAGCCCAATTCATAATTGCTAAGTCATGGAAAAAGCCCAAGTGCCCATCGATCCACGAATGGATTAATAAATTATGGTATATGTACACCATGGAATATTATGCAGCCTTAAAGAAAGATGAAGACTTTACCTCTTTCATGTTTACATGGATGGAGCTGGAACATATTATTCTTAGTAAAGTATCTCAAGAATGGAAGAAAAAGTACCCAATGTACTCAGCCCTACTATGAAACTAATTTAGGGTTTTCACATGAAAGCTATAACCCAGTTACAACCTAAGAATAGGGGGAAGGGGGAAAGGGAGGGGAGGGAGGGGGGAGGTGGGTAGAGGGAAGGGGATTGGTGGGATTACACCAGCAGTGCATCTTACAAGGGTATATGTGAAACTTGGTAAACGGTCTGTGAAGCTAGTGAAGGATGCCCCATGATTATATCAATGTACACAGCTATGATTTAATAAAAAATAAATTTAAAAAAGGCTATACTGATGAAACTAGTATGTCAGTGGCATAAAAACGGACACTCAGAGCAATGCAACAGAATAAAGAGCCCCAAAATAAACCCAAGCAAATATAATCAATTCATTCTTGGTAAGCAGGCCAAGAACAAAGAGGATCATATTTTCCATAGATGCTGTTGGAAACTGGATATCCACCGGCAAAAGAATAAAAGTGGATTCTTATCTCACAACATACATAAAAATCAACTCAAAATAAATTAAAGAGTTAAACGTAAGACCTGAAACTATAAAACTAATAGAAGAAAACAGCAGAAAAGTCCTCTGACACTGGCCTTGACAATGTTTTGTTTTGTTTTGCTTTTGATATCATACCAAAATCTCAGGCAATAAAAGCAAAAATAAACAAATGGGACTACATCAAACTGAATAGCTTCTTCACAGTAAAGGAAACAATCAAAAAATGAAAAGGCAGCCTATAGATTGGGAGTAATATTTACAAACCACATATCTGACAAGGGATTAACATCCAATACATATGAGGAGATCACACAACTCATAGCAAATAAACAAACAAAAGACAAGTAACATGATGTAAAAATGTGCAAGGGATCTGGATAGACATTTCTCCAAAGACGATATAAAGATGGACTTCAGGCATATGAAGATGTCAGGCTAATCATCAGAGAAGTGAATATGAAAAGAGCAGTGAGCTATCACCTCACGCCTGTTACGATGTCTACCACCAAAAAGACAAGAGACACATGCTAAGAAGAGCTTGGAGGGGGAAAAAAGAAAAGCAACAGCAACTCTTGTTCACTGTGAATGGAACTGTAAATTGGTGCAGTCATTGTAGAAAACAGAAAGATGAATACTCAAAAAAATAAAAATGGAGCTACCATGTATCCTGGAAAATCCTTTTATGTATATACTCAAAGGAAATGAGCTCAGCACTTTGAGGAGGAATCTGTGCTGCCACACTCACTGCAGAATTACTCACAACAGTCTGAGTGTCCATGGACACAGGAATGGGTAAAGAAATTCTGAAATATGTGATATTCAAAAAGGAAAAGATTCTGCCACTTACAATAATACGAATGAACTTGAAAGACATTATGTTAAGTGAAATAAATCAGACAAAAAATAAAAAAGGTGAACATACAGAAATGGAAGTAGGTGAGTGGTGACCAGGCTGGTGGGGGGAATGAGATGTAATCAAAGGGCGCAAAGCTGTCCTTGTGTCAAATGAATAAGTCTTAAGTTTTGACAATAGGTATTATTTAATTCTACTTATTCTGAATTACTTCACAATAAATGCATCACAGGCTACAATATTAACATCAGACGCTTCTTGTTCTACAGGATCACTAAAAACTACAAATGCTTGACAGTTTTTATTTTGAATCAAAAATATGCATTCCTGAGAAAAAAGCAATCAGTAAAGATTCGGAAAATAGTTAATAATTTGGTCATAGCAATACAATTTCATCAGATTTCAAAAACGGCCTTTGTTTCCCCGTAGGAAAAGCTCTCTGGGAGCTAAAGATATTAGAGTCTGTGTTTGTCATATTGGTAATCTAACAGTTTATGTGAGGATGTTTTCCCTCACTTGTAAACACCTTATTTTCATATCTTTTAAATATACTCTCAGACTTCCTAGTTAATTAAAAATGTTTGAATATTTGATTATATCTTATCTGTATATTCACCAAATACTGATCACAGATTCTAGTTTGAAACAGCTCCTAGACACAGATTACAATAAAACGTCACACAGCATGTTGAATAAATTGATAAACATTTAAATTCTTTTCTAAAAAAGGGCTAGAAGGAGACATAGAAGAGGAAGAAGGGGGAACAGGAAAAGAAGAAACAGGAAATATGGGAGGAAAGAGGGAGATGGAACGGGGGATCCAAAGCCAAAATCTATAAGCTGCAGAACATTTCTAAAGAGCATCCAATTAGCTTCAGAATGCCTGTATTTTAATACCTGATGCATGTCTAATGAGTATGGTTTATTTGCTTTGTACCTTTTTATAATTTAAACTACATACTTTAGAAATGTTCTAAACAGCATCTGCCTTGAAAATTCTGTGCTATAGGAAAAATATAAAAGAGCACCTACCCCAAATCACACAATTAATCGAGCCTGACAATGAAGTTTGTGAACGTGCCACCATGTGCAGCTGTACAAACAGTCCAGTAAGGTGTCACAGGGCAGTGTACTAGTGTCTCACAGTTGTTGTCTGCCAATGTGTTGCTGCCAATGTGTGGTAGTGTCTTGCTGAATGGGGCTCATTATTGTTGCATGTTTAGTGTGCCATATGACAGCCCTGATGATCAGCCCAGGAAGAGAGCTCCGAAACTCCTCTGAAGGGCACACTTAGGCATTGCCATCCATGCATAGACCCCCAAGGGGAGTATTTTGAAGGTGACTGTAGTGATAGTCAGCAATGAGGTACACAGCACTTTTTCTAGGATAAGTTCATGAACTGAATTGTCAGACCTTATAGAAGAACTTCAAAAAGAATCTTAAAATTATCATGTGTGATTTCATCATCTGTATTTCAGATAATCATTCTAGTGATTTTTTTCTGAGTTTTATTGATTCTACTTCAACAGTATGTATGAGTCATCTCTAAAGGAAACGGCATATATATGTGAATATTCCACACTGAAAATGCTAATTTACTAAGCCTATTATGTGAGATGACAGGGCATAGTTCTCCAGGCGAGTAACAAGCAAGTGGGGTCCTTCCATGACAGCAAATGCATAGTTAAAAGTGATCGATGCTCATGTGCAATGTGCAAATCTCCACTGAGGGAATTGGCCCTTCACGAAAAAATGTCCTTCTGGAATTCTAAGTTAAATCTTAGAGTTCATTTTTTTATATAAACCATGTGAGAAGAGTTGCCTGGTAGAGGCAAAATGGAATTATTAGTACTTTATAGGCAAAACAGGATTTCACAGTCTCATCTAAAATTGAATCACCCAATATAACACTGCTTAGGAATGCACTTTCTTGATATAGTGCATCTGAATTCTAAGAAACAACTTAAGTCAATTTGAAGAAAACCCATTTGTACACAATAAAGTTCCTTTGGGGAAATCTGTAGTTTGTTTTCTACACTATTCAACTGGATTGGAACTAAACAGATGCTCAAGCATATGATCACAAAAATCAAATAAAACTCAATTCCTTCACCTCCATCCACCTCTCCAATGTGTATTATTTCTGAAAAACTTAAAATGGGGTTAGTAGTCCATTCCCTTCTGATTTAGAAGAAAGACGTGCCTTTCAGAGCACAGCTGGAAATGTGCATTGCGGTGCCCCACCCCTGCCATCCCCTTCTGCTGGGCTCACACATGGACGATGCGGCCAGCCGCACGCACAGCTGCTGAGGTGGGGCTGACTCTGCCCATAATAAATGAGAGGAGCTCTGCACCCCTGAACACAGAGCCGATTGTGCTGGCCTGCACAGAATCTCACAGCTCTGCTGCTGCAGCTCAACCCCTTTGTCATTCCTAAGCTACTTGGTGCCCATGGCTGGTACTGGTGAACAGAGACCTAGTAAAGGCCTACAGCACTCATGGACATCACACAGTGTTCTTCAAATGCTGAAAAGGAAATAATTTCCTCTTGTTTATTCTCTCGCTTTCTTTACCCACATGAGATAGGATGAGGTACTCAGTTGGCCCAGATAGTGAATGGTAACTTACTCCATTTTTATGTAAACATATAAGCAGAATATTCAGAGAGGAAACCAAGAAAGAAAGACATTAATACACAGTGTTAACTTTGTCTTTCTTGTATAACATATTGCTTCATGAAACCATTGTAAAAACATTTTCCTCCTCCCTCTGTTTACAAATATTTATAGCCGTAGCATGCCACCACATCCCCATTTGACACCACGCCAAGCCATATTCATTCTTTTCTCTTCCCTCATAAATCAATACTTAGACCTCTTGCATCATTTTTGTGGCTTTTCTCGGAAGCTTTTAATTTATCTAAATCTTTTTTAGAGCTGAGGTGCCAAGAACTCAATCAAAAAGGCAATCTCAATAACTATGCATAAAGGGAAAAAGAAAGGGAGGGAAATATTGAGCTCCAAACCATTTTTGTTTGTACTTCAGTAACGTAGAATCTCATGACAGGGCCTGTTCTTCCTACAGCACAGGGAACCTTCAAGGGCTCTTTCCTACAGCTTGAGCTCCCTGGATTCAGTGCTTCCCAGTGTTGGGGGAGGTCAGGAAAACTACAGAAAGAGTGTAGATTAGAGTCCCAAACGCCAATCTCCTCTTGCATAAGTGTCTTTTCTACCAAAAAAGTTGAAAGAATTTGGAAATGTGAATGTCCTGAGGATATCTGAGGATATTATTTCTCTGTGAAATAATTCCAAGAAAAATTGATCCATTTTAGAGTTTCCCTAGGGAAATAGTGATTCTTTCTAGGTCTTCTAGTACTAGCCAGTATTAACCAGGTTTTCCAAAGGTCCAAGAGTCAAAGTGACAGCCAGAGATTCCTTCCTAATTCTCTTTTTCACCTGGTTACTTTTATTAGGAAGTTATATCACTGAACGTGTTCTACTTACCAGTCAATAACATGGGTGATATAACCACTGTTTCTGTTACAAATGATATACTGTATTTGTAGAGAATATATTATTTAAATTTTACCTTCTGACTCATTTATCATTGATCAGATTAATGATAAATTAATTTCAGTTTAATTCTGTTTTTCAGATTAAAGTACAGATTAAATTCAGTTTTTCTTTATTATCATTACTTGTGTTTTTTCAAATAGACATATTATTTCATTTGAAGCATTTAAAAATATTGTATGTACTATAATCCATCTAAAAGTTGTCAGATCTAAGCAGATTTAAGTCCCTTAAAGATAATGTGTGAGATAATGTTTTACTAAAAGTTAGATACAAAGCAATCATTTTCAGTTTGACTTTGCCCAACTAGCTTTGTATATAATAGTAAAACAAATAAATAAACAAAAAGCCAATCCAATTTGTATGTGAAAATAAGAAGAACAGGGACATTACTCTACATGGTTAGAACTGTTAAAAATAAAGTTATTTCACAGTCTAATCATGTATCATCAAATAAAAGACTGACAATTGTAAATAAAATCTCGGTTGGAATTTACTAGCTAGTTACTGTTAACATTCTCAGAGGAATACAAATGTAACTGAACTACCTTGTTCTTTAATTTGTAATAAATAATGGAAATATAGTGGGATTCATTCATTCATTAACTTTTTTCTTATTGAGTCATAAACACATGGATCATGTATACATTAATGCATTTATGGGTACAATGTGCAGATTTTAAATACAATTTGGAATGCTTACATCAAACTAGTTAACATAGACTTCACTTCATTTACTTAATTACCGTGTTAAGATATTTATACTCTATACTTAATAGAATTGACATGTACCCTGAACAATTTTTTTATTAAATCATAACTGTGTACATTAATGCATTTATAGAGTACAATGTGCTGATTTTATACACAATTTGGAAGGCTTACATCAAACTGGTTAACATAGCCTTCACCTCACCTAACTCACTTCCTTATTGTGTTAAGACATTTATACTCTATACTTAATAGAATTGACATGTACCCTTGTAATATGAAGGGAAATAGAAAGAAAGGAAAATATTGAGCTCCAAACGGTGGTAATGGGGGTTATAGTTGTGATTTATCTTTCATATGAAAGTGTGAGTGATTATAAATTGGTTTCGTAATAGTACTAAGTACACTGGATACTTTTTCTTCCATTCTTGACATAGTTTACTAAGAAGAATATTTTCCAGCTTCATTCATGTTAAACATAAAAAAGGTATAGTCGCCATCTTTTTTTAAGGCTGCATAATATTCCATGGTGTACATATACCACAATTTGTTAATCCATTCATGGGTCAATGGACACTACAGCCAATATCATATTGAATGGAGTAAAACTGAAAACATTTCCACTCAGATCAGTCATTAACTCTTATGAACAATTTCAAATAAAACTGTACTCTGTGTCTTTGCATAGCATCAAAGGCATATATATATTTCCATATATATATAAAGAACAATAGTCACAAATGTTCTTCTTGACCTCCTCTGAAATTCCATTTTCTTGGCTTTGCTTAAGCCAGGCCCTTATGTGGCTGATATTCTTTTTTGGTAATTTCTCCAAACTTGTCTTCAGCAGACTCTAAGATTGTCAATTACTAAGTCAGTATGTTTAATATCTACCTGAGAAAGTAAAAGCAAACTGTTACAAAGGCAAACTACTCTTGAGATAGAAAATTTATTTTTCCCCTCAAATACCAGAGTAACTTATTATAGCCACACTATTTTAAAAAAAAAGGAAGATGTGCTACATTAATCTAGAACTGAAATAAATGGTGCCGTAGCCCTAGTGAACACCAACAAGATATATTTACAGGTCAAATATTTCTACTATCTAGGCTAGACAGTGTTGAAGGAGAACAGAATTGAATATTACCATCTAATGAAATTGGATCTTTTGGAGAAGTCCACTGTTGAAAAACAAGAGACTGAGTGTTAAGGTAAAGTCTCAAATGCCCAACTTACTTGGAAGCATCCATTTCTTTTAGTTACCTAAATTAATGTAATCTCTTCAGTTACAACTTGTATTTAAGACAGGATTTAATATATTTTCTCATAAAATATTAACATTATAGTAATTAATCATTTTAACCCCAGGCACATTTTCATACTTTGAATAGAATCAAGGGTAGCACAAAACCAGTTAAATAACTTTCGAATGACAAGGCAAAAAGTCGTTTCCTACATGTTAATATTCCTGCAATTCCCTTATTCCAAAAATGTGCTAATCAAGTCGTCTCATAAGAATTTTAAATTTTCCATAGCCTTAATTAGTTTCCAAGTTTAAGAATAATAGATTCCCCCTATTACTGAAAGGACGCCAGACAATAATCAACAACAAGATGATTTCTAGGTTTATAAATTGAGGTGTTTTATGGTACAGCACCATTTGAATCAATACTTCTTTTTGATAAAAATATTTATTAGCCTTATTTTTCACATTATATGTGATAACTTTTAAGTGGCCTGTGTTTTGTAATTTAAACATTTATAATATGCATTTTCCAATATCTGCTTGAAACATATTATAGAAAAAAATGAATAAAATGAATAAGCTTTTATTTTATAACATATTCTGAAAGTTTATAAAGCACCCCATATTGTGCAGAAAACACTGGATGTGATAACTTCAGTAGCATCACCTTAGAAACACCAGAAAGCTGAGAACACCTGAACACCTTGCAAACATTGTTCTTTTGCTTGAACATAGTATTAGTTGAAATGCATTTAGGAAATGTATAAAAAAAATATGAAAATGTTTCTATTACAAGCAGGCAGAGGAAGCCTTCCTAAGAAAACCACAATGACTAAAAAAGAAAAAAAGAAAAAAAACAGACACAGGTGAGTACCTTATAAAAGATGTGTATGGTAGAGGACAGCAAAAACAAAGTATAACATCAAATGATAAAATATTTGCAACACAAATAATAAGCAAATGTTAATATTCTTAATATATAAAGAGCTCCAATAAATTATAAGAAGCAAACAAACGAACTTGATAGAAAAAGAGACAAGGAAAATAATTCGCAATTCACAGAAGAGGAGATTTAAATTGCTAATCAAACTACGAAAAGATGTTCTATCTCATTTGTAGTCAGATAAATGCAAATTAAATCAACAATGAAATGTACATAAAATAGGTAAATTTAAAAAAATTTACTATGTACAATGCTGGTGGAGAGGCTGTGAAACAGTTTTTCCCTGGGCGGCCACACAATTTTTTTTTTTTGGAAAATAAATTCAGCAATCTATGTTAAAATTAGGGCTTACTATTGACTAGGTCAACCTAAAACTGTAGAATCTAGCCTATACAGATTACTGTACTTACAGTTACTATAATTATAACTATGTCCAGTTATAAAGAAAATACATGAAAGGATGAGTCTTGTACCTTTATTGTAGTCACAAAAAATAGGAGGTAAAATCATTAAATTTGAATATTAAATGAGAGGTAAACGTTTATATAAATTGAATTTTATAGAATGTTGTGTCTTTGAAACAAATGAGTTGGAGCTTCATCGTTTAGCCTAGAGAAATATTCAAGGGCCCGGGGTGGCTCACACCTGTAATCCTAACACTCTGGGAGGCCCAGGCTGGTGGATTGCCTGAGCTCAGTAGTTAGAGACCAGCCTGAGCCAGAATGAGACGTTGTCTCTACTAAAAATAGAAAAACTCCACATCCACGCCAACATTTCTGGTCTTGGGATTTTGTGATATGGGCTAATCTTACTGGAGTTAGATGATATCTCACAGTAGTTTTGATTTGCATTTCTCTGATGATTAAAGATGGTGAGCATTTTTTCATATGTCTGTAGGCTGGATGTGGAGAAAAGGGAACACTTCTACACTGCTGGTGGAAATTAATACATTCCTTTTGGAGGAGATCACTTAGAGATGTAAAAATAGATCTGCTATTCAATCCTATAATTCCTCTACTAGGCATATACCCAGAAGACCAAAAATCACATCATAACAAAGATATTTGTACCAGAATGTTTATTGCAGCCCAATTCATAATTGCTAAGTCATGGAAAAAGCCCAAGTGCCCATCAATCCATGAATGGATTAATAAATTGTGGTATATGTACACCATGGAATATTATGCAGCCTTAAAGAAAGATGGAGACTTTACCTCTTTCATGTTTACATGGATGGAGCTGGAACATATTCTTCTTAGTAAAATATCTCAAGAATGGAAGAAAAAGTATCCAATGTACTCAGCCCTACTATGAAACTAATTTATGGCTTTCACATGAAAGCTATAACCCAGTTACAACCTAAGAATAAGGGGAAAGGGGAAAGGGAAGGGAGGGAGGGGGACAGAGGGAGGGTGATTGGTGGGATTACACCTGCAGTGCATCTTACAAGGGGACATGTGAAACTTAGTAAATGTAGAATATAATTGTCTTAACACAACTTAACTAAGAAAATGCCAGGAAGGCTATGTTAACCAGTGTGACAAAAAATATGTCAAACACTCTATAAAACCAGTGTACGGTGCCCCATGATCGCATTAATGTACACAGCTATGATTTAATAAAAAAAAAAAAAAGAAAAAAGAAAAATAGAAAAACTGACACAAGAGGCTTGCTTGATTCCAAGAATGGGAGGTTTCTGTGAGCTATGATGATGCCATGGCACTCTACCCAGGGTGACAGCTTGAGATTCTGTCTCAAAACCAAAGCAAAAACAAAAACAAAAACAAAACAAAAAGAGAGAGAGGAGAAATACTTAAGGTAGGTTTTTAAACAAGAAAAACAATTTGCATTGCAAACACCAGTATTGTTCTATATTCAAAGATCATAAAACAGACCTTATTCATGTAGATATCAAATGCTGTACTCATACCAGTTTTTATATGTGTTTTATATGTTTGTAACAATGTGAGAATAACATGGGATATGAAATGTTAAAAACTGGACTATTGATTTTCATTTGATTATCTGATAGGTCTGATGAAAAGCAGAATGGGGAGATTAATTTTTTCTTTAAATAGATCACCATGAATTTATTTAATTACACATGGAAAAAAAGAAACTGTGACACTTTTAAAAATTAAGACTAGTAAAGGGCAAGTATATAACCCCCAATATATCTCTTCAAAAGCTATGTTCCTGGGAATAATCCCAACAAAATAAAAGCAGAATCCATAGGAAAACTTACTAACAAAAATTCATAGCATCACGGCTTATCAAAGCTAAAAGGTGGAAACAACCAATTATCCATTATTAATTTATATAAGGATGAATGAAATGAGGCAGGTTCATGAAGTAGAATGTTATTTGGTTGTAACAAATACTGACCCATGCACAGCATGGATGAGCCTTAAAAATGTTAAGCTCGGTGAAAAAAGCCAGTTACAATAGACCACATGAAGTATGGTTTCATTTATATGAATTGTCCAGAAAAGGAAAAGCTATAGCGCCAAAGTAGATTGGTGGTTGGCCAGGGCTGTGAGGCTGGCGAGAGAAGAATTAGAAGTGATAGTTGATGAGTAGGGGGCTTTTGGTGGGCAGCAGAGGGGTATAATTCATGTTTGGGGATGGCCGAACAACCTTGTAAATATACTAAAATAATTTGTTTTGTACCTTAAATGAGTGAACTGTACTGTATGTGAATGATACCTTAATAAAGCTGAGTAAAAACGATGATTGATTTTGTGGAATATGTTAAACTGTCTCTTAACAAATTCATTTTTAAATATTATGCTCATTGAACTAGACACTTTATAATCGGACATCAAATGAGAATAAAGTATTGTTTACCAGTAAAATTCCTTGTTGGTTGGAAAATTCCACTTAAAAAGTCAGGACTCCCTCTTAAGTTTAAATATTCCAGGTAGGAAAATATCTAAATCTTGTTATAAACCTGTTTGATTTTTAAGGAGTGTCTAATAATGATGTGTCACACTTTCCTTGAAAGTTAAAGTCGATAATACGAAAATCATCTTTTTTTTTTTTGGTTTTTGGCCAGGGCTGGGTTTGAACTCACCACCTCCGGCATATGGGACTGGCACCCTACTCCTTGAGCCACAGGTGCCGCCCAAAAAACCATCTTTAATATTATGACATAATGCAGTTTAAAGATGGCACAAAAGCAAATAACAGTTAAGCCGGAAGTTTCCCCCTGATTTCCCACTAATTATTTTTGATGGTAGAGATCATTAAATATACATTTAAATGAGAGTTAAGGTATAAATCTCGTTTATGAGAAATCCTGCATTCTTATGAATAACATACCTGACATTAACTGTTTATATATCGTGAGATCCATTCTGATTGCTCAGAAGTGTTCTTTCTTTAATTTTTGGTTTTCACTGTGTTTTATATTTTAATATTGCCAGGCAATAAGGCACATGTGATATTAATGTCCCAATTTTCAGTTTAGGCAGAGCTCTTGATATTCTCTCATATGTAAATTATTAAGATTTTTCTTAATCATACTTATTTTTGTTCCATAGAGGATTTAAATTACTACACGAATTACTGTGTGAATATCTATTTTTAGTTTACAGTTTGCCAAATGTAGTTGTCATCAATGAACACCACCACTAACATTTTCAAACTAAACATCAAAATAATTTCAAATACCGTGACAGGTCAACTTGGGGATTTTATACAAGAGCAAGAAAAACACAGACTGCATTTGCTTCTGTTGTTTTCTGCACTTTTCTTCCTCCAACTGATGGAAGTTTTTATTTAGAATTAGAAATATGTGGTCCTTTCGCCTCTAATCTTATACTTACAGTTTCCTTTCAAAATTTCTCCCCAAACTAATATATTATTAGTGGGTCAGATGGATTAAGTATAAAACTTATTACTTGTCTAAGTACCCTCTCACTGACAGTCACCTGTGATTCAATTTTCTTTTAACCTGACTGTACTCCCATAGCTATCAGTTCACCAACATTTTGAAGACTTTTCTTTAGTGTATTAAAGTGGTAAGAGCTTGAATTTTTTCTCCTCCCCCCCCTTTTTTTTTTTTTGCAGATTTTGGCCGTGGCTGGGTTTGGGGCCGGCGCCCTACTCCTTTGAGCCACAGGCGCCGCCCAGAGCTTGAATTTTGAAGGAAAATTGAACTTATCATAAATTCTAGCTCAACTAGGTGTTTTCCGAGCATTTACTTTATTACTTAACTTTTCAAACCCATTTCTTTACTTAGACAATGGGGAGAAGGTATATCTACTCTGTAGTTCAGTGAAGGGTTTAATTAGTCATCAAAATGACTCAGTAAGAGTTAACTCTCTTCATAACTTCTTGGCTTACAACTTCCGTCTCAGTCAAAGCCTTTATCACTTTGCTTCATCGTTACACCAAGCACTACTGCCAACGTTATCTCCCCCAAATCCACCTCAGGTCTTCACTTCTCAAAAATCTTTAATGCCAAGTTATGGAAATAACATGCCAAATAAACTGAAAATGCTTTAGCTTGACCTTTAAAATCCTCCTTCATCGAGCCTCATCTTCCTTCTATTCCAAACTGATGTACTCATGATACTTTAAACAACTTGTTATCCCTAAATCTGCCACTTTCCTAATGTAAGTCTTTTTTATAATACATAAAAAATAATATTCACTTTGAACCTATTTTCTTGGATTTTATGACTATCTACATTTTACAATTTCCTTTTCCATTAAACCATCTCATGACATTGTACTTGTCCCAATCTTCAAACTATCAAGATCTCAATTTTCATTCCTGTTGTAAAAACTTGTTCTAATTATTCTAGTTAGATGCCCTATTTCACTTCTTCCTAACCTCTAAAGCAGGGGTCCTCAAACTTTTTAAACAGGGGACCAATTCACTGTCCCTCAGACCGTTGGAGAGCTGGATAGTAAATGTGGAATGTAAAGGTCTTAGCAAAATAACTAAGAAAATGCCACGAAACCTATGTTAACTAGTGTAATGAAAATGTGTCAAACGGTCTATGAACCAAGTGTATGGTGCCCCATGATCATACTAATGTACACAGCTATGATTTAATAAAAAAAAAAAAAACTATGAACAAATTCCTATGCACACTGCACATATCTTATTTTGAAGTAAAAAACAAAACAGGAACAAATACAATTCACACTGCTTCATGTGGCCCGTGGGCTGCAGTTTGAGGACGCCTGCTCTAAAGCAACAGTTTTTAGAGTTTATAAGGCAATTAATTTTGTATTTTTATGACATATTCAGAAAATATTCTTCCAGTGATTTATCATTTATGTGTATCCTTTATATATCACATAAGTGAGCTATGTGTTTCCCACAGCCAACCCCCACACCAAGTATCTTGGGCACAATTAGTGTCTTTGACCATTCAGAATCAGGTAATTTGCTCTTCTTTAGTCAGTTTCCTTTCAACACAATCACCTAACACACACACACACACACACATACACGCTCACACACACATACACATATTCACATACATGCATATACACACACATACACACGTATACAACACCTATGTTTACAAGATTGCTTAGGGTAAGGCATGTTTATGAATCATTGAGAAAATACAGTTTTCACTTTATAAGAAAGTATTTTTGTCAAATATCTTCAACACAATAAAAAGACATTTTTCAGTATTTGCCATTCAATAGAAAACACAATTTACTCCAATGCCTTAGCCTCAGAGGATTTTCATCAATCTTTATTTTATATCAATTGTCTTTTAATTAGTTTTAGATATTTGACTATTCATTTTTGAAAACCTGTGTGAATAGCTCTAAGAGTTACCGCAGCAAGGCACCAGATGCTGGCGCTTGCCTTCTGTGAACACACCAAGCATTTCACACGCATTCCTTCCACACTTACTTTTCTGGTAAACATCATTATCCTTTACGTTTACATACCGGTGTACATAAAGGCCAATATGTCTAACAAAGAGAAAAAAGAAAGGTAGACTGTGCAATTCATCTATTATTGGTCAATCTCTGATTGAGGTTTGTTCTCTTTTTCAAGTTGTGAAAAAAAAATACACAACATAAATTCCTATAAGCACACATTTATTTTTCAGAACAGGTTCATTTAATGTTAAGTTTAAACCCTGTCCTGTCTGCCTTTGCTTTTTTCGCCTCTGCGCAAACTCGGTACGAATCTTAAAATTCACCACATAGCAGCTTATTTCCTTTAGCCCCTCTGGTTTTGGGTTTTTGCTCTTGCACTCCTTTTCCTAGCTTCATTTTCTGGCTCAAAGCCGCCAGGTACCTCATGCTGTATTTCTCAGGCCACTCCAGCATATCCATGTAATTAGTTCCTCAGCAAGAGTTTATCGAGCAGTCATTTTGGATAGGGAACTAAGGCACTGTGGAAAAATGTAGAAAAAATAAAAATGCACAGCCTTGAGCAGCTTTCAAATTCTGCTTGGAGACATCATCAAATTTCCTGAAGATTAATTCCAGCCAATTGAAAAGATCAACATGCCCTAGCATAGAGCAACAATAAGAGTGCTGGGAGAATATAAAATAAAGAAGAAACTGGCTACAATAAAGAAAAGGGTGATTTATTTAGGGTTGAAGTCCACAAGTTTTAGAGTTAGTGAGCTTTGGATATAATGAAAGGAATTAAATTTTCTGTGAAGAGGAAAGCTGCATATTCAGAGGGAGATGGTCTACAAATAGGCTAAGAGGTTCACTATAAAAACTGAAGTACAGGGTATGACCTGTTGATTTAATTGAAGCAGAGGATTCATAAAACTAAAGATAATGAAGTTGAACAGGAAGATACTAGGTTACTTGGCAATGCCTATGAAATGCTTGTCTAATAAGGCCCATGTTGCATCTCACTGTTATATGCAATTTGTAATTAATTTTCAATTGTACAGGAAAAGTAAATGAAACATAGTACATTATTTTTATGAACAGAAATTCATAAGAATTTCTAGTACACAAAGCACTCTACTTGGGAATATAAAAGAAGCTTCTTGTGATCACACCTGAGATAAAAACATTGTAATTTATGGACAGTCAACGTAAAGCCGGTTTGTGGTGCTCCATAGATAAGTCAAGTAGATAGATGGATAGAACACAACAGTATTCCACATCAGTTAGTAACCAGTTAGTACCATCAACTACTCTCTCATATACTTGAATATAAGAAATATATCCAGAGGCTTACGAAGTATTGTAAAATATAACCAGATAAGCACACAGACATAATGTTAGGAAGTCCCAGAGGCCGTGAGAAACGGGCATTGTTTGAGGCAAAGGAACTCAGCCAAGAGAAGGGCTGGTTAAGAGAGGAGCTGGGGAGCCACAAGACGGGCTCTCAATCCACATGACTCCAGAGTTTTACATAAAGTGAGCTGAGAAGAAGGCTGAGAACATTGATTATACTTTCTTAATCAGTCTAATACGATGCCATAATGACATTAGGCCACGCAGTAATTTTAAAATCTAGAAAAAATCTAATGTACAAATTTTTTCTCAAAATTAATTTTCCAGGATCATTTCTCAAAGAACTGCTATGTTGTCTTCCTCTCCCCTTCCTTTTCTGTTCCTTCCATTTTCTCCTTGGTTTGTATCGACTACACTAGGGACAACTCAGCTTTACTATTATTTGCATTCCCTCCTTTACATCCTAGTATATTTCAGACTTTTATGATCTGCACTGTAGCTTGAGAGGGCCACTTTCCCACATACTGCCGTCAAAATCACTGCTCCTGATTGCCTGGGCGGGAGCCACAGTATTTCCATGCAGCTCCCAGTGGCTCCATCCTACCTGATATTCCCACTTAGAGACTCCCCAGTAGAGAACAAAATATTGCAAAAACAAAATTGAAAGTCACTGATCAAATGAGGGTGTTAAGCTCAGTGGGATGACTGCGATGAATAGAATCCTGCGGAGCTAATCAGGAAACCACGCAACCTGGGAACACAGAGGCAGATGAGCTCACAGCAACGGAGGCACGTTCAAGGGATACTGCTGATGCCTTCAGCTCTGTCAAGTTTATCTTGCCAACGTTTCCTAAAAGGGAGCAAACACTATTCTTGATGTGATTAGACATGATTTCAAACCCCAGCTGAGTTACTAGTTGCTTATATAATCATGGGCAAAGCAGTATTTAGAACCAGTAGATTGACCTACCTCACAAACATGATGTGTATCTAATAATATCGTCAATTAGAAGTATAAAATTAGACTATTTCTAATAATTTTATACATTTTAATAAATTACATGTCAAAGACTAAATATTATAACTATGTATGTATATGGGCATGAATGTGTATGTATACACACACACACACATATATACACTATATTTCTGCACCAAACAAATTTATTGTAAATGTTCACGTTTACCAAGATTAGGAATCCATATTCCCTTAGTCAATAAAATAAAATATTTAGTAAAATATTTATAGTAAAAATGGAAAAAGAATATAGAACTAAGTGATAAAAATAGCTAAGTAAGAGATTTTTTTAGCTACCAAATATTGTACATATGAAATCATGCATCAAGGTAACAATTCAATCAGAAGTACTTTCAAGAATGGCACAAAGCCATTGTTTTAAAGATGGAGTCATAATATTTTTATTTAAGAGACAGACACTGATAAATGGTTACTGATAATTAAAAAGATATATATTTTTTCCTTTGAAGTCTTATAAAGGTCGGGAGACAGCCTGGTGAGCATCATGGCTCCTCTTTCCACCCTCCTTCCTCCCCACCTTCCAGCTGTCACTGTCTCTCTCCCCAATGCCAGGAGCAGAGAAGCTACAGTATTTGCTTTCTGTGGAGGAAGGAAGGAATGGGTAGCTTTTGTATAACCACAATGAACAACTCATCTCTAAAATGTTCTAAGGAAAGTCACTGATGATAGCAAATAAGACCTTGATAATGTTGATAAATTTCAAGACCGTAATCAATAACATACATGACAAAGGAAAAAAGTAATAGCCAAGTATTATTCAGAATGACAAAATAAAATAAGGGTCCCCATTTCATATCCATTGGAGTAATTTTTTAAATTAAAAAAGTATAGATTTGATTGATGAGCTTTTCAAAAATTCTTATTTCCTAACTACATCCAATTATGGTGGATAAAAAAAACCACAACTCTTGACTGATAACGGGTAGTCAATAAAGACATGGTCATTACCATTAGCTTCACAGTAAAATGGCTACCGCTCCTCAAAGTTGTGAACATGGTAATCATTTCACAAAATATAGCAACAAAAGTGACAATTACAAGGTGAAAGAGTTCTCAGGAAATGGCAGTATAAAATATGAGCCTTGCTGAAAAGTACTGATTAGCTATAGAAACAGAGCAAAAACATGTGAGGAGTGAAAAGAAAACTGAAGAGACAAATACCACCACTGTCGATACTGGCTGAAGCTGGCCTCTAGTAATTTACGGAACAAAAATAATTTAAAAGAATCCACTTCTACAGCTTGGTGTCTGTATCATTCAGGGATTATATATGAGCCACAGCATGACTCAGTGTAGCAGATGACTTGAGAGGAAGAACTCGCAAGGTGGGTGCCTGGGGTCACGTTCTGCTCCATGTTGACCATCTGTGTGTTCTTACAAGGTGCTTTATTTTCCTCAGCTACACAAAGAGGGTGTCAATACCTACTTCACTGGTTTTATTATGAGGATAATATGAAGGATTTAAAATAGTAGGCACAGCACATAATAAGCACTTCAGAAATGACAGTGTTCAATACATGTAGCTTAACAATTAAGTTTGCAAACTCATCCTCGAATAAGTGCTACACACCTCATTGCTGAATATCATTGTGGTCACCTTTGAAGTACACCCCGTGGGAAGCTGTGCACTGATGCCAGCACATAGGCCACTCTTCAGAGGAATTCTGGGACTCTTTCCGGAATGGCCATCAGAGCTGTCATCATATTACCCTTAATGTCTTGAATGTCATCAAAATGTCTCCTTTCAAAATTTTCTTTATTTTTGACTAAGGAAAAAAGTCACTGTGGGCCAGATCAGGTGAGTGGAGAGGGTGTTCCAATACAGTTATTAGTTTGCTAGCTAAAAATTCCCTCATAGACAGTGCTGTGTGAGCTGGTGCATTGTTGTGATGCAAGAGTCATGAATTTTTGGCCAAGATTTTCAGTCAAGATTTTCCTATCTGTATCTCTACTGATGTTTGCTTTGTCTGCTATGCTTCTCACAGTCAGCCAACAATTTAGACACACAATTTGATGAAGTTTTGTCATGTTTTCTTGAGTTTTGCTCATTACTGGGAGATGCTTTCAGGGTCACCCATCCAAACTGACCAGAAAAGATGTTTAATTGTACTTGACCAATTATGAATCTCTTTTTCTTATGATATACAGTAAAATTAAGGACTCTGAGATGACAGACAACATTTACTTGGCATTTGAACCAAAGAGCAAAGTCTTGGGAGTCTGGAGTGTAAGTTCTAACTAATTTTCTGTCATGTTCAGAAACATAAACAATGTTGAGGATGTCATACAAAAAAGGCAGTGTGATTCCACTGCACATGGAGAAGAAGGCAGAAGCATGAATGGCCCAGAGAAAAGGATGAAGGCAAAGCCAGGCCACTTTTGTTCTTAACAGCTTGTGAAGACTGAGTGTAACTCCTGGTGTCATTTGACCTAGTCAACCTGAGCCCCACACTGAGCATTTTCATCCTCAGTTAGCTGAGTGGATTTTTGTTAGACACAGCATGGGTCCCAACTCAGACACTATCATTCAAACTAAAGGTCACATTTTACCTTCTGTCTGGCATCCTCCCTGATTATTTCTTTCGATTCCTGCATCTGGAAAGTTCCATGACCACCGAGGTTTTAAGTCATACAATTCTGTAGAAAGTTATGCATTACCTATATCAGTTAGTTGCAATTCACCATAAAAACTATCAACTTTTGTGACTGGCATCAAGTCTTTACTTTTTCTTTATTTCCAAAAGTACCCAGCATGGTATTAGCAAATGGTTAATGTTTCCTGAGAGCTTTGATTAACAGTGTACATTTTGAATCTATGAAAGCAAATAAATGAAAGTTATAAAAATTTTGTACAGAGAAAATATAGGTGTAAATACATAAAAATGTATACCCATATACAAACTGAGGTATGATGAAGTTAAATGAAAAAAGTCCCAAAACTAACTTATAATGATTAAAAGTATTTAAGTATGCTGTTCAAGATTCTTAGGCTGAATTTACTAATTTTTGTGATTTTAAATGGTATATAGAAACACTTATTTCCACTTGTAAAGAGTCTTTTTTCAAACACTGCTTTCTAGAAATGTCTGTAGGCTATGGATAAAGGAAAAGTAAAAGCCCCTGTGAAGAATTACAAAGGATTTGTGGATTTCCCTTTTGAAGGGGAAAAAAGTCCTTACAAAACAAAGCAGTCTTGTCCCTGCAGTTCTAGAAGTGAGAAGGTAAAGTTCTGGCCTATTTTGCAGTCCTTAGACCTAAGGGTAAAAAAAAGGAGAAGGGAGGGGCAGCGCCTGTGGCTCAGTCGGTAAGGCGCCGGCCCCATATACTGAGGGTGGCGGGTTCAAACCCGGCCCCGGCCAAACTGCAACCAAAAAACAGCCGGGCATTGTGGCGGGCGCCTGTAGTCCCAGCTACTCGGGAGGCTGAGGCAAGAGAATCACTTAAGCCCAGGAGTTGGAGGTTGCTGTGAGCTATGTGATGCCATGGCACTCTACCGAGGGCCATAAAGTGAGACTCTGTCTCTACAAAAAAAAAAAAAAAAAAAGAGAAGGGGGCTGGAATTCCCCGAGAGCTGTGAATAAAAACTGTTGCCACAATCCTGTACTTTAAAATGCCTAGGGGTAAAGGATTCCAATGTAATTCCCTCAAACATTACAAACAACATTTTAAGCATTGAATTACATGAGTGTAACAGGTATATTAGAGGTAAAAAGAGGCCATTTAACTATTTGGTAGTAAATATCCAGACTTGGAGTAAACAATGTGGGCTTGGGAGCCCTCAGAACTGTTACCTTCCCCTCAACCCCCTGACCCTCTCTGATGCCCCACCCATCTTTAAAAAAATTCTTCTCTCAACTCCAGCATTTAGATGTTTGATAACTCTCAATTTAAAACTGTACCTAAGGGAAAATACAAATTAAAAATGAGATGCCCAATTCTCTCTGTTGCAAATAAGAAAAGAGACATTCTCCCTTACTTTTCTTAGAGCATTCTTCATAATTCTTGTAAATTCTTTCTTATTGCTTTAAAGGGTTTCTGGTTTGAAAAATTTGTTTTTAATTGTATTTTCTTAACATCTACTCTTGTCTTCTGGGCCAACAGTTTCTCCTGGATGTTTTCCTATTTATCTGCTCCTTCTTGATCTACTTGGCTGAATTTTCTCTCTTGCCATAGAATAGGGAAAATCTGGTCCCCTTCTACTCTTCCAGCACTTACCCTGTCAATTTCCAGCCCTACCAATCCCTGCCCCCGGCCAGCCCCTGCACACTTTACAGTGTAACACACTGTCCTAGAGACAGCATAGATGCTTCTAAGGTTCTGTCTGACTAGAATCACCTCTTCCATTCTCATGGCACACACATAGTAGTAACCCTCCTTTGTTATGACATCTTGTGACACTTCTCTGGACCTAGCTTAGTAAGAAACTTTAGTTCAACTTCTATGAACTAAAAGAAAATCTTGAGACTCCCTGACCCCCAACAGCAGACTGACTTGACCTCCTCCTGACCAACAGGATACCATAAAGCTGAGTTGCCAGCCATGAGTAAGGAGATCTAACAGGCATCCTGCCCCCTTCCCTTGTTAGAGATGTCCTCTGTGACTCATTAACAGGCCTCAGACTGTGCAGGACACACCTGCAGGTCCTCAGTGTATACAACAAACCACTTGGTTCTGGGCATGTGCCCTGTAATTTATCTCTGATTAAAAGACCCTCATCTTGGGCGGTGCCTGTGGCTCAAGGAGTAAGGCACTGGTCCCATATGCCGGAGGTGGCGGGTTCAAACCCAGCCCTGGCCAAAAACCACACACACACACACACAAAAAAAAAGACTCTCAACCCAGCATTCCTTTTCTTTGACTCTTGGTCTATTAGAAAAAGCCTAACTCTTTCAGCCAATTGTCAGCCAAAGAATCTTTAAACCCACCTATCTATCACCTGTGGGTCCCCACTTTAAGATTTCCTACCTTTTCAGGCCAAAGTATGCCTTCCATGTATTGACTTATGACTTTACCTATAATTACAGTCTCCCTGAAATGTATAAAATCAAACTGTAAACCCATCACAGCCAAGTACACATGCTCAAGGCTTCTTGGGTGTGGCTCTGGGTCGTGGTCCTCAAATTCGGCTCAGAATAAACCTCTTAAAATTATTTTTAAGAGTATGGCTTCTTTCTGTTGACACGTCCTTCAGTGCAACTCTGCTCTGATTTCATTCTGAGCAAGCAATCTTCTGACCGTAACTATGGGTTTGCTGGGGACTAGGGGATGTTGGAGGGGTCTGCCCTGAAACTCCTCATGGACAGTGATTTCTCATGGTAAACAGGCGGGCATTATTTTATCATACTTTATATGAATCAGTTTGTGTTGAGTAGATGAATGTGAAACTGCCCCTAAGAAGAGGGATGAGGCATGCGGAGTGCTTCTGAGGTTTGGGGCTGAGTCAGACCCCACATAATGGCAGCGCTGCCATTGGTCAATGGGTGGCAGCTCGCTGGGCTTCCATGGTTACATGTCAACCCCACCTCACTTGGAATATCTGCTTAAATTGTACTTGTTCTTGACACATGTGTGTATAAATATAACTCACTAGTCAAGAGGAATCACTTCTCTGATCTTGGTTTGTCGATTATAAAATGTCTGGTTTGATCTTCATTATCTCTAAAAGTCATTCTCAAAGTACATGAATTTAAAAATGTTTTCCTAATTTGCAATGTCAACAGCAGCAAATACTAGAAATACCCAGGAATATATGATCAGCATCACATGTTCCATTTTCTCTTTGGTGAGCTGCTGCGACTGTAAACCCCTTCAACACAGGTAACTCCAAACTCTGACCTAAGCAGCTGAGGGCCATTATCTGAAGGTTATTATTTTCATTTAATTTATTCCAAGCCAATTTGATGAACTATTTTCATATAGACAACGAGGTACCTCTTGAGGGAAAATTGCTAAATTTAAGTTCTATGTTAGTATCGGAAAGTATCATTTTAAAAATTAAAGTTTTCTTTTTAATTCTCTTATTTTTTACTAAATTGTGTCCTCTTTTGGTTAATTATTCTAATATGCATTATCCAAAAAGCTAGGGGGCTACATGAGACTGCTTTTGACACAGGTGCTCAAGCCAGTACTTCTGTCTGTGGACAGAAAACTGAACCTAAGCTTGCCTTTATCTTATCAAACTTTCAACCTTTCAGATTTTGAACACTGAGCCCTCCTAGCAGACACCAAATGCTAGGTGTGTGGAACTAAGTGGGTGTGGAGAGTGAGAAGACCATGATGACCTCTGCACGAACTCCAAATTTAACAACTACCCTCACTAGGGAGCCCTTTCAGAAGGACGAAAAACCAGGTAAGTGATCATAGTCCACGAGTTTATCATTTACTTCAAGGACAGAGATCCTGAAAAGGGCAGAGAAGACCGTCTTACATTGTATATTCCACCCCTCACCCACATCCTGGCAGAGCCACACCAGTCTGTCAGGCAGAGGGAGAATCTGTGTGTTGGGGAAGGGGTATAAAGCGATTGTGGGATGTGTATAAAGTCATTATGGGACTTTACATAGGAGTCAGAGCTGCTGTGTCATGGGACAACACAGCATGGGGCAGAATTCCGCCAGCACTCACACAGGGAGCATTCAGAGGAGCCCAGCCAGAGGAGAATCCTCTGCCCCCAGAGCCCAGGTTCTGGCTAGCCCCAGCACAAACTGCCATAAAGGAGCCAGCAGGCTGGAGGAAATTCATAAGGCTGTCAGGCCACAAAGCTGTAGGTCTTGGGCAGGGAATTCTGGTGGTGGTGCTGGCTGGTAGCCAGTGGATTAAGTGAGAACTGGTCATACAGGCCAAGGAAATGCCTGTGCCACCCCTCCCCCAACTCCGGGCAGTGCAACTAAGGGAGAGTCACGTTCCACCTGAAGAAAGGGAAAGGAAGAGCTCAGAGGACTTGGTTTTGCAGCTTTGATACCACCTCAGCCACAGTAAAATGTAAAGTACCAAGCAGACTCCTGAACTGGAAATCCAGGACTTAGTCCCCGACAGCATTTCTAGAACCATCCCTGACTAGAAGAAAACCAACTACACAAAGGGAAGGCGCCAGAACTGTCAGTATTTACCACCTGCTGACTAAAGACCCTGGGGCTTTGAATCAACATCAGAGGTAGCCAGACAATAGTCACCACTAGATTTGGGTGAGACTGAGCTACTGTCAGATATGACCTGGCACCTTGGCCAGGAGAGAGGGTACAGGTCACTCCTCCCCTAACTCCAGTAGCCCAGCACAGTGAGGAAAGAAAGTCATGGGCTTTGCACGGTAACCCAGGAAATCATCCTGTATCTGGCCTACGTCCATCAAACCAATACTATCAGCAGTCTCCAAGAGCCAGCATTACTGGGCTAGGACAGCCACAGGGACCAAAGACTTGGATCACAGCACTCAATTCTCTTTGAATATCTGGAAAGCCTTCTCAAGGAGGACAGGTTCAAACAAACCCAGATTGTGAAGATTAAAATAAATTAAATAAATTAAATATCTAACTCTTCAATTCTGAGACATCAAGGAACATCCAGGAAGACACGACCTTGCCAAACAAAATAAATGAGGTATCAGTGACCAACCCAGAGGGATGGAGATATGTAACCTTTCAGATAACGACTTCAAAATACCTGTCCTGAAGAAGCTCAGTGGATGGGATGGTATCACAGAAAAGGAACTCAGAAGCCTATGAGACAAATTTAACAAAGAGATGGAAATTTTTTAAATTCAAGAAGAAATTTTGGACATAAAAAAAATTCAACTGACAAACTGAAAAATGCATCAGGGTCTTTCAACAATAGAAGTGATCAAACATAAGAAAAACATCAGGGAGCTTGAGATAGGCCATCCAGAAATATACAGACATAAGAGAAAAAAGAATGACTTAAAAATTGAAAAATAAAAAAAATTGAAGTAGTGTTGAGAGTGATTAAATGAAACAGTAAATGAATACATGAACAATAAGTATGTGAATATATACATTGATTAGGGTGAGGTTGAGGAGAAGAAAAATAGTTAATTATTAACGTCCAAAGGGCAAAGGAAAAGTGAAGCTTAGAATTCATTAACCTTTATTATTTCATGAAGTGATCCAACTTTTCCAGTGGTGGAAATTGTCGTCATGATATATTGTAATGCATGACCTAATTCTTAGTGAATTAGTGCAAGACTGGCCCACATCAAAATGCTTATCATATACAGACTCATACAACTAGTCCTGTGGGTCCTGTCCAAATTTCAAGAAAAATTTATTTGTTGCTTATATAGAAAATGTAATGATAAACAAAATAAATGTAAACCCCTGCCTTCAAGAAAGGGGCAGAATTCCAGGAAGGCTTTAGGGAGCTGCACATCTGTGGTATCTCCGGAACCTTGTCAGAAAGCAAGGCTCTGTTAAAATCCTCTAGGACAGATGAGGAGAGGCTGTGGGCAGCATTGTGGTTCACTCTGCCTTTCCACTTAAAGTTGCTGTCCAGAGGTAGATGTATTTTTAAGCAAACAAAAAGAATTAAGAAAAAAAATATGATGAGTAAGAGTTCTGAATTTAAACATGAAGTACACAAATTTGTTACTGCCAAAATGGAAAAGATCATATTTAGGGAAATGAAAAAGCTGAGGAGTGTGAGAATATTCTGAATTTTGCATAGACTTGTGTTTTCTAACAAGACCCCTGGCTAAAAGAGAAGTTAATCTTCCAAAGTCTTAAAAACTGAAATGTTTATTATTTGAACCCTGAATTGCTGCTAGCTAAATACTCAAGATAATAAAAACGTTACAGCAAGAGATGCAAATAGCTACCTGTGTCAAACATTGTTGTTCTCTTAAGATTTTCAGGCTTGAGAAATAATCATCACAGCTGCTTAAATTGCAGAATCTAAAACATTAATTTATTTTACATCCATCAGAACCTGTATATTTATTGCAAAGTATCTTATTCCTAATTATACTGCCGTATATTTAACCAAAATCCCAATGTATTTGAGGATTTGTTTTTCAAATTTTTATAAAAAAAAATTAAACCACTGAGGTTTTGACTAAACACCTGAAGGACTTTTCATTTTAGAGCCCAGAATAGAACTGAAGCTCTTTGAATCAGAACATAAGATCAGCTATCAGGTATTTGAAACCTCCAATAAAAGGATATAGACTCCCAATATTTACTAGTAAGAAATTGTCTTGAAGTTAACCTCAACTGTGCTAGGCATTTAAGAAGATCAGAAAGCATAACATAATGAAATGGTTGTTTGAGTCTAACTGAAATAAATAAATAAATAAAAAGATATAACTATCCTAAGTTTAAAGGAACCGTAGTGGCTACTATATTGCCATTTGAGTGAAAGAATACAAAATAGAATGTAAAGAATACTTAACATTTCCCTTCACAAAGGCTATTTATTATTCACGTCTTTCCATTTATAATAGGTCTCTAATATAACTACTGAAATGTGTGGATTTATTTGCATGATTAAAATGTAAAGTGCAAATTAGACCAAAATATATTATTATCATTAATTATGCTCAAAACCACAATTGTTAGAAAGTTTTAAAATGAGTAATTCTTGAAAACAAAAGTAAAATTATATATTAGTGACTTAAAATTATTTCTAATATGCTTAGACTCTCATAAACTGCATCATAATTAGACTTCCTTTTTTTTTTTTTTTTTTTGAGACAGAGTCTCACTCAGTAGACCTGGGTAGAGTGCCCTGGCATCATTGTAGCTCATATAAACCTTAAACTCTTGGGCTCATGCAATCATCTGCCTCAACCTCCCAAGTTGCTGGGACTAGGGGCACCCATCACAAGGCCTTGCAAGTTTTTCTATTTTTAGAAGAGAGTGGGGTTCTCACTTTGCTCAGGCTGGTCTCAAATGCCTCAGCTCAGGTGATCCACCAGCCTAGGCCTCCAAGAATGGTAGGATTACAGGCGTGAGCCACTACGTACTGCCTAGACTATCTTTTAAAGGGTCATCTTAAAGCAAATTAACAAGTAATTAGAGGGCGGCGCTTGTGGTTCAGTGAGTAGGGCGCTGGTCCCATATGCCAAAGGTGGTGGGTTCAAACCCAGCCCCGGCCAAAAACCACAAAAAAAAAAAAAAAAAAAAAAAAGAAAAAAAAGAAAATGACTAGTAAAAAAAAAAAAAAAAAAAAAACCAAGTAATTAGAAAAGGGTATTATTCTGTATGAACTTAGGACCTACAATGAAAAATGTAAAAATTAAAAAAGTACATGATAAAGTAAATATGACCAGATTATGAAAAGTGCACATACCAAGAATTATATGTTATTGTGTGAGCAATACAAATTTTTCTTTTTTTTTAGTATTTATTTAAATTATTTTTTAAAATAAATTTCAGGTTATTGTGAAGGTAAAAATAGCCAGGTCACAATATTTGAATTTGTTAGGTAAAGCCCCACTTTTAATTATGTCCTGCACCCAAAAGGTGTGCCATACACCCTTACATTGTGCCATACACCAATTCCCCTTCTCCCCACTCCCTGATTCCGCCTTCCTCGACTTGAGTAGAACTAAGTTTTTCTCCTCTGTGGGCATGTGTTAGATCACCTACTGGCTTCATAAGAAAATTGAGTACATTGGATATTTGCTTTTCCATTTTCATGATACTTTAGTAAGAAGAAAGTGTTTCAACTCCATCCAGGTTAACACAAAAGATGTAAAATCTCCATCTTTGCTTATGGATGAATAGCATTCCATGGTATACACATACCACAGTTTGTTAATCCATTCATGAGTTGATGGGCATTTAGGTTGTTTCCACATCTTGGCAACTGTAAATTGGGTTATGATAAAAAAAAAAATGTACTGCAAATGTCTTCATGATAAAATTTTTTTTTTTTTTTCTGGGCACATGTCCAGTAGTGGGATTGTGGGGTCAAATGGGAGGTCTACTTTTAGTTCCTTGAGGATTCGCCATACTTCTTTCCAAAGAGGCTATATTAGTTTGCAGTCCCACCAACAGTGTGAAGTGTCTGTCTCTCTTCACACTACCCTAACATCTAAAACTCTGAGACTTTGTTATGTAGGCCATTCTCACTGGGCTTAGATGGTATCTCAGGGTGGTTTTGATTTTCATTTCTCTGATGATTAGGGATGATGAGCATTTTTTCATATGTTTCTTAGCCATTCATCTGTCTTCCTCAGAGAGGGTTCTGTTCATGTCTCTTGCCCAGAAATACATGGGATTGTTTGCTCATATTTGTTGATTAATTTGAATTCTCCATAGATCCTAGTTATCAAGCCTTTGTCAGATTCATACCCTGCAAATGTCTTTTCCAATTCTGAGGGTTCTCTATTTCAAAGATGAGTATAGGTAGAAGCTCATCTTTGAAGGTTTGATAGAAGTCTGGTGTGAAGCCATCTAGTCCAAAGATTTTTTGTTTTTGTTAGAAGCTTATTGTTTCTTCAATCTCAGTGCTTGATATTGGTCTGTTCAAGAGATCTGTTTCTTCCTGATTAAGTATAGGAAGATGGTGTGTTTCCTGGTACTGGTTAATTTCCTCCACATTCTCTAATTTCTGGGTGTAGAGTTTCTTGTAGTAGTCTGAGATAATCTTTTGCTTCTCTGTGGCATCTGTTGTTATTTCCTTCCTTTTCATTTCTTATTGTGGTTATCAGAGATTTTACTTTTCTGTTTCTAGTTAATCTGGCCAAGGTTTTATCAATTTCTTTTATCTTTTCAAAGAACAAACTTTTTGTTTCATTAATTTTCTGAATGATTCTTTTATGTTCAATTTCATTTATTTATAATTTAATTTTTGGTGTTTCTTTTCCTCTGCTATCTTTGAGATTGGATAGCTCTTTCTTTTCAATTTCCTTAAAATGATTCATTTTAAGAGAGTGCTGTTGATGCACTCTCTGTTTTTTCAGATGCAGACATCTAATGTGATAAATTTCCCTCTTAGAATTGCTTTTTCAGTATGCCATACGTTTTGGTAACTTGCAGCGTCATTGTGGTTATATGGAATTTAATAACTTATATGGAATTTAATAAATTCCTTCTTTATTTCTTTCTTAACCCAACTGTCATTCACAAGTTGTTAGTATCCATGCCTTTGTGTGGGGATGAAAATTTTTGTCAGAGTTGAGTTTTACCTTCATTGCCTTGTTGTCTGAAAAGATACAAGGTATAATGGCAATTATTTTTACTTTGTTGAGGTTTGATATGATCTAAGATATCATCTATTTTGGAGTATGGGCTCCATGGGCTGAACATTTACTCCTTAGTTTTGCAATGGTGTGTTCTGTATATGTCTATTAAGCACAATTGCTCTGGAGTCACGTTTAAGTCCATTGTATCTTTGTTTAGTTTCTGTTTAGATGATATGCACAGTTTTACCAGAGGGGTGTTAAAGTCCCCAGCTATAATGGTGTTATAGGATAGCATATTACTCAGACTAATTATGGTCTACTTCATAAATCTGGGACATTTAAGTTGGGTGCATAAAAATTTAGAATTGAAATGTGCTCTTGAAAAGTACGAAGTCACCATCTTTGTCTTTTTTGATTTTAGTTGCTTTAAATCCACTTGAATCTGAAAATAAGATTGCGATCCCTCCTTTCTTCTCACTTCAATTTGCCTGAAATATTGTTCTCCAACCCTTTACCCTGAGTCTTGTTTTGTCTTTCAAGGTTAGGTATATTTCCCGGAGATAGAGTATGGATGGCTTGTACTTTTTATCCAATCAGTCAACCTATGTCTCTTTAATAGGGAATTTAAACCATTAACATTTATTAAGTGAATTGGTAAGTGTTGTGGAGTTCTATTCATTTTGTTGTGAAGGTCTTTTGCTTAGTTTTATCCTTTGTGCCATTGTGGAAGCTAGGTTTTGTCCTTTAGTTTGTGGGGTTTTTTTTTTCTTTTTTTTTTATAATGTAGTTTTTTGCCGGGACTGGGTTTGAACCCGCCACCTCTGGCATATGGGGTTGGTGCCCTACTCCTTTGAGCCACAAGCACCCCCGATTTGTGGGGTTTTACTTTGCTGATTGTCCATTGCGATAGTCAGTGTGTAGAATAGGTCTAAGTATTTCCTGTAGCTCTGTTCTTATTGTGGCACCTTTCCTCAATGTTTTCATATCAGTAAAATATTTGATTTCTTCATTGATTTTCAAGCTTAGTTTAGCAGGATACAGAATTCTAGGGTGAAAATTAATTTTTTTTTAAGAAAGTTAAAGGTACAACTATTCTTTTCTGGCTTAGAATGTTTCAGCTGAGAACTCCATTGTTACCCTGATGAATCTGCCCCTGTAGGTCAATTGGCACTTACTCCTGGCTGCTTGCAGAATTTTCTTTTTTGTCTTGACTTTGTAAAATTTCATGACCATGTATCTTGGAGATACACTATTTTTGTTGAGATGATATTGGAGTTCAATATCACTCTAAAAGAAGTATTTCAGAATCATTAGTGACATTTGAGAAGTTTTATTTATGATATATTCCAATAGGGCTTTCATTCCTTTGTGACATTATTCGTCCCCTTCAACAATACCTATAATTTTTATGTTTGAACACTTTGTGAAGTCCCATAATTCTCTGAGCAAAGGTTCTGCTTTCTCTCTCTTCTTTTTATCTCTCCTTAATTGCCTGAGTCAGTACAAGAGCTATATCCTCTAGCTCTGAGATTCTTTCTTCTGTATGGTCTAATCTGTTATTGATTCTATTGCATCTTTAATTTCCTCAATTGACTCCTTTAAGTCCTTAAGCTCCACCATATCATTTCTATATTCTTCATATCTTTCATATGTATTTTGGTTCTGTTTTTCCACTTTCTTGTCAATTCCCTTTATTGTTTTTGCCATCTATATTTTAAATTACTTTCTGTCACCTCCATCAATTCTTTAGAGAGAGAATCTTCTCTGGTAGCTACCCCTGGTCCCTTAGGGGTGTCTATGTTCTAATTTTTCATGTTGCCTGAATTTATCTGTTAGTTCCTCCTCATGTGTGTTTTCTTCTAGTTCACTCCCTTCTCTTACTTTTTCTTTCTCACTACCTCCTTCACTTTAAATTACCTAGCTTAGGTGTTGAAATGGCCTTTTCATATGAAGCCAAGGAAAGGTGAGGGTAAAGAGCAAGAAGGCAGAAAAGAAAGAAAAAGATAAAGATGGAAAAAATAAGAAGAGGGGTGGAAGGAAATAATGAAAGGTATGGAGAGAGAAAAGTATAGTAAGAGAGAAAGAGAGCAGCAGGAGAAATGGTGGCATTTGACAGAGTACTTTAACCACACCCCAAGCTCTAGGACTTTGGAAAGCTGGGCTGGACAGGTCCTTCTAAAAGTCAGGAGCTCCTTACCCACCTGGGCAAAAGCAAGACTGACCCTACTTCTGCCGAATGTAGAAAGAAATTAGCAATATGTCCCAGTGGAGACCTACCAGTACCTTCTTTCCATAGGCCAGAGCTAGAAGAACACACTAAACCATGAGCCTGTAGCTTCTTTGATCCAGACTTATGCCATGACTCTTCAGCCCTCAGAGAAGAGAAAAAGGAAAAATAATAATAATAATTACACAAAGAAAATTAAAAATATAATTATATGAGATAGAGAAGAAAGGAAAAAAGTAGGCATATTTTAGCTGTTGCATGAAAATTTATGTGGGAAAGATGAGAAAAGTAGAAAAATCTCTATCAAAAGAGAGAAAAAGGAGAGAAATAAAAAAGAAAGAAAGGGCTAAAAAATCATAACAAAACCCCTTGCTATTGAAGAAAGTATAAAATGGAAAAACAAATATAACCTGAACAAACTATAACAAAAAAAGAGAAAAAAAAAGAAAAGAAATCGACAAAAGAAAGCAAAAAATGTAAAACAATATGTGTGTGTGCGCGTGTGTGTGTGTGTTAACTCTTGCCAGACTTCCCAGGAGGCCCATCAAAGAGTGTCCCCCCTAAAGAAAGCAGCCCCCCCCAGGGGGTGCAGGAGCCATTCAGCTCACCCCAAGGTAGGCTGCTTGAGCTCAGCAGGTGTGCTAGAGCTGGCCACATATCAGGACTCTGCAGTCTGTTCCTTTTGTGTGCATGGTCTTCCCACAATGGCGGTGCCTCACCAGCAGGCAAGATGATGGGAGAACCATCCTACCTGGTGTTTAACCCTGGTTGTTGGTTGCTGTTCAAGTTTACTTGATGCTCCAAAAAGCAGCTCAGTCCAAAATCAAAACACTGTAGGTTAGCCCTTTCCCATCCCCAGTTCTCCATGGGAAAGCTGGTTGACTGACCGGCCTCTGCCCATACCGAACACCTGCCTTCTGTGTCACTTTTCCTCAGCTCCAGACCTCCTTGTTGGCTCCTGAAGTCTCCCATTGCTTCACTGTCCCCCAAGAGCGATGTTTCTGGGTAGATTCCCCAGCCAGAGGTGGCTGAAGTCCCTTTCCCCTGTCTCACCATGAGTAGTTTGGCAAGGAGATGTCTCTAGTCCATCATCTCACTCTGTCCCCCTAGTAGATTTTTCTTGATAAAGTGTTGGAGTTGAGAATGAGTTTGCTCCTCATAATTATAACTTTTAAATCGTGTTCATGAATACAGTATAGTCAACATTTTGTTTACATGCATTACTATAATCATAACATTTAACTATATATTGAATTTGAAAATAAAGGACCATGTTTAACTTAAATGTAATTAGCAATTTATGCCACAGCATTTTATTTACTATCATGTGTAGTAAGCATGAAGAAAAAACTACACACAACGTCTGAGATTTAGTAAGAGAATTAATTACTAATTATTTTCTAATTAGTATGAGAATATACAGATTTTTATAAGTTTAGGGCTATATAAAATTGAGGTGATGAAGTGGACTTGTATTAATATTCATAAGATAAGCACACAAATCAATTTCTAATAAACAGCTTATAACTTCAAGTGAAAAACAGGATTTTCCTAATAAGCATATTTTCAAAGTTAAGGAAGTTTTACAGAATATATTTTCTCTCCTGCTTTTTGTAATGAAGAAGGTTTTCATTGTTGTAGTCACATTTGTACTCATAGACACTGATAGGTACTCTGCAATAAAACCAACACCTAACATTGAATTATGATGGGAAAATTACCTAATTTTCAGAAGCCAACGTAAAATAAAGCATCAGCATATTGGGAACATTGCTTTTCTCAAAAGATCAACAGATAACTCTAAAGGTAGATGATCTATTATATATTAGGTATGTATGTATATAAAATGCAAGAAGATATAAACAGAGATATTTATATAACTCACATACGCATATTAAAAAAAAAATGTTGTATAATCATGTCCTAGACATAATGGGTATCACCGGGGACTGGTTGAAGAGACCCAGATCAAGAGACAGGAATAATACAGTGAATGGAAAGTTCCTTTTATCTGTTAAGCATATTTGCTTCCACAATTTACATTCTTCAACAAGAAATATCTGTAACTAACAAGGATAGAGCACTTACTATGTACCAGGCCCTGTTCTGAGCACTGTTCATATTCTCGTTTTCTCCTTATAGCACTCCTTTGAGAATCTTACCTTAGTATCCTCATTTTATATGAGGGGCTGATTCACCACAAAAGTAAATGACACTGCTGCATTCACAACATTGGTTATTGTCAGATCTAGTAATCACACTCATGGTGCTTGAGCTCCACAATCCATGTTAGGGGTGAGGAGGAGGAACTTTTCTTAGTAGAAGCCACATTAATTTAGCAGTAATTAAATAAGGCCACATTCAAGAAAGTTCGATTAGATTTACTTTAAAATGTACATTATTCTATAAACATCTAACAAGTACATACCTGATAATTTCAATAAATGAAAACGATTTGTTAATTTTAAAATTAACCTTCTTTGAGATTCCTTTTTTTAAGTTTCAGATTAATATGAGAGTACAAATAATTAGGTTACACTGTTCGCATTTCTTAGGTGAAGTTCAAGTTGTAAAAGTTAACCCAACTTCTAATGACTTTGTAGTGTCTGCTTTTTTATTGGAAAGCATTGAGATTTGGTTGCTACATGATCAGTTTCAGCTGATCCTCTAAATGAAAACCAATCATTTGTGTCCAAAGGGAGTCTTGATTTGGGTTAGAGAGGTGAAGGTATTAATAGATTCACAACAAAAGTGTTTGAAAAGCAAGAAAACAGTTTTGGGACATTTTGCTGAAAGTGTGGGTATTCTACTGCATTTTTCCATTTTTCAGTTGGATCTTTCTTAGCATCAAACAATGACTCTAAAATGCCATCTACTAAGAGCTCAATCAACTCTATCTGTAGTTCTTTTGGAGCCACGGTGACAACAATAGGTGAGGCTGAGACGCTAATTTGAGTGCAATGTCATGACTCTTAGAGTCAGTGAAACTTCTATTGTACTCTCCAATTAATATGTCTGTAACAGCTGTGTAGTCTTCAAATAATTTGCATATATGAACCTATTCATCAATGACCTTTGCTAACTGGAGAAAATGTTCACCTGCAATTTATTTTTGAAGAAGTGTATTGAAAAGAAATAGCTTTTTCAAAATGCTCATTTTGTCACTTAGTTTTCGCCTTGCAAAGAAATATTCAAGTTGCTTTGATTTAACATGATTTAACATGATAACATGTTATCACATCAGAAATGCCGCATTCCTGTAGAAATCTTCTTTCAACAATTCACAGTGCTTATTCTGTTCCTCATAAAATTTAACTGTCTGTTCTCATAGGGAAGCTGTCCCTGCCATAGCCAGGCACTTTAGAATGCTATGGCAAATCCACACTGAACGCCTCGTCCTTCAACTTTAGCATGTTACCAAACCGGTGATGCTGTGTTACAAACACAGTTAACAAGACTTAACTTCTTGCAAAGCATCACTTAAAATAGAGGCTTCATTACAGAGATTTTGCTTGTGCAGGACACAATGGGAAGAAATGAGAGCACCTGGATCTGTTAATACTTTTCTTTTTTAATCTATACAATAAACTCTTCATATTTTCCTGTCATGTAAGCTGCACCGTCTGTACACACACTCACTACATTTACCCAATTCAGTCCAACTTCAAAGCATTTATGTTGAAAGTTGTTGGAGATACCTATTTCCCATGTTCTGTTCAAAAGAGTGCCCAAAGTAAGGAATGCTTCTTAGCACTTGAAATGAATTGTAAAATCTCACCGAGTCGGTATTATTAACTGATTCATCCAAAGCGATTGAATAATATATGTTGTCCTTTTGAAGTATTGCATGAAGTTGTTCTGTAAAGTTGAAGGCTAATTCATGCTGCCCGGTTCTTCTTGAAAGACACAGCTGTTTGCACGTTGAAACCTTATCAGGATCTAAACTTGGAGAATGCATTCTTTCACAATTTCTGCATCACTGAATGGCTTCCCTTCTTTCTCCTGAATATGTCAGCTATTTTTTAAGTTGTTTCAGTGGCATTATGTCTGTGTCTTATTGCTTCTTGAAA
Source organism: Nycticebus coucang (assembly GCF_027406575.1). NCBI lineage: Eukaryota > Metazoa > Chordata > Mammalia > Primates > Lorisidae > Nycticebus > Nycticebus coucang. The sequence goes on along the minus strand of NC_069785.1, from coordinate 9,245,186 downwards.
GACTTATTTTTGCTTTAACATCTTTTAATTTCTGCAGTACAACCTTCTGTGCCTCTCCCTCTAATGTAAAATATTTGCAGTCCTTCTGAGTGTCACAATGCTGATGAGCACTGAATTTCTTTGATGCTCATACTGCCGAATCACAAGCCAAGCAAATCACCTTATCTTCGGCAGAAATAAAATAATATTGCAATTCACAATCCTCATTAAAAATCAATTTTCTTCTTTTGGTGTTCTATTGGTCTTCTTTGACATGACAGGCTATTAAGCAGACAAGTGAAAAATATGGTTACGCTATCCAACTATTCACAAATTTCACTTCAGACAGAAATAGAATATACTGCTGTTGTCAAAATCTGATAGCAGACTGGCGTACTGAACTCCCATAAACTCTTGCCAACCAGCCATGTGTGGTAGTGGCACCAGTCAAGCAGGGGAAGTTAGAACGAAGTCACGAGCATAGCAGACATCAATTTAGCCCTTATGGTTTACTAATGTTCTATTCGTGTATGTCAATCTGAAAGGATTATTTCATTGAAACGTATACTATTTGGGGATATTTTAATATGTTCATTTTTAAAATAAAATAAAAATGTGAATGATAAACACACATGGATGAAAAGTGAAGGATTTCTTCTGTAAAATTTGGATTCATTCAGAATGATTTATCTAAGGACCTCAGAGGCCACAGTTCCCCAGTCCTGATTCATGATCTACAACATTCTGCTATATTGTCAAGCAAATACTGAAGTCTAAAATTTCCATGATATAGACCTATAGCTTAAATATACTATCCCCAGTTTACTTATAACTCAGAATCTACTGAACTATAGAAATCCATATCATCTGGAGAGGTGCAATTTCACTTGCATTAATTCCCTCAAGAGTCTTATAAGAAGCAGCATTGAACTGGGTTCTATTTCAACTCCATAACTTTTGCCTCTATAACTTTTTGTGAGTGTGGGTCAGTGTTTTAACCTTTTTACTACTTTGTCCTATGATAAATAAAAATGCATTTTTTTAAAGATTGTTATGGGGATTATAGAAACTAATATATATATATATACTTTTTCTGGCATATGACAATGAATTTGTAGATGACAGCTATTATTAAGCTATCATTTTTTTCCTACTTACAGAGCAGAAAATTGAGGCCCAGAGCATACACAAGATTTCCCTATGGAGACCCAACTCTGGAGAGGCAGAGATACGTCTTGGAGTCAGCTGCTCTGATGCTGTATTTCATTCAATTCATAGGGCACCTGCCAGCTTTAAAAATTCCCTTGCATAACACAGACTTCATCTTGTCAACATTTTCCTTGGTTATTTAACTCCACATCACTTTTCTTTGATTTCAAATATTTATATAGCATATAGTTTGTAAGTCACAATTCAGTGTTTATCTATTTCTAGCTTTGTATGTTGTTGTTTCTGCAAAACACTTCAAATTGCCTTAAGGCTGAATAACTGACATCTGTACACAACATCATTCAACTGTACCTATGTACTCAAAAAGTAACTTATACTTGATTTCAATATGGAACAAAGTTTATTCTTTCAACAAATCGTTAAGGTCCACTTGTATGCATTTGATGGGTTCTCTGCCTCTCTAGGAATTCCTGTGTCTCTAGCCAAGAAAGAGAACTGTGTTTTCGGCAGAAATTTTGCTACTGAAAGACAGTTTCAAATGTCATATACAACAAATTAGGGAATATACAGGAGAAATACATCAAAGCTAAGACAAAAGAAGAAGAAAGCATCATCTGTAAGAATCATACGAAGAAGGATCACAACGAAGGAAGAAGGAAGAGGAGGAGGAAGAATGGATATGAATACAGAGTTTCATTGTACCCAACCACGAAGGAATAATAAGAAAAGGTAGGCCAGACACAGCAGCTCACACCTGTAATCCTAGCACTTTGGAGACTGAGGTGAGAGGATTGCTTAAGGCAAGGGGTTCCAGATCAGCCTGAGGAAGAATGAGACACCACCTCTACAAAACACACAAAAATTAGCTGGGTGTGCTGACACTCACCTATAGTCACCCAGGAGGCTGATGCAGGTGGATGACTTGAGCCTATGACTTGGACACTGCAGTGATCTATGATGATGCCACTGCACTCTGGCACTCTAGCCCAAGTGACAGAGTAAGATACTTGCTCAAAAAAATAAAAGCAGGGGGAGGAAGGAAAGAAAAGATACAGGACCAACAAGGTTTGGAAAATGGGAAACCAAGTAATGAAAGTGGAGATAGGAGATATTTATTTGCATAATCAGAAGACGACTGAGGAATAAAAGTCCAATATCTGCTCTGAGTTCTTAGGCAGACACTACTGCTTCATTAGATTTCTTTCCATTCATTCCCAGACCTCAGAGAAACCTTAATATGATTGGATCAGATTCTAAAATACTTTGCATAGTACAGTATGCCTCAGTTGGCCAACTCTAAGGAAAATGTCTTTCTTAGCAAGCACACACAACATTAATATGTGCTGGAGCACCCATTATTATATATATATGATATATATATGTGTACACACATATGTTTTATATATATACACATCTTCATAAAAGTTTACAGAAAGTTCAGGAAACAAATTTTGTGTGATTTGAAAGAAAAACAATGCTATATAACAATTATTTGAGATATAAAAATAGCAAGCTTTAGGAATTCAGAGGAAAGGGATGTGGGTGAGCTGACAAGACTGGAGACAGCATCCACAGTGGGTGGTCTGGTCACGATCTAAGTCCCTTAATGTGGTACCGAGAACATGCAATTAAGCAGCGGCACCTGAAAGACTGACCTACAGCACAAGAATAGCACTGACCTCCACCTTTCTTCCTTTTTTTCCCTGACATTGTTCTTCCAGTTTGAATGTGTAATATTCTGCTAAAAATAACTTTGTTGACAGGGCAAACGTGTACAGGAAAAAAATTCGAAGTGCAGAGCACTTAAAAGTCCATGTTTATTATGAAAAATATACAACACTTCTACTTCCGTACTGTTTTTTCCTCTTGTTTCTTTCACAATATAATGCCAAAATCTTTATTGTTCACTTTATAGACGTAAGGTCTTAAGCTACAAGAGGTAACATTTAATCTGAAATCTCCCCCAAACTCACACTACTTTACATCAAATGTTTAATTCTCTTCCTTTCATAACTATTATTTTTTATTTATTATTTTTCTGCATCTTATCTTTCTCCACTTGCTATGTATGCAGAATACATTTTTGACAGCCCTGTCCCCTTGCATTTGTACCCACATCGCACTCAAAATCTTCCAGTTATATTTGATACACCTAAAATATACTTTGTTGGGTTTATATCAGTGGCACCAGCAAAGACAAAAACATTGGAATAAAAACACAACTGTAAAACCCTTAATGGCAAAGCACGTATCTCCCTCCATGTTCCTGCTACCATTCCAGGTACTTTGTTTGCCTAATTAATAAGAAACTCAGTGAAAACACATTCAATCTGGAAAACAGTAACAAAACAATTATTCATTATTTTTGTTCATCTATTCAGCTCATCATTAATTCTTATATCCATTTATTCTAACATCCACCATGGAAATAAAAAGATAGAATGGGACTCCAGCCTTGACAGCAGTACAAGTTCATTAGGGGAGACGTGAGGTACATGTATAATTAAAAGAGACACAGAACACTTAACAGACCTTAAGATGGGATTCAGAGCAAGTGCACAGGAGTGAAGTGGGAGAAGAGAGCAAACCACATGTTCTTCTGCTTGCCAGAGAGAGGCTATAAGCAGGCTGTGTACAACCAACACGGGCAACCTTAGAAATTAGGTACTCACCAAAATGCTTAAACTTTTACTAGCAAATACCTCTAGTTTGGTCATATTTGCACACCAGTATTAAATGCTTAAATAGAATCAAACTGTAAGTTGAGGTCATGAACATGTCTGGTCCCAGGCTATCTGGCAGCAAATGACTGGCCAGTCCACAACCCATAGTTGTCACCTCCCCTTCCATGTATTTGATCAGATAAATTCACTTGGAAATCTGAGCTCCGTCTGTGGACACATCTCTGGCACTCATGAACTTTCTTACTGGAAACTCCATGACAGCCAATGGTCAGGTCTGCCTGGCCCACCAATTGTACATCTTTGCTGATTAAATTAAGTGATAAATTATGATGTATGTTGAGAGGTGAAATTGCTTCATTGTGAAGTAGAATTAACATGATAGCTCACCAAGGGGTGACAGCTGAGGGACGATGAATAAGCAGTATTCAAATACCTCATAAGAAGTAAGTCTCTGGCTTTAGGACATGAGGCATTAAAGTTTGAAAATCACTGGCCACCATGTTCCATTCTGTGGTCTGAAGTTAGCATGACTGTGTGATCTAAACTGGCTGTGAGAGAAACTGAAGGCTTTTTCCAGGTTTGTTTCTCACTTGACAAATTAAATTTTGTTTCTGTACCTACATTTGTGTCTCTGCTGTAAGCAGCATTAGCACATGTTTACAGGGGATTAAAACTGCAATTCCAGACCTCCAGGAGCTTCTGGTATATTTAGGAAAACAGAAGAATGAGAAACCCCAAACTTGGTGGTACAGTTACTACTATGTTTCCACAAACCTGATGTAGGATATTCAAAAATTAGTGACTGGTTTATGCTAGGAGAGAAATTCCAGAGACTGAAATAAAACAAGAAGGAGGAGCGGAGGAGAAAAGAAAAGGAAGCAAGCACTTGCAGGGTCGAGTCCCAGATTCCCTGCTCTAGCAGACCCTCCTCCTTTGCTACAGCAGAGTAAACTTATCCTCAAGTGCCACATTCACATCTCACCACAGAGTACATCATCCCTCCAACGTAATGCTATAAATGATACAAAATTCCATTTCTAGCCTACAAAGCATATTTATTCTATAACGTTGATGACACAATGTGAGAAAGGCTATGATTGCAAAGACTGTTAAGATAAAAAAAAGAAAGGAGACAGAAGAACATGAACTGTTTTCCTTTAATTTTTGTTTGCATTTATATAGCATATAATATTTTGTAAACTACAAAATATAGCTCACAAACTATTCTGTGCATGTTTGATTTTCCCTTAAAAATTGCATGAAATGGAAAAATTACAAGAGAGGAAACTGAATCACAAATAACATAAAAAAGGGATCCATTAAATATTAGTTAATTTTTCAAAATCCTTCTCTTCTGTTCCATTAATGAGTAGGGCGCCAGCCCCATATGCCAAGGGTGGCGGGTTCAAACCCAGCCCCAGCCAAACTGCAACAAAAAAATAGCCGGGCGTTGTGGCGGGCACCTGTAGTCCCAGCTGCTCGGGAGGCTGAGGCAAGAGAATCGCGTAAGCCCAAGAGTTAGAGGTTGCTGTGAGACGTGTGACACCACGGCACTCCACCCCAGGGTGGTACAGTGAGACTCTGTCTCTACAAAAAAAAAAAAAAAAAGTTTTTAATCCTCTGCATAACCATCCTCTCCTCATTCATGCTGTGAATTTTCTACCTTTTCACCTTTTTTAGGTATTTGGCACCATCATTTAATGCTCTTGTTTCCCTCAACACAAATCATTCTCAGGTTCCCAAGCTAAAAACAGCAGTCTCTCTCTCTCCATCATTTCTGGAGCTACCATATCAGGCTGCTTCCTTCCCACCCTCTATCGCCAACACCATGGACTGGCAACGTCATTCCGTCCTTCTCAGTTGTACAAAAGCACTCTTGCTGGGTCCCAGATCCCCTACCTGCCCATTCAACTGGGTGGATATTTTCTTTTTCTCAACTGCATTAATGTCTCTGTCGTATTCAACACTCTCTACCTCCTCCCTTCATATCTTTTCTATTTGACATTCTAGAGCCTGAAATCATGCTTTTACATTTCCCTGTTCACTTTTAATCAGTCTTCTTGAACTCCCTTTTCTGCTGTCTAAATGAATGTTAGATGGTTACATTTGTGGTCAATATCGCAGTCTTTTTGGATTTTTCCCTCTCCTTTTTCCCAGTGAAATCAGCGGCTCTCCTGTACTTGTCCCTTGGACTGACTAATCCCATGGAACGTCAGTCTGCCCTTTCCACTTCCATAGCCCTGGCCTTAACTCTCGTCCTCACACTTTATTGCTTGGATGATCACAGAGTTTAGTAACAGTTCTTCTGGCTGTTTCTCTCCATTTCCACCACCACCAAAAGCAAATACTCATTCATTCTGCACAAGGATACAAATAAAATTATTCCTGTCCAGCTTTACTTGGTGATCAAGAGTCAACTGTTTAAACTAGCAAGCCCATTATTGAAGGCTTACACCTGCCTCTTTGGGGCTTCCTCCACTGTTAATCTACAGCCTGACTCTGAGCTCCAGCCCACAGGTGTCCTGCTCTTCCATGAGGTCACACTGCTCCTTCAGTCCCATGGAGGCACGCTTCCCTCTATCTAGAAAGGCCCTCTTTGCCTCTTGCCTTCAAAGGCGTTCCCTTATCTTTATGTCAAAGCTTTCCCAAGACTTCCTACATTTAATTTTAATTTGAGTCCTTTAGATTTTTATAATGATGGGTTCAGGACATGCTACTCCCAAATATGGCACCATGGCGTTTGAGAAAAAGGCAGAAGTAGGAAGGTCTCTACCCTTCTCCCCTGAAACTAGCCATAGAAGAATTGTCTGATTTTCCTCTAAACTCCTTCCCGGCAAAACTGAGAAGAAATGTCCTTTCTTCTGGAGACACAGGCACACAGTGAGCAAGCAGGCCTTACTGAGCTCCCCTAGTTTATCACCATTAGATCAGAGCCCTCCTGTCTCTACATTCATACAACTGTCCACTCATTCTCAAACTTAGCATAAAACGCATGTTTCCCTGTTTCTTTTGCTTTATTTTCTCTTGTGTTTGTTATAGGAGTCTCAATCTTGAACACAGCAATGGGAGAGAAAGGAAATCCAACCTACAATGCCTATCACTTTACAGGATTGTTTCTTTATTTGCCTTCCTGTAAATATTGACGAAAGTGGTTATGACATACATCTTTTAGGTATTTTGAGCACATTTCCCATCTTATGCCTGAAATGAATTTCAGAGTATCTGCTTGAGTCATAAAGCCTTTATCCCAAGACAGTAAGAATAGAAAACTGCAGCTCACCTTCTGTGCACATTGAATAGAATTGCTAAGTTTTGGAATCTGAAATAATAAATGATATTTATATCAATAATTAATTAATCAGTGCTTCTAAGTCATACCCCCAAATCAGTTTCTTTATTTCTTGGCTAATGTATACATGTATTATACTTGCATAAAAATGATTAATAACAGCTGTGCCTCCATGTAGCTTTATCCAGAGTAAAAATTAATTAAAATACTTTTTAAATCAAGGAACTATAATGCACCCTTCATCTTACAGTTCTTAATTGAATTCCTAAATAAAAGTTAAGCCGTACCCTTATTTTGTGCTTTTCACTTGGTGCGCTCCTGATAGGTATAAACTCTGATGTTACTGCTAGAGGGTCATATTCTGTGCTATCTATAAACTCCACAAAGTCTTAAGCTATGAAGACATGCTGCTTTTAAAAATGTCTGAGAATTAATCATTTATTTCCCTTTCCTGACATATCTTTTACGTTTTTGCATGTTTCTTCACAGATAAGGGGAGTGGAGATGTTAAGCGATGTTAGTAGCTGCACTGGTGGAAGGAAATGAAATTATCACTCCCCGAACAAGTCGCACACTTGACTTGGAAGGTGCAAGTCTGTCCCATTTCAGAGTCTTTTCCAAATGCCTCTCCTGAATTATGAAACGCAAAATTACTTTGACAGTTACAGATTCTATTTTTAGAATCCATGCCTTTTGTCACATAATTTTGTATAATCTTCCAAGTCCTTGGAGCATGAAGACAGGAAGAGGTTTGAAGTGCTTGAATTACTAGAGGATAAATGACGCGCAAAGCAACCACACAAATTCAAAGAAAAAATTTACCTCTACGATGAATATTTCTAAAACATTATCTATGTTCACGCATGACTCAACATTATTAACAGCACCTGCACAGTCAATATTTGCATAAAAAAGAAACAATTGAAAACTTCAAGCATTAATTGGGTTAAAGCTTTTCAATAGTTTTCAATACAATCCAAATTGAATATAAAGTATAAATTTCGAAGCCTAAGTAATGGTCCATAGAAACTGAAAGGTGTTCACCTCCTTATGGGGAAATTCTATGCAAGTGGTTTAATACAGGACTAAGCCAAGAACCAGAGAGCTGACATAATTGTGAGAATGACCATACGTGAAAAGTCCAGTTGTCACACTGTCGTAAGCGTGCAAATCAGTATATAATTTGGAAAGAAATTTGGAACTAATTTTCAGTAAACATAATAAATTTTATAAGTCAGAAATCTTTTCCATAGAAATAACCATAAGCTAATACATATAATTAAATAGTTCATTGCGGCATACTTTAAATAAAAAAAAATTAAAACTATATAATTTCTGAAATCATCATGTGTTTACTAAATATAGTACAGAATGATTGACAATATGGTAACTGTTTACTTAATTACGGTACAAATTTAGGATGGTTTATTATGTGAACACTAAAATAATAGTAATTATAAAACAGAGAAGATTGAATGTCTGAGGAACAGAATTTATCAGGGAGTGTTGATACATCCTAGACTTCATACCTTATCAATTTTGTCTTCTTCCAGATTATCAATCTAAATATAGATAGAAGTAGCCATGAAATATTGCAAGTAATAATTGGCTTATTTCCTCTTCATTTCTCTAAGCATTGTACATAACAGATGCTGATGAAAATAGCTATGTTTGAATGAGTGAACCTTTTATCCCAAGTTCAAAATAACAGTATTTTCATATAATGTTTTTAATACTTTCCTCCTAAAAATTAAAGCACTATATCCCGAATGAAGAGAATTATAGTTTCAAAAAAGCTACAAAGAAGATAAAAGTCATACATGGCCTCTCTACCTCTCTGTAGGGATATTTGCAGGTTGACTTCTTGATGTTTTTTCTTCATTATAAATGAAGTACAATTATAGGAATATGGAGGGTGTCAAAAAATGTCTACACATGTTAAGAAAGGAAAAAAAAAAAACATATTTAGTTTGTAATACTCAAGTCACATTTAACTTCTGCAATTAGAGCAGATTCCTGTATGCTTGTTTCTGTTCGGTTCCGCTTTCCAAAACGCAGCAGTCTGTACTCACACCGCTGCAGGCGTGTGCCTATTTCACTGCACCCTCACCAACATTTACTATAACCATTTAAAAATTGTTTACTACTTTGGGGGCTTAAAATGGACAATTTTGTTTCGTTTTCAATCATTTGATGAATAACGTGGTTAATCATTTATTGTTTTTACTAGATACCTTACTTTTTATTATGTGATCACTTATTGAAACATATCATCTTGTTTTCAACTGAATTTTTTTGAATTCTTTATAGATTACCATGGTATCATCAAGTATCATTACAAATAGCAGTTTATAACCCTGAAAATAGGGTTCTTTGCTGGTCTTTTGGCTTTTAGTAGATTTTTCCATACTGAATATGTTCAGTATTCAGTTCAATTCAATTCAATTGAAAAGGTTCAAGGAATGCATGTAATCATATTTAACCTAAGATGCATGTTCCAAGTAAGGTGAGATATTCTATATGCTAATTATTTTTCTGATTTACTATTAACACATAATGATAATTATTATCTACATAGTAATTGAGTATTAGGGAGTAAGGATGAGAGTCACTGTTTAGTCATTCATGGCGCTTTCAGTACCATTCATTGACCAACTACTGGTCTAAAATGCCTCTCTGCAGGTGCTTCGGATGTATTAGTAAACAAAACAGATGGAGATTCTTACCTTCAGACAGAAATTTTCTTACCTTCTAATGGGGGAGACAGACAAGAAACAGCATGTATAGTAGTCAGAATAGTGGCTTCTCAGAGAAGTCGCTAATCCCCAGAACCTGTAAATATGTGACCTTGTATGACACCAGGGGCTTTGTAAATGTCATCAAGGTCATGAAGGCTAAAATAGGAGGATTATCCTGATTCATCTGGGGGACTCAATCTAATCTCTGACCTCTTAGAGGCAGAGGACTATTTCTGGTTGGGAGTTTCAGGGAGGTGGGACCGAAGGAGAAATCAAAGATATTCTATTCCCGAAAAGAATCTGATAAGCAACTGATGGCCCTGAGATGTGGAAATCTATATTCAAGAACTGGAAGAAAGGACTCCAGAAGCAAAGAGTGGCCAACAGCTGACAGCCAGCAAGGACAATGAAACCCCACAATGAACTGGATTCTGCCTGAGTTTGGAGATTGGTTCTTCGCCAAGCCAGACTCCACGTGTGTTGTGTGTCCTGACATCAACAGAAATCTAACACAAAATGCAAAATAAGAAGAGTAAATTAGACAATATTAGAAGGGTTTATATGATCTGGAGAAAAGGGTACAATTGTACAAAATCGTAAGGGTCAGGAATGCCCATGTGAGGAGGCTAGGAGATGGAGGATTAAATAGGGTGGCCAGACTAGGCCTCATTAAGAAGGCGGCATTTGAGAAAAGATATGAAGGAGTTAAAGATGTGGGCACACGACAAGAAGGACGTATGACAGAAGGCTTTCCCGGCAGAGGAACCTGCTCCAGGGAAGCCCACAAAGCAGACCTGACATCTCTGAGGAACGTCAGGGGCCCCATGTGCCTGGATAGGAGTGGGTTTGGGAGGAGGAAGGCAGGGGAGAGGCAGGTGTGGGGGTTGGCCCACGTACCATCTCAGCCATTGGAAAAACCAATGCTTAATGTGAATGAAATGAAAAGACATTGAAAAGTCTTGGGTACAAAAATAATGTGATCTGATTTAAATTTTTCAAGGACCAATCTGGCTGGTGTACTGAGAGTATTCTTTTATGTGAGAAAAGATAAAAACCAGGACATTTCACCAACGCACATGAGAGATGATGAGGGCTTAAACTAAGGTGGTAAAAATGAAGATGAGCCAGGACTCGAGTCTTGAAATAATTTTTTTAATTTACATATAAAATTTGAAATGCTCATTTTCTAGGAAGCCATCATGACAGGACTAAAGACACCTTCACTTGATTATCACGACACATCACACTATTATTAAAGCAGTCATCAGACTGGTCTGAAATTATCTGTTTCTATTTTTTTTCCTTCTAGATGGCAAATTAAACTCTGAGAAAAGCAATTTTTATATTTCCAGATGGGCCTAATAAAAAGCTACATGCTGCCATCCCTATTTCTAATTCTGTACTGGAATAGGTACATTTCAAGTCTTTTTTAAAAAGGTGTCTTTTATGACACAAGAGGAAGGCCACTTCCCTCAGAAGCTCTGTCATTCCCAGCCACCTTGGTGATATGTTGAGGTGAAAATCGAGTTCATATTACTTTGACTTATTTTTAAGTATAAAGAATATATCAGGAATATAGTGTAATCATCAGTGGAAAGACAAGCCATATGGAATATTCCTTCTTGGATTTGAATTCACTTCTTCCCCTTTCTGGGTTGCACCATTCTAAGGAAAGAGCCTAAAATAATCCAATAAAAAAAAAAAAAAAAAAAAAAAACAGAAGAAGATGAGCAGCACCAGCACGCTGAGGAGAGGAAGGTGCAGAAACGTGCAGACCCGTGGGAGAATGGGGAACAGCAGATTTCTGCTTAGTAAGAAGCACCATAGACATTATAGGCTATGAGCTTCCTTTGGATAATAAAATGTTTTATTTTATTTTTGGCTCACAGTCTAACAGCAACAAAAGCCATGTAACATTTATTGTCTTCAGACAGGAAGCTTGTCAGGATCTGAGCAAGGACCACTATGCACTCTGATCACCAATTAGAAGACATGCGTAGAAATTAATCCCCAGTACTAATGGCTTCAACATCTTAGTGCCGAGCAAAGCTTAATGAACCTGAGTCAGCCTTTGTTTTTTACAGCTTACTGAGGATGATGAAATGTGGGGATGGAGGAAGAACTTATCACTACTTTCTAGTATTCAAAAATTTTACTGACAAGAATGCTATAGGTCATTCAAAGAAATGGAGAGGCCATTTACACCCTTTCCTTTAACTTCTGCTGTACTAATTTGATACCAGCATTTATCCGTTTTCTTCTTATTTTTACATATTTGTGATTTACTTCCTTGCCCTTCTCTTAGGTTTTTACATTTATGTATTTTGTTTACCCCTTCACTCTTTCAAGTTTATATTTGTAACAAACTTATAAGAAAACTTCAGAAAACAAATGATCCATCAACTATAATCCTTACATGAAAGAGATGTTTGATATATGCTTATATTTTTTGAACAGGTGAATGAATAGGGTGAATGGATGAAGAGAGAAAGTATTTCAGAGAGCAAAAACTTTCAGAAGCTTATTATTCTAACTTGAAAGTATCCCCATGCCTAAATTTTCTATCTATATAAATGAATCTATTGCTTTTACCTAAGTTCTCTCTAAAGTAAACTGAATAGCATTTTATGTTAAAAAAAATTGGCCTAATCGTACTATAAATGTACTTGTTTATTCATTAAATCAACAAGTATCCAAATGCTTACTATTCATCAAGCATGCTGCTGGTCATTAGAAATAAAAGATGTTTATGGCACAAGTGTTGTCTTTGAAGACCTCAAAGACTTTTCTAATTCTACTTCAGTCTGCCGAATGGGCTTTCAGCTCTGGCTAAACTCCATGCCTTTTATCTGGAAAACCAATGGCTAACTTAGTGTTGGGCTACGTGAATCAATCTGTTTCCTAGAGATAGTGGTAGATCATAGCTTATGAGGGAGGAAAGCAAATATCTTCTAAGAGTGGAAGTAATCAGGAAAAAAGAATTCCTAGACTGAAAAAAGAAAGATAAGATAATATAAATTGATCCTAGGATATATACTTATAAAAGGAATACTTTAAAGTTACCTCCCCCCAGGAAGGAGAAGTGAGTGGTAGTTAAGACAACTGTAGGAAAACCTCCCATGCGTTGACACCACCAGGGGGGAATAACGCATGTGTACTGGCGGCTCCTGTGGTTGAACTTTCTAGAGCTTTCTAGAAATCTCCTGAAGCTCTGGACACAATTATCATCGACAGAACCAAGGACATTTACTTCTCTGTCCTTGTAGGAGGACTATGGCCAAACCTTGCATGCTCTAAAATGATTAAGTTCAAGTTCACTCAAAGTCTTGCTCTCAGTCTGTAAAGTTTTATTGCATCTCTGGGTCCAGAACAGTTAGTCTTAGGAAACCAAAATCATAACTATAAACCGAAAATCTCATACAGGATCAAAGACAGGAATATAAAATTTGTGGAAATGAGAAATGTTAACTGGAAGTGAGCTCATGAAGAAACAGCTAAGGAAAATGTCAGCAGTAACCTATGTGTAAAACAGAAAGATCACAGGCATCTGCTCCATGGGTCTGCCAAACTTACAAACTCTGCATGCCAGTGATATTCTAGAATAGATCATCTGACATGGGTTCTTATTTGGAGCCAGAGCCACGGCCATGTTAGGACAGGTGGTAAGACCCCCAAGGCCTGGAGTGTACCCTGGGGAGTGTCGTGTGCCAGGCTCTCTTGCAGGTGTGAACTCCTCTTCACAATGACACTGAAGGGGACTCTTCTCAGGAGTATTACCAACTTACAGATTCAGAAGCTGAAGCCCACAGCTAAGAAGCTTGCCTAAAGTTTCACAGCTAGTAGCCCAATGCCGTCTCGCAGTAATAATTCCTTCTGGTGATACTTTCAGAAAAGAAGAGGGGAAATGAGGACATGACAGCACTTGGGACTGTCTTCAGTTTGGCTGATAGAAAACGTCAGTCAAGGGAAGAAAGAACAATAAAAGAGTGAGGGAAAGGAATCCATGAGACAGGAAACCCTACAGACAGTTATTTAGAATAAAAACAAAATAGAAATGAATGGAAATATGTCAAGTTGCAAAAATATTTTTTGTAATTTTGTAGATCACAGTTAAGGTATAAATTATGCGGTAAGATCAATTATTTTGACGGTGCATTTGCAGAGGGAGAGACAGGCTGGAATGGAAGAAGCGCTGGAGGCCGTCACTGATGTCAGACTGGTACGTTTCCCTGGGACGGAGGCCCTGAGGCTTTCAAACGCTACTGCTAGACACACACAAATCACGTGATGCACAGCCAATTTCAAGGTGAGACTGCAGGAAAAATCCTTTTGAGCTAAACAGTTTTGTATTCATCCTTAATCAGAAGTCAGAGATTTTAGTCCATGGTTTCACTGAAAGCAGAATATATTACGAATAAAGGAAACTGATGTATCTCAAAGATTTATTAATGTGCATTTGAAAACTACCAACATCTCATCAAAATTTCATTTGATTTTTCTTTAGAAGCATTTTTGCTTCAGCCCAGAAAATTGTATAGTGTCAAAACCTTTTTATTCCACATAAATTATATCATTCCATCAGGCTGATTAAGCATTTGAGCCACAGTTTTTACTGTTTCAAATTGATATTAAACCTGAGATAGCAATATTAAACATCTGTTAAGTGACAAAAGTTTTAACGAGGCCACAAAGTATTTGACTAGAAGTAAACTTGGAACAGCGAGGGAAATGCTCTTAAATTACTGGCAAGTGGGCTGGAACCTGTGCTTGGTTAATTTTTGAGGGTGAGAGCATATTCTTTAATAAAATTAAGCTCAGAAATTATTAAATTCCTATCATGTTTAATACATTGCATGAGGCACTTGAGTTTTGAAATATGGAAAAGACTTCATCTCTGTTTATAAGGGAACCAGTGGGAAAGATAAAAGTAACATACCAAAGGGGGAGTAAATGTACCTAGCGGTATTGACTACGTCTTCAATGAAGCTTTGAGAGAAAGACTTCAATATTATTTCTGAAAAAATAATTTGAAAGAGTCAAACATAGATTAAAATTTTGTTTAAAATGTCTTGAACAGACACAAGGTAAATATCTATGTAACACAAAGATTGGTCAAGGTTCTTGATGGTCCCTTCACTATAAGCAATAGTCAATTTAAACAAAGAAAATAAAGCAAAGACACATACTGTCTTATTGGGATTGGACTGAGCACAAAGTGACATGTTTTATATGCAAAGAGAAACATGTTATGAAAGACATTAAGAAATCAAGGGATTGGAGTGGGTCAGTGAGTCAACTACGGCCACAACAAGGTGAGAGGTGTATTAGAATTCAAGGCACAAAAATCAGCCTTCAGTTCTGTCATAAATGTCATTAACAACACACAGTGTCTACGCCCCTGACTTTTGTAAGTTCCAAGAAGAAGAGGAATAAACGCAGGCTTTCTATGGCTTGTGAGTCTATCCAGAGACAAATGCATTTATAAAACGGTAGGCAGCATTTCTTAAGGGCCAAAAGAATTCAAGAGATAAAATGTCATTTGGGAATTAAAAGAAGGTGAAATGCTTGTAGAACACATGTTTTTTTTTCTTTTTTAGAAAAAAACTTAGGTTTAAAATTGAGTGATACTCCTAAGGTACTATCCTGTTACATACCCTGAATCAAACTTCTTCATCTAATTTCCATGGACACTGTAGCAAGGCCACCAACTGGACACAGACAGCATCTTGTTACCATATGAGAGCCTTCTTTACAAGCTGTGTGGCCTGGGTCTAGTAACTAAATCTTTCTAAGACTATTATAGAATGAGAACAACAAATGACCACTTCATCAGCAAGCTCAGGGAATTAAGTCATATAATTCATAAGATATGCTAGAACATACCAAAGTCCTCAGTAAATGCTAGCTATTAATTTCATCACTATAAATCAGTGTCTAGGTAAGTTTTTACACATATATGTAACATATATACACATATATGTGTTATACATATATACGTGTTATACATATATACACACACACATACACTCTACAGGACAAACTTTACTATTTCAAGTGAAAACAAAAACTAATAACTGAGCTAATCCAAATCATGGGGGCTCTGTCCTTATGACCTGATCACTTCCCAAAAGCCCAACCTCTTAATACCATCACTTTCAGGTTTAAGATTTCAATGTATGAATTTTGGGAGATAGACAAATACTTAGATCATAGCATTGCATATCTTGTCCTCCAAACGTCATGTCATTCTTACAGAGTGCCCTTGGTATAGTGTCGTGGCATCATAGCTGAAACTCTTGGGCTTAAAGTGATTCTCTTGCCTTATCCTCCAAGTAGCTGGGATGACGGGCTCCCCACGACACCTGGCTAGTTTTTAGAGATGAGGTCTCACTCTGGCTCGGCTTGTCTCAAACTCTTGAGCTCAGGCAATCCACCCACCTCAGCCTCCCAGAGTGCTGGGATTACAGGCATGAGCCACCGTGCCTGGCCCCTATGTCTCTGTTTTACATAAGGAAAATTCCATTATTTCATAGACTAAGAAAAGTACTCTCATCCTCCACCTGCCCTCCCATTGCCTAGCTATCAATAATCCAAAGCAAACAACCCAAAATCGCATAGTTTGTATTTCTATAATGATAAAAGAAACCGATGATAGAAAGGCATCTCGTGTGGGTGCATTGTGAGAGAAAGGATGCACAGTGTGGAGACAAGAAAGGAGGGTGGTGGGGGGATCCTACAAAGTAGCCCAAGTGTGATGGGAATCGAAGCAGTTCCCACGGCAGACCTTCAGACACAATTTCTCATTTAAATTTACCAGGCAATTTAAATTTAGCTTATCTGATAAGTCTCCATAATCCCTGGTGTATTTCTGTAAATTTGTGAAATCCTCATCCTTGAAAAATATGGTTCAATGTTAATGCCATATTGGGAGAGGATGTACTAAGGTTGATATTCCCATTACAAACTTCGGAGTGGGGATACCAATTTTTAGTACTACCTGGCAAAAGATATTTCCAATAATTGTGCATATCCATATGGACAATAATATGAGATCAGATAAATAAATCCTCATTTAATTTTGATACAAAATAAATGTGGAAAAAGTCACCTAAAAGCACAAAATTATAGTATCCAACACCACCAAATCCTAACAAGACTTTTTAATGGAAGACTTCAAGAACTAGTGAACATGCAGACCAATCTAATGTCTAGGAGTAAGAGAGATATTAAACTCAAGTGCATGCACACACGCAGACAAGCATGGAGGCTGGAATATTCCAGGAACAGGGAGTAACACTGTTTCTTTTCAGGACAGTTGAGGACCAGTAGGTTATTTTTCACTGAAATATAATTTAAAGGCCATTTTCTACATATGTCATTGCTGAGCATCACTTTGGTCGTCTTTGAGGTACTCTCTTTGGGAAGCTATGTACTGATACCAGTACCCAGTCCATGCTTCCAAGCAATTTTAGAACTCTTTTTCTGGAATGGCCATCAGAGCTGTCATCATATAATCTCTGATGTCTTGAATGTTGTCAAAATGTTTTCCTTTCAATATTTTCTTTTTTTTTTCAATGTTACTTTTGAGTGTATTTCATTATACATTTTTTCTATATATGAATCTTGATCTCATATAGATTTAAAATATCAAATTCCCAAGACTGCATTGTGTTTTACAATATGAAATAAATGTAATATCTCTTTTTTTTTTTTTTTAGGGCAGGTAGAATTTTTTTTTTTTTAATTGTTGGGGATTCATTGAGGGTACAATAATCCAGGTTACACTGATTGCATTTGTTAGGTAAAGTCCCTCTTGCAAGCATGTCTTGCTCCCCCAGAAGGTGTTACACACACCAAGGCCCCACCCCTCTCCCTTCTTTCCTCTCTCAATATTTTCTTTATCTTGGGGTAAAGAAAAATGTCACTGGGGTCCAGATCAGGTGAGAAGGCAGTATGATCCAATATAGTTATTTTATTACTGGATAAAAGTCCCTCACAGAGAGTGCTGTGTGAGCTAGTGCACTGTCGTGATCCAACAGTCATGAGTTGTTGGCTGAGATTTTTAGCCAAAAGTTTCCTGCTTCTCTCTTGTTGTTTACTTGGTCTGCTATGCTTCTCATAGTCAGCCCACAGCATGACACACAATTTGATGAATTTCTACAATGTTTTCATCAGTTCTGCTCATTACTGGCAGCCCTGGCCTCTCGTCACTCCTGAGCTTTCTCTCCCCTCAGGAAAGCTCTTTGTCTATATGTACACTGCAGTTTTCTTCATGCCACTATCCCCCCAAACTTGGACTAACAAGTCCCTGACTTCTCTTCCACTCTTGATAAGTTCAATTGGAAAATTTAATGTTTGTTCATTGGTCTGATTCAAGCTCTTTCTCATGGTGGCACCCCAAAACATACAACAAAAAAAAAGAATATATTTCAACTAGACAACCCCCAAACTGGACAGAACACAACTGTGAGACACATGTTGTTGGGCAGTGTCGGCCGAGTTTGGACGCCCCCTCCTTGTGCCCTGCACCAAGCAAGGCCAGGCTCACAGGAACAGGCCCCGGTGCGGAGGCAGCTCTGCCTCAGCCACAAAACACATGGCCTGTCCCTCCCTCTGGGGCTGCTCTGTCTGAGCCCGGAGTCTGCCCTTTTGGCCCCCACTTTCCCGCCTTGACAGGAAGGGTGGGAGTGGGGGGCCTGGCAGGAGACAGACGGCCCCCGCCGCAGCTTCTCTCCTTCATAGTGTGGAAGGCTAAGGGGGTTGGTGAAGGGCAGAGAGTAGGAAGTTACTGGCTGGGGACTGTTTCCCCCTGGAACAGATAGTGGGAGCCCCTGGGAACTGACACTGACCTGGTCTTAGGGTGTTCATTTACTTATAGCTAAAATCCCTACTTTCAACCCTAGTGGCTTCTTCAAGAAGCTTTGAGGAAGGGTGCACAGGTACGAAGAGGGCGTCTGCCCAGAATTGGGGTCTCTTCTCCACTTACACAGAGGGACCCATCTCACTCTTTGAGACATGTTTTTGGTATCGTTTGTGTGCTTTTGCTCTGTGATAAATGTGCATTGATTGTGTTTGCTTTGTATTTGCCATCACTCAGTCATCAGCTAGGCACCTGCTCCTTCTTGGCATTGGGAAGCAAGAACCAGGGAATCTCCTCCTCCAGCGGACCCGGCAACACGCCCAGGGGATGAAGCCTCACCTAGCTGTGAGTACAGTGCTGCAATCTGAGTGCACGGTAGCAAGTCCAGCACGGTGACGGAACTTAGTTGTCAGTCCTCGTATATGTTACAAAGCGGTATAAAAAGCCATTACTTTTATTGGTATTTAAAAAAAAATAAATGGCTTTACTGTGTTGTCTAAAGGTAAAAAGAAAATACACACCCCTAGTCCAAACCCTATAATTGATGAGAACATAGAGAAGGACTTAAAGAAAATGACATGACTTTTATTCATAAAATATCAAGACAGAACTGAAGGCGAAAGGGAGAGAAGTGTGACTCTGATATTCAGATGCTAGGGTCTGCAGATACTATGTTTTCAGTACGATTCTGAAAACTCCCAGTACTCACCAATTTGACCAACGTAATAAGGGGAAAGGTGTTGGACCAAGTTTTCCATGCAATTTTGTTATTATTCACTTAGATATAAATACAAACGCTTTGTTATTATTCACTTAGATATAAATACAAACGTGCAATATCCTTTTTCTCCGCAGCCCTCTCTTTTTGCAACATTCTCTGTAGAAGGGGGAATTAACTGCAACTGTGTAATTGTGGCCAGACTAGATGGTTGGAGCCAAGAGACAGAGTCAGAAAAGCAGAAAATCCCCTCTCCCCCACCCCCTTTTTTATTCTTTTCTGGGACTTAATATGATGCCAGATACTTCCTCAACTTGTGAATTTGTTTCAATTGTCTAGCAATTCTTTCTCTCTTAGAAAGTGCCAATGAATTAGTGAGTTGGGAAAGCGTCACCCAGTTTCTGCCAAACATCTGATTCACTGCAGACTGTGTGAGAGACACTTCTTATTAAGAGATCTACTGTTTGAACATGCCAAGATTAAAATTTATCATGGACTTAGTCTAGATCTATGGATTTGCTGCTACCTAATAGAGAAATGAACTGGTGCTAAACTCCTAAGAAAGATAAATTAATCCTTGATTTCACTGGAGCACATTTATTGTCAGATTTTTGTTAGCTTTCTTTGGATAGCTATTTTAATTTTATAATCAGTTCACAAAGAAACTTTCCTAGAAATACATTACATTAAAAATATATCATTGTATTCTTTATGCTGCTCAAATCTGAAATAGAATTAGAAAACAGAAAAACCTTTTAAAAGAACACTTTATTTCACTTTTTTGTACGTATTATTTATGAAGAAGGATAATGAATCCAAAGCAGGCCATACCAGTACCATTCGGTCATTCTCATATTTGAAGAGACTGACGTGCAGTCCCAAAGTTCAGTTGTTTCATTGACATAGTTCCTGTGCTTTTTTTTCAAAATTGCAACTAGACATTTTCTCTTCAAATTTGAGCACTGCAAAAAATATTTTAGGATGAGTTTTCATTCAATCTCACCACAAAATAAGGAAATCTTGATTTAATCTGAAAATTACTAATTTTCAGAATTTGGAATAATAATTTAAAATGAAATTGTCACCTTTAAGATAATACAATTTTCAAGCATCTGAATTCAAAACTGTTTTTTCTCTCTATATACACATCTATACAGATCTGAGAATATGTATATTCTCTCTCTATATACATTTATACATCTTTTATCTCTATATACATCTATGTATCTCTATAGTTATAGATCTATATGTATACATCTATGTATATCTATAAATATGTATATACACACACAGAGTACATTTTCACACACAGAGTACATTTTTGACCTTAATAACTAGATCTTTGTAAAACACTAAATGGAAAAAAAGTTAATACAACATAATAACAGCTTTGTGGAAGGTAATTCAAAGCACAAACTTACAATAAGACCTTTCATAAGTTGTCTAAGAAATTATAATCAGCTATAAAATATAAGGATATATACCTATGCGTAACTATTTATACATATAATGTATATAAATGTAGACGCAGTGTGGCTGTTTATTCCTAGTTCTGTCTCACTAAAGAAGTTACCACAATTTTTGATGTCTTTGTCCCTTAGCACTTTCATCTGAAAGTCTTATCTTGTTATCAAGCATTCATCATCATCTACATCTCTGCATTGTGAATTATCAATGTTCAAATTTCACTTTAAGTATAATCTTTATAAATTAATTTTGTAGACTTGCTTTTCCATTCAAATGCTTAATACCAGCTTCACTTTTTAATCATTATTTGGAATATTTATTCACTCTGGTATATTTGATACATCACATATTTGTTCTTACATATTTGGTATATTTATTGTATTTTATTGAGTCCCTCAATGTTCCAGGCACCACTTTTGGTCCTGAGGATAAACCTATGAATGAGAGAAATAAGACTTATATTCTTGGGCGGCGCCTGTGGCTCAGTGAGTAGGGCGCCGGCCCCATATGCCGAGGGTGGCGGGTTCAAACCCGGCCCCGGCCAAACTGCAACAAAAAAATAGCCGGGTGCTGTGGCGGGCGCCTGTAGTCCCAGCTACTCGGGAGGCCGAGGCAAGAGAATCGCTTAAGCCCAGGAGCTGGAGGTTGCTGTGAGCTGTGTGAGGCCACGGCACTCTACCAAGGGCCATAAAGTGAGACTCTGTCTCTACAAAAAAAAAAAAAAAAAAAGACTTATATTCTAGTGGGAAAGATGGAGTAAGAACAAGTAATTTCATGTAGTGATGAATCCTAGAAATAAAATAAAAGTAATATGATAAATTGAGCGCTGGGGAGGAGAAAGGGCTGGGGAGGGCATATTAAACACACATGATCTGAGGCCTGAAGACGGACTGACAGGAGGCATGGGCTTCAATGATGAACCAGAGAAGAGCCCTCCAAAGGGATGGACGAAGTCTCTGAGGTGGAAAAGAGAGAGGCAGAGGGTGTCCCTACAGTAAGGAATACCAGGGGAACCTACAGAAGTCAGAGAGGTCAACAGCAGTCTCCTGTTGACTCTGCTATAATGTCCAG
Source organism: Nycticebus coucang (assembly GCF_027406575.1). Taxonomy (NCBI): domain Eukaryota; kingdom Metazoa; phylum Chordata; class Mammalia; order Primates; family Lorisidae; genus Nycticebus; species Nycticebus coucang. The sequence goes on along the minus strand of NC_069785.1, from coordinate 9,223,210 downwards.
ATTTGATTTTTAAAGTACTGAAAACAGTCTTAAGTAGGGCAACGACATGATCTCAGACACATTTTGAAGACCATTGAATAGCAAGAAGCAGTCAGGAGACTGTGGCAGGAGTCAAGGAGGCAATTCAGAGATGTGGAATGATTTATTAATGGAACATATTTGGAGGTAGAGCCATTAAAACATGCTAATGAACTGATCAACTAACAGAAGAATCAAAGATTATTTCTTTTTTTTCTTTTTTCCTGAGCAACTTTGTGCATGGTAGTGCTATGACAATGAGTATGGGTGACACCTACATCCTCAGTCAGGCACCTTCTGTCACCATCCGGCATTTGACCTCTGCCATGATCTGTGTCCCTTATGCTAGACTTTAAGAAAGTACATATTCAATTAATTTGAGTGGAGGTCAGAGTTTTTAAATATCTAAATAAAATTTCTGCTCCCTGGAAAAGGAAAAGAAGCTATCATTATACTATTTTACTGAATCAGGTTTATAAAACCTGCTCCAACCTACCCATAACAGAGCAACTCAAGTCATGTCATTTTAAACATACAAGATCTTACAGCAAGTAAGAACTCAGAAGGATATTCTTCATTGTAGGTTAAAGTCTTCCTTATTCCAATGATAGCAGCACATCATTCTGTGTGATGGGACAGGATAAATTCATATCCTGTCCCATCATCCTCACTGTTGGACCTGGGACAAATTAATCTGTGTCACTTTCATCAACTACAAAACGAGATCTATCTCTTGGTTATTACTCTTAAGACTGAATGAGTACACACAGTCGTATGAAAGGCTCAGAATTGTACACACATTCAGAACTCATCAAACATTGACAGCCATTATGGTTTTTATGCCATTGTCTCTTTGTATTTGAGACTGTCTGTATACCTATGCAGCTCTGGTTAGCCCTGAGTAGGCGATATGAGTAAAGTGTGATGAGACAGGATCTTTCCTCTTTTTATATTATTCATATATGTGTGTGTATGTGTGTGTGGATACATGTTTATATATATGTAAGAAACCCTAGTGATCATAAATAATTACTAAAAACTCAAGAGGTTGCATGCATCGCCAGAGGCAGAGGCAACTTACCTTGCTACGAGTTTAATCATTATGTTTTGTAAAGGGGAAAAAAAGATGACATTTTCAAAATTTACTGAAAAAAACTGTTTGAAAGGTGTCCTCAGTCACACAAACACACACACACATATGTACATTTTTTTTTTTTTTTTTATAATAGGAAAAGCATAACACTAGAAGTAAGTTCAAGTCCCGGTTTACTACCAGAAAGAAGTAAATGAAGAAGACATTTAATAAAACCTTTCCTGGAATGCTATGTTTTCTCTGCATAAATGAGAACTTCTGGAGTAAAAGCATTCTATTATTAGAAAAATAAGTTAGCTTAACACATTTCTGAAACTTCATGGTGAAAAATAGATTAAGAAAGTCTAAAATTAGCAAAGAATTAGTAACTGGAAAATTAGAATTTGTCTAAATTCCCTTTCCCAAAATGGCAACTCATGAGGTACCTCAGTAAAGCCTATAAAAAAGTCCTGCAGTAAAGAAAATTCACTTTAAATTTGCCAAATACAGCTTCCCACAACATATCTGACTGTAAACGCTCCATTGCCAAGACCTCCAGTAATAACGTGAGGCATCGTCACTTCAAGGAATAAAGTTTGGGAGATAAGCTACTGGTAATGCATTATTTATACCAATTTGGATATTCAGTGACGGCCAACATAAAAGAGTAACACGTGAAAGGTAATGTTCATTGGAGCTAAAGAGTCGAAATGACAGGGCCAACCTACGGGTCTCTGGACATATGTCTCTCTCTGTTTTATAAAGATTTTTTTGGACAATTAGGTTTCAGCTCATGGTGTTGTGGTAAAAAGATTATTAAAAATGTATGACATAAGATAAAAGTCTATTTTATGTTCAGCATTAAACAGATATGACTGAATTAATGCTTATTTCTGATGATCAAGGAAATCTCACACATACATATCATGTCACAGCTTTGCTCAAATTTTGTACAGCAAATGAATTGTCTCATACATTGTCTCATAAGTAACTGCTAAATTAGATTTATACATCTTTGGGATAAGAATCTATATATTCCAGTTATCTTATATGTACATTTTGGCTGTGATTCTGTCCCATGACAGGTAGAAGGGATTTCTTCTTGATGTATTTAGCTAAAAAGAGATGCTAAAAGAATGATGGAATCTCAGTACACCAATATATTTCTATTTTCACTTATGTGAGCAAAGCCCTTTTAAACTATCTATTTTCTGTGTCTTTCTATAAAAAGGAATGCCTATCTAAAATATTAATATAAAACTTGAAGAAAAAGAAAGTGCTAAATGTAAATGCTTTAAAAATTACCCTCACAATCGTGATGTCACTAATATATGCAATGTAGTTTAAATAAATCATATTCTAAACGATGGCTTTTTGACGGATGAACAAACTTCTCTTTATTTTATTATTGGATGACCTAAGTGAATGCAGATAAGAGTTATAAAGGTTAATAATTGTGTTGGAGGTTGGTTGCAGATCAGGACCCAGATATTTACATACTTTCATACATTCCTTCCATATTTGTTGAGTACCCACCATGTATTAGAAATGGTGCCAAACACTGGGATACACAGATGAAGAGGAATGGCATTCCTCATATGCTCAGGATGACACCAGGTTGCACTGAGCCAGGACATTTGGATATAACTGCTTTTCAAAAGATAAAAGCCATGGTATAAACAGAACTTGGGAAGTTTTAGAAAAAAAACAGGCTTTGGGGAAACATTAATTTGGGTAATTATAAAGAAATCACAGATACATAAATAGTTTTCCATTAAAAGCATTTTGATGATGTTAGTCAGAGAAACTTTAGAACAACCAGAGTTGTCTTTTTGGGAAACAGAGGCCCCTCCTCCTCCCACTGGGTGTTTTGGCTGGGATTGTCTTCCAGAAATGTGAAATACTGACTAAGTAAACAAGTGGCATTCTATCTGATTAATTTTTTTGGAGAAACTATTTTGATTTCCAAAACTAAATGCATAGAAAAATAGAAAAGACAAAATAATTAAAATCATTTTGAAAATTATTTTTTATCATATAAAATAATCACCATGACTACTGCCAGTTTTGAAGTAAGAAGCCTCAGACCTGAATGGAGATATTCCTAAAGCTTCATAAAACTTAATTTAGGACTGCAGAGACATTTGGAAAGCTATTCACTGAGGGAAATTAGAGATTCTGGATTCAGGACATGAGGGAATTGAAGTGTTGTGGGGCTGAGGCTGCCATTTACATTGTTATTCCATGGAAATGGAAAAAGGCTGTAGACTTGAATTATAAGCACACTGAGAAAAATGAAATCATCTCTTTGTTATTCAAAGCAGACAAAGCATTCTCTGCTATTTAAGTATCTCATCTAGTTGTGCAGGAAACTAATGCATGTGCTAATTCAGGAATGTGTGGAGGCTTCACAGAGCACAGTCTGAGATATGGCCAGTGAAACAATTATTGGCCATTGCTGAATTTCTGCATGTGTTTAAAAATTTAATCACAGCGGACACATCTGAAATTAGCATATATGTCCATCACTTATTATTCTCAAATTAATTCTAAATTAAGAGAACATGAAGTAAACATATCTGAAAAGGAATAATGATATAAAACATTATTTTGATGGGAGAAAAATGTTTTGGCTATGATGGAGCACAGGAAATTTTACCCCAAAATACCCTGTTTCCCCGAAAATAAGACAGTGTGCTTATTTTAAGGTGTGCTCCCAAAGATGCGCTAGGTCTTATTTTCAGGGGATGTCTTATCTTTCCTGTAAGTAGGTCTTATTTTCAGAGGATGTCTTATTTTCAAGGAAACAGGGTATGAATCTTTGGTAGAAAAAGTACTTGGAATTAAAGGCCCTTGAAGAACAGCAGGTTTCTCTCTATGTGCATAAAACCAGAGGACCAGCAAAAAGAACAACTGTCTTTCCTTCCCTCCCTGTTACCTCAATACAGTGCAGAAGAGAAGACTAAGAATGCAACCAGACCTGGACCAACTCATCTTAAAAATAACACCTGTCTCTCAAGTTACTTTCCAAAGAGAGTCATTTACAAGTCAATCCGTTCCCCTCACCCATTCATTCTTCCTCCTTAAAATAAGGGTATACAAACTTCAGGATTCCCCTGGAATACTGGGTTATCACTGTGATTCTACCCATGAACACAGTAAATAAATCTCTTTCTCTTCTTAATCTGTCTTATTTTGAGTTGATCTTTCAGTGAACTCTCTGGAGTGAAGGGGAAGTTTCCCCTCATCCCCACAGCTATAAGACCACATATTGAGAAATAATCATTTAAGAACAGCCTATCAATTATGGTATAAGTGCTCTTTGCTATTCTTGCCAAATGACTGTTTTTCTGTGATACCTTCAATTTTGACCAAAGTTCAGCTGTTACAATAATACCCAGATGCAGATTGTTTTGAAAATGTTACTTAAATACTGTCCCAAAACTTGCGAGCTACAAATGTTTTATGCTACAGGGACTACTGTGTGCTCAGAGATGTTTCTCTCTCTGGTTCACTGTGCAGACCCCAAAGTTGTGGTGAAAATGGGCCCAGGTTAAAATGTACACATTTACCCTTTAATTATCTTTGGATTTATTAAAAAAAAAAAAAAAAACAGAAATAGAAGCACTATATCTCATAGAAACAGGATGATTTGTAGCTTTGTGAAACTTTGTCTTTTGTGTTTGTGGCTGATCAAATGACTTTCAACTGGAAAATTAACATAGTTGATGCTTTAATCAAATGGTTCTTAGTAATCCTAGGCTATTACTGTGAAGGTAAAGAAAGCAGAATATCACTCTCAGTGTGCGTAAACAACCAATCTGTACTGTCATACTTATTGCCCCAAAATGCACTTCACAGGTAGGGACAGGATACCGTAAGTGTGGCAGAGATATTCAGTACATCACAGAGATATCCCTGTATGGAGAATGTAAATACGGGTGGCCTCAATGCACTAATACAATTTCCCACCTTCTTGTTCCTTTATAGATCTACTGAGCTCCCTTTAGAACCCACATTTGAGTGTGGGGCATATAAACTCTGATTTGGTTAATCTGGACCCCAATATTTAAAGATGGGGGGTGTCAGCCCTTTAAATTAAAGCCAGTACTGCAATAGACAAATAAACTTTATGTAGTCAATACAGTTACCCTACTTAAATCTCATGAGAGCACCACTCATAAGGAAGAGCGGCTGCACCCTCCTAAAAATATCCAATTCCCTTAATTTCTAGCTAAGCCAACATTTTCTCTGTGTTTTGCCAGACATTTGTTGAAAGCAATTCTGCAATGCAAATATTTTTGGCAGCTCTATCATTTTCCCCAAATTGTCCACCATTTTCTGAATGGAGAATTGTGTAGATTTTCACCTGGACCCACACATCACTGTGGGCTCAAGGCCTGAAGTGTGGGCCACAGCAACACCTGTGAGCATTCCCGAGTGTCACTCACTGAACCTTTTACCCACACTTTCACCACCTGGCTTAGCATTGCCAATGACCTACTGTCTTGCCTTTGTAATAATGTTTATACCTTGTGTTCTAAAACTTTCTAATGTCGTCATAGTTGGGCATTTGCATTCATGATAACAACTCGCATACAGGAAAGGCTTATTGAAAAATGCTAAGCCCTGCCAAAGCTCTCTTTCATCAAGGAGAGCAAGGCTTTGTGTTCTTGCCAACATGGCGATGGATGGTTTCATTTCCTCATGACCAGGTTATTGAAAATGTTCCCCCTGGTCTTCATTCTTTTGGGCTCACTTCTCTCAAATTCATTCCCTAAGAATTTTCCAGAATGTTGCCTATCAAACAGTTTTTTGTATGATTGATTTCCTCCCGCACCCTACCCCCCCGCCTTAGGAAATCTACAGTGTTCCCAATGGACCTAAAACCTTTAGCTTTTTTTTCTAAGGCTCCTTTACTTTTTTTTTTCCCTCTCTATTTTTCAAGCTGGTCACTTATATCCACAGAGCCCATTCTCACAATCAAATACCTCCTCACCCTCAACTCAAGCATTCACTGCAGCCACTGTTTCAACAGGAAGGTCCACAGCTAATAATCTTCCACTAACTGGGACATCTCAGAGAAAACTCATCCATAAACACCTCTGATACTCCCAGCATTTTTACTTCTCTAGTTGAGAAGTTGCCCTTCTCATTGAGACAAATGGAAGCTGTTAAGAGATTCAGGTTTTTCCAAATGGCTGAGGTTTTTAGTTCTGGATGAATACTTCAGCTTGCTACTGGGACAGGGGTCACAAATAAGTTTAATGTTGGATTTTCACCCTTATGCATAAACTGAATTTCACAATGTTTCACATAGCCCATTTCTAGTAGGATAAATAAGCAAGGAAGGGGAAACTCCTTTTAAAAACTATAAAGAGAGGACCCCGACTAGAGTTCATACTTAGCATAGAAAGGAGAAAGGCAGGAAAATGAACTTTACCTGGAGCAGTGCCCCAAACTTTCTGACTTAAACCAACATATTTCTTTATAATACTCCAGGCTTGAAGGGCAACCCTGGGAGGTATCCTCTAGCCAGGTCATTTCTTGAGGAAATCATTAGCTCAGGATCTGAGTTCTTCATCTATCCTCATTGCACCTGCCCCCTGCTGGATGAATGGGGTCCACTCTGGCTCAGTTGTGCTTCCCTGTGGGTTCCAGATGCTCCTGTGCACCCACCCGGCACTTCCTGCTCTGCCAGGTAGATGTTGGTTGGTTTGTCTGTCTCTAACACAATGTAAAAAGCTGCTTAAAGAGTGAACACATTAATTACTATTTAGCCTAGAACAGTACCTTTTTTTTTTTCTTTTTTCCAACTCTTCTAATCTTTCCTCTCTGAGAAATAACTCATATGAACTTCTCTCCACTCCAAAGCATTTAAATGAGGCTATGACTCTATGGAATAATGGCTAACACTATGGACTAGCAGCACCGGAATACTAAAGCAAAATATTCACCCTCTTTGTGCCTCAGATAACTTAACTGGAGAATGAGAATGATGATTTCCTACTGCACAGAGGTTAAAATGTGATAATGCACCCGACTTTAGCCTAGTCCAGGGCATATGGTAAATATCAGTGGATATCAGCTGTTATTTGTGTCTATACCACATATTTGATATGCTTCCAATTATTCCATAGTCTATTTGCCACCACTGTAGAAAGACTGCAGCTTACCAGAAGGCACTGTCTATGCTTTCCTTTCCTGAGAGGGTAAAGTATTTTCTCATGTGTTTTGTGCTCAAATCTACCCACAGTTTGTAAATGGAATGGGTTTCCAAATTTCAAATGGAGGAAGAATAGAATGGAGACAAGTTAGGGAAACAAGTCAGCCTTCAAATGTGATCAAACTGAGACCTTCTCCTTATTTAAAAATACGATTAGAATTTCTTCTTCAGCTGATCATTTAAATTAAACCAACAAGCACAGCTGGAAAAACACATGCAAATTTTGGTATTTCAGCCCAGCAATATGCAAGCATATCCACAGTAGGGGTAATTTGCTGAAGAAGCCTCATTAATGAGCTCTGGCCCTGGTTTATTCTGAGCAGCCATGCTATACTCTGATAAAGGCAATGTCTTTCTGAATACCACCACAGAAGGTCATGTCTTATGTACAGCATTGTTCCTCAGAAAGCACAATACCAATCTTTACAACAGAGAATCTTCTCGAATTGCAGATAGCTTATCCAATACATAAGACTCCATGTACTTTTCAACATCTCGTTCTGAGTATCTGTAGATGTCAACGTCTCAGTCCATTCTACATCGGGGTATGGGCTGGGTGCGGTGGCCCACACCTGCAATCCCAGAGCTCTGGGAGGACAAGATAGGAGACGACTTGAGCTTAAGAGTTCAAGACCAGCCTGAGCAAAAGCCAGAGCCCCATCTCTACGAAAAATAGAAAAAATTAGCTGAACAGTGACACATACCTGTAGTCCCAACTACTTGTGAGGCCAAAGCAAGAGAATCACTTGAGCCCATGTGTTTAAGGTTACTGTGAGCTATGATGACACCACGGCACTCTAATCTGGGCAACAGAATGAGATGCTGTCTCAAACAAACAAACAAGCCAACAAGCAAGCCAACAAAACTCCCAAGCCCTAAATACATTCGGGTGTGATTCAGGAACAAGAGTGGAGGATCTGAGTGCAACTTATCCCTCTCTGAATGCTATTAGCTGCACTGATTTAGCTTCCTACTACATTTGCAAACTTAAAGTCTAAAAATAAAATAATTGAAAGGGAAAACAATTTTAGCTCATCCCTAGTACAGTACGAGTTTGTGATTGAGGCTAGCCCACAGAGTCCTAAGAGTCTCCGTCCTTTCCAGAAGGGAGTGGTATCTATTGGCTCTCAGGCTCAAGATCCGTCCACAACCCTGGAGGAAATATCCATCACTGGGTATGACAGAATAGAAGAACACTTTGCTCTGACCTTGAAGCCTAGCACATTTTAGGTATTGCTTATAAGGCTTTAAATAGTTCCCATTTCTCATGTATGTAAACCAGTGTAGCTCCTTCACTACCAAGCTCTATGATGCCATTTTCAAGAGACAGGAGCCAGAAATATGCTGCAGCTCTATTCCTGCAGCTGTGACTCCCAAGCTGGAAAGAGGAAATGTCAGCAATGCAAAAAGCAAATTAAGAACCAGACCCATCAGCACTGCTGCTGCTTGATTCATTAGCATGGGCCAGGGTTTATTTTTCAGTGTAGAAAGAAGCTGGCACCAAAGCTTGGCAATGGGTTCCAAGCTCTATCAGGGAAGGGAATTGATCATTTGGATAGGAAAAAAAAAAAGTCTCTCGCTGCCTCTCTGTGTCTTATGTGTGGAGCTACTGTACTGCCTTAGGAACAAGCATAGTGTGTCTATTTTTAGGGCAAATGTGCCCACTCTATCTTCGCCAACTAAATCTTTCTACATGACTAATTTGCAAGTTGAATTATCCTGGTAAATAGGCTGACTCACTAGCAAATAATCTGCAGAATTTAACTATGCATTAGGCTTCTGTAGTAAATTAGGTCCTTTTGTCTTACTCAAGATGCCAAAATGAACTGCAGTGATGCTCTGGTTAATAGATGTATTATAAAAAAAAAATTTTTTTTTTTTTTTTTTTGGGGACTGAGTCTCACTATGTTGCCCTCAGTAGAGTGCCATGGGATCACAGCTCACAGCAACCTCCAACTCTTGGGCTTAAATGATTCTCTTGCCTCAGCCTCCCAAGTAGCTGGGACTACAGGTGTCTGCCAGGATGCTTGGCTATTATTTGGTTGCAGTTGTCATTGTTGTTTAGCTGGCCCAGGCTGGGTTCGAACCTGCCAGCCTCCATATATATATATATATATATATATATATATATATGATGGAGTTATACATAGCAGGTTTATTGAGAAACACAGCAATGACTTAAGTTAAATAAGGAAATAAACCATGGTGTAGACAGATATGTGCTCAGGTCATATTTGCATATGTGAGATGGGTTATAGGAGTGTATATGCAAACACATGGAATAATTCATGCTCACATAATCATTTATCACAAAAGGTGCATGGTAACCAGTATCTGGCACCTAGCAGAAGGCCACAAAATGTGTGGAATGATGAATTGAAAACCTAGGTTCACCTTCCTCGGGGTCAAGTGATCCTCTGCTGTCCCCTGCACACTCTATTCCAGTGGTGATTTAGTAGCAGAAATATACTTCATAGATGTAGAAAAACATTTCTTCCTTTTTGTTTTGATGCTGATGCTGTGTTCATATTATTTAAAAAGAATACCAAATTGTTTATATGCATGGAAATAATGACTGACTTTATATATACAGGGTGGAAATAAAGTTCACGTGCAATTTAAATAGCTGTAACTGTAACTATTTAACCTGCACATGAACTTCATGACTACCCTTATATATTCTGACCATGAATTGTTGAAGCACAGCAGGGATTATGATGGCATGTGCTTGAGTACCTAAGAGTGAGCCAGGGCAGGTGTGCACCAAGGGAGTGTGTCTGTGTGTGTCTGTGTGTGCATGTGTGTGTGTGTGAATATATATATGCCCATGACAGGGACAGAGTTGGCAGTATTTTTTCAGTATCAGGTTCCAGAATTGTTGGTGTAAGACCATAATAAAAAGAAGACATGCAGCCAATCTTGTTTTATTTGGGTTCGTAAATAGAGACATGAAAGCATCTTTGTATCTCCCCACCTGAAGGGCAATGCTCCCACAACAGGACTCCAAACACACCCCTGCGATAACACAGGCAACCCTGTTACTGCTTCCCCGTGCAGCTATGATTCCTTCACAGTCGCAGGCACTGGCTGCAAAGGGCTGTCACTCCAACAACATGCAGCTGAGGCCTCTGCAAGCCAGATGCCGTCCGCTTTGCTGGGAGGAGATGCAGACTTGGAGCAGACCTTCGTGTTAAAGTGGCATATAAATACCTGGCTCCTAGTCTGACATCTCTGAGTGTGACCGTCACCACCACCAGTCCTCTGTGTCCTCAGAACTTGGTTTTATCTCACATTCTTACTTGCTGTCCTTGTACCATTTCCTCACTCCGGAAAATACTTTCTAAAGAATAACTTTCTCATGAAACCTTGTCTTCTTAGGAGAAGGAGGGCAACCTGAGCCACTGGTGATTGTTAAGCCTACAACTGGTAAAGCTGAGAATCACAGAACAATTTTATACATCCTTTCTTCCTGGGAAGAATGAAAAGATAAAGACTCTCCTAGCTGATATCTCTGGGAGACATCAGAAAAGAATAAATGAAAAGCTGAAATAAATCCCATGGTCTTACTCAGCATGATTCCACCTAGAGATTCCCTGGAAAGAAAAGTGTCAAAATATCAAAAACGATGAGCTCCCCTATCATTCTAGGGGTGCCCATTGACCTCATAGTTATAAGAGAGAAAGATGTGAGTGATTTCCCTGGAAACCCAGCTATCGTTATATGGAATTTATAGAAAATTTCTTCCTCCTTTCCCTTTAATCCTTCTAAAGGTAGAATTAAATTCAGGGCACAGCTAATAACTGAACACATGACAAGCTGAACACATGACCTCCAGCCGGGGACGGCTCACAGACAGCCTCACAAGCAACTGCCTGGCTCCAGCTGCCTCCCAATGTAGCAGGAGCAACGCAGAGGGTACAGCTATACAGTGGGAAACACAGGGAAAATATAGGCTCAGGGAAGCCGGAAGGTGAGACCGATGAACTGTGACCTGAGTGGTCAGGCAAAAAACACTGCCAAGAAAGCTCTTTATGAGATCCTTTAACATCGAAGATCTGGCCAAGGAGCGCCAAGGCAGAGGGTTTCCAAATTGAGAAACACAGGACAGAGAAAGCCTGCGATGTGCAGGGCCCAGGGCAGTGGGCCGGGGAAGGCACTTGTGGGGGCAGAAACACCATGGGCAGTCAGGGGGGAAGGCAGCCTGGGGCCAGGCAGGCCCAGGGCAAGCAGAGTGGTGGGGAGCTTTCAGGAATGCAATGAAGACCCACTGGCTGGATTCCCTTGTGATTGAAATCCCACTGACGGAGGTTGTTAAAAATGTAAAACATCCTCCTAAGTAAAGTATCACAAGAATGGAAAAGCAAGCATCCTATGTACTCAGTACTAATATGAAACTCGAAGGTGACCAACTACGGGCCCACCCAAGAAAACACACACACACACACACACACACACACACAATTAAATTCAAGTAGAGGGGAGGGAGCCTACCGAGGGTGTTTGGTAATCCTTCATGTAAAGGGGTGCAAGGTTGGGGTATATGGCTCCTCTCCTGAGTGAAGCCTTCAACTACACCCTGAACTTCACTTGACAAATGCAGACAACAGAACCGAATCGTTTGTGTCCATATGTTAATCAGAAATTCATAGCTGGATGCCTTGATAGAGGGAGTTAAGATGGTGTGTTCCTTAAGCCAGGGGAAGGAGCTGAACCAAGGGTAAGGATAACCTAAAACTGTCCTGAACTGTAAATGAACCACAAAACAAAACATATGCAACTCTCTTCCTCACAATGAAGAAAAGAGCAATAATGAAAATCTGCCATTTATAATAACACTTTTTTCAGAAAAAGAAAAAGCTCTTCAATCTTATGGAATACTAAATTTATCAGAAATAAATCATTTGACATTTTAAATAACTGAAATTTGATAAGAAATATTAACTAGAAACAATACCACAGTAGTTTAATAGCTAATTCACATAAGAGAAAAGCAAGGTTGTGTGGTCTCAACCTCATAAAATCATTTGATAATGCACATTTTTTAAAATGTCAAATAAGTGACTAAAACAAGGCGTCTACTTGAGAATTATTAGAAGGCCTAGTAGGAAAGTTAAGGGCCAGTCTAATTTTAACTACTACTATATATACAAATAAATATTTCACCAACAAACGTATATGAAGCATCTATGAGAACTAGGCTAACATTGCAGAACCCTGCAGACTCACTTTTCTCTTGGAATTTACAGTTTTGTGAAAATCGGGGTAATGACAGGCACAAGCAAGGTGTGACACGATCAGAGGAGCCAAGTATGTAACTGGCAGATCCATGTAGACGTATACGTGCGCTATTATGCCAACAGCAGAACAGTGTTAACAGAAATACAAACCAATTCCTGAAGTTTAAAGGAAGCTTATTAATTGGACCCAACATCATGAGTGGAAAGCTGAGAACGATCAGAAACACCTGCCACAGTGTATCCTGGGATGAAAGCACATTGTCAAATGCACACATTCGGTGCGGCAGAAGAAACAGTTTCCTATTTTGATTTCAGAAAATAGTAACCCTGTCAAATATATTGATCTAAGTTTCTATTCAGGAAAAACAAAACCCTCACTTCAGCCTAGCACAGTAAAAGTAAATAGGCCTGTGGTGGTGAAATTATTGGGAATCAAACACTACTCATATGACTTACCACAGGTTGGTATCAATTTTAATAGTATAATTGATAATAAAGGTAATGGATAACATATTTTGACTTTTTATTTTGTGATAAGCAGACTGCTAAAGGATTTATACACATTATTTAGTCTCCTATTCACTGACACTAAACTCATTGTCTATTTAGACCAGGTACTGACCCAGATGCTACAGACATAATAGAGCAAATAAACAGCAAAAATTTCTGTCCTTTATTTTCTAGTGGTGAAAAGACAGCAAAAAGTACTTAAAGGAGGAAAAATGTAACATAATTCCAGTGAAAGTGCACTAAAAGTAAAAATAAAGGAGGGTAAGAGGATAATGAGTCAACGTTTTAGATAAGCTAGCCAAGAAAAGCTTCCCTGATGATTTGAGAAAGATCCAAGTAAGAAAGTCAGCGGAGGGAGCAGGAAGGGGACGGCAAGGATGAAGGGCGCCCTTGACAGATCAGAGACTCGCTCAAGGGAAGCGGGTGCAGGGGACGACGTGAGCAGGGCGGGTGCTGGAGCTGAGGTCAGGAGCGAAGTCAGTAACCCAGTGCTCACAAATTTATTCTCACAATGATTCTCCTTTGTAGGTATTATAATAAACCTTATTGTCTACATGGGCAAGCAAAAGCTAAAATGCATTTAAAAATGCATGCAGGTGGCATGAGGCCAGAGCCTATGCCCTAACCCCCACGTTCTCCACCTGCCTGCAGACACCACTCCTGCGTATACAGCAGTCCTCTATTATTTACAGTTTTGCTTTCTGTGCTTTCATTTACTCACAGTCAACTTCAGCCTGAAAATATTAAATGGGAAATTCCAAAAAGAAACAAATTCTTAAGTTTTAAAACATGTGCCATGAAGTCTTGTCCCGTTCCACTCCATCCCCACCCAGGACATGGATAATCCCTTTGTCCAGAATGCCCGTGCTGTGTACCCTCCCTTCCGTTAGTCACTTAGCAGCTGTCTTGGTTATCAAACAGACTGCTGCAATGTCACAGTGCCTGTGTTCTAGAAACCGTGATTTTACTAAGTGAGCTCAAAGGGCAAGAAAAGTGATGCTGGCAATTTGGATATGCCAAAGGGAAGCCATGAAGTGCTTCTTTTAAGTGAAAATTCTTTGCTCAATAAGGAAAGAAAAAAAATCGTATGTGGAGGTTGCTAAGATCTATAGCAAGGTTAAATCTTCTGTCCATGAATTTGCAAGACAGGAAAGAGGAATCCACGCTCTCAAATTGCATGAGTGATGGGCACAATGGACAATAAGTGTTCAGTGAAGATGCGAAAGGCATTTAATTTGTAGGTGGAAGATCTGAACAGAAATGTCTTTCAATTGACAGCAGTTGAGTTCAGTACCATCCATGGTTGCAGGCACCACTGGACATCTTGGACTGTATCTGCTGTGGATAAGGAAGAGCTACTACACTACATATCACCAGGAGGTCTCTAGCTCTGAAATAGATAAGAAAATGATAATTGTGCTAATCTGCTCATACGAAAAGGGTTAGATTTATATATGTCTTTATCTCTCTCTACATATGTATTTACTACAGAAATATTCATTGCTCTGAATTTCACAATTATATGATTGAGTACACAAATTATGTGTTGTAATTTATTTCTATAATAAAATACTATAAGTCATGGTAGTAACTGTCTATTTAAACAGTACACTGCTGGTAGTTAAGTCCACTATTGCAATTCTAGACAAACTATCAATTATATACAACCATATGTTAATGAAAAATAAATCCAGGATCAAAACTGAATACAAATCGGCCACCTCCAAAAGGGAGACAACTGACTAGGAATGACCCTAAAGAGGGTTCTCAGGTGAGTTTTGGGACTCAGGTATTCTCCTGATAAGGGAGAGGGCCCAAGGCCTTCTACTTGGAAACTTCTGAGGACACTGCTCAATCCTGGGCTTGTCCCTGGGAGCCTTACTTTTCCTTACCACAGTAGGTCCTGGCAGATCTTTTCTGCTCCAATTCTATTACTCAATCACTAGATTATAACTTCATGAAAAACATTTGTTTACTTGTTTGTTTCTCCATTTACCTTTCCCACAGCACTGGCCCTCCATGAAGGCCACTGAGAAGCACAGGCTTAAAAGGAGGTCATCCTGTTTCCAGATGGAGGCTCCTGCCTGTTGGATCATGGCTGAAGATTGAAATTTCCCTTTAGTTTATGTACATGACACATTCATGTAAGACTTCTGGAGGTTTCCACAGGTCATCTTACATTAGTCTTAATTATTCACCAGACCTTTTCAAGACAAGGAAGGACTAACTTGGTGCTGGTGGGTATATAGATACAACCATCACTTAGCCTCATAGCCTTGGCTTTTAACAGCAGAGCAACCACATAGCACCCAAGAGCCATTAACCCTGGGTCTACCAGCTGCATCTCAGTTTTCTCAAGTTAATAGGAGTGGTACGTTGAAATCGCCACATACCGTAACTGAATTAAACAGTGTCATAATGCTTGGTTTACCTACCTCGGATGGCTTTATATTCAAAAGTATTATAAAATGTGTAATGATACATGAGTGATGATGGACAGCTCAGAGAACGGAGAACATCCTACGCCCAGTCCCTGCTCTGGCGTGAGGACCTTCTCAAGTGACTGGAGAGAGAGAGGGTGGGGAAGGGAAGTGCTAACTCCAGTGCACAAATGAACAAAACTGAAGGAAGAAAGCACCGTCCTGGCTGTGTCCTCCGTTCCACCACTGCTTGCTCCCTTCTGGGGGATAAGTGAGGTTCAGGGGTAGGACGCTGGCACCCACAGGGAACACCAGTATTGACTACGAGGAAGAGGGGAAAGCAAGAAAGAAGGAAAGAATAAAACACACTTGAAACAGCAGCAAGGTCATGAAAGGAGGTCTGCCTTTGGCCACAGTCAGCTGTGCCCGGTTTTTCTGTTTATAGACTGTCAGAGAGTAAGCATCTATGTGTTCTGAAAGTAAATGTTTTCCCCTCAGACATCTCCTAAAATTCAAAAGAATAGGTACAGCTATTAAATTTACAAATCACACCTGGTATATTCTAATTATATTTAAATTGCAACGAGAGTCCTTTCTTTTTAATTAGTGAGTTCATTTTCACCAACTTCTTTTTTTTAAAATCATTATTAGATGATAAGAAGAGACTTTCTGGAAAAAACATTATCCAAAAGGGTGAACTTGAGCAATTTTACAGTTTGCATTCTTAGCCGTTCTTATTTACCATGGAGATCACAAAACATAGTAAAATGATTTGTTCTCTAAAAATGCAGAGAGGGATGGCAGTGACAAATAGAGACCGAAGAAAATGAGGAAGACTTTGAAGGCTGAGAGAAAGGGCAGGGAAAGACAGCCAGGTGCTGCAGGCCAGCTTCCCGGGATGCCCTGTGCTCCCTGTGTAATGGCCCAGGACAGCGATAAGCACAGACAGAAAGAGCAAAGAGTCAGGAATGAAATTCAATTTCTTGATGCCATGATAGTAGAGGTACGATGGCTGAAAAATAGAAAGGAACACAAAGGGATGAAACATAATTTATTTCCGTAACTCTCGTGGGAACATAGAAAGCAGTCTGGGTCAATACTTTGTTTATGTGACAAGTACATAGCTTTGTAATCTTAGCCTACAAAATCACTTTGCTATTTTTTTCAACGGACTCTCATGAGTACATCCCTCTCAGAGCTCATTTCTTTGTGCTCACAGAAAGGAATTATCTGTGACTTAAAAAAAATAATGTTAGTAATAGTATAGAAAAATAATGACTCATATTTTTATTTATTTCCTTAAAATTAAAAAAAAAAAAGTTTCTACCACAGAGTCAGCCAGGTGTGGAATTTCTAATAAAATCATTTGCCATGGAGAAAATTTACCTGAAAATGTATCTGAGTACTTAGTCTTGTACATGGACAGCATCACGGGAATTACGTGTGAGAAGATTATCTAAGAAATCTGTGTGGGAGATTACAGTCAGTGAATAGTCCCAAAAATGATTCTCTTTTTTTTTTTTGGTGGGCGGGGGGTGCAGAGTCTCCTATGTCGCCCTTGGCAGAGTGCTGTGGCGTGACTGGTCACAACAACCTCAAATTCTTGGGCTTAAGTGATTCTCTTGCCTCAGCCTCCAGTTAGCAAGGACTACAGGTGCCCACCACAATGCCTAGCTATTTTTGTTGTTGTTGTTGTAGTTTTTATTGTTGTTTAGCAGGCCCGGGCAGGGTTCAACCAGCCTCGGTATATGTGGCTGGCACTGTAACCACTGTGCTATGGGTGCTGCGCCCCCCAAAATCATTCTATGTTTGCCATCCAGAATTTATAATGGTTTGATTACAGCCATAAGGCTTAAAACACAAAAGAAAGCTATAGTTTAAACCAGGTGTCCTCAAACTGCGGCCCACGGGCCACATGAAACGGTGTGAATTGTATTTGTTCCCATTTTGTTTTTTACTTCAAAATAAGATATGTGCAGTGTGCAAAGGAATTTGTTCCTAGTTTGTTTTTTTTTTTTAAACTATAGTCCGGCCCTCCAACGGTCTGAGGGACAGTGAATTGGCCCCCTGTTTAAAAAGTTTGAGGATGCCTGGTTTAAACAGACACATCACTGTTTAAAGGAGACTCCTCCCTTTAAGGTATGGCTGAAGTGGAAATGCTAGAAAATTTTTGGCTTTTTTATTGAACATAATTCTTTGGGCAAATCAAAGGGGGTGAGGAATGTGCTTGGGAGAAAAGAGAAAGAGAGCATTCTTGCTTCATGAAGACCTGAAAGACAAGTGAAGTTTATACTATGTGCAAAAATACACCCTTCCTTTCATTTGTCAGAGAGCTCACCCCTGAAAACAGACAAGCCCAGGCCAGAGTATGTGAGTGAACCTAGGAAAAAAGTAAAACAAACTGGGCAGATTTAAAGGCTGCCATTTTCCAAAGTCAAGTTTAAATTGGTAATATTAGTATCCATCATATTCATTTTAACCACCCTGCCCACAGCAGACTTCAGTGTGGCAGAGCAGAAATCTGTTCACATGCTGTCAATGAATTCCATGTCTCTTTGTAGTGACTAATCAATACATCTAATGGGCTGAACTCAATGGCATGTAATAGAAAACAATTTATTTTTCCCCACCCTGTTCTCTTAAGCCTGACCCACGGACTCATTCTTCTCTAACCCCCATATAAAATATTTTCCTATTTTTTACAGATAATAAAATAGTTTCATGTTGTTCTCACATATTAAACATCACTATTTTAGTAATAAAAATGTCTAGTCCAGGGCAGCGTCTGTGGCTCAACGGAGTAGGGCACCAGCCCCATATGCCGGAGGTGGTGGGTTCAAATCCAGCCCCGTCCAAAAAACTGTAAAAAAAAAAAAAAAGTCTAGTCCAGGGAGATTTTAACTTCATAAAATGTGCTGCTTTCTCCACCACCCTACCCCGGCTCAGCTCTGCACCGCTAGCCCGAGACGCTTCTTGTTGAGGTGGAGGGAAAGGTCAGACTCTTATCTCCCTCCTCCCACAATGCGTCCTCCCTTTGCCCAGCTGGTCACAGACTGAGAATCTGTTAAGGGAGCTAGAGCAGCGAAGAAAGGGGCCAAGGAACGGGAAGGGGGACCTTCCTAGACTGCCTCAGGCACCACCAGGCCATGGGCCTTGCTGGTATGGAAGTTTCCTGGGACTAATCCTGAACTTTCTCTGGCAGGATGATGACACAGACTGCAGGGGAATTCTCCACGGTGACTGGAGAATGGCAAAGCGCTCCTCCGCCTGGTCCCTTCTGATGTCCATCCTCGACACTGATGTAGGGCACATAGCAGTCCCCCACACAGACCCGCAGTGCCTCTAAAATTCCCTTGAAGGTCACTGTAAGTGGTTCCCCTCCTGTGATCTGTTGTGGTCTATGAGATGGGTAAAGTTTTGCTCCTACCATCAGGAGAAGTGATTTCATTCATCATGTAGTGAGCTCTTTGGTAAATAGTAAGGGTGGTAGCTCCAATCAAAGCCTATTGCCTGTAAATGTCTCAGGCAGAAACAGAACAGCTGAGTTTCGGGTTCCTCTAAAATTCTCTCCTTTGACTTGGGGAGATGTGACATGAGAGGTGTGTTTAATCTTTACCGTCTGTCCCTGACAGAGAGCTTGTAATTTCACGAGTGACGGAAGTGATGTGTCTTCTGTTTCTGACATAGCCCCTGCATCCACGGAATTTTCTGGATAATTAGGAATCCCTCTGGGTGTAATGATATGACTCTTGGTGGGACCCTAGATGTCTTGTCATTTCCAGGAAGATGCAGCTGGCTTTGAACCCTAGGACTTTCATTCCCACTCCCCATAGCCTCCAGGGAGGTGAGAGGAGCTGGCTATTGAGTTTGTACTCGAGTCGTGCCGAAGTGATCAAACCTCCATAAAAGGCCCTTAATACTATGGAGAGCTTCTAAGTTGGTGAACGCATCCATGTGCAGGAAGGGGGTGGTGCTGCCTAACTCCGAGGGGCAGAAGATTGGCACTTGGGACCTGTTTGGACCTCTCCCTAAGTCTTCACTATTGGCTCATTCATATGCTTATAATGAACCACTGATAGTAAGCAAGGGGTGTTGAGTTCTGGGAGTCTGTGAACTATCAAACATGAGAAGTTGTGGGGATACCCTGAATTTATAGCCAGTGGGTCAGAAGTCCCAGTGGTCCAGGACTTGGAACTCGCATCTGAAGTGGGGAAGCCATGTGGGACTGAGCCCTTAGCTTGTAGGATCTGATACTAACACCTCGCAGTTTAGAGTCAGCATTTAATTAAATTGTAGAACACCCAGTTGGTGTCTGGAGAGTTGCAGAATTGTTGGTATGGGGAAAAAACCCTACACATTTGGTGCCATTTGTGTTCTGTGTATAGAAACAGTTAATAGTAAGTGAAAAGAATGCATCTCCTCAATTATTACCAGAGGATGTTAATTCCGTTTGATTCTGCAACTTCCTGTATACTCTGGAAAGCGTGGAGCAGCTACGATGCTTCAAACTGGCACTCAGCGTCATGCTGTGGGGCCCAGCAACATTTCTAAGACCCTGCAGGCACAGGCCTTTGTTTAGTTCTCAGCCCTATAGGTGTCTGAAAGAGTCTATTTTTCACTTAAATGCCAATACACCCCCCAAATAGTATTTCATATTCGAAATTCAGGTTGCATATCATCTTAAACTGAAATGAGGTCTACCCTATAAAAACACGGTTAGACTCACCATTATTATACAGCAATTTAGGACAAACTTCTGTTATTTTTGGGCCCAGCACACTTCCACTGTGCAACTCCGCTATCTTAACTGTCATTTTTTTTTTGTTGTACTATTTTGTATGTTTTTCTCATAGGTAGGCAATGAGAATCAGCCACAATGGCTGTGTTATTTCAAAGGGGCACAGTTTTGTTTAAAAATATAACAGACGAACACATTTAAGAGGTTACAACATTAAAACTACAGCTAGAGAGAGCCACCCTATATTCATGTCTGATTTTGTAATCAGCAACCACACAGCCAAAAGGTAAGAAAAATGGAAAAAATTTTTATGGTTTTAGCTTTTCTATATATACATTACCATAAAGAACCAAAGCAAAGCTACTGAGGCTGACACTGACCAACTTCTTTATTCTTTGTGAAAATAATCTTAGATTTTGTTCAAAATGTGCTTTCTTATGCCAAAAAAAAAAAAAAAGTTGTTTGCTGACAGTTTCTATCTATCCAAAAATATGAAAAAAATTATTTTGTCTAAGTAAGACTTCATAATAAATTTCAATGGTTTCATTTTTTGCAGTCTTTACTGGCAGAAAGAAAACACACATCTTGTTTTTGTCATGTTGAAGTATCAAATATTTTAAGTTGATGGTGAAAATTATATCTATTTATCATACACAATATGATATTTTCAATGATATATACATTGTGAAGCAGATGAATATAGCTAATTAATATAGTCATTACCTCACATAGTTAACATTTGCCTTAATTTGTATCTTCTTTTGAAGGTTTTCTGAGAATAAAAACTTCTCCTTTTGGATTTTTTGCTTTTAAGATTATTCCAATCTTACTTAAATATGAGCATCTTATTTCTTACCATCTGGTAGCAAATATTAGGCCCGTAATGGTTCGTAATGGTTCTAAGGAGGTGTCACTTTTCTCTCTTTACTTTCTCTGAGCAAAATCCTTTGAAACACTCACACTAACTTTCCCCCCCAAGACCAAGCAGTCAGAGTAAAAGTATATTTCACAAATCAGATTTAAATAAGCACCATCTATTTCCAGTAAGTGGCAGAGAGGAGCGGCTATGTCAGAAATTGGAAAATAATTTCCCAGTAATGGTATATTTTCACTGACATCACTTAGCATTATTAAAGATATTAAAAAGAATCTCCAGGAGAAATGCAAGGATAAAATTGTAAACTATCAATGCCAAATAATGACATCTATTTTTTCATTGCCTGGTATTTCAGATTATTCTCAGTTCATCTGCAAACATTTATTAAGACTTTTTTGAGAACAGACTACATACAGGTCAGGAAAGTTACATAGAGCCTTGATAATAATGGAAGAAATGTATTAGTGAATATGAATAGGGTTGCTTATTTTCAAGCTAAAGGAAAAGCAATTGTTGCACAAACTGTGAATAGTATAATTTTTTCAAGTGATTGCTGTTGGAATTCATAATAAAGGTTAATGGAATAGAGAACTGAAGGACTTAACTTTTCAAATAGACTTAAGGGATTCAAATTCACAATTCTGACTTAGCTGGGGCACTATTAAATTAACATCTGTATAAGGCAGGTGCTCTGAAGTGCTTTTACTTTCTAAAAACAGAGGGAGATAAGAGAGACATTCTGGGGCCAGTAATGCTGGTTTACCACAAAGGGATTTTAAAATAGCAGCCACTCCCTAGAAAAGGGGCCCCGGGAGCTTCTTCCCTCTGTCTCCACTACTAAAGCCTGCCAAACCCCACTTCAGAATCCTTGACATAAGGTTTACTACCTGTAGATCCTGAACACTTGCTAAAACATCGCACATTATAACCCTAAGATATAGCTGAAGCTAGAGAACTCTCATTTGGAACAAGTCCATCACGAATTCTTTAAGAATGCCCCAAGGAGGCCATTGGGATAAGGGTGGAACTTCAGTGGTTTTGTGGGAGGAATATAATGTTCATAAATAAATCTGAATAGGGACAAATCACTGTGCTTATCTCCATTCTATTTATTCCATGTGTATTAAAATGAAGTCTGAGAAATTGCCCACCTAGATCTCTGTCTTTGGAAGTCAGGCAGATAGCTAGATACGGTTCTGAGAAAAGGCCTGCTGAAACATCCTTCCCGTGTTAATCTAAACTAAAAAAAAAATTTAAGGCTAACCTACCTGTCACAGTCTACCATAGTCTACCAGAATGAGAAAGTAAATGCATTTAACAGCCAAAAACCTGTAAAGTGATAAAGATAGCTTTAGTCTGTGTATTTCTTTGTGTGTCTTTGTTAACTACATAAGGGTAACAGTGGATATATTAGGCAGCTAGCTTTTCAATGTAATGAGATTTTGTTCCTGGCCAATGTATTTTCCATATCTTCCTCTATGTAAATGAAAACTCAGTAACACAAACTATAATAAAACTGTTGCCATTTTCACACTGACTCAAAACTAAGCAAACAGAAATATATGCAGCTAACAGAAGACCTTGGAAAGAGTTAGCAATGTTGAGAGTAGGGTAATGAGAAGAGTCAGGAAACAGACCTCACACAGGGTATTACATTCAAGGAACTTGGAGAGAGATAATTTCTTTGAGTACATATTTGAGGAAAGCCATCATGGAGAAGTATTTAGATTTGTTCAAGAGGGTGCATAGTTAGAGGCCACAGGCAAGACCTTCAAGAAAACATTTTTAGTTGTTAAAAAGAGAACCTTCTAACAAGCATGCGATCACGGGTGCATTGTGAACAGGAGAGCCAGTTTCCCAGTGCCCGCCCCTGTCCACGCACACTGGTGCCTGATGTTCCCACACACTACGTGCCCCAGACTTTGACGAAGGGGCCGATGAACAGACTAGACAGCCCGTAACGTGCAGCTTAGGGTTTCTACCGCTTCACTCCAACAAAGAAGAGGTACAAATGAAATGTACATCACGGTAACAGTCAATAAAATCATCTATTTTATAAAAAAGGAAATATTACTAATGTGAATCTAATAGAAGAACAACTACATGCCCATAAGAGAGATTAACACAGTATACTCAAGTGGGGGAGGGGTGGGAGAGGGGAGATGGGCGACCTCCCACCCCCAGATGAAGGGCTCAGCTGCCTCCACTACAACTGGAACTTTGCCTTAGAAACTCAATGTAACCTAATCATTTGCACCTTCATATTAATCTGAATTAAAAAAAAAAGTAAATATGATTTAAAACTTCAATAATTTGTTTTTTCTTACTTACAATACCAATTTCAACTTATTTCCTATACCAGTATGTTCTGACATACCAAGACCACTTTACTGTGGCCACTTTATTGAATCTCACAAAAGAAACTCAGATATCAGAAGTGTTGTCCTATTAGATAACCTTTAGGATTCCTTTCAGAGTAAGAGATTTTTATCATATTGCAATATAAATGACCAATGGTCCACCAAAGACTTGTGCTCTCTTCTCAAAAATCAGAATTGTTGTTACAAAATATCCGTCCAACCAAGGGTATATTTCCCAGCTCCATTACATCGCATAGAGCCACATAGCTAATTATCGCATGGAATATTAAGAAAAGTAACACGTATCAGTTGTAAGATGAAATGACTGAGAAACTGGTTTATCTTCACCATGCTCTGATTCCTTGTCTTCTGGATAGAAAGCAGAACGGCACTGTTCTAGGGGGAGGTAGAGACCTAAGAGTTAGGGCCCCTGACACCATGAATCACACTGTGGAAGGCCACTGACTTTATATCCATCTAACAGTAACTGCTACATTAGTAAGAAATATAATTCTATTATGCCATGCCACTAACACTTCAGGGTTAATTATAACAGTTACCCTACCTTAAATAATAGAAATTATAATAATTTCCTCTTTCTGTAATAAAGTTTAAATCATTTCTCATAGTCTAGCTCTGTAATAATATCGTAATTTATTACATGCTCTATTACTATGTGCATTCATGGCAATGAAGAAGAAATGTCAAGAGAATACTTTAAATGAAGGCTGTCTTTTCTCTCCAAATATGACCAACTGTTGACAGAGCCCGGGTTTGGTTTTGAATTAGCCCAGCTTTGTCATATTTCTTAACTTCCTTTCCCTGTGCCTTCTCTTTTAAAAATATAAACGTTCTCATTACAAAGGGATGCCCCCGTGTGTCAAAGAACATTGAGTTCCATTGTCTTTGACGAATCCGGGAGTCGAATTCCAGAATCCTGGAAAGTTACAAATTCGTGTCATTCTAAGGCACTGAATCTGGAAGTGGTTTGTTATGCAGCAAAAGATAACTGAAGCAAGTCACCTGACCGTCCCCCTCATATAGTAAGTTCTGAGTAAATCCCGAACTCCCAAGAAGTGTGTTTCACAATTTCTCAGTGTTTAGCGTTCGCTGCCCTCCTGACCGGATCTCCATCTTACTCTGACCCCCACTGACAGGAGAAATTGAAAAGTACGAGGTTTGCCATCTCACACAATAGCAAGCCAAAACTGCAAAAAATATTAGTTAACAAAATTCTAGAAGGGTCATTCCAATACGGCTTTTAAATCACACAATTATAACGTATCTCTAGCAAGCTCCGAAGGACTGGCTCATCGGTAGCCTGCTATGAAAGGAGCTAAGAGGTAGAAGCAGCTGGAGACATCTGACAAGTTCTGATGCCGGCTGAGCAGGGACAGTCACCAGCAGCAGTGAGGTCAGTGAACTGGGGCTAGGTGATCAAATAGGAAGGGCTGCCCCAATGACTCTTTTAATCTTACGGAAAATCAATTCACATAGATG
The DNA here is from genome assembly GCF_027406575.1 of Nycticebus coucang. Taxonomy (NCBI): domain Eukaryota; kingdom Metazoa; phylum Chordata; class Mammalia; order Primates; family Lorisidae; genus Nycticebus; species Nycticebus coucang. The sequence goes on along the minus strand of NC_069785.1, from coordinate 9,198,252 downwards.
AACATTTAAAAATATGAGGTAACAGATGTTAAATGTCACACTGAAATTGTAGCATACGGTACTTTGAAATCTTTAATTTGTCCTATTATAAGCTATGCACTCCCTCTGCTACTGGAATTGTGAAAACGGGCCCCAATAGGGAGGTTTTGCTTAATCAATGTAGCCTCTTTGTTCCTCAGACTGCCGACTGTGTGAGGGACTGAAGCTTCCGTCCCACCTAGGGAGGTGGGAGAGAGTCACAGGCAGCAGCCTCCGACTTCTGACATCTGACACAGCACATAACACTCTTGCTAGAGTCTCTCTTTCTCTCCAAACATTTATTTATGATGAAGGGGAAAGCCGGGTGGATAAAGGTGGCATTGTTTATCATAAATCATGAAATTTTACTATCTTCTTCACAGGAAGAGGAATGATGGGTTCATGATATATGTATAGCTTTGATATTTCTTTAATATTATCAATATATAAAATGTAGGAAAAAATCCACAAACTAATTATAAAATGCTACTTAACGTCCTCGAGGGATCAGTAAAAATTATTCATCCTCCAGTCGTTTTGTTTTTTAAACTCTGTTCGTAGTTTTCACACTCAGTGAAGAATAAGCTTTTGCACATGTATCTAATTCTCTCAGCTTATAATTATTTTCCGGCTCTGTAGTGGTGGCATCTAATTAAGCTAATGGGCACCTATTCCAGGCCTCGGATTAGAGACTTGAAGGTGTGCTGGATGGCTGCATGAAGGAATGAATGATACAACACGATTCAGGATCGCCCCAGGTTCAGAATTCACTCTTCTGAGCAAGATAACCACACATTCTTCCAAATGAAGATGGTTTCAAGAAAAGATAAAACATGAAGGACCAATAAATGTTAACTTCTGAAAATGGGGAATGCTGGAAAGAGAGTATGGACAGTGAACACGAATATAATAGTAGAGAAGTGGATATAATAACGCGACTGGAAGGGGGTGGGTGTATCATTTCATTCAGCTTTGTTTGTGAGTAAAACAACTCCATGTAACACCTTTGAAAGCAGGAACATTAGATTCTATAAAGCACGGCCATTATGTAGAGAGGAGAGTGATGAACTAAGTTGTAACATTTCTGTTACACAAAAGAATGAGCCAAAATGAATACAAAATAATTTGTGAATGTGTATTCTTTAGATTTTAAAAATGCACGAAAAGTAGGAATGTGTTAAAGAGGGCTACATTACATTAAGTACATTATGCTAAAAAGGCATGAGTAGGTTTTAGATAATGTAAAATGATTTACCAAAGAATCTTCACTATGAGCCACAGAAACATAGCAGTTTTTGTTTCGTTTTTAACATTTATGGATGGAAGTGAACGGGAGGTTAAATATTAAGATGTGAGAGACAGTGAGCTGTGGGAAAAATGTGAGATCAGTTGAATGAGTCTGTACCACATGTTGTAAAGGAAAGGAAGTTGAGGAGGGAGAGAGTTCATTGGCTCTAGTGCCTTCTAACGCAGCTTTAAAGAGTATAACATTTGAGAATTTTAAGTGGTAATGGGAAAGTTTTCAGGAATTGTAACACATACTGAAACAGACAATTGAATCACTGTTAGCAACTGATACACAACAAAGAAAGTTGGGTACAACATTTTTCTTTTTTTTCTTTTTTTATTGTTAAATCATAGCTGTGTATATTAGTGCAATCAAGGGGTACAATGTGCTGGTTTCATATACAATCTAAAATATTCTCATCAAACTGTTCAACGTGGCCTTCATGGCATTTTCTCAGTTACTGTATGTAGACATTTGTATTCTGTATTTAGTAAGATTCGCCTGTACCCATTCTAAGATGCACTGCAGGTGTGGCCCCACCCATCACCCTCCCTCCACCCTAACCTCCCCCCTCCCTTCCCCTTCCTTGGCCCTTTCCTCATAGTCTTGTGCTATAGTTGGGTTATAGCCTTCATATGAAAGCTATAATTTAGCTTCATAGTAGGGCTGAGTACATTGGATACTTTTCCTTCCATTCCTGATATACTTTGCTAAGAAGAATATGTTCCAGCTCCATTTTTAAAGAGTTAGAGATGAAACCATGGAAGAATAAATCAGAAGACAATCGGCAAGCCAGAACATCCTCTTGTGAGAGAAAAATAAATTAACATGATTAAATGGAGTAACCCCCTTGAAGAAAGAAATATGATGTTTGAAATTACAAGGGCAAACTTTCTCTCTAATGCTGCTGATAGAGGAATACCAGAAGAACAGTGACTCTCAGTTTGTGAATATTATGTTCCGGTTAAAGCAGCACTCGGGGCTTGGAGCCTGTAGCTCAGTGGCTAGGGTGCCAGCCACATGCATCAGAGCTGTCGGGTTCGAACCCAGCCTGGGCCTGCCAAACAACAATGCAATTACAACAGCAAAAAAAAAAAATAGCTGGGCGTTGTGGTGGGCGCCTGCAGTCCCACCTACCTGGGAGGCTGAGGCAAGAGTATTGCTTAAGTCCAAAAGTTTGAGGTTGCTGTGAACTGTGATGCCATGGCACTCTATCCGGGGTGACATAGTGAGACTCTGTCTCAATAAATAAATAAATCAGCAATAGGCCTTACTGAATAAATATACTTTAGAAAACTGTAAAACTATAAAATACTCTTTAAAATCTTATGCTGTATGTAGACTTTGGGTAAAAACATGTTGACACCTCAGGTATGCTAGATTAGCCCGTAAAATGAGATGTCTAGAACCGAAGTCGGCGTTCTGCAGCAAGTGTCTGAACCCAGTGTTGGAGAGGCGAAGGGAGAGATGACCTTCCCACCAAGCGGTGCGCAGTCAAAAGGTCTAAACTGCTTAGTGCAGTTCAATAACCGGCTGACCTTAAATATTTTAACATATATGTCACCAATTTGGAATGAAAGGATTTAGTGCTTCTTTTTGGTATGTGTCCTCCCAAAAGAGGGAATATTAGCAGCATGCAATTTAGAAGGACTGCTTCCTACAAATATTTATAAATGCAGAGAGAAATACACTAATGCAAACTCATGGCCTGTCATAATTAAAATATAATTGAGAATTTAAGACATGAAAACAACCAATTCTGATTCAAAGTGCCATGTGATAAGTGGTTTGGGAATGACATAAACAATAATTTAAGGGAAAAAAAATGTTCGGACAGAAAGGAGATAATGTACGTTCCCCCAAAAAGTCATTCTGCACTACCTTCTAATAGTGTTTTCTACATTGTTAATTTTGTTTTTCATGACTTCAAATTTGGAGTTAAATGTGCCATTTTATTTTTTATTTTATAGCTACTTAAAAAATTAGCTTCTTTCTTTTTTTAAAATCCTAGCTTGAGTCTGTCTATGTTTTTTAAACATAATTTTTATCTTTTATTATGATTTTCTTTTCTCAGATCATATGGACTTTTTTTGCTGCTTTTGTTTCTATTTAATATTTATTGTTTTACTAATAAAAATACTATATATTTTTTAAATCATCTATTATTACTAAAGTAAATTATCTTCAAAAGCACATTCTTCTTCCAAGTGATTTAGAGGATATTTGCTTATTTGCAGTTAATGAGTTAATTTTCTTTTTTCTGTTACCTTTACCATGACACCTCCCCATAAACATGATAAACTGGTTAATGACATACTAAGAGAATTCTTTTCAAATGCTCATTCGCCATTTGAATGTCTTTGGAAAAATGTATAGTCAGTTCCTTTGCTCATTTTTAATCAGATTATTATTGTTTTTTTGCTTTTGAGTTATGTATGTTTTTTTATATATTTTGGCTGTTAAACCCTCATCAGATACATGGTTTGTAAATGTTATCTTCTATTCATTAGGTTGCCTGTTCATTTTCTCGATTTTATCCTTTGCTGAAAGAAGCATTTTTGTTTGCTATTGTTCCACTTGTTTATTTTAGCTTTTGTTGTCTGTGCTTTTGGTGTCATATACAAAAAGTCATTGCCAAGACCAGTGTCAAGGGGAAAGTTCCTATATCCTTTTACGTTGGGTTTGCATACGGTGAGAGCAGAGAGTAGAATGAAAGTTACCAGGGGTGGAGAAGGGAGATATAGGAAGGGGTCGGTCACGGGTTATTAAGTTTCACTCATACACATTGTATAGCATCCTGACTACAGGTAACAATCCCCTTTTGTATACCTGAAGTTTGCTAAGAAGGCAGATGCTGAGTTTGCTGGGCGCACACACAAACACACACAAGGAAGGTAACTGTGTGAACATGTTAATACACTTTGCTGTGCACATTAACTCACAATGTGTCTGCACACCAAATCATCAGATTGCACCTTAAATACACAGAATAAGCAAGCAAGAGTCTTCAAACGGAAGGCAAGGACATATGAACTAAGCCTCGTGCTTCTGCTGTCCTCTGCAACCGAAAGCAGAAGCCAGTTTTTGGCAGGTCTGAGAGCTTCAGTCCAACTTCCACGAATGGCCAGAAATGTATCTAGTATGGTTCTGTGGGATGAAGGTACATTTTCTTGTGCCTTTCAATGATTCTTTAACTAGGAGAATTATTTATGTCCTAGTGAAAGTGAGGTAGTCTATAATTCTTTGACCAGAAAAATCTTCAAATCCCTATGGCTAAGCCTATTTATACTGTTGTGCAGAATACTATATGCAGGAAATATTCCTCCAGAAGGCAGGCAAGGCCTTCAACCCCCCTGCGGTGTCTTCTTTGAGTTCGTTGAGTCATGGACTTACTGGTGACGAGTGAAAGGACAATAACTCTGACTTCCTCAAGGAGAATTACCTCAGAAGGCCGGCAAAGGCCCTGGAGGTTGGGGGCCTAAGACCGTGGCCTGGTTTTCTCTAAGAGAAGGTCCTGTACCCGCAAGAATAAGTGAGGGTAGGCTGTGCTATTTTAAGGGGCGAACAATTCCTTCTCTATTAGAAGTCAGTGTTTAACTATTAGTTTCCTTCATTTACAGAATTTCAAGATAAATCTGTCGATCAACTTCCTTCTTTCCATTCCTTTCCTGGCATTCCCTTTCTTACCTCCATTTCTTTAATTCCTATTTTCTTTCTTTTTCACGAGAGACTGTGTGTGTGTGTGTGTTTTGATCAGTAGCAGAAATTTGTAGACCAATATATTAAGTATTTAAAGTGAAGGCATATATTAAAAGAAAAATTTTAAGTAATCCAAGTGAATTTTATTCCATAATTTTGTCAGTCTCTAACACTATTGCTCTTATCCAAAATTTTATGAGAATTAATACCAAAGGAACTGACTTAAGTGTGAAGGCAGCTATTTCTTCCAATTTCTGCAAAATGCTAAGAAGCAGGATTATTTTTAGAGTAGTGGGAAGAAGTAGGAAAAAGAGAAGAGTATGTTCATCATCTCCAAATCTGGTACTTTATTTTTTTTTATATACAGAGTGGATTTTTCAATATAGTTGTGGATGTATACTTCAATTTGAATCTGTTATTTTTAACTTCAAAATCGCAAAGTGAATATTTCACTTGATCCGATTCTAATCTTTTATGAAAAAGGTGGATACCATGTTCTTCATTCTCACTCACTGTCGGGATTAAAATCAACTCCTAAGAGAGTTATACTCTTTAGAGATGCCTACTACGAAGTATGTTCGAGGATATGTCATTCCTATTTTAGTTATTACAACTTCTGATTCTCTTAAATGATCTTAAATTGTTAAGTAATAAATATTTGTCCTACTATGAAAATAAGGATATATGGAGGAAAAAAGGAACAATTAGGAGCTTAAAAATGATTTTGAAATAGTTTCAGAATTAAATAGGAACAGAGGAAATGTTAAGACTGAAAGGAGGCATGTTGAAAAACAACTGCTGTATTACAGTGTTTACAATCTGGTGTTCTTTTGCCCCTCTATTTTCAGAACACAATACATTAGATGTATTCATTTAGATGAGAGACAAAGAGAGGGAAAAGAAAAAATACTGTAAAAGAGGAAAGTGCTCTGAATATTCATGCAAAATTCATAATGAAAGATGAAGAAGAAAGTCATAATAAGGGATAGGGAATGCAATAAAATGCTATGTAGAAATATTTTTGCATTACAGTTCTCACCACGTAATGTAGATGAGAGGTTCATCCAGGAATGTACCCTCTTTAGGAGACAGGATATTACATAATGGCATGACATGGTGCCCTGAGAACAGAACCCAGGTGGCCCCTAGTCCTAGGTGAGATCTGTCCAATAGACTATGACAAAGGAACAGGTGAGTATTCCTGATCCATTGTGCTCACCTTGGAATGGTTCCAAAACTATAGAGGTCCACAAGCTCATCAGTAGAAATGCAGGAAGCCCCAAGAAAGTGATTTCCATTCCCTTTATTTGACTGAGACCATATATTCATTATATATATATAGTTGCCTGAACATTAATTACAAGCCTTCTCATAAGAAAGGTACACTATGTTTCACAGTTTTACATTCTACACAGGAACTGCCTCTAATTGGGCTTTTCAAAAAGTAAAATCTTCAAATATTGTTTTTCCAAATCTGAGGGAATCAACATTGCTCATGAAAGTATAAAACTGCCTATAGTGACAGTGCTGTTTTGAGAACTCTCCCTACAGGAATGGCAATGCTGCTCTTATTCCCAGCTAAGCGGGTAGTAGCGGGAGGCTAAATATGAAATCTAATCAAAATAACCCAGAGTCTCCTAATTACTTCCATGAAAGAGTCAAAATTAAGTACTTTTATAGTTCCAAGAAGCTGAAGTTAAAAAATAAATATACTGTGAGATGGAAACACAAAACCAGCAGGGTCCGGGCAGCTGCACCAGGAAAAACATTTGGTCAAACTTCTTTCTCAAAATAGAAATAAAAAAGAGAATTGTAAAGCTCTCAGAACAGGGAAGATTCAACCCTAGAAATAACAACGGAGCACATGTCTTAGTTTTATAAACAGAATATCACTGTGAAAAATATGGAAGCAATTTAAATTTTCTGTGGTGCATTTATTTCCCAGAAAAATGGCTTCCCACTGTGAACATTCTCTTCACAGAATCTGTGCTCAGTGGTTCAAATATATTTCAGCCCCAAGAATACCTATAATGATTGTGGATGGCAGACCACACCACAATAAGGTGTCAAAAACGAGAAAAAGAGAAAGACCATAGGTAGATATTTAATAAAAGGATTTGAGCAACATATGATCCCGTTTTCTTATTTTCATTTAAATGAACAATACTACTGGAGTTCAAAGCTATTCACTTTTGCTGGAAACACAGTTTCCAATTATTTCAAAAAAGAGCACTTTGAAAAGACTGAAGCAACAACAACAACAAAAGAAACTCAGAAGTGAGTAAAGTGCTTTCAGAACAATCGTAAATTCAAATCTGCAGGATCCCCACATAATTGATGGAGGAGAATAAATTGCTCTAGTTAGAACTATCTTACAAGCAATGAAGACAATTCACCAGCTAACAATACTCTTAGGTGAGTGGTTTTCTTTGCACTAAAAGAAACTTAATAAACCCTAATGGCTTTGATGCCTCAAATTCAACTCGGAAGACATGTTCCCAATAAAACCAAATTGTGCCGGGTGATGCCACGAAGATTTGTAACGAGGAGTGAAGGAAAGAGACAGGAAGGCTAACGGCTTCATACAGACGCTTTTCCAAACTTCCTGGATGTTAAGAATTGCCTGAGGTACTTTTTTAAAATATGAAATTCTGCTGGAATAGAAGTTATGGTTAAAAATACAAATTCTTGTTAAAATTACAACTTCCACCTAGAGCTGCTGACTCAGAATCTCCCAAGAAGAGACAGGAAGCTGCATACTTAGTATTTCCAGTGATCATTATTGCTGTGGAAGTTCTGGAAACACATGATATAACAACAATGGAGAATTTTTTAAAATGGAAATAATTAACTAAAACAAGCTACATTTTATTTATTTATTTATTTGAGACAGAGTCTCACTTTATCACCCTCAGTAGAGTGCCCTGGCATCTCACAGCTCACAGCAACGTCCAACTCCTGGGCTTAGGCGATTCTCTTGCCTCAGCCTCCCAAGTAGCTGGGACTACAGGCATCCGCCATAATGCCCAGCTATTTTATTGCAGTTTGGCTGGGGCAGGGTTTGAACCCACCACCCTCGGTATATGGGGCAGCACCCTACCCACCCAGCCCAGGCACTGCCCTACATTTTTGCCTAGAAGAGTTCAATACTCAACGATTATTTGGACTTTCTCCCATCCATCTCTCATGTGGAAACAACTGAACACATGAGCAAAATACATGCATCAGATGCTCAAAACACATGGTGGAAAGGTTTAAAATGGAACTTTCAGTAGCAAAATTGAAGCACATATGTAGAGTTGTGGTTTGCCATGACAATTCTAGAGGACTTAATGATCATTTTAGAAAAGAAATTTTGCATTTGTGTATATCTGTGTGACTGTTGAAGAAATAAATTAAAATCTAAGAAATAGAAAAAAAAAAGCCCAGAAATATACAGTTAGTCCTAAAAGGCTAACTGTACATCTGAAGAAAATAAACATTACATCACAGAAAATAGTTTTCAGCAAGTTTCAATCTTAAATTGAATTTCTATTAAAATTAATATTTCCCCGCACCATTTCCTTGGAGAAAAATCCTTTTAAAATTATCTGTCTACAAATTCCTGCAAGAAACAATGTGAATGCTTGTGCCAAGCATACAGCACTATTATGGTGGGTGTTTCATGGACTGTATGTCCAAGCCCTTGTTTTCAAGATGTTCACAATTTAGGTGGAGAATGGGAGAGGGGAGTCTCAGACATCCAAACACTAAAATAACAGTCAATAGTATGCAAGATTACAAATAATTGTACGTTATCCAATATATAAATACTGTATATTATGCACATGAGGTGCCTAATGAAAGAGCAAATACTGTTCCACATGTGGGAGCCTTGACTGATAAGCTAACTCTTCACAGAGAAAGTAGTGACTGTGGTGAACTTTAAACAATGGGGAGATTCAGACATACTAAGCCATGGTCAGGGAGTGCTATTGATGTAAGAGTTATTATTATTTCCAAGTGAACTTCTGGGGATGGTAACACATATTCAGTATTGTTAAAATAATACCTATTTATAGCCGGGCATTGTGGTGGGCGCCTGTAGTCCCAGCTACTCGGGAGGCTGAGGCAAGAGAATCGCTTAAGCCCAGGAGTTGGAGGTTGCTGTGAGCTGTGTGAGGCCACGGCACTCTACCGAGGGCCATAAAGTGAGACTCTGTCTCTACAAAAAAAAATAATAATAATAATACCTATTTTTTAAATCACCAGTCACATTCTACGAATTGTGCTAACCACTTTTATTGTTTAATCTCTATATTACTGATTTTTATTTCTTTCCCACAATAGCATGGAAACTCTAATGTTCTTCTGATTATTCCTTATGTTGCAGTATTCCTTTAGTTTGTAGTGGATATAACTTCAAATACAGTCTTGCACCTGATAGCAGTTTAACAACTGAATAATTGTGAGCGCCACAGAGGGCAGATCACCAAGGGGCACAACCTGAGAATGTTGGGACAATGTTATAACTTACAAGTGCTCTCTAGGACAATTAGCTGGTGTGGAAACTCATCTCCAATGTACTAGACACACCCACGCACTCCCTATACACATGCACCCAGCGCCCCCTACATATGCACACACTCCCCCACACCCACATACACAGATCCTCTGTTGCTTTGCTGGTACCAGCAGACGTGAGCCTGAGCTGATGGACCTGAGATGACCACAGGCAGACACGTGATCCAGGAGAAAACAACAGGGGCAGACAAAATCAATCTGATTCTTTTTACATGCAAGTGCTTCAATCATACATATAAATTAAGTGATATTGAAATTAAGAATAATTAAGTGACTTGTTAGATAACTCAGGCTGGGATATATACACTCATCAGGGACTTTATGAAAGCGGAAATCAAAAGATGAAGAGAAATAAGCAAATGAGTGAGACAGAAGAGAGAGAAGAGAGAGAGAGAGAGCTCACACCAGTTTTATCTGCAAGAAACAGAAGAATCTGCTTTTCTAAATGTCCCCTCTGTGACAAGGCTGTGGCTCATTTACAAAATAAGGATGACCAGGAGATGGCATGATATTACCTTTCAACTTATGTTATAATGGATGAGTTTCTGTTATTTGAAATACAGGGATATGTTTCAAAGGGGACTGTTATCAAGGTGAAGTCTACAAAATCCTTAACTATGTGGGGCGGGGTGGGGAGGGGTGGGGTGGGGTGTCTATACACACAAATACGCATGATATATTAGATATAATATGTTAATATATTACTATCATTACATGTTATAATACAAATTTTAATATAGATATAAAATTTTATAATACAAATTTTATTTTAGATATAATATGTTAATATATTACTAATTACATGTTATAATACAAATTTTAATGCTCATTCCTTCATTCTACTGGTTAGTTCGATTTCACTTTCTGACACTTGCACATAACCGTGCGGGACATAAGCAACAGAGGGAAATGGGGACTGAGGGAGGAGGGAAACGGAATCACTTCTGGAAGGAACAAGGCCCAAGGTCAGGGACACACCACCAATTCAGAGGCAGTGGACTGAAGTAATTGTAACCGAAGGGGACAGTGAAGGTGTCTATAAGGAAGTAGTTCTATTTTTTTAAAATGGAACTAGAGTCATAAATTATGCTTTCTCAGCCAAAAGTCACAAAGATTTATAATAAAGATCTGCCAAAACAGTCAAAGTAGATGCCAGAACAGGATTGACAGACAAAGGGGTAAACAGAGCTTCTTAGTAAGCAGGAAAGGTTTCCGGAAACCACATCAAAGACTAAGCATTACTATTTACCAATGGCTGGCTATGGGTTGATGAGATCAAATAATAGCACATAAAGTACAAAAGTACATGTGTTTCAGAAAAGAAATGGCAATCATGATCAGAGTTTCAAATTAAAAGAAGTCTGGAAGTGAAGAAACATGAATCTCACACCATGACGACCAATAAAGGTTCTGGGTAAGGGCACTAGGAAAGGTGACTGTTACCTTTCAACCTCCCCGGTCTATCAGTACGCCCTACAGTTGGGTGAAGCAGGACATCACTTAAGGGTTTTGATAGCTGGGCATAATTTTCAACTTTTAGAAATGGCAAAGGAGGCAGCAAAATACGTGAGCATGGGTCGTCTCTGAGGGACACACAGCTGCTGACTAGCTCCGTGACCTTGGCAAAGCCACATAGCCCTCCGCAGCGCAGGTTCCTTATGTGTGACACAAGGAGCACGTGAAGTTGTTCTGATGTTTTACTAAGGGCATGCTTATGTGTGTGTGTTTAAAACACAACCTAGGGATGCTCAACACTAGTATGTCACTTAGCATTATTTAATATTTTAATCTTGTTAACTGGTCTTATACAAAGTGAAATATAAACTTTAACTTCATACTTAAAACAAGAATGAAGTGAAAACCCTATCGTCACAGGGTTTGTCCCTCAAGGAAACATTTGTATAAAAATGGGGAAGAAAGTAGGAAACACTGGATTAACAGGCTAAGGTAATTAGACTCTTATTGTGTACTAAAGAGCGGGTATGGGGGATAGTAACTTACAGGGATGGTACATAGAACGAGACCTCGTTTTACACGTCTACAAAGTAAGCACAGGCAAGAGAAAGAACTGAAGAGTGAAGGCAATCGGGAAAGACTGGCAACCTCTAACAATCCAAGTGTTTGTAAATAGGTAACAGTGGCAGAGTAATCTTTGGATGGCCCCAAACCAACCTGGAGAGACCTGGTTCTATTTCCCCAGGTCCTACCCATCCATGGTCTTTAAAAGCTGCCACAAAGAATGAAAAGAGTGAAAAAACAAACAAACAAACGAACAAAAATGAAAAGAGTGCTAAATTTAGTTGTTGTTTTTTATTTATTTATTTATTTTTACGGGAGTTAAAAACTGAATATACTTATGACAGAGTCAAAGTAGATGGGTACTCATGTAGGGTTTATTACCCTTTATCTTGTGTCTGAGTTCAAAAGCCTGACACCAGTTATTTGTTCCGATACGCTAGAAAACTCTTAATTAGAGCCAAAGACAATAAGGAGATTTTCTTTCAGAAGCCTATTTGAAGACAGACTTATGTGGATGTTAACTTTGATTGCGATGAGGACTGAGAGCTGAGGTCAAAATTAATCTAATTCTAAATGATACTTAATAAATCAGCTGAAACAAAGGGAGACTGGATGGATTCCTTAGCTATGCCCAGCAAAGCTTCTCCTGACCTAATAAATTGAATTTCTTAGGTTTTTCCCCCCTTTATCTAAGGAGTTAAAACAGCATTAAAATCAAACTTCAGCCAATGCAGAAATTTTTAAAAATATGTATTTTAGTTAAACGTGACACCTCTTTTGGATATAAATGCCAGGTGCATAGTTTGGCAAATGATTTCAGCACACTGCAAACTGTGAGAGCCTATAGAGAATCCTGAGAATTGATTATGCAAGTAATAATCACTCAAAACTGCCTTTGAAATGTCAAATCTGCTTCACAGTGAGAGCTGGAAATTTGAAAAAAAAAATAAAAATAAAAAATCTTGGCAGCGCCTGTGGCTCAAAGGAGTAGGGCGCTGGCCCCATATGCTGGAGGTGGCAGGTTCAAACCCAGCCCCGGCCAAAAACAACAAAAAAAACCAACCAAACAAAAAAGTCTTTTCAATGAGAAGGCTCTAGAAAAAAATATAATCCGATTTGATCACTATATATGAAATACCCCAGAGAAATATGAAAATCATGTACAGTGACCTATCAGGTAGCAGAGCTACATATTCAAAACCAGCTATTTCTCCAGGCTTATTTGACTTTATTTTGGATTAGAATATGAAAGAAATTAACGTCTTGATATTATGTTAGAGGGCAAACCTGCAAGTTAATATCTAATTAGGTCTTCCCCCCACTCTGCCTGTGTTTCCTCTATATAAAAGAAAACCGAAAACTCCAACGAGCTAAAACAGTCAGTGACATCACCAGCCAGTTCCCTGGGAGTTTCAGCTCCATCATAGTTGCAAGCGAGCAGATTTTATTAGGCTTCCCATGGGATTGGCTCCTTCAGGTCAACGGGACTTCCACTAAAGTCTTAATATTACCCACTATTTCTGTCAAGATTAAGAATGAAATATTCTCCCAGGAGTCACTATTTCCAGCTGACAAATTGACATCAATTAATGAAAGCATAGAGGTGAGGTTGATTTATACTCAGCTAAGAAGACAGTATCTTTCCCTCAAAAATCAGAGGAAATTTTCAGAGAGTGAATGCACATGCTATGTTTTATTAGCAATAGTGAATTTAATTACAAATGTCATCTCAAGGTTGGTGTCAAGGGCAGGGAAAGAAGAAAAGATCACGGACCTTCTTCCCTTGGAGTGGTCCTGGAGAGGAGGCTCTAAAATCACACTTTGCTCCTGGTTTAGTGTCTCAAAGTATTATGAGTTGACAGTGAGAAACAAGCAGCCTTTCTGCTCTTAATTTTGCCAGAGAAGTGCTAGATGGCTCTCCGGATGGAAATTAGAGGAGAAGGGAGATATTCTTGAGTGTTGTCCTGTTTCCTGTGATTAATGGCATTAAAGGAGGTTTTTGTTTTGTTTCATTGTGTTTTGTTTTTTTCTCTTCTGACAGACTCTGGATATTCTCACATTATCATTTTTACACAGTCTATGCTAAATCATTCAGTAGTAAGAAAGTTTTAAAATTGTCTTGACATTTATTTCTACTTTCTATTAAAAAAATAGAAAGTAGAAATAAATAGCCCTTTATTTCTACTTTCTATCAAACGACATGGAAATGTTTTAACAACTAAAGGAAAAAGATGAAGAAAAATTATTACATGAACACGCCTAAGAAATATAATTTAGCAAAAATGCGTATTTATTCAAAAAACAATTATATCATGACAGCCTTTTTTCCCCCATTTTTAGAATTAATCTCTGGCAAAATGCTTTCTCCTTTACTTTAGAAACACCTAATCTTGGTTTCACTGATTTGTTTAATTCAAATAAAATAACTAATACTAGATATCCTTACTTGATAAGTATTCAAATAATTCTAAATTTTAAAATCATTTCAATTTTTCTAGTTATATATTTAGTCATTGAAATTAACTTATTAATAAACTTTATGAAAGCAAAAAACATTAAAGTCTTGGCAGATACAATACTTTTTGTGTTCCATTAGAGTTCCAACTTTGTATTATAGTAATAATTTACTAATCTGATAGCTGAAAAATCATTAGTATCCCTTTCCAAATAACCTTAAGCCTACTACAAAGACAGAACTCTACCAATAGAAGGTTTGAAGTGTTATTATGTTTTCAGTGAAAACTGAATAAAATACTTTCTGTTTAAAGTAATAGAGAAAGTCATAGTGCGGAATAGGAAATAAATAGAAAACAATGATGCGATTATTTTTCCCTTTTTATTGCAAAAGTAACATATCAAAAGTAATGATGATCCAGAAAAAGGGAAAGTATATTCAATATTTTAAATAATATATTTAAAGCTATATTATTTTGTAATTACTTATTTCATTTTGAACTATGCTTACATGTATAACTTAGGTGTGAAATAACTACCCACATTCACAGTTTTGTGTTGCTTGACAATGAGGATGTGTTCAGAGAAGGGTATCAGTAAGTGATTTTGTCATTGTGCCAACATGGCAGGAGCCACAGAATATATCCTACTACACAGCTTCCACAAACCCACATAATACACCCTACCACATGCCTAGACTATGGGCTACAGCCTACTGCTTCTGGGTTACAAAATGGTATGCATGTTACCGCCCTGAATATTGCAGACAACTGTAATGCTATGGCAAGCGTTTGTGTGTGTGTGTGTATGTGTGTGAACACAGAGAAGGTAAAGATACAGTATTCCATTTTTCCTGGAATAGCATCTTACATGAAGTCTTTCATTGATCAAAATGTCAATATGAGGTGGATGACTGCATATACTTTTTTATTTATAATTTGCATTTTTACTTGATATTTACCTATGTTTTTCTATTTCTAGTGTTATTAGTGATGAGTGCATCCTATTGTATTAAACAATTAATTCATACATTTTTAACTAAAGATATTTAAGTTTTTTTTTTGTTTGTTTGTTTTTTAAGTAGAATAATGATTTAGAGCAGCACTGATGCAATTAAATTTCCCTGGTAATTTGTAACTAGAAATTCCAACATGGTTTATAATTCACAATAATTTTTTTGTGGCTGTCTGTGGATTTCTAACCTTTTTTCCTCATCCATACATACACTCAGCCTACTTGATTTGAGGGATATTAAAACCACAGAGTCTAAGTTCATGTCTGCCAAGAAATAAAAGGTACATCTAAATTTCTGCATATGTGTTATTTCTGTCATAAAACTAAAGGTTCTTTGTAAAAGTTACTGTACTACATTGGATATAAAAATAATTTGTAAGACATAACTCTTCCCAATACATATAAATCATTTATTTCACATATTAAACTATGGATGTGCTAATTCCATGCTATGGACTGGATCATTAGTACTGCAGCCATCACAAAGGAAGCTAGGTTCAGTTAACATTAATGATAATTAGGAGGGAGCAGTTAGCATGGAATTAGCACATCCATGGTTTAATTAAAAATGGTAGCATCAAACAAAGACTAAAGTTAAGATTTGGAGAACCTGACTCTTATGCAGTACAGAGGGAGGAAAGATGTTTAACACAAGAAGCTGGAGAGAGAGGGCCTTCTTTTACCAGCTGGGTACCTTGAAAATCCTGAACCTCCATCTCCTCAGGTATTGAATGGAGATAACAACAACAATACCCATTGCACAGAATGGTTGTGAGATTTAATGAGTTTATGCATGAAAGGTGTTTACAGGAGCCTCTGGCATATATATTTTTTAAAACTCTCAAACATTAATCATTGTTGATCATATTCTCCAGAAAATTAAAGAGCCAATGCTAGGGTTGTTCCCTATAATTGAGGGTCAGGATCCTGGAGGTTACAGAAGGATTTCCCTGCTCCAAGAAAGGAACAATCTGCAAGTTTCAGGGCACTCATCAGAGGGGACCCCTGTGGTGTCAACATATTTAGTGGAACAAATGGAGGACAAAGCAGTCACCTAGAGTTACTGATGAGAGCAAGGAACACGTCTCAGGGCACAGGCCCAAGTGGCTCTGTCATTGGCTCCCTTGCTCTATGTTTCCAATTCTACTTATTTTGAGTTGTGACAATACCAGAGGGCACTGGCAGAGGATGAACAGAGGGCAAGGAGGTGGCTAGGGGCAGAGAGCATGAATGGAATTGTAGCTAGGAGCCAAACAGCAGCAAGGAACTGTTTCTGGGTGGGACATCCACAGTGAGACAGTTCTTAGTGACCTCTAAATGACCTAGAACTCATTACCATCTAATTAGCATAGCATGGGTGGAGCTTTCCTGAAGGATTCTGGAGAAGACACATGAGTAGAAAGGGAAACTGTTATATAACATCTGTTATATAACCTGTTAATCAATCACCCCAAATGTGAGAAGCGGCTACCACTCCTGCGGGAAAAATAGGGGACCAGCTAGTGAGCCCATAAAAAGCAGCCTGTGCTCGACTTCTGCTCATGAAGGCTGGCCTGTTCTTTTCTCTCTGTAACGTATCTGCACTTTGTGCTACTTTGTGCAGCTTCATCCTTCACTTTCACTTCATATCGCTTTTTTTCCTGTAATGAACTGTGAGTGAGGGATTGCTCTGTTATCTGTGACCACTCGGTCCCCACTCAACATGTCACCAGTACACACTCTTGACCCTGGGAAATGAGGCACCAGGCAACATCTGGATAGACCTGTCAACAGCAGGGCAGGTGCTACCAGGAAGCCATAGACGAAAAACTCTCACTTGTTCCACAGTAACAAGCAATGAAAATAATCATTAAGTTGGGTTTACAATAGCCTTACTAATGCCTAAAGATAGTACATATGTCCTCTAGAAGAATTTTTGAGAGAATTTACTATTTTAAAAATGAAACTGTTTGAAATCAAAGGTAGTGGTCAAAAAGAAACACAAATAAATTTTACTATATTAATATTAACCTCTTTTATTTATTTTTTTTTTTGGCCGGGGCTGGGTTTGAACCCGCCACCTCCAGCATATGGGACCGGCGCCCTACTCCTTGAGCCATAGGTGCTGCCCAATATTAACCTCTTTTAAATGTGAAAAAAAAATCCATGAAGAAAATTAAAATGTAAAGGACAACCTGGGGGAATTGCAAAAACAATGGGTCAAAAGGTTAATTCATGCTATCTAAAAAGCCTTACACAGCAAATTTCTATAATGCGTACTGCAGTAGAAATATGGACTAGCTTAAAGGATGAAATTACTTTTCTAAAAAATCTAAATTACCAAAAAGAATAACAGAAAAGTTCAATCTGAGTATCAAGTGAAGATCTATGAATGTCAACAACTTGTTAATTGTCAAAAGTACAAAAACATGCATATTTACACAAAATCTAGCATTGGGCATGAGGAAAGTAGGAATCAGACTTCCCAGGGGTAAAAATGTTAACAACATTCTGATGCAAAAAATGTAACAAAGCTTTTAAAAAGTCTACAAAATTTAATCTAGAACATCATAAACAAAATGTTCTCCACTAAGTTTCAGACACAAACATAATCAATTTACAAGTTTTTGTACAATAAAAATATAGACACAAAACCACAAAACAAATACTGATTGATAAGAGATCGGATAGCATACATAGTCATTAAATTTGACCTCATTAATATTTACTGACATATAAAACACTGCCAAGTGAAGAAAAGGGATTAGAAAACAAATGGTAGGACTTATTTGTGTAAATTCTACATAAGTGTGAGATTATCACTTAGAATAAAGTTTTCTATATTTAAGTTGGTCTTCCTTTCCCTAATTTATATTTTTTAAATTTTCAGTAACAAATGTAGACATATGTGTTTAGATCTGTAATGGAGAAATATAGTTGAAAGTGTAAAATCATAGCCTTTGGACACAGTCGAATCTGATATTGAGAGGCAGTTCTATCATCACCCACCTTCTTAATCTCTGTGACACTTAAAGTTCTTATCTAATATTAACATCCACATTATAAAGGTCACACATATTAAGTGCAATTATTCATGTAATGTGTTCTTGAGACAATGATTTTCACATGGTGAGTATTCAATAAATATCTGTCTTTTTAGTTTTTGGATGCTGAAAAAGTTTTAAGAGTCTGGATGTTAGGCAATATGTTTTTTTAATACCTTTGGAACCTCAACTAGTATAAAGTACACAAAAAATCTCTGTGGAATGGAAATAAGACTGAATGCACACTATGAAAAGCACACTCCCCTATATTTAAGGTATTGGCCCAGCATCTCTACCCTGACACTTTGGATTTTGCCAAGTCCATACTCATTTTTTCATTTACAACTCTGTCTGATTTTTGCTTTACAGAGCTTTTGCCTTTACCTGATTACAGTAATTAATGGTTCTAAACTTTGATTTCTACCTTGGATTTTAGTCATCCTTATGTACCAAATTATATGTCCATTTGACCGAAATCCTTCAGCATAACAATTTATTTCTTTGCTAATTTTTTGTCAGCAATATGAGAAAGATTCGTAAGTACAGAAAGAGATATACTAACAGAATCCATTTGGTAGAAGTAACTTGCCCAGCTCTATCATGAAGAAAATCCATGATATTCCAGAGATATCCTCACTTACAAGTAGCGCCAATAACCCTGTCACACCATCAAACACAGCTTTTCTTTTATAGAGGAAGAATTTTTGTCCCTGTTGGTCAAGTCATCTTTCCACAGTTAAACAGCTAATTGCTAAGAGAACTCAGTTCACACCTTCTCAGTCCCAGGCCATGCACTTCTCATTGCTTCTTTTAAGGTACTTAAAAATAGACTCAATGCTTCTGAAACATATTGCTTTTGTTTTTGAAATGGACAAAACTTTTAGTATTCTAGCTCACAGTGCCTAAGGCAAAACTCAACCTCATGTATTTTTTCCAAGTAAAATAAAAATTTAATTTTAAAAAGTCGCAGTTGTCTACTAGAAAGTTTTCCTTTCATAAGATAGATTATGCAAACTTGGTGGAAAAGGGTATCTTTTAAAACGCAGACTTTACTGCATAAGTATTCTAGATGAACATGTGGATGGCCAAGAAAAAAACAGTTATGCAGCATCAAATGCTGTGGTCCACGATACTTTTACCGAAAATCCAACAGCATGGACGTATATTTTAACACGTCAGAGCAGTATCCCTCCAGCATTAATGAGCTCAAGTGACCTTTCTGATGGGAGGGAGTACATTAAAAAAATATCTCCTGTTAGATACTCAGATATCTGTGGATGAAATATTGACAGTATTTCATCTGTGGATTTCATCATGACAGGTCATGCTAAATAGATGAGTAAAGGGCATGGCTTTGAAGTGTTGAAAATCTTTGACATCTTGAAGCCTTTGAAATTGCTGCTAATTTCTAGAGAACCTCGTTTTTGGCGTTTTATATGAGGGACATCAGATTTGGCAGTTCCTGAATGCCAAATTTCAACAAAAGGAAATATCCACAAATCTTACTTTAAAAGAATTGTCTCTGAGAATAACAAAGCAGAATCTTTGGAGCAATAATCATGTAAACATGATCATTTTTTCTTGATTTAATGAATTTGCAATGTGATCTACCCATAGATTACCAAATCCCAATATAAACTCAAATAGTTTGAAATTGACAACATCTTCCCCTCTGATATAGTCAGTGAAATTATGACACTTTAAAGAATAATCTGCAATGTTAAACGTAATTATTTAATTTTCAAATAAGGCTGAAATCATTTCAAAAGTAAAGTCTTAGAATGAGCAACTTATTGACAATTTTTAATGCTGTATCCTCACACCCAAAGCTGCAAAATGTGCCGTCTAATAAAGGATCCCCCTCCTTCTCTTGGCATCTAACCTAACTACAAGCATATTTCTAGAAGCAACTCTGCCCAACATATAGGACATAAAGTTTTAGTCATATAAACTTTACTTCTACTGAAATATTTTTCTAAATAACCACTGGTAAACATTCAAAATGAGATGAGTAAGGAAAAATATTCACATCATATGAGACACAAGTAATGTTAGATAGTGATGATTTACACCAGTCCTACCATCCCTGCCCTAGTTGTGGCATTACCCTTCCCGCTAACCACACGCAAACGGTCCTCCTTACACCACTGATCTGCAGTGTGCAGCTCCCACGAGATCGCGACTGCCTTTGCCACTGTTCAGGCCTAACACCTAACCTCCCCAAGGTCATGCAATAACATTCTCTCTGTTCTCTGTCCCGCCAGGTTCATCTCTTTCAAATTTCACATGCTAACCTGGTTATAAACCTTATAAATAATGTGTTCTTTTACAGAAAAACAAAAAAAGATTTAATGTTTTGATTATTTAGAAATTATTTTATGCTAATAAATTTCTTCCTTAATATATTTTTAAAAACTTCTAATGGATAGTTCCTTGAAGTCAAATTCATACTTAAAATTTAATTCATAAACACACACACATAAAATAAAATAATTTCAAGCTGGGCACGGTGGCTCACACCTGCAATCCCAGAACTCTGGGAGGCTGTGGCAAGCGAAGCGCCTGAGCTCACAAGTTTAAGACCAGTCTGAGCTAAAGCGAGACTCCATCTCTAAAAACAGCCAGGCCTTGTGCTGGGTGCTTGTAGTCCCATCTACATGGGAAGCTGAGGCAAGAGAATTGCTTAAGCCCAGTCTGCACCCTGCCGGGAACGTCAAAGTGGAACACTATCTCAAAATAAATAAATAAAAATAAATAAAATAATTTCAGAGAGAAAAGTGAACATATCAGTGTTTATAGTTAAGAACTGCATGAATTCAACTAAGAAATCGTTCCTAGCAGTATTTAACTCAAAGTATTGAAGGACTATTTGAATACGTCAAAGAAACTATTCTTAGTACAGGTCTTTTAAGTCTAAGCAGCAAAAGTACTGCAATAGTTATAATCTATCCACAATAAAATTATGTTTACTGATAACTACAATATTTAGTTTCCAATTGAGGACAATTACTGACAATTAAGGTCATGGGGGGGAAGGAAAAGCAGAGAGAGGGAAGGAGGGAGAGGGGTGGGGCCTTGGTGTGTGCCACACCTTCTGGGTACAAGACATGATTGCAAGAGTGACTTTACCTAACAAATGCAATCAGCGTAACCTGGCTTATTGTACCCTCAATGAATCCCCAACAATAAAAAAAAAAAAAGAAAAGAATTAACACTTTAAGCTCCAAATACCAACAATCCAATATTTTTTCTATCAAAAACATAGATTTATTGTTTATTAGATGTTCATCTTATGATAAAAAGAAAAATACTATTTTCTCACATCTTTGCCTTTTTCTAAAAAGTGATTAAAATGCAGTTCATTTTCTAGCTAATGTACACAGATAAGAAAGGAATAGATAAACCTGGTCCCCAAATATTTAGTGTGACTTCTGAATTTGAGTATTGAAGACAAACTAGGAAAGAGAAGATTTTTTGGAAGATTCAAATAAGAATCTTTCAGAAAAATAAGATATTATAGATTCTCCTGTAGTAATTAGGACATGTTACTATAGAAATTCTCAAACTATAGGATGATTGTATGATTCATTTTTACACAGAAAGGGAGACACAACCCAGAGATGGTTCTGATAACAGTAATTAACTTGCCATTATAATGGTAATATTCATGTTGTCTGAGGGTAGAAATGGAGAAAGAAGGCAAAAAAAAAAAAAAAAACACTCTGAGAAATTAGATGTCTTTATATAAGAACATTCTGACATTTGAGAACGGCTAAGATCCCTGAAAGGTACATAAGTACCAGCAGCGTCACTGCAAATATGAGTTAACAAAGTCCAATGCTCTGCTCAAGTTAGTTAGTGTGCTGCTAAGAAAAGATGCTGGCTTTATTCCTCCCAGCCTTTTACTCCCTTTACCATAGAGAGGATGATAAGCGTGGGAGGAGATCTCTCACTTGGCAAAGAACCAGTGCTATTTCCAGAGTGAAGAAAATAGTTTCAACTCAGAAACTTTCAAATCAACATCTGAGCAGATGATCACACTTTTGTTTGACAACATTTACACGATGCCCCAGTTTACAGGAAATGAGAGTTGCATGTGACGTGGTCTGCCCGTAATGGGACAGAAGGTTTATTAGACGCAAGGTATTTTGTCCAACATATTAATAGCCAAGAGGAACTAGTTCAAACAGACGCTAATATCCTGAGCAGCCTGTATAATGTTTCTCCGTCTTGATACAGAGTATAAAATAGTTCTGCTTCAAAAAAAATCCAATCTCTGCCTACATGAAAAAGCAATCAAATTATCCCAGAGTCATATAATCACTTATCAGTGACCAAATGGCTCAAGTCCTTTTTATTATCATATAAATTAAAGTGCATAAGAGAAATGATGTTGCGTTTAGTTTCTACATCCTAGGTAGAAAGGCCTTCAAAGGTAGAAATATTTTATGACCCAGAAATAATTTATGTTTAACATGGAAATTTGGAATAAAAATATCACATCAGACTTATTTCCCCATTGAGGGAAAATTACAATACTACAAAAAAGCAGAGCTTTCACTATAAGTAATATAGATTATTTCTGAAATATATAAAAAAGATAAATATCCAAACAGCACTGTATAAGAGGTACTATATAAATAGTCAGAAATGGAGAAACAGTTACAAACTTACAGTGATGACATGGATACCATGAATTTCATAACCATAAATGTATACAGGGACTGTGACACAGAGGTAAATCTCATCTGACATGTGTTAGTAAATAAATTGTAATTAGTCAACAGTCTCTGAAGCTTGCACCTCGATTTCCAGCTGGAATTTATCATTGGTTTATGAGTGAAGGGTAACTCCAGTTAGTTCTTAAAAACATTATAATTTTTAAGTGAGAAGCAAAATAAGGAAGCGTTAGCTCTGGGTACTCTGACTCCCGGGTATGAAGAAAAGTACACAGTTCCTTTAGGGATGAGAGGGGAATGGGGGGAAGTTTCCCTAGGGAACTAACTTACAAAGATACTGTTGGGCCACCTCTCACAAAACAGCATTTTTGCAGGACAAAGGACCCTGATCATTTTTTTTTTTTTTTACCAACAGTTTTCATCCTCTCATTAGAGGAAACACTGGACTAGAAATTAGTTCTAGGTCTAAGTAAACTATGATGTGGAAAATAGTCCCTATATCCTCCCCGCGCACATAGTAATGGTCCAGAATTCATTGTGATTCTGAAAAATTTAAATATATCTAAGTTTTAAATGTGAATTAATGTTAATTTACTTTACAGAACTTAATATGAATCCAAGTTTCTAGATTGTAATAGAAGGAAACCTGTGTCAGAGACGTAACACGTATGTATCTCTCTTCCTTGTCCATTCATTCCCTCATACATTCAGTCATTCTGTATTAGTGACTTCTTGCGAAGGACCATTCTAACTTTTGTGTTGAAAAGGGATGGCACGTAGCTAAGATGGGACGAGGCCTGTTAGGATGCTATAGTGATCATTGCATTCTGTAATAGGATATTAGCAGAGTCAATAACAATTCTAGATGGATTCTGAGGTGCAGATTTTAGACATATTCTGAAGCTTTGAGAGGATTTCCCGAAGCATCGCATGTGAGGGAAAGAGAGAAGAAAGAAAAGCAAGAACAAAAGAAAAAAGAAAAGGAAGAGAAGAAAAAAAATATTCTGTGATTTCCATTTCAAAATTATCACCCCTTCCTTTTCTAGAGACGTTTTAGCTCAACAGCACTACGGTGAAAAAACAGGTAGTTTTAAAAGACTCTCATTTGTACTTTTTCAGATCATGGCACTTCTAATCATGAGAGCATCACTTCGAATGCCTTTATTGACCCCAAATTTCTCGCCCCACACTTCTATAAAACACCTCAGAAAGTTTTTAGTTGTTGTTAAATTTGGTAACTTTTATTATCATTCTACTATTACATTTACTTTCAATGATCTTATTTTTCAGATATTCCATATTGTTCTTCCTCCTCTCTTTCTACCAATCTTCCAGCTTTTGTTAAGGTGTCAATCGGAAACATGTGACAAGAGACTGTTTCACACAGTGCACACCATCACCCCAATCGTCACGAGCAGCGCAGCTGCCGTTTTCATTTCTTTTCTCTCTTCCTGCCCCACCATTCTCACGTCCAGAGCGGACCTTCAACTCTGAGAGGTGTCAGATGCAAGAATCATTCTATTTACCTGGGACTCCACGTTTCAAAGAGTTGGGACAGAGAGCTGCTTTAAGTTCTGTCCCACAGAGCATCAAGGTCCACCGTGTAGGTACAAGAAATGCAGGTGGTTAACGGAGGAAGCTGAAGCACATTAGCACCTCTTGGAAGGCAAGATCGCAGCAGCTGCCCATCTGTTAACATATTCATATTGACCTCATTTGCCCACAAGTGCTCCTCTTTACTTCCACTCACCCTGGCAGATCTCAGCAGGCAGTGAGTGGTTGGCATCTATTTTCATCTTGTAGTAGTTCTTGAGTCTCCATTTTCTAAACAGCATGATAATATAAAGACAAGAGGCAAAGACATACTCTAGCCCCAAAGAACTATTTCTGTATTCTCACTCCTCAGCAATCTGTAGTTTAACTGCCCAGCATTGGTGGAAACCATCCCTGCTATCTCTCTCTCTGTTGGCATCAAACATTTTGAGAAATAAATCTTCTCTGATCAATAACTGTAACATCCTCATGTTCATAGTTTTAAAAATAAATTTTACATAATTATTTTAATAAATTAATAAATTCAATGATAACTCAATGTGAGAAAACTCAAAATTAAAGAGAAAGTATGTGGGTATATAAACACGGCTTAATACTTCACAGATTTATCACTATATAATTTTTTAGGTAGTTATTAAATTACACAAAGTTTTGACTTTATCCTATCAACCAACATCCTAATTATAATATAAAAATTATGAGCCAGGAATTAAAAATGAATACCTGTGTATTTCGAAAGGATTTACTTTCACAGACATAATGAGATGTGAAATGGTGCACATTTTTTTTTCAGTTTTCATACAATTATACAAGACATTTTATAAAACTTTAGAATAAAGTGCAACATTCAAGTCCACTCAGCAAAGCAGCATTTCATGACATTGGATTAATCACAAAGAATAATTCATAAATCAGTGCTTTAAAAACAGGACAGATACATCAAAAAGTGCCGGGAAGTTTGTTAATTTTAGGGAGGATTCAATAACTCAAAGTTTTCCTCAAATTATCAATGAATCCAATACTATCATTAATTTTATTCTTCTGCCTGGCATAAAATTCATAGAGATTTCTGGCGTCTAAAACAGCTGTTCAAATCTGACAGGGGAATGCCAAGTTATCACTAATGTGGATTTTTTCCACCATTATTATTCTTATGTGAAAATGTGTTTCAGAAAGTTTCTGTATTAATCATCAATCACATCAGAAGCAAAAAGTCTCTTCCCTCGGCTATGGAAAATAACTGTTTAGTGTGAGTGATTGCTTACTTCATCTTGATAATCCTTTCCTAGGCCAACGCTTGAGAAGACAGATAGTATCATACCTAGACCTTGTTCAAAACAAGGGACACAGTCCTCTGTGCAGGGCACTTTATTCGAATCTCCTGATGCATGCTCAGGTGTAGGTGTTATCAGTATGGGGGGGGGGCAGTAATCCTAACGGAGATCTGGTAGACCATATCCAATGAGCTAGAAGGGTATTCCATCTGTGTCTCACTAAAGGAGTTTAGCATTTTCCCATTACATGGAATATGAGCAATATTATTATCAAAACACATATCTTGGGCAGGTTACCAAATATATTTCTCCTTTGATTTTCTCATCTATAAAACAAAAATTATAAAACATAACTGACATAGTTGTATGAGTTGAATAAAACGAAGTAATTGAAAGAGTAAGGCTTCCAGAAAATGAAAACTTATGAAATCCCTATCCGAAATATTCACAGTTAAGATTCACATATTCCTAGCAGTTTGGCTTCATTTTTATGTCACCTAAATGATATCTTCACAGAATGGGAGGACAGAAAGTAAATCAAATTATTATTTGAGCCTAATATCTCTTAATGATATGTGTATCAGGTTATTACGTAAGAACTGTCCAGTTTACTTAAGTATTAAATCTAATTTGATAATGCTGACCTTTCACTTTGACTGTTCTTAGCTTGCTTTGCTTTTTAATTGTGAAAGTGTATCCTTAGTCTTTGAAACAGGTGCTTTGGTTTGTGATTGTTTTCCAAATATTTTTTCATAGCAATTTTTGTGAAACCAGGGATAAATTAAAAATGTGCGTTTTTTTTTTTTTTAATGAGTTCCTCATGGAAATAATGCAATGCAGGAATCTTGAAATATCAGTGAAGTGTTTGGTTAGGATGTGGCTAATGAATGTCCATGGTTTGAGGAGTTCCATTCTCCTTCAATTTGCCTGTGGCTCAGTGGGTAGGGCACTGGCCCCAGATACCGAGGGTGGCGGGTTTGAAAGTGGCTTCAGACAAACTGCAAGAAAAAATAGCCGAGCATTCTGGCAGGCACTTGTAGTCCCAGCTACTTGGGAGGCTGAGGCAAGAGAATCACCTTAGCCCAGGAGTTGGTGGTTGCTGTGAGCTGTGATGCCATAGCACTCTACTAAGGGCGATAAAGTGAGACTTTGTTGCTAAAAAAAAAAAGAAAAGAAAAGAAAGAAAATGAGCCAAGATTATTAAAAACCAATCTATCTCAACCTAGGCGTGAATTAGCAGTAAGGTTTCACATTCCTTATTTCAACAATATTATACCCATTTGAAACAAATCAGCAAGGTAAAGAATCTGGAGCAGGTGGGTTCTGTATAAATTAAAGAAGCATCAGAAAAGAAATCTTCTCAAAGCTTGCCCTTCTTTGCTGTCACAACATAAAGGCAAACCATTTATATACCATATTGTTATGTGTGATGAAAAATGGATTATTTCTGACAGTTGCAAGTGTTGGGCACAATGGTTGGATAAAGAAAAAGTGCTGAGACACAGTCCAAAGCTGAACATTCATCCAAAAAAGCTCATGGTGTCTGTGTGGTGGCCCAGTGCTGGTGTCACCCACCATAGCTTCACGAAGCCTGGCTGGCCGATTACAGCAGATGTCTACTGCAGTCAACCAGACAAAATGATGAGGATGCTTGTAATAAAGCAACAGAGATTACAAGACAACCCTGTCCCATAAACAACACTGCTCAAACTACAAAAGCTGGATGTGGAAACTCTGTCAACCACAGTGGTCCACCAGACGTCACATCAACTGACTACCACTTCTTCCAGGCTTTGGGCCACTTCTTGAAAGGAAAAATATTCAGTGAAAACAACCTGTGGAAAACACCTTTCATTGTTTCATCGTTAACCACTCTTTCTCCGAGTTCCTTCACTGGTGACACACAAGCTACAGTTAAGACAGCAAAACCGTGTGGATATTTCAGGTGCATACTTTGGTTAACCGAAGTGCTTCTTGTTTGAGATACAATAAAATAAACTTTTAATTCCAAATCAGACATTTTAGATTTATTAGCCTAATAAAATGTAGTGGTTATTTCTAAATTTGAAAGTAGTACCATAACTATAAAATGCATAACTCCTTACTTGCCGTTTCATAAATCTTAATTATTTGAAATAACTAACTTTTCTTTCTAGCACTCCCCAAAATTCTTCTTTCACTTAGTTTTGACCATCACCTCAAAAATGTTCATGATAACAAGTCTGTGTTTGTGTCGCTTTTGGAAAATGAATTTATTTTAAATTATCATTTATTTTCATATATCATAAAAGAACTTTTGCCCATGAAACATTGCTATAATAGGGAAATACAATTATTGGTGGGTTAGGAATGATTGTTTAAATGGTGGCTCTTTATATAACCATGTAGGAATTATTCACTGCTACACAGCCCTGGGGGCTCTCTGTGCTGTCTCAATGTTTCCAGCCACGTGTTCTCGGCCCTAGTCAGACCACTGTGTATCTAAGTATAGTCAACAGCAGTCTTGTACGAGTTGACATACGAGATTTCAAATCAACACAATCTGCTTACGCCAGAGGAGAAATAGAGGCCCTTAAACTTCAAAATTGCAGTAGGTAAGTAAAATCTTTTCATAAACCAATTTTTGCAAAGCAAGAGATGCAAGCTGACTAGTTACTTCTCCCAAAGAAGTAAATGGCCTGTACATTTTGTTTACAGATTGAGAGAAATCATTACGCTCTTAACACCCTACCTTTTACAGTCTACCACTGTTTTTGTGCTATGTAACTGGTTTAGAGACTACTTAATGCATCATGAAAACAAATGCTACTTTTATAAAGTTAAAAAGGATGAACATAAATAGACTTTTAAGGGAAATATATTAATGAATTAATACTATGCAAAAAAAGAACAAGTGAGGAATGAACACAGGCAAAGAACGGATGAAGGAAGCTGACGTACATACAAGTGAGTCATGGTAAAGATACGAGTTTTCATTTGAAACGTGGCTGGTGAATGCTTACTAGAGATTATAAGAAAAGATAAAAGACAGTGAACAATAACTAAGCAAAAGAAGACCACGCCCAGAACAAAATCGATAGTATGCAATGAACCAGGATGATAATTAATCTACTCTGTACAGCAGAGGTTGACCAGAAAACATAAAGAAAAAAATGTGCCCTGGGAGGCGTGTACGTCATAATCAGCTGAAACAGATGGGTGACCGCAGCGCGTCCTCTCAGCTATGAGGAAATGCCCCTTCTAGAAAGGAGAAGGCAAAGAGATGACCTGATAATCGACCAAAGGGACCAAAGAACATAATTAGAAAATGTAGTTCTTTCTGTGTACCATCCTGAGCACTCTCCCAGTTACCATACCAGTGCTGGTATTTATTCTAATGCAGCTTTCGCAAAAAAAGAGATATGGGTGATTCAAGTTAGGCTACAATGATTTTAAGGACTAAAAGATTTAACAACAATATAAATGGACAAAAGAAAGGACTGTTTCTTTCACACACACACAGGCACACACACAAATTAGGACAACATTAATGATAACTAGCTAGCACCTAGAAAACTTAAAAACATTACATTTTTTTATTGCAAGTTCCATTTTACAATGTTTTATTTTTACTTTTTTACTTGTTTTATTTCAGAATGTTAAGGGACACAGATGTTTGGTTTACATTCTTTGTTTTTGTACAGATTAAGTCAAAGTTATGCACGGAAGTGTGTTCTGCACCCAGACAGTGGTCACTGGACCCTTCTCCTCTCAGCTTGATTTTCATCAAGATGTATTTCCATATGTGTGCTTAAATGTTAATGGATTAGTTCCAATTTAGTATTTTCTAACTACTTAGAAAAATGATTTCCAGTTCCCTCTAGATTGTCCAAAAATCACCATTTTTTTTTAAGGCGGACTTGCACTCCATGGTACACATATACCACATTTTATTAATCCAGTCACATGTTGGTGGGCACTTACATTGTTTCCATGTCTTCATGATCATGAATTGTGCTGCTATAAATATTCTAGTGCAGATGTCCTTTTTATAAAATGACCTTTTTCCTTTGGGTTTATTCCCAGCAGCGGGATTGTTTATCAAATGGTAGGTCTGCTTTCAGTTCTGGGTGGTGTCCCCAAACACTTTTCCACAGAGGTTGCACTAGTTTTCTGTCCCACCAATAGTGTGTAAATTTGCTTCCGCACCAACATCTGCTGTTTGGGGACTTTTTTAAATGAGCCATTCTCATTGGAGTTAGATGATATCTCATTGTGGTTTTTTTATTTCAATTTTCCTAGTGATAAGAGATGATGAGCATTTTTGTTTTCTCGAGTTTGTTGGTCATTAATCTATCTTCATTGGACAAGTTACTGTTCGCTTCTTTTGCCCACTTTTTTAATGGGGTCGTTTGGTTGTTTCTAGCTGATTTGCTTGAGTTTTTTGTAGGTTCTGGTTATCAGTCCTTTTATAAGATGGACCCCATGCAAATATTTTCTCCCATTCTGTAGGTTGTCTATTTGCTCTCTTGATCATTTTCTCCAATGGAGTTCATTAAGTTATGGTTGCATCCTGAATTCATGGTAATTTTTTCTTGGCACATATGAAAGGATTCACTCACTCATTTACTACATTGAATAAGCCTTTAGTTTCTATTTTATCTCTGAACCTCTTACCCAAAACAGTGGCAGCCAACTAAATTAACTGAGAAGAATAAAGGACATGTCTTAGGTGCTGCTGTTGGGGCTGCTGTTTTACTTGATGTCCTTCATTTATTTATGGAGGTCATAGTGGTCTGTGAAATGCCTGAATCAGGAAGGCAATAGAAAAGAAACTGATAATCCAAGCAGTACACTGCATATGTACCATTTGTATTTTTAAAAAGTTTAATTTTAAAGGTTTTTAAAATGCTACTTACCGAATAAAAATTATGTAAGCATTCAGAAGAGTTACCATCACCATCTTATCAAGGGAAAACTGAGACAGCAAATGTAACACTGCAGGAATAGTTGGGAAGCACCTCTTATGAAGTTTTTCTATGACTTCACTCTCCACGAGATGGGTTTTTCTGTCTCACGTTGCTCCAGCTAATCATCAACATTCTTTGCATTTTATTTTCTGAAAAGCATGTTACTTTTAAGACTCAGAAGTCTTCATGTCCTTATATACTTCTGTGGGAAGGTAACTATAGGCACCCACTTTTAGTTTGTAAAACCAAAAGGAGACAGCGGTGGCTGCTTTAATGAGAGAGAGTTTGGTAACAGCAGGGTAAGATCTATTCCCCAAACAAACACCTACCACAGTGCAGCTTGTAAGCCTTTTTGCTTATGAACTATGCAAAAATTCTAGCTCTTGGGATTAGCTAACATGAAAGTTTCTGAAGTCTAGTTTTTCGTGCTTGTTGTCATTTATACAAAATCACTTTCCTACTTGCAGAAAAGTTGAACGGATTGACTATTGTTAGCGAAATCACGGTGAGTAATTGAAAATACTATCAGAGCAACTAAAGAAATGAAAGATCTGAGAAAAAGGATCTTATTTCAAGAAAGGAAGCCACTGTCTAATAACTGATGACTAATGGCATCTTATGATAACTCTGTGAAGGCTAAAGACTCGTTTTGAGAATAAATCAGATGGTATAGTCTAGCTCCCCTACACAGATCACATTAAATCCGTAACTGCCAAATCTCACATTCACAATGCTGTGTATATTTGTGGGAATAAAAACAAAAGGCTTAAAAGCTGTAATAGAAGCCACATTAGAAGTGTTAAATTGTAGAATTTTAAGAGAACAGGAATGCAGTATACAAATTTATAAAAGAAGAAGCCAAAAAATCTAAAATCTAAGCGGTAGTGAAGAATATGAGATGGATGTAATAATCAAAATAGCATCTAGTTAATGAGAACTCTAGAGAATTCCCTTCCAGGGCCTCAGATTCACTGATATCCCATTGAGATATCAGTGAATGGGAAGGAGATTTCTGGGCTAAGTACAGATGTCCCTTGCATTGATGAGCTGCATGTAGGTAATAAGAGGGAAGTTTTCACGTAACCAGTGAGAAGATTGTTATCAAAAGTCCTCTTGCTTAGAAACTACTCACAGCCTGTTTTGCACTTGTCTGTTAAGGAACTGGAAGACTTGGCCTTTGATTTCCGGACAGTAGGTAGATGTATAGATAGAAGGCCAGATAGACACATCTTATCACTTTCTAAAGACTAACTGACTGTCAGGGAATAATTATAACAGAATGTTAAGGTAGAAATGTTTCTCTTATCCAAGAATTATAAATAAGGCACATAGCTAAAAATAAAATTCATTAATTAGCCGACATTTTAAAGCCATGTGCAGGAACCTCAAGTTGTGATCAAATGCTTTCTATGGTGTGTGCAGAGTAGGGCTCGGCTGGCCCTATTACCACCAAATACCAAATATATCAACCCCTCCTGAGAGTTTCTTTGAAGTTCTTAACATGAGTTCATATTTTATAGTGAAATATCAAATTTAAAATATTTAAGATTCTCTTTCATCTCTGAGAAGAAGAGAAGGGAACTTTCCCCTATTTGTATCCAAGTGAAAGAAGGCACCCAAGGTATCAATCAAGAAGGTCAGGGGTGCCTAGTGCAAGGAGAAAACTAGTTATTCCTTCCTTTCCTAGAAACAGAAGTCTTCTGCTTAATCAAAAGATTTCCCGATTAGCCTAAATAAACAGACATCATAATGACAAACACAGGCATCAAAACAGGGCTTAACAAGGGCAGTCATTTTTGCTTTTGCTTTTTTAGGCCTCATTGGTGACCTGGACATATACCCACGATTAAGAAATAATTTTTGTCTATTTTCTCCTCAGGAATATCACCAATATGATAAATACCTCTCATCAGGAAATAATTTCAGACAACTGTTATTTTGTGCATAAGTTATGGTGGCATGTGAACAGTCTGACATAAAGAGAAAGATCTTAAAGCTATTATTAATTTTCAAAGTTATGTAATTTTCAAAATTATGTAACATAAAATGCAAACAATGTAACCTAATTTTATGTAACCTCACATTAAAGAAATTTTTAAAAAGTGAACACATTTGATTACTGAATAGGGATAACATTTCATACATTCATGGTAATATCCAATTTCACTCAATAAAAAAATTAATTGTGCTCCTATTTATGGCAACGATACTGAGTTAAATCAAAAGGTATGTTTGTCCACAGAGTCTCAAGCAAACTATGACCATTCAAGAACATGTTTCCTCTTTGAACCATGACCACAAACATAGATTCCTCTTTTCTGCCAATGATTTCTTAGGCCAAGGTTTGCCAAAAACATCTAACTGTGAACTTGCTTCCAACTTTTATTAATCTTTAATGTTAGTCTTAGAATAAATCCGAGGTATCAATCAAATTTGCTATGATTTCTAGTTTCAGCAGCTACACAATATACATGAACAGGTGGTGGAGATAATTTTTTCACTTAATCATCGATTTAACAAACATTTATTAAGTTTGTATATTCTTTAACTAAAATATTCAAGCTTGTTTCTACAGACAATACAAACCATAATCATACAGAACATGATTTTAATCAGTTTACAATATCAGTGGTCTTGAGATATTACATGTGTATATATGAATATATATGTATATACAAAATCTGTATATAGATACATGTGTGTGTGTATATATATCTTCACATACCTAGCTATACCTATATCTATCCACCTATCTATCTAGACAGAGAAAGAGAGAGACAGAGAGTCAGAGAGAGAGAGAGTGTGTGATGGCTCCAAACTTATGATTCTGGACAGAAAATAGGGAGAAAAAATGACAAAGAGACTCAGAGACAATGTTTAGAACCTCATCAGAATAAAGGTCATGATGGCTGGTTGGGTTTCCCTTAATGGTCATAAAGTTTGTATTATATGTTAATCTTCATCACCACAGGTAGGTTAAAATATAATCAATTTCAGACTACATTATTTGCACCTGGCTTTATTTTGACAGATTAGTTAGATATGTTTAAGGACTGCATTGAATACAGTTCTTTCTATTAGTAACATTACCAAAAACATGTGAGCAATTTATTTTAAAAATATCCTGAACCCCATCCAAGACCAAACTGAATTATATAAGCAAAAATAAAATTATTTTTTATAGTAAAGCAGATTCATGTAATATAGGCAGCCTTTCAGTTCATAATTGAAACAGATCAACCGTATCTTAAATGGATCAAGCCAAAATCTGAATAATACTTACTTGACATGAATCAAGAGAAATTACATTTAACTTTCTTATTTTCTCTAATACTGTTAATATTCATTTCTTAATTGTTTCTTAAAATGAACTTTTAAAACACTATAACTTTTCTAATAGTGTCTTATCTCCAGAGTTAAGATAATACCGTGCATACATATTATACACATGGTTTCCTATTTGTCTGTTCTGCATTTTAATTTCTGAAATATGATGTTCTCAATTTTTCCAGGTAAGATCTCTCATAAGAAGTCAAATATAGAGTACTTTAATCTTTATTCCATTATTACTTCATCTTGCCAAGATTTTAATGGACATATTAAATATTTTTAAATTAAAATATTTCAGGGACTCTGATACAATAAAATCACCTAAAATAGATTTTACATGTTTGCCTATTTAATGTCATTTCCCCAAAAGTAACTCTAAACATTTTTTTAAATTCCACGACAGAGTGTTTTCCTGTCCCACAGATAGGATGATACTTGAGGGTTCCTTTCTATCACTGCAATGCAAAATGGAACTTCTGATTTAACAATTTTAAATAAAACATAAATAGCTTTAAAAAGAAGTTATTCAAGTAGACAATCCATGGAGATAGATAGAGGTTTCTGCATAACATATACAATTGAATTGTATAGAAAAATAGGAAACGTTTTATAAAATTTGGTCTTCCTGAAACTCATGACATCATGACCATAGTTTGATCTCTGTCTTATGATTTTTTTTTATTTTTATTTTTATTAAACCATAGCTGTGTACATTAGTATGATCGTGGGGCACTATACACTTGGTTCATAGATCGTTTGACACATTTTCATCACATTAGTTAACATAGCTTTTGTAGCATTTTCTTAGTTATTTTGCTAAGACCTTTACATTCCACATTTACTAGGATTCATATAACATGAAAGCTATATCCCAGTGTCTTATGATTTTGAAATTGCAGCTGATGGCTGCCTTTCCTCAAAGCAGCTAGAACAAAGCCTTTAGAAAGACATCTGGCAATATTGTTGTGGAAAATTAGGTACTATGCTGCTTGGACTTTATTTATAAATCCCTACAGGTAATTGTCCTGTAAATCAAATTAACAGAGTTAGCCATCAGATACTAACTTCAAGTCATATATCCCCTATCTATCACCCTTAGCGCTTTGCGTGATTTTATTTATTCTTCATGGGCTCTATTTTCTATCTCCAATAATACAGAACTACTTTCATGGAGAGTTATTTGTGGTGCTTAAATGTTACTTTATGCTAATATAGTTGAGTATTCAAGTATTTCTCCCAGCGCATGTGTTGAGGACCATGATCATTCAATAGAAGGACTGAAATTATCATTGCGTCAGACACTTATTTCCAGGTTGCATTTCAAAGGGGATAGACAGATTTGCATTTTAAGTGGCATTCATTGTTCTTTCAAAACCAGCGGGTTACAATGGAATATTATTCAGCCATAAAAAGAACACAATCCTGTCATTTGCAACAATGTGGCTGGAAGTTGAGGACATTATGTTACATGAAACAAACCAGGCACAGAAAGACAAATTTCAAACATTCTCATTCACACGTGGAAACAAAAACTTGAAGAATTGAATGCATGGCTACAGATTAGAAGGGTGGTTACCAGAGGCAAGGAAGGGAAATGGGAGGGGTGGATAGAATGGGGATGTGTAACGGGTACAAAAATATAGTTGGAAAGGAAAAGATCTAGTATTTGGTCACAATATAGTCAAGATAGTTAATAATAATTTATTATATGTTTTAAAACAAGAGTATAACTAGAATGTTCCTAATATAAAGAAATTATAAATTACCCCGATTTGACATTGATATACCTACATCAAAATATCACAAGTACCCCATAAATACATACAACGTTTATGTAGCCATAATAATTAAAAATTAAAACATTTTTAAAATGCATTTTAAACCTTTCTTAATTTGGGGTCTGAAAAATTATTTCACCCTATTTTTATTTTAATTTATTTGAAAATTAGTGAGATTGAATATGTGTTCAAAGGTTTGATACTTGCATTTTTAAAAAAATGTTCATTAAGAATAAGATTTGACTGACCTTCAGATTTTCAATATTGAGCCTTTTAATAGATTTAGTTAAAAAACAAGTCGTTCATTACCACTATTGTCTTGGTGAGGGACCTTGATAATTCATTGAATTATCCTGTACTTCAGATTAATAAAATATTGAAAAATTGACATCATATTCTACAAACATAATATGCTCCAGTTAAAGCAACACATGAACATTTAAATTTAACAATAAAAGTTAGTGTGTAATTCCCAGTGTTCTTGTTTAATTTTCCTTGTGTAAGTTACTGACTTATTTTCCTTTTATAATTACCTTAATAGAACCTTCCTTTTAAATTATGATTATTTATAATCTAAGAAGTGCCAGTTACCAGATAAGTAATATTTGTTGCACATAAATTTTTGAGGCTATTAATTTTTCAGGGTAAGATTCTACTGAAACATAAAATAAACACAAACACTGACTATTCTGAACTGTCAGCCTAAGCCAACAGAAAAATACAATGCAATTCACAATAATTCATTTTGTATATTATTCTCTGGTAAATATTCCTTTAACTAAGTATCAGGTATAACCTAATTTGTGGGCTGTTTCTGAAAATTAAGTAATCCTCCAAGCTCTGAATGGGAGTTAGGAAGCAAACAATTGAAGGAGAGAAGTTGAAAATAGAGCCACAGAACAGGAAACTTGGCGGGTTACTTATAATCTCTGATTTTTCTCTAAACATCCAAACACCAGCTTCTTCTATATGTACTTAACCTTGTTGTGTGTATTCTTTTCATTTCCATGGACTATTCTGAGGAGTATCCCTCTTGTCAACTCTGATCATATATGTTGCAACTTGTTCCCTGAGTTAATATTCCTACAATAAAATGCTAAGGGTAAATCTTTTTAGCATGAAGCTGTTACTGAAACAACACAAACACTGAAGACCTTCATTTCTGAAGTTTGGCTATGCTATGACGAAGGGATCCTCATGCTCAGAATCTAGTGTTAGTAAAGATGTATGTCCACGTGCCTTTCCACCACGGTAGTTTTAGTATAGACGGTTAATGAGACACAGGCAGGTGGATGGCAGATGCAGTTAGGAGATTTTGGCTATGTTGAACTGGCTTAGTTCAGGCTGGTCTGAACTGTTACAGACATGGGATTAGTCAAGGCCTTGCAGGTGGGTTATTTTGGGGAACTGGTTGTTTGGTATGGGGGCTGACTAATTTCTGACATGGACAAATAGATATAAACTGTGATGGGAATATGTTTTGGGAACAGAGCTGATCAAGACCCTGGGAACTTCCAAGAAGCAGCTGACACCCCTCACGTTGTGTATAAAATCCAGCACTGTGTTCCCCGTGATGTCTGCAGTATCAGGGCAAGCTCTAGCTTGCTATCCAATCTGTTAAAACGAACATTTCCTTTCTTGCTAAAACTTGACTTGCTCTTCTTTTCTTCAAATATTTCAGGGGCTGCCCTGAGCCATCATCTTGCCACTCTAACAGTGGGTCCACAAAAAATGGTGCTTCAAGGCAACATCAAACTTTCTTTCAGCAAAGGAGTATGTACTTAAGACACACTCTTATGTCAGGAAAAACTATATTGGCATTATTTAAATCATTACTAAATGCCCAGAAACAAGCATGTCCACAGCAATAGGCATATAAAATTAAGGGGCCCAATGAATAGCAAAATAAAAATATTAGGAAATAAACACTTCAATTCTTGCAATGGAAGAAAAAAATACGTATAGTATACTATACGTATACGGGGGAAGATTTTAATATAGCAATTTTGGCATATACACACACCCTCTGTATCATTCCATATTTTGGTTTGAAGGTTAAAAAAATCGGTTTCCTCATTGATTGCCATGACATCAGTATTTACAGTTTACGACAGCACAGTTTATAAAACACCGACTAAGCAGGAGTCAGTCATCCAAGGATTTAACACTTGACTATTTTGGCACTTTTTTCCTGTTAAGATTTCTTTCCATCGTACATATATCATAAGCTAACACATTCGCATCTCCCTAAAATATTAATAGCTAATCCTAGTCCACATTTTAAACCAAAGGTGTGTGTTCATTATTTTCACACATTTCTTCCCAATTATGGCAGCTGGAGCTGGTCCAGAAAATAATGGAACAAAGTTGCATAAATGTATTTGGCTATCTTCCTACTGGCTGGTCTTGGCTTGATAGAAATATTTTAGAGCCACAGAAAATCCTAGAGGATTGGGGAATAGCAAGGTGAGCTTTATCCTTTGTACACAGATCTTGCACTTCTATTTCTTATTGTCAGAAAACTACTGAACTATATTTGATATTTCTTGTCTAAACATAGTTTTGTCCCCTCCTATTTATTCAGAATTCGAATGACTCAGACCAGGGCCTCTCTATCACTAGCCACAGTACACAATTCTTCCCTATTCTTCTAGACCAAGAAAGTATTTGGCCGATTGTAACCAGCCAATCAATCCATTCTAATGTGCACTGCTAGAGTCTTAACAGTGGCTAGTAAGCTCCCTATCACCTTACACACCTGTAGCTTCCAGCAACAGAGATGCACAGAGACCAGCTATTCCACGATAATAACAGGGATAAATGGCACATCAGGACCAGAACCCACCCTTATCTTCTGATTAGCTTTTGTATTCACTAGACCAGGACCTCAGGCTCTCCCTCCAGAGTTCATAGGCATCGCAATTCCATGCTTGTGGATTTACAAATAGATTTTCATTTTCAATCAGATCTAATTTATTCCACTACAACTGTGCGTTCTCTCAGTTTGTGAGATAACCACAGGAAAATATGTGCCCACATTTAACTTGTAGATGAAAGAAAATGTGAAATGTAGTAGTAGATGTTGGAAAACACACCAACAGTAAAGGTATTCAAAGTGAATTTTTTTAAATCTGCAAGTCTACATCCACTGAATAAATCATTGCAGATTTTCACAGAACAGTATGATAATCAGGGGTACGTAGTCTTTTTTTTTTTTTTTTTCGAACACTAGAAAAATAAGAGTTGTCCTGGGCCGCACATTAAACACACAAGCCACTAATGAAAGCTGATTGGCAAAGACAAGGTCTGTGCATACTTTTTGTGATATCCAACACCACAGATAAACAAACAAATTCCTCACAAATCAGCAGTGGCCCGCAGGTGCAGGTTGGACACCCACAAGATATATAAAAAATGCACATTCCCCAACATAAGTCTTTACCTCAGAAAAGGTAATTTAGGGCAAGAGCTATGTAGCACACATTTGCTTATATCTTCCTGATCAATGAACTCCTTGGTTATTCTAAAAGTCTTTTAAAAGGTAAATTAATCCTTTTAGAGGCCTAAATCAGTAACAAGAATTCCTCCTCAATTTAGATTATCTTGGACATTGTAACCATATCCAGGAACCATCTCTGTTTGTTGAGAGTAAGAAAATTAAGCCTACAAGAGACCATTAAAACTGGCAGCTGAAAACAGTTGAGCTAGAGCCTGAAACGACATTTCATTAAAAATAAGAATTTGACACCTAGCTTTAAGGCTGTATCATCCAAATGCTAATTCCCATTTAAAGGAACCAGAGCTCCCTGGAGAAAGAGTAGACTTCTGGACTATGAGAGGGTAGATTAAGTTGAGCGTAGGACCCGTGCTGGCCCAGGAGGGAGTTGTCAGAGTCCAGTAGAAAGGGCTCCAGTTCATCCAAGGGGCAACAATTCTAGCTTTGAAAAGAATCATGACTAAAAATTGATCAAAACCCACAGTGCATTTAAAAATCCATACTTCCATAACAATACTAACAAAAATAATAGAACCAACTCATTACAACTGTTAGAGCTCACTTATTATATCAAGAGTTAGTGGAGAAAAAAAAGAACAGATACAAAGCATTCATCAGGCTTTACCTGCATAATGAAGGAGAGTTCTTTTGTATTAAAGATTTCAACTGAAATACAAAAGGAGTAACAGAATTAGAAAATCACTGCTTCACAATCCTAATGAAATAATAGATGTAGGTAATGATCATCAGCAAATTTGCTAGATTAAATGTTACTGGAGAATTTATAACGCAGAAATAAAGGTAACAATCCCTGAAACTACTAATGAATTCTATCATCACTGAAAGTGGAATAG
Source organism: Nycticebus coucang (assembly GCF_027406575.1). NCBI lineage: Eukaryota > Metazoa > Chordata > Mammalia > Primates > Lorisidae > Nycticebus > Nycticebus coucang. The sequence goes on along the minus strand of NC_069785.1, from coordinate 9,158,260 downwards.
CCAGACATCATGTATTTCGTGATATGTGTAAGATCAAAAACATCTGAACTTGAATATAATCAAACCTCTGAATATAATGCAGAATAAATTACATGAGAGCATCAGTAATGATTCAGACAAAATGTATAGCATTCTACAGGACAAATAAATCCATTTCTCGATAACTTGATGGCATTTCCAAGATAGAGGGTAGAAAAGGGCCCATCACAGAATAAAACGGGCATCAGAAATGAACACGACGAGTAGACAGTGTTTGTCTCCCATTTGAACAAACCAGTTATGTCAAAATATTTAAGAACAAATCAGGGAAACAGGCACTAGATATTAGACACTATTAAGATTTTGTTAGCGTAATTGTGTTGTGAAATGGATTTCTATATTTTTAAATTTTAGAAGGTTAGGGAGTATAAGTTTTGGTTACATAATTTGTTTTTGTACAGATTGAGGCAAAGTTGTAAGTGCACCCTTCACCCAGACTGTGTGCCTGTACCAGGGTGCACAGCTCCCTCCTGCCCCTCCCACCTGTCTGATTTACATCGAGTTAATTTCCACATGTGCATCTAAACATGGACCGTTAATTCCAAGTCAGTTGAATTAGTACGTATTAAGAGTTGAATTTTCTGCCCCCCTACCCCAAATTATGTGTCTGAGTATCTTAGAACTTGGAGGGAGAGACATTAAAAAGGTAACATCAAATAAGGTTAATTAACCTCAAGTTAAAATGGGTTCATTAGGGTGGGCTCTAATCCAGTATGACTGATTTGGACAGAAAGATTGACATGTGGAAGAGAGACAATGGGAAAACACAGTCATCTACAAGCCAAAGAACAGCTGCCCAGCACCTTCAGAAACACGGCCTCCTGAACCGGTGATTTTGGATTCTAGCCTCCCCCACAGAGAGACAATAAACTTCTATTGTTAAAGCCATCCGGTTCTTTTTTTTTTTTTTTTTTTTTTTTTTTCTGGTGGCCTCAGCAACTAAAGCAGTATTCCAATGTCCTTATTGGCTGGAAGTACATTATTTACACAAGAAATTACATGTGTGAGATTTCTATTAAAATGATCGAAAAAAAGTGAAAAAGAAGAAATGAAAATGATGAGAAACTTCATAGTTATTGAAGCTGAATTATGGATATACAGGGTTAATTTGATCATACTGCTTTTTTTTAGTGTGATTTAAATGGTCCATTGTAAAGAGAAAATAAATGCATAAAATCAATGATTGGGCTTAAACGTGAACACTCGGCTGAAGTTAAGGATGTCCTCCAGAGCGTCATTCTGCCTCACACACACAGAACCAAGAACACAGCCAGAGAAAGGCCACTCACTGCTGTCATCGTGATGACTTATACTTAATCCACGCCTTTTATGACGTTGATAAGCTCATTCTACTAAGCTTCTGAGCAAGTTTTTAAGAAATTCTGTGCAAAGAATTGAAATATTTTATCAATCCAGTAAAAAATACTAAATATCAAAGGTATGTTTTCATATGTGTACCTGTTATGATATTAAAAACATTCCTGGGAGCTTCAGGAAAAGATAAAATACAAACACACATCTGAACACACCCACCCACCCTCTTTAACATTTAGAGATTCAAATTCACCCTCCAAATATATTATGTGTTTCATGATAAGATGTAAAATCAAAAACATCTGAACTTGAATATAATTAAACCTCCAGTTCACAGATAATAGGAAACAGCAGAATAAATTATATGTCGTCGTAAGAAATGACTCAGTCAAATCCAAAAATGTAGACCACACTATAGGACAAATCAGTGTCTTCACCTAGCTATCTGATGTTTCTCCGTTGTAGTACAGGCTAGAGTGAGACAATGCACATGTTTTTACTCTTTAAAAATATATATGTGGAATATTAATATAAAGCTGTTTTTTTAAATTTACTGATCACCAACACAGTGGATCTAACTGGTTTCATGTAAAAAATTAGTTCTAGGAAAAGCCAAGGGGTCAGACAGCAAAATATATATGAAGTATCATGACGAGAAAGTCCCATGTATGGTAGCTTAGAAAAGTAGTCCTAGGTAAGAGATGTGCTGGCAAAATTAACTGAGTCTCCACCTTCTCAGAATACTCTCCCAACCTGACCCTATGTTCCATCCCTTTATAATGATGTCCTTTATGGTTGCCAATAACAACACATCTTCTCTGAAATATGGCTGAGTGATACTGATGTTTAAGGCATCACTAACCTTCTTTTTCACTACTAACCTGTGAGTCTTTTAAACTGTGATTATCCTATACTGTTTGTGAATACTTAGTTCTAGATTTACTCTCCAAAATATGGGTTCACATTGTATATATATCCTAATTACCCTGATTGGATTATTATATAGCATAGATTTGTATCAAAACATCAAATTATATCCCATTAATTTGTACATTTACAATATGTCGATTGATAAATGAAAGCATTTTTAAAAGAATGCCCATTATATCATAAAGCACTCAATAAATATTGGTCAAATGCAGACATTAATTGATGTGTAACTGATCTACATTGTTATAATCCATTTTAGTAAAAAAAAAAAAAAAAACGTACTAGGAGTTTTTTACATCATTATTTGCCAAGTACATGCTAATTCTTCCTTATTTCAATTAAGTCTCAAATTTCAACTGCACTGCAGTCTCCAGGGACATTAGCACAGAATATATGGACTGCTGTTAATTTATCTGTGGAATAATTCCTAATCTGCCACAAGGCCACTGTGGATTCTGCAGCTAACTACTATGTTTCTTGTTTATTGATTCTTCACTCTGTTGGACCCAACTTTAGGAAAATAATAATCACTTTACTCAAGCATCCACTGAATAAATACTAAGCAGAAATGATGCCCAAAGAAAATTCAGTGAAGCAGGAGAAAATTATGAACAGCACCAAGTTCCTGCTCCTGGTGAACACAAACCTTGCAGGAGAGAGAAGGTGCGGATGTAAATAAACACTAAAATGAAGAGGGTCCTCGAGAGGGAAGGTGTAGAGAGCAAGCACTATGGGAGTGCAGGAGGTTTGGGGGCTGGAATGATCAGCCTATTCCCTATGGGAGAAGTCACTTTTGAACTTGAAATGTCTAGGGAAATGGAGTTTGGATTTCCCCAAACTGAAACCTCCATTTCGAAAGCACTTTGCATAAAAGTAAATTGAGAAAATAAGCTCAGTATAACACCAATTGTAGCATGTACAAAACAGACAGGATCTGAAAAGAGAAGGGCAGAATTTAACATTTATGTTTGATGCTAAACAAGAAAGGGCGCATAAACCTCTCACTTTTAGTTTCTTTCAAGTAGCTGCAACATGTTAGCCATTGGACACTAAAAAGAGAAAGGTTTTGAGCAGTGAGTTCAACTTTTCTCTGCTGCTATAAGTAACGCACGATTCCCTTAGTATTTTTCTTTACGTTTAAAGGACTTTTTCCAAGTAATACATCCATGGGTCTTATCTTCACTGTCAGAACTGCCTAAATAATCCATATACGAATTTTGTTTCTGATGAGATCATGAGCAGGGATGGGAATAGTGATTCCGTGTCTACTGCGGCCCCACCCGTCCTCACGCCTGGGCCTCTCCACACCTCCCTTGGTGAGTCTTGCCTCAGTCTAAGCATCACTGTTACCTCCGACATCTCTAGAACAGAATTCTATTTGTGAGTAGCTCTATTTGTTAGGGAGTCTCCCTGATAGAGTAGTGTAATCATTTCAATTCTCTGTGGGAGAATTCCACTATAAAAATGATTGCTTTTCAACAAGGCTACAACTCAAATATTGGAAGAGTTATGTCTCCTATAAATCTTCTTTCCAGACTAAACATTTTCAGTTCCTTAAACCATGGCGCCTACAGTAGTTTGCACAATTTTCTCGGTGCTGGTCATTGATGCATGCTCGAGCTTCTTCTGTGTGCTGACAATCTGCAGACATCTGCCGGGGATTATACGACTGAAGGGAGTTTGATCAGTGCAGAATAAGCAGGGACTATTTTCTCATCTCTATAACCAAGTCATTAGACTAACCCAGTTTGGTACTTTGCTAACTTTAAAATTCACTACTGACCCTTCCTGTGTAACTGCAAATAACACCACTAGAAAATCAGTTATTTAAAATTATCAGGTTTAAAAAATAATGCCACTGATAGTGTGTTGCAGACACAACTAACCACTGTGGAGCAGAAAATGATTTCACGTTCATTCTTATTTAATGCCATCTTGACTGATTCATTCTATTAATCCAACTGATTGAGAAAATCAGCACATCCCAATCCGATACCCAGATTTTTCACCACTTCTTTGCTTCTCTGTGGATTTCATCATCATGCTATCACTCTCCCTTTCAAAATAATGAACTGGAATTTTTAAAAGGACAAGATTGAAACTGAACTCAGTGGATTAGCACCAACCAGAGACTTTCCTCTAGGGCAGTGATTTTTGACCAGGTTGCTGTGAGAGGATCATAGGTGTGCTGCAGAAAGTTTTAAAAATGGTTAATTAAATTATTTTGAAAGAAGTTCAAAGCATAGTAAGTGCTTTCTTTTTTCCACTGTCTTTTTTTGATAAATATAATTCAAGTGTGCTTTGGAAGTTTAACCGTAGGTTCGAGTGTGCCACGAGATGAAAAAGGTTGAAAAACACTGCTCTAGGGCGATATACTCTTGTTAATTAGAGTAGATGTCCAGCCCCTAGATAGAGTTCTCTGAAGAAAACTGCATTAATGAGGGTAACACACATACAAAAGAGAAAAAGAGAAAGCCATTGTCATTTGTACAAAAAAGGCTGAAAAACACAGAAATGTCTAGATGAGAGAGAATTTAGAATACATCAAATAACTGGAGAGACTATGATGCAGAAAGGTAGAATGTTCAAGGAAACTGCTAGGATGGGCGTGGGTGGGTACAAATTATACAGAAAGGTAGAATGCTCAAGGAAACTGCTAGGATGGGCGTGGGTGGGTACAGATTATGTACCTAGTAAAATCCTTGGAAGATTTCTTCTGGCACTATGGAGAATGAGTTAAAGAAATCAGTTTGGAAATTATAAGCGTAGTGGTGATCTATGGAAGTGATTCAGATCATTTAAGGAAACTGACTTGAACACACATCTCAGGAGCCCTTGCCCTTCAAGAGTACCAGCAATGGGATACGGGATATGGGAGAGCTGCAGTGAGGGCCACACAGCACAACCCCTGGGTGTGGCTGCCTCCAAGTAGCTTCTAAGGACACGGCCACCTGCCATAACTACAGGTATGGGGTCTCAGCCTGGGAGAGCCCCACGGAGGGGCCTTCATGTCAAGCCCTGTGGATGACCCCATTAGGCCTGGAAAGCACAGAATCGAGCCAAAGAGGATATTCCTGAACCTTAAAATCTCCTGGAGCTTGTCCTATAGTTTGGAGCTAGGAGCCTTTTTTCCTATTTCTCTCTTTTGCAAAGAAGTGTGCCTGTCCCCTATGCCTGTATTTTGGAAGTATGTAACATGTTCAGTTTTACAAGTTCACAGGTAAATGGCCATGTGTTCAGGATGAGTCTTTCCTCACCCAGACCTGATGAAGTGACATTTAGATGATAGTTTGGGCTTTAGACATTAGAGTTGATAATGGAAGGAAATAAGATGTTCAGGGCTGTTGGGGTATAATTAATACAGGGTGGACATAAAGTTTATGTGCACTTTAAAATAGTTTAACATGACAAATAATACTTTGCATGTGTAAAGAACACAAATTTCAGGGGGGCAGGTGTGGAAAATAATAGGTTGAATTTTGTGTCTCCACAAAATCCATATGTTGAACTCCCAGGTCTCAGTTTTGATGATAGCAGGATGTGGGGCCTTTGGGAGGTTATTAGGCCAAGAAAGCAGAATCCTCAGGAAAGAGATTAGCATCCCTATAAAACGGAACCCACACAGCTCCCTCACCTATTCCCCCATGTGAGGACAAGGCAGAAAGATGGCAGGCTGCAATCCGGAAGAGCCCCTAATCCCTAACTTACAGTCTCCAGGGCTAAGAGATATAGATTTCTCTCGTTATAAGACATCCAGTCTATGAAACTTTGTGACAAAAGCCTGAACTAAGACAGAAATATACAGAGAGAAATAAAGAACTGATAACATTCTACTTGTTTAATTTGCTCTAAATAGCACTACAAACCAACCTTTTTATTAGCCATTTTACAAGCTTCACCTTATTTTGGTTTTTAGCCCTTTTGATAGACAGTTTCTATAATTTTATTTATTATCCTTTCTTAACTCAATGTGTCTTTAAAAAGTTGAGATAATTCATACAGCCCCAAATACGGGACAGGGCTCAGGCAGTGATGCCAGCCATGGGGAGCAGCTATAATACAGACGAAACTGTGTTGTGTCCTGCGCTGTGTGGCCCAGTTCCTACCAGGTCACAGACCAATACCAGTGGGGAACCACGGGCACAGGTGATATCAGGATAACTGGAAGCTTTCCAATGATTTCCCATTATGAGTACAACAAAATCTAGACTCCTTGTAGTTACAGATAAGTCTTTACAGGAGCTGGCTCCTGCCTCTCCACCCTGATCACATTTTACCTTCCCTGGAATGTGCCTTCTTTCTGTCCTACTCCACAGATTCAGTCCCGAGGGACTGTGTGCACTTGTCACTTACACGTACTGGAATGTGAGCACTTTGTTCCCATCCTTTAGACCTCACCCCAATTGCTGTTTTCTCTCCACAGAACTCACTATCTTAATTAAAGCGGCTTCTTCCAACCCAGTGGTTCTCAACCTGTGGGTCATGACCCCTTTGGGGGTCTCCTGCATATCAGATATTTATATTGTGATTCATAGGGGTAGCAAAATTACACTTATGAAGTAGAAACAAAAATAAATTTTATGGTTGTGGGTCACCACAACACGAGTAACTGTATTAAAGGATCGCGGCATTAGGAAGGTCGAGAACCACTATTCCAACCAGTCATGGCTCTTCACCTCATTGCCACCAGCTGGTCTCTCCTTCTGTACAGCAGATATCATCATCTGTGCTTTTCTTAGTTTTAGTGGTTTATGTCATGTCTACCAAGCCACCTATACATGTTAACTCCATGAAGACAAGGACCATAGTTCCTTCATCCGTGTGATTTCACATCCTGGAATAGTATTTAGCAGGGAAAAGGTCCTCAATAAATAAATTCCAGTAAAATCAATAAAACTAATGAATGAAGACAAACTATACTTTAGTGCAAAGGAAATATCATTGTAAGTGGAAATGCAATTGAATTTTGAAAGGCTATGCCGTAAAGTCAGCATCAAATATGTTTATAGAAATAGTATTATCATTTATAATGTAGGAAGAATATATTAAACAATCAAACATTTTCAAACATAGAAACAGTTAATATGGAAGATGTTATTTTAGAACATTATGGAACATCTATTTTAGTAGATGTTATCTACTCATTTTTTGATTGTTCCAATTCTAATGGATCTAAACATGACATATTTTCCTGAATATAAAAATTGTTTCTCCCATTTATGACTTAAAAGTTTTGTGTACTGAATGCATGAAAGAAAGGGAAGGTAGAAAATGAACAGGAGACCACAGATACACGAACACATTTTTTTTAGCTGAGGTATCAATGAACTGACGGAGCAGCCAGTGCAGGCGGAAAGTCTGTCTTCATCGTACTGAGTTTGCAGGAGGAGCAGGAATGTATTAAAAACAAATGATGATAAACTCTGCAATGGACTTTGTTATGGACACACATAGGTCTAATCTTCAAAGAAGCAATTTTTTCTGTTTTTAATGATGACCACCTTCAGGCCTATGTTCCTCAAGTTGTTCTAGCCATCCTGAATACATAAACACAGCAACCCCGAAGTAATAAAGCTTGGCTTAGAAAGGTTCAGTGTTTGTCGAGAGTCAGAGTGCTAGAAGACACATGCTAGTGTCTCAGGAAACACTGTGAGAGTTATGGAAGACTGACCGGTGAACACCATGGATATTATTACCTTAATGTTTTCTTTGTAAGTTCAGCTAACATACTTGGACAGACAAAAATATTAACGTGTGAAATGTTTTCTATTTATATCTGACTTGACCTTCAACAATAAATCAAAATCAAATGTGTTATATAACTAAAATAAGGTGACCTTGAAACCATCAATTGTTGAGTTTCCTTATGAATTTTGCACGTTAGAAATATCACAAAAGATCAAAAGTTTTTTTTTGTAGATATGTTAAATAACAACTCACTATATATATGTATTTAATGCAACTTTAATTCCACTGTGGTTTATAGTTTCCACTGATAAAAATGCAAAGGGACCCCAAAATCAGAGGACTATAAAATCATAAATCAAATTGTCCATTTTACTTACCGAAATGGTATCAACCTTTCAAGTGAAGTGCCGAAGATTTGAGTGACTTATTAAGAGATGCCTTGTTCTATCGACATCATTAATTCATTGTAGCCCATGCCAAGGTCCTTACTTAACAGTATTTCAACTGTGAAGTGCTAATTTTAATCCACAGTTCAATGATTTTCTTAAGAGATGACAGCATAATGTTGAAATTATTGATATTAGTCTCTTATAAAGCAGATTCCCTGTAGAGCCACTCAAAATCCCTGGTTTTCTATCACTGCATGGATGTCAGCTATGTCTGAGTTGAACGAAAGAATAGGAAAAAAAATAAGGTCCCTGTTATAATACCCACTTAACATACATTGTTTTTTAAATCTCAGCCACAATTCATAACTGCACTTGGAAGCTCTGCTATGTTTCATACAATTCCATAAAAATTTGACTAAATGACATTTTAAAAATATTTTAACAATATTATAAATTTCCCAAATTAATTACTATACAATTTATTTCATGTACACATTGGTAAAAATTATGTTATCTTTTCCTATTATATATGCTAAGTCCATGTATATAGTATAGACATTTCTTTTAAACAAATTTAAAACACTGGATAACTTTCATGAAAGTAATATTTCGTAGGTAGTGATGTTACTAAAGTAAAGCTTACTTTGGGAAAAAGCAACAGTTAATTGAAAATAGAAAATTTAACAAATTATATAAAAGAAGTATTCACCCAAATTCTTCAAAAATATATTGAAGTTTCTATAGCTTGATGGAACGGTGAGCAAAACAGTAATAGTTTATGTGATAATGGAGGTGACAATGAAGGAAATATTCTATAATAATCACTGGAATAATATATACATGGGGTAATTTAATATTTTGTGCTATAGATCCTGATGTGAAAATGTTGAATCATTTACCTCTTTCCCATTTAGCATTTTTGGGGACTTTTTTTCTACCCACATATAACTGGGAAAGTCTCAAAAATGAATAGATGAAGGGTAAAGTTAGCATTTCACCAGTAACAAAGCAGAATCGATTAGGATGAAAATGTTTCTTATCATGTGAATTCTTATACACGTGGGATCTGAGACTCAGAATCACGCATCAATAGTAGCTTCAGAATGTTCCAAACTGGAGACTGGCTGCTCCAAATTCAGACATTTGGTAACTCACACGTATGTATATGAATTCAACAATCCTTTATTATGCACCTTTCTTCTTTTTTGTAGGCACTCACCTGCTATTGGGATATGTTGAGATAAATGTGTAATATCTGAAATGAAGCAAATGCCCTTAACTTGTATGCAACGTCCAGTGAAGTAGGACACCACACAGTGTCACTGGACTAAGAAGTGCAAACTCGGAAGCTGACCACACAGCAGCCAGCTGCAGAGTCCCGATTTTAACAAACTGACAACCTTAAATTAACAACCTTTTGCTCAGGTTTCATTTGCTTTGTTTTGCTTTGTGTTTTTGAGAAAAGTGGAAGAAACACTTGCTACAATACCAGCTGCAGGTTAAAGAAAGCACCCCTTGGCACACTTCTTTCCTCCTTTCAACAATATGCCCCATTTTTAAAAGTCTAAAGCAGAGACAGATAATGTCCCCAATCTCCTCCTTCATATGCCAGCTATAGGTGGCCTGAGGAAGCAGGTGGAATTAGATCAGAAAGTCACTCCAGACTAGAATTAACTTCTGGAATGTTGTCCTCCTGCTGAATTTCCGTATTTTACCTCTCCATAGTACATACGAAGCTCTATCTTTGTATCCATGCTGACTTTGTATTTTCTTATAAAGATTAGAGAAAGAAATCTTTGAGCACCTTTAATCCTTTTTCTTTTCTTTTCTTTTTTTTTTTTTTTTTTTTTTTTTTTTTTTTTACAAAGGAGCATTCTGAAAACTCTTGAGATCACAAACCCAATGACATCAGTGCTGAGTCTAGAATAATCATTCAGTGATTTTGTCATCAGTATTCTTCCATTATATCCAGTCACTGGAGCACATTTTATATAGGCAGGTCTTCATTTATACACGGATAAAATAAATTCCCTCTTAAAACTGAAAGATCACCTAGGAATAATAGCCCTAATCAGGGGATTCCCCCTTATTTAATATATTTCCTCTCCATTGATTAGCAAGAGACCACACATTTATTTTTTTGATATTCTCAGATACCCCATACCAACTAAAACTGCGGATTACAAGGGTGTCACACAACAGCAATGTTAAGTTCTTTCCTCTTTTAAACTTCTTTTGTTTTTTATTCTTATGCCAACAGGAGATTAGTGGCCCCATGGCATCTCCAGTGATGATAATCTACGTATGGCTGTCTCTGAAAAGCAGATTAATCGTATTTTACCTCTGCATAGTATAGACGAAGCTCTATCTTTGTATCCAATGCTGACTTTGTATTTTCTTATAAAGTTACTGAATAAGCAGCAGATTCTATCAACAACAGGGAGTAGTGAGAGTGGCTCTGTCAGTTAAAGTAATTTGCAGAAAAGGACTGTATTTCAGGATTTAGAACGGCTCCTAGATTTGCAAAGAAGAATAAAGAATTAGGCCAGGATGAGGGACTAGCCAGTTTATTATATAGCAGAGAGATGGTTCGGGGATCCCCAGTCATCATGCGAGTAATTTTCTGTGTTGCTGCTGGATTCTCGACCTGGTGACACTGTTGTGAATAAGCCCTGGATACCCGGCACACATAACGGCGTAAGGTTCACATCCGATGGGCCAAGTGCGCGTCACATGTTGAGACTCTGCAGTCAGAGCGAGCAGAGGGAGCTGCTACATTTGGGTGTGTGGAGGGCAGTGGGGCATTGCTCCCGGACTCTTCAGGATGCCCACACACACAGAACCTAGAACGAGTATTCAGTTGCTGGATACCACGCACCACCAGTACTTAAAGGCAGGAGGGGAATCTATTCTTGGGGTTAAAGTCAAGTCTCAGAATATTACGCTCAGCAGTATGAAAATGTAAATAAGCCAAGACAGGCATGTCTAGAAATATAAACCACCAAGCATCACAATTTCTTTTTAAGGAAAAATGTGGCCCAAGATTGAAGGATAGCGTATGCGGCAATTAACAATATAGACTACTAAGTGACTTTTCTGTCACCTACCAGCTTCATGACCCTGGAAAAAAATCACTAAGTTCTCTGCACCACAGTGTTCTCAACTGAAGAAATATCTACATGCCATTTCAACTTCTGAACCACCAAATAAATTCTGGAATCATAACCCGTTATGAAGCTGAAGACTGCTTGCATTCCCGTCAGAAATGTAAACCAAGGAGAATGAATCTCTTTATTCCTACAGCCCGTGAAAAATACCCTGGTTCCGTCCTTAACCGTGTGCACCTTCCCATGTGCACGTTCACCAGCCTCTCACGGTACCTCCCTAGGCCATGTCCTTAAGTCCATCTTAGCCTTTACCAAGTCAAACCATTAGCTCATAGGAAACTAACAACAAATCAATGATTGTTTTTCACAAGGAGTGTTGTAACACAGTCTTTCACACACTGTATCAGACAGACATCGGTTGGAGCACCCTCCACAACTAATCGCCACTTCTTTCACCAACAGAACCCACACTTTCCTCTCACAAATGGTTTTTACCTCATTTCCAGCCATCTGAGCTATGGGCACAGAGGGCACATGCTTCAATCGGGTAATGAGTCCCAAGTAATCCTCTTTAGGACACTGTTAAGTGCAGATGGATTCAGGAAGAAGTATATGGCCCAGGTCCAGCAAGTGGACCATAGGGAGGCGGCATCTGCTAAAGCGTCCAGTAGAGGGGTCTCTGCCTCTTTTGAGGGGAAGAGCCAGAAGACAGAAGAAATGCTTCTCCTCCTCAGAACGTCATGGTGTGGCTGCCCTGAGCTGACCCTGACACTATCCTGGACACAGGGTCAGGCACAGCTGCAGCACTGCAGAGAAGCAGCACCAAAGTGAAGGGAACTTGAAGCCAAGTTCTGGAACTGTGTGTACATCAGATCCTCTTGTTTTGCATATGCCATGTTATTTTCTTGTTACCTTCTAAACCCATTTGGGTTATGTTTTCTAACACATGGAACAGACAGATTCCCAGTTCAAGAGTGAACTAGAAAGTGATTAGAAAATATATTCTTACCTATAAGAATAAACATAATGAATAATTTATTTACAAACAAACAAAAAACTGCCCAAAAAACTGCTCTGATGTACATTCATCAGAGAAAAAGTTAGAAGAAACAATTGGAAGAAATCACATATTAAGAGTCAGGATAGTGGTAACATTAACATATAGTTTACAAATATCAATAAATGCTTCACATATGATTGTCCTTGTAAACTGGAAATATCCATTAGATAAAAGGTATCTTGGATAGATTATTTTTCACAAGTACAAGGGAAAAAAAAAAACATGTCTACAAAAATGCTTGCATCTGACTTTTATAACTGACTCCAATGTGGGAGTCTTTGAATGACTTAAAAACAAGATAAGTCAAGCTGAAAACACCCAGAGCTCTAAAGGGAAATTGTGATGTCAAAAGTTAACGCAGAGAGATCAGTGTGCCCCCGTGTGTACACACATCCCAGAAGGCCATATCCGAGAAGAAAACAGAGGATGTTTATAGCAAAATATTTAGAAAGGAGGTTACAACGTTCAAAAATATTAACTTCTTAAACTCTTCATTTATAAAAATAATATGCAAATCACAGAGGGAATCGAAATAAAATGATGTAGGCATGAATTAATATGAAATGTAAAACATGATGTTAGATAACTCAGTATAAAATTAGACTATTCCTGAAAGGCAGAAGCAATGAACTTTTACCTGGGTGTCTGCCATACAATGAGCTCCATGAACTTGGGCACTATACAGATACCTTTGTCCTTCAGTTATCCATATATTTGTACATAGGACTACATGAAGAGTAACATAAACTTGAATACCTGACAACTATACAAATGTCTAATAACCTAAGCATATGAGCTCATTCATCCCTACTAAACTATTATTTTTCAAGTAGAAAACTGGAAAATTTGGCATCAAGAAAATATGTCCCCAGCATACAGCATACATAAAGTTTCACCTCTTAAAATTTTTTTCCTCATTTTTAAAAATCTCAATAGTGTATAGTGTAGAAAGTTAAGGTGATGAGTGCTCTCGTGAGGAAAGGAAAATGAATCTAAGTATGTTTATTACGTGTATCAGGGGTCTGTAGTGGAAAGAATGAGGAGTTATTGGTACGCCAAGTAAGCATACGCAAGTTACCAACATGGGCAAAGAAACCATTCTTCCTTAGCAACTGACTAATGATACTTTACAAGTCTAGAAACAGAATCATTTTACCTGCAAAAACCTACTAAATTTGTAGCGGTGAGGGATGGGCAGGTGGCAGTGAGTTCAACAGGCTTCACAGATAGATATTGAGGGAGAAGAGACATATATACTAAATTTCCTTTGGATAAGAAAAAAAAAGTAATACAAATTTCAACATATCCTTACACATAAATAATTTATGGAGGGGAATATGCTAAAATTACGTATGCATATGTCTGTTCTTATTTATGTATAAAACTTGGTACAAACTGTTACAAGTCACTAATTAATTCTTTAGACACAAACAAAACACTAGGAATTGGAACATAATTTTGCAACAGCATGCATACCATGATACATTGTTATTTTATATTTGCCCTTGGGCTTTTATTTCTGTCTCATATTCGGTAACATTGGATATGTTCTTTAAAACAAAGTTGAAAGACTAACATGTTTACATCATTTAAAGGAATGTGACAATGAAGCCCCTTAAGAGCCATTGCTGTCTGTATCACCAGTCTGCGTTATCCAGGGTCTGCTGACACTGGGAGCCATCAGACACATATTCAGGGGACAAAGAGAATCCGCTAAGTGCTAGGCCATCATCATTTCCACCTTTTAACTTTTACTTTTGGTGGCAGTATATCCAATGTTATTTGAAAATAAGCTATTAAACCCACATGTTTTAGCAATGAAATTTGGCTTCAGATTTCAGCAAGTAGTGGTAATTATTTTAAGGAATATTCATTTTGATTTTATGTAGAATGTTCAAAAACATAAAAGGACAAAGATTAATATAGTAGTTTAAAGATCTCTATCAATTAAAATGTATTTTTAGATCCTAACCTAATTTCTGCCTCCTACATTCCTATGTCCTAATTGAAGAACTAATTTTATTTTCTTTTCCATCATTTTTTTCCATAGGATGGAAAGTGTGCCTTTGGCCACCTGTTTTATTCCCACCCTCATGTGATTATTTTAAATTGCAAGTTTGTATACAACATATGACTTAAATATATATATCTCATTTGCACAATTACACTGCAATTCTATCTTAGGGAAAAACACTGTAATTTACAATCTTGCTCAATGGAAAAAAATTGATGGTTTTCTTGGACAATAAAGCTACTTAGGAGCCATAAGCTATCTATACTTCTCATCGTCTTTGAACACTGAGGGGTAAAAGCAAATACAGAAATGGCAATGGTTAAGTTCTCCTGAGTTTTCATTTGATCCTTTTGTCAGAATGGAAGCGGAGGATTCTGTCCCTCATTGCTCCTCCTCATTACTTTCCAGGTGACATTGTTTACTCATCCCGTTAGTTGAAAACAAATGGTAACAGGCACTCTCACATATGCAGGCATCCCCACCTTCACGACCCAGTCAGCTACAGTTTGTGAGATAGTGATTTCCAAATGAGTGAGCACTATGGTTCTTCTGTTCTAGAATTAAGAGAGGAAACAGGAGTCCAAAGATGTCCCCTCCACCCCCCATCTTTGCAATATTTCTGATATATAATTGGCACTGATATATAATTGGCATCCATTATGCTTATTGATAAAAACACCCCTCCCCTTGCCCAGATACTAAATCAATATAGCCCAATGCTTAAAAACGTAAGAGAACTGTGTATATTGAAACTGCTGGATATCTCTCTTCCTTAGCCTCTCTTTCCCTCTCTCCCCTCCCCCCATTCATTTCTTATTTGGCAAACGCCATGTCCATGTGCCTGGCTTTGTCAATAGACTACTCCAGATCTCAGATGTTATCAAGTGTAGACATGTAAGCCGTATTCCCTGTGAGCCCCCACATCATCAAATCACCCAACTATGAATTTCCAAAGGATTTGCATTCACTATCGACTAGTCTCTCTTTAATGTTTTCCTTTATTTTAGTCACTTTGTGATTCTGCTTTAATGAATGTACTCTTTTAGAATCCAAGCTACCCACAACCTACTCAAGATACCAGCAAAAAAAGAGAGAGAGAGAGAGAGAGAGAGAGAAGAAAAATTATTGCCTAAAATCATGAAGCACTGGATATGACGGCCCCAAACCCCAGCTGTTGCTCCTGTCTCATTCCAAGCAACTCATGGGATTAATTTCCCAGAAAAGGCTGATGCCCATGATAAGTGAAGCTGCATTTAGAAACCCACGTGGACTTTCTAATTAAAAATCTGTAACACGCACATTAAAGTATAAGTTGTTTGTAAGGCCTGAGAGATAGTATAAGTCATTTTTTTCTATCACATGTAAGTGTGGTCAGAAAATAGAAACAGAACACAAACAGGAGAAAGTTGACATTTTATTAATAATTCCATTAAAATAAATGAGCTCACAGCTAAGCAAAAATGAAGAATCAATAAGTGTTTTAAATTAAGCCCTTGACATGTTGGAAATGAATGTACACTTCAGAACACTGAAGGGACCAGTGATTATTCCTTGAAATATGATTCTAAACTATTATATTCACTACATGAAAAACTCAGGTAAATTTCTCTCAAGTCAAAGATAAATTCAAATTAAAGCCAATATTGAACCTGTCCAAAATATAAGAGTAGCGCCATCCAGATTAAGAAAATAATTTCTAAAACAATACTAATATAAAATGAATTTCAACTTACATGAGAATTTTCTTTCTTTTCTTATGCATATTGAACAGCATTGATACTTTGTTATTGATTTAAATTTCAGGGTAGCAAAACATGCTATGTATAATAATAATTAGCAAAAATAACTTCCACTATGCAGTTGTACACACACAGACAAATTAATTTCCCACATCCTGCTAAATCTTTTCATGAAGTGCTTGCTTCTTCCTCCTAGAGCACCTTACCCAATGCTTCAATGATTGTCATTCTAAATATTTAGTCACTGCATTTGGAGGATATTTTTTTAGATGCTCTCACATGTTCTTTCAGCCTTCCCTGGTGCACCTTGCAAAGTTCCCTGACTCATCACTCATGCACTACGCGCAGTGTTAGCAAGACTATTTACTATACATAAACATTTAGACAATTAATTATAAATAGAAATGCTGTATTCCGTTGGGGATGTTCACCAAAAACAGTGCATTTTCTTTGCTTTAAATAATTTTACACTTGCAGTTTTTGTGGGAAAGAAATCCTCATGGCCCTGACAGAGCAAAGCCATTTTGGGAGACAGCTGATGGGAAAAAGCAGGCTAGAAACCAAACTGTGTGATCACAGCAAACCACTGTCCACCCCCAGGAACTCTTCAGAGCTGGTGTTCCTGGGAAACAGTGGAATAATAACTTTTATTCTGTCCAGGCTGACAGCCAGTTAAGGAAGTAACTTCTAGATTTGTTCTGAGCCCCCAAAATTAGTTCCTCTGCGGAAAGGATGACTCCCTCTGGGAACCCCCTCCCACCTTCAGCAAAACCCTCCTGGGACCGCATGAAAGCTGAGCTGGCTCTGGTCACTTTCTACTCTGCTCTTTTTCTGCCCTTTTCTAATGAAGCCTTTCCAGTCCTTGCACTGGCCTCCTCTCTTTCTAGGAACCCTTCCCCCAACTGTACCCCTGAACTCCTCAGTTTTGAGTAGTTTTATTGCCATTTGACCAGGGTGAATGTTTAAATCCGTTAAGTTTGAATAATCCATAAATGTTTAAAACTGTAAAATACGAAGAAGTGAATAAGATAGCTAATAACTCGTTAGATGGTATTTCTAAGTTTCAAATTTTATCAATTAGAAGAAACAGGATCTATAAAAAATGGCACAGTTATTTTCTCAAAATGTAATAAAATTGATACGATAATTCTACTGCTAAATTAATTTAAAAGTAGCTATTATATGCAGAAATTTATCCTACCTTGTAGTACTTCTAAAACCCATTATTCTTATACAGTACTAGCATGACTCAGTTGTATCCATTAAGATGCCAGAATTTCAATTTCCCAAAGAGACTGACAATTTCAGGTATAATCTCCACAATTTTAGAGCCAATTTGATCTATTTTGATTTAAAATTGATTAGCATCTTTGGAAATAATGTGTAGCGAATTGCTGAGCTAATCAAGGTAAATGGAGCCATGTATTAAACATTCAAAAATGTTATTCAATCACAAAATAACCCACACTTCCCAAGTTCCAAATCAACAGATTAAAGCTGCCCTTGGCAAAGCTTAATTTCTTTGGCTCCTCAGTATGGTTGTGTACATTTATATAGTTTTCAAACACTAACAACATGTCCCTGAAATAGGAAACAGCCTGTCCTCCCTCTCTGGGCATGCCAATTAAGCAAAGGCCAAAGGAGGACCAAAAATTAATGAAAATACAATCAACAAGTCTATTCTGTCTTCCAGTGATGAAGCACTCTATCAGCACAAAAAGTTCTCAAGGGAAAACCTACATTGATCAGAGCCTCCAAAATAGTTCTGGGTAAACAGCAGAGGTTTAACACAAAAGTAGAGGTTGAATGTAATTTAATTGATGCCGTCTCTACATTATTAACTGTTAAAAATAACTTTTAAAAAAACGTTGAGGCATTTTGGAGAATGCACTGAGATATACTTTTAGCACAATTTATTTGAAATGGAAAAAAGAGATGACACAGATTAAAATCTGGAATAAATGGCAGTTACATCTGTAATCAGTCCATAGCGTGTTCAGATTTCCTAGGTATAAATTCACAGAAAACTTCAAAGGACGACAGCAAGGAAGGGCCCTGCAGGGAGATGGGAGATGCCCAGGCCCCTGGACTGGGCTCCCATTCCAAGGAGGGCTCAGTTTCTGGGTGATTCCTGGCTGGGGAACACGCTTACAGGTAGACTGTGCATCAGCTTCATTAAGCCTTCAGCACACGAGCACGACAGAGACGTCTCTGTTTTTATTTTGCCATTCATCACATTAGAAGCCTCTTTTCCTTTAGTCTGTCAGCACTGAAACAAAATGTCCCTATGTCTTCCTTCAGCAGCTTACAAGCTGCAAGGTATATCAAATGGGAACAGGAACACAACGTCACAGTCGAAACATTTATTTTCCTCTGCAAACAATCTTCACGCAGAGGAACTGACAATACTTTTCAGCAATGCTTGAGGGCATATCAAGGACAGATAAAAAAATAACTGAGGTATATGGTATTTCTTTTTTTTTCCCCTCCAGTTTAAAGGTAACTATTAAATGTAAGGCATCTTTTCCCCTAAATGATACTTTTTAAAATAGACTTTGGTATGAGTATGTTTTTGAAGGTACGTGCACCTTATCATTTTAGACTACAGCGTACACCAACCCCTCAACTTGGGTTATTAAAATGATGAGATCAAAGTTTCCAACTCATTAGTCTGAGGTGGAGAAAATGTTTAGGACAGAAAATAAGTGCAGAAGATTCCATTTTAAGGGCACAGAAAATACATTTTAAAATTACTATTAATAATACCTTTCTTCTGCCATTACTTAAAGACTTACTTGATCATTTTATGCCAGAAAATTGGCATTGTTACATTGGTGACTAATACGGAAAGTAGGGATCACTGAAGAAATACAAGATCATTTCAGCTGAGAACTTTGAGGCTCCAGTATGGCTTCTAGAACATTAAACTACAGTACACTAAGATCGTCTGTCTACCCTGGAAAAGGCTTATATTTAGACAGTTTTGTTCAATACATGACAAACAGCAAGTAATCTCCTGTAAAAAGGGATAAAGTACCCATTTAGTGGAGATGAATTATTCTTTTACACTATTCAATTCCATTTTAATAATATATGTCCTGTCTTCCCTTGTACTAAGTTACATTATAGTGACCTAAATAAGTTATAAACTCTTCAGAACAGCCTCTCTCAAGTGCACAGTCGAGTCAATGTCAGGGACTGTGTATTACGCTTCTCCGTAGCTCCACCACCTCTGACGGGACCTTCCGTGAAGTGGGTCCTCAATAACACTTGCTGATTTAATGAGGAAGCGAATGGTTTCCTAAGTCAGCTGTGGTCAGGAAAACACAACGATCAGTCACTAAAATGCACATTATAGAATTATTTAACCTTGGAGTTACAAGGAGTCTTACAGGAGAGCTCATTAAACTCACATTCAATTTAAGAATACCTTTCAAATCTGCAAAGCTTAGTCATCCAAATCCAGGTTAAAAAATCTCAATGACGGAGTTCACACTTGCATTTTCATTCAGCTCCATTTGTTAAACGTGCATAAATTGCTTCCTTGCAACTTGTATCTGGAGCTCTGTCCTCTGGATAACACAGAAGGAGAAAATTGCCTTTTCGTCCTGACAACACTGGAAGGTTTTTAAGACTACCGTAATTGTCTCACATACTTGCTTCTCGTTTAACAGCCTCATGTCTCTCCCCATTTTTATTATTTTCCAGTTTTCAGGCCCAGTATCTTGATCTTTTATGATCTCTGGAGACTTACCACTGGATAGGTTCTAGTTTTTCAATCACTTTATATACATGTGGAATTCAAAATTTAACAAAATTAAAATAGAGACTGGCCGCTTTTTTTGTTGTCTTTTTTTGGTAGCAGTTTTATCATGGTGTACACAGGGGTGGTTTTTCATTATTTTACCTACTGGGAGTCTAGACTTTAGATCTGTGGCTTACTCATCAGATTTTGGATGTTTTTATAGATTCTGTCCCATTTTCTAGAGCTCTGAATGACATGCTTGTAGGCTGACCACAGGGTTTTTAAAGTACGCTTCTTCACTCCCCAGCCTTTTCCCTCCCTGAGCTTTATCTTCCAGTTCACTAACACTCTCCTTTCATTTCCTCAATCTTTAATTAAGCCATGCACTGAATTTTTCATTTTCAGTCACTGTATTTTTTTTCAGATTTCAGTCCTCTGACAAAATCCTCCATCTTTCATTCTATTTCTTGAAAATACTATTCATAGTTTTTTAGGGATTCCTGATAATTCCAATATCTAAATTATTTCTTAAGTCTCTTTCCATTTATTTTCTTTTCTTTCTAGTCATCTGCAGCTGTTTATTATAGCATGTCTCTCTTCCCTAAAACCAGCAGCCTGCTGAGAATCTTTGCTCAGCTCTTTGGTCTCCTGGGAAGAGGTCTCCACTTGGTTTCTCAGAGGTGCACCTTGCACTTCTATAGCTCACAAATGCCTTCAGATGAAATTACATACTGTGTATCATTTCTGGTTCCATTCATTGAGATTTCTTCTTTAAACTCAAATCTACTGTGCAGCCCTGGATGCTACATCTTTCTCAACAACCCAGCAAGTCTCTCATAAGCCTCACACTTCCTTCCCAGCCTCTCTTCTCTTTGCTGCAAATGGACAGATTGTGTAAGGAGTTTGTGGAACAATGTTGGGATCACCATCATGGTCTCTTCTCTTGAGTATGTTGGTGCAAGTCCTGTCAGACTTAAGTTTTCATCCAGGTCTCCCAAGAGTTTGTATGAGGCGATTTCAACCGTGCAGAGTGCAGTGAGCTTATCGCAGTATGAACATGGTTATGCCAAGTATTTACAGATTATACACACTGCACTGAGACACTGCCTTCGTTTTGCTTAACACAGAAGGTCAGGCTATGCGTGCGAGATGATTGTTGGAGGAGTCAATGAAAGCATTTATTCTTGAGAATCATTTCTTGTTTATAACCAGAAACAATTTCATTTCTTACTTCTGACTTTAAAGATAATTCATATTCATTGTAAAAAAAAAATCAGAAAATAAATAAATCTATAAAAATGGCCCTAGAAAGTCCCCTTGTTTCCCATGAGGAAGGAACCACTGTTTGTTACTGCGTAAGTATCAAGACTTTCATGGATAGATGTTTGGAAGGAGCAAGGCAAAAAAGCGCAGAATGAAGGATAAAAGAAAGGGAAAGAGGTAGAAAAGAAAGCACAAGGCGGCCGTCACAGAGGGTGAGTTACAAACAGCAACCACGGAAGGACTGCTCGTGAAGCAGGTGTCACGAGGACGGCATTGGACCGAAACAGGCTAGAACTTTGGGGAGTTGGAGTTGTCAGACAAAAGGGAACTGAACTCTACCTGAGCAAGAGAAGAGAGCTTCAAGGTGGGGATGTGAGGAGAAATAGAGCAAAAGGTTCTTGCAAATACCCTCTGTATTTGACCCTCGTAACATCAGTCTTCATGTCTTAAACAGGACCGACTATTCTATGTGCACTGGTGACAAAGCCAGATTGCAGAGAGGCTAAGCAGAAAGGAGAAAGCAGAGATTGAGGACATCAGCTATTCATTATTCTCCTAAAGGAATGAATGAAACTTAACAAAGGTCTTAGCTTTAACTCTGGAGACACTTTTTGAGAAGCTGAAGGCAGAAAATGAAAGCGCTGGGATCTGAGCATAAAGCCAACAAAATAACATCCCTTACTTAGACGTGATAACACAGAATATGACCACTGCAGACCTTTTTTGTGTGTAGATTTCAAAGCAGGCACATATTAAACTTAAGGCCAAAGAAAACCACCACATCCTTTTCACAAGAACTGCTGCCAGGTTCCTGTCCCAGACACTGCTCTGCTATGTCCTGTCTCCAACCCACCAAGCCTGCATGTAGTAAACATCTACTCAGTGCTTACTGCAGGCAGAAAGATGCTTAGGACGCAGAATATATCAGCACAAAACAGATGCCACTCACACCCAGCATGATATATTCTTCCATCTCATACTAATAATGCATCTTGATAAGAACCCCAATATTTAAATTATTTGGTCAGTGTCTGTGGAAACTTGTGGCAACCTTCCATCCTTTGAATAAAAATGGTGGCCATAGCCTCTTTTGTCATTGCCTGTTTCCAACAGATTTTCTAATAATTAGATTAGAAAATAAATAATACCTAAAATTATAGACACATTACAGCAACAAAATGAAGTAAAATGAATGTTTTTAAACTTACATTTAACCAGGTTTTTAAATGATCTGTGTAACAGGAACAATTGATTAGATTAACACATATTTTCTTCTTAATGTATTAATTTTTTACATGCTATTGACCAAAACTTTTCTTCTAATGATCCACAGCCTTAAATTCGTTTTTTCTTTTCATATAACTGTGAAGCTCATGAATAAGATTAGCAATGCATTTTATTTTGTAAAACAATCCATCTACTGTACAGTGAAAATAATCCGTACAAACATCCACTTATGGTTACAAACTATATGTATCCCAAGAGATGATTTCAGAAAATTTTCCAAGAAAAAGGCACCTATTTTCACAGAGGAGATTTTATTAAATATTAAGAAAAAATATTTTATATTTGTAAAGGTAAAATGGAATTTTTTTAGGAATGATTTAATTTTATGAAAGATATTGAGAACAGTCCACTAGAACTGTTTTTCTGACGAGTACAGGTACGAATCTGTATGTCTGACTAAATACTAGTATAAGGTCACAGCCAGAGACTTTTCTATTTCAGAAATTATGTCATTCAAAGCAATTGTGAAATTACTCGGGAGTTAGAGTGTCTGTGACTGTGACATTATATGGCTCTAGGCATTCTCCACCATTCATTCGTGGTCACCATAGAAGTTATATATTTTCATTAGTGTACATTTTTTGCTACTTAGAAACATAAGGTTACAACAGTCTAAAGGTAAAATAAAACAGAGAATAGGGTGGCGCCTGTGGCTCAGTCGGTAAGGCGCCGGCCCCATATACCGAGGGTGGCGGGTTCAAACCCGGCCCCGGCCAAACTGCAACCAAAAAATAGCTGGGCGTTGTGGCGGGCACCTGTAGTTCCAGCTACTCAGGAGGCTGAGGCAAGAGAATCGCTTAAGCCCAGGAGTTGGAGGTTGCTGTGAGCTGCGTGAGGCCACGGCACTCTACCGAGGGCCATAAAGTGAGACTCTGTCTCTACAAAAAAAAAAAACAAAGAATAATTTTTTTCTCATGCTCACCTCTATCAAAGCTGTACGTGAATTAAGCTCCTGTAATCCACGTTCTTTTAAGTTTCCAGGATATAGTTAATCTTCCAAAGGAGGATGAAAAGTGTTTGGGGAATTAACATTCTCTTCCCGGTAGAAGATGCAACTCTTGGGACGTGGTGCCTCTCTTTTAACAAGACTTCAAATAGGATCACTCTCAAAATGAGGATACGAGACACACAATCACAAAATGTGCGTGTGTTACACTGTCTTTCGAAAGTCATTGTTAACAAAGACCCATATTAAAAGGGAAAAGAAAGTCTTTGAACTCTTTTAGGCAGCCCTTGGATAAATACAATATTACTAGGTGTGTGACTTCTTGCTCTATCTGAACTTCGGTCCCTTGTGAAATATGGATAATAAGAACACTGCCACATAGAACTGGCAAGGGAGTTAAATAAATTAATTCACAGAAAGCTTTTACAACAGTGCTAGAAACACAGCGTGTTCACTGTTGTCATTCTAAAGCATTAAATTTAGCAGTATTCTTTCAGCTTAGTGCGGAAGCCTCTTCCTTAGACTTAAGAAAATTAGGCAAAGACTCGTTAAATGTTGACTGTAGCATTCAATGCGTTTACCCTTTGAAATCAAGGAAGTAATACTTTCTTATTTGTGACACCTCTAACTAGGTAAAAATCATTTCCATGTGAAATTAGATACTCTAGATGGTTCAGGGTACCATGTGCATTTATATTCCGAAGTCTGCAAAATCAGGGGTGCTAGATCCTGCAAAAGATTTAATGAGGAAAAGACCAACAAACATATTGTTATGATCAACGCGAGTGTTGTAGAACATTGGCCACCATGAGAGTTATTCAGTAGAAACCAACATGTGCAGAGTCTCCTTACACCAGAGGGAATCTGAAGATAACAGAACACAGTGAAGAGCTGCACTCGTCTGGGTCCAGCCACACTCCTCGGCCTCTGTGTCCTTCTGAGTAACATCCCAGCCCATTTGAAGGCAGAATAAAACTTCTAGTTTTCATCCTACATGCTAATTACTTTTACATTGTTATCATTAAACAAATACATTAGATCGATTCACTTTTTTAAATTTCAGATTAATATGAGGGCACAAAGGTTTAGGTTACATTGTTTGCATTTCTAAGGTAAAGTCCAAGTTGCAGTTGATCCCTTCACCCAGGAGGTGTGCCGAACACCCACACATCATGCATGTTAGGTAAGAACCTGCCAATCACCCTCTCTCCTCCCCCGAGCCTCCTTCATCTCTCTTCCCCTGCCCTAGAATATACTTGTTTTTATCTTTTGTGTGGGCGTGTAGTTGTTTATATATTAGTTTCATGTTACTATGGTGTACACTGGATACTTGTTTTTCTCTTTTTGTGTTACAAGTCTATTCATTTTAATTGGCTTTATACATGTTCCTCCCTCCTTAGATATATTTTGCGTTCTAAGCATCTTTTGCCTTTTTATAACCTTGACAATTCCTGACTTGATCTTTCTTCCTGCCATCATGATTTTTCACCTTCCAATTCTGACTTAGCAGTGGAGTTTCCTCCCTAAATCCACTGCATCTTACTGCTTATTTTCTATGAGCTAATCTGTAATGAACAGATTTAACAATCGTCCTAGTAATTCCCAGTAGATCCACATCTTTTGTCCCACCCTCCCCTCTACTCTGGTCCAGTCTGTCCTGGGACCAGGAGAACACAGCTACGTCAGTGTGTTTCCATTTCATAATATTCACTTCCTTGCACCACCCTGTTATATTAATAATGCTTTCTTCTACCTTCCTACTGTTGACTCTTTCCAGCTATTTATGCCTCTGAATAGTTTTCATTTGTATCAGTTAAAACTTTTTTTTGTTGCAAGCAATAGCAGAACTGATCCAATCCCATTTTATTAAAAGAATTCATTGGCTCTGGTAAATTAAAATCCAGACCTGGTTTTGATCTTATTCGAGGTTTTATCCAGTACCTCAACCCATGTTATCAATGATCTGATTTCACCAGGATTTACTGTTAGACCTTCCAAGGAATCAGCAACATCTTAGGCTCCATGGTGTGGCTTCTAAAACAGCATCCTGTCTTCCCTCCTGGTAGCAAGATGGAGGAAGCAGCTCCATTCTCCAATCCTCATATTCCAGTCTCTGCCAGAGAAGGCGGCATCTCTCTGACAGCATCACGTCATCCTGAGATTGTTTTCTTTTGGCCTAATTTAGGTCATGTCCATCACTAAGCTGGTCATTGAGACCAGAGATGGGTCTACTGAGTGAATGGTATTCTCAAATCTTCCTACAACATAAGGCTTAGACTGGGGTTAAGAAAAAACCTTCAGAGGAAAATCAGGGGACTAGAAAAAGGAGAAATAGGCACTGGGTAGAAAAGCAACAGATACTTGTCATATGCCCAAATTAGATTAGAAAAGCTGAGCACAGATGATGTTGTACACATTCCATTCTTCTCTCTGCTCTCCTTCCCTTTCATTCTCATAATATCTAGGACTTCATAAGACCTAGTCATTATCTTAGTACACGTGATGGGATTTGTTGATTGATCAGTAAGTATAATTCCAATCTGATAAAGGCATTTTGGATCAAATGGTTTCCATAAATTTGTTCAGGGCCCTGTTAGATGCTTGGAGGATAAGGCAACAGAAAAGAATATATGGATATCTTCTACCTCCACAAACATATGGAGAATACTCCAAAGACAATTACATTCTAGAATATGATTTGAAATCTGCAAATACTGTCCTTCTTTATACTATACTACAATCTCTATTTTGGTCTCAATCTCTATTGAGAATTATGACCTCACTATTCTCCCATTATTCCCATATACTATTTTTAATGGATATGTGTAGTAGTATTCTATATGTACTTATTGAATATGTATAATAGTCTATATTCATTAAATGTATGTAGAAGACTGGACACTTATTTATAAGAATAAATAACTTTTTAATTGATCATTTTATTAGCTCCAGATTTTATTTTATTTGATCATTTTATTAGCTCAGCAAAAGATATGGCACATGCTAGGTCTTGAATATCTATCTGTTAAATAGTATTAATTATCCTATGCTTTAATTAGTAAAAATACAAAGCAAAAGAACAATGTAGCAGTCCTACAGTTGTGGTAAATACAACTGAAGTGGTCAAATTTATTACTGTGAAATGTTCTTTATAATTCACAGGAGGTCCTAATCTAAGCAGTCTAACATGTTTTCACCATAGTCACCACGTGGGTCTGGATACGCTAAGCAAATGCAGGAAGACTCTAAGGAAGAGTATTGTATGGGTGGATAGAAGACTCAGGAGAAGTTCAAGAGCAGTGACCTGGCATTGATTAGGTCAGAGTGCTTGGATACGGGTGAAACACCTGTCATCTGACAGAATTATAGTCTCCTCTTCAGGAACTCATGATGTATAAATCCCATGGTAGAGAAGGAGGCTGGTGGCTTCTATAAAAGTGCAAGGAACAGTAAAAAGAGCTGGCTTTGGCTTCAGCAGCATTGGCACCAACACACACAGTAGGTTCTCAGGCACAGGCTGTCTCGACGAGAACACTCACCCTCTGAAACAGTCTGAGGATGTTTGGAGAGAACACTGGGGTGCCAACAGAAGAAAAGGGAGAAACGTGAGGTGATGTGTCATAGTCTAGAAAACTACCTTGAAATATACAATGCAAAACCTCCCCAGGAATTCTCAGCCTGGCTGGAGAGAAGCTGGGGGGGCTAAATGCCACACAGATCTGGAAGAACAGAGAGAAGGAACAGGGTCCTGCAGCCCTTGGAGAATGCCACTCAGAAAGTCTAGAGAAACCTAGAAACTGGTGATGAAGAGTTATGTGCCAGGTAACCAACCATGTTAATATGCCAATATGTTCTTTTATTTTAGTTTCTCCTTAATATTTGTCATCATTAGGATTGCCAGATGTTGTACATTTCATTATCTAATTGCATTCTTATCGAGCAAATAAAAAGAATTAAAAGCAGTCTCTTAAATTCCATTTATAACACTTACACAACTTGTTTTGGGTAAGAGGATACTCTAAAGCTCAACCTTCCTATTTCTGAAGACTTGAAAAACAGAAGTACAGATAAATTACAATTGAGTTACTTGCTTTGGGTGGTTCTAACAGTAGAAACCAGATTTCCTTTTTTAGGTGAGATTCTTTGTTCTGGAAGGCACTATTTTGTTTTCTTCCTTGAACGTGCAGATATAAGTCAAGTACTTACTAACTTATTTAAGTTAACAACTAACTAGAAAATTAATTCAAATGAATGGAAGGACACTAATGGCAGTCAGGGGAAGGGCCACTTTTCTGAAGGACATTGAGATCAAACTGGCAGGTACTGTGGGGAACGTGCTTTTCCCCCAAGACTCTGGGACACAGTTTAGTCATGTTAGGGAGGACATGGACAAAGTGGCTCTGAGTTGGGAGAAGTAGATTTCAGTAATGTAGGGACAGACGGAATAACAGAGGCAGATAATGGATCTTAGGAATGGTAATTTTTGATATAATAACTTTTAGACAAAAATTAGGACAGAAATAAACATGAAATATGTGCAGAGTGAAATATGTCATCTCCTTAACATCTAGTATGATAGCTCTATAGACATGCTCTTCATCATAGGAGGTGTCCAAATTTCAGCCACAAACTCAAAATTCAAAGGGTTTAAATTAACAAGTGTTTATTCTCACTCCCATGCCTCTAGGTTGGCTGGCCCAGGCTGCCTTCAGCTAGTCCTGCCTTCCAAGTTGACTCCACACCACCTGTCTCTCCCCTTCTCTCTCTCTACCGCTCATCTATTTTTTTTTTTTTTTTTTTTTTTTGAGACAGAGTCTGACTCTGTGGCAGAGCCAGTAAAATAGCATCTCCCTAGTTCATTACAGGACTCCAGTGATTCCTCACCTCAACTTTCAGAGTAGCTGAGACTACAGACATGTACCACCAGGCCTGGCTATTTTTTCTCTGTTTCTGTAGAGATGGGATCTTGCTCTTGCTCAGGCTCATGTAGAACTCCTGGCCTTAAACAGTTCTCCCACCTTGATCTCCCAGACTGCTAAGATTACAGGCCTGAGCCGTCATCTCCAGCCTCCATGAGTCTCTTATGCTTTCTGGAATAGCAGGTTAACTAGCACTCATGGCAGTGGCAGAGCAGTAGCGGACAGGCCTGGTCACACACTGAATGCCATTGGGAGTACCCACTGTTAACATCTTCTTGATCCAAGGAAAACATGGTTGAACTCAACTCACGAAACTAACTGATCCCTCCTTCTGGGTAAAGGAACCAGAAAGACTCAAGGCAAAGTGTATGGATGTAGGGCAGGGTGAAAAATCAGGGCAATAATTTAATCCACCATAAAGTCACAGTCAAGCAAATGCAAATTACCAATAAAAGAATATGTACAAATAAATTATTATTTTTTGTTTTTTTTTTTGGCCGGGGCTGGGTTTGAACCCGCCACCTCCGGCATATGGGACCGGCGCCCTACCCGCTGAGCCACAGGCGCCGCCCTAAATAAATTATTAAAAGAAAACTTAAATGTATGTTTCCCTCCACCTGGCGGCCCTATATTTACAGAGCACATCTGTGATGCTGGATATTCTATATGCAAATGTGACATACATATTAGCACAAAAAAATAAGTAATAACTATCTTACTTTCTGTATACTCTGAAGTATGGAGGTTCTTGTGAGTCTTAAAGCAGACAGGGATTTCCAGAATTTTGTTCCTCGGAATAGCAGTTCACAAGTACCCCACGGTTGAGTTCATCACACCAGTCAACCATCATACCAGGTGCAACAGTAGCGATGAGTTAAGTAGCAGAATACATCAGACCATTGTAAGGGATAATGGAGAGTTTGTAATAAAAGTAGTATTTTCCAGCAAGACAGAGTTACTACTAACTTCTTTGTAAGGAGTAAAAAGCTTCTCTTTAAATCACCAGCAGTACTGACAGCTCAGCATGAATATTCCATACAGCCTTGCCACTGAGGGATATTACTAGTCTAATTTCCCAATATATGGTCTTGCCCTAACTTTAGTCACAAGACAAAAATACACACCTTTTTGCTGTGTGTTCAAAAGACATATACAACGCTGACTCTAAGCATTTAATTAAAGCTTATAGACCGACCACTCCTTGGCAGAATGACAGACTTAATTGGTTAATCCACGAAGAAAAAAGACTTTGGAAAAGAAGTCAAGTAACTGTGTAGGAATTTAAGAAGTGTAGAATCTAGAATAGGAAATGGCTTCGAATGTGCAACTGTTACAAATTATACCAGCTGTTAACGGGGAAGGAAACGCTACTGTGCAAATCAGGAATTAATCTGGAGAGGAAACCTGGGGGCTGCTATTATCCATTGCTACCTTCCCTCTGTTAAAAAAAAAAAAATAAAAATAAGCAAAAGCTTGTTATAGTTCTCAAATGTGTCACATTACTGTTTAAATTCATCAGAGACAGATGGCTAATTTGACTAAACCAACCTTTGTTTACACTGGAACTGATCCATTGATCCTGTGCCAAAGAATTGTGCTTTAAACTTCCCCCTACTTCAGCTACCACATTAATCCCAGGGTTCGGTGCATCTCAAAAAGACAAGATTAAGATTTCAACATATTCCTTATGAATTAAAGGAGCTGTATGAGTTCATACTAATAAATATTTAAAAACCAGACGTCCCAGGAGAGCGTAATGAATAATAACCCTGACGCACAGGTGGGCAGTTTTGTACCCTAATGTCTTATTTGTATGATAAGGAAATATACTGTCAAATGATAAATAGTGTTACAGGCACTGATGTTGAAGACAATACAGATTCAGATAAACAGATCCTATTTTTTTCTATTCAAATTCAAATTACAATCGCCAGACTCTTTTTAAGTGCTAATTATTTAAAAGAGGCAGTAAACAATTGTATGATGCTTTGAATCTATGCTAGCACATTTTATCCAGATGCAAACATGTCTCCTGGGTATATATGGCCTAATACGAAGTAAGATGCACCAATGTTTCGTTAAAGTTGGGCTGTATAATTGGCAGTCTACTTTAAATTTGCAAATTATTTTTTTTTCCCTACAATTCTCAGGATCTGATCAGTACATCATTATATGAGTGTTAAATGAGCAGCTGAGAAGTTGACTTCATTTTCCACTATCAGGAGATTTTCAGCAAATTATTGTTCTAGAACAGTAAGTGATGTGGTGAGCCAAAGTCTTCCAGTCCTGTAACAAGACTAAGTGTTCTCAGAAAGGATCTTTCGTGTTGACATTTAGTGCTACATACAAAGACAACAACACAACACCTCCTGACCTCCTGACTGGGAAGTCCTTAATGGCAGGGGTTTCCCACACTCAAAACATCTCTAACTCTCCCTGGCAGATGCACTTGACCTTCCTGTAACATTTCACTCTGTCACTTCCATCAAGAGGTGATTGTGTGTATATGATCCTTTCTCTCTCTCTTTTTCACTCCTTCCCTTCTCCATTGGTCTCTAAACTGTTTGAAAAGTAAAAATCTTCCTGCCTACCCTGTGTGATTAGCATGGAAATCATGCAGTATTTATCTGGGTATATATAATATATACCAGTTATGATATATTCCCTCTTTCTCTCTTTCTGTCTCTCCCTCCCTCCATATATTTATATGCATATGTATACAGGAGTGTCCATAAGGTTTGTGTTCAATTTAAAATAGAAAACCCTTAACTGCTTGTGATTTTGGATGACTTTGTTCTTTGCTTCTTGTGTTTTTCAGTTTCCTATACTGCAAATATTAACTTTAAGAAAATAAAGGTTATTGTAAAAAAAAAAAAGAAAAGAAAACTATTTGTTATAATGTTCACTCTAAACTTTAAAGTAAACCCAGGGCTGAAGGAAAGTACCCAAGGAAGGAATAGATTGGATTGGCAGGAGGCCTCCTCAAGTCCAAGATTCAGAGTTCACTGGAGGACGGATGGCTGCAGCCCAGTGGATAATGGAGAAGTCAGCTTAGTTTCCAGAGTAGAACTGGTCCACAGCTGCTAGGCAAGCAGGAAACATCACCAGCACAAGTAGGCGAAGGCAGGTTTGTGTGTATGTAAATGGACTTAGGCCATTAGAGCCTGCTCAGGAGCAGAGCAGCAGAAGAGCAGATGTTGACGGTGTCCCACTGGAAGGGCCAAGCACAGCAAGGTGGGGTGCAGGGCTGCACACTCTCGGGGTATGGCTGCAGCAGAGTGCCACTGCATGTCCCCACACAGGCATTCTTACAATAGAACTAAGAAGCAAAACAGAATCACACCAGAACAAGGAAGAGAAACCCTGCTTCATCTGCAAAACTGCTTTAGTGCCCTCTTCTGGCAAAGGTTGATTTCAAGATCACTGCAAAGGGAAACCGCCTAGAGCAGCGGTTCTTAACCTGTGGGTCGCAACCCCATTGGGGGTCGAACGACCCTTTCACAGGCGTCACCTAATATCAGATGTTTACATTACGATTCATAACAGTAGCAAAAATTGCAGTTATGAAGTAGCAACAAAAATAATTTTATGGTTGGGGGTCACCACAACATGAGGAACTGTATTAAAGGGTTGCGCCATTAGGAAGGTGGAGAACCACTGGCCTAGAGGCTCAACTCCATTGTAGCAGAGCAGATGATGAAGGGTGGCTTTGGAGTTAAAAGGCAACGAATCCATAATGGAAGCATCATTCAATGATCAAGAGGAACTTATCCTCGACGAAGACTTCTTATCAGACCTGATCATTCCCTCTTTGTATCCTTCATCCAAGAAATGTATTACAAGGAAGTACAGTTCATTTAAAGAGCACAGGGTACCCTCACTAGTATCTCAGAGAACTAAGGGATAGATAGATAAGGGTAAAAATATTCAGCTTCATGACATAGCTTGGAGCAGGTTTGATGTAACCCATTTGCTTTATTCCCTAAAATTTATGGCCACATAGTTCACATTCAGAGTGAAAGTTACAGAAGGTGAGTGGTGAGCAAGGGAAAATCATCTGTATTTACATGGCTCCCACCCCTCACACCATGACCTAAGCTCAACCTCCTGTCAGAGCCCCCACCCCACCTCCTGGTCTGGGGAAAATTATCTTCCACCAAACCAGTCTCTGGTGCCCCCAAAAGACTGGGGACCATGAACCTACAAGTTATTCCAGAACTGGACCCTGGGTACTAGTCTCACTGGTTCCCTCCATCCCCCTACTGGCCTCCTATAAGACACTAGCAAACCCATTCAGGAAATCTGCCCTTGCTTTTCCCTCTGCCTGGAATATGCTTTCCCTTAGAGAACCACCAGGACTGTCCACTCATTTTTCTCCAAGTTCTGACTGAAATGCCACCTTCACAATAAGACTTTCCCTAACTGCCCTATTTAAAAGAGCACTCAACTGATGCTCATGTCCTCTGCCTGCTTTATTTTTCTCCATAGCCTTGTCACTCAGACACTCTATACAATATTTCATTATTTTTGGTCATTATCTGCCACACATATTAGAATATAATCTCCATGAAATAATTTTTCTCCTTTCATCAGTGTTATATTTTGGGTCTAGACCAGTACCTGATGCTTAATTAGGTAATCAATAAATGCATGTGGAATGACTCATCCTACAATGAAGATCAGATTATGGCTCACTGCAGACTTTTTGGATGTTACTCAGACAATGATTGAAGTGGGCTAGGGAGAAACAGAGGACTCATGTCCTTCCTGAAGGGAGCAGCCATGCATCTCTATTGAAAATCCTTGCCAAGTAGGAATAAGTGTCAACACTTACTGTTTTTAGACCTCTCAAAAGAGGCAGGAAATAAGGTCTTTGGGGTATAATCTCCTTGTTTGTAAATGCAGGTTCTGATTCAATTCAAGAACAAGAAGAATCCAAACAGAAAACCAAAATACTTTGCAAGACAAACAAAATACTCTGGAAGCAGGGTGGAGCCATAGCATCTAGGGGGTTCACACGATTTTCCCTCCCTGATATTTTAGGTAATTTCCTTGTTTGGCTTCTCAATCTGCTCTGCACATGCCAATTCTCTTCACATTTCAGTTCTCTGTCTTACCAAGCAAGCTTTGTCCCATAAAGACATCATCAGCTCTTCCCCTTGTCCTCTTTATGCCCTTCACGCTTTGTATCTTTTCCGCCAGGAAGCCACCCACAGTAAATCCTCAGGAGCCTGCATCCATTTTGGAATCAGTGGGAAAAAGTAGTAAAGAGGATCTGAAACACAGCTGTACCTTGCAATTGCTGTTCCACCCTCTACATCGAAATTTCTACAGTTTTTCTTAGATAAATTTCTGTATCCATCTCCAATTTTCTTGTAGTGTTCTCATGGTTCCCCTGGAAAAACATTCCACTCTGTTCTCTTCTTAAGCCTTGCCATCACTTCCCAATGCTGTCCTTGGGTTGTTTCTAAGCCTCTGTGGCATCTGCCCAACCAACCTCGATCCATCTCAGTTTAACAGGAAGAATCACACAAGATGCCTTTGTCTATCTAAAAAATTAAAATACTGGTGCTATAGCTCCCTTTCACTACATAATATTCTGGATTACTCAACTGCTCACTCAATTTATTACCATCTATTTTCCCAGGCTTAACACAAGAAGGAGGGAGGGGAGGCAGAGACAGAGGGAGATGGAGAGACAGGGAGAGGACCAGAGAGAGGGACCGACCAGAGTCCTAAGAACATTAACATGAAAATACTTTGAGAAAATGAGTCCTAAACAAACCTGGTTAACTTCGTCTAATCTAGTGTCTTTCCATTACAGTTACAATGAAACAGTCAGCCAAACATCTTTACTCCTTAGAAATATCTTGAAGTTTTGAGATTGGTTCATATATAGTCTCAATATTCCTTTATTAAAAAGAATTAAAGATAATGTCCATATATTTCAAATGTAAAGACTACAAAAAGGTATGTTGGGGACTAAATGATAGGGTTAATATCACCAGTAAGAAAATAACAGTTATTAAAAAGCTAATTGTGTTCAGGCTTAAGCAGATATAAAAATAACCTTCCATACTCCTTTGAATTTTACAAAACCATTATCAGGTTAAAATATAGTTTATTAACTGGCTTTCCTGATGTAAAATGTACAATTTGCATATTTCAAGCATGTAGTCATGTGATAACATTATTAAAGATATCCTTCCTAAATTGCACGTGTTTTTAATTGGTGGGGAAAATCAATGTGAAGTCATCACAGCCTCTTCAAATCCCATTCTGAATGAATAGGGATACTGGACATGTCTGCCAAACCTAATATCCCCCACCAGCAAACATACTTCCCTGTACGATAGCGCTACACTGTTTGTGTTTGCTTTGTTATTAATGCTGTTATTAATGTTGTACAGAATAGTGGTCCCTGATCAGTACAGAAGCGTGCACTAAATCCCAGGTCAGTAGGCAAGGACCTCTAGAGTACTCAGCTGTGAGTATTCTGTCTTCCCACCAGAGGTGATACTATTCAGCAAAGTCAATCACGTCTGTTTGTCCACCCAATGTATACTGAAGAATACAAGAAGACGGTCTAATGGAACCAAACTTGTAGAAATAAATAAAGATAACAAGAATGACATCACAGGGCCAGTAAGAAACAGCTGATGATTCCCCAAACCACTTTAGGTCACCAGAGATACTGCAGGGTGAGGTGGGGTTTAGTTTTAAATGTAAACCAACCTTTCCTACACTTCATCTAGTTTGCCAATAAAATGGTACTAAGAGAGGTGAGTAAATAATCATCTGTATTAACTGCACCAAGTAAAATTGACTTCACTTTTTTTAAAAAAGAAAGATCATTTTCATTATTCAATGATTCAGCACCAAGTTCAATATTTAAATGAAAAATTCTGGCCCTGTGCTTGTATTGTAAAGATCTGTCAAGTTCTGTGACAAATGAGTTTCATACCCATGAATTAATTCTAAGTCCCTGTTGGCTATGTTAATAATACTTGTGCAAATAAAAGAACAACATAGAAAGGTTGATGCCACTAAAAGCTGATGGCTAAGCTCTAAACGTATCTAAGTGTCCATATTTAATGGCTGAGAAGCAGTCTAAGCTGCACACTATAAAATCTATCAACACACACTTTTATTTAAAGTGTGGCCATTTTTGTGGCCAGACAGACTCATGTTTGGTTTGAAAATATCTCATGTTTTATAGGTCAGGAAAGACTTGGGGGCAGGGATCACATGGGAGGTGTAAGAGACACTTTATTTTTCAAAAAGGAATATGTTCATTTTTTGGTATACATTGTAAACCAGAATAAAACCGATAGGTTAAAGGTCTCTACATACTGAAAGCAAAGGAAAACTATGCAGGGTGCTACTTACAATGAATTATTTACACAGGTGACTTTCTGCCAACAAAGCTCTCTTCCCTACAATACATTTCTACTCTGTGATGTCAATCAATGACTTTGAGAACTTTGTCATGATCAAAGGTAAAAATAAAATCTACCTTGAGCATTTAATAATAGTAAGAAGAAAAGAGCACCAGCTTCAGGTACAGCAGTGTCCTACCAACAGAAATAAACCAGGGAACAGTGTAGAGGCTTATAAGAAATGCCTATGAGGGGCCTTAGAAACAATTGAAATGCTGTGAGTTTGTTGACGTGCTTGTCTGGAATTAACATAGACCAATTTATTAATAGGGTGTTTAAAGTGATCACCTCAGTACCAACAGCATGCTAGGCATTTTGGGAGAATATTTAGATGTTTAAAACAGAAACCCAGCCTTTAAAGGACTTGTATGGTGGTGCATAGAGTAGACTGTACTGTGTTCAAGAGGGGAAAAAAAGCTATTACTCTAAGTGGTTTGTTAACATACTGAAGTAAATACAAATGGAATGATTAGTCAAAAGACAGGAACTATGGACATTGGAGAAAAAATACTTGAGATAGAAGGTTCCTTTTAATATGAACTTGGAAACATGGTTTATGCAGAGCAATAGAGCATAAGAGGCATGGAAATCTAATTAAAACAAGAAATGGAAACTAATAAAACTGTCAGAACTGTCTGCATCCAGGAATGCAGGGAAGAAAGAAGCCCTGTCAGGTGGTCGCTGTGAGGGAGGCTGAGAGGATGCAATTACCAATCCATCAGCAATGTGAGCTGACTTTCACACTGTTCATATACAGACACATGTCTGTTTATCCACAGAATGTATTTAAGTCACAATATTATTGAAGCAAGCTACAATATTCACTGAACATATAAATATGAAAAGAACAATGTTTTCTATAGTCAAACAAATTCAAGGCCCTTATTTAGACCATCAGGAACTTATTCCAGACTGCAAGTCCATCCAAAGGACACTATAAATGGAAACTCCCCCAAGTGAAGCCTGGTAGAGAAAACGCTTTGGTTTTGACAAGGGATCTGGCCATCAAAAGCAGCAGTGGGAATGCGTAGAAACAGGGACTGAGTGGACTTCATATCACTTTCAACTCAAGTGCTCATCAATACATGAATAGATTATGACAGGCCATGGAATACTATTCACCATTAAAAAGATGGAGACTTTACATCTTTTGTATTAACCTGGGAGGAGTTAAACCCCATTCTTAGTAAAGTATCACAAGAATGGAAAGGTTAAGTATCAACTGTACTCAATACTAATACGAGACCAACAGATAAATAACTACACACCCACATGAGAGAAAAACACCCACATGAGAGAAAAACTCTTCCTAATGGGCATTATGGGAGGGTATACAGCAGACCCCCTGGATGAAGGACTCAACTTCAACTTGAAGTTTACATAACAAAAGTAAACAACACAATCAAATCATGTGTTCTCTCATACTAATCCGACATTAAAAAATAAATCGATAAATAAAACCTCAGGAATGTTTCCTGGTCTTCTAGGTTCTAGGATATTCCTGGTCTTTTCATCAGTGGACCGCCAGAAAGTCAGGGAGTTGAATCTCGTACACTTTAGAACCTTGTGCCTAGCTAGAACAGCACCTGATCCATTTTAGGCACGCGGTAAATCGGATGAACTAACGTTCTCACTTTAATTTTAACCAACCCTCCATGAGGGACTTAACAGGTTGTTTTCACAAATTCTCCCCAATGTACATTTTCCTGAAGCACATTACTTAGGCCCTTTAAGACTGTTACATTAATTTAATTTTACTAAAAGTAAATCTAGAAAAAACAGCTTTATTTTAGTCCTAATCATTTTTTCTTTATTGATTAGACAGTAAAAGCACAATAACATACTTTTTTTTTTTTTTTGCAGGGGGTATTTGTACACTAAGAGATGGAATTAAGACTCAGCTAAACTGAAGAGAAGGAATGTGTTCACTATGTTCTGGGCATTTCCTCACAGAGGAGGAGGAGGACCATAAAAAAAGGCTATAGGTAACGGCCGAACTGGCTGCCCCTGCTAATTACAGACCATGAATCCTTGAAGGATAGTTCAAGGCTTTTCATCCTGCTCCTCCACTCTGGTCACTCTGCTGGTGCTCAGCAGAGTCCACAGCTGAATGAGGAGAGGGAGCTGGGATCAGTGTTGCCAAGAATGGGGGACATGAGAAGATGAATGGGTCGCAGAAGGTGAGAAATGTCCTAGCAACCTGACATCCTCAGACTAAGAGAGTTAGTTACTGCTTCATGGAATTCTTTCAAAACTTAAGATACATTAAATACAGAGAGTCTTGAGTAAGAAGTCTGGTTTTAAAATCTGCCTCTGTGCTAACTCTTGGTGGACCATGAGCACGTTACTTAAATTCTACAACCGCAGCTGAACATTTGTAATGTTCACTTACATTTGTATTCACTCACTTCAGATGTGGCTGTTATTATTAAATATGGCTAATTTAAAATACTTACACTGAAGAGGCAATACACTAATCATTGGGTTTATGTCTCTATTGCTGCTATTCCTGCCCATTAATACAATATGGAACAATTCCATGTTTAAAAATAAGAAAAAAGTTTTCTATGAAGATTCATATCTGAAAATAAAATTTAGCCTTATATATCATATCTTATGTGTGACATGTCCTTAATAAAATCATTTATAAAATGATGAGAAAATTATTTAACTATCGCTGAAACGATGGTTAAATAATTAAACCAATAATTTTTGTTCTAATTTTTCTTTATGAAGCAAATATTTAATTCTAAGATCAGAAATTGTTATTTGTCATAAATCAAGAGTGAATAAAGTAAATGCAGTGGTTTTAAAACAAACAAAACATTCACCTACCTTATTTATTACATGTATGCATGATTAGCAACAGATCTAAAGTTCTGAGATCTAAAAGAATGAGTATTCTTTTAGAAAATTCTGCTTAATTCCCATTCTGGATATGTAGAATAAAAACTATTAACTAGTGGTTAAAAATTTATTAAGGTATATTACACATTCATAATTGTAACAGTAATGCAAAAATCTGATTAACCATAACATTTAATTGCTAAATAATTTAAATCTATATTACATATCCACACAGGTACACATTCACAGTCCTTAAAATGAGATAATAATATAGTAACAACAACATTCCCTTAGTTTCTTGTAAGACAGTA
Organism: Nycticebus coucang; assembly: GCF_027406575.1. Lineage (NCBI taxonomy): Eukaryota > Metazoa > Chordata > Mammalia > Primates > Lorisidae > Nycticebus > Nycticebus coucang. The sequence continues at coordinate 9,119,223 of NC_069785.1, read as the reverse complement.
CCTTGAGTTTCAAAGGAGCAAGGTGTTTTATAATAAGTTTTGAACCAGATTATTTTAGACTTTGAATAGTGTCAAATGTAATTCTTTGCAGAAGCTGAAGGTAAAGACACTGCCATCACCAGTGTAATCTTTAGCATCAACTCTGACTGCAGCCATGCTAACATCGAAGCTGACTTTCACATGCAGAATGAAAAATCAGTCTTGTTACATGAGTCCCATTCTCATATAACATCTTCTAAAAATTGTCTAAATTTGCTCATATAGCCAAGCACTTTAAGTATTAAATTTGTGTCTGTTACACCAGATAGGAAAAACGGAGTTGAGAGTAACTATCAATTTCATCACCATAAAATCCAGGTATATTCTTCCTAAATGAATAAAATACACAAGCGTGCACGCACACACACACACACAAAAGCACATTTTTAACCTTTTCCTAATGCATTTACTTTGGTGATATTGACAGAAGTATGAGGAAAGGAGACTGAGAAAAATGATTTGTATGAAAGAAAGAAAAATAAAAAAGCGCAGTGTACGGCAGTGATAGTGAACGAAGGCTCCGGAACCTGGGTGTCTGGATTGAACCTCAGTTCAGTCACTTTCCAGCTGTGTGTCTTTGCATGCTCCTTTACCTCTCTGATTTTCTGTGTCTCATCTGATACTAACATCTTTGCATTAACAAGGAATGAAAAATGCTTAGAATAATGTCTGGCACACATATATGCACTCATATTACCACTACTGCTCTTGTTTTAAACTTGTATCACCTCTCCAGATTCTAATAATTATTCATTAGTCATTGTGAGTAATTATTTATTATTATTAGTAAGCACAGACAAAATAAAACCTATACCATAACTAGAAACCGTCTCATACAAGCCAAAGATATTCCTTCAGAAGTGCTACTCATAAATTTAACATTATACTCCAGAAATACTTATTGAATTTATTACAGTGAATGTTTGTTAATTTTAAATTCCAAGCATTGATTTAAAAATATAATTTGATGTATATTTTGATATATTTGTTCACACTGACTTCATCCTAAAAAAGGTAAATGAAGCAGTCAGTATCTGAAGTCTTTCACTTACAATTCCTACATTGTCTTTCTAAGAGACAGGTTTTCTTAAAGAGATCCGTTTAGTAACATATTGATATCCCATTTTTGTTTACTACATAAACAAATAAACAGAAAGACATCGAAGCAGTACTTCTATCCATCCAGATCTAACCACAGCCTTTCCATATGACATGCATAGATTTTCTGTTTACAGCCCATAGTCCCGATGCCTCGGGTATTCCGTGTGGTCTGACCTGAGTTAAGGCAGGCTTTCATTAGTCCCTTTGATCTACTAAAAACATGGCTAAGAACCTTTCAATCCAACCTTTCTTGGATTTCACTGAGTTTAAATTTCTAGATATCAGTAAACAGAATATATAAGTCAAAATACCTAAACAGATAATACATTGTTTGCCTAAAATTAACAGAAACTAAGTACCTTGGGATATGAATTTTAGAACCAACAATCAAACTGCGGAAGTGGTTGAATCAAGTTCACGTATCACATATTTGTGTCATCTTGACAACTGTCAACCACCCAACAAAACCTAAATAGCGAATATGAGCTGACAAATCAGAGAACTATGAACAGTTTGGTCAGGCAGTCATCTCTCATGAGTGAACAACACCAGGTTGAAAATTTCAGTTTAATATTTTCTAATCATACTCTCAGCATAGACCTAACTCACTGATGTGGCTCAGGTCAGAATGTCATGCAAACTTTGGGGGAGGAAAAAAAATGGATGTAAATAAAATGGACAATTAGATAGTTTAATTTGATAATAGCAGTAATCAATCATAATTAGAAGCAATGTATCTGTGTTAAAAGAAACTTGTAATTATTTCACATGAAATAAAATTATCAAATTATACTCCCTCCTTTATATTTGTCATGTTTCTCTTAGTTACTTCTCTTTAATCTTTAAACTTTTCAGTCCACAAAGCGCTTATCAATGACCTCTTTCTCCCTTAAATTTTATTATCCTATCTTCTTTTGTTCACAAGGAAACTTCTTAAAAGGATAACTATATCCTTTTATCTTATCCTGGTTCACTCTTAGCTTCTTTGTCATTTTTATTTTCTACTTATCATTTTTTTTTTTTTTTTTTGTAGAGACAGAGTCTCACTTTATGGCCCTCAGTAGAGTGCCGTGGCCTCACACAGCTCACAGCAACCTCCAACTCCTGGGCTCAAGCGATTCTCTTGCCTCAGCCTCCCGAGTAGCTGGGACTACAGGCGCCCGCCACAACACCCGGCTATTTTTTCATTGCAGTTTGGCCGGGGCCGGGTTTGAACCCGCCACCCTGGGTATATGGGGCCGGCGCCTTACCGACTGAGCCACAGGTGCCGCCCTCTTTTCTACTTATCATTTTTTAAGCAGAATGTCTAATAAAGACATTTTTAAATAAAAGTGTAATTAGATATAATTTACATCCGTAACATTCATGCTTTTTTGCATAATTCAATTTTTCGTATTTTACAGAGGTAAACATTTAATTATAGAATGTTATCCCCCAAAACAAACCCTACAATCGTTAGCAGTCACTCACCATTCCCTCCTTCCCTCAGCTCCCAACAATCACTAATGCAAAGTATGTCTCTATAAATTTGTATATTCTAGACATTTTATGTAAGTGGCATCACAAAATATGCAATCTCTCTTTTGTAATTTTTCTGTATCCAGATAGCATAATGTTTGCAAGATTCATCTCTGTTGTACCAACAGTTCATTCGTCTTTTGGCAAAATTATATTCCATAGCATATGTTGTTCACCAGGTCACTATTTAATAGATATTTTAGTTGTTTCCAATTTTAGCCTACTATGAATAATTTTGCTATGAACATTTGTGCGTAAGTTTTTACATGAACATATCTTTTACTTTCTCTGGTGTATATTATTAGGAACTTACCTACCAAGTGGTAGATACATGATTAATATCTTGAAGAACTTCCAAAATATTTCCTATAATGGCCACAACATTTTACATTTCCATCTATAATTTATAAGGTTCTGAATTTCTCCACATCCTCAACAAAGGTTATTTCTTTTAAGTTTGTTTTTTTGTTCTTAAGTAACTCCAGTATTTGTGAAGCGCTATCTCATTGTGGTTTTAATTTGAATTTCTCTAGTGACTAATTATCCTCAATATTCTTTCATGTACTTATTGATGATTTACGGATCTTCCTTGAAGAAGTATCTATTCAATTCCTTTGTGCATTTTTAAATTGGTTGTTTTTCTTTTTATTGTTTCTTAGTGTAAAAATGTTAGGTTACTGATTTGAGAATATTTTCTTTTTTATTGTAGGTATTTGCAGCTATGTGTTTCCCATAAGTATGACTTTAGCAGCATCCAATAGACTCTGGCACACTGTATCATCTTTTTATTCATCTCACAGTATTTTCTAAGTTCCTTTGTAATTTATTGTTTTGGCTTCAATTTGAGCCTTTAATAAATTTTCATTTAATGTAAGTAATAACCTAGGACTTACATAGGCCATTTTGCTATTTGTATATGTCCCATGTCTTTTTTATTCCTCTATTCCTCCATTACTCCCTTATTTTGTGTTAAATAATTACTATCTGGAGTAACATTCCAATTTCCTTAATGTTCTTTAGCTGTATTTTTTTGAATAATATTCTCGGTGGTTGCCTTGGGGTATACAGTTAACATCTTAAAAAAAATTCCAGTTAGGATTAATATCAACTCAACTTCACAGTATACAAAAATTTTGCTCCAATATAGTGCCATTTTGTGCAATTTTTGTCACATAAATTATACCTTTATACATGATAACCCCATCAACTCAGTTTTAGAACTATAAGTTGCCTTTTCATATATCATATTTTCTTTTATATGCGTGTATAGATAATAGTTACCTTTATCTGTGCTCTTTATTTCTGCTTGTGGATTCTGGTTATTGTCTAGTATTCTGACCGTTTAACCTGAAGGATGCCATTTTGTATTTCTGTAGGATGTATCTGCTATTGACAAATTCTATCAATTTATTTATTTCAGAATTTCTTAAAGTATCCTTTTTTCCCAAAAGGATGGTTTGACTGCACATAGAATTCCTGGTTGACAATATTTTTATTTCAGCACTTTGAATTGTCACTCCACTCTCTTCTGGCTTCCAAGGTTTCTAATTAAAGGAGCTGTTAATTTTATTAAGAATCCTTTGCATGGGCTCGGCGCCTGCAGCTCAGTGAGTAGGACACTAGCCCATACATGGAGGCTGGCAGATCCGAGCCTGGCCCGGGTCTACTATAAAGAACAATGATAACTGCAACCAAAAAGCATCCGGGCGTTGTAGCAGGTGCCTGTGAACCCAGCTACTTGGGAGGCTGAGGCAAGAGAATCTCTTAAGCCCAAGAGTTTGAGGTTGCTGTGAACTCTGACACCAGGGCACTCTACTGAGAGTGACAGAGGGAGACTCTGTCTCAAAATAAATAAATAAATAAACAAACTAATAAAAGGATAAAAAATAAGAAAAAAATCATTTGCATGTAATGGGGTCTTTTACTTTGCCACATTTAAAATTCCTTCTATATCTTTTGAAACTTTTGACTATGTTATGTTCAGGTATGGATTTGAGTTTATCTTACTTGTAATGCATTGGCTTTCATTGGCACATCTGAATTTGTACATGCAAAGTTCATCAAATGTGGGGAACCTGTGGCCATCATTTCTTCAAATATTCTTTCTGCCACTTTCTCTCTTTCCTTTCCTTACAAGACTTCCATTGTGTATATCTTGGATCTTGGACCCTGGTGTCTGAAGTTGGGTATATTTTTCTTTTTCTATTGTTCTGATTAATCTTAATTCACCTACATTTACATTTGTCTATTATTACTTCTGCTAGGTCAGATTTGCTCTTGAGCCTCACTACTGAATTTTCATTTAGTTATACTTTCAGCTTCTAAATCTCTAGGTGGCTAACCTTTATTTTTATTTATTTATTTATTTATTTTGCAGTTTGGGGCCAGGGCTGGGTTTGAACTTGCCACGTCCGGCATATGAGGCCAGCGCCCTACTCCTTTGAGTCACAGGAACCACCTCATGGCTAACTTTTTAGAAAAGATTTATGTCTTTTCTATTAGGTGACACACCGTTCTCATACATTCCTTTAGTTTATTTGACATGACTTCCTTTAGTTTGCTGAACATATTTAAAATAGCTGATCAGAAGCTATTGATCATAAGCCTTTTACTTTAATGAAGTCATAATTGGAGTTTCTGACTGCTTTGTTGTTGCTATTTTTTTTTTTTTTTGGCCGTGGCTGGGTTTGAACCCACCACCTACGGCATATGGGACCAGCGCCCTACTCCTTGAGCCACAGGCGCTGCCCTGTTGTTGCTATTTTTAACCTGTATATGAGCCATATACAGGTTTGTGTATGTCTTTTTTTTTTTCACTGAAAACTGGACAATTTAAGAAATCAGATCTTCCATTCCTATGATTTGCTGTTGCTACTGCTTGGTAATGACTTCTAAGACTAATTCTAAACTTCTGTATTCTTTGTTCTGTGCAGCTCCTAAATTCTCTGCTTAGTTACATAGTTAGCAAATGACTAGACAGCCATTTCCCCAATTGCGCTGAATCAATTAAGTTTCTCAGCTTTGAAGAGGTGCTCTCTGTGTGGGTTTGAGACATGGCTTCAAAACTACAGCATTTAAAAACTCTTAGTTTTTACTTCTTGTTAATTCAAAGTCTCAAGATCAGTCAGAGGTGACAATTAAGGTCTTCTGAATTTCTTCCTGGGCATGCATACATTCTCTGGATGTGGCCAGGACATGCATGGCTGTAACCTTCTAGAACCTCAGGCACATGACAGAGATTTTCATGTCTCCTATGGACTTCTCATTCATCAGATTTTCTTTTAAAGTGCATTTTCAGTCTGTTGTTGGACCCAACTGGCATCACCACTTCAGACAGGTACAATGCTAACTCTTATGGCTGTGTTTTTTTTCCAAGGACCTCCTAGGTGATAGAGCTTTCCTCAATGAGTAACCCCTAAGTACAGTAGGATAAAGACAGGACCTGTTGAATAAGGTTCTTTCCAGGGATCCTCCAGACACGTGAAAGCTTTCTGAGAGACTCCAAACCTCTCCAACCAATGGATGACAGCCTGCTGGTTTTCACAGTTACTGTGTTCAGGAGGAACTGTGGAGCTAGGGAGAAGGAGAAGCATATAAAGAAGGTGGAAAAGTGCCATGAAGTTCCCTGTGCTTATTGAAATTCAATGATTTTCTCAAATAAATACTCCTCAAATTGTCATCTCTGACTGATTTCCAGAATTCTAAAAACTTTATGTTGATGGTTTTTGCCAGTATTCTCATTTTCTTTTTGCAAAGCGAAGAGGAGATTTGGGTGGTTTCATTCTGCCTTTCCAAAAGTGCTTCTCTCCTGAACATACTTTAATACCCAGAGTCAATACCTTCCTATTGTGTTTCCTCATCATTCTTAGCTATCACGCTTTTCCTTCCTGTTTTGTTCATTTATATGTAAAGTGTGGGAGATTCTACCTATTCCTTGGCATTTATTACTGTTATAGACTGAATTATGTTCCCCTCAAAATTCATATATTGAAGCCGCAGCCCCCAACGCGACTGTAACTGGAGATAGAGCCTAAATTATGGTCAAGTAAGCTTATAAGTGTGGTGCCCTGATCTGATCGGTATTATTATTTTTTTTTTCCCAGAGTGATCAAACCATTTCTTTTTTTTTATTACTAAATCATAGCTATGTACATTAATGCATTTATGGGGTACAATGTGCTGGTTTTCATTCCTGCCTAAAGTATATACATTTTCTAGTTGTTATGGTAAATCAACACGTGATATAGTAAATCATTTCCATTTTAAATATTCTAATACGTGAGTAGTAAAATCTCATTGTAATTTTAATTTCCACTTTCCTAATGCCTAATGATATTAAGTATATATTTTTTATTATTAAATCATAGCTGTGGTATTCTTAAAAGAAGAAGCACCAAAAGTGCTCTCTCTCTCTCTCTCATCCTGCCACCCCTCCTCTACACATGCATGAAGGAAAAGCCACGTGAGCACACAGCCGAAGGCAGCTGTCCATAGGCCCTCACCAGACAGCCACCATGCTGGTACCCAGATCTCTGACTTCCAGCCTCCAGAACCAGGAACAAATAACTTTCTGTATTTTTTAAGCCACCTAAACTGTGGTGCCTTGTTACAGCAGTCCGTCCTGACAGATACAGATACTATCTCTTAAATCTCATCCTCAACTCCTAAAATCACTTGTGAATTATGGGCACATACTTTAACTTCTTGGCTGGGCACTGCTTCCTTGATGTCTGTCTTGTGTCATAATTTCAACATGTGCCAAATAGAGCTCATAACTGTTAATCAGCAACTCCTCCTTTCTTTCCTAATTTGTAATGATTCACACTCTCCAATACTCAGGTTCATATATTCTAGTAAAGACAATTTTATAAAATGTCTTTCAAAAGTATTTAGTGACCATTTCTAAATAAAGCTATCCAGCATTTTCTTTTCTTTATTAGCAACTTCTTTATAATAAAATGATCATAGCCTTGTGTCTGCGTCCACAGCTGTAAGGTTCAGTACAACGTGTTTGGCAAGCCACCTCAACATGTTAATACTACCCCCTCTTACTTCAAAATCAACAACATCAAGCATTTAAAGCCAAGCCGGGTAAACATGAAACCACTCTCACAGCCCTGATCCTGCACTGAGTGTGTGCACCACATTAAAGCTGTGTCTACAGCACTGCCAAGCAAACCACCAACAGAGCAAATGATTTGTGAAAGAAAAAGCAAAATCATTAGAATTCTGAGATGTTCCACATATGTATGCTCCATATATGATTCTATGATTCATTCGCTTTTAAGATTTGTTGTTTTTTTTTTAATTTTTAATTCACTAGTCTGAAAAAAGTACAAAATGAGGCCAAATTTTGGCTTCAATGTATGAAACTGTGTCTTTGTAAACCCGGTCCTTGCGTTTTGGCAGTAACACAGAGCTGGATCACATGTGCATCACCACATGGGACAATGTCTTGGCCTCGTCACAAGTTATAAGCAATACTCTCTAGGGTGATGGCATTTTGATACACAGATAACATATCAAGAGAACATTCTCTTGCTGAACTTAAAGCTCTGAGATGGGCTCAGCACACACACAGAGAGTGGCAGAGACTTCATGAGAATCCCTACCCTGCCCCAGCCATGTTATGGCCACACAGCCGTACTGACCCTATGAAACACCAGGGAAGCAAACCAACCCAGCTTTCTCAAAGCACAGATTGTACCTCATTCATTTACAGTTTTTAAGTGTTCTCATAATGGCTAAAGTATTTACAGAAAAGATAACTATTCATATTTAATACTAATTTTATTCATATATAAATGTTAAGTTGAAACTCAAATCAAGCTTATAAATAAAGTGCACATGATATAACATCTCACAAGCTAAACTGAAAACAATAATTGCTTAATATACTTCAGAAGGTAAAATATATTTTTCATTCAAAAAATACTTCAAAACTTGCACCCCTTTAAAAATAGCAGGTAGTTTTCCTTTCGCCTTTTATCATAGATCAGTCTTAAATGTATTAGAGTGATTTCCGATACCAACCCAGAAATCACGGCGACTGCTCTTGCCCAGGGATAAACCACTTCTGCTTTCTATGCTTTTTGGTTCTATCAAAACATCCTGACTACATGCAGCTGCACTTCAGGCTAAATACTGAGAAGTTCTCACACCTCAATAAGTACATATCACTCCTCTGGGTCTCTAGGACACAGCCTGACAATATCTTATCTAAATAAAGCATGTTCTTGGCTTCCAATTTTAATAATATCAACCCTTCGCCCAATCAAGTCTCAAGAAAGAAGACTGCACATTATCAGACACGTTCTGTATTTTGCAGCCTAGCGTCTTCCAAGGCTTAAGACACAAAATAACAAGAAAGAGAAGCATATATTTAAAGATTGAAAGAAAGTGAAGTCCATCATAACCAATCGATGAACAAATATGTGATGAAAATTGAAGACATAAACAACATAAAATAAAGAGTAATTATCAATATAGTTCTTTAATAAAAAAAAGTTCTATTTTTTCATGGAATGCTTATAAGGTATAAATAAATTCCCATTTGCTCCTTTCTAATAAATCTCATTTTATTTTTTTGGAGCAGTAAGAGGAAATAACATACATGAAGGAGGAAAGTGAGAAACAGTATAAATACTATCAACAATAATATCTAAAAAAGAACTTGTTATTTTTCTATTTCCCAATAAAAGGTATAATTCATTTCTGAAAGATTTATGGTTATTTGCAGCTTATTTTAAATTAATGTGAAACGGTCTGTGAAGCTAGTGAATGATGCCCCATGAATATATCAATGTACACAGCTATGATTTAATAAAAAAAAAAATAATGTTCATTGTTTTATTTTTACATATACACGTATTTATTAGGTTTCCATTTTTTTGCCTTCACAAAATTAAAAAGGCTTAAGTTTAATAACAATAACAATGTTTAAGATAAGGACAAGAAACAAAAACCTTGTAAAGAACAAATGAACATAAATACATTCAGAAAAGGAATCAGTCAATTGCTACATCGAAATATTAAGCAATAATAATAATGCAAAGAAAGTAACATTCACATTGTCAAATAAGAGTATGTCTATTATGGAATGCTTTGAGTCTGAGATTCAGTATGGAGTCATCAGTTAACTTCTTATTATTCTTTAAGTATAAAAAATAGATAACTAATATTTATAAATAAAAGATAATTTCGAGAAACAGATCATGCCAAATCTCATAGACAATAGAAAAAGAAGAAATATTTCAAAATCATACTACTTGATCTGGGTACACTTGATATTAAAATTGGAGAAAATATATTATTATAAGGTAAAATTACAAACATATGTCACTTATAAGTGAAGATGCAATATCCTAAACAACATATTAACAAGTTGAATTAAAAATTAATATTTAATCAATGTACTTTGGTCACAATTAAATCCAATTTATGTGAGAATTAGTCACTATTTTCTTTTCTTGTTTTTTTTTTTTTTTCATTTTCTTCTTTTCCTCTCTCTCACCCCTTCCCTCCTTCTCTGTCTGCTCTCCTCTTCCCCCATGCCCCACAATGTCATTAATTGTCTTCATATCAAAATTGAATACATAGGATTCATACTTCTCCATTCCTGTGATGCTTCAGTAAGAATAATGTGTTCCACCTCCATCCAGGTTAATACAAATGCTGCAAAATCTCCATTTTTTTAATGGCTGAATAATATTCCATGGTATACATATACCACAGCTTACCAAACCATTCCTAGGTTGAAGGACATTTAGGTTGTTTCCACTTTATTTTAAATTAAACTAAAAGCATTTCAAGACGTCAACTTTCTAGGTTTCTTCCCTTCTCTCTTGCCATTTCTTATTAGTCTTCTTTGTTTTATCTTAATTTAGTGACCTTATCCATTGCTGTGCTCCCAGGGTCAGCCCTGGGTTTACCTTTCTGCTACACAAGCACTCAGGCCTCCAGAGGTCTTATCTATGTCTGTGGCCTGACGTATCTCTCTCTCCAGCTTAAAGCTCTTCTCTGAACTCCAGGCTTTATGTAACTCAATAATTCTACCTGATATCCAAGCCAGTATGTCAAGATATCACCCAACCCAAAACAAATTCTCCCCATAGTCTAACCCTCCTCAGAAACTTGCGACTACATCCTTTCCATTGTTCAGGCCAAAATAGTAATGTGATCCCTGATGTCTCTCTCTTATGCCAAGGTACCAATCCCTCAGCAAATCCTATTTATCAGTCAAAATCGACCCAGGATCTGATCACATTTTATCACTTTCACCCCCGAACCCTCACCCAAGCCATCATCATCCTTCCATCCTCACCCTTCATGTTGCAATAGTCTCCTAACTGGTCTTCATCTTTCTACCCACTTTAAAAAACACTAACGGGACAAAGTCAGATCATGCCACCCTGCCAAATTCTTTAATGGCTCACACAATCTCTACGCAATTTCTTATAGCTTTCAAGCCTAACTTTTCCACTTTGCACTGGATGCCCCTGGATATTTCAAACATACACTCAAGATGGTTGTTTAAAATAACAGATGAACTGAGTCAAACATTCTGTTTACTTTTCTGGTAGAGCAAGGGCAGTTTCATATACTTCAGTGTCGGTCTTGTTGTTTCAACCCTTCATCCTTTTCTTTCCTGCAATAATTTAAGAAATCCACTTAATTTCAATGAATGTTCAGTTGCTGAAATCACTCTCCATTATGGAAGAGCAGTTGACTCTCTGGCTGCCTAAGGCTTGGGTTTTGGTGTGGCAGTTCCATTTACAGGTGCTATTGATTTGGGCCGAGTTCCTTTCCCAGCACTGCAGTCTCCATTTGCCATCTGACTGTCTGACGAGTATGTTGTACACCTAGTAGTTTTTCTGTATTCTATTTCACAGAAAAACAAATATGTAGATGGAAATTCTGTTGCTGGGAAAGATATCTTTGAAAATTATTTTTTTGAAATGTGTGTTTGTTTTCGACTATGACTAAGGACAAAAATATATGCTCAACTGAAAAACTGTCTTATTTTCAAAGATCAACCTGGCAATATAAGAACTAACATAGATTGAAAAAGACTGCGTGTGAAGGTGTACTAGACAGCTGTGAACCTCACAGTAATTGTCTGAGAAAGTTTCCAAACAGCATGATGATTTTATTATCAGTACTTTGAAATAAATCTTTGTCTCTTTAACTATTCATAATAAAGAATTCTTCTCAAGTGGATTTTTTTTTTTTTTTTTTTTTTTTTTAGTATTACAGGAGCACACATGTTTTGGTTACCTAAATTGCTTTTGTATGTTTTAAGTAAAAGTTATGTGTGCCCATCACCTGGACAGTGTGCACTATACCTGTTAGTTATGAATTGACCCATCTTCCCTCCCCCTTCCCCTCCTCCCAACAGTTTGATTTCCATGGAGTTTTACTTACATAAGAGCATGTAAGAATTGATTGATTCATTCTAATTTAAAAGTGAGTACATGTGGTATTTCTTTTTTTTTTTTTTTTTTTTGTTCTTGTGATACTTCACCTTGAAGAATGGTCTCAATTCCATTTAGGTCATCACAGAAGGTATTAGGCTAACCATTTTTTTAATAGCTGAGTAGTACTCCATGGTATACATATATGCCCCATTTTAGGAATCCACTCATGTATTGATGGGCATGTGGGTTGTTTCCACATGTTTGCGATTGTCAGTTTTAATCCTATGAACATTCATGTGCAAGTGTCTTCTTTATAAATTTTTTTTTTCATGGGGATAAATGCCTAGTACAGAGATTGCTGGACAACAAATAATTTTTAATGTTTTTCAATAATGAGTTAATCCAATTTTCTAATTTTAAAAATAAAAAAATAGTTTTCTATTTTATCTAAGAGGAAGGCTGAGAGTGGGCTTTCTCTGTCTCCACTGCCTGTGCACTTCACCCTCACTCCAACACAGAATCTTAGAAGTTGGCATTTCAAAAGCAGCCTCAACAATATCTCCTTCGCTTCCTTTCTTTTATCTATGTGGAAACTATGTTTCAACCTCCATTTTTCTCATTCCCTTATTTCTCTTCTAATTTACCCCAGTGGAGTTACAGAATAGGGTTAAATATACACAAACAAGTAAGTTCAACTCAGCCACAAATAACATTTTGGATGCTGAGTTCTGCCCTATAAACGCTCTGGGAAAGAAGATTATTAGAACAGGACAGGACCTTCATGAAAGTACAAGCTGGTGACAAGAGACAGGTTTCAGACCATGTGTGCTTTTGTTGCCTGAAAAAGAAAATGGGCTGCTAATGCGTCCTCTGGCTTAAAACGGCATGTCAGAAGCAAAATCTCTCTAATAATTTAAACCAAAGTCACACAACTATTTAACAGTAGCACTGGAATTAGCACCCACGCTCAGTCACTGGAATCTCATCTCACAAGACCTGCGGTGTGTGGTTGTGGAGAGTCCCTGAGTTGTGTGTAGGACAGCAATGGAATTGGGCGTGAAAGGGGGCTAAAAACGTATTCTTCTGAGCCTTGGACAGACGCGGTATTTCATTCTCAACAGTAAGTGTGCTGGGGACACTTGATACTGCCATGCTCAGTGCTGTCATAAAGTTGCCACGTATGTTCAACGTGAAGTTATAGTCACTGTATCCTCAGGAGAAAGGCTCAGAGGCAGGAATGTAAGGAACCTTCTGACATATAACGTTTTAAGAAATTTTTAAACCTTTATTTCTACATTTCAAGAGATTTTTATCCCAGAAAAGAAAACAGAGCAATAGTGATCCAGTGGAAGAGTCACTACAATTATCTAACTGATAATTCAGTTAGCAAAACTTTGCTAGATTTCTTTTTAAATGGCTCTTTCTGCCTCCAATCTCATTGATAGATCTCATACCCTTTTGCTCAGATTAATTTCTCCACAAACACAACTCTATATACCTTCCTTCCCCAGCCCCATGTATAAACCCTGAGCACACCCCTCTCTCTCCCGCCTGTCAGGAGAACAAGCAGTGGTTCCTCAGAGAAGCTATAACCTCACAGAACTGCTACTCGGGCTTGAAAGTTTCCTTGGCTTTCCATTGTGAAATTTCTGAAGTTAGGGCCTATCCTGAGCTCAGGTTCTGCAATTACTCTTACTGAGTGACTTTTCCCCCAGACACCTGGCCTCCATCTGCTCTCATATGGGTGCGGGTGGGTGAGGTCATGCCTGTTTCCAGTATCAGACTTTAGGCTGTGTCCATCTCTGGCTTTGAAGATGGTTCAGTCATTGTGAGTGCCACCCAAAACAGGTCAGGGGACCCTGCTGCACACTAAATCAAACACAAACTCCATACACTGACATTTAAGACTCCATGACCTGATCTGAGCCAACGATCAGAACCTATAATTCATTGCCTTTTCACTTCTCTCCAGACAACTATACATGTTATTTTAACTCCTGCTCAATACTTTCCACTCCTGATCCTTCCCTCACTGAATTCCCTGACTCAGGAAGGCTCCTGTTGATGCAGGACAAGGCAGGACCACGACCTGCTGCCTTAGTCCTGATATTGATGCTACTGTGGATGGAAGAACCAGCTTCCTGGAAGGGCTGAACACCTGCAGGGGAGATGCTGGAGCCTTGCTGTCTCTTCCACGTGGACTTCGGACTGGTCAGTTTCATGGATGGTGCCTTGCTGTCTCCTCCAAGGGCACTTCTGACTGGTAAATTTCCTGTCAGTTTCCAAGGCCTGAGAGTTCATTGGACAGCTGGCTGTAACTGACAGGACTCATGCTCTAGCAGAACACCCCCACCCCCTGCCACTATATAAACCCCTGAGCAAAGAGTCTAAAGACAGACCCCGAAGAGAGAGCAGGAAAGCTTGTTCCCCTCCTGGGTTCTCTCTGCCAGGAGGTTTGGTTTTTGTAGTTGTTGTAATTTTTGGTTTCTGTAAATAAATCCTGACTTACCACTAATCCTGTGGTCTGTCGATTTATTCTTCAAATTGCCGAGACCAAGAACCTGAAGTTACGGTATCATATTTGGCGAGCCAGCCAGGAGAGAAGACAAAATTCCAGTAATATATTTGGTGGCCCATATGGGGATGGAAAGAAGACATCTATGGTAAGTAATGGGACCGCTTACCTCTATCCTGTTTTTCTCTATAGCTATCCTACTGGAGATTAATAAATTCAAGGCCCTCCAGCATGTAACTGGGCATAGTGTAGATGCTGACCTCCAGGTCATGGGCAAACTTTCTCATTCCCTTTGGCTTCAGAAAGGAGGCAAGGGGTCTGTTGAAAGAATATTGAACCTCTTCTCTGTTTATTCCTTTTCCCTGGTCCAGAGCCAAGTAAAGAGGTAGCACCCAAAGACCCTGGGGTCCCCAGCAATGGTTTGACCCCTGGACTTGGGAGGGCCTTCGAAAACTTGTGCTCTCCCAGCTTTTCCTATCTTCTCTTCTCTTCCATGGTCCCAAATTTTTTATATTTCTGTAGACCTCTTCTCATTCTCTCCTTCTCTTTGATAGTAAATATGCTTTGTTTGAATGTAGGTAAGAATTGTTTATATAGTTAATGTTGTAAGGGTATTCTGTTTTTTTAGAAGTGTGTATTAGATGTTTTAAGGGGGTTTCAAATGTTGTAGGTGGGTTGAGAGTTTTTACTGTTCATTAGTGTTTTTATGTCACTAAAAACACAAGGGCGGACCTTGTTAAAGAGAAGTCAGCCTCAAACAAGGGGCGACATGACTCCCCTCCATAGTTTGTCTGGGCAACCAGAGGCCTGTGAAGGGAAGCCCAGGATGACTCCCGGGACTGGCCCTGAACCTTGGCTACTGCTCAGTCTTTTGAACATAAAGAAGAGCAACGACGATGACCCTGGGTATTTAATTTCTTCTGGTGTGGGGAAATTTAAGATAATTCTAGGTTTGTCTAGGACCTCGGCTGAGTGCAACTAATTGTAATACAAAAAGTTTTACACGGTCTCTCAACTCAACCCTAATTTATTGTTGCTTTGCTAACCTTTGAGAAAGAAAGGGAAGTTAGACAAGCATAGTATTTAACACCAAGACGTGCTCATGATGGAAAGCCTACTTTCCTTTTCTTGTTATGGGGAGTTTAGAAAAAGCTTATACAGATTCTATAAAGTTAAATGTGCAAACATCACACAGCCATTTTCTCCAGGATGGAGCTCATCCCCACTTTAATTGATACTTTGAGGCTAGTGGGGGGAAGGGGCAGAAAGGGGCAGAATATATGCATCAGGTGGGACGAAGGCTCCCTGATACCTGATTTCTCGGAGCTGTGCTGCCTGGATGTTATAGGCACAGGAGAACCAGCGGGCATTAAGCGCTATGCTGGTAAGAGTGGCTAATTCCAGACAAGTACAGGGCTGAGGAGGCCACTCTCCTCAGATACTCTTCCCCAAGCACTGGAAGGATGCTTCCTTTCATTTGGTCGGAAGGCTTCGTGAGTTGGTCAGAGGATGCTCTGACGACTCAGGAATATGGGGTGGGATTCTCTGTCCACTGGGCTGTATTCTGGAGCACTGGGACATGTTTGATCCCCAGGCGCTGAAAAAAGAATGTATGGTTTTCTTCTGCACCCAGGCCTGGCCTCAGTATCAACTCTCTGCTGGTGAACAATGGCCCCCAGAGGGTACTCTTAATTATGACACCATTTTTCAGCTAGATGCTTTTTGTAAACCGGAAGAAAGGTGGTCTGAGGTGCCCTTATGTGCAAGCTTTCTTTTCCCTCAGGGACAACCCCCAGCTGTGTAAGACCTGTCAGATAGTCTGCTCACTTAGCTGTAGTAACTTCCCCAAATAGTCAGGGATTCTCAAGGTCACTCCCTAGTTCAAACCCTCCATCTACTTCTCCCACACCTTCCTCCATGTGTTCAGAAAACCCCAGGAGGGAGGCTGTCCCAAGAGTTGGTTTTTTGTTTTTTTTTTTTTGTAGAGACAGAGTTTCACTTTATTGCCCTCGGTAGAGTGCCGTGGCGTCACACAGCTCACAGCAACCTCCAACTCCTGGGCTTAGGTGATTCTCCTGCCTCAGCCTCCCGAGTAGCTGGGACTACAGGCGCCCGCCACAACGCCCAGCTATTTTTTTGTTGCAGTTTGGCCGGGGCTGGGTTTGAAACTGCCACCCTCGGTATATGGGGCCGGCACCCTGCTCACTGAGCTATAGGTGCTGCCCTGTCCCAAGAGTTTTTACTGGTCCTACTGGGACCCCTAGAAGGCAACCATATCCTTCTTTGTGTCCCTTGGTGGAGGCGAGTGGTGAAAGGGGAAGTACATGAGTATACACTCTGTTTTCTCTAGCAGATTTAAGGCAAATTAAAGTTGATTTAGGAAAATTTTCTGATGACCCCGCTAAGTACATAGATGTTCTCCAAGGGTTAGGACAAAGCTTTGACCTCTCTTGGAGAGATATAATGTTACTATTAGATCAAACTTTAACATTTAACAAAAAAAAATG
Organism: Nycticebus coucang; assembly: GCF_027406575.1. Taxonomy (NCBI): domain Eukaryota; kingdom Metazoa; phylum Chordata; class Mammalia; order Primates; family Lorisidae; genus Nycticebus; species Nycticebus coucang. Next base: position 9,102,127 of record NC_069785.1, on the reverse strand, counting down.
AAGTCCTGGATGAAGCTAGGAAGTGGGGTGATTTGTGGTTCATGTCCAATACTGATGGCAGTATGTCTCCCGGAGACAGGGACAGATACCCCACGGGAAGACAGGCAGTTCCCCTTCAGGATCCCGAATGGGACCCGGGAAAGGAGGTGACTGGTGGCGTAAACATTTTCTAACATGTGTCCGTCAGTCCAAGAAAAAGCCTGCAAATTATGCCAAGTTGTCTACTATTTGCCAGGAGCAAAATGAGAGTCCCTCAGCCTTTCTTGAGAGGCTTAAGGGCGCAATGAGAAAATACACCCAATTGACACCTGACTCCATAGAGGGTCAAATTATTTTAAAAGACAAATTTATTACTCATGCGGCTCCAGACATTCGAAGAAAACTCCGGAAATTGGCTCTAGGCCCAGATCATAACCTGGAGAATCTTCTTAAAACAGACACTATGGTCTTTTATAACCGAGATCAGGAGAAAGAGGAAGAAAAAGAGATAAGGGATCAAAAAAAGAATGACAGCTCTAGTAATGGCACTCTGACAAACGAGCACCTTTCAGGGGCAGAGGGAAGCCAGAGAAGCTAAGAACAAGTGTTTCCAATGTGGTCAGACTGGCCACTTTAGGAAGAACTGCCTGGGAACAGTGATCCCATCAGCACCCCACCTGGACTAAGAGTGCCTGGGGCAAATTCTCATGGCTCTAGCTTGTGTTATCACCCCTCAAGAGCCCTGAGTTTGCCTCACAGTGGAAGACCAGGTAACAGAATGTCTTCTGGACACTAGAGCAACCTTGTCTGTACTTCTCTCTAACCTTGATCTTTTATCCCCCAAATCTGTAACTATATCAGTTACCAAAATTTTCACTCAGTCTTTAAGATGCAATCAGGATAACTGACTATTTGCTCATACCTTTCTAATCATGTCTGCAAGTCCTACTCACCTTTTGGGGAGGAACTTTTCTCCCCTGGGATCTAGTCATGATCAAACTCTTCCCTCTAATTCACCTTCCCTAACCCCGACTTGGGAAGGTCCCTTTCCTGTTATCTTATCTTCCTCTACAGCTGCTAAAGTTATGGGAATGGATTACTGGATACATCATTCACGAGTAAAATCCTGGAACCCGCCACCTTCTACAGAAGCAGACTATGAAGAGAGCCAGCCACAGTCCACCTATACTTGTGAGCCAAAGGAAAGTTTGAATTTATCATTTAGAAAACAGCAAGAAAAATGTTAATATAGGTTTCTTTTAGCATCACTAAATTTGTGCCTCTAACCTGACACTGCCCTACCTTTGCTTTGTACTGATTATACTAATCGGATTTATATTTTCCAGAAATGTCATCAGGCCACACACAGAAAAGACGGTTCCTGTCCAAGACCTGATTCTATCATGGACCCCTGGATCACTCTCCCTCTGGAGAAACCTAACTGCCCCCCGCATCATCGCCCGATTCAGCAGGAAGCAGTTAGATCGAGTCTTCGCCCTTTTCCCTAATAGCAGTTAGAGTTTCTACTCAGAGAGGGAGAATTGATGCAGGACAAGCAGCACCACGACCTGCTGCCTTAGCCCTGAGGTATTGACCCTCCTGCGGATGGAGGAACCAGCTTCCTGGAAGGGCCGGACACCTGCAGGGGAGATGCTGGCACCTTGCTGTCTCTTCCACGTGGACTTCTAACTGGTCAGTTTCATGGATGGCGCCTTGCTGTCTCCTCCAAGGGCACTTCTGACTGGTAAATTTCCTGTCAGTTTCCAAGGCAGGAGAGTTCAGTGGACAGCTGGCTGTAACTGACAAGACTCTCGGCCTAACAGAACAACCCCCTGCCACTATATAAACCCCTGAGCAGAGCGCCCAAAGACAGACCTCTAAGAGGGAGCAGGAGAACTTGTTCCCCTCCTGGGTTCTCTCTGTAGTTGTTATAATTTTTGGTTTCTGTAAATAAATCCTGACTACCACTCCTGTGGTCCGTCGATTTATTCTTTAAATCGCCGAGACCAAGAACCTGAAATACCGGTATCACTGTCATAATTCCGTCTCCATTTGTTGTAATTATAGGCATTTTCCAAGGCTGGATTTCAAAGGTCATTTTTTCCAGATTATGTCCAGTAGCAAACTCTCATTTTCCAAAATGTCATCACCTTGACCAGAACAGCAGAAGAACTACACTATCTAGACTTGAGTCTCTGCTTATCCAGCAGGAACATTCAAGGCAAGTTCAATTTCTTTAGTCTTTGTTACTAATCTGCGGATTGCAGATGGTAATAGTCCCAGTAACTTCAAAAGGTTATGGGGATGCCCACCTGAGTGTAAAATGAAAAGTGCCTGGCATCTAACACATGCAGAGTAAACAGCTGCTATTACAACACACTATCTGGTACTTTTACTACGATAAAAAGTAAAATATTTTATGAATGTGCAATACTTCTCTCCTTTTCTAAGTTTTTTCTGGATATCTTTATGTGGTGCTTGGTCATTTGCTAAAATTTCTGCATTAAAAAAGAAAATAGAACTGGCATAATGAGTCATACCTATAATTCCAGAACTTTGGGAAGCTGAGATGGAAGGATCACTAGAAACCTGGAGTTTGAGACCAGCCATGTCAACATCGTGAGATCCTGTCTTTAAAAAAAATTTTTTTTTAATTAGCCAGGCATGGTGGTGAGCACCTGTAGTCCCAGTTATTCAGGAGGCTGAGGCAGGAGGGTCACTTGAGCCCGGGAGTTTCAGGGTACAATGAGCTGTGTCTGTGCTAGTGCACTCTAGCTTAGGCGACAGAGAGAGATCTTGCCTCTAATGATAACATGAAGAAGAGTTAATCCATACAATAAATCTGTGACGTGAGTATTATCCTCATTTCACCAATACAAAAAACTAAGACTGAGAAATAAGTGACTGATCCAAAGACATAAGCCCAGGGAAAGCCTGTCTCCAGCCTCGACAAGCTCTGCACAATCACACAGCTTTCTAAGGAAGGGACAGCCGTGTCTTCAAAATTGTTCTATTCCCCAGAGCAGATAATCATGGTCTCATACCAAGTAGGCAGAGAATACATATTTCATGAATTCATTGGTAAAATAAGATTTTCCCCAGAATGCCTCCAATTTTAACAAAGGAAGGAAAATGGAATTATGGTGGAGGTAAGATTTACAAATCTAATGGGAGTAAAATTTATAAAATTTTGAAGATGTTGCACCGTTTAGTATTTAAATGATTATAAATATAATATCAGCAACATGTCAGATACTGGTTTTAATCTGGGAAAATTCACATGAAATTCACATATAATTTGTAATCACAAAATAAAATGTTTGGTTCTTACAATCTCTCATTTGAAGTCTTAGGTATATAAAAATTCCCAGTGGCTCGGATTCAGGAGCCAACTCTGAGAAAAGACCCTTCCATGACAGGCCTTAAGAAATAGGGAATGAGAAATATTTCTAACACCAAGTAGGCTGTGTGGTTGAAGAAAGGGAGGGTGCCATATACCACCTTAGAAAGCTTGAGTCAACATTCAGAATTTCAAATGAAAGACAATTCTTCACAAATGTTACATTTTATTAATTCAACAAACTTTTACAAGTACCTATATGTACCAAATTCTGTATCAAGCACTACGAACAGAAAGGTATGAAAAGGATCCGTCGTGAGAAAGTAGTTGTGCTTAACGAGGACTTGAGTGTGTGTGTGTGAGAGATTTGATTGATGAGTGATCTTCAACAAATGTTTGATTTGGCTTCCCTTGATTAGCCTGTCCATGCAAAACTCACCTCTCTACCTTATATTGCATACAGATCCATAAGGCAAGTAAATTGATTTTTGGATTATGCACATTTTTCATTAAATTTTTTTCACTTAGCTCACATAATTGAGATATAAATCTAAATGGCTTACTTTCTAATAAATGTGATTCTTCATTTTTTTTTTTTTAAAGACTCTTCTGGACTAGTTGACAGGGAAAATGAAGGCAAATGAGGAGGAGTGGCCGAAAGAAGGCCTGGCTGATAATATGAGACCAATTTAGGGTGGGGTGAAGATGCTATGAATAAAAATGTAATGCTTTCTAAAAATAAAATTATTCTTCAAAGAACTTCCAATCTTGGTTTTAAAGATTCTGAGGCAATGTTGGGTAGACAGGGGTAAGAAAAAAAATAAATCTCCTTTAATGGTTTGGGGAAATTTTAGGTACTGATACAATGCCAATTTTTATTTTAACCCAGCATCTAAAGGAAGTTATATTTCCAATAGGAAAGTAATATTTACTGAAAGTGACTGACTCACCAAGCAGTTTTCTGGGGGAGTACATTATTTGTACCTAAACAAAATGAAGAACAACTGTCAAGATTCCAAAAATAATGAGTAAACATTTCTGGAATTTGGGAACAAATAAATAACGTGAATTGACAAAAGAAAGCAAGCCCTTAAGTAATGGATTTTACAATTAGCCTCTGTTTTCAGGGTGAACACATATGTACAGCATCTTGGCCCATCTGGTAAGTTTTCTGCCTTTATTACAATAACTATTGGCTGCCAGTCAATAAAAATATCCTTGCTCTTTCAAAGATGTGTATAAATTTAACACTCTAAGGGTAAATAAGGAACATACATTATAGTATAATGACAACTGTAACGAAATCTTGGGGTGGATTTATGATGATGAATGATTATTTTTAACAATAGAATTTCTCAAGGAAATTCATCCTTAAGTATCATCCCTGTTTGGAGATATCCTCTTTAAGGGAGTAAAATAGGCAGCTATAATCTATAAATTTTATTTCATTTTCTTTAAAAAATATAATAATATATACGGTATGTATATAAAGTTTACACACATGGTTTGCAAAAGAGCTTTGCATGGAATTGTTAAAGTTTTCATGTAGGAGTCTCAATTAAGCACTTTAAAACATTAATGAATAAGATTATAGGTAAAAAAAAACTTATTATTTTTAAATATTGACAAAGATACTCAATCCAGACATCCATTTTTTATGATGATTTGAATGCATTTCTATCATAAAACCTGTGACCAGCAAGTGTCTGTAATTGAATGAGATGGTAAGTTTTGCTTGCAGACTAAAATTAGCTCCATATCAACTGAGGGACAAACATGTGTCATACATTATTACAGTGATGGCATACACTGATTCAAAAACTGTGGCAACCTTTCAACATTTTCTTGCCCAATGGGCAGACACTGCTCATCTAGAAGCTAAATCTCATCCGTTTTCTGAGTCCATCCCAACTGTGACACAGATGCCTTTATGGGCAAAACGTTGGTAGGGAAGGGAAATGTCAGAGTCTGGCTTCATGAGAGTCAGTGCCCAGCATGTGCAGGGGGGCTGTGTACACACGCTCTTGCTGCAGCTGCTGCCATCTTCAGATAGCCCACCCAGAAAACGCCTGGGCTTCTGACTCCCCTGCCCTAATTCCTCTGCTTCTTGACGGTAGGGGACCTGCTCCAAACGCATTCCACTAACGAAGGCCTTAGCGCCATGCCTGTTTTGATGTTGTTGTTCATTTTTAAATATATGCCTCACTAACAAAAGGGACAACATTTTATTTATTGTACTGCCAAGAATGGCTAAAATTCTGCTATGAATTGTCAGGCTGTCTAAAACCTCCCATTCCTCTGCAGGCGGGCATGTTCCAAACACCTGGACACTTACTGCTTTGGACTACTTCCCTGGCTCCATCCATGCTAGTTGCCCAGCAGGGAGCCCGCCCTACAATTTTCCGAGTCTCCAGAGAATCCCATTTTTCCTTTCTTTCTTCCCTAGGAAGTTCTGCTGGGGCCTTAATAGTACAGATTACGTTTCAGCCTGCTCGAGTCACGACACAAGCAAGGTTACTTAAGTTAAAAGTGGGTTTTATAGACCTCATGCTACCTATATAGACTGAAGTCATCAACCAGCTGCTGTTCTGGGGATGTTCCTGTCGTACCACAGGTGAAGAGTCACCGGGCTGTTCAGCTTCTCTCATTCTTGGACACTTAAAACACTTGCCAGCCATTACATTTTTTTTTAATCTTAAAATACAATATAAAAGTGAATGAATCATTCTAATTAGTGGATATGGAATAACCACTAATTTTTAGCAAAAGTACTATCAGCAGGAAAAAAGAACATGCTTCTCATGGTAAACAGAACCATCAATAGATTATGTCTTTGGAGAAGGTAGTGTAGGTAACTCAGAACACTGAAAATCTGTTTAATTGGTCATTTACTCCAATTTCCATATCATGGAAATTTCCCCCAAACACTATTAAACTTACATTCTCTAGAGAGAATAAAGATGAAGAAGGTTTAAATAACTGCTATTAAGAAATCTTCGTAGATTCATAAAATCATCTTTCTACCAAGGGTTACAGTATATAATTAAAAAATCCTGGCATATTTGAAATTTTCACTGGAGCCAAAATAATTTTTTTAAATGCTGGATTTTCATGTTACCAATTTGAGATGGAATTCACTTTGTTGTTTATAATATATACTTTCAATTTTAAGTGATATTCATGAACTAAGCCTGTATTTGGAGAGTTTTTTATTTTATTTCAGTGGAGAATTTCTTAAACTGAAACATAAAATGACTTTCACTCGATATAAATTTGGCTACCAAAATAAATAATATATCTAACTTTGTGTTTTTTTTTTGTTTCTAATACTTATATCTGTTTTTGAAGTAACTCTCTCTGATAATCAAAGATCTTATATGAAAAGGGTTGAAATGAGAGTAACATTGGTACTAGTTTATAAAATAACACAAAATCTAATAACCATTCGCCTCTTTCTAACCCATAATCTAATTGATCCCTCCCCATCCCCAGCTGCCAGGTGAGGGATCTTGAGCCCTGTTGGCTAAACAGTCCATGGCATTAATGTAGCAACTGCTATTCATCTGGTCCAGTCATATTAAAGAGTAGATTTACATTTCATGGTTGGGGAACAGGTTCTCTGTCTCTCAGGAATATGAACAAAACCCCCACATCATCCCAGGTCATGTTCTCTGCCAATTCTCAAGCACAACAGAAATCATCTGAAGATCACAGGAAAGAAACCAAACATGGCAGGCCAGTTAGGGACAGAGGCCCAGGTGACAGTCAATTCTTGAGCACAGAGAAATTCTGGAGCTAAGAAATACCCTTACTGTTTGGGCCAGTTTGGTCAGAATTTCCTTTACTTACAGCTCACAGCATCCTACCTGATTCAGTTTACTAAAAGATTAATCCAGTTGAGAATTCAATCTTAAGCACATTTCAGGTAATGTTCTCCCTCTTGTGGTCTGGTGTTCCACTAGAGCACAAATAATAACTCCTCAAGTCTTACTTTCAAAAAGGTCACCTTTAAGGGAACATTCATCCTAAGCATGAGAGACAATAAAGGTGCATTTTAAACATCAGTGTTATATTCACAAAGCAAAAGAAATTTGAGGAAGCAGCCAATGAAATGGGCAAAACAAATCCTATAATTGATGAAGGTAGAAAAACGTTTTAAAGGAAATCAAGTTTAACTCCAAACATCGATCAAATTTCACAAATAAAGGAAAATGTTTTTATCAATATACATTATTAGAATATGTCCAATTAAGAGGCCTAAATTTATTAATCTTAAAAATGTTGTCTTCTTTCTCAAATATGCCACAGAATTAATAGAAAAATAAAAATTAACAGGAAGAATGCCTTTCTACTTAAGAAAACAACAGATACTGTGAACTTCATCTAAATCCAAGCCGCTACTATGGCATCAAATGAGCACTGGTTTTAGAGTTAGAGATACACGTTCAAATTAGGCCAGTTCTTTAACTCACTATACCTGTGCAAAAGGAGGATAGTCCTAGTTTCTGTATTTGTTAGAAAGTTTAAAGAAATAAGGCATCACGCTGTAAGTGATGAGATACGGTAGAACCTCTATAAGTTGACTACATGAGGGTGGGAACACACCGGCCCACAGACGGTGGTCAACATAAGAACCAGGCCTACTGTACCGACATGTACATGTGACGGATGTCAGATTTATGGAAATTAGGTCAACTGAAGGAGCACCGTGTAGGGAGGTAGTCAACTATGAATGTTCTACTGAATATTTTTTTTCTGTATTTAAATTTCAAGTTTTCAGCCAAAGGTACACCTTCTCTTAAAAATATACAGCATACATCTCACACACACACACACACACACACACACAAAGAGACACAGCCTTGCCTAGCATATCCTTAGGCACACACACTCTTCTCATCTTAAATACAACTAAATGGATCAAGAACATGGGACCTTGTTTGAGGCCTCCACCACTTATTCTTGTTACTCCCGCCACATGCATGTCTTTCGTTTTGTCTTACTGTAGAAAGGAGCTCCTAACAGAATCCTAGGCTGACCAGTCCCAGCCTTTGCTTTTCCATATTGTTGCACTACTTATGGTATTTAAAGTTTATTACATGGCTAATTTTTTCCTAAATATAAGGCATAGTTCTGTACAGTGACTATGAATAATAATTCCGACTTCTACATGCTACTCATTACTTTACAAAACTCATGCATATATTCACATATTTCTAATACCCCATCTAAATTTTCAATAGGCCAGTTGTGGTGGCTCACATCTATAATCTCATAACTTTGTGGAGGCCAAGGTAGGAGGATCCCTTGAGGCCAGGAGTTTGAGTATAGCCTGGACAACATACCAAGACCCCCATCTCTATAACAAATTTAAAAATTAGCTGGGTGTGGTGGTGTGCACCTGTAGTCCCAGCTACTTGGGAGGCTGAGGCAGCAAGAGCCCTTGAGCCCAGAATTTCACTTCTGTAGTGACCTACGATCCTGTTACAACATTCCATCCCAGGTGACATAGCAAGAAAAAATATCTATATAAATCATGCGCCCTATTTTATTCATTGGAATAATCCCTAGCTGTATATCTTGCTTGAATTTAGAAATATGTTGTATCATATCAAGTATAATTATCACTTGAATATGATTAAGATAATTAAACCTTTGGTTGAATAATTTTAAAAAATTCTGACCTGATTCCAACGTAAGACTTAATTATTAAAGATGTTTACCCGAGGAACTGGTAGTAACCCCAGGTAAGTTCTGAGTCACAAAGGGCCAAATATTTCATGTAGAAATTCCACCAAAACCTGCAACAAGCAGCGTACCTTCTCTTTTAGTGCCCTGGTCTTTTCTACTACCACTGGCTCCTCAGAACAGATAGTCCAGCTTCTGGGAAGGCAACTGGCTGGAGTTTAAAATACTGACTATAAAAATAGAAAAAAAAAATCAGCGGAAAATTAGCTGGCTCATATACACATATAAAGGAGCAGGAAATTTCTGGCCTCCAGAGTACCTCCAAAAGTGTACTGGACCAGCCGACTCATTTAAACTTCATGTATGAAACAGATTTAATGCACTTTGATTAGAATTTTTATAAATATTTTCATTTTCCAATGATTTTTATATTTTCATCCTGATTCAGTGTCAAGCAATAATTAAAGGCAGAAATTATGCTAAGAGGAGAATGATTTAATTTATTTACTGGGGTCATTGTTTGAGCATGTCTCTATCAAACAGTATCAATGATCAACCCCTCTGCAACTGATTATTTCCCTAACTCAACACATTTCTGTACTAAATACATCCATTATGGAGTTTACTTCTCTGTCTCTTTTATGCCTCTGGAAAAATTAATAGACATCAATTCTATCAAATTATCAATCAAAATATGAGATTTTATTAAGATAACATCACTAAAGTAATAAGCATTATTCTTTTGGGGAGTGTTTTCCAAGTAATGGGGCAGGAACTGTGAGTTAGAAAAGATAGCATAATGTACATGGACTATTTCTAGCCCTGAAAAAAGTGGCTTGGTATTAGCCATGTTATAAACCCTGGGATATAAGTGCAGCTAAGTTATCACAGTTCTCATTGCCAGAGCCCCCAGGATTCACCATCTCACTAGGCAACATGTTTATTCACAAACCAAATGTTCGCCTTATGCTCATCTTCATTTAACCATTTGAATCTAGTAGAAAACAAACCTTTCTTATGCTCAGTTTCCTTATCTGTGAAATGGGAGGAAACTAATAATTACCTAATGTGCTCAGATGTTCTGTGGTTTAACTAATTAGAGGTTATAAAGCTGATAAAGCACTGACTGGTGTCAAATATCTATAGAGCATGCATTTACTGCCCGATGTGCACGCCAGCTGCTTCAACACAGCTGCTCTTAATAAGGAGGAGAAAATCAGCTAAACGCATGTGAGGAGCTGACTGGAGGAAATGACATGGAAGAAGTGTTTTACAACTCATGAATCTGCTAACCTTGTTTTAAAAATTAAGAAGTGATTTCATTGTAGAATGTTGCTATCTTTAAAAATTCTAGAAAGATCAAACAGCAGAGCAGGGGTGTTCAACCTGCAGCCTGCAAGCTGTATGCTGATTTTTTGAGGACTGTTTTGCATATTGCGAAAAGTATGCATGGACCTTTTGTTTTGCTCATCAGCTATCCATCAGTGAGTGCGTATTTAATGTGTGGCCCAAGGTAACACTTATTCTTCTAATTCGCATCAGAGGAAAAAAAAGGTGGGACACTGAGGGTAGAGGGTAATGTTTTGAAATTGGTAGGAAGAAAATACTTTGAATGCCATGAAATTCACCAGAAGTGCTTTGGAACAAAAATGTCTATTGTATTTCATTATTATCTTTTCTCTTTGTTCGGGTGATAATACAATTCGGATAATGTTTACAAGCAAAAACATTAGGTTATTGATGGTAAATTCTTAGGGAGAAGAATATGAGTTCTGGGTTTTTGTTGTTGCTATGCTAGAGTCAGGCCAAGGAAGACAGCAGATTAAACCCAAGTAGGTTCGGGGTATAGGGAGACTTTCCCTGACGAAGACCAGCACCTGTGCCCAGCCCCAGCATGAGCCTCAGTTGTGAGGCTCTCCTCACAATACTTCTTTATATTCTCTCTTACTGGACTCCTTGAGGAGAGCCCCATGGCAGGATCCTGTCAGAAGCCAGCTCTGCTAGAGCCCTTCTCCTCTCCTGGGTTGCTGACCTGGGCTCAGCAATGGGACTTTCATTTGCTCCGTCCCTGGCCCCTCAGCCTAATTCACTCATCCTGTATCCTAACTCCGAAATTCTTACTCCAGTTTAATCTCCTGACAGTTTCCCATCTTTCTTTATTAAACAGTTTGCTTTGGCTTTCTTAATCATGAATTGTGCCCCAATTCTAGTTAATCCAGTCATGACAGGTCAACTGCAAATCTGATTTCTTTCTTTAAAATAAGAAATGCTTTAGGGAAGGAGGGAGAGGGGTGGGGCCTCGGTGTGTGCCACACCTTCTGGGGGCAAGACATGATTGCAAGAGGGACTTTACCTAACAAATGCAATCAGTGTAACCTGGCTTATTGTACCCTCAATGAATCCCCAACAATAAAAGAAAGAAAGAAAAAAAAATAAGAAATGCTTTTTGCCTTAATTTCTATTAGTACTACTCTTATGACTAAGGATAAATATAGCAGCTAAGGTTTATTCAGTGCTTACTAGGAGTCAGAACTTCTGTGCAATTTACATATACTATTTAGTTATTTAATATGGACATCAACTCTCAAAGGTAGTTGCTACTGTTACCGCCTTTTACTTTTACAGATGAGGAAACTGAACCACTTAAAAATAAATAACCTGCCTAAAGTTATGTACCCAGTAGGTAGAGTTGAAACTTAAACCCAGTGAGAATGGCCTCAGAGGCTGGGATCATCACCTTCACTCCCACTGCCATGTGGCATGAGACCCACATTCTCTATACCAGTTACTGCAGGTGGCACCGGGGGCACTCCATGTCACTCACTATATGACAGAGGTTCACAAAGGTCTAGGAGTCTGTGCATACAGCGCATGTGGGTCTGTGCCTTGTACCCTTAGAACATTCTACACTGTAATTTCAGTATGAGTGGCTCTGAGTTTACCACAAGTTTACTTTCCCAGGTTAAGTAGAATAAGATAATTTCTAACCATCACATCCATTTAAAAAATGCAATCAATATATTAACTTTGCAGCAGACACCACCGTAGTATATAAAATGATGAAGTGAACGTTTTATTAGATAATTGAAGAAGCAGTAAAAAAATCAAACCTCAGTACCACGGTGAAAAGTAATTCTCCTTGAAATATTAATGATATGATTTTTATCATCTTAATGGATAGTTTTCATATAAAATAATAAACAACAAAAAAATCTGGTCCCAGTATCTAAATATTTATAAAAACTAAGAGTCCCACATTAATTCTATCAAAAACACAAGCATTATTTTTGCCAAATAACGCAAATCATCTGCTATGTTCTTAACTCCACAGAGACCCAGAGAAAAATTCTACATCACCTGGAGCCTGTGATCAAGTTTAAGTATCTATATTTATAAGTAAAAATTACTTCTGCAACGCCAACTTCATAGGTGGGCATCAGAAAGTAAAACTTAGGATGTTCTCCTCCTATCAATTACCCATTAAGGAGAAGTGATGTTTAGAGAAAATCTTAAGCACAGTGGAAAAAATAAAGGGATTTCCTCTTCGTGACTTTGGCTCTTCATTTCCTTTTTTTGTCTTATTTCAAAATCATATTATGCTTGATGGTGCGAACGTCAAATCAATCATTACAAAAACAAAAAGCCATGTTTCCCTGGTGTGTCAATCCCCAAAGTAAATCTGTCAATGTTGGAAGAGAACAATTAAAAGGATCCAGGGAGGAGCAGACACGAGAAGATGGCCTTGTATACACATACTTGCTGGTTTGGGGATGGAGAAAAAATATCAGTGCTGATACTAACAAAGATTGTATTAATGCCTTACTATGGGCCAAATACTCATTTAACTGTGAAGTAACTCCTTGTAGCCAACGTCACAAAATGCAAGATGCATTTGTTAGCTCTAGTCTCTCCCATCAGTATGTTTCCTCTTCAATCCTCTCAGTATGTACTTTTAAGAAAGTACATAAGTCACAGAGATTCTGCATTCCGCAAGCTCCATCTATTACAACTGGAGGTTGAGAAGCATTATTAAATACAGAGAGGAGGGAGGGAGCATTTAATAAAGTCAGGAAGAAATACCAGAACACTGACTTAACTAGAGAGTGACATTTCCTGGCTTTCAGTTGATTTCAATGGCATTTGTAGTTTATCCTGCTCTCATAAATGAAATTCCATAAGTGCAGCCCCCAAGCCCTCCTGCAAGGTCACTGTCTTATAACCCTGTTATTGCAGAACGGATTGTAAAAATACGAACACGAGACTGTGACCCACTACATATTTTTCTAAGAAAGATGTAAGCAAAAAGCCCTGAAATATCTGTCATACTAACCTAGTTCCATACAGGTCTGTTTTCACTCCCACTTATTTGAACATTATCACAGACTACTGTGTGTCAGTGGAGCTGCTGCCTCTAGCTCAACAACTTCAAGTAATTATAAGGTAATTCACTGTAAAAATATTACACTGGGGTGTGTGTGTTTGTTTATATAATGACAAATACATGACATCACAGAACACAAAACTCAGAATCAAAACCTTATCAAAATCCACTCTTTTTTCACTAGCCTATTGCACAAACTTGGATTAGTCAATTAATTAGTCAATTGATACTAAAATGTAAATGTTTTCCAAATTTTGTCTTTTGTAAAAGATGGCAGCCTGCTTTACAGATAATTGTATAAATGTCCTCAATCTTAAAGAACAACCCAAGTAATAGCAATAGTCCTACTTTAAGTAAAAGCAATCCCTACTTTTTCTCAGTGCAGAGTAATATCCAGCATGTCCGTGTGCTCTGTAGACCAGTCCTGGAATTCCAGTTCAGAAACCAGAGCTCATTGTGATCTTGAACATAAAACATTTGTGAGCCTAATTTTTATCATCTATTAAAAAGATGGATAATATGTGCCTTATAGATTTTAGTAAAAATTAATAAAATAGATGTAATTGAATCTAACTTTTTAATATAAATATCTTTATATATTTTTAAGTTTCATGAATAATTTACATAAGAGAAAAATAAGTAGAAAGAGTATTGTAATTTATAGTACATTTATTTTAAATTTTTGATCTTTTAAATTTTCAATATTGATACAAATATTATAAAAAATAACCTTTTAATCAAGATAGGATGAATCAAGTTTTTGCAGTAAATTATGAAATGACAAAGTCCTTCCAGTTGAATGACTAATGAGGTGAGATTCCACACTTTTTTTTTATTTTAAAAAAAGTCATTCATTCAGTTATTCTTGATTTTGATAAAATTAATCTGATCTGTTAATCTGAAAATAACATGGTTTGATATTTCACTTATATAATAAATATCAAAAAAATTATCAGTGTATGAATAGAGTGCTATGGCCTCTTTTCATTCATCTACTGATTCATTTAATAATTGTGGAATATCTTCTCTTTTAATTCTCTTTAAGTCTTACTTAAATAATAGTTGGAAATTAATGATGAATAAAGAACTAATTCCTAGGATGATGAAATAGTGAAGTGTTTCAAGATACAGAAAAACAGTATCACTAAAATCCCATAATATATGTTAGATTTACAAAAGGGTCAAGTCAACCCATGTAATAATTAAAAGGTTATTATTACACTTTTAAAACAGAAGTCAATGATCTCATTGTCCTTTGGAATAAAAGAAATAATAAAAGTCATGATATATAAATCTGCACAATCAGTATTGTTCTCAAAAGACATTAAAATCTGAATCTGGATTCAACAGACCCTGATGGAGTATACGGTGCAGACCGTCCTTCCTCCATTTCCATCTCCCTGTAAAGAGGTTTTTGTTAAAGGGAGACAAAAATCATCAAAGACTACTGAACACCTATTACTTCTATCACAAGTTATTATGATACGTGAATATGTATATATACATATATGTAAATTAAAATCACCTTTAATTTACAGAGCAGGTCGAAAGAAGAAAGAATTATTATTCCCATATTACAGATGAAGGAGCAGATCCAAACAGATTGTTTTTCTTTGTCAAAATCGCATCCTAATTATTTAGTAGAGTTAGACTTTGAATCCAGCCCATGCTTTTACACATTGAGTTAGTATCTTAGTCCACTCCTGCTGTCATGATAAAATACTTAGACTGGGTCGTTTATAAACAGCAAAAATTTATCACTCACAGTTCTGGGGTCTGGCAAGTCCAAGATCAAGGCACCAAGAGAATCACTGCCTGGTGAAGGCTGACACTGCATCAATGGTGCCTTCCATGTGTCCTCACGGGGCAGAAAGGGAAGTCAAGCTCCCTCGGGCCTCTTTCATAAGGGCACTAGCCCCATTCATGAGGACGCCTCCCTCACGACCTAACCACCTCCTAAAGGCTCTACCTCTATAGCATTGCATTAGGTATTAGGTTTCAACATATGGATTTTGTTTTTATCGTTTGTTTGTTTTTAAATTTTTTATTTGCTGTTAACTCCACAAGAAAACAAAAAGTCAGTTACTGGTGTACGTAAAATCAGAACAATACAACCACGGGAAAAAAATCTCAGCCCAGGAATGGAAACTGATACTTCAGTGCTATGGATATGCAATGTGCTTCATACCACAGTGCGTTTCAGCGTTTGCCAACTTTTTTAAAAATGCTTTTTCTTTGTGATCATCCATTCACAAAACTAAAAACCACACTTTCAACTCTGTTGCTGAAAGCCTCTGAGCTTCAGCTACTTAACTATGAAAACAAATAAATACATAATTTGTTAATCCCTTTGCCCATTTATAATCCATCCCTGTTTCCCTGTGGAAGGTGCTGTACCTTCTTGCCATATCTGAAGAAGGCTGCACCTTTGCCATCTGGAGCCCTTTGCTTAAAACAACAGCTGTCCAATCAACTGTGCTCAAGGTTGTATCTGAAATCTAATTATTTGGTCTCAGCTACATAAGCAACGAATACTAGGATAATCGTCACTGTAGTGATTTTAAGAATTTACAACGTCCAATCCTTTTTTCCATTTGCTGTTAAATTATATTTCAGTGCAGATGCTAATCAATTTTTAGGAAGCTCCAAAAGAAAGAAAAATACATAAAAACTTATCTGAAGTCTGTAAATAAATAACAGCAACGTTAAAACATGCACACACATGCACACACAAACCCACTTTAAAGTGTAAAAACATGTGCTGTATAAAAATAAACCCTAACCTATGGTGAGCTCAAACCCAACGGGCAGGACAGGCTTCTCACAGTGAGGACATACGGGACCACAAAGACTCCATGGTCTTTGATGGTATTTTCTGTTCTCAATTAAGAAAAAGGCAATAAAACCCAAATGTTCAGAGCAGATCTTAGATTGCACAGGTAGTTCAGCTCCCGACATATGGATTTTGAAAGATGAAAACATTCAGATCAGAGCAGTTAGTCTTTAAAAAGGTAATAATATAAATATGATTTGGCTGAAGCCATTTTTATAAGCCATGTCAATGGAATATCTGAGATCGTGGAAACAGGAATTTAAAGAGGAAATATTCCACCTGCCAGTAATCTCTGAAAAGAGGAGACTTTTTTAAAGGAAGCAGAATCAACATTGTTAAAATGTCTATACTTCCCAAAGCAATCTACCTATTCAATGCCATTCCTATCAAAATACCAACATTGTACTTTCAAGATTTGGAGAAAATGATTCTGCGTTTTGTATGGAACCGGAAAAAAAACCCGTATAGCTAAGGCAGTTCTTAGTAATAAAAATAAAGCTGGGGGTATCAGCATACCAGATTTTAGTCTGTACTACAAAGCCATAGTGGTCAAGACAGCATGGTACTGGCACAAAAACAGAGACATAGACACTTGGAATCGAATTGAAAACCAAGAAATGAAACTAACATCTTACAACCACCTAATCTTCGATAAACCAAACAAGAACATACCTTGGGGGAAAGACTCCCTATTCAATAAATGGTGTTGGGAGAACTGGACATCCACATGTAAAAGACTGAAACTAGACCCACACCTTTCCCCACTCACAAAAATTGATTCAAGATGGATAAAGGACTTAAATTTAAGGCATGAAACAATAAAAATCCTCCAAGAAAGCATAGGAAAAACACTGGAAGATACTGGCCTGAGGAAAGACTTCATGAAGAAGACTGCCATGGCAATTGCAACAACAACAAAAATAAACAAATGGGACTTCATTAAACTGAAAAGCTTCTGTACAGCTAAGGAGACAATAACCAAAGCAAAGAGACAACCTACACAATGTGAAAGGACATTTGCATATTTTCAATCAGACAAAAGCTTGATAACTAGGATCTATAGAGAACTCAAATTAATCCACATGAAAAAAGCCAACAATCCCATATATCAATGGGCAAGAGACATGAATAGAACCTTCTCTAAAGATGACAGAAGAATGGCTAACAAACACGTGAAAAAATGTTCATCATCTCTACATATTAGAGAAATGCAAATCAAAACAACCCTGAGATATCATCTAACTCCAGTGAGAATGGCCCATATCACAAAATCTCAAAACTGCAGATGCTGGCGTGGATGTGGAGAGAAGGGAACACTTTTACACTGCTGGTGGGACTGCAAACTAGTACAACCTTTCTGGAAGGAAGTATGGAGAAACCTCAAAGCACTCAAGCTAGACCTCCCATTTGATCCTGCAATCCCATTACTGCGCATCTACCCAGAAGGAAAAAAATCCTTTTATCATAAGGACACTTGTACTAGACTGTTTATTGCAGCTCAATTTACAATCGCCAAAATGTGGAAACAGCCTAAATGCCCACCAACCCAGGAATGGATTAACAAGCTGTGGTATATGTATACCATGGAATACTATTGAGCCATTAAAAAAAATGGAGACTTTACATCCTTCATATTAACCTGGATGGACGTGGAAGACATTATTCTTAGTAAAGCATCACAAGAATGGAGAAGCATGAATCCTATGTACTCAATTTTGATATGAGGACAATTAATGACAATTAAGGTTATGGGGGGGGAGGAAAAGCAGAAAGAGGGATGGAGGGAGGGGGTGGGGCCTTGGTGTGTGTCACACTTTATGGGGGCAAGACATGATTGCAAGAGGGACTTTACCTAACAATTGCAATCAGTGTAACCTGGCTTATTGTACCCTCAATGAATCCCCAACAATAAAAAAAAAAAAAAAACAAGGATACACATGCTCCTGGGAAGTTATTTTCTTCTTTAAAACAAATATACAGTATATACAGTATCTTTACATTTCCCTGAGGTTTTAAGTCTGAACAAGGCACTGGTTTTCTCTCCCTGTGGTTTGCAATTATGGGAAATGATGCTTTTGCTGCATAACATGCTAGCTACACTTTGCTTCCTAGGCAGCTTGGTGACAATGGCCCTCTCCACAGGTCACACACCTCCCAGGAGCACACTGAGAGAGTGGCTGCCTGGCTTACCAGACTTCTCTAACTCTTGTGTCATTTCAGAAAAGAAAAAAATGATTACTAATAAGTTTAAAGCTATGATAGCTCACTTACTGGGTAAAGTAATATTTTAATCTTATGAAATCAGGAAGCACTTACGAGTTGTCATAATGCCTTGCATTTCTTCAACTATTTTCTTTAAAAGCTTTTATCCTTTCATTCTGCGTTCAAGCTTGTGAAGCCCTACACATGTATTTTCATGGACATAGAGGGAAGGAAATCTCTCTCCAACCTCTCCTATGTGACCTCTGCATTTGGGCCCACTTCCTGGCCAGAGGAAAGCAGTATTTTCAGGAAAGTGGTTCTCAGCAGGATTTGGGAATAAGAACGAGATACAGAGGGATCACGTCCACGCCACCGCTGCCTGATAACTTTTCTCAATCCCCACGATTCCAATAACCCAAGCCCTGGTTAAGGATGACTATTTTGATTATGTGAGGATAGGGGAATAAGGGACTGCGAACAGACAAGTTTTTATGGTAATGTGTTTGAATACAATTTTTAATCAAGGAACCAGAAAATCTATACGCTTTAGCATGAACTTGGCTAAATAACGCTGGAAGAACATACCATGCTCCACCACATGAAGTGCCCACATCACTTCCCCACACTTAATCCTCACTCTGGGCAGAGCACCCTTTCTGGCCCAATTGATTCTTGCACATGGTCACATGACTTGCATTGATGGTTGGAATCTGAGCAGAAGCCACAGTTTGCCATTTCAAAGTCAAGACCACAGTAGGTATGAAACTCTTCTGCTGTTCTGCTCCTCCAAGCTGCCACTGGACCCAAAATGAAAACACAGGTAAAGCAACGTGCATTTATGTGGGAAAAGAAATGGCTGCTATTACAAGCCTCTGAGATTTTGAAGTTGTCATTAATTAGGGGTTATTATTATATAAACATGTCTAACACACCCCGTGTTTCAAGAACTATTTCCCACCCGTGTTTCTCTCATTCTGCCTAAAAGGGCATTCATTACCATAAGTAAGGCAATGGTAGTTAGACTTGCAAAATCTGAAATAAAATGGAACTTCAGTAAATTAACTTCTGTAAGCTTATTCAATTGTAAAATTGTCATAATAATAGTACCTACTTTGTACATGTGGACTTAATAAGATAACAGGCTTGAAATCCACAGTACAGTGCTTGATATATAGCAAAGATTCACTAACGGTTAGCAGTGGTATTACCATTTTTTCATTACTTATGTATTAATCCTTGATACAGTGTCATGGCACACGGAAGTAGAGGAAGAAAAGAATGGGGCATCCTTCCGATGGCCAGTCCTCCACACGAGTGTCATAAAACAGACCTCCACACTTCATTCAAGATTTTCCATAAAAAAATGCAACATCAAACATGAAACTATAATAAATTCACATTTTAAAACAGTGACGTTGAGAATGGTTTTTACATGTGATGGAATGTGCATTCTTTTGCACTAAAATTATTTTAAATCCTTCGATGAAAATGTACCTAAGTATTATGTGAAACCTTTGCCCCGTGTATGAATGTTTTAGAAACTTAACTATCTTTGAGGACTTCATGTCTTAGTTTCTTGTTTACTTTTAGTAATTATTAATACTTTGTATTATAGTTTTAACACCATGTATAAATTTAAGAGTATCAGTACTAATTCTTGAACAAAATCTATAGCTTATATCCCTTAATACCATCATATATCATTTTTTCCTTGTTTAGCTTAAATAATGACATGGAATTTATAGATGCTAGCCTTGCACTACATGAATAAACGAGTTAATCAAAGGATGCAGAAGTCTTCTCTGAAGTTCTTTCATATTCCCAGTTAAGCTCTACTTTATTTCTTGATACTCTTTGACAATACAGCATTATTCAAAACATCTCTTAATTCAGAATTAGTCACAGCTTCAACTTCTCTGTCAGGTTCAACTCAGTCTCTCACTTACATAAACTTCTAACTTTAGCAAGTGAGCAACTGTGCATCTTAAACTTGCCACGACCCTCCATTTGTTGGGTAAATAACACCATCTTGGGAAAACTTCAGATAATTATACTAAAGACAAGCCAATTGTGATTTTATCCACAACTCATTAATTAATTGTTTTTCAACCTTTGTTTTATCTCTGCACACTTGAAACTATAATTAAACTTCCACGGCACACATAAATTACGTTAACAAGGGTTACAGCACCAGCCACGTACACTGAGGCTGGCAGGTTTGAACCCGGCCCAGGCCTGCTTAAACAACAATGACAACTGCAACAAAAAATAGCCCAGTGTTGTGGCAAGCACCTGTAGTCCCAGCTACTTGGGAGGCTGAGGCAAGAGAATAGCTTCAGCCCAAGAGTTTGAGGTTGCTGTGAGCTGTGACAGTACAGCACTCTACAGAGGATGACATAGTGAGACTGTCTCAAAAAAAAAAAAAAGCTGATAAAAAAAGAGTAAAAGAAAAAGAGCATACTATGAACTTCTTTTGTAAATAATTTAATTAATGATCCTTAAAAAATTTTGCAGCACACCTACCATCCTCTCATGGCACATCAGTGTGCCTTGGCACACTAGTTTAAAATCACTGCATTAATTGAATACACCTTTATTAAGAACCCACAGTGCACTATTTTGGGCACTGGATAGAGTGTCAGACAAGGTCTCTGCTTTCACACAGCCTGGGGGAGGGCGACAGAAAATGTGCAAGTAAATAAATGGATGAGTGTCCTGTGATGTGGTGATGTAAGACAAAGATGTGAGAGAGAACGGCCAGAAAACACGTATCTCATGGGAGATGAGAGTTAAGCTGAGCTCTGAATGACAAGCCAGTGGGAACGGAGAGGTTTGCAACTCCTGGCTTAAATAGGAATGTGAGCTTCGATACATCTTCATGATTCCTTTGAACTATTCAATTGATTTTTAATCTATTTTCAGAGACTTTCAAATATTAGACTATGGGTATTGCATAATCAAGACTTTATTGAAATGTATCATCATTTCAAATACATATTTTGGGTTTTCTGTATCTTGAAAAATAAATACCTTAGGTACTAGCCAACACATTAACTACCTTTAACTTTCTAAAGAATAGAGAAAATGGTGGATTTTAAATATGTCTGCTTATTAATAACAACCTGCTCTTTATTTAAATCCCTGTATTTGAATCTTGGATTAAAATCATCTAAAACTGCATCTGTCTTCAAGTCAAAATATGATCCCCAGATAATACATGATTACTTTCTAAGACAAATTCTTTATTAGCCGTGTTTAGAAGTTGAAATGATTACCTTGTGCATAAACAGCATATTTTCTGAAGAGCTTAGCCATCCCCTTCAGACTTTTATTTTTAATTACTTTAAATCCACATAATTCTCAACACATGTTGGTGATGTAAAAGGAAGACTTTCTTATCCCTACTGTGCTAATGAGTAAACTGAGGCACCAGGTAATTAAGTTACTTATTCCTGATTACCCGATTGTCAATAGCCCATATTTTCAGGGCCACGAAGTGTCTGGGTAAACAGTAACCACCTTAACTGGTTATCTCCCTGATACCAAAAAGGGTGACTATCTGAGAAACATAGATTTTTTTTTATAATCTTTGCATATAGGTTCTACATAAAAAAATCATCCTTTTTTAAAACACCTTTTATGTTCTAATCCAGTGATTATAGGATTACTGTTAACTGAACAAGCATTTGCTGTGTACCTCTTGCTTTTCAGATGCTGTGCTGGGCACTGAGAATACAAATGTGAGTCAGTGATGTTTTCTCCCGTCAATCAAATCACTGATTTTCAGTGTATTACGGATACAATGTAAAACATATTCACATGCGTGAATAATTCTCTGTTACAGATTCATCTTTAGTCTGGACACATGAGGGTTATTTATTCAATACTTGCTGACTCATAAAACTTTGTTTTGTAGATTATAATTAAGTAGCAAAATCATAAAGAATACAGAGCTTTGCTTAGAGGTTTTACAGGGAGAAAATCATTGTTGTATTGTTGTTAAGTACAGACTATGACATTTCATATTTCTTTGTTTTTCTTTTTGGCCAGGGCTGGGTTTGAACCCACCACCTCCGGTATATGGGGCCAGCGTCCTACTCCTTTGAGCCACAGGTGCCGCCCAACCTTTCATATTTCTTAAATACCTTCACAATTCACATGACAGTTTGCCTTCCTCTCCAGGCCTTCTTGATGGCCTTGCTTCAGGAACTTAGAGCTCCCTGCCTGGATTTTCACAGATTCTCCTAAATATTCGTCTTTGCATAAATCACGATCACTTTCCATTTTTAAAAGTCTATCTTTTATGTCATTTTGTGAATACAAATCATTAATGATTCCTTCTTTCCTATTGATAAAGTTCAAACTTTTTGTAATCACATACAAGTTGCTCCCTGAGTTAATCAGTGCTCTGATCCCACCGACACCCACAACTCCGCCAAGCTGAACCTCTCAAAGACTCCAGGGTGGTCATTCAGGGTCCTGGTTTCCTGCCTCTGCCCCTTGTCCCTTCTCCTTGGAGTGCCCTGTTCTTCACCTGGAGCACGGCACATTCATTCAAGACAAGACTCCACTCAACAAAGCTTTTTCTAATCCTCACATCCACATTCAGGCAAAAACTTCTTCTTTAATGTCCCTCATAACAATTAATATAGACATAAATCATAATGTCCAGACTCTAACACACTTTTAGAAACATATATGCAGCGGTTTAAAACTTTGGGGTAATCACTGTCTATACTACATTGCCTGCTTCTAGGAGCTCAGTGCCTTAACAATAATTATAGACAACCACAATTTCTGATTTCCTTACCTTTGGTCATGCAGCTCAGTCTAGGCAAAAAGCTCCCACAAAAGTGACGGCGTCCAGCTAGTCCTGGTGGCATCACCAGTCCCAGCCCTCTGCCCTATCTGATATTGCATCACACAGAAATTCAGCTCTTTTTGGTAGGGAGATCACTGGCTATACAAGAACATGAACAAACACATTATGGTTCAGCTTAAATATCTCTTGTATAAAGCAGCTTTCCACAACAGCCTCAGTCAAGTTGGGATAGCACTTCTAGGTTATGAAAGCAGGTTTCATTACCCTTTTGAAGTACTTATTACCCCTTATTTAATTTTTTATATTTTAATAACTCTGTTGAGATATAATATATAGACCATGAATTTTACCACTCTGCAGTGTTTATTGCAGTAAATAGTATATTGACAGAATTCTCCATCCATTGCCACAATCTAATTATAGCCCATTTTTATTATCTCAAAAAACTCCACACTCAGTCACAATCCTTCCCCTTTCCCTTAATGCCCACCAGCACCACTAGTCTATATTCTTTTTTTTTTAACATAGCATTCACCTCATTTACTTAATCACAGTGTTAAAACACTTGTGTTCAATACTTGATAGATCTGACTTGTACCCTTGCAATATGCTTCATAGGTGCTCCGTTCCTTTTGGAAAGAAGTTTGGAGAACGCTCAGGGAACTAATCTATATTCTTTTTCTACACATTTGCCCATTCCAGAAATTCCAGAGATTTCTCACACATGAAGTCATACAAGCGGGGCCTTTGGTGTCTGGCTTCTTCCGCTGAGCACTCAGTATCATCATTTATTTCTCTTTATCACTATCATATGGACACACCGCATTTTATTTATCCATCACAGACTCATAAACATTCGGGTTGCTTCCACATTTGCAGTATAATGAATAATGTCATTGGGAATATTCATATACAAGATTTTGTGTAAAACTATTTTCAGTTGTCTTGAATATATACCAAGGAATAGAATTGTAATTCTGCATTTTACATTTGAAAAACCCAACTAAACACCAACTGTTTCCACAAAGGCAGAACCATTCCACACTTCACCAATGGCGTGTGAGGGTCCCAGTTTCTTACGCCTTCTCTAACATGCTCTGTGGTCCATTCTTCTCTGTACAGCCTCCCCAGTGCTAATGAACTGCTGTCACATTGTGGGCTTTTTTTGCATTTCCTTAATGACCACTAATATTGGGCATCTTTTCATGTGCTCATTGACAATTTATGTATCTTCCTTGGGGAGAAGTCTTTTTCAAATTATCTGCCCAATTTCAAATGGGAGTAATTTATCGTTTTCCTGTTCAGTTTAAGAGTTCTTCACATTTTCTAGATACAAGTCCCTTGTGATATATATGATTTTCAAATATATCCTCCCATTTCAGGGGTTTTCCTTTCACTTGATGTTTTGCTTTGAAATGCAAAAGGATTTAATTGTAATGAAGTCCAACTTATCTATATATTAATTTTCTATTATTGGCTATAACAAATTACCACAAACTTAATGGCTTCAACTAATGTAAAATTATTCTGTTACATTTCTATATGTCAAAAATCCACAATGGATCCCCTAGGTTTTGGCAGGACTACAGGGCAAGATCTGTTTCCTGGCCCGTCTAGCTTCTAAGCAGTGATGCTCAATGGGTATGCCAAGGCACACCGGTGTGCCATGAGATGATCTTAGCTGTGCCATAAAAAATTTTTAAAGATCATTAATTAAACTATATTTGAATGAAGTTCAAAGCACAAAGTAAGTATACTTTTTCCTCTTTTTTTAATCAACATAATTTAAGTGTGCCTTGAAAGTTAAACTATAAGTTCAAGTGTGCTGTAAGATAAAAAATGATTGAAAAACACTGTTCTAGAGAGTGGGTGCATTTACTGACTTGAGTCCCTCCATCCCACGCTCTGGCTCCATCTTTACAATTCCACCTCTGATTTTGACTCTCCTGCCTCCTTTTTTCTCTCTCAAGGACTCTTGTGATAATACTGGGCTCACCTGGATAATCTAGGATTATCTACCCATGTTGAGATCCTTAACTTAATCACATCCTCATTATTTCCAAAGACTGTTCTTTTCACATTGAATTTTTTTAGCACCTTTGTGACCTCAATTTACCATAAATACACAAATTTGTTGCTGGACTCTTTTCCATTCATATGTGCCATAGATCATATCAAATTGTCTTGATTTACTGCAGATTTGTAGTAAATTTTTATATCATGTAGAATGAGTCCTCCAACTTTGTTCTTTTTTTAAAGATCATTTTGGCTGTTCTGGATACTCTGATTTCCATTTTAGTTTGTGAACCAGCATGTCAAATTCTGCAAAAAAGGCAGTGAGGGTTTTGATATGGAATAGGTTGAACCTATAGATTAATTTGGAGATTACTGTCATTATAACAAGAGACAGTCTTCCAGTCCATGAACATGAGATGATTTTCCATTTACTTACAACTTCCTTAATTTCTTTCAATTATGTCTGTACAAATCTTGCACTTTTGTTAGATTTAGTCTTACGAATCTTGTTCTCGTTGATGGTATTTCAAATGTAATGGCTTTCTTAATGTCATTTTTGCATTGTTCCCTTGTCAGTATATAGAAACATGACTTCTTTTTCGTTCCCTGCCACTTTGTGAACTAGTTTATTAGTTATAATGGTGTGTGTGTGTGCGCGCGCAAACAGGGTTTTCTTAACAAGACCATGTTGTTGGCTAATAGTTTAACTTCTTTCTTTCTAATCTAAATGTCTTTATTCTTTTTCTTGCCTTATTGCTCTGGATAGACCCTATTCAACAGTATAATGTTGAATAGAAGGGGTGGGGCCAGATATCACCGTTTAACAGTATGTTAAATATTCTTTCTCATCCAATCAACTATATAAACTCTGCAATGGCCTTGCTAAACACACGGTACACAGTTAATATTTACTTCAAACATTTTAAATGAAAAGAAGAATATGAAAAATGCCCTGAAAAGGATGCAAATAGAAGTTTCAAGAGAGGTGGTTATCACTTAGTAGTGGAAATGAAAAGATACAGGCTGAATCTTGAAGGATGAGTTGGGAGGTTGAGAAGGTAAGATACATTTTGAGCAGAGGGAAAAACATAAGCAAAAACATTTAGGGAGAAAGGCATGGGGCATGAGTATGAATAGTCAGATGAAACCGAATTTTTTATAGGATAGAAAAATTGTGTGCCCTCATATTAATGAATTTAGTTATTAAAATGTTAAGAATATAACACAGATCAGTTATACCAAGAAATTTTCATAAGTAGTATCTTAGAACATTTTTAGAATCACTGTGTTAAATGATATTTTCCTAATGTATTCACTGACCACCCACATTTAAGGACAAGGAAAATTTCCCATTGCCTTCACAAAGTAATATTTTTGAAATGTGATGACTAATCAACAAATAATGATGGACTGTTGGAAAAAAATGTCAATTTAACCCAATTACAGCATAATTTTGGGACAGGACAGGACATTTCCTTTCTACTGGCAATGAACAGAACTTTGATAAGTCATAAAAAAATGACCCTCTTCTATGGAATCTCATTAAATTTTAGTACCAGTTTTAGAAAAGAGAATTTCTTTCTCTGCTAATCCTATAGAAAAGAAAAACGACTAATCTCTGATGTGAAAATTCCCAAGTTCAACTGCTGGGATTGGACATCTGCCATTCATGCTTTCAGACTTACTTGTTAAAGTCTGGCAGAAATTCAAACAATTTGAAAAGCTCAGCACCAGGCAAAGGCAGCAGTTTAGTTAAGACTCAGCTTGAGTATCTGTGAGCTTAGTTACTGCAAATAATTTCTTGTGGAGAGATTCTGTCAGTGACTTGGCACATTTTAAATAATATTTAAAATATAATTAAACAAAAATACAGTGAAATTATAGAAGTGTTGGCTCTTAAAAAATAAAACTTAAAAATCTTTCGAAATAAATCAATCGGTGCACGTTTTTGCCTCAAAAAAGAATTCAGTTTCAGCATGAATTGGAACAGCCGCCCTTGCACAAAGTACAATTCTCTTCTAAATTAAGGTTTGTTCCTTCAAGGAAATCATGGTTTTGTCTAGGACAAATATTAGTTTAGGGGTCATACTTTAAAATAAGAGTCACTTTGTTGGGACATGGTGAAGAGACAACAATGAGTTTGTTTCTCTAATTTATTCACTCTCATGGCTCTATAATGGCTTCCAGGTTTAATGACTAATTCTATTACTAACTCTAATCCATCATAAAGGGTTAGAAAGCATCATTACTTGAGAGCAATGCGAATAAATTCAACATTTCCATGAAAGCATAGATTCTTTAAAGATTTCTCTGAAGGACTCATGGAATTGTTTTTAATTGAAAGGTATAAATTTACCCACCCCTCAAAGAGTGTCACTTTGTCACCCTCAGCAGAATGCCATGGCATCACAGCTTACAGCAACCTCAGCCTCTTGGGCTCAAGTGATCCTCTTGCCTCAGCCTCCTGAGAAGCTGGGACTATAGGTGCCCCCCACAACTCTAAGCTATTTTAGAGACAGGGTCTCACTCTTGCTCAGATCGGTCTTGAACTCCTGAGCTCAAACAATCCACTGACCTTGGCCTCCCAGAGTGCTGGGATTACAGGCCTGAGCCACCGTACCAAGCCCTTGAAAGGTATAAATTAATGGAAGCACTGCATTTCAGGCAGAGTAAAGAAAGTCTCTTTCTCTTTTATGAAACAAACTTTTCAGGTGCAGTTCTCCTGAGAACTTACAGGGGGAGGCACTGCTTCCTTAGTGTGTCAGAGACAACTGTGGTCATTAACATGGACGTGGTCATGGTTCCCACCTATGCAGATACAGTCAGGAGCCACTTGCCACTAGGCCCACTTCCAGGCACCAGGTCCCATGGATCCCTTCCTTTTTCCCACCAGTATTTATTGAGTACCTACTGTGTAACCTGGGCTGTGCTAGATGCTGGGGATAAAATGGAGTAAAACAGCATTTCTGTTCTCAAGCTGCTTCTAGTGCAGTGGGTAAGAGGAATTATGTGATGTGGATCACGTATTACTATCTCCGCAGCCTCCTTCATCTCTTCCCAAGGTTTTGGCCTTTACCGGTACATCCTTCCCCTCCCCTAACAATGACACCTCCCCACTCCTCACACTTACGATCTTACCCAGGTACAAAGTCTAGCTAAATGATCAACTTCTTTCACAAATCCCACCCTGACATACACAGATTTTTTTCTAGAACAAAGCCCGTAACTTAAGTTTCCCTCCCACCCCTGAACGTGACTAACAAAACTTGTACAGAGGCCTTAGGGTTGGGGCGTAGCAAGTGCCTGATGCCGTCACGGAGAAGTTCACGGGAAGAGCCTTTAGAGATGGTCAGCCATGTTTCTCACTGATCCCAAGCACTACGGGAAAATAATAAAACTGATATACTTTAAAAAATAAAGAAAAAGAAGAGCAACCCACAGAATCTCAGCTGTTTTTAGCTGGATCCAAATGAAGAATTACTCAAGGATGTGACAGCATAATGAAGTGAGAGGCATTAATTATACTCCCTGAAGGAGCCACCCCCAGCCATGTATCTCAAGTGTTTATTACCTGGAGTGAGTCACTGAGGCAGGACCCACACTAGGCAAAAGTACATAGGCTTATAGTGTGGTCTCTGCCCTATAATTCAATTTTCCCACGTGATTTGGTGGTTACCAAATCCCTAAGTAAAGAAATAAACATTCTGCATGAGGTATAATGATTTCTCTATAAAAACAAATCTGGCTTTAACAAGACTACCACATAGAATAAAATAAGCCAAATATAAAAGAGTATATTATATCTGATCCCATTTATATAAACTTCAATGACAAAACTAATCTATAATGTCAGAAAGCAGTTCATTGTTGCCTGAGGCTACAGTGAGACAACTGGCCACAAAAAAAGAACTGGATAGTCATGGGGGTGGGGAAATGGCAGCTTTCCAGATTTTGATTATGACAGTGGTTACACAGGTGTAGATATTTGTCAAAACTCATCTTAAAATAAGTGCATTTTAGGGTGGCGCCTGTGGCTCAAGGAGTAGGGTGCCAGCCCCATATGCCAGAGATGGTTGGTTTAAACCCAGCCCCAGCCAAAAACTGCAAAAAAAAAAAAAAAAAAAAAGTGCGTTTTATTGCCTGTTAATTATTCCTCAATAAAATTTACTGAAAGGTAAAATAAAAAGGAACCCAAAGACATCAGGTTTTGTGCTAATACTTCCAGAGTCAAGACATAGGAATTGCATGAGAATTAAAGAACTTGAAGCAACTGATTAAACCTGGAAACAGGAGGACTCGGTTCCTCACTTCTTCAGGAAGCGCTTCTGACTACCCCACTTTTGGAAAGTCAATTTTAGTGAGTAATTCCCATATTCATGTTTTACTTTGTAGTTTTGTATGTTCAGGAACCAAAGGAAAATCATTCAGCGGGTGTAGTCTGCTTTTGACCATGACCCAGCTCCAGTCTCAGAACCCCCTTTCCCGCTCTGTCCCCTCCCAGAAAACCATTCTACCCTCAGGCCATCTCAAAGGGCTCCTTCTGAAATAAAGGAATAGGAAGTGCCCAGAAATTGCATTTTTCTCTTTTACTTTTCTCCTTATACCCCCCTACCTAAAGTTACTGCCAATATCACTAACAGCTAACATTTGCCAAATGTGTAACATCTCTCAGGCAGTCTGCTCAGTGGAATAGTTTATTTAATCTTCAAAATATCCTTCTGAGGTCTGTATTTTTGTTATTCTTTTTACATATGAAGAAACTAGTTCCACAGAGATTAGGCCATTTTCCTAACTTCTAAACATTAATAAATCATGCAGTCTTGATTCAAGTCTAAATCAAGAAAGAGCCTATAACCATAAAGGGTATGTTTTGGTACATAAGCCCATTCTACAAGAGCCTGGCCTTGCATTAAGTGGTAGCTAAATCAAAGAAAGGATTCATGCCAATGTGTTACTGACAAACTGTGTTACTACACTGAGACCACACATTTAAAATACCACCCCGGCCGTCTTACTATAGGAAGAATAGTAAGAAAATGCACCTATTTTAAGATGAGTTTTGACAAATATCTACACCTGTGTAACCACTGTCATAATCAAAATCTGGAAAGCTGCCATTCCCCCACCCCCATGACTATCCAGTTCTTTTTTGTAGCCAGTTGTCTCACTGTAGCCTCAGGCAACAATGATCTGCTTTCTGACATTAAAGATTAGTTTTGTCATTGAAGTTTATATAAATGGGATCAGATATAATATACTCTTTTATATTTGGCTTATTTTATTCTATGTGGTAGTCTTGTAAATTTTATTGAGTACTGAAAGGTTCTGTGGTAGAAGGGTATGTACACTTTACAAAGCTAAGGCAATGAAAAATTCCCCTTAATAATTAAATATATTCTAGGTAATTGGTTAGAAAAAAAAACAAAACTAAAAGAACCATTGAAAGAAACAAATTCATTAAGATTATTTCTCACAAATTTATTGAGATTATCTGTTTTGACAATCAAGAAATGACATCCAAGAAGTAATCTGCCCATTTTTTAAACAAAATAAATACCTAGTATTGTAATTAAAGGATTTTGTAAAACTCAAGTCATCATAGGTGGAACTTTCTCTCATTCTTTATTTTAGCAAATTAACCAACTCTATCAATAGTAAATATAAATTAGTAATGTTGGTAAAATATGCCAACTACCATCACAGTAGCCTTCGGGGTGTCTTGGAACTCATTAAGTCCCTTCACTTTGTGTTTTTGTATCTCAAGAATTGAAAATATCAAAAAATAATTTTATAATTCCTTTCCCTTATATTCATTGCTTATGAATATAAATGTGACAACCTAACAGTTATTTGAATCACAGCAACCTTTGCTCAACATCCTCTCCCTAATAATCATTATTGTAACAACTTTAAAACACTTTCACACAGCTTTCTTTGGTTCAAAAGATGCTAAAATAGCTTCCTTTAAAGATCTATAGTCAATTAAATTTTATTTTAGGGAGGTTTAAATATATGGAAGATTCTTTAAAATCACACACATGCACACACACACACACACACAGAGAGTCTAGACTTGTCACCTTTAGGCATAATTATCCAAGCCATGGGAATGAACAAATATTGATTAATTAGTACATTGAAGGAGTATGTATCCCTTACCAAGTAATCTATCTACAGGATATAGACACAAAGTGTATTTTAGGATACATGCTGGGGGAAAAAAAAAAAAACAGACAACAATAAACATGTGAAAAGTCATTCAACATCATCAGTTATTAAGGCAGTGAAAATCACAGCCACAATGAGGTAAGACTTCACACATTCACACCTACTATAAAAGTTATAATTTTAAAAGTCACATAAAATAAACTTGTTGGTAAGCACATGGACAAATCGCTGGTGGGAATATAAAATGTTGCAGCTGCTATGGAAAACAGTTTGGTGTTTCCTCAAAAATTTAGACATAGAACTTCTATATATACACCAATTCTACTTCTGAGAATACGTTCAAAATAGCTGAAAGCTGCAATTCAGATATTTGTACACCAATGGTCACAGAAACAACCCAAGTATCTATCAACAGATGGATTAAAAAATAGTTGGTACATGCATACAATGAAATATTGTTCAGCAGCAAAAAGGAAAGAAATGTTGATACATAGTGCAACATAGACTGACTTTGAATACATGTTTAGTGAAATAAGTCAAACACAAAAGTATGAAAATTATATGATTCCACTTTCACAAGGTACTTAGAATAGGTAAATATACAGACACAGAAAGTAGAATACAGGCAGCCGAAGGGTGGAGGAAAAAGAGACGGTATCGTTATTGTTTAATGTGTATACAGTTATGTTAGGGGTGTTTTGTTTTTTTTTAATTGTGGGCATAGATAGTGTAGATGGTTATACAACATTGTGAATGCCATGGAATTTATACAGTCACAAACAGTTAAAACGACAAACAGCATACTGTATTTCTCCATGTTATAATGTGCTCCCATGAAAAATGCACACACACAATTTGGGCCCAAACTTTAAGAAAAAACACCTTTCAATTTTTTAATCCAAAAAAATGTGTATTTGTTCATATTCAGGTACTTGTTTTTGTATTATAAAGGAATTTTATCATTGATTTTTAACATAGAATTATACCTTTGACGCACAAGCATAAAGGAATTGGAAACATTTATATAGATACAGAATTAGTACCCATGTATAACGTACATCCTTATTTTTCCCTCAAAAATTCAGGCAAAAAATGTGCATTATACACAGCAAAGTATATTTCACCACACTAAAAAAAGAAACCTACAATTATCTCTGTAGCCTACACCACCTAAAGAAAGTTCAGAAACAAAAGCCAAAAGAATTTAGCTGCTGTTAGGTACAGTATAAGGAAGAGCTGCTTTAAAAATTCTAGACAGAATAGTTTGGTAGAGTAAATCAGAGTTCAAATTACAAATATGGGGCACTGTATCAGGACTGTGTCATTTTTTATTTGTTTCCCATCAGTTTATTTCATCTCCTAAACTAGATAATAAAATCACTCTGGGAAGACATCACGTCTGTGCTCTCCTGGTAAGCCTCACAATATCATTATGTGTAAAGAGGACATTCTATAATTGAGTCAGTGATTGTAGCTTAAAAGAAATCTGTCAAGCCATTCCATCTGAAATATAACTAGACATAAAATCTGCTAGCAAGAAAGAATGTAGTCAGTTGGAAACTAAGACAAGTGCTGGAGTTTCTTTCCATTTTATTCCAATGGCAGTAAATCAAATTAAGGTAATTACTGATGTACACTTAAGCACAGAAGGAGGAGGCAATGCCCGGAACTCAAAGCACATACACACATACACACAGCTGCACGTTCTACTGCAATAATTACCTTTCATCTTCCAAGAAGTGGTAAAATATACCATATGTGATCGTGAGATTTTCACTTAACCCCATCAATGAAATTAACCCCATAACAAAGAATAGGATTTAAATTAGTTACAATTTTATTTGCCTCTATATTCCCATCTAGAAAACGTACAATACTTCCTCTACATACTTTGCAAGAACGTGGCCTAAAATCATATTAATTTAGAACAAGGATGGATTAAAAAAAAAATAATAAGCTTCTCCCCATATCCTTCTTCTATAGATAAATAAGGCCAGGAAAGCATTAATTACGTTCTCAGACTCACCTTGCTGATCATTGCTACAGCCAAGGCTGGGCACCAAGTCTATAGATGGGTTATTCTCAATTCCCTTGGTTTTCAAATAAAGAATTAATCTGTCTGAAATGTATATATAAAACATGTAGAAATCAAGGTAAAGACTGAGTACAGATTTAGCTAGATAACCCATTGTATGTGTACTCTGTATATCCTCAGTAATATCACTACCATGGAGGGAAAATGAGAGCTCATTTATTTGATAGTTCACACTGTACAGAATAAAATAATGTAATTTAAACTTGCAAGGAAATAAGATAAACATGATTTATGGGTATACAGGCCATATAGCTATGGTGCGGTTCCTCTTTTTAAATGCTGTATATGGTTATCCCAGGAGGATAATTGAACATTTTATTTAATTCCTATTGAATTAATGACTGTTGGTTACTTTTACATATAAGAATTGTGTTCACGCTTTCTCCAGGGCTCTATAGTAATCTTACTGAGATAACCCACAGTGGGGATGGTCCTCCTCATCCTGGTAAAGCATGGCACAGCTGCATGCTTCTTGTCCAATCACAAAGAGGACCAAGGAGGAATGTGCTTAAATCGGTATGAATCCATTACTGCTGATAAAAGGTAGCTTCCGATTCTGTCTGATAGTCAAATAGAAGTAATTTTCCAATACTGGAAAAAGTCATGTTACCCAGCAACTTTTCCATGATTTAATGAGCAATTTTAACAAGAATTTTAAATTTGGTGATACCAAAACTAAATGCCATTATACCAGCACTTTTTTACAACAGGTACAAGACATGTGCCCCACAGAATCTAATGTCTGTAAGACTGTGTTTCCACAGAGAGTAACAGCACAAATATGGCTTTCCAGGTCTTTCAGTATATAGGCCACCTGAATATGTCATATCTAGTCAAACAGAAATCCTAAGCATCTTAATTTAACCAACAGGAGGTCTGGCAATTAAGTTCATTCTGGTCATCTTCGAAGTACTACCCTTGGCCCTCTGATGACTGCAGTGACACTCAGCAAGGAGGTATATAGCACCTTTCTCTAGGATGAGTTTGCAAACTTGCTTGTTTGACCTCATATTTCTGAGTGCCGCCTATGTTGAATATTGATGACCTCCTTTTACTCTATGGAAAAAATATATGTCAGTGCTATTGGCTAGAGATGAAGAGTCAGACAGGAGGCCTGATGAAAGTGGCCAAGGTCTCTAGTATCTATAGAGAGTAATGAGGAGGCTATTTGGAACAGCTGCGGTTACAGGGCAAGATCAAGGACCCTGGTGAGCTGATGGGCCATGAGTCTATTGTAGCCAAAGTTAACACTGTTTGTGACTTTCCCCGCTAGTCCTCTACATCCTAGATTTAGAAGGAATTTTTTTTTTAAATGGTATTGATCAAGGACAGTTATTTTTCTAGAAGATGACAAAGGATTAGAGACAAGAGTTCAAGGTATGACCCTAAACTATAAAAGATGCTTACATACAAAGCTATTTTCTATTACTAGCATAGGATAAAATAGCTCTATTCATTTCTTTTTCCATTTTTCAAGATTGAAACTAAATGGTTTTATTAAAAATTATTTATTTAACAAAATACAATACCCTATCAGATATATATATATACATATATATATTTAGTTGACATGAAACTCAAATTTTGCTTAGAAAATATGGGCAAAAGTTTTTGTTGTTGTTGTTCCAGTTTCAGTGGCATCTGAGACCAAGTCAAAGGGTCATGTTTCACCTACATCCTTGGGTGGTGTTTGGCTGTGTGAACCCAGTGCACATGTATGTACACTGAGAACGAAAGCCAGCCAGGGTATGTATGGGTCTGTGCCAACCGATATTGTAAAATAAAACTTAAATTTGATTTAACTACAAGGAAGTCTTGTCAATCCATTCAAGTACAAAAATTATATTCTTTACCCCAGATTTAGAAATCTGATATAGGCTTATTTTCCTGGAGTCGGTATATACTAGCTTAGCTATGACCACTGTAAAAAATACTCACCGGTTCAGAATGCCACACTTTACGCTATGTCATTAATCTAATATAGCTCCTCTTAAAACTATGGAAACCTGTGAATAGTTTGAATCTACACAGAAAGTATGTATTTTTAAAAAAGTGGCACAAGTTTTGCTTCAATCTTGGTCCAGCAATTTAACATTTCTATGAACTGACCATGTTAAACAACCAGATAGTTAAACCAACTAACTGACAGGCCCAGGCACAGAAGTAGCCCGTGAGTGCTATCATTCTAAAATCCACAAAGACAGGCCAGACCAGGAGGCCAGGGAGGGGGGAGTGGAGCAAAAGCACTAATCAATGGCTGCTTTGAAATCAGAGAGGGCCAAGAGAGATGAGCAGCATTAACTTTGATCAGATGAATCACTCATCAAAACAGTAAAATAATTCGACTTTATTTTTAGAGGTTGTTTACAGAGCTCTGATGTGTGATAAAATAAAAACAATCACAATTCCTCTGCAAGCAGCAGGAAAAAAGAGACATGGCCACGTTTCTTCCCTCACTCGGTTGAAATGTGCCTATGTTAGTTTCCGACCACGTATCCATGGAAAGCTATTTCCATTATGAAGAATTAGGACAGAAATTTCTTTTTGCTTTTTAGGGGTCATAATAGTGATAAAGCAAAGTCTTAGGCTTTGTCCTGGGGCCTTTAGTGGCAGGAGAACTTACCATCGCTTTGTCTATATGTGCAAACCAGAAGAAGGAACCCAGGGCTTGGAGAAAACTAACCTGACACCCACGTCTCCCTTGTTGAGGGCTCAGGGACTATGAAACATGTGGTACTTGATGGAAGTAGCTCCACAGAGCAAGTCAGGATGAATGTTAGATAACCTTTGAACTCTACTGAAATTAACTGTATCACTGGAGTCCAAGCAAGGACTTAAAGTCCAAATGCTTAAAGTTATTGATAAGGGTGCAAACAAGATGTAAGTCATATATTGAATGGGACTTACACTGGACTTCCTTAAGTTGTTACCCACAAAAAGCCACAGGAACCAGGTTCTCACAAGTTCATCTGGTCACTTTGGGATTTGGGTTAATTAATCTATATCTAATCTACCCCAATGGGAACTGAGACCAGCTCTGTAAACAACAGCAAAGTCTATCTGCAGAGGTGCTAAGACATGCAATATTTTTACTCTTTCCACCTTCAGTGATTTAAATAAAGGGATCTAATTTCTCCTGTCTCAATACTAATTGATTTTGCTTTTATAATCCTTTCCCAGCCATTAATATCCCAGACTATCCTATTTCATCTGAATGCTTCAGTAAATGAACACATCAGTCTTTACTATTTCCATATCACAATGGGACAGTCCAAAACATCAGGTACATCCTCAAATTATGCACAGTAGATATAAAAATCAACACTGTTCATAGAAGATCTTCTTGAAAAGGGTACTCTTTGACATCGTATTGAAAAGTGTTCCTAGGCCAGGTTGCTCCTCTGAACTAACTTTATGCTGCCTTAGCAAACGCTTTGGTTTTGTCCAATGACTGAGCTAAGATTAGAATGAGGTTGTATTGCCAGGCTCTCCCCTCTGTGCCCTTTCTCCTTCCTCATTTCCTTCTCCTGCTCAGCAACCACAGTCTCCAAACCCCTAGAAGGCTTTGCTGAACACACATGTGACTGACAGTATCTGAACCCTAATGGGTACAACTTAGAAGAAATACTTGGCAACCTTCGTTTTGGCATTTGAAATGTCCCCTGATTTCCTTCCCACCACCTTCCTCCATCACTCCCCTCCACTTTGTTTTTAGTTTTTAATCTTGGTCTTACTCTAACCTTCTCAGATGAAGAAGGACAACCCATTTATTCTTTGCAGCCCCTTTCATAAAGAAGAGTATCTTTTTTCACCCCGTCTTGAATCCGGACCAGCTTCATGACTTTCAGTGGGAATAATCCTGCAATTTTCAAAAGACCCCATTATCATCTTTTTGGTTCCTTGAGATCAACTGCTCTCAAGAAACATGGTCTGGATTTTTTTTTAAGGCTGAACTACCACAAGAGAGTCCCACGCATTCCAGCTGACCTGTCTACCTGCTGAAGGACCCTGGGAAAGGTGCAGGCAGGACCAAGTGAGGAGCCCACATACCATTCACAAAATCGATGGTGAGAATAACCCGTTTTCAAACCACTACATTTGAGGGTGTTTTGTTAGGAGGGATGTATAACTGATAGGCTCCATTCAGTCTCTCATTTTCTTTCTCTCTTCCTCTTTTTTTTTTCTCTACAGTTTAAAACGCCTTGTGCTACCAATGCAATAGACATTTGCCTTCAGTAAATACTCTGTGTTAATGAGTAATGCAGCATTTAACTACAAACCCATTAGCACATGGGCCTCTCTTGTGGTATGTCAGCCCTAACCAGAGGTCCTCAAACTTTTTAAACAGGGGGCCAGTTCACTGTCTCTCAGACCATTGGAGGGCCGGACTATAGTTTAAAAAAAAAACAAACAAAAAAAAACTATGAACAAATTCCTATGCATACTGCATATATCTTATTTTGAAGTAAAAAAAACAAAACGAGAACAAATACAATCATACCGCCTCATGTGGCCCGCAGGCTGTAGTTTGAGGACCCCTGATAGACCATGTTTCTTGGGAGCAGTTGATCTCATGGAACCAAAAAGATGATAATGAGATCTTTTGAAAAATGCAGGATAATTCCCACTGAAAGTCATAAAGCTGGTCCAGATTCAAGGGGGTGGAAATAGATACTCTTCGTTATGAAAGGGGCTGCAAGAATGAATGTGTGGTCCAACTTTCCAATGAGACAAGGTAAAAGCAATCACTACTTTCCCGCCTATAGATAAGAACCGCAGTAGTTAAGTGGCAATGCATGTTCCTCTGCATACGTGTGTTCCTGGGGGCAGGCGCACACATTGTTTTCTTA
Source organism: Nycticebus coucang (assembly GCF_027406575.1). Lineage (NCBI taxonomy): Eukaryota > Metazoa > Chordata > Mammalia > Primates > Lorisidae > Nycticebus > Nycticebus coucang. The sequence continues at coordinate 9,063,753 of NC_069785.1, read as the reverse complement.
CAGCTGTAAGGACTTTATGTACCAAAATACTATAGATGCCCTAACTATGGGAGTGACGCCTGGGCCCACAGGGATGGATGAGTCAGCGAGTAAACAAACTCAGAAAATGCTGCATCCTCCGTATTTTTCTATAAACATTACAGATAGAGTAACAGCCTTTACCAAAACGAAGAAAATCATATCAAATCAGTTTAGCAAATACTGAAGGGAAGAAAAGTAAGGTAAAGCTCAACATTCCCACAGTCCTGTAGGTAAGCTTTGTAATGGTTACAATGAAAGAAATGACTAATGACTTTAATATAAGTTCTAAAGGATGTCTGCATGATTCCTTTTCACAAACAAAGGATCAAGTATCTCCCCCCACCCCCCAAAAAGCGAAAATGATCTTCCAGTAGGTCTTCACAACCTCTATGGCCACCTGGTTATATATTGCCCATGCATTTTATAATGTAATGCCCTCAGTAATCTAGCTCCTGCTCCAACGTCTCCATAACTCCTTTTCCCTTCTTCACTGTTGCTTGCTTTGCTCAGCCATGCCCACCCCACTCTCGGGATATCTCCTGCTCATCATCCAAATCTGTCCCTCGAGATCTATCTCCTGCCGTCTTAAGAGAGTTCAGCTCTCAATGTGTATTTAATGGTGCCCCCTCCCAAGTTTGTGTTTATTAAGTGGATACATCATGTTACATAGCACAAATCATAACGGAACTGTATTTATTTGTTGACTTATTTATTCTTTATCTTCTCCTAACTGAAGAAACTTCCTTTATATGCCCACTAGTATGTTCTTAGAATACACACATTTATTGAGTGAATTGGACATGTGAACTAGGGGAGAAGCATAGAATTGTCTGCCTAGCCAAGCTAAAACATTCAATCCCACGTCGTTTTGTCTTGCCAGAAAACATAATTTAGAATCTCTTCCCTTTTCTCTAAAAGCTGGTATTCTGAAAATACAGCTGAATTTTTATATTGGCCTAATGAAACTATTTTTAAATGGTGTCTATTGCAAGGACTATAATCCAAAAGTTAACTATGTATTTTAGATGTTTAAATGTATTCTAATCCCTACCTTGGGGCTTGAGATGCCTCTCCATCAGTAGAGCTAATTGAGACCTAGATGTCTACAGCAATCCTGAAATCCCAGCCGCCAGCTAAAACCTCACATCTAAGGCTAAATACTAAAGGTACTACTCTCCTTGTGTCAGCAGATCCACCCACACCTCTTTGAAAATGTACCACCCTTCCCCACAGCGCACAATACACTTATAAAGATATATGATATGATTTGTTTCCCACTGGGAAGAAATGGTTTGCAGGACAAAAAGAGCTGCTGGGAGTGAGTCAGAAAGCATGTGTCTTGTGCAAAACTGAAATGCCTCGCTCCATGAACCACAGAGAAATTTTTTCTAAATAATTCACCAGTTTTCCCTACTGCTTACACGTTGGTGTTTTATTAGAAGTTTGATGAACAATAAGGAAGAATATCTTGTATGGGAAAAGGTTACAACACTAGGATGCTTGAATTTAATAAAAATACATGCTGATGCAACCAAATTTTTCTCAATTCTCATTAGTACATACAAGAAGAATAGAAAACAGTTTAAATTTTTTTGGTTATCGTTTGCTGACACTTATATGGGTAATGACTAGCAAGAGTCAATTGACTTTAATGTTGAGATTTGTTATAAGATCTAAATATGCAAGAAAACAAACACAGACTTCTTCATTATCTGGCAGATTTCAGAAGAAAACACACTGCGTGACATTGGTCTCCACATATTTGCAGCTTCCAAATTTTAGTGACTTGTTTGCTATCCCACAATAGAGATTAAAGTGGTTTAAAGAAAGGAAAAGAGAGTACGTGTTCATAGTTCACTGTAGCAAACAGAAGGGACACAGCAACTAGTGACATGTGAACCTTGTCCAGTCCTTTCTTTTTCACATTTCTTGAGTTTTGCTGAAGCAAAGAGGGGAAAGAATAAAGTTGATTTAGTTGTTATATGTCAGCAGAACTACTGCTGAGGCAAAATACAAATTTTAATACAATCTTTTGTGCCTTTTAAGACAAACACTTTTAACTAGGAAATGGTTCAAGCCACTGTACGCTGGGGCCACGAAAGGTCAGTGGGGGCTATTTTGGTCCGTGACAATGAGCCTAATGAAGATGGCACATCAGACAGGGTGTCCTCTCCAGCAATAGGCTGTTGAGGTCATCGGATGGACAGAGAAAGCGGGAAGGGCCCTGCATCCGGACTGAAAGGCTTTGACTTCATCTCAGAGGCCATGGGAAACATGGGAGTATAAGCAAACAATTCAGCTAGGAGCTGGTCTGATTACTTAAAATGGGTTAATAGTCTTGTGTAATTTGGCCCCATGAGAAAACTGTTTATCATGTGATGAAATCAACTGTTGAAGGGAGACTGAATTGGATCACTTCCAGGACATTTCAGATATGCTCACCACATTGATTGACTTTTTCCTGATGAAAAAAAAAAAATGTAAAAAGCTAAAAAAAATTGCTATTATCTAAATTACCATGATTTTATTTTATATTTCCATGACCACAATGACATGGTAATGGTTTGGAAGAGTTAATGTAAGCTGAATAAAACAGACATTTTAATGTCCATTTAATAATATTTGGTGGGGAAGGCATCACTGAATGGGACACAGACTGTAGCACTGTTCAATGAGACTGATTCGGGAATTGCCCTCAGGCACCAGTAGTTTCTAGTGAGTTGGGGTCTTTTATTAAAACATCTCCACCTTCTTCAGAATAGAAGTATGAGAAACAAATCATCCTAACTATATAACACAATCCACAAACAGACAGCAGCAAGGCAAGTTATATGCCAACGTTTAGTAGATCCAACCAAATCCACCTGTTCTTGCAAAAGATACTTGAGAACATCTGATGCACTAGAGAAAATTCCAAGCCCTACAGACAGTAAAAAAAAAAAAAAAGAAAGAAAGAAAATACAGAAATATCTGCTTTCATAGAGCTCAGATGAACAGGGGAACAGAAAGGGAAACAAGTATGTAAGCTCATATATAACGTGTCAGATGGGGATAAATAGAACAGGAAAGAGATTTAAGGAATGCTACCTTGGAGAGAGTGGAGGACACTGCTTTGGTAAATAGAGTGATCAGAACAAGACCCCAGCATACACACCTAGAGAGATGAGTGCACAAGGAGGCTCTTAGGGAAGAATACTCCAAATAGAGAGAACAGCAAATACGAAGGCTAAGGAGCAGGTGGAATGTGTGTCCACCCGGGAAGCCCAATGACCAGGAGCCCCGGGGAGTGGCCAGCGCAGTGGGAATAAGCAACGGGAGAGAGGTCAGAGAGGCTACGAAGGGCTGCTCTTGTAGAACCTGGTTCTCCCTGTAAAGATCTGTGGCTCTTCCCCTGAGATAGGAAGCCACTGGAATGGAGAGACAGAGATGAGAAAGCAGAGAAAGATGTAAAATGTAGGTTTTAAAAGAACCATTCTGGCTTCTGTACTGGAAATAGACTCTAGGGACATCAGAGCAGGAGCAGCAGACTAGCTAGGAGCTGGTCTGAAGTAGCTGACCGCGATGGCATGGGACTTGGATGAGGGCAGCAGCAGGGACACAGGCTGGATTCTGGACACTTGTTGAAGGACAGCTATGCTCACGGATTGGAATTCAGGCTGGGGGGCAGAAAGGAATTCAAGGATTTGCTTTGAGCAACTGGAAAAGTTAAGATGTCATTTATTGAGAAAAGAAATGAAACTTCAGTGCTGCGCCTGTGGCTCAAAGGAATAGGGCACCGGCCCCATAAGCTGGAGGTGGTGGATTCAAACCCAGCCCCAGCCAAAAACTGCAAAAGAAAAAGAAATGAAAACTTCAAAAGAGAAGGTCTAGTGAGGAAATACCAGGCATTCAGTTCTGATGTTAAGTTTGAGATGTCCCCAGTCTTAGGCAATTGAAAGCCATATGCCAAACAAAGAACCAGAAAGCTAAGAGAAATGACAAGATTATCTGGAATGCAGGGCATGCTGACCAGGCACCGTGGTGGCCAGCAGCGCAGGACGGTACCTGCGACAGCAGCTACGGCAGCGGCTGCAGAGTAACTCCCTGTGTGAAGTGGCTGTCCGGTGAGGAGTGAGGCAGGTGAACCTGTCACTGCTCCAAAGGGGAAGGCTGGTTAGCAAGGCATACGCAGATGGCCCAATACCGTCAATATAAAAATTATTTGGCTATTTTGAGTGAAATATTTCTTCTTGAGGGACAAAACTCTGGCTATTTGGAAATATTTATCAAGTTTCCAAATGAATACTGAATCCAAGAAATATGATTCCTGTCATCTGTACTCCAATATTATCATATTTTCTCATTGCGCTCCCTACATTCTATTTTATATTTCAACTATATGTCTACAAATCTGTCTTCTGTGTTCTATTATTTGCCAGTGCCTGACAGTTGCAGGATAAAAACTTAATCCATAGAATTCAGATAAATAATTTAGGAAGTTACACACCCACACGGAAAGACTACACCTGTTAAGTAACTATTTGTTATGCCTACCAATCCTTTGCTAACATAGAAATTTGAATCAAATACAAGCTTTAACAATAACAAAAACCTTTCTAGAACATGCTTAAGCTGTTTAAAGTTCTAGATGTTTAAGATTATAACTGCTGGCAGGTGAATTTTAAATTTTATTAGCATTTCAAAGTAAATTGTCTTTAGGGTTTATGAACAGCATGTATAATTTTTTTCACTACTGACTATGGAAAAGTATCAGAATATACTTCTATTTGAAAAATGTTAAACTTTATCCAAGCAATTTGCCTCTGTGGGGGCTCTTTAAACACTGTATGAATTATTTTCACATGTAATCAGCTTTAATAACATTTATACGGGAAATGTGTCATACACAAGAAGTCAAGTGTACCTTAAACATATTCTAATTCCACAGTTTAAAAAACACAGAAAATTCACATCTAGTTTAAAATGTACTAATTGATCGGGCAAATGAGCTCCAAGACCTAAACGACCCTATCTAAATGCAGACTAGTTTGTCTGTAGAACCTGAAGTTCCTCCTACCCAGGCACTCTGGGGAGGGGCTGGTATCACACTTTCTTTTTTATTATTATTATTAAATCATAGCTATGTACATTAATGCGACCATGGGGCACCATACACTGGTTTTATAGACCATTTGATACATTTTCATCACACTGGTTAACATAGCCTTCCTGGCATTTTCTTAGTTATGGTGTTAAGACATTTACATTCTACATTTACTAAATTTCACATATACCCTTGTAAGATGCACGGCAGGTGTAATCCCACCAATCACCCTCCCTCCGTCCACCTTCCCCTCCCTCCCCTCCCTCTCCCCCTTTCCCCTTATTCTTTCTTTCTCTGATTGCTTAGTGTGAAAACTGAAATAGGGAAGAATCTCAGACAACTGTTCCCATTGAGTTTGAAGCACTTTCTATGTGCCAGTTACTGTGATAACTTCTGTCGTTTTCTCATTACTTTTTCACATTAACTCTGAAGAAACTTGCTTGAAGAGATAATTAAGGACCTACCTTAGAGTACAAATAACTTGTCTATGGCCCCTGAGCCAGCCACTGGCAAGGGTCAATCTCAGCTCTGTCTGACCCCCAAAACCCTGTTTTTCATTAAATGGCAAATTGACAAAAGCATCTCCTATCCAAATGACTTCTGCATCTTAACCTATTAGCAAAGTCTTAAATTAAAGAAATAAACCAAGTTGCCAGGTGGATTTTAGATATTCACCTGAGGATGGCAATTCACACTTCGGGGGAGAGGTTCTGAATCCACACGTTGCAGGCAATATTTATCATGAAAGAATTCATGTTGTGAGGGCTAGTTACAATCAGTCTAGGATATAGACTCATATTTTATCTGCACATATATTTATATATAGCTTTCCTAATTTCCACTGTGAATAATACACCTGTTCTTAACACAAGAGGACAAAAAATTTTCTCTACTAGTAAAATACCTCATATGGTGATAACCGTTCATGTCACACCAAAAATAACCCTCCATGCACTTATTAAGTATTTTACTTATACTTTTATATGAGATATTTTTAATTTCTGTTATCAAATATGAACATATTTAAAATATCTTTCTATATTTGGAGTTACATCAAATATGGCTTCCATAGCTCGACTGAAGGAACTGACAACAGACTTTAGAGAAAATTTACATGAATCATTTAAAAAGTCATGATACACTTTCCCCTGTTTTAAAACAAAATTTTCCCCATAATAAAATCTCTGATTACTTTTGCCCTGAGATTGGTTATTTGGTTTTTAAATCAATGTTTTATTTAATATACAATCTACTCAATTTTAGAGGGCAGGAATCCTATTTATCTTACAGCTAATATTGGCCTTGACCACACATCACATCCACAGACATAAATAGAGAGAGATTCATGTTATTTTCATGCTTAGTGTGTCAACTTACAGAATAATGATACATTAATTCCAATACAATATTCTTTCATGAATTCACATTAATGAGAAGTTTTCACCATTGAGTGATTCTTAGAAATAACTACAGGTAAAAATATAAAATAAGCCAGGTTTCCTGACTTGGAACCCTCCAGTGGGTCAAGGATCTAAAACGCTAACTGATCACATCAAATCTCTATTGACTCAGAGTTTTTACTAAGTAATACACAAAGAAACGGGAAAATGAAAAGCATAGCAATCTTTACGTAGCTCAACGACTTCCACAACAGAGATCAGATGTATGTCTCCAAGGCTTAGTGATTATGTATTTCTACTGTGTCTTAACTTCCCTCTTCAAAAAAATGGTGCCAATAATAGTACAGACTTCAGGTAGGTTTGGATTTTTAAATCTACTAAGGATTTAGCTTTACATCTGGTACATGAAAAGTGTTTCATAAGTTTACCTTTATTATTAGTATTTGGAAGTCACAAAGTATATTTTATAATTGCTGTTTTATAAACACCTATTTGCTTTTATAATCTTCGTTGAGAAAATTACTTATTTAATTAAAAAAATACCCTATAGCAGTTTAATCCATCTTCCTGGTGTGTTGTTTCATTTTCTTTTTGCTTCCCTGTCATAGATATATCACCATTGGAAAGACAAACACATTTACTTGCCATGACCTTCTCAGCAACAGGTGCTGAAAATAAGTATAAAATGACAAAATGATACCATCGAGAATATGAAAAATAGCACTTAAGTGGTGCTTTTAATTCCTACCAAAATAACTATTTTAACCATTCTATGATAATGTATACTTAATAAATACAAAATTTTAAATGCATGAGCATTTTATGGCTAATTCCAGTTATCCGGAACAAGGACTACATTAAGCACGAAAGAACCAAGATCACTGTGAAGTGTACCATTCTAGCCTAAGCCAAAAGACAGGGCAACATTTGACAGAGAGTACCCCAGTCCAGTTAGAGTATGAAATGTGGGGTGTACAGGTCTATGATAAGCAAAAGAAAAAAGGAACCTTTCCAATATCTAAGCTAGTTTTTTTAAATTTCAGAATATTACAGGGGTACACGTGTTTTGGTCACATGATTTGCTTTTGTATACTGTAAATCAAAGTCATATGGGTGCCCTTTCCCCAGGAAGTGTGAGAATTTAACCATTGCCTCCTCCATCCTAGGCCACTTCTTAACAGTACCCAGGGGTTGTGTTGGAGTGAGGTCAGCTGGAGAGAAAGGAAAACAGAGGACAGCTGCATTCTGAAAGCATTCTGAAACCCACCGAGGCTCCAGTGAACAATCCCCACAACCTCGGTCTCAGTTCTCACCATTTCAGGTGACAATTATTAGATTTCAAATAAGTCAAATAAATAAGAACCCTCTTCCCCATGTAAGTTCTGAACTAATCCAGTAAGACCAGAACCTCACTCTTACTATTGACAAAGCTGGGTTTTTAAAGTATAGTTTGTAATCTGTGAGTACAGGAAATTCCTGGTTCTGACGCAGAACTGAATGGGCCTACCGTGTTCTTTTTCTTTCAGGACCGATGCACAGAAGCCACCTGCACCTGTGCCCTTCGCCAGGGTCTCGGCAGGAGTGTGGACAGGGCTGCAATCACGGGAGAGCAACCCACTCCTCCTTCCCACCTCACGAGTAGAAAATCATTCCTCCTCCCCTGGGAGGGAAGAGTGGCAGTGAGAAGGAGTGAGGAGGAGGATGCGGACCACTAACACCCCGGCGTGAGGGCAAGAAAGCCGAGTTTCGATGTTACATGTAAAGGACATTTGACTCTGAATCCTGAAGCACACAGTAAAACGTGAAGGGCCATTACTGTCACATTTGACAGAGACTCAAAGTGAATGTCTGTGCATGTCTGCTGCTCGTCTGACGGACTGCTAAAATTCCCAGACTACTTCGTTCCCGGCAGTAAACTCTGAATTAGCCAGTTAGAGGGTTTATATTAATAGTGTCTGCTTATGCATTTATCTTCCCTCATATAATCTGTGAGATAATAGGTGATTTATTATCATTCCAGGTATTGAGTTTGCATGAAAAATAAAATGACCTAAATGTAATAATGTTGTTAAATCCCGCTTCCTCTTCACTGACCTGCCAGTACACTTCTGAGAAGCATTTTCCTTCAGGCATGTCTGACTTTCCAAATGCTTCTCTCTGCCTGGGCTAATTACTGCGTCTGCTTTAAGTACAGGGTAATGGGAGGGTATGCTGCACATGGGACAAATGAAATCCGACCAATCTCTAAAATTTGCACCTAAGTAACCACCAAATAAAAATAGAGCCATTTTTTAATAATAAGGGACCGTTAATGTATGTTTCTTCCATAATTGTATGAGCTCATCTACGAATCTGTTTTTCCTTAACAATTTTTTTATTAAATCATAACTCTGTACATTAATGCATTTATAGGGTATAATGTGCTGATTTTATGCACAATTTGAAATGCTTACATCGAACTGGTTAACATAGCCTTCACCTCACTTATTTATTAAGACATTTATACTCTACACTTATTAGATTTGACATGTACCCTTGCAATATGATTTCAAGGAAACATATTTGTTCAAAAAATAAATATGACATGAATCATTCTAAACTGTACTGACTGGCCATTAATCACACATGACCATGTACTTTTAAATTGATAAAAACTCACTTCCTTATTCTCACTAGCCCATTTTAAGTGCTTAAAAATAATCCGTGGTTAGCCACTTCCCCACTGGACAGTACAAATGAGGAATATTTGCTTTGCCAAGCAAGTCCTTCTGGACAGGTCTGAGTTTAAACCACCACTGCTGGAATAATCTTGTCAAATAAAGACCAGTAAGGGGAGTGACTAATAATCCCTGGAAATGATCTAACATGTTATGAATAGTGAATATAGTCTGGTAATCTAGGAAAAGAATAAATCATTAGCAAGATTATTTAAATTTTATTTTATTTTTATTATTTATTATTTTTTTTTGAGACAGAATCTCACTTTATCACCCTCGGTAGAGTGCCGTGGTGTCACAGCTCACAGCAACCGCCAACGCTTGGGCTTAAGCGATTCTCTTGCCTCAGCCTCCTGAGTAGCTGGGACTACAGGCACCCGCCACAATGCCTTGCTATTTTTGTTGCAGTTATCACTGCTGTTTTAGCTGACCGGTGCCGGGTTCAAACCCGCCACCCTTGGTATGTGGCGCCGGCACCATACCCACTGAGCCACAGGCGCCACATGATTTTATTAGTTTCTTTAAATGAGGAACTGATAAAGTAGCATGTTTCTACCAATAAGTCACTGCATTCTTAAAAAAACAACTCTTGTGCTAAATTTACCAGCTGACTAAAAGTACTTACACCTCCTATATTTCGATTATTTGTTTACTCTCCTAACACAATTTTTGGGGGGTGATTTATAAAACTAAATGTTACTAGGTCACTTGGTCAAATAATTTTTTTTTTTTTTTTTAGGTCAGATGCATACTGTTTACAATCTGCATATAGCATATTATGGGCACACTAAACACTATACAGAGATGGCGATAGAGACAATTTAAAGAAAAGCTATGTAATTAGGAGGTAGCAGGTAACTTCAAATTCATTGTACACCAATTAGTGGATTAGTAAAAGATTGGTATCAAAATAATGCCAATTAAAAAAAAACTCAAAGGACATTAAATGTGAAAGTTTTTACTTTAAGGTGAAACTGAGCTTCCAAATTCAACTAAGAACTCATTAGTTTTTCCATTTCTTAGTTACTTAAGTTTCTTAAATTTTAAATATGGTATATAGCAATATTTTCTCTGCAAACCTGCTATGTGATTGGAAACCCGGTGTATAAAAGCACCTACCATTGTGTTAGATACTAAGTAGACATAAATAGTACCTGGTTATGTTAGTGCCTAATAATAATATTCCAACTATGCATCACATGAATAAAAATTATACTCTTCATGAAGCAGTGAACATTAGGGGGTTAGCTCTAATAGAAGACTAGCTGATTGATTCTTTAAAATAAATAAGCAAAAAGCTTTAGGTACATTAAAACTAATACCAATAATATCGTAGGTAAATCAAAGGCTTCCCTACAACCACACATCAAGTGAAGAATGGAAAATTCCAGAAATCAAAACTGTATCTTGAGTCAGGATGTGGGGCTGAGAAAGGGCACAGCTTTGGGGAGGCAATGTGGAAACTCAGAACAACTGAGCCTGGGGGCTCTCAAGCGACCAGGCAGCACAGCTCACAGACAAGGAGGTAATTTCCTGCACTCACAGGCCAAGCATAAGCAGCTATATTGGTCTTTTTGAGGCTGGTACTGACTAAAATAAAGGCTGTGGATTTTTTGATTTGTTTCCTTTGACAATTTCAGTCATCCAATTGGACACTTTTTTTAATTAATATTAAATCATAGCTGTGTACATTAATGCGATCATGGGGCACCGTACACTGGTTTTATGAACAGTTTGACACATTTTCATCACACTGGTTAACATAGACTTCCTGGCATTTTCTTAGTTACTGTATTAAGACAATCATATTCTACATTTACTAAGTTTCACATGTACCCTTGTAAGATGCACCACAGGTGTACACTTTTTTATCACATAATGTTTGAAAAGGTTTTTAGCACTGATCCTAAGTGTAACTGCAATTTAACTTATTAAAGTTTGTTTATTGGTCAGTCACAGCTGCTCCACCCCTTACTGTGGGGCGCGAATGGCCCACAGAGTGATAAGATGCTGCCTCATCTCAGCCACAGCCACCCACCGGATACTGACAGCCCCAAGCTTCCTTAACATGTTGGCTACAAAAGAGGCCAGACGAAAGGTTTACAGGAAGCTCTAGACTATGGTTATACATGTGCATAGAATCTTGGGATTAAGGCTAACTTTTATGAGGTCTGGGGTTAAATACCAAAAGATCCAGAGTTATAAACAGTGCACACAACATGAAAACCAAGGTACCAAAGAAATGCCAAAGTTTAGAAATCAAGGAATCACCAAAAAGCTAATAGTAATATATATGTTTTATCAAGTTATTAATCATTGCTTCTGCTTCAAGATGATATTAATTACTGAGATTTTGAACTGCAACAATAGTTAGCAGTCAGAACATTATAGACTATTCAAGGTTACCTGGAACAAATGTATAGAGAGGACAGGAAAGAATGTTAAAGATAAAGAGATTCTGAGAGAACTGTTTGGGGGAAAACTTTGGCAAATGCAAATTCAATTATTCTATGAATTTAGAAATTTTAAGGACAATACAATTTACTTCTAATTTTCCTAATATAAGAAACTAAATCAATACTCTTTCCCAAAGGAGTAAGACAATATTGACATGAATGATAAATTTTTAAAAAACTTTATTCAATTTAAATTCTGAACTCTTAAATCATAAAGATCTAATTACATGTAAGTAAGTCCCGTTTGATCCCAGGTATATCGTAGACAATTTCAAATAGATTTTCTCCTTCTGCAAATAATGATGAGAGGGAAAAAGAATTTAACTGCTTCCTGCCTTATTTTGCCATAAACTTTACCTTTATAGTAAATTTTTATTTCTAAATTATAAGATTAGCTTATATACCACTCTTCAATGTGTCAAAAAAAATCTTACAGAAATAAGAATCTAGTTGCCCTCTTCTGGCTCCAATGGAGGGTGAAGTTTTGAGGGGAGAATGTCAACAATCACAGCAGCATCTTGCAGTCTTCAGAGCAGCAAACCTGAACTTGGCCCTGGGCAGTACGTGGCTGGATGCTGTGTTCACTGTGACTGGGTCAGGCTGGCTGAAACACAACGTTGCTCCCATTAAGAGGATATAAAGCATGAGCTGGCAAAACTGCCCACGATTTGTCACCCGAAGCCCTGTTATGACTGCAATTGTTGAGCATCTCCAATGCTGAAAATCAGATTCAGTCATTACCTCTAACATACTTCAATGTGAGAGATATTTGGTGATTACTTAAATGAAGCAAATCCATTAAAGTTCTTGTCACCCTCCGGCTCCTGGCCAAATGTAAGTATCTTTATGTTTGAATACGTGCATTTGGCATTACTGCCAGTCTCATTAACTCCCAACCCCGTCTCCTATGACTCACACCCTTGCATAACAGAAATTTATGTTTTCTTTTATTCACAGTCCTAACTCCCTTCACAAGCTCCTAAGCTCCTTATGAAATATATGTTGACTACCTTCCATATCACTTTTCTAAATACTCAGACACCACAGGAGATCCTGCCAACCCACTGTCCTCTGTCCTGTTTTTTAGAGATGGAATTTTTCTGTGCTGCTCAAGCTGGACTTAAACTCCTGGGCTCAGGTGGTCCTCTGACTCGGCCTCCTTAGTAGGAGGGACTACAGGTGCAGGCCACCGTGTCCAACTGCCCACCCTTATTAATCACAAAGTCTTACCTCTTTTCATTAATTCTCCTGACCATGTCCCCATAGCAAAGAGCGTTTCTTTCAAGCACATATCATCAAAACACAAGCACCAGCACTGACCACATGATTTGCTCAGTAAAACGTGAGCAGAAATGACATAGTCCATGAATCAAAGCCTGGTTGTGCCACAAGAAGGTCACGTCCTGCTATCATCTGAATGTTGTATCCCTACATACGGGCTGAGACCTGTCTCAGACAGGGGTGCTTCTTCCCCCAAGTTACTAGAGCAGAGTCACAGTTGAGCCACAAGTGAGAAAGAAGCTTCTGTTATTTTGAGCCACTGAAACTCTGAGATTTATGGTTAGCACAAAGTAGGGAAAACAAATACACTATCACATCGGCCAACAGTGATAATTAAATGAGATAACTTACACGGTGATAAGCACAGTACTTGTTATGACAGTAAATATTCACTACATGTGACCTATTATTAAGTATTCCAAGGCATCTGTTTCATTTTCTCATATCCTTCAGAGACAGAACTAAGTGTTCTAAACTCCCAATGTGCCCAGAAGAATAACCAGTGCTTACTAAATACGGATTATATAAAGTCAAAGTTAAAGGCAACAAAAGGATAACTCTGTCAGTACCATGCACTAACCAATTGTACCACTGGAGCACTAACAAAAGGGTAACTAAAGGGAGCCACGGTAGGGAGAATAAGATCTGGGCAGGGGAGAATGAACGGCATCACTCTTTTAATCAACAAATATTTATTGAATAGTTAAGTATGAGTCAGACACAGTGACAAGCATTTAGAAGGTACGTGTGAATGAGGCAATTCTGTCTTTACTGAGATGGAGGAAAAAAAGAAAGGTGCGCAGCAGTGCTAAGCACGTGTGTCCTGTGACGTGGAAAAGCACAGGGTGGCTTGAGAACAGGCAGAAGGGATCTGGGAAGTGCCCCCCAGGCTGTGTCCTCAAGAATAAATGGGAGGCAGGTAATAAAGGAGAGAAAGTGTGTATGGAAAGAATGTTCCAGGCAGAGCAAACAGCTGATGATGCTCATTTCCCACTGAGAACAGACATGCCTGACGTCTCCTGTTAGTGAAGAGGGGCAGGCGCGGTGCTCACATCTGAAATCCCAGCACTCTGGAAGGCCGAGGGGGGAGGATCCCTTGAAATCACAAGTTGGAGACCAGCCTGAGCAAGAGCACAACCCATCTCTCCTAAAAAAATAGAAAAATTAGCCTGTTGTGGTGGTAGCAGGCACCTGGACCTTAGCTACTCAGGAGGCTGAGGCAGGAGGATCACTTGAGCTCAGGAGTCGAGGCTGCTGTGAGCTATGATGAAACTATAGCAGGGCAGTCTAGCCTAAAGCAACAGAGAGAGAATGTCTGAAAAAAAAAGAAAGGAAAGGAAAGAAAGGAAAGAAAGGGAAGAAGGGAAGGGAAGAGGAGGAGAGGGGAGGGGAGGGGAGGGAAAAGAAAAGAAAGAAAAGAAAGAAAGAAATAAAAACACCTCTGACCGCCATTATAGTTTTGTGAGTTATGGAAAAAAAGTGTTAATATCCTTATGTTATAACTGGAAAAACTGAAGCTTGTGAAAATTTTATATCTTGCCTAAAATCTCGATGAGTTTGTAAAAGATTGTAACTAAAACACAAACTATTACTCCTTTGAGGCATGCCTCTTAAGCAGTCTGTGCAGAGAAACTCAAAAGTAGAAACAGATTATCCAGATGGCAAAACCCTAACAATATACTAAAAGTATACATCATTTCAAACAAGTTCTGTTGTTTGATTCCCAAACCACAGGCCAATGGCTGGCTTCTTCTGGTCATTTCCAAGAGAACTATGTTGAGTCACAGTGTATGCTCAGGAGGATATTAATCATGTCAGCCTTACTGTCCCCTTCTCTGAGGCATTGATTTTCCTTTAATGTCTACCCACATGATAAAGCAGGCGTCCTCAAACTGTGGCCCGCGGGCCATATGAAGCGATGTAAATTGTATTTGTTCCTGTTTTGATTTTTACTTCAAAATAAGATATGTGCAGTGTGCATAGCAATTTGTTCATAGTTTTTTGTTTTAAACTATAGTCCGGCCCTCCAATGGTCTGAGGGACAGTGAATTAGCCCCCTGTTTAAAAAGTTTGAGGACACCTGTGATAAAGTATTAAATCATTGTCAACTGTAAAGGATGTGTCTACAACATAGTAGGGGTGAAGGTACTGGTTCCTTCTGTTTTAGAAATCTTTTTTATTTATCCTAGAGGAAAAAAAATCTATACATTTTATCAAATTATAAAGATGTAAATAGATCCAAAGTGTTGCTTCCAGAACATAAAAATAAATGAATATTCCTTGATCCAATAAGTTAAAAAAAAAAAAAAGCTCCAGGCTGAGATTGATGGTAAACAACATCCCTAGGTGCTTCTAATTTTAATTTAAAATTGAGGTCACATTGAACTGGTAAAGTCAAAACCAATTTAGTTTCCTTGATCTCAACCTAAGGAAACATACACTTCTGCTTATCTTCTTGGTACCAAATAAATAGTTTTCACATAAAGACTGAACTACATAGAAATAGGAGACTGTATGACAGAAACCCTATAAAACTGTTGTCGAATGCAGTCTAAGTTAATTTTTTACAGATTGATTTTTACTTTTGCCCTTACAGACATTTCTATTACAATCATAGTTAAATGGAATGTTCACTTAGACCTGGTTCTACCACTAAGTTGCTATGTGAAATTAAAAAAAACACTGAAACTTCCATTTTAAAGTGATTTGTCTCTGGATTAGGCATAACTTACTTGCCCTAACAACTCAAAGCCCAAGAATGTGTAGCAGTCTCAGATACATAACTTTAATCTGCATCTCCTGAGATCTATGGCTCCTTTAAAAATAACAGGTTACAGTATATCTGTTTCTATGATCAGTTTCTATGACCTTGGAATGCTTTCTTTCAGGGTACTAGAACGGTGTCTATTAATTTCTTACATGTCTAGTAAGGGTAGAGACAAAGAACACATATGGCCCCAGCGACATTTAGGTAGTAACAACAACAGAACATTTCACTTCAGAGTACAAGACTCTTTACCAAAATATTTGAATAACACTGTTTTACTTAGTCTCCCACTAAAACTTATATTTGATTGTTCCTTCCAATCGCACACCCATGCTGATGTTCATAACATCCCCCGAAAACCAAGGCAACACAGAACTTACATTGCAGTTGCAGTTCTTAAATCGGGTAACTGTGGTTTCCGGCTATCAAAACTGCTCAATGACTTCTGGTTATTAAACAAAATTAGTAATTGAAAATAGACAAATGTAGACTCACAATAAACATTTTCTAAGTTCTCTGCTGCATCTTCATCTTTAAGGCCTCAAAATAAGCTTTCTTTACTTATCTGGATTACTGAAATGTCTCTCTAACAATTCCCCCATATCTGATGTTATGATGGTCCAATCTTTACTCTTGCAGGACAAACAGAGCCACCTTTCTAATATGTTCAGTAGACGGTCCTTTCTCTGCTTTACAGACTTCCATGGTGTCTCAGTTTTCAGAACAAAGGAAAACTCCCTCCCCTAACCTCGCTGCCTCTGAGAAGTCCTCTGACTTAGCGTCTGCCCTCGCTTTACCCCAGACCCCCTCTGCTACCCTCTTTATCTAATTATAGCTAAGTGGAACCCCAAGACAGGAGACCTGAGTTTCCAGTCTCTGTAAATCCTTCGTCCTGGGACCCCCCTCATGGAGACAGTTCTCTCAGTGTTTTCTCGGCATTCCTTTATCCCCCCCGTCTTTCTGGATACCCTCTGCGGGGGGTCACACGGTATCAAATGAACAGACACATCTATCAGTCAGTAATCTGTGCTAAAAATCCATTTCCTACATTGCAGCTAGGAAACTTTTTTTGTGTGTGTGTGTGTGTTTTTTGGCCGGGGCTGGGTTTGAACCCACCACCTCCGGCATATGGAACTGGCGCCTTACTCCTTGAGCCACAGGCGCCACACGGAAGCTATTTTTTTTTAAAGTCAATCTAATGATTATCATTAAAAAGAGTCAAGACTTGCCTCCTGAACAGACAACCACCTCCAAAGGTTCTACTTGAGTTTGTCCAGCCCAAGTCTCCGGCCTCATCTACCTGGCAACAATGTTCTTCCTGTCCACTGTGCTGCCCACCATTGTTTTGGGTTTTTCTTTTCGTGGGTTGGGGTGGATACGTGATCTCTCTCCCAGCTGTAGCTTTTCTTTTCCTGCTGTCCCAAGTCCCTTCTCCCCAGCCTTGCCCTCACTCATCTCTAGGTCTCATCTCACAAAGCTCTTCTTCAGAGTCACTCCACTCACCCGTGTTTAAGAAAATTTCCTTCTCATGGCATATTTTGCACTTCTTTCATAGCACGGATTAAAATGTACATTTATTGGCAAGACTATTTGCTTAATGTCTGTTTCTACATCTTTCATAAGTTCCACGAGGTCTGAGATCACATTGGGTTTTTATTTCATCACCCTAATCTCCATGCCTGGCATAGTGACTGCTATACTCAGAAATATGTTTTACATTAATTTAAAGTTGCTTTCACTAAGCTTAATTATTTTTGAACAATCATGATTTTATATGAGTTTGTAACAGCAAAGATCGCATAGTACTGAATTACCCATAAAGCGTATCATCATTAAATATTACACTAACAAATGGGCAATGTTCAAAGACCACCCAAAAGTCTTTGCAAAACAGAACTGAATTTTCTTTTATCATCTTCACCTACTGAAGGTCCCTGGATTGCTTTAGACATCATTGCAAGGGGTAATTTGATGGATACTGCGATGCACCAGCCAGATCCCCCTTCAGGAATAAGGACTTCCCAAAGTTGGTGCATTTGTTACAGCAACAAATGTGGGCTCAGTCTGTACTGCACCAAAGCAAAGCTTCAGAAAACCTCAACTGAAGACAATTTCAGCCTCAGCTGAAGCAAACCACACCATTTCAGGTCTTTCCTCCCTGCAGGGCGTTCATATTTCAGACATATAAAAGGTCAGCCCTCCATCCCAACTTGAAACAGTCTCACCTCCAGAGCTCTCCAGGGGGTCCACAGAATCTGTCACAGGCACTGTATCATCACTCAACTTCTCTACACATCGCGGCTTTTCTTCCTCTCATTAAAATGCAGATTCTAAGTTAGAGCATCTGTGATAAACCCTGAGCAGCTGTACTTCCAATAACCACTCAGGTGATTCTGATGCTGTTGGTTCATCCATGGGCCACACTCTGAACAACAAAGTATAAAAAACATAAGAACATGTAGTTGGGCTCGTAGGATAAGATTTGAGATGAGGCTTTCATCCCAAGAGCCATCCCTGCCAAACATCCTGCATATTAAACTCCATCCACAGGGTCTACTTCACAGCAAATACACCGGTGATCAAAAAATAAAAATTGTTAAGAGTTATGTGTGGGCAAAAATGGCAGATAAAGAGCCCGTACAGCATCAGTGTTGTGATGTGTATATTATTATGAAAGAACTACTAGAAAGTACCATATGGCTCTTCCAACAGCATTATATGAATAGCAATTCTGATTAGTTTGAGTTGAGGGGATGTTTACAGATATGCTAGTATTTTCATCCTAGTTTTTAAAAAATGTTACTAACCATTGTGGTCTCTATGGGTCTGAAGAAAATAAACACATTATTGAAGATAATGTTGTGTGAGGAAGGCTAGTGTGTCCCACTTGTGCCACACCAGAGTGGTTTCTGTTTACCTGCTCAGAAAACTAGAAGTCGTTGGTTCAGACAGGGTGAACGCAGGATGAGGATACTGACTAGTTCAGAGTAAGGAGGCATGTCTTGTACAAAAAGTGGGAGACAACCCTTGGTTATTAAAATAAAGGAATTTTTTTCAGCAAGTTAGCAATTTTTTTTTCAGCAATTTAACCCTTAATCCTTTCTCTCTTGTACCTTATTCATATTTTATAGTTAAGCAATTAAAATTAGGCACATGCTTTTTTCTAAAAGAATAAACATTCTTCTTCTGCAACTCATTAAAAAATGTTTACCAAGGAAGAACAGGTTTCCCTTGAGGCACTTGGGCTTTTCAAACTTTACTGTGAACGCATATCATGCAAAGGACCTCATTAAAATGCAGATTCTAATTTAGGGCATCTGTGGCATGCCCTGAGCAGCCACACTCCCAATGAGCACCCAGGTGATTCTGACGCTGCCGGTCCATGGGCTATACTCTGAATAACAAGGTGTAAAAAAACATAAGAGCATGTAGGTTGGGCTCATAAAATATGATTTAGATATAGGGCAGTATTTCTCTTGCATTGCTCAAGAAAAAAGGGATATATACTATTTTTGTGAAATTACACACACAAACATAACGCATGCATAAATTAATAACACACAGGCACTTAATGCTTATACTTGTGAAATGAACACATCAACTAAATCCTTTTCAGCATCAATGAGCATTGTGGGAAGCAAGTGAGAACAGCTGCTAAATATAATGTGTTCTCATGAGTAGGGGTAACCTGGGGCAAGAAAAATTTCATTACGTTATTTTCATACTATATGAACTAAAATTTTTTAGATCATCATTGGATATATACATATGCAATATATGCGTATTTCTGTGTATCACACACAGATCCCAATTTTGCATGTCAAAGTTTATGCACTACACTACAATGATAGAGCAAGTTTCGATAATTCAAAAACAATTGTTTCCTGTCTGTTTAGTATAAATTTTACTTTTCCTGTGCTTATGAAATAATCCATAGAATACAGAGATTTTCTTTCTGAAAAGAATTCTATAGGTTCAGGTGTCTGAATATTAAAAACAAAAACAACCATCAAAAAAAGTCATACAGGCATGCACCTTCTGTAAGTCCGAAAATAAATTACCGTGATGGTGCAAAGGGAAAAAAAGGCATCACAAAATCTGTTCCCTTCATCCCCATGAAGTTAACACAATATCCTAAGGTCCTGAGTACATGAAACAGCTAGATATTAGAAATGAAAGATATTTCTAAGATCCTTTTCTATTTGGATACAAATAACAATAGAATCAATATTTATTGAAAACTTCCCAGGATCTATGCTAGATGCTCTACTTCTTTTTGTTCAGCCATTCTTCACACCAACCTTAACAGGCAGACCCTACTACTCCCTTTTTACAAATAAAACAGAAATGATCAGTAACCTGTCCTTGGTCACAAAGCAGGTATCTCCCATTTTCCTCCGAAAAGATAGGTAAAAACCTTCTCACTAGCTCTCAAGAACGGATACAGCATGGAATCAACTGGAGAGCTTTTAAAAATACTAATTCTCAGATCCCATCTCTTAGAGATTCTAATTTAAATAGCATGGTGTTTGGTCTTTATAGTCAGAGTGTAAAATCTGTCAGCTGATTCTAATGTGCATCAAAGCTGAAAACCACACTTCTGAAGCGTTCTGTTCTCCTCCACTCCCCTTGGTGTAACCAGATGACCTCATCTCTCAGTTCACAAGGGCAGTAGAAGCTATGAAATGGGCAATTCCTTTTTTATTATCTATATTCTATTCCTCTGGTTTACACTAGAGATTCATTTCTCCATACTCATCCCCCTTTGTCTAATGCTCATTATTTGCACCTGGGCTCTGCAGCCCCCTCAGTCCCTCAAACTCCCTGAATACATTTCCATTACTTTTTTAAAATGGTTAAGTTTCTCCTATCTTTGGAAACAAAGTCTTCTCTTTTTCAGGACACATTCTTTCAGTCCATATATGCCCATCCCAGGCACCTTTTGTTCACTGGCAAAAGGGGATATATACAATATTTATGAAGGAAAAATTACACACACAGACTTAAGTTAAAAAAGTTGCTTAAGTGCTGTACTTACAAAATGAGCATATGGTGGACGGACAGGGAGCACGTACCATGACCCACAGTGCACGGCGACGTGTCCTCCACTCACTGTCAGTGAGGCAGGCCTCCCTCCCTGAGGGCTGAACACAGAGGCCACTTTCAGGGCCCAGGCAGGGCCCAGATCATACACCAGTGTGATCAATATTCTAGCTAAGCTTCCACTCCTGGAGAGGAGTGGAATGCTCTAAACAGGACCACATTCCTACACAATAGTACTTTTAAAATTAACTTCACAGGCCTCTGGTGCCGATGGCTGTGACATGTTTTAGACATATGTTCCATCTTCGTGAACCTCCTGCCTGCAGGGAAAGAGAAGCTGCATATAACCCCCACAACAGGCAACCAAAATGGGCTCCCCACTCGGGACCCCCTCTGCTGCTCTGGAGGCTTTTTTCCCCTCTTTGTCTTGTCTATAATTTTATCTGTAGTCAAACCTGTCCTGCTGCTTACTGGTGGTGGTCAGTGAATCCATTCTTCAACTCCTCAAGACCAAGGACCTTGCTGAGAAATTCCAGTAACATCAGCATGATTTCGCCCCAACATTCACTAGAATCTACTCTTACCAAATCACAGATGTCCTTTTCACCTGATACCTGGCATCTTATAGAGTATTTGACTTTTTCTTTTTCAGTATTTTCCCATTTCTGCAGCACTGCACTTTTTCTGCTTTTCCTTCTATGATTCTTAAAACCCTTCTCAGCAACTCTGCGGGACTCTTGTCACTGCAGTATTGACGTCCTTCAGGTTCTGTTCAGATTTTCTCACACTATGACACCTGACATGAAACCCACATGAACACTGATGTAAATCACAAATCCCGATGTCCTACTTTTTGAGCTTTCTTGAACTGCGGATCCATTTGTCTTTTTTTTTTAATTATTAAATCATAGCTGTGTACATTAGTGCAGTCAAGGGGTACAATGTGCTGGTTTCATATACAATCCGAAATATTTTCATCAAACTGTTTAACATAGCCTTCATGGCATTTTCTTAGTTATTGTATGAAGACATTTGTATTCTGCATTCAGTAAGTTTCACCTGTACCCATTCCAAGATGCACCGTAGGTGTGGCCCCACCAGTCACCCTCCCTCCACCCAAACCTCCCCCCTCCCCACTTACCTTATTATAAAGTAGACATCTTTACAGCCACTTACTAGGTCCAAAACCAAACTCATAACCTTCCCCACAAAACTTTCTTATCACCCATCGTTCTCTACAGCAATGAACTGTGTCACAAGGCTCCTCCGTCTCAGAATGTGGCAGCATTCCTGAAGCATCTCTCCCCCCATAAAAACATCCGATCATTAAGTCCAACCAATAATTAAGTCTTCTTTGTTTTCAAATGTGCCTTGTTGACAGCATCCTCTAGATTACGATTTCTGTTTCCTCTGCCTCCAATTTTCTTCTGTCTTCTTCAGTCTATACATGGTAATCATAAGGATCATCGCACAAGGAAATTATGAAAAGTCATTTTCATTAATAAAACCCTTCAGTGCCCTTACATTTCCTCAGAACAATGTTCAAACTTAATTGGTTTATCATAAAACATCTGGACGGATCACTATTTTCCTTTCTATCTTCATCTTGTGTGATTTCCTCCTTCACATTTAAATAAATATCCATAATAAACATCATAATTTCCTTGAGTTTGTCATGCTCCTTCTGGCTTCTCATGCTTCTAAGACTTGGCACAGATTATTTCCTCTTGCTTCTCTTCCTTCCCCAGCCTCTTGAAAACACTTCATTCATCTTTCAGGTTTCCTTTGGCTAGAAAATGCTTATAATTGGCTGCCTGTGCTTGAACTGGGACTCTTGTCCTTTCTTACCACATGCACTTAAGACAGTAGACCAGCCCTTCTCATTTGGAATCACCTCATCTTTAAAATGAAGATAACGGAACGGTGCATTGCATAGAACGGTGTCAAGGTTAAGCGATAATACTTGGAAAGTGGTTGGCACATAGAACCCTTTCCCAATGCACAGGCTGTGCACTTTTCATGGAGGAGATGATAATCATAGTCTGCATGTACGTGTACACACATGTAAATTAAACCATTCAGGAATAATCTTGAACATCGAGCGTAATGTTGCTAGTTTATGTCATAAACATTTAAGTAAATATGAAGTAGAAAGAAATTCATAGATAAATACATCAAAACACTAAGGGAGAATGTAAGAAAAAACAAATTTTTAAAAAGAGAATTCTAATATATTCACAAATGTTACTGTCATATCAGTAATCTCCATTGAACTTATATTACACACTTATTTCAAAAATGCTGCATGAAAGCTGCAGACTTCTACGGATGGTGGTACTAAGATACTACCAATTTCAGTTTGCCGTCCTCTGTAAACATAAGGTAGGCTCTTCTCCCTGGATCTAACCCTTTTCTCCAAATCACCCTCAAAAGTGCATTCTCTAGGTTGGCTACAAGATCTGAGCTTTTTCAAACTGCATTAACTGGGTAAGAGTTTTACATGAGAAACTCTTTATGTCAAAATATTGTGAAGGTGAAAAGTTTAAAAAATAGGTCGTTTGTCCTTTTCTAGGAGATGAAATACAGAGAAATATGAACCTAACCAGTAAATTGATCCTTTAAGAGAGAAAATAAGGTACATGTCTTCTGGTAGGTAATTTGGAAACATGTTTGTATAGTTTGACCCAGTACTCCCTTGGGGAATTCACTTTAAGAAATATTCTCAAAGAAGAAAAAGAAAGAAAAGAAAATATTTCTAAAGAAGAAAAAAGCCAGATGCATCATAATGTTTATTGTAGTATATCCCAAAATAAAGGGGAAAAAATAAAAACTGTCTAGATTCAAAATGAGTTCAATGTATTACAACAGATTATACTTAACACTTAAAATTAAAATCAAACTACATCATAAGCATTTCTCATGTTGCTGTATAATATCAAATAAAAACATTTAATAAATGTTGACTTCAATTATGTGGAAATTACACATTTCTACCAACTAGGAATAGATAAGACAATGGATAAATAATTTATACTTTATTAGAATTATATAACTTTGAATGCTCATCTTTTAATAAATTATGTGAAATATACATGTTTATAATAAAATTCATCCATTTTAAAAATTTCCAAATGTAAAAATCAGTCCTAGAATTTTTTAATAACTATGGTCTTTTAAAAAACTGCTGCAAATTTGGCCTCCAGTAGACAAAACTTTTTCCTTTTTATCTTTCATAAACTATACCTTGAACTATATTTTGTTAAAATGAAAACCTCTATATCTCATATGCCTAAACCATAAACTTTAGAAAGACTAATTGATTTTAATAGCAGTTAATTTGACTTTATGAGTTCTTGAACCAGTTTATACAAGATAAAAAATATCCGTGTGTCTTTTATTTTGTGGCAAATGAAAAATACGTAGGCTACTAGGTAAAAATACGTAGGCATGCTGTTCTTAAATTCTTCCTTCTAAATATTATGTTCAAAATGTTTTTTAAAGTGGTATAACTAGAAAAAAATAACTTCTCTGTGGCATATGAAATTTATTTATAAAAAATAACCTCAACAGGCCAAATGTTGTGAGTCATCTCTTCTCCCTACATGTTAAATATATTCCACTGCCAGAGAGAAAATACCTTTCTACAAGCGTATATAAAATATCCTGTGTGAGTAGACAATGCTGTGGTGATTATCTGATTTAAATCCGGCTTCACAGAAAACAATTAACCCCCAAAATTCAATGATCCTTGAAATCGGAAGTGTTCATGTTTTATAATCTGGCAACTCAAACTTTCAGGAATGATAATGCTCTTAAGTGCTGATTTTCTGTCAAGAAAATTATACATGCCTTGTTATTATCTTGCAGCAAGTGTAAGTTTCATTCAAAGGAGTGTGTGAAATACCCAAGAATACTGTGGAAAGATATTAAATTAGAAAATATAAAAATAGACACACCTTATGCAAGACAGAATTTGAAAGGGTGATGCTCAGGCACTAAACTTCCAGATGTAAAATGCAGGCACTGGTGCATCTTCACCAAAAAGCTGCCTCTGTAAAAATGCTCAGAAATTAAGAAGCAGCAGGATAAATGGGAACATTTTTTCAAAAAGCTGCTTAAGGAATAAGGATTTCCAGTAAAGAACAATAATTTCTTTTTTCTTTCTTTCTTTTTTTTTGAGACAGAGTCTTACTCGACTCACCCTCAGTGAGTGCTGTGGCATCACAGCTCACAGCAACCTCAAACTCTGGGGCTCAAGCAATTCCTTGCCTCAGCCTCTGAGTAGCTGGGACTATAGGTGCCCACCATAATGCCTGGCTATTTTTAGAGACGGGGGGTTGCTCAGGCTGCTCTCAAACCCATCAGCTCAGGCATTCTATCCTCCTTCTCCTCCCAGAGTTCTGGGATTACAGGTGTGAGCCACTGTACCCAGCCAGGACAGTAATTTCTGACATGGATATCTTGTCACTGCATCTGATCTTTTCATGGTAATGTAATTATACTTTCAAACACTTTGATCCCCCTAGACTCAAAAATTCCTAAAACAAAGGTATCCTTCTAAAAGGTATAACTTGAATTTAAACAAAAAAGAAACACAGAATATTAATCTCATTATTAAAAGCAACAGCTTCTAAGTATAACTGAAAAGAAAATACATGAAACCACAAAGCAGTCTAATTGTGCCTTTAATGCATGCAAATGAAGGAGACAGCTTTTGTTGGTTTCTAGGTTTGAATTAATCATTCAGACCAAAATCCACTAAAATCACTTTAACGCTAGAGACATCTCCATCAATTGAATATATCTAGTGCCCAGAAGCAGCATTAATAAATGCACATATGTGTGTGTAAGCCCAACAACTTCAAGCAATTAAAAAATGCCTAAGTACTCACAATGTGCAAAGTATCATGATCTGTATTCTATGTGCCTTTTCTCATTTCGAAGTATAAAACCACTTCATGAGACCCGATATTGCACACACAATTTACAAATAAGGAAATAATGTCTCACAAAACTTATTTATGAACATAGATGTGTAGACAGGATTGAATGACTCACCCAAGATTACCCAGCTGGCTGGAGGTACAAACAGGATTCAAACCCCAGAGCAGTAACTCAAGAGCTCCTAACTTCAACCCCTAAGAGATGCTTGTTTTGTGGGTGGTTAAAATGCCCCCAATTAAAATCTCGTATAAAGAATTTTTAATTTTATGAATAAACCAACTTTGGCAGGCCATTATTCATAACAACTAGCTAGCATCAATATACGTTTAAAAAGGAATTCAGGAGAAATATCACTCTCTTTCTTTCTGGTTGAATTTTCTCTAAAATAACATGGCCAAACGGTCACTCAAAACACCTAGATTAAAATACAGTATTAAACAATTTTGTAAGAATATTCTTGTGTAAACGTTAAAAAAATAATTTTTGAAGATTAAAAAATCCCAGGAAAGACTGCCCCATTCCTACATCTAAAGAAATCACAATTCTGTATACTGTAAATGTGTGTGTGGTTCTGCATAAAAGTGTCCTTATGTAGAATATTATAAAAAATATAAACTAATGTGAAGTCCCTATAGAAAACTCTTATTCAAATTTTGACCATAAAAATAGTTTTAGATAAGGTAAGGCATTAGATTTCAGTTGTGAGATATGTATCACATATAATTTTAAATGTTAGCTGGTCTCACTTCATCCTGCTTCCTGACTGAACCATCAGGCTAACTGTATAGTTCTGTCCCCACACTAGCGCTGGCGAGGCAAACTGCCACACGCTCAGATTAAATGTCTATGTGGTTACCCGAGGAGATGAAATGACACAGTTCTGATTCATTTGCTTACTGTCTCCTGTGTCATCATCCTTCTCAATCAAGTCCTGCTAGGCTCTGAACATGTGATTACAGTGTTCAACGTGAAAACAGAGTCAAAGAAGTTGGCTTACTGATGCCTAACACAAAGAATTAAAGGAAAACCGGACATCTCAAAGTGGAAACACTCCACAGCAAAGGAATTAGTGCTGATTATGTTCACAGAACACACCTGTGCATATGGGTGTGTGTGCAGACACAGAACTTTTAGATATAAATGGGAAATCCAGTGGGTAGTTGAAATAACTGAAAATAATTTTAATTTGGGTAGTAGGAGTGTATGACAGAGAGAATTCGTGGAAAGATGATTAATTACAAATCCAGTTTTGTTATGAGAGAACTTGGGATTTTCACTCGTCAATTAAAACTTTCTCTTCATGTGTATCTTTGAGGCCAACATTTATGCAACACCTTCTATGTCCAAGGTCTTTGGCACCTGAAATCCACAAAGTTAGGTAAGGATAAGGAATTGCAGGTCTTCCAAACTAGTTCACCTTCAAATTTATTCAACCTAATTCTGCACACTAACTCCAGCTAAAATTCCTGAGATGGCATTAGTCTTCTTGATTTCTCCCCACTCCTCACCCTCTCCAAACTCAATTCTGTGAACTTCTGCTTCCAAAATACAGCACAAACCTTTGCACCATCTCCCACCGTACTCCAAATCACATCCTCTTTCTCTTTACTGTGGCTTATGAATGAAAGACATTGATCTCTCAGAGAAAGTCTGGTTGTCTACACTGAATAGTGTTTGGATTAATCTCTAGCTCTACTATGTATGGCGTTCTCATATACCAAATGAACACATAAATAAATGCTTCATCCATGTGCCAAAATACATCTTACCCCTTCGTCAGGAAAATGAAAAATACTCTGAAATTTTAAATTTTCAAGTGCATTTTAAATCTGTACAGACATTTTGAATCCTTACCTTAGGAAACCTACTCCAGAAGATATCTATCAATTGTAATGTGTTATATTAGATTATCTGCAGTAATACACATGGCCCATTTCAAATGAATTATTCATTTTATTACACTGTATACATCTTTGTAATGCCCTCTTAGGGATGACTTTTCCTTATAATAGTATGCATTAACATCAGATACAAGCTTAAAAAAGGTTAAAAAAATCATAATTCCTTTAAAATGTAACTCCACTTCACCATTTGGCTCAGGGACTGGATATAATAATATTTCTCATCCAGGATGATTAAAACCTAACTAGAGAAATAAACCATAATCTTTTATAAACACTGTGACAAAAGGAGTAGGATCTCCTTTTGTGGACAAAAGTGGTCCTATGCCTATGTTGGCACTTAATTTATCTATTCTATGCGGTACAGAAATATCAAGATAGTAGAGTGGTTTGTCACTTTTTTCTTATCACACAGTGACACAGAAATTTCATAACCTTCTGTCTCAAATATATGTTTTATCTCTATATTAAAAGTATAGTAAACATGACATATTATGAATATGGAATCAGCTGTAAACATCCTAGTTTTATTTTCTCATTAACTCTATAGTTATCATGATTAACACAGGCACATTCTAAAAGTCTACCCAAAACAATATCCTATCACTGACCACCTCTAATTGTGTCCACAAATGTGACGTGTTCATACACGTATAATTTCAAACTATGTTTCTTGTGAACCTTCCAAATGTCCGCCCGTCTCATACTGTGCTATTCTGTATTGTTGAGACATGAATACAGATTGCGGAGTTACACCCTTCTGGCACATTTATTAGCTACATAACTTCTCACAGTTTATGCAAGCTGTCTGACACCCGGCTTCTTCCTCTGAATTCTGGGATACTCCTGTTAAAGGAATATTTTGAAAGTCTATGAAATAAAGGTACTCCTACATACCACATTCTCAGTAAATGGTATTATTATGGGAATGATTATAATTTTCTTGTCTTTTCTGCGAGAGTTTATATCATTTGAAGAGAAAGGCCATTTTTATAATTCTTTGAATGTTTTCATAAATGTCTAGAAAGCACCCTGTTATGTACATAATGTCTAATAATGATTTTCTCAGAAACAAATAGAGAGCAATTAAGTACTAAGCCACAGGCATTTAAGTTATAAGCACAAGAAAAGCTTGGCTTCAAAGAATGAGGTCTGAGTGGACTAGGGCAGTCAGGGGGAGATCAATGACAGACAGGGAACCAGGACTAGGAAGCAAAAGCATTTTATAGATAAAATAAGACTAGATAAATAAAGCCACACCATGTTCTCAGCAGAGTACTCTCCAGAAGTATATTTTGATCTAATTGAAGTGTTTGTAAAATAAAGGTCAGAAAAAATGTTGTTAATATTACTTAAATCTGGAATTTTTTCATGTACATTCAACACTTCTTTATTAAACCATTTTTTACCTGAAATCTTAACAATAACAGTTGTATCTGCAGCCACCATAGTAACGCTTCAAAGGTTTAAGTACACATTCTGACCCCTGTCTTGGACTTAAAGCCCTTAGTAAGACAGCAACATCAACACTTTTTTCCCAATGTCTAAAATTAATTATGTAAAACATATATATTTTTGTTGAATGGTTTAATCATTGTCTACATAGTCACAGTGACTCTGGGTGAGAAGGGGAAGGAGCAGGGGGAAGAGTTAGGTGAAAATCAAGAGTTCAGATTTTGCTATATTTACTGTGAGGCCTCTGAGCACTCGAGTGGACGTACGAAAAAGACGTAAGATCTGATAAGAACGATGGTAAGTCTGACGGTCATCACACAGAGATGGTGCTCACACTGCCCAAGGCAAGATGGTGACAGGAGAAGAGAAAAGGACAAGGACGGGACTCTGAGGACCTTCCCTCCCTGATGACTAAGGAAAGGAGAACGCACCGAAAAAGGATGCAGAGAGCATCATCCGTTTCTCTTCTGTTAGAAAGCATTATTTCCTTTTACTATAAAGTACTATCATAACATCTCAAATTATTTGGGAATAACGGAGGCTATTTACAAAAAAAAAAAAAAATCAAAGGTGGCTGGTATTCCTCTTATCTATTATTGCTGAGAACAAAATTTTAGATGGACATCATAAATTATTCACAGAGAAACCTGAGCTTTCATTATATCATAAATAACAATCTGTTATCATCAGATAACACCTGAATGTTCTTAAATATTATATAAATGAGACCAACATCAATAGTGGGGAAAAAACAAAAGTAAGTTTATATTGTCTGAAAATATTAAGTTATTCAATGTTTACAATATTTATATGTTCTTAGGTAAAAGTGAACTTTGATTCATGTGTAACAAATTAAGAAGAAGACATTTAAATTGTTTCAAGTTACATAATTATTTTCTGAAGTGAAATACAGTGCTGTAAAATGTCACAAACCCAGGCAAATAGGTGGTGGGCAAGAAAATAGTACCTTATCATTTTTTAATTTTTAAAATTATGAAGATCTTTTTAATACGATACATAAACACAAAATTTCTGCAAGCAACTGATAACTGATGGTGGAAATAAAATACATCTTTTAAAGTTTTCCAAATAAGTAAAAATGAATTGAGTACAACTCAGAATCAGAAATCAAGATTTAAAAATCCCTAAAAACTGGCATTTGTGGCCAGAGTTCTTACCACATCAAACAGAAGTAACTGAAAGTCTTAGCCAGATTCAGGTTGAAAAAAAAAGGAGGTACTGTCTGACAAACCATCTTCTCTCCATTTTTACTCCTTAACTTCCAAATACCAATTTGTGGGGCCACTGGTAGATATGACTGCTATCCCAGCAGGACATCACCGTCTAGTAAGAACCTTAGAAGGACATGAACTAATTACCACCATAAGAAAATATGACATTGCCACAGTTAAGGTCCTTTAAAATAGAAAGTGGATTTTTCTATGGAACCCAAGTAACTCAGGAAACAAGAGCAACACAGTAGCAATGAACTTCTCCAGAGAACAGATTTCATTCATCAAAGGAATACCGGGGAAGCAATCATTCTTTGCTGAGATTTACCGAGATCTATGCCTGAGATTGCTTGAGCCGTACGCAGGTCTAGCTTTGCCTTCCCTGGGTGAGTGTAATGTCTCAGGGATTTCAGAAGTTGGGAAAGTAATAATTGCAAGGACTACAAAGTCAGATGTTATTTCTGGAGCCAACCCATACACTTCATAAAGACAATGGAAAGCTGAATCAATTTATTAGTGTGGTCAGCACAGCAATGCCCCCTCCAACACCCACACACAAATGTCCACTGGGAAACTGAGTGTGTTAGGTTGCACGGCAAAGAGAAATTCCAATTGCACATATAATTAAAGTTGCTAATCAATTGACCTTAAAACAGACAGAATATCCAGGATTATCAGGGTGAGGGCAGGGCCAGTGTACTCATAAGGGTCCTAGAAAGAACATGACAGAGCAGGAGAGAGGAGCAGAGAAAACAATGATGTGAGAAAATCCTTATTAGACATTATGTACATAACAGGGTGCTTTCTAGACATGACTGTGAAAGGACGGCACGGGGGGGGGGAGGGTAACACCTGTAGCTTCAGAGATGGAAGAACAGGCCATGAGCTGAGCGATACGAGGAAGCCTGTGGAAGTTTCTCCTTAGAGCCTCCAAAAAGAAACTCAGCTTTGCTGACCCCTTGAGTTCAGCCCAATGAAACCCCTGTCAGCTTCCAAACTACAGAAAGAATTAATATTGCTTAAAACCTCTAAGTTTGTGGTAATTTGTTACAAAAGCAATAGAAAACGAACACAATCAATGTAAGGTGAAGTGTGGCAGCCAAAAAGCTTTCTTGACAGTTAATAAAAAGAATCTCATTTTCTACAAACAAGTAGAAAAAAAATCCTTAGGATAAGAGACACAACTTAATTACACGTAAGAGCCGGAGCTGTGGCTATGCCTGGACTGACCTGCAGAGTCTCCTACCCCTGAAGGTGGCCCAACCTGGAAAGACGCAGAGACCCTGAGACAGGGACATCTGCTTTGACGCACTCAGCAGTCTCGACCGTTAGGCTCCCCAGAACCCTGTGCCTGCAGAGACTCCTCCCTATTGGAGACCACTGCTTGTGGTTTCCCCGAAAACAGTGCAGATGACTGTCCCCTGCAAGAGCGTAAGTCTCTCCCAGGATTAACAACCACCTCCCCTTCTGGATGAAAGGCCAATAACCAGGAGTAAGTCATACCTGGCTGAGGAACTGCGGAGCCCACAAAGCAAGGAAAGGAACAGTGGCCCAAAGGACCTAGCCAGCACGTGCCACTATAATCAGGAGAATAACCTCGGGTCACTTCGGAGGATGCTAGGTCAAAGGGAATGGAGCAGAAAGTTGAATAATGGTGCACCACTGATCTCTCCCCAGCTCCCCTCCTGACAGCCAAACCCATAACTAGGGCTAAGTTACAGCGTAACCCAGCTGTGAAGGTGCAAAGGTTACCAAGAAAGAAAAGAGGCTACACTCTGAAGGAAGTGGATTTAGCCGATAAGTACCAGCAAAATCTGGAAGAGTGTGCAGGTGAATAGATTCTAAAGGTACTGGATTAAGATGCGAAGGGATGTAAAGTTGGCTAAGAAGGGAGTTTTTGATGTGAGACAAATTGTAATCACACTATGGTGAGGACCCCAGGAAATGGTGCAATAGTGCTGCTAAAAAAGCCCAGCCAATTTTGCTTATTTCACCCTTACTAGGTAGAATTAAAATGCCAGAAATGTAATATATAGTGAAATACTGTATTAAAAATACAATGTATTTGGGGCTGGCGCCTTACCAACTGAGCCACAGGCGCCGCCCATATACCGAGGGTGGCGGGTTCAAACCCGGCCCTGGCTGAACTGCAACCAAAAAATAGCTGGGTGTTGTGGCGGGCGCCTGTAGTCCCAGCTACTTGGGAGGCTGAGGCAAGAGAATCGCTTAAGCCCAGGAGTTGGAGGTTGCTGTGAGCTGTGTGAGGCCATGGCACTCTACCGAGGGCCATAAAGTGAGACTCTGTCTCTACAAAAAAAAAAAAAAAAAAATACAATGTATTTTATTCTAAGGAGGATAGATTTCTGCTATTGCAGTCACTTCCTCTTACTGATTTCTGTATTAGTTCAGGAGGGCTGTCATAACAGAATATCACAAAGTACAACAGAAATCCATTTTCTCCCAATTCTGAACACTAGAAGTCCAAAAACAAGATGCTGGCAGCACTGGCTGCTCCAAAGGCCTCCCCCCGGCCCTTCATGTGGTTCTATTCTCACTTGTCCTCTCCTGAGCACACACTCGCCTGGTGTCTCCTCCCCTTCCTGTAAAAACACAAGTCTCACTGGATAAGAGTCTCACCCTCTGACCTCATTTATCCCTAATTATCTCCTTAAAAATTCTATTTCCGGGCGGCACCTGTGGCTCAGTGAGCCCCATATGCCGAGGGTGGTGGGTTCAGGCCCAGCCCCGGCCAAACTGCAACAAAAAAAAAATGGCCGGGTGTTGTGGCGGGCGCCTGTAGTCCCAGCTACTCGGGAGGCTGAGGCAAGAGAATTGCTTGAGCCCAAGAGTTGGAGGTTGCTGTGAGCCGTGTGACGCCACG
Source organism: Nycticebus coucang (assembly GCF_027406575.1). NCBI lineage: Eukaryota > Metazoa > Chordata > Mammalia > Primates > Lorisidae > Nycticebus > Nycticebus coucang. The sequence continues at coordinate 9,030,572 of NC_069785.1, read as the reverse complement.
GCTCTCTACCCGAGGACGGTACAATGAGACTCTGTCTCTACAAAAAAAAAAAAAAAAAAAATTCTATGTCCAAATATAGTCACATTGGGAACTGAGGCTTGAACATACAAAATTTTTTGGTAGGAAAACACAATTTATGTCCAAACAATCTTGGAAACTGAACAAATGATCTGCAAAACGTAGTAACAGAGTCTACGATGGTGGAGTATGTTTTTTTAATTTTACCAAGACAACTGGTTATTTGGAATGAAAAAGGAGAAGTCTGAACATTGTTTCACTGTCACCTGGCTCTCCAGAAAATGGAGGTAAAACTAACCAGACCTAACAATTTACTGTTATCATAAAGTGACAAACAGAAAAAAATTTTTTTAAAGATTAACAGAAGTAGGCTACGTTGAACAGTTTGATGAGAATATTTCAGATTGTATATGAAACCAGCACATTGTTCCCTTTGATTGCACTAATGTACACAGCTAAGATTTAACAATAAAAATGAATTAAAAATTAAAAAAGAAAAAAGATTAACAGAAGGAGGAAAGCTTGCATCCACATACTACTTGAAGGCAGAAAACTCACCTTCTAAGTCACTAGTCTGCATTAGTGAAAGAGGTCCCCACATTGCCAAAACCAAAACTGCTGACAGGAGGTTCACCATGGAACTGTATTCCCTGACAGCAGTGGGAATGACAGGATCCTTAAAATTAGAGGACACTTACGTCACTAAATGTTCAGAAGCAACAGCAACGTTGGCACAATTATAACGAGTGGCATAGATAGGATGACAGCATGAGTGAAGGGGCTCCCTAAACACCTCCTGTCCCCACCCAAAACCATGCCAGCAAATCAAGGACCATCTTTTTTACATTCCAGGAGGAATGGAAGTTTCTAATACCACCCCTAAAGATAGAAAACAGGCAGCAGTGGCTGGACCTGGTATCAGGCTCTCCATTTTATTCACAGACAAGATAGATGCCGGTAGCTAATACTGGACAAATTCAACCAAGTAGAAGCCCCAACTGCAGGAAGTTGGCCAGTTGCCATGTCTCTGTTAGAACATATTAATACAACGTTACATCATGGTACCCTGCAATTGATGTAGCAAAATCATCACTGATCTTGTCTATCAAGGACAACTAGAAGCAGTTCTCATTCACATGTGGCAGGTGCCATCCTGACCCAAGACTGTAATAACACTTTTTGTCCTTTGCCGTAACACAGTATTAAAGAATCTGAGCTTACTGAATATTAGGAAGATCATTACATGGGTCCATTATATCAATGGCATCCTGTCAAATGAACCAGATAACCAGAAACTGGCAAGTACTTTAGCAGCCTTGGTAAGACATATATGCTCAAAAAATGGAAAATAAACACCTTATCAGTAAAAGTTTTAGGAGTCCAAGGCCTGAGTCACAGGAAGATAACCCTACCAAAGAAAATGACAAATCACTGTACATTCAAAAGTAAAGGACAACCTTCTAAAATAACAGGACATTCTCACATTTCCCATCAATAAGGAAGAAGTACAATCCCTAAAAGGCCTCTGGATTCAGGATAGAACATATCCTATTCTAGGAATACTGCTCTAACCTACTTATATATGCCACAAAAAGATGCTGGCTTGGAGTGGTGCTTAGGGCAATCAAACATTTTACAGTAGGTACAGGTTCCACTGAAGAATTTCTCAAGCTTAGCCCGAATGTCCCCACAAATTCTATAATATTAGAAATATCTTTAATTCAGAAAGACACACATAGAGTTTATAGCAGGTCCTAAGGTCACTGAGCAAGCCCATGCTGTTTGCAATAGGGAATTACAGACCATTTGCAAAAAATGTTTATGGTGTATTAAAGGGAACTTGGATAGGCAGAATGCCTGAAAAATGGCTATTAAGAGATTAGGGTGCCAAAAATGCCCATTACAAGTTAGGTCTATCGGTCAAGTCATAAGATCAAGCAAGTCCCATAGCAGTCTATTAATAAGTAAAAATGGTGTTTTAGGGACTGAGCACAGGTGGACAGGGAATGCGCAAGCCAGCCGCACGCAGAGGGGTCCAGACCCCTACACACTTCCTGTTGCACTGACTCATTCCCCTCCCCTCATACCCAAGACTGAATGGGCAGTCCCCTAAACCACGAACTTCAAGCCAAGTTCACAGATGGGTTGGCTCCACATGGCGTATGAAGAAGAAAGGTACTAACAGCTGTCCTGCAGCCCCACTAAGGGGTGCCTTGAAATACAGCAATGAGAGAAATCCATGCAAGGGGCAGAGCTTCCGAGATTCTAGACTGTGTGGGAAGAGAGGGGCTGAGTAAGAATACTTTGTATATCACCTCATTGGCAGCAGTGAATATCTTGGTTGGTTGTTGGTGGGAGGCCTGTAAGAAAGAAATACCAGATCAGCAACAGTATCTCTGTGGGAAGAGGCATGCAAACATAAGTCTTGTGGGAGTGGCCACAAAGTAGACAGATCTGTGTACACCATGTTATTGACCCTGTGGGTTAAACTGTCCCACATAAGCCACACAAGGCAAGTCTGTAATGGGTTACAGGCATGCGGTAGACAGTGCTTTTTAAAAAATATCACACACATTTCTCCAATTCTACAAGCCCTCTTTTAAGTGTGAACTTGACACTATTTCCATAAAGTGGTGGGATCTATAATCCCTTTCTTTCAACCTGGGTGGACTTTTGTGTCTGCCTCAAATAACAGAGAGCCATAGAACTGACACATGTAATTTCCATGGCAAGATCCCAAAAGACCACACTTCTAACTCCTCGGGATGTTTTTCCTTAGAAGTGTGAGGAGGCCCAAACGTACAGAGAGGTAAGACTGACGTGCTCTGCCTTCAGTCCAGCTGAGGTCCTTGAGATCAGGCAGCACCTCACCCACCATATATGTGAGTGAAGGTGCCGCCAGGTGACTGCAGCTGCCAGGGGTCACATCATGCTACACCTTCAAGTCTTCTTCGGTGAGGGCCCAGAAATAACTGGAAAAAGATAAGCCATTCTGACTATGCCTTGTCTGAATTTTTGGCCCACTGTATCCAAGAGTGGCTGTTTTATACCAGTAAGTTTGGTTGGCTTGTTACAGAGCAATAGTGGTTAGAATACAGTAAAAAACAAGTATACAGAATGAATGGACCAGTTGACTTGAGTCAGCTTGCCCTCAGCTGCTCCAACATCGCTGCAATCAGCACAAGAAGGAAGAAACCACATACTCAGTGTGGACGTTATGACCACACTGAACAGCGTAGGCTCCCAGTCGCCTGGGTGGGCCTAGTTGCTGGTGCTGATAAACGTACAACCTGCCAGCAGGCAAGACCCCGATATACATCATTTCTCAAGGAGACTAACCAGCCATTTGGTGCAAATTGAGTACAGTGGACTTCATTCACACATCAAAGTGAAGAAATTCATCTTGATTGAAACTGACACATATTCTAGGTATGGGTTTATTTTTTCTGCCTACAAGCCCTTCAGCAAACACCTCAGTCCAAAGGATTTCAGAATATGTGACCTGCCAAAACGGCATCTCTTATAACATTGCACCAAACAAAGAGATCCACTGAAAAGATTCAGCAGTAGACTATGGAATCCACTTGTTCTATCTTATCATCGACCACCCAGCCTGAAAAAATTATTGTTATAGTTTGGTTTGTCTGACTCCTTGAAATCTCATGCTGAAAGCTGATCTCCAAAGTTGGAGGTGGGTCCTACTGGGAGGTGTTCTGGTCATGGGAGGGATCCCTCGTGGACGACTTGGTGCCACAACATAAGACATTTAAAATATCATTTTTAGGTTCACAAAATAGTTCATCCATTATTTTGTTTAACAATCTTTATTGTACTTTTTATAGATATTTAATTATTGATAAATGTTAATATTATATAATATTCAATTAAATGATACATAGATGCATTTAAAATCTAGATGTATAAGTGTATAATTCAATGATTGAATAACTATCCATCTCTGTACAAAATAGAACATGCATCTAAGGTACCATAAAATGTAAAAATTAAAATTAAAGAATGACATAAAAATAGGGCATACTATGTTCTGAAATTACTCCCAAACAGAGAATTAAATGTATAACTTGTAAAAACATAAAATCTATTAAACACTTTGTGAACTTGGAGTTCACCCATCTTTTACAAAGCCTTGCATTTTAATTTGAAACTTTCCATTACAAAATATGTGATGCTCCAACCGTTTGATAGTATTATCACAAGTTACAATGCACAAGTCATATCCCCCCAGTTTCAAGTATTTGGCTCAGGTATTAAGAAGATGCTGTTTAAAGAAAGGATTCACAAAATCAGTGTTTCTCCATGTTTTAAAAGTAAAGAAGTCTGGCTTTAAAATACAATAACAACACAGTTATACTACCGAATTAATGAATTCCCAACTGTGAAATGTGAATGTATAATGAATTTCAGGATGCTGTTCCTGCAGCCAGACTGAATTAAGAGTTAAAGTTCTAAAGACTCAATTGCCTCTGAAATTTTGAGGGGGGATGGTTATCAGTTAAAGAAAACATCAGCTGCTTAGAAATGCACGGCACTGCAGCGAATATAATACCTTTCCTGTTCTCTCTTGAAATGGTTTCCTATTGAAGCAGTTTCTGTATCCATCACACGATAGCCAGAATGGTACAGGGTTATACTGTATGACACAATAACTGCATTCAAAAAGGACTGCAAAAAAATGACTTTTGTAGTAGCAAATACTGTAGCTAAAAGCTTAAAACAAATCACTAAGCTGCACTAATTTGTAAGCGTTGAGGTTTGAGGAACTCACTGGCAACTTGGGGCAGAGCTTGTAATCAACTGTCCTGCTGAGCACAACAAGATTTTCAAGAAAAGAAATCCACTGATATAGTCTCCTCAATTAACTCTGAGTGAAAAATGTCCAAGCAACACCCAGAGGGAACTCAAAAATCAGGCCAAATACGACATTTAACTATCAGTCTTACTAAGGCCAGTGACTATTAATCAGCCTGGGGGGAAAATGCAGTGTACCTGACAGTGGTTATTTTTTATAAGCAAATGCCTGCGATTTTATCTGAAGGAATATAGCTGCTTCTGCAGAATATATAGCAGAGCTATGTCTTCATTTTTACAGGTTACTAATTATGAATAAGCTTAAAATATCCTGTCATTCCAAAAGTAGTTTATACCAGAGAGAGTCCTCAGTACAGGCATTTCAAGACTAAAAAGAAAAAAATAAAAATAAACCATATCTTTCTTTTGCAAAAAAGAAAACTGAATGGTGTAAAGTGCTAATGTTAGCTACCTATATATATTTCTCAGGAAAAACACTATAACTGATTTCCCAAGTTGAATTTCAAATATGTATATACTATTTGAGGTAAGTTTCGTGCATGGCATGACATGAGCTAGCTACATTCCATGTTTTAAGCACAGAAAGTATAAGCATAGGTATATCTAAATATAATTTGAATAATATATAAAAAACTATTAACAAGTATTTCTTTTTACATATTCTTCATATTTGAATCCAAATCCAGCCACCAACAACTGTATGAGGGTAAGTTAAACTTTTCGAGTTTCAGATTTTGCATCTATCTCATGCAAAAAATAATAGAGAAATATGGAAGATAATCCTAAACACTTAAATTTGGTTTGTGCATGTATTTTAGAAAACAGATGTGAATGCAGATATGTTTGATGTGTTTCTCACTTAGAAAGCAGAGAATACTACCAAAAGGTCCTGACTAATGGAATGGCAGGGAAGGTCTTCTACGTATGTAACTGCCACATCTGTAACTTCAGATGTATAAATCACTGTAATGTGGATAGAATAACCTGCACGGCGGCACCCATAGCTCAGTGGGTCGGGCACCAGCCACAGACACAGAGGCTGGCAGGTTCAAACCCAGCCCAGGCCAGATAAGACAACAATGGCAACAATAACAACAACAACAACAAGCCTCAGTGCCTGTAGCTCAGAGACTAGGGTGCCAGCCACATACACCAGAGCCGGTGGGTTCAAATCCAGCCCAGGCCTGCCAAACAACAATGACAACTACAACCAAAAAATAGCCAGGCGTTGTGGTGGGCACCTGTAGTCCCAGCTGCTTGGGAGGCAGAGGCAAGAAAACTGCTTAAGCCCAAGAGTTTGAGGTTGCTGTGAGCTGTGACGTCACAGCATTCTACCCAGGGTGACATAGAGAGACTCTGTCTCAAAATAAATAAATAAATAATGCATGTATTATGGAGCTAAGAAACATTTCTGTTTTGTCAACCTAAAAAAAGGAAGAGAACTGGGTTATAGCTTTCACATGAAAGCCAAAAATTAGTTTCATAGTAGGGCTGAGTACATTGGATACTTGGGGAAGAGGGAGAGGGAGGGGAGGGAGGAGGGAGGATGGGCAGAGGGAGGGTGATTGGTGGGATTATACCTGCGGTGCATCTTACAAGGGTACATGTGAAACTTAGTAAATGTAGAACATAATTGTCTTAACACAACTTAACTAAGAAAATGCCAGGAAGGCTATGTTAACCAGTGTGATGAAAATGTGTCAAACTATTTATAAAACCAGTGTATGGTGCCCCATGATCACATTAATGTACACAGCTATGATTTAATATTAATAAAAAAATAAATAATAATAAATAAAAAAAGAAGAGAAGAAAAGTAACGAGAGTTTCCAAAAGTAATGTCGTAAACTCATGAATACAAACATGAGTTTATCACAAAAAATATTTCAAAATTAAAATGAATATTTGGTGAGAGATCACATTACCCTGCTTCCAAAAATAAGAGTCAGATTTGCAAGGCAAGTGGGAAAGCCACCTAGTTCCTTGAGATTAACCAAAGTAAAGTTTAGTTACTACTGAATACACACACACACTTTCTTATACATATTTATGTAGTGAATATATTTATATGTGAATCTGTATTTTTAAAGTATGTATGTATACACATACTGTACATACAAATATATGTAGTTGCAATGTGCACCTGTATGTATATAAATATACGTGTGTGTGTGTGTGTGTGTGTCTATACAGACATATATGGACATACCTTCTTCAGACCTCTGAAACTGGGAAAGTGGTTAAACATAAAAGTTTCAAAGTACTTCTTTGCATAAATCAGCTTAGACAGTTAAGACATTAACCATAAGTTTCAATGATGACAGAAAAAAAAAAAAGCTTTTGGAAAACTTAGCCAAAATGAGGTAATGATGACAGAGTTCAACAGTAAAATCATAGGCCATTTCCCACCCCAACGGCTGCAACCCGAGGGGTGACTGATAGGGAGGCCTAGGAAATAATCAAAGAATAAACAGCCTCTGCGTAAAAAGGCGGATTATTTCAGGCTGCAGCCTACTGAGAGTTTTTCTTGTCTTGGGGAAAGATGGGAGGTTTCTAAACACCAATTTTCACAATGATGATGTCATTGTGTGGTTTACAACATTTCAGGGAATGGTCATAATGAAAGAGAGTTGTGCCACCATAACCAAGTATGTTAAGATGAACCAGTACATGACAATGAAAGACCAAAATTAGCCAAAGATTGAGTCATAATTAATTGTGGGGTAAGACTGAAGCCTCTTTAACATGAATAGAGTAGCTTTGTTAAAGCGAAGCGCACAGGTGATATAGACCAGTGTGAACATGAAAAGCATAAGTGACTCAAAGGCTGACAGAAAATCACGATAATGATGGAACATACGCCATAAAAAAAAAAAAAAGAAAGATACATGTTCCGAACCAGCATGAAACTGTAATTCTGAGATACCAAGGTAAGACTTCTAACTCTGAAATCACTTGGCGGTTCTGTCTGTTGATATCTCAGTGTCCAGGGTGTACATATGATTAGGGTGGCTTTTTTTAGCAAAGTCAGTATTGTTCCCTCCACATGATGGGGAAATTCTTCTCAACTGACAATTTTGATGTTTCTTTATAGTCCTGAGTAAAGGCAGCCATCTAGTTTGTCTGAAGAGGTACCTGACCAATATGCTGAACTAATATTAAGCTAATGTTCTGATGTTCAGAAGACTAATTCAATTAAGCAATTGCAGCCACCTAGTTAACTGTATGAATGGGGATTATAGGAGTGAACTACCTTTCACTATCAAAAAATACAAAGTAAGTGCCAAGGAGAATTAAAATGCATTGTGTCTAAAAATCCTTTTTATGCATGTGGTTATTACTGTTTAAGACTAAATAAAACCCCATTCAGCCTTTTCAGTTAATTCTACTTTAAAGATGTTTTTCAGTGATTATATGAGTAGGTGAGAAACAGTAATTTTGGTTACTTTAGAACAAAAATTAGAAGATGTTACAAAATAATTTTATGAGAACTCCATTTAATGATTTATCTTCATTTTATGTGTTTATTTAGAAATTATAAGCGTTCTTACAACTACATCCATACATTTTCTTTGTTTGTTTGGGTGAATTCTTTTTATATAGTGCTATTTTTTCAATCAGGCTTGAAATGGAGGGTATTAAAAATATTCTTGCTCCTTGACATAAAAACAAGATGTGTACATCTATTTGAACATACACATCTTTATATAAGATAAATGTACCCATGTAACATAGGTTACACTCACGCTCTCTAAAGCTCTTCACGGGAGGGGGTTACCAGCTCCATGCCCACCACCATCATTAAAAAGAAAAAGGAGAAACTTCAGCCTTGCATGGATGGAGAGAGGAAGCCTGAGGACCGGTACCACGCACGCATACATGTGAAATACAACACTGATGGCATTTCATGCACATATTACAGCTAGTGTTTAAAAATACACCACTGGAGTCATTTTCTGCTTGACCGAAACAACTGGAATATTTTTTTCCAGTTATCTCCTAGCCCCTTATTCTGTTCTAAAAACTAAGTGACTGTCCTATTATGAGGTTCAATTGCAAGAGCATCTAAGAATGCAGTTTTTAAAGAAGAGAAAGGAAATGTTCCGTGTTCTCCCCCTTCTACTCCGGATATAAAAGCCCAATTGCACTTTTATTCTAGCTGGTAGCATCAGTCCACTCTCCTCAGAGTTTCCTAGGTGTGGAAGCACAAGGCTGGAGATTAAGATTTTGACCTGAGGTAACACGAAAGCAGAAGCAGGGCAAGAAGAAAGCCCAAGTAACCCAGCAGAATCCAACTACATCACGCTGCCTTGCACGGTGATGACAAGCAACAGGAAAAGCATGTGCCTCCCTTTTCGCAAGGGCAATGCATTTGTCTCATTGGCCGCACATTACAATGTGATGCTTTCAGTCACTTAGAGTCATATTCTGCTGCTTCTAAGCAACACTTCTTTTTAGCCTTGAAAAGTCTTTTGAGTTTGCCTCAGACAGGAGCTGCCATGTATATTCCAAGTTTCCTGAGGTTGCTTAGATTTGGAGGGAGCTCCATTTCCCATAGGAATTTTACAGACAATTGCCTTTAGAGTTCTTCCGAAGAGCTGTTAAATTAGCTTCACATTGCACAGATAACACCTCAGAAACTAGAGGGACGTTAAGTGTCCAAGCAAGTCCCAGAGTATCAAAACAGTCATTTATTTTGCAGACCTCCAGACTTTTGGAGGGGGAAGGCACAGTTTAAAGTTGGGATAAACTCTGAGAAATTGCTTACGCTTTGTTACACATCTGATCCAGGGCTATTTTTCTTTCTGTACCACTATCCCCCCGCTGGGGTCCACGCCGTAGCACTGCTCTTCACCCCTCCCTTACCTGTATCATGCCAACCCATGTTCAAGGCTCAGTGCCTGATGTACCAGCTTTCTGAAGTTTCCTCCAAGCATGACAGCTTCTGTATGGAATAGCTCTCTTTAGCTTAGGCACAAACATCTGTGTATTTCTCATAGTCTTATTATTGGTTTTTCCGTTTGCTTTTATCTCCTTAATTAACTTATAACCTCTTGGAGTTTACAGCCCTTACAACACAGCTGGATCATTTATCCACAGCAGTGAAACGTTAATGTGCTAACTTTGAAGTTACTGGAACGTTACCTAAATTTGCCTAGAACCTGTGAAGCATTCTCGCTGAATACAAGAAGCACATCTTATTTAAGTACTTTCCATCCTTCGTAGGACACTCATAGTATCTGCTTTCTTCTCCTCAGACAGAAGTCCCCCTGAGGTGAGGCAGGAACCCAACCCAGCTACACTCAAAAGTAACAGCCACAGGGCTGACGTTCAGTCTGCACCCACCTTTCCTTACATTCCCAAGTCATGCAATCCATCAACAAAAAAGAATGATCTCGTGGTTGAAAATGACATAGGCTCTTTGTCAAAAGCCCCTCATCACTTCATCTTTTCCTACCAGAAAATTCTCCCTGAAGATGTCCTTCAGCCACACAACAGACATTTTTCATTTTTACTCTGTAGGATGCATTTGAGAAAAGTTCCAGTTACTTCAGGAAAAAAAAAAATGAGTTTGCCGTTTTGCCATTACTTAAAGGGCAGAAGCATTTTTGTAATAGCCTTCCCTTCCTCCTCCCCTCTTTCAGATCTCAGCTGCCTTTTGTGCTGTCCATTAGGACTCGGGGACATCCAGCTGGGAGGAAACCTTTCCTCTTCCAGACAGACGGGTTTCCCTTTCTGTGGACTCACTCAATTATTTTGATTCTTTCCATTCCCATTACAACAAAGTAAGACAAGAAATATATTGCTTGAAAATAAAATAACATATCAATAGTTGACTCTGTCAACCACACTGCAAGGGTCCCCAACCTTTTTGGCACCAGGTACTGATTTCATGGGAGACAATTTTTCTATGGGTGGAGGAGTATTTGGGGATGATTCAAGTGTGTTTTACATCTGCACCTCAGATCATCAGGCATTAGATTCTCATAAAAAGTGTGCAACCCAGATCCTTCACATGCAGTTTACGGTACGGCTTGACCTCCCATGAGAATCTGATGCCACCACTTATCAGACAGGAGGTGGAGTCCAGGCGGTGACGTGAGTGACAGGGAGTGGTAGTGAATACAGATGAAGCCTCCTTCACTCACCAGCCACCATCTGCTGTGAGGCCAGGATCTCCTGCTATGTGGCCCAGTTACTAACAGGCCATGGACTGTTACTGGTCTGTGGTCAGATGTTGGGGACCTCAGATCCTCACAGGACAGTCCTTAATATAGACATGGCCATGAATAGAAAGAAACTAAAGTCTCCTAGTTTTATCCAAAGTTGTAGGGGTAGCATACAGACTAAAAGACAATAAGAGTAAACTACATCATAATTTCTAATACTGCTAACCCTATCATAACATGTATTAAAATGATATATTTACAGTTCAATGTTTATTGGCCAAAAAATATGATCCTAATAGTTGACAATCTCATCTCTGATTCTAACCCCTAAGGAATGCATGATTATAAAGCAGAAATCCTTTATCTGCTCATTTCAACTCATTTAATCTTACTCATTTCAACTGATAGAATCAATAGAAAAAGAAATAAAGTGTTTCAAAATACAAGATGAGAAATGACAGAGTGCCTTGGAAAAGTAGCAAGAAACCAGTATGAAAAGAGCTTAAATGGGATCTGTGCAAGGCAGTATAGTTAGGAAACAAAATAGAACTGTGAGGGCATAAAATGCAAATAACTAAGTTTAGACCTCAATAACGGAGCATGGGAAATTCATGAGAAATTTTAGTAATTTGCAAATGAAAAAATGTTCCTACAGTAAATATATCTAGACCCTAGAAAAAAGAAATTTCACAAATCCCATAGGACGTCCTGACATGATAGTAAAACCTCTGTGTCTTAAATTACTGAGGTTATTTAATGATTTTAAAATTTCTTCTTACTTATAACTTTGTGATTTTACAGGACCAAGAGATTAATTAGGCTTGAAAACAAAAATAGGATATAGTTTTCTATGAATGCAATCATTTTTTCAGTTGCCTCTAAATAGTATATTATTTACATCAATAGTCACTGAAGGAAAGAAATAAAATTTCATTTTGTGGAACTATTTAGTTAATGGCAATTATGATGAAGCTGAAAACATTCATTCCATTCATACTTGAAACATTCAATATAACAGTTTTCATATTTTTCCAAAATAGCCTAAAAGGAGAATTTAAAAAGACCTTCCCCAATTTAACTCTGAGCGGATATCACATTCCCCTGGTTAGCTTTAGCTGACAAAGAGTACAAGGTCTAGAGGTCAATTCCAGAGCCAGGCAAGTTCATCTGGCTGTTTGTTGTTGCCTTTGTGGGTTTTACAAGTTTTGAGCCCAATTCTTGTGGGTCTCTTCCCACAACATGTGGGCCAACACAGAAAATATAAGTGAAAAATCACCTATAGATCTTAAGAGCAATCCAAGACTATGGTTCTTGATACTGTCTTACTAAAATATAAAGAGAACTCAAAAAGCTCATGACATAATCCCATCCCCATGAGTCGTGAACATTTAAATAGTCCTGCACGTGATCCAATGACATTTAAATAGTAAATTTAAAACAATACAGAGTCATGTTCAGAAAAGTGTGCTTGTGTCCTTCTTCTCAAGAAAAGTTTAAGGTGTTTTACAATCATAAAGCTATAAAAATAAAATAGTATTAAAATGTAAAGATGAAGAATCATAACCAAAGACAATAAAATTAATCAAAGAAATCAAGATCATGAAGAATGCCTTCGAGAATTCCTTTTGTAACATGTTCACTAGGGTTACCTAATCTCTACATTTTAACCTCTGACTCTTAATTGTCTGCACCCTGGCATCCTACTTACCTATTCACTATAAAATGATAACATAGGCTTGATGTATAATTTGCTCAATCTAAAATACAAAATGTTCATTACAAAATTTTACAAAGAATTTACAAGCCTTCTCTACCTGTTGACCACTTTTTTTGTAAAATTTTGTAATGAATATCTTGTTAATAAGGTACATATAGCAACACTGTCCCCATGTATGGTGACTTATGGGATATCCTGTACTTACTAGCCCACTCGGTGGCTTCCCCAGGGACATACAGCACATGCGCAATTAATATAGTATAAAACAATAAACCCATTTTGCAGGTGAAATTGCAGTAATATGATCAGCAAGCACCAATGGACAAAATTTATCCCAAGATAAGATGGAAGCCAAGCTAAGATAGTGGGTGAGTGTGCAGGGAAAGTCATGTAAGGAAGGGGAAAAGAGGTGAGAAAAGACTGTAACAGAGCTTCGGATTGATTTTTTTTTTTTTTAGCAGTATTATTAAAGTCATCTTCTCCTACAGGCTGACATCCTAAATATGGTTCAGTCAAAAGCAGTATCTCATCACAGGGCTTCTTGAAATCCAATCTGGACAAAAAATCACAATAAATATACCTTAGGATAACTTTGCTATGAGGTCAGCTATGTCCTCAGTCTGGCTGTAATGGCCGACTGACCTCCCGTAGCATCTTGGTCCTTTTGAATCAATGTGCCCATCCAGAGTCAACCCACTGACGGTCTGAAGTGTCTTCCGGGACCTTCTTGTCTTATCTCTTTGTTCTTAATTCCACCAAGTTATTTCTGTTTAGCTGCTCTCTGGGGTGCCATTCTTAAACTGTATGAGATATACATGTATATCTCAGATAGATACAGCTATAGGCAAACCATATATATATAAAGTGTATATTATAGACATAGGGTTATTATATATGGTTTGTTAATTTGTCACTTGAACGTGTTCCGCAAGTTAGCATGTGATTGACACATATGTGTAATACCTAACACGTTCTGGAAGCTATTTTTGGACAGTCATCAGAACACAAAGCCATTGCTTGATTTGGTCCCCACTGAAGCTTTTCAGAGCTGGAGTTTTACTGTGTTTTTTTTTGTTGTTGTTGTTTGTAGTGGGAATTTGTCTTTGCTGATGCACTAATATTTTAGCATCTTCCTTGGAAATTAAGAGTGTGATAATCAGGAGTAAAAATACAGTGTGTCAATGGAGAAGTTTTTCCTTTTTGAGCCAGCCAACTGAGACGTTTACACAAGGTATGATTCTAGAGAATATGTCATTATCAACAGGATCTCTATAAAACACAGTTAAGTAACCCAAACAATTTACTACCACAGAATAACATAAGAAGAAAACTTTCAAAACTAGGAAAATGCTTCAGCTCACTTAGCTCTAGATATGTGAGTAAGCGTGAAGCACACACATGCTGAGCCTTGATGGTACGTCTATTAGTTACCTGAGCTAACCCTGATGCAAGGTGAGCACAACAAAATTAATAATGCCAGAAATAGATAGCAGCTCATTGTTGATTTAATGACATTTTGGTTTTCAGTGGTGGCATTTAAGTAACAAGAAAATTCAAATAAAACTTTAAGATATCAAGAATGTTTTGGGAAAAAAATGGGGGCATCTCTAATGTTTTTATTTTTTAATTTCAAAATACTACAAATGGTTTTTGTTACGTGTGATTTTAAGAAAATTCCAATAGCTTTTCGAAATTCCAGAAGTGAGAATTACAGTGTACGGAAGTAAATTTTAAAAATATGTATCTCCAAATACGTATTATTCATTTAAATATCTTCGGAAGTCCGCATGACTATGATGTGTATGTGTCCACACACACATGTGTGCGTACTCTCTATTATGAAGAGGTTTTGCAATCTTTCAGAAGTGTTTTCAAATAATTCACTTTATTATTATGTCATATCTAATAGGAAACATGCAAGAAATATAAAGAACAGATCCCATTAAAAAATTTTAATGACAGAACTATTGACCAAGGGTAGACAGGCAGTTAAAGGATAATCTATCTCTCTTATCCAACTGCCACATCACATATAAATCTTAGCTGCCGTGCAGTTAGTTTGGTAAAAAAAAAAAAAAAAATTCCAAGATAAATGACAATCAGTTCCTAGGTCTATGGCAGAAACTTTTATACACATGGTTGTAGAACTGAGTGGGCATGAGAAGAAGAAAATTGGAGTACTAGAGGCAATACAACCCATGCATTAACAAATATTTTCAATTTTCCTAAAACTTAAAATCTGAATTTCATGATCAGAGTTTTCGAGCCAGAAGTGGAGAAGTGAAAGGATTGCCTCACCATTCTAGGAAAAGAAGACTAGAAAGACACAACTCTGAAGCATATGAATCAGCCGTTCTCAACCTGTGGCTGGCTAACTACAGGAACTGTAGGGTTGCGGCATAAGGAAGGTTGAGACCCACTAATGTAAATATTATAATTTTAGGTGACAATGAAGTTATCTCACCTGAGTAACCTAGAAGGTGATTTTGTTTCCTCTTGAACCTGGCTAACAGAAGACAGAGTTAAGAAATAATACTCTGTGTAGTATGAATGGTTTGCATCTGGAAAATACGGACCTTTATATTAGAAATTTTCTATCTACTTTTAAAATTAATCACTTTCAAAGATCTTTAAGTAAAATGTTCAAAATACACTTTCCAGCCTTACACTAAATCTTACATCTGTTATAATTGATCAATTTTTAACTAAATAAAACTAAACTGATTCCTTCCTTATAAATGCTTTGACAACAGTAACACTACCTTATGTTAACAAAGGTCATGATTTACAAAGTCAAAGCAAATTGTCGGTCTAGGTCAGAGCTTCTCAGACTTTTAGTGTTCATCAGAACCATCACTTGAGGTGATGAACAGGAATGGATGGGTCCCACACCCTGACTTTCAGATGTAGAAAGTCTCAGAGGGGCCTGAGAATTTGCATTTCAAACAAGTCCCAAGGTCATGCTGATGCTAAAGATCACGTGACACTTTGAGAACTTAAACTTCTGTAATAGGCAAGACCTACTTGAAAAGTAATACACAATTTTTTTTTTTACCCACCTACTAGCTGTGACATTTACAATGACCATGAATTCTGATTAATGTTTCTCACACAAAGCCAATTCTATTCCTAGCTACGTGACTAATGACCACGTCAATATTAAAACAAACCTACATGAAAAGACCCCGTCTTCATTACAGTCCCCGGCTCAGTGGCAGAACTACCTCTCCTTGACTGTTAACAGACATGGGCACAGGATTATGTTAATAAAATTGTTTCCTATTTCTCTCCACTGTTACTCCTTTCCACTGTCCATCGTGAGACTTTCCAAGACAAATAATCTGAACCACAAAGAAATTATAGGAAAATGGAACTAAGCCTTTCTAACTCAGGCAGTTCCATCAAGATCCTGCTGCTTCCATAGTCCTTCTCACTTCTCATTACCCCTACCCACACAGAGAAAGGCACACATATTTTAAAAAACAATACAAAACCAAAAACTTCTTTTAGCAGAGATGATCTGAACCAATGAAAGAGAAACACAGATTCGGATATGGAATAAGAGGAATTCTGCTCTTGAGGCTCTAACCACAGTACTCCTCCATCTCTAGAAGCCCAGCTCCTCTCAAGGGTTCAGGGGACACCTGAGTGCAGCAGAGTCACATGAAAACCAAGTGAATTCCTGCTCTCTCTCAGGCCCTATCTCCTGCTGTCCCCGCAGTTTTGAAGTGGCCAGAAGAGTCAGCATCTCTCTCCAACACACGCCCCACACATAAACATCCTATCTCCAAGTCACCACCACCACCACCAGACAACCTGTCTTTCACTTGAGAAGGAGGGAGTGAGGAGAGGGAAGTTCAGATGCTTAGAGATGGAAGAACGGAAGCGTGCTTGCTAGCTTGAGCCAGGAAGGCAATGGGAAAGACATGGGAGGGGAGTGGCGGATGGAGCACAGGAGAGACCACAGCTGCTGGTGCGGACCCCACCCCTTTCTCCCTAGCACTGCTCAGCCCTGGGCAGAATACAGAGGAGAGATGAAAGGCTGTGTCTGATGGCCAGAGTTCATCCATGAACACCTGCGCAGGGCTGCACTCCCGCCTTCCAGAGAGTCTAAGAACTCAAAATCCACTGAGACACCCTCTGCTCTGTGGTCTGCTCTAGAGTCTGCAAAGAAAGCTCCAACCCTTTCACAAGTACTCATGCCTTTTGGCCCAGGGACAGCCATTGACCTAGCCCTGCAAGCTGGGGTCCAAACCCTAGTGAGATCAAGGATGAAGTGGGCTGGATTTCCAGCACACACGTCTGGATACCGGCTGTAGGGGGTGCTGTATGTGAGTCATGGTCGTCTGTCCCCTCAAGGGCTGCCGCCGACCCTCCCACCATACCTCGAGCACACAAAAGTTATTTTTCTATTGGGGCACCGCCTGCTTGTCCTAAGAGAGGACTTAGATTTCAGTCCACTATTAACCAGGACCCGTGTGCGTGTGCGTGTGAGTGTAGTGTAGTATTTCAATTCCGAAAACCAAGGGTGCCAACTACTGACAGGCAAAAGAACCTGGATTTGCTTTTGAGGACTTCAAAAGCTCCGAATTAACAAGCCTGCCATTCTCTAGGTCCTAAACCTTCCAGATCTGGGTTCCAGAGGACAGCTGAGACTCTGCTCCTGCTGGAGACAGCTGGTGTCCTGCCCTGGAGCCGAGACGCGCGGACTTAGCCGTCCGTTCATTCATGAATTTGCTCACCCATTCACACAAACATGTCCCTTAATTGTGTCTGGCACCGAGAATCTCGCCTGCTATCTTCCCCTCCCCAAGTCAGTGCTCATGGCAACGGCTGGAGCAGAACGCGACTCAACTGTCACCCCACTTCCTGAGCTGGAGAATCAAGGCACGTAGGTATTGACAGAAAAGGGGGAAGGTGGAGAGGCAGAGGTAAGAGGCGGAGAGGGGTGGGGAGCCTCCAAAGGGTCACACTTGAAGCTTCCCTTCAGGGGGAAACCGCAGCACCGATACCGCGGCACGCAAGCATTATTAAATCAAAGGCTACTGGAGCTCGGGCTCCCCGTGGGGATAAATCAAGTGCAAAGCACTCGTCCGCACGAGTGCGTCGCCGCCGGCTCAACCCAACTCCGCGCCGGAGCCCAGGCGCCGGGGGAGCGGCTGGCAGCCCAATCCGCAGCGCGCTCGCTGCCTCCTCGGCGCTTGCAATAACGCGATGAAGTGTAAATCAAAAGCCACGCCGGGAGGGGCCCCGAGCGGCGCGACTAGTGCGTTTTCGGTCGGCAGCCTGCCTAGCCTAAGAATCACAAGGTCACGATAGCGTCGCGATTGCACTCACCGTACACTCCTTGGCCGGAGATCCCCTCCAGGAGGACTGTCAGCAGCCACACGAGACCGTACACCAAATCCATCTTCACGTGAACATGAACATGTCCAGCCCAGGGGGGACGCGGCGGGACCTTCCGAAGGCCGGCGGCCGACAAGGCGCGCTCCGCTCGCGCCCGGGCCGGGCCGAGGCGCCCGGGAGCTGCTGGCGGAAGGAGGAAGCGCCGTCCGTCCGTCCTTCCCCCGCGGCGGCCGCGAGCGGAGCGCAGGAGCCCCGCACGCCCCGCACTCATGCACACACACGCGCGCACACACACACTTGCACAACACAAGACCCCGACACACACTCACGAACGCCGCACTCGCACCGGGCGCCTGGAAGAATCGCAGACGCGGGGAGGGAGCGGGGGGCGGTGATGGAAAGGGGAACCGAGAGAAGCAGGGCTCTTCAGGGAAGCGGGCTCGAGTCTCCGCAGCGGCGGCGGCGCGCGGGGCAGGCGGCGGGCGCGGGCAGGGGGCCGGGGGGCCGCGCGATGCGAGCCTGGCTCGGACAGCCCCGGAGCAGGAAGTGGCCTCTGACCCGGGACACCACCGGGGCTCTCTGGCCTGGGTTCGCCTTTACAAAGTAACTCGCGAAGGTCCCCGGAGGAGCGTCAGGCGGCGGCAGCGGCCCGCCCGCCCGCAGTCCGGAGCGCCCAGCTCTGCTGTCTTGCCTTCCCCATTCCATCAGTTGCCATTGCAACGCCAATCCTGTTACACCGCACAGACTCGCATCGCCCAGCCGAGCGGGGAGGAAGAGGAGTGGGGCTAGGGGGCCGGGGTGGGGAGGAGGGGCAGGAAGGAGGGGAAGGAGGAGGAGGAAAGGGTCCAACGGGGAGCGGAGTGCGCGTCTGGAGCTCGCTAGGGCACCGGCCTCGGCCGCTGCCGCCGCCACTGCTCTCCGGAATCGCCTTTAACGCCTCGCCAGCGAGAGGATGCTCCGGCCGGCCGCAGCGATGCCGGAGCCGAAAGCAGAGTCCAGGCACTGCCACTTGCGAGAGAGAGATGCCGAGCGGAGACCCGATCCGCACACCCGTCCACGCGTGCCCACCGGCACTGCGCTCGTCCTCTTCGCTTCCGCGCCGCCCCCGCCAGGTGGAGAGGGTGGGGGCGGTCGGGA
Organism: Nycticebus coucang; assembly: GCF_027406575.1. Taxonomy (NCBI): domain Eukaryota; kingdom Metazoa; phylum Chordata; class Mammalia; order Primates; family Lorisidae; genus Nycticebus; species Nycticebus coucang. The sequence goes on along the minus strand of NC_069785.1, from coordinate 9,011,354 downwards.
CCGACGGGAGTTTAGAGGAGGGAGCCGCAGAAGGGGTTCCCCGCTCGGGCTAACGTAGTGCTGGCATCCGGAGGTGAAGGCGGGAGCGGCCGCCCGCAGAGGACACCGGCTGCGTGGCGCCGCTCGGGCCGCAGCAGCGGCAGAGGTGCCCGGGCTGAGCGGCTGAGAGCCCGGGGCTCGACGCCGGCCGGAATCCCTGGGTGTGCGCGGGGCTGCGCGCCGCGGAGGCGAAGGAGGGAGGAGGAGGAGGGCGAAGCGGCGAGCGCAGAGCGCGGGCGGACCGGCTGCCGGGCTGCCTGGGAGGACGGCGGTGTGTGGTCACGTTGTGCGCTACGTGCTGAGAGCGCGAGCTGCTAGCCGCAGCCGGGCGACGTCAAAGCCGGGTGCGCGGCTCTGCCGCCTGCCTCCGCGCCTCCTCTGCTCCTCCTTCGCTCTGCCTTCCTGTGACAGCCGAGCTCATCAGTATGGACAACGCCGGAGACTCTTGGAGGCCAGCGGCACCGGCCTCCAACCTCCCGCCTCCCCCGCCGAGGCCCACCAGGCTCTCCGGCAGCTCCGCGGCGGCGAGTGCCCGTTATTTATCTCTGCGGCCGCTATCTGCGTCTGCACGCGAAAGGCCAGCTACCACCTAAGACCCGGGGTAATTACATGACATGCTGTCCCCTCCCCGCCGCCCAAGGTCTCCTAGTATCCGTTCTGCTTGGCTATAGGGGAGAACAGGCCCTAGCACTCAGAAGTGGAACCGTGTCTCTCCCATTTCTGTCTTTTTTACTGGAAATAGGCTCATCCCAGCAGATGAAGTCTCTTGGGAAAGGAACGCTAGGAGTTCAGAGATTAGTCTATTTTATATGCAGTGTCTCCTGAAGTTAACTGCTTGGGAAATCTTTCCTTTTTGTGAAAGACAGGGTCTTTTATTGGGACAGAGCTACCTCTCATCTATAGGGAGCTAATATATATTATACAAAAGGGCTGGAAAAATCTTTACGAAATCCAAAGCATCTTTCATTTACATTGGAACGAGTGTAGAAATGGTACAACAAGAATTAGTAGGGAAAATCTGAGAATATGTTGATGGCTGTTTTCTATTAGTGTTTCCCGTACACAGTCCACTTTGCAGAATATTCTCCACTATTCAGAGACCATATGGATACGGAAGTGGTTGAAATGGTTTAAAACGTTCATTTATACATACGTTACAAAGTAAATTCTGTGGACTCTGGAGGACTAATCATTTACCTACTCCCCTAACAGACTAATGTAATGTACTGCGGGTCCCCCATCCCTAACCTGCTCTTCTGCTGGGAGGAGGGGCCCCAAGCGCTAGAAAATAAATAGTCCTCAGTATTTCTACCAACGTCCTTTTCCTCATGTGAATGGAATTTGCTATTATGTTTATAGGATATGATCCAGCGCTTACCCTCTGGTTTAGAAGACATGAGGAGCCAAGAATCAACAGGGCCCTGAAGGATGGTCCGTGCAGTGCTGAGAACCCCTGGCTTATGAAATGCCCCTCTCACCAGGTGGAATGTAGTATCACTCTAGAAGCAAAACTCAAACGTACAGCATTTCTGAAGGGAAATGAATGAAGCTCACGCACTGGTCACCTGTAGGGGGAAAAATTCTTATGATTCTGGAGATCTGCCTTTTATGAGTAGATTCCTGCACACTGCAGCACAGCAACCTCACAGAGCAGGAAGCTGCAACTCCTTTCTCATATGGAGGCTCACACATATCTGGGCCATGAGGCTCTTTTGGAGTTCAGCTTATAATGTTCTGAAGTAGCCCTTCACCCTCACATCTGTACTGTCCTTTTTAACTCTTAGGCTCTTTTCAGTGTCTGCAGGACTCTAGATTGGAATATTTAATCATCCCCCAAAGTCAGTGTCAAACTAAGTGGCTATAATGGTGGACATTACTGTTCTTAACCTTTAACATTAAGACATAAGCTTCAGGAACACAGGGCCTTTCTCTTTCATATAATGCCCATCTCCACACAGGAAGGACCATGTACCCATAGAGCCCTCAGCAATTTCCAAGTAAAATATCTGAAGCCTAGAGAGATCTTAAGAGAACCTGGTTGCATTATAATTTATTTCAATTATACCTAAATAAAAATTGGGGACACAGCTTGGTGCATTAACTCTGTGCCAGGCCTTGTCCAAGATTATCACACACTTAAGAGATTTATAATATCTAATCCCTTCTCTCAAGAAACACATGATCTAGTGGACAGGGTAGGTTGGTCAACACATGCACCAGGACTTCTACTGAAACTGTAAATGCTATAAATAAAGTCCTAGGGCACAGGGTGACAAATTTTGCGTGCATTCATCAATTGCTAAGGTAAGCTCCATCTTCTGTGACTCAGACATGCTGAGTCAGGCCCAAGACACTCTGTCTTGCCTAATTAGAGCAGGAGACCACCAACTATTACCCTCTCCACATCTACCCAGTTGACCAGATCTCCTTATAAAGCTAGTTCAAATTACAATAAAATTTGATAAAATCCCATAACTAAAACCACCCCTGTAGTGCATAGAATCTTCTGTCTTGGTAAATTTTCTCTAGCCAAATGAGATAATGAGATAAAAATCACACTAGATTTAGTAGTTTTTTGTTCCTATCAAAATATTGCATAGGTTACTTATGGAAATAATTGGCCAGCTCAATCAACCAAGGTATTTTTTTTCTTCTTAACATTAAACATTTTTTAAGATTGCATGGACAAAACCAGCATGATGTGTGCAGCCACACCTTCCTACTGGCTGCTGAGGGTCTCCAGGTGGGGAGTCAGAGGCTGAGGGAGAAGACAGGAGATACTTTATCTGAGAGAAGAGTTCTAGAAGTCAGACTCCAGACACTGTTATGAAATCAGGCCCAAGACACTCTGTCTTGCCTAATTAGAGCAGTTTCCTGTAGAAGCTGTGTAAATAACTTCAGGGATTGCCAGCTTCTTGGATTTTGCATATTGAATATGAATGTTGCATAGAGCAAAGAACACTAAGGAATCCCACACTGCGTCACTGCCAGGGTCCCTTCAAGAGTAAGATGCTATTTCCAGTAGGAACCACAATGGTCACTCTGTCATTGGTGATAACAAGGTCATGAAAATTTGGGGGCTTTCCCCTAACATCCTTACTTACCATAATAACCTGTCATAATTTTATTGACCCTAGTTCAATTTAAAATTTTTGTCTCTGTTCTTCAGTATGAACGTGATGCTACAACCACAGTAGCCTAGGAGAGGTAGTGTCACAGAGTCACAGGTCAGCAGAAGATCCATCCAATGTGGTGGGACAAAAATAAGAAAAACTAATAACTCTGAAGATGCAGCTCACTAAGGCAGATTCAGAATATCAGTGTCAAATCTGTCTTTTCTTTCCAACCTAGCCTCTTCCTGCAGCATAAATACTAGACCCTGTTTGTTACTTACATCTGCTTCTGGTTTCCCTGCTGGCCCTTTAAATCAGACTCCCAGACACACCATTGCCTGGCATGTTTGCAGAAACAAAACAGAACATAAATAGATGAAAATCATCAGTGGTGCTATGTGTGCAAGTAATCTTTTGGGATTTCCACACCCTGACCTGTTACCCCACACTTCTCTGAGCCTGCTCTGTTTTCCTTGATCACAGGTTCCTTGCCCATATCGCAGCTTGCTGGGACTATAACCTTTCCTAAATTATACCGCAATTGGCTGCATATCTGGATGTCTGGACTAGTCTTATCCTGTACTAACCCTATTTCTGGTATTTCCAAAACCTGCTAAGGTAAGCTTCATCATCTGTGGCTCAGACGTACATGTGAGTCCACCAACTATCACCCTCTCCACATCTACCCTGTTGACCAGATCTCCTTAAAAGCTACAAAATTTGATAAAACCCCATAATTAAAATCACCCCTGTAGTGCAAAAAAATCTTCTGTCTTGGTAAATTTTCTCTAGCCAAATTCCTGTCCACATAGTTTTATCCCTTTTGCTTAGTAGCAATTTTCAGCACTGAGCTTAGAAGTCACACAGATGAGCTGTTTCAGATAATATCAAAAGCCCTGAGGCACAGCAGAGCACTGGGGACACAGGTGCTGGTCATTTCCAGAAGGCAGGCAGGTGGCGGTTTTTCCTAAGCAGTAGGACTGAGACAATGATGTGAAGTTTTGAGACAATTATTTAGTTTGAGGACACAGGACTATTCCTCAATAGGATTTTAGTAAAAACTAAAAGGGGGATGAGAATGGTCACTGCCAGAATCAGAAGTAAAGAAGCAGGGCAGATCCATACTGTATGGACTGAGAGGGGTTGAGGGGGGACAGTCAGCTTGAGGAAGCAGCAAAATACCCAAAGAGGAATCTCTGAGGGGACCACATTCAGATCTAAATAGAAAAGGAAGTGCCTAGGAGAGGCTGGATATGTGGATACTACTCTGAGAGGATGCCAAGGTAATTTCTAACCAGATGATGGGGCTAAGGTCTCAGATATATCCTGGCTGCCCATGAAGAGTGTCCGACAAACTGAGGAAAACAGAGGCAGAGGCAGCATACATGAAGCAAGGGCCTCCAGGTTCTTGATACACTATCTTTAACTTAAAGTAGCCTCCTGTTTCTGGGAGTTTTCACTCATTTGATAAATGCCTTTTTTTTCCCCCAAAACAGACATGCTAGTCCCTAGTTCTAGACTTTTAGGATTTTCTGTGCCACTCATGATTTCTCTACAATATGTATCTCAAACCCATAATTATTTTTTAAAAGCCTACCCTTAGATACCATATTCTAGGTAATTTTAGTAGCCCTGCCCTAGATTTATTCTTATTCTGGAATGTCTCCCTTGAACTCTTATTATAATTCTGACACTATTTTTAGAACAGACATAAGGCTGATTTGTTCCAGAGTAGAAGATGTTCAGTACAGGGCAGTGTGACATAGTCTAACGTCTGAGCTTTGACATCAGATGGCCCTGGGCTTGAATTGCTGATGTCATTGTGACCTTGACATTGCCCATATCCCATAAAGGAAAAGAGCAAGCTGTTACTAGGAACTTTAAATTAAATAATACACGTAAAGTACCATAGCTTGGCACTTAGCACATGGTGGCCAAGTAATACATTATTATAATGTACTGAATACTTTTCTTGATAATTTTGTTAGTTGTTAGAGAGCATTAATACATGGGGCTAATAACTTGTTTGATTTCCATTTTGTTTGAGCTGACAGCCCAGAACCTTTAATGTTATGAGTATGATGAACTGCTTTTCTCTAAATGCATTACTTTACTTCTTTCATTCAATGTTCATCTTCTCCATTTCTGTTCAGTCACATCAAATTCTAAATTCAGTTTATCTGTAATAGTTTGGCATTTCTGTATTTAGGAATAGTATAATATCTTCAGAAACTTCAAAATTTGAGAGCACAATTCTGCTTCAAGATTATTTTTGAAAGTGCCACATCTCTGGACATAGTCTTAAAGAACTCTGCAACTTAAATGTTGATGTGGAGAACTTCCTGTTTATGACTGTAATCAGTTTACCACCTTTTGAAAACAGATTAGTATGAAGCAATACTTAACAGTTCTAGGTTGCCAATAAACCATATTAAAATCTACATCAAAGTTAGATTAGAAATTTTGTGGTGGAAATATAAAGAAATCTGCTGTTACTGAAAAGGAAGTGATTTGATTAACCCATAGATAAGATGTAAAGGATTAAAAGAGAGAATCAAACACAAAATTTATAGATGTGCATGTAACAGGAAATAGAAGGAAGGACTTTGGATCTTAACAAGGTGAGGGGTTTGAAATTAGCCATCACAACACATATTTATAGAAATGTAATTTTAACATTCTTATAATTAAATTCAACCTTGTCACAAGCTCCTCATATCAGGTAATAGTTATAAAAGGCTAGGAAAACACAATCCCTTCTGGGTTTAAAACTTATTTTCTTTTACAGAATTACCCAGTTTGGCGGCCTGGAGGGGTGGTTGGTGGGGTATTGGTGGTCGTTGTTTGTTTCTCTTCTCTAACATGTTCTTCTCCTTGTCCTCACCCTCCAAGAGTGTTGGTTCATGTTTTGTGCTGGTAATGGGGGGACATGTCCACTTTCACCCAGTGTTGCTGGCCTCCACTTGATCTCTGGGTGTCTGCTACACCCATAGCTGCCTGCTACATGCATAGCTCACATGCTCACCCACTGACTTTGAGTCAGAAGAACTGAGCTTCCTCCCCTTTCCAGCCTCAGGTTTTTTCCCCAGATCTCCAGACATTTTTCCTTCTGCTTTGGGACCAGCAGAAAGTTCTAGCTCTCCTGCATGCTACTTACTTTGGGGAACCACATGGCCCTGTGTGTCTTTCTCTCTCATGTTGACATTTGTACTTCGTTTTAGATCCACTTATTTGCACTTTGTGAATATTTTCACCAGACATTAGGCAAGATTCAAAAAGCAAACTTTCTATAGTGTAGAGTTCTTAATATGTAAGAGACAATCATACACCTGTCTTCCAAAGTTGCTGTCTTATTCTCCACTGTCTCTCTCTGTTCCTGCACTGCCCTCCACCATAAGCTTCCCACTTCAAGACTTCCACCAGGCCAGAGGGGTTTGACCTTCTTTGTATTGGGAAAAAGGGACCTTATTTCAATCTTCCAAAATATTACTTTGACAAGGTCTCTGGAGAATACTGTGGAAGTTTAGTGGAATAATGTTTGCTAAAACATGGGTACCACATCATGCCCTCTCTCAGGGAACCAGAAAGAACAAGGAAAACTGGATGTAAAGGAATCCTGTTCCCAACTTAACATTGATGAGTCTGCTCTCCAAGTAGGGATGGGAAGCCTGAGACAGGACAGAGGAGAATGGAGGCAGAAACAGGTCCTCAGTCTTCTATACCTGATGAATGCCACTTTCCTTCCCAAAAGCCTGGAAAAGGAAACTCCCAATTCCCAATTTCCTGCTTCTTTTTTCCTTACTTTACTGTGACCAGGGAGGAGACTTTTCTGCCTCGTCCTTTCCCTATTAAATAAAGTTCCCTTAGAGCACAGGGCTTCAAACTTGCTTTTCTTACAGTTTTTTTAATCTCAAACTAGAATAATAAATACATTTTACATCATGAACTAGTACCTACACACGCAAACACTCCCACATACACACACGCATACATCAAAAACAATTACTCTTCCCACATGAGAAGTATTCTTATGTGTCCTTTTCTGTTCATTCTAGTCTCTCACATATGATTTTAATTTCAAAAAATGTGGTTGGACCATATTAAATTTTTTCTATCACTCCTTAATGTATCATCATGTTTTAGATCAGGCTTAGAGAAAGGATACTTGTTAGACATATATTTTGAATGGCATTGTTTTATACATTCCTGGCTTTTTTCATTTTATAGGCTGGAATCTTTCCAATGCTATAAGTGATCATTTCCTGTAACATTTTTAGTGACTAAGTAGAATCCCAATATATAGATGCAATATAATCATTCAATCATGCTACCTTTGGGGGCATTTGATTTGTTTCAAAAGCTTACATTCTGATGGGAGGAAACAGATAACAATAAACAAACAAGCTAACAACAATAAAGATAATTCAAGATTTTCCTAAGGACTATGAAATGGATGTGATAGAATATGAAAAGATTGGTAATTAGTAGACAACTGATATAAACAGGAAGGTTATATTGAGATAGACCTGAGGATATAATGTGGTGAGAGTTCTACAGAAAAATAGAAGAATGAAACAGAGGTCTGGGAGCTTACTGCATTGAAGGAACAAAAAGAAGACCTTCTGAGAAGTAGTTAGGGACCAACTCCTAAAGCTACTATAAACAACAGGCTTTATTGTCAGTGTAAGAAGATGGAGATAGATAGAAATAAAGCACAGAAACACACACACAGGCACACACTCACACAAGTGTCCTGTGTCACTCTGTCCAACAAGAGGAGAGAGGTTACAGTCAGCAGGTATGTGGGCTAGAGTTATTAATAGATGTTTGTGATAATTAGAAATACAGTTTTTATAGTTTTTTATTTGTATAAATTTCTGGGGTCCATGAGTAATCTTATTTCAGGGATAGATGGCACAGTGGTGAAGTTAAGGCTTATAAGGTATCCATCACTGGCATAATGCACATTGTGCCCATTACATAATTTCTCATCATCCACCCTCTAATCTCCAGTGTCTATCATTCCACACTCTACAGCCATGGTACAGATTATTTAGCTTGCATTTACAAGTGAGGACGTACAGCATTTGTCTTCCTGTGTCTGGCTTGTTTCTCTTAAAATGATGGCCTCAAGTTTTAGCCATATTCCTGCCAAAGACATGATTTCATTTATTCTAATGGCTGAATAATATTCCATTGTGTACATATGCCACATTTTATCTATCCAACTATTTTTTAATGTACAATATGTTGATTCATATCTGTGCTATTGTAAATGGAGCTACAATAAATATATGAGTACAAATATCTTTTTGATGTAATGCTTTCTTTTCCTTGTGGTAGATACCCAGTAGTGGGACGACCAGATCAAAAGGTAGTTCTATTTTTAGGCCTTTAGAGTTCCCTTTTCTCCATATCCTTGCCAAAATATGTTATTTTTTGTCTTTTTTAATTAGAGCCATTCTGATCAGTATAAGATATCTCATTGTAGTTTTAATTTGCATTTATCTAACTATTACTGACATACAACATTTTTTCATATGCTTCTTGCTCACATGCTTCTATACTTTAAAAAAATGTGTATACAGGGGGGAGGAGACAAGATGGTTAACTGAAGCCAGCTTTCCACAGAGGCTCCTGTCCAGTAGGAGAGTTAAAGGACAAAAATTCAGCAAGTAACCTGGTGGATTTGAGCTGCACTAAGAGAGAAGGTTGTAGAACGCACATCAACCCCACTGAGGTGAGCTGTGACCACAAGGATACAAACAAAAGGTACAAAATCCATCACCAAGCGGACGGGAGTCCCCTCCCCCATGAGAACGGCTCAAAGTGCCCCACAAACAATCAGGCAGAGTTCAAAGGTCCTCCCACTACACTCCACGGGACAGACCCTCTAAAAACTGGACCTACCTCCCCTACTAGGGTGCCACAGCGTCCTCATACCAGGCATAAAACTGTATAAACTGTATATAGTCTCTACCTGGAATTCTGAGCTCCCAGTGCTGCCCTTCACTGACACTGAGGTCTGGAGGCCAGTCCCCCAGGAGTTCAGAGTCTTGGGTGATTTCTCGAGGGGTGTGGATGGGGCCTCAACTGCAGCTGCTCAGCTCCAGGGCACGGGAGTGAAGAGAGGACTGTCGGCGCAGAGAGGACCGCACCAGAGTGGCAGTTCCCTGAGGCACAGTGCGACAGCCATCTTTTGGTGACAATATGGCCAGGCATAAAACTGTGTAAAACTGTGTGTGTTCTCTGCCCGCAACCCCAGGCTCCCAGCACTCCCCGCGCTCCTCTCTGCTCTCGCTCCAAGGTCTGGAGGCCTGTCCCCCAGGAGTCCAGACTCTTGGGCGATTGCTCGAGGGGTAAAGACAGTGCCAGGCTGCAGCCGGTCAGTGCAGACTCTGGGGCACGGGAGCGGAGAGAGGACGGTTGGCCAGAAGGGAGCTGCACCAGAGCAGCGGTTGCCTGAGGCATAAAACAGCAGCCCTCTTTTGCTAGCAATACAGCTCACTACCAAATATTCTGAAGCCATACCCCCTGTCTCCCTGGGCAACCAGAGACTGTAAGTATAGGATTTGCCTGAGCCAACTCCAACTTGCAAAGCGGGGAAACTCCCAGGGCGGGGCTGACCCAGAGGTCCCCTTTACTGAACCTAAGACACACCTGGCCCTCAGGGGAACGTCAGCCTATAGACAATACAAAAGGAAAGACAAGCTAATTTGGAACTCAATTCAGCTTCTCTTCTGCAGGGGAACTGCAGAGTTGTCCCGTTCTGTTCTGTCAGTAACATTAATCAGGAGTGAGACTGGACCTGAGTGAAAATCCCCCAACCTTCATCAAGTGCCCGAGGTTGTCAGGCCTCACCTCCTCCTGCTAGAGAGAAGCAGAGTTCAGCGGCAGGCAGACTTCCTTGTGATTCAGGCAGGTGCAAACTCCTAGAGTACAGGTTCACTACAGGCAACTGGGTCAGCCAACAGCAGGGCTATCATTAACTGGGTGTGACAGTGATGCAAGGTGGGGAAGGAGGCAGCAACCTTCCCAGACTCATCTATTGGCTGGGTGGCTCCTCCTGACTCCACGCAGCACTGGAGCAAGCCACACCAGAGTAGTCACCAGACCCCTGTGATCCAGTTCCAGGAGATCTCTTAAACTCACTCACCTGAGATAGGTGCAGACTGAGACAATTGATTTGGACCTTTTGAACTGAACCAATCGCCTGAGGACAAATCAGGTGGTGCCCTGGGTGCGCGGTGGTAGGAAGGTTTGATTTTTCTTTTCCAATTGTTTGCCAATGGGGGGCGGGGTGACTTAATTGCTGATATTTCTCCACAGCTGAGACTTCAATCCAGAGTATCTTTTTCACTAGGGTGGAACAGAAACCAGCTAAAAACAAGACAGAACAACTTAGACCCACCACACCAGACAGGGCCCTAGTTTCTCAGGCCACAACACTATACAGGCCCTTGACAAAGCCCCAGGGGAAAAAAATCACAGGGAGTAAAACAACCATGGAGCGGAATCAGTGGAAAAACTCTGGTAACATGAATAACCAGAATAGATCAACCCTCCCAAGGAAAGATATGGCAGATGTAATTGAAGATCCCATTCATAAACAACTGGCTGAGATGTCAGAAATCGAATTCAGAATTTGGATTGCAGACAAGATTAACAAAGTGGAATTAGGAATTCGAGGAGAAATTCAAAAGTTGTCTCAAGAATTCAACGAATTTAAAGACAAAACCACCAAAGACTTAGACACACTGAAGCAAGAATTTGCAGCCCTCAAAGACATGAAAAATATAGTAGAATCCCTCAGCAACAGAATGGAGCAAGCAGAAGAAAGGATTTCTAACATTGAAGATAAAGCCTTTGAACGCTCCCAAACTCTCAAAGAGGAAGAGAAATGGAGAGCAAAAACGGATCATTCTCTCAGAGAGCTCTGGGATAATTCTAACAAGGTCAATATCCGAATCATTGGAGTTTCAGAAACAGATGAAGTGGCCTCGCTGGGCACAGAGGCCCTTCTGCATGAAATTATGAAAGAGAATTTTCCAGACATGCCTAGAGATTCTGAAATTCAGATAGCGGACAGCTTCAGAACCCCAGCACGACTCAACCCCAATAAGATCCCCCAGGCATATCATAATTAACTTCACTAAAGTTAATATAAAGGAGAAAATTCTCAAAGCTGCCACGAGAAAGAAAACCACTACCTTCAAAGGGAAGAATATTAGAATGACTGCAGATCTCTCTGCTGAAACTTTTCAAGCCAGAAGAGGGTGGTCACTGAATTTAATCTCCTAAAGCAAAATAACTTTCAACCCCAGATCTTGTATCCAGCTAAACTGAGTTTCATTTACGATGGAGAAATTAAATACTTTAATGACATTCATGTGTTGAAGAAATTTGCCATAACCAAACTAGCTCTTCAGGATATTCTCAGACCTATCCTCCATAATGACCAACCCAATCCTATACCACAAAAGTAAACTCACTCAGAAACTTCGGATCAAACTCCAATTTCCACACTGGCAAAAGGATTAAAAATGCCCACTGGACTTTTGAAAAACTTGATACCCAAAACTTCACCAGACTTATCAACATTCTCCATTAATGTGAACGGCTTAAACTGTCCTCTAAAGAGGCATAGGTTAGCTGACTGGATACAAAAACTCAGGCCAGATATTTGTTGCATACAATAGTCACATCTTAACATAAAAGACAAATACAGACTCAGGGTAAAAGGATGGTCATCCATATTTCAGGCAAATGGTAATCAGAAAAAAGCAGGTGTTGCAATTTTATTTGCAGACACAATAGGCTTTATACCAACAAAAGTAAGGAAGGACAAGAATGGTCACTTCATATTTGTTAAGGGTAATACTCAACATGATGAGATCTCGATTATTAATATCTATGCACCCAACCAGAATGCACCTCAATTTATAAGAGAAACTCTAACAGACATGAGCAACTTGATTTCCTCCAACTCCATAATCGTCGGAGATTTCAACACTCCTCTGGCAGTGTTGGATCGATCCTCCAACAAGAAGCTGAGCGAAGAAATCTTAGATTTAAACCTAACCATGCAACATTTGGATTTAGCAGACATCTACAGAACATTTCATCCCAACAAAACTGAATACACATACTTTTCATCAGCCCATGGAACTTATCAAAAATCAATCACATCTTAGGTCACAAGTCTAACCTCAGTAAATTTAAAGGAATAGAAATTATTCCATGCATCTTCTTGGACCACCATGTAATAAAACTTGAGCTGAGTAACAACAGGAATCTCCATACTCATACAAAAACATGGAAGTTAAATAACCTTATGCTGAATGATAGCTGGGTCAGAGATGACATTAAGAAAGAAATCACCAATTTTTTGGAACAAAAGGACGATGAAAACACAAACTATCAGAACCTCTGCGACACCGCAAAGGCAGTTCTAAGAGGGAAATTTATAGCACTGCAAGCCTTCCTCAAGAGAACGGAAAGAGAGGAAGTTAACAACTTAATGGGACATCTCAAGCAACTGGAAAAGGAAGAACATTCCAACCCCAAACCCAGTAGAAGAAAAGAAATAACCAAATTAGAGCAGAATTAAATGAAATTGAAAACAAAAGAATTATTCAACAGATCAATAAATCAAAAAGCTGGTTTTTTGAAAAGGTCAATAAAATAGATAAACCTTTGGCCAACCTAATCAGGAAAAAAAGAGTAAAATCTCTAATCTCATCAAGCAGAAACAACAAAGATGAAATAACAACAGATTCCTCAGAAATTCAAAAAATCCTTAATGAATATTACAAGAAACTTTATTCTCAGAAATATGAAAATCTGAAGGAAATTGACCGATACTTGGAAGCACGTCACCTTCCAAGTCTTAGCCAGAATCAAGTGGAAATGTTGAAAAAGCCCATATCAAGTTTGGAAATAGCATCAACCATAGAAAATCTCCCTAAAAAGAAAAGCCCGAGACCAGATGGTTTCACGTCAGAATTCTACCAAACCTTTAAAGAGGAATTAGTACCTATATTACTCAACCTGTTCCAAAAGGTAGAAAAAGAAGGAAGACTACCCAACATGTTCTATGAAGCAAACATCACCCTGATTCCCAAACCAGGAAAAGACCCAATAAGAAAAGAAAATTATAGACTGATATCACTAATGAATATAGATGCAAAAATATTTAACAAGATCCTAACAAACAGAATCCTGCAACACATCAAACAAATTATACATCGTGACCAAGTCGGTTTTATCCCAGGGTCTCAAGGCTGGTTCAATATATGTAAACGAACAGCACATAAACAAATTAAAAAACAAAGACCATATGATTCTCTCAATTGATGCAGAAAAAGCTTTTGATAATATCCAGCATCCCTTCATGATGAACACTTAACAACACTTAAGAAAATTGGTATAGAAGGGACATTTCTTAAACTGATAGAGACCATCTACAGCAAACCCACAGCTAATATCGTATTGAATGGAGTTAAATTGGAATCATTTCCACTTATATCAGGAACCAGACAAGGCTGCCCATTGTCTCCATTGCTTTTTAACATTGTAATGGAAGTTTTGGCCACTGCAATTAGGGAAGAAAAGGTGATCAAGGGTATCCATATAGGGTCAGAAGAGATCAAACTTTTGCTCTTCGCAGATGATATAATAGTATATCTGGAAAACACTAGGAACTCTACTACAAAACTCTTAGAAGTGATCAAGGAATACAGCAGCATCTCAGGTTACAAAATCAACATTCATAAATCAGTAGCCTTTATATATACCAACAATAGTCAAGTTGAAAAAACAGTTAAGGACTCTATCCCATTCACAGTAGTGCCAAAGAAGATGAAATATTTGGGACTTTATCTAACAAAGGACATGAAAGATCTCTATAAAGAGAACTATGAAACTCTAAGAAAAGAAATAGCTGAAAATGTTAACAAATGGAAAAACATACCATGCTCATGGCTGGGAAGAATCAACATTGTTAAAATGTCCATACTACCCAAAGCAATATATAATTTCAATGTAATCCCTATTAAAGCTCCAACATCAAACTTTAAAGATCTTGAAAAAACAATACTTCGTTTTATATGGAATCAGAAAAAACCTCGAAAAGCCAAGACATTACTCAGAAATAAAAACAAAGCAGGAGGAATTACACTACCAGACCTCAGACTATACTACAAATCGATAATGATCAAAACAGCATGGTATTGGCACAAAAACAGAGAAGTAGATGTCTGGAACAGAATAGAGAACCAAGAGATGAATCCAACTACTTACCATTATTTAATCTTTGACAAGCCAATTGAAAACATTCAGTGGGGAAAAGATTCCCTATTTAACAAATGGTGCTGGGTGAACTGGCTGGCAACCTGCAGAAGACTGATACTGGACCCACACCTTTCACCTTTAACTAAGATAGACTCTCACTGGATTAAAGATTTAAACTTAAGACATGAAACTATAAAAATACTAGAGGAGAGTGCAGGGAAAACCCTTGAAGAAATCAGTCTGGGTGAGTATTTATGAGGAGGACCCCCCGGGCAATTGAAGCAGCTTCAAAAATACACTACTGGGACTTGATCAAACTAAAAACTTCTGCACAGCCAAGAACACAGTAAGTAAAGCAAGCAAACAGCCCTCAGAATGGGAGAAGATATTTGCAGGTTATGTCTCCAAGAAAGGTTTAATAACCAGAATCCACAGAGAACTCAAACGCATTAGCAAGAATAGAACAAGGGATCCCATCGCAGGCTGGGCAAGGGATTTGAAGAGAAACTTCTCTGAAGAAGACAGGTGTGCTGCCTTCAGACATATGAAAAAATGCTCATCATCTTTAATCATCAGAGAAGTGCAAACCAAAACTACTTTGAGATATCATCTAACTCCAGTGAGACTAGCCTATATCACAAAATCCCAAGACCAGAGATGTTGGTGCGGATGTGGAGAAAAGGGAACACTTTTGCACTGCTGGTGGGAATGCAAATTAATACATTCCTTTTGGAAAGAGATATGGAGAACACGTAGAGTTCTAAAAATAGATCTGCCATTCAATCCTGTAATCCCTCTACTGGGCATATATCCAGAAGACCAAAAAGCACATCATAACAAAGATACCAGAATGTTTATTGCAGCCCAATTCATAATTGCTAAGTCATGGAAGAAGACCAAGTGCCCATCGATCCACGAATGGATTAATAAATTGTGATATATGTACACCATGGAATATTATGCAGCCTTAAAAAAGATGGAGACTTTACCTCTTTCATGTTTACATGGACGGAGCTGGAACATATTCTTCAGAGTAAAGTATGTCAAGAATGGAAGAAAAAGTACCCAGTGTACTCAGCCCTACTATAAACTAATTTAGGGTTTTCACATGAAAGCTATAACCCAGTTACAACCTAAGAATAGAGGGAAGGGAGGGAGAGGGCAAGAGGGTAGAGGGAAGGGGATTGGTGGGAGTACACCAGTGGTGCATCTTACAAGGGTATATGTGAAACTTGGTAAATGTGGAATGTGTCTTGGCACAGTAACTGAGAGCCAGGAAGGCTATGTTAACCAGTGTGATGAAAGTGTGTCAAACAGTCTGTGAAGTTAGTGAATGATGCCCCATTATCATATCAATGTACACAGCTATGACTTAATAAAAAAAATGTGTATTCATGTTATTATCCTACTTTGTCAAAGGATTTTTTGGGATTTTATTGTTGAGTTGTTTGATTGCCTTGTAAATTCTGGATAATAGTTCCATGTCAGATGTAAACTTTGTAAATATTCTCTCCTATTCTGAAAGTTGTTTGTTCACTGTCTTGATCATTTCATTTGCTATAGAGAAGCTTTTTTAGTATAATTAAGTCCCATTTTCTATTTTTATTCTTGTTGCCTATGCTTTTGATGTCTTAGTCATGAATTCTTTGTCAAGACCAATTTCCAGAAGAGTTTTCTCCATGCTTTCTTCTAGCATTTTTATAGTTTCAGAGATTACATTTGAATCTTTAATCTATTTTGGGTTCATTATGTAAGTGATGAAAGACAAGGGTCCAGTTTCTTTCTTTTTCTTTCTTTCTTTTTTTTTTTTTACATAAGGTGAACCAATTTTTTCAGCATTATTATTGAAAAGGCTATCATTTTTTCATTATGTGTTCTTCTCTTTGTCATCAAAAATCAGTTGCCTGTGTGTATGTGGCTTTTTTTTTTTTTTTTTTGCTTCTTTCTTCTGTCCCACTGATCTGTGTGTCCATTATACAGTGTTATGCTATTTTGATTACAGTGGGCCTCCAGCATGGACGGTGGTTTCTCAGAGCTATTATCTTAAAAGGAACATTCCAAATAAAAGACAATGAGAGAAACCAAGCTAGTTAAAAGCTATGCCTGAACACAGTGTTGCTTCCACATACATAATTGCAATAGAAATTTGTTTCCAGTCAAGATTCATAAACTGGAGATTTCTTCAAACATAGAAAGAGGCTATGGATACTGGACAAGTTCCCAAATACAAAAATGTCTGCTATGCCTAAAATTTATTTATGTTTTAAAAGTTTTACTGAAATATTGAATAAATTTTATTTGCATCTCTAAAGTATAGATTTATTAATCAAATACAAAGTGTGAAAAACCTTTAGACACACTTATTATTATCATTGGGTACAGCTTAATCACTGTATAAAATTATTCCAGTACACCTGTTCATACTGCCAAAAAGGGTAATTACATAAACAATTAATTGAGTGATATAATCTTGAATGATTTACGGTGATATATTTTAATACATTTGTTTTCAGCGATATCAGTCTATATCGATGTAATTTTTTGTGAGAAGTGTAAAATGCTGGCTTGTACTCCTCTTAATAACTATTTACCTGATGTCACCAGCTTGAAATACATTAGTGCTGGAAATATTCACAAGAGATATAATGATATCAAAGAAAACAATATATCACAGTAATGATAACAGATTCTATTATTTACTTAGTACAATGAGAGTATTCCCTATGAAGCATGCTTTATTATTTTTTGAGACATGATCTTGCTGTGTTGTGGAGGCTAGAGTACAGTGGCACCATCATAGCTCACTGCAACCTCGAAGTCCTGGTCTCAAGCAATCCTCTTGCCTCAGCCTTCTGAATAGCTAGGACTATAGGCACATACTACCGTGTATGGAAATCTTCTTAATTTTTTTGGAGATAAGAGGTCTCTTTCTTGCTCAGGCTGACCTTGAACTCCTGGCCCCAAACAATCCTCATGCCTCACTCTCCCACAGTACAGGTGTTAACCACTGTGCCCCGCCTGAAGCATGATTTTAACTCACATTCTATTCTCAATTTAAGATTTAGGAATTATGAAAAAAGGCCTTAGAGGAAACAGGTACATTTTGAAACCCAAAGAAAACAGTGACTTGCTAGGGAAGGTTAAGAGCACTGACTGATAGATACCTACTATGTGGCCAAGAGAGCGAAGAAGGATGTCTCCATTGAGCAAGATATAAGCTTATATGCCACATAAGCTTGTCTACAAACAACAAAAGATACTGTACGATCGCTAGAGTAGGGGTCCTCAAACTATGGCCCGCAGGCCACATGCGGCCAGCTGAGGACATTTATCTGGCCCACTGGGTGTTTTTGCCACAGCTGCCTGTCCTGCTTAGTACCCAACTTATCCCGCCCAGGCTGCAGTGCACATGTGTGAATGTGCCCCAACTCTCCGGCTCCATTCCTTCTCTCTGTCTCTCCCCACTGGGTGTTATTGCCACCCTGCTTAGCAACCCACTGTCCAGGCCACAGTGCACATGTGTGGAATGTTCCCCACACTCTCCAATTCCCCTCCTACTCTCCAACTCCACTCCTTCTCTCTGTCTCTCGACTCCTCATCTCAGTCTCCGGTGTAATCAGAGAAGTCACCAGGTTGCCTGTGCAGAGCCTGCTGCTGCCTAAGGACTGAGGTAAGAACAAGTTAGGATTTTTTTTTTTTTTTAATTAGGAGGTCTTTTTTTTTTTTGCAGTTAGTAGGGCCTTTTTTTGCAGTTAAGGGAGGCCTTTTTTTTCTGAAGTTAGGATGTCTTTTTTTTTTTGCAGATGGGGCACCTTTTTTGAAGTTAGAAGAGCCTTTTCTGAAGTTAGGAAAGCCTTTTTTTTAAGTTGGTTAGTTGGTTGGGGGTAGTTTCTAGAGGGGTTGCATCACAGTGATAACGCAAATAGTCAGCGCTCAGTGCTAATGCAAATTGTCAGTGCTCAGAGGTAATGCAAATGGTCAGAGCTCAGTGGTTATGATAATTGTAAGTGCTCAGTGTTAATGCAAATTGTTAGCACTCAGTATTAATGCAAATTGTCAGCAGTCAGTGTTATCACAAATGGTCAGTGGTCAGTGTTAATGCAAATGGCCAGTGCTCAGTGTTATCTCATGGGGGCCCCAAACTAGTAATCTGCCTAGGGCCCCATGGGAACTTAATCCAGCTCTGCAGACAGCTGAGGAGTAGGAAATCCAATTTAATTGAGAATAAGTGCATTTATATTCTGATTGCTATTTAGTTGTGTATGATGTTGTATGTTGTGTGCTGTGTAAGCCCCGGTTCACACTGTTGCGATCTCTGAGCAGTGCAAGTTCAGCCATATGCTTGTATGGCTGATCTTGCATTAGATTTGGAAGAAAAAAGGCATACATGCCTTCTTTTTTCCTGCAGTGGAATCTGATCACATGGGTCTTTTCACCCATGAGATCAGATTCCTGTGCAAGTTCACAGATTGCAGTGCAGTTCACACACGGTAGTGTGAACTGGAAAGGTGGTGGAGGAACTGGCTCTGCAATCGTGCCTGTTCCCACACCGCACCAGTGTGAGCCTGAGGTAAAAGCAGAGTTCCACCGTATGGGCACTGGCGAGGCTGAAATGATGTGGACTGGCAAGGCTGCATTGATGGACACTGATCAGACTGCATTGATGGGCAGTACAGTCTATATGTCTCTGTGTGGGCAAAGTTATTGCTGGTATATTGTTTTTGGAGTGCTGTATATATATTGATATTTTACTAATAGCAATTTGGAATCCCTAGGAAACTATGATATCAAGAAAGAGAAAAATTGACTTGGAGTGTAGGCTATTGAAAGAACAGTGGACTTATGATTACTTTTTCATGCAGTACAAGGAAAGAGCTGTGTGTTTGATATGCCAGAATATAGCGTCTGTATTCAAAGAATACAATTTACATCGACATTATCAAACTCAACATAAAGACAAATATGATAGTTTGGTCAGAGAAGTGAGAAAAGATAAAATATTAAAACTGAAATATACATTGACAACTCAGCAAAATACTTTTGTGAAGTAGAAACAGCTAAATACTTCATCACTATGAGCAAGTTTTCAAGTTGCCAAGATAATAGCGTGCACTGGCAGACCATTTGTGAAGGGAGAATTTGTTAAAGAATACCTTCTTTCTATTGCCAAAGAGATGTGTCCAGAGAAGGCAAATTTATTTAGTACAGTGAGTCTTTCAATTAACGAAGGATTGAAGAAATGGGAGACAATTTGCATCAGCATTTCCAAAACTCTGCAAAAAACCTTTCCTATTTTTCCTTGGCACTTGACTAAAGTAATGATGTTCATGATTCTGCACAACTTCTAATTTTTATTCATGGTACAAATGACTATTTCGAAGTCACAGAAGAGCTTGCTGCACTGCAAAGCATCAAAGGAACAACTACAGGACAGGATATTTATGAAAAGGTTTGCCAAACTATGAATAGTTTGGAACTGGACTGGGCAAAACTAGCCAGTGTGACAACTGATGGTATTCCTAGCATGGTGGGGTCTAAGAAAGGAGTAATTGCTCGCATTAACCAAGAGATGGACAAACATAACCATTCTCATCCAAAAGCCATACACTGCCTCATCCACCAAGTGCTGTATAGTAAATCACTGAAGTGGGACTCTGTTATGAAAACTGTGGTATCTTGTGTTAACTTCATTAGGGGTAATACACTAAACTGCAGACAATTTCAGGAATTTCTGTCTGAGCTAAATGTTACCTGTGAAGATGTTCTGTACCACACAGAAGTCCATTGGCTGAGTCGAGGGAGAATTTTGAAACATTTCTATGACCCACTTCCACAGATTACAGCTTTTCTGCTTTCAAAAAAAAAGTACCAGAGCTCAATGATGCAAAATGGAAATGGCACCTTGCCTTTCTGATAAATGTAACAGAGCTACTCAACAGTTTCAGTGTGCAACTTCAAGGAAAGGGGAAGCTCATCTGTGATATACAATCACACGTGAAAGCATTTGAAGTAAAATTAGGCCTCCTCATCAAACTAGTGAAGGAGGAAAATTTCTGCCATCTCCCCACAACTCAAAATCTGTTAGCAGAAAATCCATTGGTTGCATTCCCAAATAAAACATGCGTGGATTCACTGGAAAATTTGCAAAAGGAGTTCCAATTTAGATTTAAAGAGCTTCATCTCCATGAACAGGACATACAGCTTTACTGACATTGAAAAGGTGGATATGATTTACCAAATGGAACCGGCTGAACTGCAGAATTGTGACTCTCTGAAAGATGCATTCAAGTCAAGCAGCCTTCCTAATGTCTATGCATCTCTCCCCTCTGAGACATATTCTAATCTCAGGAACCATGCACTCAAAATGGCAACCATCTTTGGTAGCACTTATGTCTGTGAACAAACTTTTTCCAGAATGAAACATCTGAAATCTCCAACCAGATCTAGACTAACTGATGCACACTTGCATCACTTGTTACAACTAGCAGTGACAAATATGGAACCGAACATTGACCATCTCATTAGCCAAAAGCAGGCCCACAGTTCCCATTGAAATACTGGTAAATTTGTTGATTTAACTTTACTTGTTCTTCATTTTAAATATTGTATTTGTTCCCATTTTGTTTTTTTACTTCAAAATAAGATGTGTGCATAGGAATTTGTTCATAGTTTGTTGTTTTTTTTTAAATAGTCTGGCCCTCCAACAGTCAGAGGGACAGTGAACTGGCCCCCTATTTAAAAAGTTTGAGGACCCCTGGGCTAGAGAAACACAGTCACCTATAGATAAAACACTATAATAGTAATTATTTTATAATAAAAACCCAAAATAAAATCTTCTTTGAACAGTTAATAGGGGATTTATAAGATTCATGCAATTCCCATCTGCTCATCAATCCCTTTATCTGTTTTTTTTCACACATTTACTAAATTTTATTAAATGCTTCCTATTTAACTAGAAGCAAAGAAAACATTGATGAAGCAAAATGTTGCTTCTCTCATATATATTATGGTCATGTTGAGAAGATAAATAAATTAAATATAATCATAAAATTAAAATGACACACAGAGAAGTAACCAGAGATTACACCTTGAATATTTTATGGAGAATTCTAGATCAGTATAGTGGTCTATTGACTGGGATGATCTATAAACTGTTTATTTCTGGTCCACAGTAATAAGAATACACAGATTGGTAGTACATATTGAGAAAACTACATACTAATTTGATGAGATAATTTTATACTTATTGATCTAATAATAAATCCATGAGCTTATTGTTTTACATAATTAATTTTTTCTAATATCTTATCTTTTATGCTTTTTTAAGAAATAGTATAAAATCCACAATCCACAAAGATTTTGGATAAAAGAAAAACCTGTCCTTTCCTGAATGTTGTTGGAGTAACCCTGACCTTGAGAGTGAACTCTGCTTACTCTCCCACTTATCCTTTTCATGAACTCAGGGCCAGCGACAGTAGGCTGATTGTAAGCACTTCATTAACTCTACTTGGAATGACCTGACAGTGACTTTCACTAAGTTCAAGATTATGATTTCACAAATCGTAACACATGGAAAGGGAGAAGTAATTTGGAAAAGGAACAAAAGAATAACAAAATTGGGGAGATGACTCTAAGTCTTACAATCAAAAGAAAAGATGGGTGAAGGGGACAAAATATTCCATGTTACCTCAGTGCTCTTACATTCTTAAAAGCATTTACTTACAGGAGGGCAACTAGTCTTCATCATTAGGAAAAAATCATCAAAAAAGTATTCATTACGATAAACTACATATTGCATTTTTAAAAACCCAAATTAAAAAGAGTAAAATGCTAATACAATAAATTATATTAAAATTATGAGAATGGGGTGGTGCCTATGGCTCAGTGAGTAGGGTGCCTGCTCCATATACCGAGGGTGGTGGGTTCAAACCCAGTCCCAGCCAAACTGCAACCAAAAAATTGCTGGGCGTTGGGGCGGGCGCCTGTAGTCCCAGCTGCTCGGGAGGCTGAGGCAGGAGAATCGTGGAAGCCCCAGAGCTGGAGGTTGCTGTGAGCCGTGTGACGTCATGGCACTCTACTGAGGGGGGTAAAGTGAGACTCTGTCTCCACACACACACAAAAAAAATTATGAGAATGAAGTAATTACTACTAGTAATATGGATGATAAATCTCATAGACATAATATAAGGAAAAGGGATCTTTGTACACCAGAGAGTACAAAATGACAGAATTATATGGAGTACATAACCAGGCCAAATTCATCTATGCTAGCAACAATCATAGGGTTAGTGTATTCTGTTAGTGGAATATTAATCTGAAAGGGCCTGATGGATACTTTCTCTAGGTATAATATTCAGTTTAATGATATTGGTTCCAGTTACACAAAGTGTTATTTTAAAAAACTCCTACCTATGCATTTGTAATTATTGTAATTTTTAATGAACTTGAAAACAAGAAAAGTAATATTTTGGCTTTTTATAGAATGAGTATTTTGCTTTGTATAAAGTTCTACTGACTAAAATGATTAATTTTTTAAATATATAGATAAATGAAGATTGTCTTTTTGTTATTTCAAGTGTCTTGCTATAGGATAGCTTCTCTTTAAATCTTGTAATTGATCACTAGTTTATAGGAACAATTGAGAATTTTTCATCCAGGGACACTTTAAATAATTAAAATTAGTGAGATTTGTAAACAAACAAACAAAACTTCCATAACACTTGGGCAGTAGCTCTGCTAATATAGTACAGTCCCCATTTGAGAACATATTAACACTATTTGAATAACAGCATACAGCTATGAAAAAGAAAGCATTTAAGGTATATTCAAGTTATGTGTGAATACTACAGTTTCACTTTTAGGGGTCTTAGTTACCGGTGGTCAACTCTGGTCTGAGAATAGGGTATTAAATGGAAATGTCATTAATAAATAATTCATGAGTATTAAATTGTGCAGCATTGTGAGTAGCAGGATAAAATCTCACCCCCTTCCGCTCTGTCCCATATGGGATGTGAACCATCTCTGTCCAGTGTTTCTGTGCTGTATATGTTACCCTCTTGTTAGTCACTCAGCAACCATCTTGGTTATCAGAGGTACAGATCACAAGAAAAGAAGGGTAGTAAGGGAGGGAGCGGGAAAGGGGGGGAGAGGGAGGGAGGGAGGGAGAGAGAGAGGAAGAGGAAGAGGGAGAGAGAGAGAGAGGGGAGAGAGAGGAGAGAGAGAGAGAGGGAGAAAGGGAGAGAGAGGGGTAGCGAGAGAGAGAAAGGGAGAGAGTGAAAGGGAGAGAAGAGAGGAAGAGGGAGGGGGAGAGAGGGAGAGAAAATGGAGAAAGAGCATTTTCCCATAATTTTGTTAAGATACCATTTTAGTTGTTCTATTGTATTATCGGTTACGGTTGTCGCTTTCTTAGTACACTTAATGAATAACTAAAACTTTATACAGGTGTGTATGTACAGGGAAAAACACAATGTAAGGTTTGGTGGGGATGTACTATCCCCAGTTTCAGGCATCCACTGGGAGGCTGGGATCACCATCGTGGATAAGAGGGAACTGCTGTGCACAACACTGTTAAACTGTGATTAAGTTTGTACGTTAGGTTTCCTGATTACAGACTATAAAAAGCGATCCTGAGTAGCCCAAGCAGAAAGTCAAAAATTATCAAATCTTTTTAAAACGTAGAGAATTAAGTTCAGAAAAGCGGTAAAGACCAATGAAGACTACATACCAGAGACCTTGTCAGAGAATGAATTAGCTGGAACGTTTCTGCTGGCATGGAAGCCATGATAACCTTTATGCTGCCCTTTGATTTATCACAATAAAGGCCAGGCCACCACCTCGAGAATTTATCTTTATCATCTCTGAGACTTTGGTTTATTATTTCAAGATTCAAACTCCCAGGTAGAAATATCAGACTGGTCATAGTCCTTGCTTTTCATGAAAACTCACCCAAAATAAGAATAGTGTTCAGATGTGGTAAAATAATATCAGCCAACATATACTACAGAAAACCTAAAATAAAATGAAAAAGACTGTCATATTTATTTCCAGCACCTGTGACCTATGTATTTCAGGACTCTAGCTAAATAAAAGATACCACCCGGTGGCTATTAAAGTTATCTTCTAAATCCAGTGTGTAAGCCATAGAGTATGATGACAGGATTTTTATTTAAAAAAAAAAAACTCTAGTTACCATCAGTAGATTAAATTTGGGGTTTTTTCCCTTTTTGGTTTTGTTCATATACATATATATTTCTATTAAATAAAATCTAAAGAAATTAAAAGCTATGGAAACTAGAGCATCATATATTCTATGTATTGCTATAATAAAGGTTATTTATTGACATAATAATTTAACATTTTATACAATATATTCACATAATTTGATTTTGTATGATTTATTACAATTATGTAATCTAATAGCTAGCCCATGAAGCTTTCTAGGGTCAAATGATTTTAGACATAAATTATAACCTCAAAGTGTTAAACACTGAAAAATAATTACTGCCATTATTGCAGCTGTGGTGATTTTAAGTACTTTCCTTGAGAAAATTACAATGTGAATGGGCATAATATTCGTGTGTAGTTTCCAAAGACGACAATCATCATTTCCTTCGCTCCCTAAATTTGCACAATGTACCTGACTCCAAGAGGTTGACTGTACTTCTCTTCCCGAATGTAAGCTGGCTTTGTGAGTTGTTTGAAGATTCAGAGATGGAAAGGACGTGTGAAAGTTCTAGGTTTGGCCATTACAAATAGCAGCTGCTTCCACTTTTGATGTCTTAGAAATCCACCACCATATGAGAAGTCTGGTTACTTGTCGCCACCATGTTGTAAGGAAGCATAAGGTAGCCATGGGAAAAGCCCGAGCGGGCAGAGAAAAATGGCAAGCCAACCACAACTGCACCGTCCTTATGAGCTGAAGCTACCTCTTATGATCCAGACCAAGGAGGAACCACGTGGAACATAAACTGCTGCACATCTGAGCCTAGCACAGATTTTAGGATCATGAGAAATAGCAGATTGTGTTATGTGAAAAAAATTGACTTTGAGTTTGATGCAAATAACTGAAATAGAAATTAATATCTTTAAGTGTGATACTTCTGTGACAAATAACTAAGACATATGGTATTGGCTTTGGGACAAGCTGAGGCCTGAAGGGCAGAAAAGAGACTGCTTATGGAAATTGAAAGGAAAGAAATTACTGGAGCAAGGGAGCTTGTGCTATGCATTTTTGAAACAATTAGTAAGATTGTCACTTTCAGTGGAATAGAAAAAAAATAGAACAGTAAATCTGAATAAAGATGTATCTAGGCAGAATTTTGAAACTAAATCTGATGTATTTTAGTTACCTATGATAACACATTGCAAAAGAGAGATGAGAGAAAGAAAGAATACTTCAATTTTCAAAAAGATTTTAGGAGAAACCTTCCTAACTGAGTGTTTTCTGGTTTGCATTACTGGCTCCACCAGACAGCAAGAAAGTTTCAAAATAAAAATGGCTTCAGGGCAGATCAATCCAGGGTTTGCTAGTAAAACATGAACTCAGGGTCAATTTCAAATTGAGAGTTAAGACTGTAGGAAAATTTAAGACAGCACTTAGAATGAGAGTTTCTCATGTAGACAAAAATACTTCTACAATCTCACAGGCATGAATCTTAAGAGCACAGTCCCCCCAGCACCCCATCTCACAAAATGAAGCATAAGGTCCTACCTCAAAAAGATTTGTGAGTGTGTTTTTTATTTAATGAAAATAAAACCCAAAAACTTACACAATGTACACAGTGGGATTCAGAAAAGTAGGGGGCAGCAAAAGGGGTGAAAGACCAGAAATTACTTACTGGGTAAAATGTATGTTATTTTGGCAATAGATACCCTAAAACTGGTAGTGGTGCATGGCCTGTTAGGAGATGGGCCACTCTGTAGAACGTGACAGCCAGCCAGGGAGGCTTCATCTATCACTGTCTGCCATCACCCCCAGATGGGACTGTCTAGTTGCAGGAAAGCAAGCTCAGGCCTCCCACTGATTCTGCATTATGGTGAATTGTATAATTATTTCAGTATATATTATAATGTAATAATAACAGAAATAAAGTGCACAATAAATGTAACTTGCTTGAATTATCCCCCAAACATCTCCTTCCCACCCAGGTCCATGGAAAAATTGTCTTCCATGAAACTGGTTCCTAGTGAAAAAAAGGTTGAGGACCAGTGCCCCAAAAGCCTTGACTTCATTCACCACTATGCAGTCTATCCAACTAGCAAAATTACACCTGCACCCTGTAAAGTTATATAAGTAAAGTATTAAAAGGAAGGAAAGGAAGGAAAAAGGAAAACATATTATCTTTTGAAGGTAATTTTATTGGCAAAATCACCATACATGTAGAATAAAGTGACAGGCAGATAAAAGGGACAAAGCAGTATAGGAGCTCTGAGCTCAAAGTGCTCCGAGCAATTTCTCATGGAGAAGAGAGAGTAGCTCAGAGGGTAACCCTAAACACCTGCACGAAGACACAAGGCCACAGGGCTCACATTTGTCAGAAAGCACATTTGTCCTAGCTAAGGAATAGACTGTAGCAGGGAAGTAGCAGGGAAGACTTGAAAAATATTCCCCGCTGGATTTCAGAACTGCTGTGGACTAAGGACCATTATGTGTCATTTGTTTTTTCCCTTTTTGAATATGAGTCATCCCATCACCACATGGCATATTATGTCCCTTTACATGGCAAAAAAAGGCCTTTGCAGACATGATTAAGAGTCTCAAATGGGAAAATTATCTTGTATATCTCAAGTTGGTTCAATACAATTACAATTCAGAAACAAGAAGGTCCGAGTGAGAGGGATGGAAATGTGGTGACAGGAGCTGGGCCTGTGTTCAAAGAGAGAGATTTGAATGTCTGATGCTGCTGGCTGGAAGAAAGGGCCATCAACCAACACATGCAAGTCACCTCGCAAAGCTGAAGAGGGAAGGGGATAGATTTTTCTCCTCTAGCCCCAGAAAGACAGCAAGCCTGCCAGCACCTTGACTGTAACCCACTGAAACTGATTCTGGACTTTTGTTCTTCGAAACAGTAAGGTAATAAAATTGTGTTGCTTTATTTCATTAAGTTTGTGCTACATCTTTGTAGCAGAAATTAGAAACTAATAGACAGTGTTACTATTGTACCTTGACACATAGAGGAAAGATAACTAGTCTTTTACCCCCATGCATCTCTGATTCTGAGGAACTGTACTCTCTGGATTTGACTTAGATAATGGATCACTGGACCTCAAGTCTGCACCTGATATCACCTGAGGCTTTCAGGTTCAACATACAAAGGATATCTTTTACAGGAGAGGATCAAGAATTGTGTGGCGGGACGGCACCTGTGGCTCAAAGGAGTAGGGCACCGACCCCATATGCCAGAGGTGGTGGGTTCAAACCCAGCCCTGGCCAAAAACTGCAAAAAAAAAAAAAAAGAATTGTGTGGCTAGAAGGTAGTCTTGAGTGATGTCGTCTAGAGGTGGTTGCCACCAGATCCTTTGCTCTCTGCATGTAACTTTTGCTCACATTAAGGGGGAGGATTTATTTCCCCTCTCCTTGAATCTGGTCTGGCATCATAGTTTTCTTTGAGCAAAAGAATTCAGTGAAAATGAAGCTACATCAGTTTCAGGTCTAGACTGTAAGTCTAGAAGTTTTTTCTTCCTTTCTCTTGGAAGTCAGCTATCACATAAAAAGCCACATGTGAAGACCGTTGTTGTATGAAGCCAGCCACATTACTCGTCTGTATGTTG
Organism: Nycticebus coucang; assembly: GCF_027406575.1. Taxonomy (NCBI): domain Eukaryota; kingdom Metazoa; phylum Chordata; class Mammalia; order Primates; family Lorisidae; genus Nycticebus; species Nycticebus coucang. The sequence continues at coordinate 8,983,140 of NC_069785.1, read as the reverse complement.
AAATAGAGAAAGAATACCAATCCTTAGATGTTTCAGCCAACCCAAATGATCAGGCCACCTTGGATGTGGGCAGATACTATATGGACAAAACACGTAACTCCTCCCCACAAAAACAGATAAAAACCAGCCTTAATTGCAGAATCATGAGAATAACATATACATTATTATTGTTGTTTTAAACTAGTAAGTTTGGGGTTGGTTTGTTTTGTAGCAATGCAAAACTGAAAGATTTAATATACTCTAGAAAACAATTTAATTTTAAGATTGGTTGTCTATACTTTTCATATTAATAAGTCTAAAATTATTTTGCATTGTTCAAACAGGAGCAGTTTTACTAAGATTCAATCTTGTTCAGGTAAAATCTCTTGTTTTATCAGAAAGTCACACAGTATACCTGTCTCAGTAGAAACTGATTAGATAGTATTTGCATTGTTTTCCTCAGTTAACTCATTTTTCCTACCTGCAACTGCTTTCTCCATTTTTTTTTTTTTGCCTGAGATTGTATAAAATGAATAGTACATTAAGAAAGAAGTTAACTCTTTAAGACAGAATCAGTCCTGCAAGAAAATTTTCTGTTGAATAATCTTGACTGTTAATATTCAGGTAGGGTTAACTTAGTCCAAGTCACTATACATAATTAATAGGTCAGTGAAAGATGGATGGATGGACGGACAGTTAGATAATTTGGATGAAGAATGAATTCTTATAACACTGATAATAAAGCATTATACCCCCCAAATAAATGATACTTTAGCAAGATGATTATTTTCAATGATAGCAAGAGGCATTTTTTTTAACTTTTGGTATGGTATTGATCTAAATTGAAAAATGACAATTGCTTTATGGGAAATATATTCATAATTAGAGACACATGGAAACTTTGCACATCTGTGAAATTATTGTAGACTCTGTTACAAAAAAAGAGAAAGACTATATTGTTAATAACTTCAGCTGGAGTTTGAAATATGAACTTTCAAACAATATCCATACACCATGAATTGCAGATGTTACAAAGTAGATTCTGCTATCAATCTCATTCTATCGCCCTTGGTAGCTCACAGCAACCTCCAACTCCTGGGCTTAGGAGATTCTTTTGCCTCAGCCTCCCAAGTAGCTGGGACTACAGGCACCTGCCACAATGCCTGACTATTTTTTGTTGTTGCAGTTTGGCCGGAGGCCGGGTTAGAACCCCCCACCCTCGGTATATGGGGCCGGTGCCTGAGTCACAGGCATTGCCCTGCTATCAATCTTCAAGTCCTATATTATTTACACTGAACTAGAATGACAAAAAAAAACTCTTGCTTACTTTGTGTCTTTATGAATTATTTGTTGCTGTTTAAAAAATTACCTCACAATTTAGCAATGCAATGTATTTATTATCTCATATAATTTCTTCAGTTCCAGTCTCCTAGAGCAGCTTAGTTGAGTGATTTAGGGTCAGAGTCTCTCACCTGGTTGTAGTAAAGTTTCTAGCAAAAACCTGTAGTCATCTTAAGGCTTAACTAGGACTGAATAACCAGCTTCAAGTTCACGTGATTATAAGCAAGCCTCAATTTTCCCAAACTACTATCTAATATTGCCATGATTAACATAAAGAACATTGTTTGAATACATAAATAGGAAAAATATAATCATAGATAAAAGGAAAATCCTTCCTGATTAAGAATTGTGAAACTTAAATAGATATAAAAAGGTATATTCTACAAATTTTAAATGTCTGTTGCAGACAGATTAACACAGTATCTTATTTTATATGACAGCCTCACCTGTTTTCAGGGACTTTATACTTACAGTATTTCAAGGATATTGTTCGAGGAGTATTTTGAGGTAAATGAGAAAGTCTTACCTTGCTGAACATTAAAAAAAACTGTACAGATTCTCATAGGCCTTTAATTTATAACAGCACATTATTAATTGCTTATTTTTCTTAAAAAAAAAAAAAGATTTAATTTTTGGGTGAAGTACACTTTTGGCCTGTGGGTGCAAGTACACTTCAAATCTATGTTGCATTCCTGAGTTTATGTATCTGTCTATACCAAATGCTGCATGAGAATCTTGACATGCAAACCTCTCAGGGAGAAAAGAAGGGTCTTCCTGGCTTCTGAATGTTTTCTCTTGTTCTTTTTATTGCCCTTAAGAGAAATGCCAATGTTGGTACTGACGACTGGAATCTATCACGTTGAGTGATACTGTGATAATAACTTGAAAACTTCAGAAAGCGTTTCAAGAATAATAAATGCCAAGGAGAGTGGCAGCAACAGTATTACGTATGGATCACAGCCAACCAAGTCTCCAAATTTTGAATAAACAGTCTCCACTCAAAATATATTGTGTTACAAACTTCGAAGAAAGAATGAATTCTTATATCACTGATAATGAAGCAGTATACCCCCAAATAAATGATACTTTAGCAAGATGACTATTTTCAATGATAGCAAGAGACATTCTCTATTTTTTTACCTTTGGTATGGTATTGCTCTAAATATGAAAAATGATAATCACTTTATGGGAAATATAATTAGAGACACATGGAAAATTTGCACATCTGTAAAATTATTTTTGCTGGATTTCTCATTTTTTTGCCATGGGCATTTTTGTTAATTTAGGCATACATAAAAATAGTTTTTGTGTAAGAACAACTTTTCACATTTTTCTACTCTGAAATTATTATATGTGTCTCCCCAGGAAAAAAGATAATAAGGTTGTATGTATAGTATAGAAAAAATCAAATTAAAGATTTAGCACAGTTAATTCACATTTGATTATTCAAGATTTTTACACAGTCCTGGAAACTTGGTTCATTCAGGAGGCTTTGGCTTTCATTAAGATAAAGCTAAATTTAACATGGCATAAACAATATGGACAATTAATTCAAGACTTATAACAAGAAGCCTTAATGTGACTCAGAGTTATTGAATTTGACACCTCAGAGAGGTCCTTAGCTTTACTGTCATAAAGACAAATTCACTCCTATTGCCCCAGGCGTCCTGTTTTTCCACGTCAATGACCAAGGTAGGCAAGAAGAAATGGCTTGGGGTGTCTTCAAGTAACTGTTTATCAAGGCAGAAGTTCTCTTTTGCAAGGTGAATAATGGAGACGGCTGTGTGAGGATCAGCCCATGTGCACCCCTCTCAAGTCAAAGTGCCTGTGCGTTTGCTATCCCGTTCCTTCTGTCTTCACAGTTCACTTGTTTCCCTGGCAATTACATCTTCTTTGTAAGAAAAAAAATCTCTCCCTCTTCCTTTGGTGATTTCCAATAATAAGTAATTTACATGCACTTTAGTGCTCTACATTTTTCATACTTTAGTTAATACACTTCTTTCATTAGCTTCTCTGGATTCAGTCTGAATATTATTCGAAATCCACAATAGGTACACTAGGCCAAAATCAGTTTCTGGGATTGTAAAGAGCTAAGTTACAGGCTAAGTATATGATGTTAGGAAAATCAGTTGTAAAATGTGAATAATAATGGTAAGGAAAATGTGTGTGTGTGTGTGTATGTATAGAGGGCATTAAATAAGATTATGCTTGGAAAATATCTGGTATATTATCTCCTAGAGTAAGCATTCAATAAATATAAATTACAAAAAAGGTACTAATGAAGAAACAAAGATAATAATTCAATCTTATTTCTCTTGCTCTGAATCAGAAGCCAAATATGTGCCAAATGAACCACACACATCCTTAATCATATATTAATGTGAGTAAATTAAATGTCTAACACTTGGTTTAATTTTTATCCTTCTTTTCCCTAGTCATTTATTGAATACTAAATGTTCTCTAGGCACCATGCATGTTTTTTTAATTTACCTTATCTTTTAAATCTCTAATACTCATTTTATTGAAGAACAAGCAAGTTTCAAAAGGTTAAAATAAACCATCCAAATTATTGCCCAGGAGTAATGGGATTCAGGCACAGGGCTGGTTTTCTCCTGACTTCTGCTTTTAACCACAGCATCATTCTGCTTCTCTTTTACAATGTTTTTATGATTTTTTTACTTTATTTATTTTTTTTTTTACAAACCCCATCTGTATAACTAAGTTCTGAACTACAAATATTGCCCGTAAATTTAGATACTCTGGAGTTGCTTTTATTTTCACTCTTTTCCTTGTACCCTTCATTCTTCACACTCAGGTTTATCTACCTAATATACTTGTGAATGGACTTTGTAAGAACAACCACAGCCTATTGACTAGTTTTATTGTACAAACATTAGCACCAGAACTATTTTTCTATATTTCATTCCTATTAAAAATAGGATATTTTACTGGCTTTCTTCTCTGTTAATAAATTATTTTATTTTTTTTAAAATCTACTTTTGTTTGTTGTTTTGAGATAGGGTCTCACTCTGTTGCCTAGGTTGAAGTACAGTGGCACAAACATAGCTCACTGCAGCCTTGACCCTTCGTCTGGGGACAGTGCAGCAGCATCAGGAGTATCAACTCAGATCATGCTCTGAGTACTTACCCAACTGGCAAACATGAGGAGTGGAGGAATGGACAAAGCAGTGGGTGGAGAGCAACTCTGCGAGGAGCTAGCCATGGTCCTGATCATTCTTAGTGCCGCTGGACATGTAATCAGATTCCCGCCAATACTAGACAAAGAGAACCTTTGGAAGGTTGATGTTCTGCCATAATAAAGATACAGAAAAACAATTATCTATATCTATAATAAAGATACAAAATGTGAGACCAATGGCTAACCTGGCTTAATTTGTTTTCCCAGGTGGAGGAGGTCATGGGATCAATGTTGTTGGCACTGAGAGATATCTCCCAAACCTAGGGTGACAGCATCGAATTGACTACTGAGTGTCCTTATTGAAAATGTTCATAATATTTGTGAAACTTGAAACTAAAACATAATTTTCATGTTACAAGTTTTCTGCTGTGATTTTGAGCTCTTTAAAATTTGCATGATTTTGTGGGAGTCCACACATCACAGCTATCCTTTGTCACATCCAATATTTCATAATTCAAAAGAAAAAAATTCTAGTTGTTTATATTTTAAATTAATTATTTAATTTTCAAATTTGGATTCTTTTATAGAACAGTAAAAAAGGACACAAACCAATCAATTCCAAGAGTAAAGACAATTCTTTTCTTAGTTCTTTTACTGAATTTCTGAATAAGTTAATTCTGCTCATTTTCCCCAGCTGTACAAAAGAAAACAAAACCAAGCAAAGAACAATGGCGAATATGGTAAGGTGATAATTCCTTTAAAGATCAAGTTCAGGAATATCAGATATATTAGATATATATATATATATATATACACTAAAGGAATATCAGATATATATATATTTAGATATATATATACTAAAGCAGTATTATATGAATATATATTACACATTGTTATTATCTGATTTGCCAGAATTTATAAGAACAATTATCTGGCACTTTTTTTTTTTTTTTAGTTATCCATTTTGTAATGAGGTAGTTTTTTTCTGAATGCAATTCTTGCCCTCCCATATATTTGTCTTTCTCATTTTTAATCTTTCATATAGTCTAAAATTAAAAACTAAAGACAAAGTTCATGTTTCCATTACCATTTTCTGTGTTTAAATGAAGTTCTCAACTCACCCAAGGTTTATGAGCCTATTGTGCTGCCAAGTATTTAATTCTAACTACAACCACATTTCAGAAAAGACATTAAATAGGTCAGATACCTTTCACCCTTCCTGCCAATTCACATAAATATAAAAGTCAGGTTTTTAATTTTCAAATCTTCCCTATTTTTCTAAATCAAATAAAATAAACGTAAAGTTAGTTTGTTTCCATTTGCTCTGTATTTTATCAAACCTCAAATTACCACTAACAGCTATTTTTGTACCCACTGAAAACATATCTACGGTAGTTACAAATAGTACAAGCTTTGTGATGTTGAACTATTCAAAATAATATTTTAAAGTCACTTGTTTGGGAGTATTGCACTTTATTACAGTAATAGTGGATAATGAAATCCTGTAAACAATAGGACAGGCTTACATTATACTATGCAAAATAAAATAATTGACATGTACTTACTAGTTAACAGACATCAACAGCTAGGATAGATGTTAGCCTTTACATTTCTAATAACTTAAAATGACATATAATTAAATATTATTTGGGGGAAATTTTCATAAAGACTATGTATGTGGTGATGTTATTAAAATTATATATTAATCTGGTCTATTGTGGTTTAAATTATCAGAATTATTAATTAATTATACATTTTAGGATATTCTCAGAACCTAACTAGGGAATTAAGGTTATACTTCTGTATAAACCAAATAGTTTACTGTTCATCAAACTTTTATTTCCTTTATAAAAATAAAGATTCCTTGGGCCCTGTTTGTTAAAATTCTGATTCATGGGACCTAACCTTGGTCATGACATATCACAGCATATACTTGTGCTTGTGTGTTTTGGTGGTGCTACTGAAGATGGTCAGAAAAATAAAGAATATTAGAGCAATAATCCAATACAGAAATGATAGTATTAAAGGATTCCTTTGCTTAAAAAAAAATGAAAGCCCTATTGTGTTCTCCACCTCTGGTTGGCTTTGTTGAGCTTTCTAACATGGATATGGACATTAATGTTTCCATGAGTAATCAATATAAGTCATCATCAAAATACAGCAGTTGTGAAAGAGGTGGAAATGTATCAGTTGTTCTTTCAGAGGTTTGATTATACCACCTTGGTTGGAATCTAATATATGAAGTGACTACAAATTATGGGAAATGAAGCACCACCATGGCTAGGCTCAGTCTCCTCCCCTAGGAAGAGAGTAGAGCTTGGACTCCACAGAGAAGACGGTGGCCTCTTCTTGCCCTCTGTCTCATTAGATTGCTCTATTAAAATTTGTAAATATTGAGTCAGTCACAACATTGTCTAGTGGCATATAAATTAAATTATAATGCAGGCCTTAGGAACATGAAATCTTTTCCTCTGAATAAATCACATTTTGAATTGATTTTCCTAGTGCCCTTTAAATTTAATAATCAATGGTATAATAGAAATTGAAGATTATAAAGATACAGAAAAATAATTATCTAATGAAAATTATTTTTGCTTAATATTTTTAGCAAATTATGTTTTCCCTAAAAATGGTTAGCAGTTTATTATTCATAATGTTGAATTAAAAGTATACATTTTGCCATGAAAAAGCCAGAAAATACGTATAATGAGAAAACAGATAATAAATCCCAATTGAAGTTATTGTTCTGTAGACATTTAGACAGACAATAAAATGTAGACTCTGTGCACAGAAGAATGATAGGGTTGGTCTACTGCCTTAATAGATCATTTTCTGGTCTTCTAGGAAAACTGCCCCTTGATACTTTGTCCTGGCATAAGATACCGTCACATTTAGGTATTGTCTTCTTTGTGTATGCATTGTGTTAGAATATGATAAACTCCAGCTTATGTTTCCTAGGGAATTCTCAACTGTCCCACAAAGATTTCTGTCAATGAATTTAACAAGTAAAATCAGTGATGTATAAATAAGACAAGTAAATAAAAATAAATTATCTTTAAGAATTAGAATATTTAAATAAGGTCATAGGATACCGAGGGTACACATTTATAACATTCTAATGTCTTCTTGTCTTTCTTTTTAGTTAAGGAAAGCAGATTTTAATTTTTGAGTCAGACACTTGAGGAAAAATAAATAAATACCTTATGTTACCAAAAAATTTCTGTCAATTAAAAGCTACTAAGAATATTATCTTTTAAAACATGTTTTCAGGGCGGCGCCTGTGGCTCAGTCAGTAAGGCGCCGGCCCCATATACCGAGGGTGGCGGGTTCAAACCCGGCCTCGGCCGAACTGCAACCAAAAAATAGTCGGGCGTTGTGGCGGGCGCCTGTAGTCCCAGCTACTCGGGAGGCTGAGGCAAGAGAATCGCTTAAGCCCAGGAGTTGGAGGTTGCTGTGAGCTGTGTGAGGCCACGGCACTCTACCGAGGGCCATAGAGTGAGACTCTGTCTCTACAAAAAAAAAAAAAAAAACAAAAAAACAAAACAAAAAAAAAATAAAACATGTTTTCAATTTTATCCTGTTTTATATTAGTAGTTTCAAATTTTACTCCTTTTTTTTGTTAGTCAATCACTGTATCACTTTCTCTTAGTATTTATTTTAATGTTTCTTTAATTTTGTGTTGCTTTTGAATCATAATTAAAGACATCCTAATTTTTATGAGACTTGCAATTACGTAGTTCTCTGCAGCTTAATCAGGTTCTAGCTCATACAAGATGCCCAACTTTGTGTTGCAACACAAAAGAAACGTCTTTAAATAAGAACAGCTTTCAGAGATACATTTACTTATTCTTTATCTCTTTATCTGATGAATTAGGAGACACTAATCTAGGGAGATGAAGGGAAATAAAGCCTGGCTTTGGACTAAACCAAAATTTACACACAAGACTGTTTTCAAATCAGAGCTCTACTGTTCATTAACTTGCTATGAAATTCTGGTCAGGTGGCAACACTAAAGTGGTATATACATTGTTTCCTAAGGAGAAACTACAAATGAAAATCTTTATAATCTCTCTTCATGGTCATCTAGAAACTTAAAAATTCATTAACTTTCAGGGACTCTATCACTATTTTTATTATGTTGGATAATGAAATGCATATAGTATTGACTAGACCACTGTATGTGTGTCTTCTGTATCAGGCAGGTATCGCATGAAATGACAGTCATCTGAAACCATGGAATCAATTTCAAAATGTATATAAATATCAGTAAGTTAGAGACAATTGGTGGAGGTGCAACCCTGAATAGCAGCATACTCATTTCTATATCTCTTTTGCTAAATTAATATTTCCCCAGCGATATGTGAAAACAACCTCATTGTGTGGAAATGGGGATACATATGGAATCTTTTCAACATATTTTGTAAGACACTACGGTATTCCATTTTTATGTTTTTAAATAAAATATCAAAACCCGCCAAAAAAGGAGGAGGTTAATGTTAAATATAGTTAAATCAAGAAAATCCTGAGAAAATCAAAGCTGTTTCCTCCTAATATGTCCCTATAGTATAAAGATGAATTAGCTTTATTTTCAAGACATTCATTTCACATCCAAGAAAGGGAATATTTGGGCACAAATGTAAAAGCAAGATTATGAGCTTTATAAGGTCATATAAAGAATCCAGGTGGAGAATATATTTTGAAAGCAATATCTCTCTTAGGCCAGTATATTTATTCCCTAGTATAGAGATTTAATAACGTGGATTGTTCCTATTATTTCCCCAATTTTCTTTTTTTTTTTTTTTGCAGTTTTTGGCTGGGGCCAGGTTTGAACCTGCCACCTCCAGCATATGGGGCCAGTGCCCTGCTCCTTGAGCCACAGGCACCACCCAACCAATTTTCTATATATTTACCCCTTTGATTCACTATGACACTGCATCTAGGAAACCTTTGCCATATTAAACAAATTCTAATTATGTTACTCTGAAATTTGAAATCATCCATTTGCTCATGTTGCCCTCAGAGCATAATCTACATTTCTTAATGGGGCTTAAAGAGCCCTTCAGGATGTGGCTGCCGACTCGCCTCATCAATCCAGCCTCTCACTGTTCTGCATTTTGCATTCGTTTATTTAATCAATTAACATCTATTTTTTGATTGTTTATTTTGTGTCACGAAGTGACCTAAACTATGAGGTTACAGTGGTAGATATGACAGATCCTTCTTGCTCTCCTGAAACTTGGGGTGAAGAGAAGGGAGATGTTCATTTACGTGTTAAACACATATTTATTGATATTCTACTTTGTGTTCTAAGGAATGATGAGAAAACATTCATATTACACAAAAGTGAAGGATTATATTATAATGTGAAAATAGGAATTTTGAACAGATACTTGACAGTCAAGTACAGTAGTAGCCTCTTGTCTGTGGCTTCACTTTCTGCTGTTTCACTTACCAGTGGTCAGGGATGATCTGAGAATATCACATACAATAAGATATTTTGAAAGATGCTTTTTGCAGTCCATTGTTACAGTTTTTCTTGTTCATTACTAGTTATTATGTTATTTTCTATTTTATTATTAGTTCTGAGTCATCCCTTACTGTGCTGGCTATGGTGGCCAGTGTCTATAATCCCAGCTACTTGAGAGGTGAGGTAGGAGGATCCCTTGAAGCTAGAAGTTCAAGACCAGCCTGAGGAAGAGAATGAGACTCTAAGAAAATCTCTTACTGTGCCTAATTTTATAGATTAAACTTTGCCATGGGTATGGGTATATAAGAAAAAACATAGTATATGTAGGGCTTGGTGCTATCCACAGTTTCAGGTATTCACTCAGGGACTTATCTCCCTGCAGGTAAGTGGGGACTACTATAAATGCAAAAAAAGAAAAAAAAAAGAAAAGAAAGGAAGGAAGAAAGAAAAAAAAAAAAGGAAAAAGTGATTATATGTTGTTATACCTACAGATATTGGGATGCTATGGGTTGTCATGATGCTGAATAAGGGAGATGTGATCCCTTTAATATGCCTTGAACGAAGTAATATTTAAGCTGAATTAAGAATAAGATTGACCCAACTGCAGCAGAACCAAATGGGCAAAGACTGAGACAGGAAAGAGCTGGGAGAATTGAGGATCTAAACAGAGGCCTGAGCAACCGAGGGGCAGTGGACATCTAAAGGAAGCTGAAATGCAAGACCCACAACTCAACAACGCAAAGTTGTAAGGGCCATAGTAACGAGTTGTGCCTCATGTTCTAAATATTCTAATTTCCCAGAAGTTGCCACGTTTTCCAGCTTTTTGCTCCTTTCCTTGTGCTGTTGTTTCTTAGCGATCTCCCACCCAGTGATTATTCTTCCTCCGAACCTCCCTCATTTGTCCTTTATAACTCATTTTATGCTCCTCCTTCAGATTCTAGTTACCTTTCTTCTTTTTTTTTTTTCCTCTCAGTTGTGGCATTCATCATACTATGTTATAAATCTCATACTTGTCTGAATCCACAGGCTGTAGTTTCTGCGAGCAGGTGCTATTTCATTTTAACCTCTCTATCTCCAGCGCCCAGCACAATGGCTGGCACATAGTGAATGTCGGGCAAATATTTGTAAAACAAATATGTTCATTTCCTAGTGTCAGCTCTGCCTCAATGCATTTCATTTAATGTTAAGCTTGTTCAGCTCTTGAAATGTCAATCATTCCATAGCCAGGCGGCAGTGTTAGACATGCTGATTGCGCTCCTGAATGTCGCTTCCAGCTGGGATCCTGGACCTGGCACTGCAGCCAGACTACAAGTGACCTAATTAGTCCTTTGGTTATTAAAAAAAAAAAAAAATGGGAATAATCATGAACTGATATGCCTAAAAACTGGGACATGCACAGTTTTATGAAAGCTGAAATATTTAGGGTGCCAGATGCAAGTCTTGCAGAAAGTACCATAGTTTCCAAAACAAAGTAGTTTGCATTGTAATTGTTTTCTGGAGCTTTTATCAACAAAATATGTTCATTGACTAATCCTATCTTTGTACCAGATTAGAAAGCAACAGTGTGTGTTAGCCACAGAAATAAGATACAGAATCTCTCTTTTTGGCCCTGCTAAACAAGAATTTCTCATAGCAGAATTCAGCCAGATGCTGTGTGTCCTTCTAACTAACAGTGAGCTGCCTTCAGATCCCAGGCCTCTCATCAGTGTCAGGGAATGGATGCTAAGAAGGCAGCTCTCCCAGAAGAACCATTAGTTAAGGGTCTTGGACAGGCATTTAATGTGTGTTTTTTTCTTAAAGGTCCATCTCTTTCTTCGTAGTCAGAGTTTGTTGGTGAGTCTGATGGCTGATGTCACAGATTAAGTGTAAGTCGCACCCAGCTGGTATCTTACTCAAGGGAAAGGCCAGGGACAAGATATTCTTTAAACATGACAACATTTGTGGAGCAGCTGATGAGTTTAAGGTTTCACACTGTGTGTTTAAGAGGATGATAATTGTTACTAGGAGATCTTTCTTTTTAATTTCAATAGATTTAAGGGTACAAGTGGGTTTGGTTTACATGGATGAATTGTATATAGTGGTGAAGTCTGAGCTTCTAGTATACATCGTACCTACCTACCTGGTAAGTTTTCATCTCTTATCTCCCTCCCACACTCACCTCTTCTGAGTCACCAATGTCAATTATCCTGTAGTAGCTAACACACATTATCTTGCAAGAATTTCTTCTGAGGCCTTACATGTCATACTGAAGCTCTAAAGTGGCAATTGTACATCAAAATTTTTCTCAGGGTCGTTTTGATTTCCATTTCTCTGATGATTAGGGACGATGAGCATTTTTTCATATGTTTGTTAGCCATTGTCTGTCATCTTTAGAGAAATTTCTATTCATGTATCTTACCCAGTAATATATAAGATTTTTGGCTCTTTTTGTTGATTAATTTGGGTTCTCTAATAGGTCATAGTTATCAAGTTTTCATCCTATTCATAATACATAAAAATCTTTTCCCATTCTAAAGGTTGTCTTTGTGCTTTGGTTGTTGTCTCCTTAGCTGTACAGATCTATTCAGTTTAGTTAAGTTCTATTTGTTTATTTTTGTTTTTGTTTCAATTGCCACTCAAGTCTTCTTCATAAAATAATTCCCCATGCTGGGCCTGGGGGCTCACACCTGTAATCCCAACACTGTAGGAGGCCGAGAAGGGTGGATTGCCTGAGCTCATGGGTTTGAGACCAGACTGAGCCAGAGCAAGACCTCGTCTCTAAAAATAGCTGGGCATTGTGGCGGGCTCCTGTAGTTCCAACTACTTGGGAGTCTGAAGCAAAAGAATCGCTTGAGTCCAAGAGTTTGAGGTTGCTGTGAGCTATGATACCATGGCATGCTACCAAGGGTGACAAAGCGAGACTCTGTCTTAAAAAAAAAAAAAAAAATTTTTGTAGGTCAATATCTTCATGTGTTTTTCTCACACTTGCCTTGAAGATTTTTATTGTTTCAAGCCTTAGATTTAAATCTTTTATCCAGTTGTGGATATAGAGAGAAGGGAACACTTTACACTGCTGGTGGACTGCAAACAAATACAACCTTTTTGGAAGGAAGTATGGAGAATTCTCAAAGGATTCAAATTAAACCTCCCATTTGATCCTGCAATATCATTATTGGGTATCTACCAAGAAGAAAAAAAATCATTTTATCATAAGGACATTTGCACTAAACTGTTTATCACAGCTCAATTTAAAATTGCCAAAATATGGAAACAACCTAAATGCCCACCATTCCAGGAATGGATTAACAAGCTGTGGTATATGTATACCATGGAATGCTATTCAACCATTAAAAAGATGGAGGCATGACTCGGCACCCATAACTCAGTGGTTATAGCACCAGCCACATACACCGGGGCTGGTAGGTTCAAGCCCAGCCTGGGCCTGCTAAACAACAATGGCAACTACATTAAAAAAAATTAAAAATAGCCGGGCGTTGTGGTGGGCACCTGTAGTCCCAGCCACTTGGGAGGCTGAGGCAAGAGAATTGCTTGAGCCCAAGAGTTTGAGGTTGCTGTGAGCTGTGACAAAACAGCACTCTACCGAGGTTGACACAGTGAGACTGTGTCTCAAGAAAAAAAAAAAAGAAAGAAAGAAAAATGGAGACTTTACATCTTTTGTATTAACCTGGATGGAGGTGGGACACATTCTTCTTAGTAAACCATCATAAGAATGGAGAAGCAAGAATCCAATGTACTCAATTATAATATAAAAGCAGTAGATGGGCTAATTCATGGTGGGGGGTGGGGGAATCAGGTAGAGGGAAGGAGGGGGTCATTGGGGGTTCCTGTGCACGGTACACCTTTGGGGAGGGACACAATTATAGGAGGGAATTTACCCAACAAATGCAATCAGTGTAATCTAATTCTTCGTACCCTTAATGAGTCCCAAACAGTAAAAGGAAAAAAAGAAAATCAAGATATTTACTAACTAGATGGAACACGGAAGGCTGTACACAAACATACCATTAAATAAAGTTTATATATCTACATTTCTGGATTCTATAATATGTGATTTTGGAAATTAGTAATAAATACTGTTTTGAGCATAACACTAAGATAAACCTTGAGAATCCAAATAAACAAAAACTACTGAACAGTATTAGAACTCAAATGGCTAAAGACCGCAGGCACTGATTTTTAAGTAATAGCTGACATTTTAAAGACAGATATATATTTTTTTGTTTACTTGTATAAAATTGGGAAACTAATACTGACACACAATGTGAGATCTTTTAGTCTTTTGGACATTGGATAAATAAACCCTTACTCAGCCTGTTTATACAGATGCACACATTGACATCACAGAAGTGACTAATAACAGATGAGCAGGATGAAAAGGAGACTAGAAAAGTGAATGCAAATATCTAGGCTAATCCAACTTTGAAGTTATTCATTTTTAACTTTTGCATTTCTTAAATTAGTTTTTCCCCTTCAAGTTTCAAACTTTCCAATAGAGTTCTACAGAATCATTCTACTTCAGTGGAAATGCCAGTCTTTTTATAAACCACTTTCTGATTATAATAATATAGGTAGGTAGGTTTTTCTTCTGTGCATAAATTTGTTATTTATATCAACCGGTCATTTAAATATTCAGTATTAACTGTAAAGATTAAATTTTAAATGTGGCTACCTAAAGTGGTCTGGAATCACTTTGACCAGAAGATAGCTGCATATTTCAGATAAATACTCCCACTTCTTTTCTCTATTATAGCACATGACTACTCTAAAAAAAAAAAAAAAAAAATTCCCCCTTTCTTTCATTTATAATTATAAATTTTCCCTCTTTTAGTAGTATACCCAGGGCTTTGTGGAACTTGTGGTTCATACAATATCAGGGGCCTGTAGAAAAAAAATTACATTATATTATTTTATATTATTATTATGTTATAATGTAAATTATATTACATAAAAAGGTCTTACAGTGAATATCTTTTGGAAGCAAAAGGAAATTATACAAATTGCATGTTTTTAAAAGTTGGAAAAACCACTATTATTACAATGTTGAGAAATGTCCCATTATGTTTATTTAACTTCCATTATAACAGTCTGATACTATTAGCTGTCATATTTATTTAGTATCTTTTCATCTGGAACCATTCTCCAGTCTATCTCTATTCCTCCATGACCTTCACATTTTGAAGAGTCCAAGTCAATTGTTTCATAGACCTTGCTTGTCTGAAATGTCTTTGAAATGATTGAATCTGTTCCTGATTGTGTCTTTCTTGAAGTTTCCTACTTTGCAAATGCCCTTGTTTTATTTACTTACTTTATGAATGCTTTTGTTTTATTCCACAGGCTTCACATATTTTAGTGCTATATCTGGAACTTGGCCTCTGTGCACAGGGTTTCCTCAGTACATGCTTGTCCCCTCCATTTCCATCATCCTTATTTGTGTCTTTCAGAGTTAAAATATTTTTTTTAGCTTAGCTATATCCTCAGTCACTCCAGGAAATTATTGTTACTGAAATAGTTGTCTGATGCCTTTTGAAAGTCGAGGTTCAATAATATTGTTTTAATTCTTAATACTCACTGAAAGGCTTCACCGTGTTCTCAGGCCTTTGTTCTTAGGAAGATGTGCTCTGCCAACATCCTGAGACGTCCCAACTCGTTCTGACATTTCCCTTGTGCTGTTCTCTGTCTGCATTCTCCATCCCTCATTTTCTCTCAACAGGCTTTATAATAGTTTCAGTTATTATTAATGGTCCTTGTAAGCTTTATGTCACCCATCATTTAATTACATATGCATAAGTAGTGATTTTGGTCTTTTCTCAACTTGTTTTTTCTCTACTTTTTCTGATCTTTTTAATTATAGGTATAATATGTGTATCCTTTTGGGCAGAAGTTTGAGAGTCTCATTTTGCGCTGCCTTTCTATTCCTTTTGGTGATGTCTGTCCTGCAAATTCTCTGACATCAACATTTCTCCCACTTTCTTCATGATCTAAACTGCCATCCAAATAGTCTTACTCACAGCTACAGTGCTGCTAAGTTCTACTGTGGAAACATTCTTCCTTATCCTATTTCATGCATTTAAACCATATGAATTTGTCAACATCTGTTTTTAATGTATACTAAGAATTTTTGGTGAAGCATATATTTTAAGACGGGACCCTGTAGGGACAGTAATTACTTGAATGAGATCTGACAAAGATGTGTTGATTAGTGGTGTGCTTGCTGTCCATCTGTGCTTCTCCTCTTAACATCTATGAACTCACAAGCTCAAGACCTGCTCAAAGACCTAGTTATTTATATACTATCTTATTCCAAAGAGATACAAAGAAAATTTATAATTCACAAAAATATAGAAAATACGCAAAGTATATTAGATATTGATAATATAGGAAAAACCACGTAAAAACAAAGGCAGAATAATAAAATGTTTAGGATGAAGAAAATACCAAAAATAAATATAAAACTTACATTTCATAATCTAAATATAATGTTCTTAGTGATTACCATTATTTGTTTATGGCAATTTAAATGGCCTTTAGATTTCTCTTTGGAGGGATACTTTCAATATATTTCATTTATTCATATTTCAAGTGTCACATGTTGGGCAAATGCAGTCTGCTATTTTTATCTTTCATGTAATCCACGCAAGTATTTCCCTGTTGAGCATGTGAGTGAAGGAGGGCAAACTAATTGAGAGTGAATTTCTGCAATGTATGGCCCATAACAGGAATGCATTCACAGGTAGTTATTAATACAATATGTGTAGTAAGATTATATGCCAAAATAGTATGTGCTTTCTTTCCCAGGATAGTCAGAGACACCTACATCATCTATAGGAGAACAAGATTGTTATGGAAGAATGGCAAAAATAAAGATCTAGTGAAGGGTATGTTTCAGAAAATAGCCTCTGAAAGCAACATCAAGACAACTATTTTGAATGTCAAACCTTTTGATTTTTTTTTTAAAGAAAAAAGTATCCGTGAAAAAAATGAAATATTCTGTATTTCTATAACCATAAATACAGAATAACACAAAGACCACACTGAGTCCAGGCAGAGGAGATGACTTCATCTCACTGGGAGGTGGCTGGAGAGCCGCACGGTCAACAGGGCTGGCAATGAAGGGACAGGGCAGGAGTGACCATATGGACAGACATCAGGTCTTTTCTCATTATGACTGAGTTGAGCAGAAGATGAAACACCTGTAGATCATCTCCTGTCATAAAAGCTAGCGCTGCGTTTTATTTTTAACTTGAGAGCTCATTATTAAATTTTTGTTTTAGGTTTCACTTAAAAGAGTCAATCTGAGACTCTTCTAAAATTCCAAGGTTAATTATTTTATCATCTTTCCATTAAGGCATTGTAATTATTTTTTCCAATTTTTGGAAGGCAAACTTTTCTCCTTGATCAATTATTATTTTGATCTCTTTCCAATATATCTGTGGTTTGAGACTATTCGTGTACCAGTTTTCATCTGCTGAGGCCAGAGTTTACTGTGCCCTCACAGAAAACAATGGTTTATCCCCAGGGAATTAAACTCATTAATACTGATTATGGCTAGTGTTATTTTTTTCATTTAATTACCTTTTGATTTTTTCTTATGGGGGAGAGGGCTCTAATATACATTCTACTGATCCATAATTCCTGACATAGACACAAACATTTTTTTAAAACTCAGGACAAAGTTATACAACCTGTGGTGGTTGTGGTGATTGTTTTCACTATTAATTATTTTCGGTGGGAGGTTTGTACTTTAGAACCTTCAGAACTCTAAGATGAATGCCACCCTCTTCCAGAGATTTATTACAGTTCTTTTCTCAACTTGTCATTCCATATTTTCTGTTTTTGATAACTTAGATGGACCTCATTTCTCTTATCTATAAAGAATAAACAAATCTATCGATATTTTTGACTACTCTGAGAGAACTTTGTAGAACTTTTTTTGGTGGGGATTTTCTAATACATTAAAAACACACAATATGTAATGACACAGTTATTTAAATGGGTAAGCAAAATAGTTACTTTTTATTAGAATAAATGCTTTACATGAATAGAACACATTGTATCACAGTTTTATCTGTTTCAATCAACATGTAAAGAAGTTCATCTGGCAGAGTACGGTATGGCCCCATTTTACGGATGAGATGTTTCTGATTTATTGTAATACTGAAACAAATAGGTAATTTCACTCCAAAATGGCTATAAATTAATAGCATATTCCCTGGGTTTACAAGAGAAAGCCAGCAAGTAAATAAATAATTAAACAAGCAAACAAAATTAGGAAGTTAGAAGCTGGTTGGCATTATGAGGAAACAAACTTAGATGGAGGTGTAAGGACTGCTGAGGATAGAGGATAAGATTGCAATCGTGTCATCAGGGAAATATTTTTATAATGATGAAGAAAAACCTGAAGGGAGTGAGAGAGGGAGTCATGTGGACAGCTGTCAGCCATAGACAATACCAAGCTCAAAGTCCTGAGTTGGCAGCTTTCTAGTAGGTTCGATGAATAATAAAGAACAGAAAAGCAAGCAGGAAATAATAGGAGATGAAGTCAGAGTCAAAGATATGCTTGTGATGGGTAGATTATACAGAGTCATAAAAACTATTAGCAGGACTCTGACAAGCACATGTCCCACTAACCTTCTTGCCAGGGAAGATAGGAAATGTAGCCATCTTTGGGGCCTAGAAAAAACAAACGGGGATGGCATTTATTTCTGCCACAGTGAAATCAAAAAGCATGTTTTGAAGTGAGGGAAGGGTGTGAGTACATGGGGGGATGGATTTGGGGTGAATTATCTGGGACTCAGAATAAGGTATTTCAAGTTCATTCTTTAACTACATGAGTTTCTTCAAAATCTATCATTGGGAGATAAATATATTTTCTTTAAACCTATACTTAAGTTTCTCAGGTTTCAGGAATATTTATTTATTATCAGTTTTCTGTGATTATGATAATTTAATACATTAATTATGCAAACATTAACTTAATCCTTCTTTCAGTAAACATTCTGATTGTTTCCAGGTTTCTCTAAGACAAACCTACAAACATTATTATAATTTCTCCTTGTATATAGGTATAATTTCTCAAGGGTTTATTCTAGGAGTTGAATTATGGTGTTATAGAATATACATATCTTTCACTTTTAGCAGAAAATTTTGAATCATTTCCTAAAGTTACTGTAACAAATTACTTTTTTTTTTGAGACAGAGTCTCACTCTGCTGCCCCGAGTGCCCTGACCTCATAGCCTCATTCACAGCAACCAGCAACCTCAAACTCTTGGGCTCAAGTGATCCTCCTGACTCAGCCTCCTTAGTAGCTGGACTACAGGTGCCCATCATGACATCAGCTGATTTTTCTATTTTTAGTGGAGACGGGAGTCTGACTCTTGCTCAGGCTGGTCTTGAACTCCTGAAATCAAGTGACCCTTCTGCTTCAGCCTACCAGGCTTATAGGCATGAGCTACTTTGCCTTTTGGCCGTAGCAACAAATTACATTCTATCAGCATTTCTTCTATAGCCTCACATACAGTATTATCAGACTTTTTAATATTTTCTATCTGGTGGGTGTAAAACTATATTATGTGTGTACACTGTGGTTTTGAAAAGCATTCTATGACGACTAATTAGGTTGACTATCTTTTCATGTCTGAGTTGGATAGGTGAATTTTCTTTACTGTGAAATGACTATCTTTCCCCTTCATTTTCTTTTTTTCTTTTTTTCTTTTTTTTTTTTTTTTGCAGTTTTTGGCTGGAGCTGGGTTTGAACCTGCCACTTCTGGCATATAGGGCTGGCGCCCTACTCCTTTGAGCCACAGGGGCCACCCTTCCCTTCATTTTCTATGGAAGTAAATATTTGTTTTTAATATGGTAAAATTCTTTGAGGTCTTTGTGCGCAAATATTTGTCTGCTCTTATTGTTGAAATATTTTCTTTAAATTTGTATATTGTGTTTATGATCCCTTTTGATTAAAGGATGTCATAATTTCCTATCTTATGTTTCCTTTTAAAAGTTTAATTTTAATAGCTGGGCATTGTGGTGGGTGCCTGTAGTCCCAGCTACTCGGGAGGCTGAGGCAAGAGAATCGCTTAAGCCCAGGAGTTGGAGGTTGCTGTGAGCTGTGTGAGGCCACGGCACTCTACCGAGGGCCAGAAAGTGAGACTCTGTCTCTACACACACACCAAAAAAAAGTTTAATTTTACTTTTAGCTTTAGCCCTAGATATTTTAATGGTGTTTTACAATTATTCATAATTATCCTATTTTATTAATATTATAAATGTAACTTTAATGTTTAATTTCTGACTTTTGTGAAAATTCAATTTATTTTTGTATAGTGATTTTAAATCTTACTCTTGATTTAGAAAACTTGTTTATTTCTTCTCTTTTTTTTTTTTGCAGTTTTGGCCAAGGCCAGGCTTGAACCTGCCACCCCCGGTATATGGTGCCGGTGCCCTACTCCTTGAGCCACAGGCGCCTCCCTTGTTCATTTGTTTTATTAATTTCACCTGATTATTTTCTATGGGCACTAAGGCCCACACCTTTCTAATCTATCCCTGGAGCTAGATGCTTGAAAACTGCATTTTCCAGAATTCCTTGAGACCAGGTTCTGCTGAAGATTAACACTGCCAGGAGCTGGGAGAAGAGGAAGGGTGGGTAAGGTAGAAGCCACTGGGTGGCTGCCATAGGGAACTGTTGATTTTTTTTTTTTTTTAATTTCAGGTTAATGTGAGAGTACAAATGACCAAATCACAATATTTGAAATTGTTATGTAGAGTGTCTCAGAACTGTTCACTTTCACAGTGGCAGCCACCACAGTAGAAGTGGGTTTAGGCAACTTATTACATTACAGCAGTGGTAATGCCGGTTGTGGAAAACAAATGCTGGATTCTGCAGAGATAGGTTAGAGCTGGGGATAAAGGCATGTGGGTTCAGAAGAGCACAGACTTAGGGGTCTGGTAACCACAAAGGGTTTTCTTTTATTCCTTGTGTTGAGGGATTTAACATGATACATGATAGAATTTTAGCTTATATATTTCTCCCTGCATTTATCAAAATGATCATTTAGATATTGCCGCACCCCCGGCATCAAGCCGTGGCGGGATGGCTCTGTCCGCGTTGTAAAAACTGTGGTAAGGCGGTGAGTGCTCCCCGGAGCGTTGCCCCCGGTCCCCCTGGCCTGCGACAGCAGCGCATAAGTTGCCTAGCATGCCTTTTAGTGAACGTAAGAATTCATGAGGTGCGGCATAAAGGCCTGAATAACCTTTACCCTGAAACCTGTTTGAAACTTGTTTGTTGAGTTGAATGGTTAATTGTTGCTTGAATGTCCTCAGAAACTAAGAATAAACATAATGACTTACTAATCCATGACTTCATCTATACAATGGAGACTAAATGTCTCCAAGGGAACACATTCCCACCATAAAGGTCAGTTAATTGAAACAATGTATCAAGAGAATGCAGGGATGATAAGTTAAGATGTTCCTACCAGATACCCGCTCCCTCCGGTCTCTTATCTCTACCTTATGTCCCTTTGAAACTGTTTCTTTGAAATAAGTTTTCTATGAAATTGCTTTCTCTATAATTTTGTCACTATACACTTAAAACATATACATAATTCACTATCAATTCACTAACAACATAAAAATCATAATCAAATATAAAAATATAAAAATACAAAATGTGAACAAAGCAGTTTTACAAAGAAAGAAGGTTTAAACATAGATAAAGAGAAGTAAAAGAGTAACTGCTGATAAGCAGCAGTCCTTTGTTCCCCCTTACGGGCAGAAACATTGTCTAAGAAAAGACGGTTGACTACTCCCATCTACAAAACTCGATAAGAACTTTGTAAGCATCAGCAAGTCATAAAAATATCTTTTGTAGTTTGTAAGACATTGTCAAAAATGTATAAATACCATGCCTAAAAATCAGTAAAGTACAGCTGCTTTCATCATCACTTGTGGTGTCTAGTAGTCTGTCAATTCACCCTGCGTCAACCTTCCAATCAACCTGAGCCGTTTCGCCCTGAAAGCCCTCGGACTGAGACTCATTCGACTGGCGGTCCGCGGCAGCTGGCGCCCTCGAACAGGGACCTGAAGGACAGGTGATCTTTCTTTTTCTTTCTTTCCTCTCTTTTCAGATTGAAGGCGACTCTCACCAGGGAGCTCGAGTCCCGCCGGTAAAGGCTGACCGGTTAAGTGTGAGTAATCCGCAGGACAACATGGGGCATACATTAGCAAAAGAGGAACACATGCTCGGTGTCATGATACAGCGTTTGTTAGAAAAAAATGGTTTTCATGTGTCTCTCAAACGGTTGGAGGAGCTTATGCATTTCATAAAGTTGGTTAGTCCTTGGTTTCTGGAGGAAGGCTCTCTCTCTCTCTCCGACTGGAAGAGAGTGGGACGCGAAATGCGGAATTACATGCAGGAACATGGGGAGCAGGTTTTGCCCCCACAAGCTTTTCCTTTGTGGTTACAGGTTAGAGAACTTTTAGCTGACAATACCTTTTTAGAAGCATTCATAAGAGAAACTGATTCGGAGGCTGGAAGCCCTGAAACTAAGGTGGCACCCATTTACGATGAAGTCCCCCCAGAGGCTCTTAAAGACCCCGAGCCAATATCTAATGCTGAGGGCGTCATTCCCTCAGCTCCAACACTCAAAAATATTCTACCGCCGCTCCCACCGGTTGATAATTCATCGGATAGTGACGAGTGGGATGTGGTGGATGAATTTACTAAACCAGATGAAAAAGATAACATGCATGATTTCATTCACCCTCGCCGAGCTTATCCGGCAGTCCGTGTGCCTGTGACTACACCCAGGCCAACTTTGCGGGCTCCACTTCCCCGTGTGCCTCCTTGTCTCCCCCCGCCGCCCATAGGCTTTCAGGCGGCGGTGCGAGAAGCCCGTCAGCAGGGAGATTTTACTTTCGCTTTCCCGGTACGTTTTCCTACCGAGGAAAGGGCACCACCCACCTGGGAACCTCTGTCGTTAAAGACACTTAAAGAATTGCAACAAGCTGTCCGTACATCGGGAGCTTCTGCCCCTTATACTTTACAAATTGTAGAATCAATCAGTAGTCAGTGGCTTACTCCGTATGATTGGCAACAAACGGCCAAGGCCACGCTTTCCCCAGGTGACTATATTTTATGGAGAACAGAATATGAAGATAGATGCAGAGAAAGCGTTAATCAACATGTAGGTAGAAAGGCACAGCCCACGTTATCTATGCTTTTAGGAACAGATGAATTTGCCACCTCTGAAAATCAAATTAAACTACCACGGCAATTTTTAGAAATGATTAACCACAATGCAGTTTCTGCTTGGCGCAGAATACCTCCTCCAGGTACTAAGGGCACAACTTTAGCAGGCATAAAACAGGGTATGGAAGAATCCTATCCTGACTTTATTTCTCGCCTAGAAGAAGCTATTAATAGAATGCTCCCACCGTCTGAGGGCACAGCATTATTACTCAAGCAGTTGGCTTGGGAAAATGCAAATACGCTGTGTCAGGACTTAATACGTCCACTCAGGAAAACAGGTACAATACAAGATTATATTAAAGCATGCATGGATGCCTCACCAGCAATCGTCCAGGGAATGGCGTTTGCTGCAGCTATGCGGGGTCAGAAATTTAGTTCATATGTTAAGAATGCTCTTGATAGAGATCCTAGCAACACATGTTTTGGTTGTACACCCCCGCATGCCATACCTACCTGCTATAATTGCGGGAAGCATGGCCACATACAAAAGGATTGTAAAAAGTTTTCCAATAATAATAATAGTAATGATAAGTCTCGTGGGCTACCCCCGGGACCATGCCCTCGTTGTAAGAAGGGCAGGCACTGGAGAAATGAATGTAAATCTAAGTTTCATAAAGATGGAACCCCCTTGTCTGACAAGGGTGCAAATGCTAATAATGGCAATAGGTCAAAAAACTAGATGAGGGGCATTCTCCCAGCCCCGACCCCAAGGGAGAGCCTAAGTCTACTGTAGTACAACCTTTTTTAGAACCTACATCTACCACTAATTGTATACCGCCAGAATGGACAATTCATGACCTCCCGCGTGGAACTCCTGGCAGTGCAGGCCTTGATCTTGCCAGCTCTAAAGACATAATTATATCTAAACATGATGGTGTTACTCTAGTTCCTACTGGAATTAAAGGAAAATTGTTACCGGGCACAGTGGGTGTTATTTTAGGTCGCAGTTCCAATTATACCAAACATTTTGAAGTTATTCCGGGAGTTATTGATTCTGACACTGAGAATACAATTAAAGTCATGGTAAAGTCTTTAGTAGAAACTACACAAATTCATAAGGGACAAAGAATTGCTCAGTTATTGTTGTTGCCATATATACCACTTCCCACCTATCACTTACATGATGCCAGGGGAGAGGGTCAATTTGGATTTACTGATCAGGACTGTGTAGCTCTCATACATGATTTATATGATAGACCAATGTTAAAAATGAAAGTTGAGGGCAGGCCTATTAAAGGGTTAATGGACACAGGAGCTGATGTAACCTGCATTGCAGCTTCTGACTGGCCAAAATCCTGGCCAGTACATCGGACTGGGTCTTCATTAGTTGGTTTAGGTTCTGTTTCTGGTGTTATGCGGAGTACATCTCATTTATTATGTGAATATAAGGATAAGAAAATTTACTTTCAACCTTATGTGTTACCCTCTCTACCCTATACTTTGTGGGGACGAGATCTTTTACATGTTCTAGATATGAAACTAGTTACAGGGGATCAGCTGAACGATCAGTGTTTTTCATAGGGGCCACTGCAGAAAACTATGCCTGTAAGATAAAATGGTTAACAGATGTTCCTGTGTGGGTTAGTCAGTGGCCCCTAACAACAGAAAAGTTACAGGCATTACAAATTTTAGTACAAGAACAATTAGATAAAGGTCATTTAGAGGAATCCACTAGTCCATGGAACACTCCTGTGTTTGTCATTAAGAAAAAATCTGGCAAATGGAGACTTTTACAAGATTTAAGAGCAGTTAATGCCATTATGGAAGACATGGGCTCCCTTCAACCTGGGCTCCCATCTCCTGTAGCAGTACCTGAACAATGGCCACTTATAATTATTGATTTACAAGACTGCTTTTTTACTATTAATTTACATCCTGATGACTGTCCTCGTTTTGCTTTCAGTGTTCCTTCTCTAAACTTACAGGAACCGTTTAAAAGATATCAGTGGAAAACTTTACCACAGGGCATGAAAAACAGCCCTACCTTATGCCAAAAATTTGTGGCGGCTGCATTAGCAGCACTGAGAAAACAATTTCCTAGTGCTTACATAATTCATTATATGGATGATATCTTGCTAGCTCATCCTGAGCTGCCAAAAGTACAGCTAATGCTAGAAAAGGCTATAGAACAATTAACTAAATTTGGCTTAGTCATTGCCCCAGAGAAAATTCAGAGAGATAAACCATTAAGTTATCTGGGACAATGGATTCACTCTGACTATATTGCACCTCAAAAGGTGCAAATAAGGAGAGATAAATTACAAACTCTTAATGATTATCAAAAATTACTGGGAGAAATAAATTGGATTCGACCTTTTCTGAAGATTACTACGGGAACCCTTAGTCCTTTGTTTACTATCTTACAGGGAGACTCTAATCCCCGTTCCCCTAGACATTTAACTCCAGAAGCCTTGCAGGCTTTACAAGTTGTTGAACAGGCTTTAACTCAAGCTAGGGTTAAACAAATTAATTATCAAAACCCATGGTCTTTACTCATTTTTTCTACTGAGTATACTCCTACAGCTTGCCTATGGCAGGAAGGTATTTTAGAATGGATTCATTTACCACATGTTCAGACAAAGATTGTTGCTGATTATCCATACCTGGTGTCTTTATTAATTGATAAAGGAAGAAAAAGATCACGGGAATTATTTGGTAAAGATCCTCATGTAATTGTAACTGCTTATAATAAAACTCAAGTGGAACAACTATTTCAAAATAATGATGATTGGGTATTGGCCTTACAAGGCTATGCAGGTCAAATCTTATACCATTATCCTAAACATCCTTTAATTGAATTTACAAAAACAGTTTCACTTATATTTCCTCTTATGTGTTCCAAACAGCCTCTGTCTGACGCAATAACCTTGTTCACAGATGGCTCCTCTACAGGTCGAGCTGTAGTTTTTAGCCCAGGCCTGTCTCCTCTTATTAAAGAGGTCACACAAGCCTCTGCCCAACAAACAGAATTATGGGCTCTAATCTCGGCCTTTAATAATTTCAAACAAAGGTTTAACTTGTACACAGATTCAAAATATATTGCTTCTCTTTTTCCAGCTCTTGAAACTGCTCTTTTAACAGGAACCTCAACTATTCTACCTTTATTAAAGAAACTACAAACTTTAATTCAGCAAAGGAATAATCAATTTTATATTGGTCACATAAGAGGACATACTAATTTACCTGGCCCTTTGGCCCAAGGAAATGCCACTGCAGATTTGTTAACACGTACTATGGTGGCATCAGTGGCTGAAGCTGAAGAAAGCCACGCCTTACATCACCAAAATGCTAACGCATTAAGAAAAATGTTTCAAATTACTAGAGAACAGGCAAGACAAATAGTCTTAAAGTGTAAAGCCTGTCCTATTACTCATCATCCTTTAAAATTTGGTGTTAATCCTCGGGGTTTACGCCCCAATGTATTATGGCAAATGGATGTAACACATGTGTCTAGTTTTGGAAAATTACAATATGTACATGTTACTGTTGATACTTTTTCTCATTTTATCTGTGCCTCTGCAAGACCTGGCGAGGCCTACAAAGATGTTGTACAGCACCTATTTTACTGCTTTCAGCAGCTAGGTGTTCCTCATCAATTAAAAACAGACAATGCTCCAGCTTATACCTCTCGAGCATTTGAACAATTTTGTATACAGTGGAAGATTTCTCATTCTACGGGGATCCCGTATAATCCTCAGGGTCAAGCAATTGTTGAAAGAACTAATCAAATATTAAAATTACAAATTGAACGCCTACAAAAAGCTCATAAATATTTCTCTCCTCATCATATTTTAACCCATGCTTTATTCGTCCTAAATCACCTTAATGTAAACTCCAACAATTTAACCCCTGCTCTCTCCCATTGGCAGCCACAATCGGCTGCCACCCTTCCTAAAGTTCTTTGGAAAGATTTATTATCGGGCCAATGGAAAGGCCCTGATGTATTGTTAACCTCCGGACGAGGCTATGCTTGCATATTTCCACAGGATGCCGACTCTCCCGTCTGGATTCCAGACCGGCTCATCAAACCGGCTCCTCCGGAGACCCCGGCGCAGAAGACAACGCCTGCGGCGGATGAAGATCCTATCTGCACAAATGAGGACGACTGTGGAAATTTCACCGAAACCCTCCAAGACCACGTGGACACAGATCCGTGCCCTGGTGAAACAAGCTAAACAACTTCTCATATCTCAAGGAAACCCTCTAACTCCTACAATGTACTTTCTTGCGTTTCTATCACTAATCTCTACTCCTAAGGTAGAAACTGCAGCTTATTGGTCTTATGTTCCTAATCCTCCACTGCTACACCCTGTGGGCTGGCTAGATCCAGACCCCATAAAAATTCTTTCTAATGATTCTATCCGCTTAGGAGGTTTAACTGACTCAGAATCCAGACATCATGCTGCGGCTTTAATTAATTTCACTGGCAAAGCCGACTCCTTGCCTATTTGCTTTACTTTAAGAGGCAACACACCTCCTTTTTGTTTACCTACTAGCTACAGGGTATTTTTAACTGATGCTCCAGATCCTCATGATGCAAATAGACGTTATGTTTGGGAATATGAGTTACAAACTATTGGAAGTCCTAATTATAATGAAACCTGTTTATCTGTTAACTCATTACCTCTCCCTAACTGTAAAGAAAAATATAGAAATAAAAATCAATTCTGGGAATCATCATTAACTAAAACACCTACTTGGCTTTCCTGTGGATTCCCAAATGCTGCCAACAAGCATTCTCCTATAAATTCAAACACAGTCATCTGGGATTATTCTCCTACTTCTTGTTTTGATCATAATAAATATTTCTCGAACCAATTAGATAAATTTCATCAGTATCAGTGGTCTGGTACTCCCCAACCAATACGACGATGGTTCACACCTGGTCTAGTTGAGCCCATATGGGTAGCTCAAGACAAAAATAAAACTCAAATACACTATGATTTATTTAGACTTGTTGCTGCATCCAACTTAATTTTAGAAAAGAAACCTAATATGCCAAAACCAAATGCAATGTCAGTAAGAACTTGTGTTGGATATCCATATGCTCTACTTTTAGCTCCAAATAAGTATTTAACTATTACACAATCTAAAAACTCTTATCATATTTCTTGTACCGCTTGTAAAGTTACAAATTGTCTTACTTCTACTGATTTATTCAATGAACGCTTGTTTAATTCTGTTTTAATTGTTAAAAGACCCTCTTATGTACTATTACCTGTTGATTTACAAGATGATCCTTGGTATGATAATTCTGCTTTACAAGTTTTACATACTGTTAATAAGTTAATTCGACCTAAGAGGTTTGTAGCTGCTTTAATTCTCGGTATTTTAGCTTTAATTTCTATAGTCACAACATTTGCAGTAGCCACTACTGCTTTGGTTCAAGAAGTTCACACAGCTCACTTTGTTAATTCTCTCAGCAGCAACATAACTCTAGCTTTAATGACTCAAGCCAGCATAGATAATAAACTTGAAGCAAAACTTAACATCCTAGAAGAAGTAGTTTTAGCCTTAGGACAAGATATAAAGTTTATACAACATAAACTTCAAACCAGATGTCATTCTGCCTTTCCTGCTATTTGTGTAACTCCTTTACCTTATAATATGTCCACTTCCTGGGACAAAACTAAAGCTCATCTACAGGGTGTCTGGAAGGACAATGATATTACACATGATTTACATACTCTTCAAAAAGATATCACTGCCATCAGTGAAGCTCATTTACCTAGCACTTCTCTTGATTCACTGGCTCAATCCCTCTCTGACAATCTTAAATCTTTAAATCCTGTGTCCTGGATTCAGTACATTGTGTTTATTGTCATTATTGGATGCTTGATATTCTGTGTTGTTTTACTGTTACCTTGTCTCCTTCGTTGTGTCTTTTCCTCCTTAAAGGCTGTTCGCCAAGACCTCTTTGAGCTACGTTTCATTAACAAAAAAGGGGGAAATGCCGCACCCCCGGCATCAAGCCGTGGCGGGATGGCTCTGTCCGCGTTGTAAAAACTGTGGTAAGGCGGTGAGTGCTCCCCGGAGCGTTGCCCCCGGTCCCCCTGGCCTGCGACAGCAGCGCATAAGTTGCCTAGCATGCCTTTTAGTGAACGTAAGAATTCATGAGGTGCGGCATAAAGGCCTGAATAACCTTTACCCTGAAACCTGTTTGAAACTTGTTTGTTGAGTTGAATGGTTAATTGTTGCTTGAATGTCCTCAGAAACTAAGAATAAACATAATGACTTACTAATCCATGACTTCATCTATACAATGGAGACTAAATGTCTCCAAGGGAACACATTCCCACCATAAAGGTCAGTTAATTGAAACAATGTATCAAGAGAATGCAGGGATGATAAGTTAAGATGTTCCTACCAGATACCCGCTCCCTCCGGTCTCTTATCTCTACCTTATGTCCCTTTGAAACTGTTTCTTTGAAATAAGTTTTCTATGAAATTGCTTTCTCTATAATTTTGTCACTATACACTTAAAACATATACATAATTCACTATCAATTCACTAACAACATAAAAATCATAATCAAATATAAAAATATAAAAATACAAAATGTGAACAAAGCAGTTTTACAAAGAAAGAAGGTTTAAACATAGATAAAGAGAAGTAAAAGAGTAACTGCTGATAAGCAGCAGTCCTTTGTTCCCCCTTACGGGCAGAAACATTGTCTAAGAAAAGACGGTTGACTACTCCCATCTACAAAACTCGATAAGAACTTTGTAAGCATCAGCAAGTCATAAAAATATCTTTTGTAGTTTGTAAGACATTGTCAAAAATGTATAAATACCATGCCTAAAAATCAGTAAAGTACAGCTGCTTTCATCATCACTTGTGGTGTCTAGTAGTCTGTCAATTCACCCTGCGTCAACCTTCCAATCAACCTGAGCCGTTTCGCCCTGAAAGCCCTCGGACTGAGACTCATTCGACTGGCGGTCCGCGGCAAGATAT
Source organism: Nycticebus coucang (assembly GCF_027406575.1). NCBI lineage: Eukaryota > Metazoa > Chordata > Mammalia > Primates > Lorisidae > Nycticebus > Nycticebus coucang. The sequence continues at coordinate 8,953,012 of NC_069785.1, read as the reverse complement.
TTTTCTTTCAATGTCTTTTTTTGATGAAAAACATTAATAAATATTTTGGTATTAAACCAGCTCTAAAATTCTGGGTTAATCGCAGATTCTTCATCATATTGTTTGCTGAATTTTCTTTTAGGATTTGGTATTCTTATCTGTTTTTGTGTCAATGTTACACTAACCTCATAAATAAGTTGTGGGATATTTCCCATCTATTTTTGGAAAACTTTATCATTTAGTTTTTATTATTTGTTACTTTACCAATAAAACCATCTAAGTATGATTTTTTTTTTTTTTTTGAGATGGAATCTCACTTGGTCACCCTTGGTAGAGGGCTGTGGCATCTTAGCTCACAGGAACTTCAAATTCTTGGGTTCAAGTGATCCTCTTGCCTCAGCCTCCCAAGTACCTGGAACTAAAGGCACCCACCACAACCCCCAGCTATTATTTAGAGATGGGATCTCACACTGGCTCAGGCTGGTCTCCAACCTGTGAGCTCAGGCAATCCACCAACCTCGGCCTCCCAAGTGCTGGGATTACAGGCATGAGGCACCATGCCCAGCCTAGGCATGGTATATTTATGTGTGGGAAAATTTTAACTTGCTGAATTAAGTTCTTCAGTAGTTACAGACTATTCAATAACAGTAGACCATCTGTAAGCTGACCACCTAAGGAACTGGAAAAAAACTGATCAACATATGGAATGGTGAACATAAGGAACTAGGCCTACTACACTGTTAAAGTACATGTGGTACATGGCTGTCCTATGAAAATTAGGTCAATTTAAGGAGGTGGTTGATGTAGGGAGATAGTCAACTATGGAGGTTTACTGTATTTCTTTTTTAAACACTTGAATTTTGCTAGGAATTTTAAAATTTTATCTAAGTTTTAAAATAAAGTTTTTCATTATTCTACCTGGGTGGAAGGTGTTGATGGGTGTTAACTGCCCCTATATTTTTCTAAAGTAATAATGTACCTTGTACGAAATATGTATTATGTTTAAGAATGTTCTGTCTAGTCCCAAATTATTGAAACACTACCACAGAGAAGAAGTGGCAGAAGGGCAGATTTTTTTTTTTCACTACAAGAAAAGGCCTAATTGTGGTAGTGATTAAAATAAGAAAAGGGGGCGGCGCCTGTGGCTCAGTGAGTAGGGCGCCGGCCCCACATGCCGAGGGTGGCGGGTTCAGACCCAGCCCCGGCCAAACTGCAACCAAAAAATAGCCGGGCGTTGTGGCGGGTGCCTGTAGTCCCAGCTGCTCGGGAGGCTGAGGCAAGAGAATCGCGTAAGCCCAAGAGTTAGAGGTTTCTGTGAGCCGTGTGACGCCACAGCACTCCACCCGAGGGCGGTACAGTGAGACTCTGTCTCTACAAAAAAAAAAAATAATAAAAAAAAAATAAGAAAAGGACTACCTTAAAAGAAATAAGGCAGGGGGAAGAGGCAAGATGGCCAACTGAAGCCAGCTTTCAGTAGAGGCTCCTGTCCAGACAGAGAAATACTGGCCAGAACCAACCCAATAAAGTGGAAGATCAGGAGCTGAGTTGAGAGAGAGGATTGATAGGTTTGCGTCACCCCAGTTGAGGCAAGCTGGGATTCCAAGGAAACAAATTTCATGTACAAAACCCATCCCCAAAAGGATAGGAATCCTTCCCCTTCCCAGGAAAGCAGCTTGAGGCAAGTAGTGAACAGAGGACCTTTTGTTTCACGAAAGGGGAGAAAATGACTGAGGGCCAGGACTCCCTCCACAAAGAGATACCACTGCAAGCCCAGGCAGTCTCTTGCCTGGGACAAAAGTTGAACTAATATTCTCCCTACCTTCCTGAACTCCCAATTCACCCTTCCCTCCCTCTTCTGGAGGTCTGGAAGACTACCCCATTCAGAATCCGGAGTGTCTGGAAGATTTTTGCTAGGGCAGGGTATCTCTTGGACTGAGGGGCAGCTGCACTGAAACTATAATTTTAATAGAGGCGGGGAGTCACAAGGGGAGAGAGATTTGCCATGTGTTGGAAAGAGCATAGCATGGGACCAGCACCACCAACCACTGGGGACTGCAGTGACACCTGCTGGCATGCCAGCTTTATGCTACCCATGGGGCACCGCTCTCCAGCTCCCTGACTCCCCACCTGGGTTCTATGACCCATGCAGCTGGAGGTTCCATGCCTGGATCATGGGACCTGCGCACAGCAGTACCCCAGACTGTGGCCCCACCCCTGACAGTGGCAGCGACTCCATGGTCCCTCCCACTGGGGTCAAATTTGGGAAAGATACCTCCCCAATTCTGTGAAACACGAGGGAACCTGACCTGACCTCCAGGGTTTCCAGAGGTGTAGTGTTGCCAAGGCAGAGGCATGGTCTCTGAGGGAGACAACTTAATGGTAACACCCGCCTGGGTACAGATGCAGGTGGAACACTCCCCAGTTTCCAATGATCACCAGAGGGAATCAGGCCTGAAATCCTCCAACCTGCAGGTCACACAGTGAAATGGCCTAGTTGGGCAGGCATTGTCTCCTCTTTGATTTAAGTGCAAATCCCCGGAGTAATGAATATTAAGAGAGAACTGGGCTGCAGCCCTGCGGGGTAACCAGTGACTGGGGGCGATGGTGATACAAAGTGAGAAAAGAGGCACGTTCCCCCTGGAATAATTCTTTTGCTAGGCGGGCCTTTCTGACTCCTCGGACCACCAGAGCAAGTCACACTTGAGCTGCCAATGGAAGTCTGCTGTCCAGTTGCTGGAGACCTTTTGAAATCTCCAACTTGATCTGTGTTTGTGCTGACTAGGACAATTGGTTTGGAACTCTTGATCTGGGCCGATTACCCAGGGACTCTCCAAGGTTATACTCTGGTTGTGTTGTAAAGGGAGGGCCTTATTCTTCTCTCCCAGTTATTGCCAGTGGGGGTGTGTGTGTGTCATAATTGCTTATATTCCTCCACAGCTGTGATTTCAACCCAAAGTCACTGATCCACTAGGATTGGTCAGAGTCTAGATAAATACAAGACAGACCCACCTAGTCCCATTATACCAAGTGGGTCCCAGGAGTCTCAGGCTATTGTACTGAATGGGAACTAGGTAAAGCCATAGGGGGAAAGCCGCAGTCACCAGTCCCAGCACTCTAGTAAAGGGTTAATTACATTTCCAGGAGCCCTCAATTTAATTTCACCTTTCCAGCCTATCTAAACAAATGGTGAAAAATAACCATGGGGTGGAATCAGCAGAAAAACTCGGGCAATATGAATAACCAGAGTAGATCAACTCCCCCAAGGTACGATAAAGAAGGTGCAACAGAAGAACCCATTTATAAACAAATGTCTGAGATGTCAGAAATTGAGTTCAGAATTTGAACTCAGCAAATAATATTAACAGAATTGAAGTAAAATTGGAATTAGAAGTTCAAGGAGTAATTCAAAAGTTGTCTCAAGAATTCAGCGGATTCAAAGATAAAATCACCAAAGATTTTGACAAATTTAGGCAAGAATTTGCATCCATCAAAGACCTAAGAAATACAGTAGAATCCCTCAGTAATAGGATGGAGCAGGCAGAAGAAAGGATCTCAGACATTGAAGACAAAGCTTTTTAACGCTCCCAGATGCTCAAAGATGAAAAGAAATGGAGAGTAAAGATGGATCACTCCCTGAGATCGCTCCCTGTGGGATCACTCCAAAAAAGCAAACATTTGCTTTATTGGAATTCCTGAAGGTGATGAGACTGATCTGAAAGGAACAGATGCTCTACTTTAAGAGATTTTAGAGGAAAACTTTCCAAACATGGCAAGAGATACTGAAATTCAGATAGCAGACAGATTCAGAACACCAGCACGACTCAATCCAAATAATGCATCCCCTAGACACATTGTAATTAACTTCACCAAAGTTATCATGAAAGAGAAAATCTTGCAGGCAGCCAGATGTAAGAAAATCAAAACCTACAAGGGGAAGAATATTAGAATGACTGCAGATCTCTCTGATGAAACTTTTCAAACCAGAAGAGGATAGTCATCAACCTTCAATATCCTAAAACAAAACAACTTTCAGCCCAGGATCCTGTATCCAGCTAAACTGAGCTTCACTTATGACAGAGAAATCAAATACTTTAATGACATTCAAACATTGAAGAAATTTGCCATAACTAAACTAGCTCTTCAAGATATTCTCAGGCCCATCCTCCATAATGTCCACACAATGCTCTACAACCAAAGTAAACACACTCAGAAATTATTCATCAAAACCCAACTTGCACAGTGGTGAAAGGATTAAAAATGTCCTTTTGAAAAACCTGACACCCAAAATACTACCAGACTTATCAATACTCTCAATTAACAGGAATGGATTAAATTATCCAAAAAAGAGGCACAGGTTGGCTGAATGGATACAAAAACTCTGCCCAGATATCTGCTGCATACAAGAAATTCATCTTATCTTAAAAGATAAATATAGACTCAGGGTGAAGGAATGGACATCTATAATCCAGGCAAATGGAAAACAGAAAAAGTAGGGTTTGAAATTTTATTTGCAGATACATTAGGCTTTAAACCAACAAAATTAAGGAAAGACAAGGATGGTCACTTTTTGTTAAGGGAAACACTCAACATGATGAGATATCAATTATTAAAAGTTATGTGCCCAACCAAAATGCTCCTCAATTTATTTTATTTTTTTATTACAAATTTTGAACTTTTATTTTTTTTTATTAAATCATAGCTGTGTACATTGATATGATCATGGGGCATCATTCACTAGCTTCACAGACCGTTTACCAAGTTTCACATATGCCCTTGTAAAATGCACCGCTGGTGTAATCCCACCAATCCCCTTCCCTCTACCCACCTCCCCCACTTCCCCCTATTCTTAGGTTGTAACTAGGTTATAGCTTTCATGTGAAAACCCTAAATTAGTTTCATAGTAGGGCTGAGTACATTGGGTACTTTTTCTTCCATTCTTGACATACTTTACTAAGAAGAATATGTTCCAGCTCCATCCATGTAAACATGAAAGAGGTAAATGTGAATACACATTCTGAGCAGTGCATGGAACATCCTCCAAAACTGATGCACATCTTAGGTCACAAGGCTAACCTCAGTAAATTTAAAAGAATTGAAATTATTCCTTGTATTTTCTCAGATCATCACAGAATAAAAGTTGAACTCACCAATAATAGGAATCTTCATATTCATACAAAGGCATGGAAACTAAATAACCTTATGCTGAAAGACAGCTGGGTCAAAGATGAGATTAAGAAGGAAATTACTAGGGCAGCACTTGTGGCTCAAAGGAGTAGGGCGCCAACCCCATATACCGGAGGTGGGTGGGTTCAAAGCCAGCCCCAGCAAAAATAAATAAATAAATAAAAATAAAAAGAAGGAAATCACCAAGTTTTTGGAACAGAATGATAATGAGGACACAAATTATCAGAACCTCTGGGATACTGCAAAGGCAGTCCTAAGAGGGAAATTTATACTGCTGCAAGCCTTTCTTAAGAGAATGAAAAAAAGGGAGTCAGGAACTTAATGGGATATCTCAAGCAACTGGAAAAGGAAGAACATTCCAACCCCAAATCCAGCAGAAGAAAAAGAAATAACCAAAATTAGAGCTGAATTCAATGAAATAAAAAACAAAAGAATTATTCTATTCTATTTCTTTTCTCAGAGTTTCATACTTCTCTTTATAGAGATCTTTCATGTCCTTTGTTAGGTGAACTCCCAAATATTTAGTCTTCTTTGGCACAACTTTAAAGGGAATAGAGTCCTTGACTGTTTTTTCGGCTTGACTATTGTTGGTATAAATAAAGGATACTGATTTATGAGTGTTGATTTTGTAACCTGAGACGCTGCTGTATTCCTTGATCACTTCTAAGAGTTTTGTAGTAGAATCCCTGGTGTTTTTCAGATATACAATCATATCATCTGTGAAGAGTGAAAGTTTGACCTCCTTTGACCCTGTATGGATACCCTTAATCACCTTTACTTGCCTAATTATGGTAACTAAGACTTCCATTACAATGTTGGAAAGCAGTGGAAACAATGGGCAACCTTGCCTGGATCCTGATCTGAGTGGAAATGATTTCAATTTAATTCCATTAAATATGATACTGGCTGTGGGATTACTGTAGATGGCCTCTATCAGTTTAAGAAATGTCCCTTCTATGCCTATTTTCTTAAGTGTTCTGATCATGAAAGGATGATGGATAATATCAAAAGCTTTTTCTGCATCAATTGAGAGAATCATATGGTCTTTGTATCCATATTTTATAAGAAAAAAATATATTCTTTACAATTTTACCACTGAATTACATTGACAATAGCGCTATAATGAACATTTATACACTTGAAAGAGTATTGAACTAGATGGTCTTTAAAGTTCTGTAAAACACTGTTTTATTAATAACTATAATGAAATTATAACACTTTCTACAAGTAAACTGCTGGAGAAGTTTAAAAACTTTCCTTAATTCTCATCATAGCTCTGAAAGAAAGCACAGTTATATACATTTTACATAAGAGAGAATGGGAGATCAGACAGGTTCAGCACATTTTACAAAGGCTTAGGACATGTGGAAAGAGCTGGGTTCATAATCTTAGTTGCAATCAACTTCTAACATTATACAATATTATAAAATCATGGAGTTGCAAGTGATCTTAGGGATCGTATTCTAAACCACTCAACTGTAGCTCTGCTGTTTGAAAATACATATAGCACCACCATCCAGCAATTGGCTAATCTGCATTTTAATATCTCCAAACTTGCTATCTTGTTCTTTGGTGATCTTATTCCATTTGGAGTAGCTCTAGCTATTAAGAAATCTGCCTTTTCATATGACTTAATTAAAAATCTAAGTGTGTTTTTATGTTCTACTGGTATGGCCCCTTCTTTGACAGTTTTTATATTTAAGCTGGGGAAATACAATATGAAGTGAAAACAAAAATATAGTATGGGTTTCTCTCATCAGACTATACCATTAAAAAACTCTTTGTCCAATATAAATGATAATTCAAAGCAAAAATGCTAACACAAACATCTGTTACCATTTGTACTATTTTGTCAAATATGTTTGTAAAATAAGAGACTATAATAACAAGAATAATTGTAGCTCAACAAATTAACAATTATCCTTTTTGAGGGATGGTTCAACTGGCAACCAAGTGAAAGGTCTATGTTAGTAATCACTGCAAAACAGAGTGTAGGCAGAATTCCCAGTGCCTCCAAGACAGTTGATTAGGAAAGCAGATACACAGATTATGTAGAAGTCTTGAGCCTGTCTCTGGGGTTAGGGGGAGAATCATAAGCTCTAGGAAGGGTCTCAGCTTTGAAGGTTGGGGCAAATCTATTAATATGGAACAAGGATGTCCCTGACATGGGCAGAAAAAAGCTTCATCAGTGCCTGAAAACAGAATAGTATGTGTTAAAGTAAGAGAGATTTTTTACAGCAAGTGCTGAGGCAATCATTCATGGATGGTGGACTTTCAAGTCAGTTTTTAATTCCTGGGGCCAAGGCAGAATTTCATTCTCCAAGTACCTGTCAGAAGCAAGCAGACATGGATGAATGAGAGTTGTCTGATCCCTGGATTGCAATTCATCTCAATATGTGGATCAATGACTTGAACCCAGGTAGAAAGTTACAAAACAATATTGTACCATGATCAAGTTCAGAGAATGATTCAAGATATGTGGGTGTGTGTATACCTTTATACGAAATTAAACTTAATCACCTTATTAAGGGACTTTTAAATTTTTCCCATGACTTTATGATAGTAAGTTGCTATCATTCAGGAGACAGATTTTAGTTTTTAAGTCAATACATTGTCTATGGCCTAAAATGGCAAATTAAACAAGCTACCTACATATAAAAATTTTCATAATAAGTTGTTACTTTATGTACAAAAAAATGTATACCTGCAATCTGAAATACAATTGCTTATCTGAACATCATGTCCAAACATGCTTCCAAAATTTGGCTTTAGAATCTAATTGAAGAAAATGAGTTGAATATAAGTAACATAATATTTTAGGGAAAATTATAGTATTTATTTCCTCAAGAGTATATAATGAATCCTTAGTAAATGCAACTTTTTTCAAAAGTACACACACAGAACTTTGGAAGATCAAACTGAAAGTTGCTGTTTCATCACTGTTATTATGTGATGCTGCTATAGGCAGTAAAACGAGCTAAATGGCAATTCCTTCCTTTTCTGTCTTAGTTCTTATAGTCTTTAATTTAATGAGATCCTAGCAATCTATAGAGTCCTCTGGGAAATGCTACTTCATTTTAATGGAAGGATGCAAATGAAAAGAAGGTGGAGTTATAAACAGTTTTATACATATATAAACAGTTATATATATATATATATATACACACACGCACGCACCCACACAAATGCAGTGAAATATCACATAACTCACCATCATCCAGCAATTAATTTTAGACTGATACTTTTATTCCACGTAAAGTCATAGCAACGTCCAACTCCTGGGCTTAGGCAATTCTCTTGCCTTAGCCTCCCAAGTAGCTGGGACTACAGGCACCTGCCACAACGCCCAGCTATTTTTTTGTTAAAGTTCGGCCGGGCTTGGGTTTGAACCCACCACCCTCAGTATATGGGGCCGGCACCCTACTCACTGAGCCACAGCACCACCCTTTACTTTTATATCTTAAAAAATAAATAATGATATATATTCAAACTTCTGTCCCTTTATAAACAATATGTTGAATAATAGCAACTGTAAAAAAAAACTGCTTAGATTGTTGGAGAGCTCAGAAAAGCTTGTAAGTGGGAGCGTGGAAAGGATTGAAAAGCTGCCCTCATGTGCTGACACATTCTGCAGTGACTAAGACCAGGTTGGTTATCTTTGTCTTGAATCACATCTCCACGATGCTCCTGATACATCACTTTAGGCACCCTCCGCAGTTGTGCTTATTCTATTATCTAGGAATCATATTTGCTTTTATTTAAAAAAAAAGAAAAAAACCATGACAGCCCTGGAGAAAAAATACTAAGAAACCTAACAAAGTATCAATAATGCAACAGAATAAAGAAAGAAATTAGGATTTTTAACTCCATTTTGTTCTCTCATATTCTGGACATAGTTTCCTATAAGACAGAAACAGTAAAGCTTCAGGATGGAATTAGCTGCCTTTCTAATGGATATTTAGTTATCAGCTTTTCCCCTTAGTTTTGGGGGTTGATTATGATGTTGCCATTGTTTGTCTCCTTCTTGTAAACTTAAATTTTATGGGTAAAGGAAACAAAATCATAATCTCTTTTTCCCATCCTCTGTGATTGATTTCGGGAATATCAAACATGAGGGAGCTTGAGTGATGCTGTGCCCACCAAGCTGTGCAGACATCTGCTTCAGAAAGGTTAGTGACTTCACAACCAGCTCTCCGGGTGTCACTTGTGTGCAGTGGTGCCGAGGGAGAAGATGGAGAAGATGAAAAGAAAATGACTGATGCCATTTGCGTTTCACATTCCATCCCAATTTAATATTGTGTATTAATGATGCATTTTGGCAATAAAGCTATTTAATAATCATTAAGCAGAAATTGCTATTGCCCATTAACAGCAGACTCTGTTAGAACACATTGGCTAATTTCTCATTAAATTCAACATAAATTAAATAATAGATTTTATGTGTATAGCTAAAGAGAAAAACCCTTTTATTTTATTTTCCAAAGAAAATATACATCTTTGGGGAACACGGGACAAACCTTCAGGTTATAATTAGAGAACAAAACAGAACTTTTTTTCTTTTTTTGATGTTTAAAATTAACATTCAAAGAAAATGAAGGGTGTTCATTTCACTGTGGTATCTTTTAGAAAATTGCTTCTTAAATGCAAGATTCAAATTTGTGACCTACAAATGTATTTAAACTATCTATGTCATTAAAGACACTGCAAGAAGATTAAATTTAGACACTGTCAGAGTGGAGGGAGCTGGAGAGAAGGGGGTGATTTTTCCAATTCCTCCTGACTCCCACTTCCTAGGCATGGTTTGGAGATGTTCAATGTAGGTGTAACTAGGTGATTTTGGTCTTCCCAGGAAAATTATAAAGGTATACCTCTCTTATTTGTCTGTATGGATCTGTGATGGTCAAAAGACTTCTAGACTGGGAACATGGAACCCTTCTGCAACCAATTAGAGGTTAAAATATATTAATTAATATTTGGTATTTATAGTTAAAACAAATATGCTTGATTGCAGGGACATTCAACAGGGGCTGCTAAGAGGAACATCACTGTGAAGGAAGACATACACATTATTTATCTATTTGGGAGAAGTTTGGTTCTAGACAGAGTTTATATGTACATAAAAAGACTTAAACATGTTTTCTCTGCCTTGTGATATTTGGGGTGGTTTTAACATGATTCCTTGCATTTACAGTTGACCCGTGGAGAGCATGAGTGTGGACCGTGTGGGTCCACTTACACACAAATTTGTTTTTCAACAAAAGTTACTCCAAATTTGCCTGCTCACCTGCCGCCCTTTCTGCCTCTGCAACCCTGTAACAGTAAGACCAACCCCTCCTTTTCTTCCTTTACCTTAGCCTACTCAAGTAAAGATGATGAAGATGAAAACTCTTATGATAATTCATTCCCACTTAATAGCAAAAATATTCTCTCTTCACTATATTTTCTTAAAAACATTCTTTCCTCTCATTTATTTTACTGCAATACAGCACATAAAATGTGTGGTGTCTTTATGTTACGAATAAGGCTCCCAGTAACCGCTAGGCTCTTAGCATGTATGCTTTAGGGCAGTCAAAAGTTATATGCCAATTTTTGACTATATGAAGAAGTCAGATACTCTCAGCCCCATGTTAATAGTCAACTATGTGTATTTAACACTCTTCTTTATAGTTTTCATTATTGTTTTATTTTCTATATGAGTATTTTTCAATTGAAAAAATATGTTGTGGAAAAAGAATTACTGTAGTTGAAATGGCTATATGAAATGCAAAGTTAAAGAAATTAAATATAATGAATAAATTTATAGCATGAAACATAGTGAATATTTATTACATAAAAAAATTAGTTAGAATGAATCAATTATATTATAGAGCCTCCTTTTCATTTAATAGGAAATACTTGTGGTGGCTTAAAATAATGAAGCAGATGAAGAGTTTTTTTTCTCTATGAATTATTATCTCAGGGTTTGTTTAAATGCAAAATAATATTTTATTTTAAAAATGTGCCTGTGCAAATTTGAAACATAATATCAAGGAGATAATATGAATTTATAATTAATGCAATATTCATCATTTGCTATGTTCTTCAGTTAAAATAATCTGGTGATAACAAAAATGAAGAAAAACGTTATAATAGTTTGTGAAATGTTTATGGAAGTGAACATGTATCTATGTAAGTTTTGTGAGAGTATAGTTTAACTAGAGACCATAAGGAACTTCTGAGAACCATTCAATTCATACTTTGCTCACTTTTTCTAAGAAAGGAAAGAACCAAAAACTTTACATAATCTTACCAAACCTTTCAAAATACTATAGTGTTCTTTTAGATCTTCTAACATCCATTTTTTGAAATCCTGCCACATTTATCTGCCTCTGTCTTCTCTAGAGTTTTCTCACAGCTTAATTCAGCATGGGTGCTTCTAAATTCTTATCTAATTATTAAATTTATACACTCCAAGGCATTAATAGTGTCAATACTATCGTCCTTTCTTCTCCTGTCCTTACAAATTTATTAAAGTAGATGGTTGAGTAGGAGTTCCCGGTCTGTAGTACAATCCCCACTTACCCAAGCTTCCTCTTTTCCCTTGACTTCCCTTGCCTGCCATCAGGCCCTTGACTTGTTTTTCACTGCCACCCCCTTTTCAGACCTTACTCCCACCTTTCATCATGCTTGTTAGCTTCTAAGAGTACATATGTGCTTCCCCTTTGTATCAGTACCTGCATTGTTCCTATTCACAGGGCTTTTCCTTCGGATATACTTGAAAGTTTTAACATCTTAATATAAATATCTCAAACCAACTACTATACTAAATACTCCTACCTGTATTTGGTTCTTGAAGGCTGGATAGTCCAGAAACATGAAATACCAGCTCTAGGAAGATACTTACATTCTAAGTTTCAGACTCTTCTCCTCCTGACCAGATATAGTGGCTGTCTTATCAAAGACACAGGTCTGAAACCTGTTAATTCTCAAATGTAGAGCTTATGGTAACAACAGTTTGATCATATTAAATTGACTGGATATTAACAAGACTAAACTTCAGCCAGAATAATTAAAGGGAAAGAAAGAGAGAGAGAGACTTTAAATTCTACAGCTATTAAAGGGTAGTAAGAAAATATTAATCAGATTAAACTCCAGCCAGATTAATTAGAGCGAAGGAGGGAGGAGGGGAAAGAGAAGGAGAATCACTTCAAATTCTATGGATGTTAAAGGATAGTAAAGGAATATTAAGAGCACCGTTATATAAATTAAATAAATAATATCAATATATGGCCCATTCATTAACAGTGACAAACTACAAAAGATTACTGGAGAAGAAATAGGTAACTTGAATATCCTTATGCCATGTAGCTACTAAAGAAATTGAATTTTCACTTAAAATCTTCCTGCAAAAAGAATGCCTCTGGTCTCTGATGCCTTCACTGGTGAATTCTATTAAACATTAAGAAGGAAACATGAATAATACTGATTCTATACCAGCATTTTCATATAATTGAAGAGGAGGAAATAGTTGCCAACTACTCCTATTGGTCAGCATTGTCCTCATACCAAAAGGATAAAACACAGACACAAAACCACAGACCTCTATTCTCACAGACCCATATCCATTATACACACATGTGCAACATTGCTAAATAAAAATTCAGTGAGTCAGATCAAACAGTATATTAAAAAGGAGCATACACTATGAGCAAGTGAAATTAATCCAGACTTACAGTTGTTCAAACATTTGAAAATTAGTCATTGAAACATGCCATACTGTCAAACAGAAAGGGAAAAAGAAAAATCATATGGTATCTTACTGAATAGTAAAAGAGCTATTTATCACTGATTTTTTGGGTAAAAAAAAAGATTTTCAGAAAATCTAATATCTCTTTTTGATTAGAAAAAAAAGCTCACAGCAAAATAAGAATTGAAGAGACTCTCTCAAACTTATAAAGAGAATATATGAAAAAAATGCAGCTGACAACTTACTTAATTATAAAAGACTGAATACTTTCCCTCTGTCATAAGGAAAAGGACACCACTTTTTCTTAACATCATGCTGGAGGATCTAACCAGTATAATAAGACAAAACAAACAAACAACAACAAAAAAAAAAAAATTAAAGGCCTACAAATTGAAAAAGACATTAAACTGTTTATTTGGTTTATGACATTATCTGTTTATTGGCAGATAACCTGATCTCCCATACAGAGGATTTGATGAACTCTACAACAAATCTTCTAAATGAGATAAATGAGCTGAGAAAGGCTTAAGGGCAAAGGATTAATTTGAAATATATCAATTGTATGACTAAAGTCTAGCAATAAAGGTTGGAAATTAAAATGATAAAAACAGAATTTACAAAAGCATTACAAAGTTTTAAATACTTGGGAATAAACCTAACCAAAGATGTCCTGAAGACTGAAAAGTAAAATCAAAACATTACTGACAGAAATTAAAGAAGACTTAAGTAAATGGGGAGACACTTTTTGCTCATGGGTGAGGATATTTAATATTGTTAGGATAAAACATCTCCTAAAATTGATCTGTAGATTCCATATCATGTCATTCAAAATCCTAGCTTTTTTGTAGAAGTTAAAAAACTGATTCTAAAATTCTTATGAAAATAAAAGAATCTAGAATAGTCCAAACAACTTTGCAAAAAAAAAAAAAGAAGAAGAAGTAGAAACATTCACACTACTTGATTTGAAAATATGAAGTATTCAATGTGATTCAATGTGTGATTCAATATGACATTTGCATAAAGGCAAACAAATAGTTTAGTGGATCAAAACACAAGTTCAGAAATGCACAATCAATTTTTTGACAAAAATAAAAAGCATTTCTTGGAGGTTTAATAGTCTCTTCAAAATCTGGGTGTTGAACAGTTAAAATTCAGTATCCTCCATACCTCCCCATACAATGAACTTATATCTATATGTCACATCATATACAAAAATTAATGCAAATGGATCTTAGAATTACATGTAAAATATAGAAGAATCAAACTTCAGAAGGAAAATATAAAAGAAAATATATATGACTTTGAATTGTGAATGACATCAAAATTATTTACAAAAGAAATTGATAAGTTTGAATTGATCAAAATTAAAATCATTAATCCTTCAAAGGATATAGTTAATAGAATGAAAAAATAAGCCACAAACTTGGAGAAAAAAATTCGTAAGTGATTTATATTCAGAAGATGTTAAAAATATAAATAACTCTAGAAATGCAAACAAAATCAACCAAAAAAAGCAAGCAAAAGATTTGAAGAGATACTTTTTGAAAGAAGATATATGGATGAAATATACACATGAAAACATAGTCAATATCATTAGTCACTGGAAAATACAAATTAAAATCACAATGAGATATTACTATATAACTATTAAAAGGCAAAAATTAAAAATTGACCATACAAATCGCTGAGAACGTGGAAGATCTGGAACTCTCACACCGTTGATGAGATTAGAAGATGGTGCAATCATTTTCTGCAACAGTTTGGTAGCTTTTTGAAAATCATTAAAAAATATAAAACAACTACCATGTTATTTAGTCATTCTCTTATAGGTATTTACACAAGGGAAAATACAGCATATATCCACACAAAGATTTACACATAAATGTTCATATCAGTTTTATTGTAAAAGGAAAAATCTGGAAATAATCCACATGATCATCAGCAGGTGAACAATAGTGGTATATTTATAGGATGGAATCCTACTGAGTGATAATGAGTTACTGACACAAACAGTAGTATGAATAAATCTAAATTTATTCAACTTGGAATAAGCCAGACTTAAGAATAAGAATGACTACATACAACATGATTATATTTGCATAAGTCTACAAAATGCAAATCAGTCTATAGTGACAGTAAACCTATCAGTGATTCCCTGTGAAGGGCTGAGATGAGGTTGGTGGGAGTGACCAGAAAGAAGTCGGAGAAGCCTATTGGGGGTGATAAATATGTTCACTATATCAATTCTGGTGATAGCTCTTCACGTGTACAGATCTGTCAAAACTTACAACATTTCAATTTTAAATATGTGTAATTGATGTATGTCAATTATGCCTCAGTTAACAATGAAAATAAAAATATGAAATCTTTTTTTTTTTTTTTGAGTTTTTGGCTGGGGCTAGGTTTGAAACCACCACTCCACCTCTGGCAAATGGGGACGGCGTCCTACTTCTTTGAGCCACAGACGCTGCCTGAAACCCTTTAATTCTAACAAAGCAAATGCATATGTTGTATGTAAATGCACATATACTCACATATAAAACTCTCTGATCAGGGGCAGAGGCAAGATGGCCAACTGGAGCCAGCTCTCTACAGAGGCACCTGTCCAGAAGGAGAATTAAAGGACAGAAGTTTAGCAAGTAAGCTGATGGTCTGGAGTTGAGTCAAGAGAGAAGGTTGAAGAATGCATATCAACCTTGCTGAGGCAAGGTGTGACCCCAAGGATACAAACAAAAGGTACAAAATCCATCACCAAGTGGACAGGAATCCCCACCCCTATGAGAATGGCTAGCAGTATTCTCCATACAAACAAGCAAGCAGAGTTCAAATGTCCTCCCAGTTTATCCCACGGGAGAGACCCTCTAAAAATCAGAACTCCTTCCCCTACTAGGGTGCCATGGCACTCTCCTGCCAGGCATAAAACTATAAAACTGTATAAAACTGTATATATTCTCTACCTACAGTTCTGAACTCCCAGCACTCCCCTCCACTCTCACCCCGAGGTCTGGAAGTCTGTACCACATAGAGTCCAGATTCTTGGCCATTTTCTCAAGAGGTGTGGACAGGACAAGACCTGTTGCTTGTCTGTGCTGATTCTGCAGCATGTACATAAGGAGAAGACAGTCAACTGAGAGGGAACCATACAGGAGCGGTGGTGCCCTGAGGCACAGAGCAGCAGCCACAGTGGTGGGAACAATAGGGCCCACACCCCTGGATATTCTGGACAGACACTCCCTGTCTCTCTGGGCATCCAGAGGAAGCTGGGCATCTTCTCCAGTGACAGGCACTGGTGGAACAGATCTGGGACAGAAACACAGGCCCAGTGAGTAAAGGGTATGCCTGAGGTGGTACCGGCCTGGGCAGAGTGTGGGGACTAGAATACGCCCACAGAGACGGCTGACTATCAGGCTGTGGCTGACCCAGAGGACCACTTTACTGAGCCTAAGATGAGCCTGGCCCTCAGGGGATCATAGCTGAGACAAAGGTGGGCACGCAGAGGCTGGAAATGACAGCTAAGTGTGAGCTATAACCATGCCTGCACCAATGCAAACTGCAGCCAAGACCAGGCAGCGGCACAGACTGGGGCTGAATGGCAGTTTCTGTGAACTCAAACAGCGTCTGATCCGCAGGGGAATATAGCCAGGACAGAAACAAATTCTGTGAAGTTGCTCTGTTCTGTCAGCAACATCAATCAGGGGTGGGGTTGGAACTGAGTGAACCACCCCCGCCTCCATTAAGCACCTGCGGTTGTCAGGCCACACCTTCCCTGCTAGATAGTGGCAGAGAGCGGCAGCCTGGCTGAGAAGACATATATCTCCCTGTGACTCAGGCAGGCGCAAACCCCTGGAGCATCTGTTCATTGGAGGTAACTGGGTAACAGTCCTGCAGGGTTACCAGTGACTGGGTATAACAGACGTGCAAGGTGGGGAAGGAGGCATCAACCTTCTCAGAGTACTTGATTTGCTCGGTGGGTCCTTCTGACCTCACAGAGCACCGGAGCAAGTCATACTTCAGCTGCCAGCAGACCCCGCTATCTAGTTGCCGGAGACCTTTTGAACTCCCCCACCTGAGACCGGTGCTGACTGGGACAATTGATTTGGACCTCTTGAACTGGTAGTTTGATCCTCGGGTTCCAATCACCCAAGGACTTTCCAAAGTGGTACCGTGGGTGTGTGGTTGTGTGAAGGTTTAACCTTCCTTTTACAATTGTTGCCTGTGTGTGTGGGGGAGGGGCAGGGAGACTTAATTGCTGGTATTTCTCCACAGCTGAGACTTCAACCCAGAGTAACTGATTCACCAGTGTAGGACAGAGACCACCTGAAAACAAGACTGAGCCACTTAGCCCCACCACACCAAGTAGGACCCAGTTTCTCAGGCCGTAGCACTGTACAGGTCCTTGGCAAAGCTCTAGGGGAAAAGGTACAGACACCAGTCTCAGCTTTTGGGCAAAGGGCTAGTTAATAACTACTCCTGGAGCCTCCAACCTAACTTCTCCTTATGTGCTCATTTAGCCAAATGGTGTAAAATAAGCATCAGCAGAAAAACTCTGTTAACATGAATAACCAGAGTAAATCAACCCCCACAAGGAAGATTATGGCAGATACAACTGAAAATCCCATTCATAAACAGATGGCCGAGATGTCAGAAATTGAATTCAGAATTTGGATCTCAAATAAGATTAATAGAATAGAGGCAAAGTTGGAATTAGAAATTCCAGGAGTATTTCAACATTGTCTCAAGAATTCAACAAATTCAAAGACAAAATCACCAAAGATTTTGACACATTGAGACAAGAATTTGTAGCCCTCAAAGATCTTAGAAATACAGCAGAATCCCTCAAGAACAGCATGGACCAAGCAGAAGAATGGATTTCTGACATTGAAGACAAAGCTTTTGAATACTCCAAAACTCTCAAAGAGGAAGAGAAATGGAGAGCAAAAATGGATCATTCCATCAGAGAGCTCTGGAATAATTCGAAGAAAACTAATATTCGCCTTATAGGAATCACTGAAGGCGATGAAGTGGCTTCACAAGGTACAGAGGCTCTTCTTCATGAGACTATGAAAGAGAACTTTCCAGACATGACAAGAGATTCTGAAATTCACATAGCAGACAGTTTGAGAACCCCAGCATGATTTGACATGAATAAGATATCCCCAGGCTCATCATATGAAGGAGAAAATTCTGAAAGCAGCTAGATGTTAGAAAACCATAACCTACAAGGGGAAGAATATCGGAATGACTGTCGGTCTCTGCTGAAACTTTTCAAGCTAGAAGAGGGTGGTCATTGATTTTTAATCTCCTAAACAAAATAACTTTCAACCCAGGATCCTGTATCCAGCTAAACTGAGTTTCATTTATAATGGAGAAATTAAATACATTTATGACATTCACATGTTGAAGAAATTTGCCATAACTAAACCAGCTCTCCAGAATATTCTCAGACCTATCCTTAATGACCAGTGCAATCCTCCACCACAAAAGTAAAGTCACTCATAAACTTTTGACAAATTCCAACTTCCACAGTGGCAAAAAGATTAAAAATGTCCACTGGACTTTCAAAAAACTCCATACCCAAAATTCTACCAGGCTTATCAATATTCTCACTTAATGCGAATGGCTTAAATTGTCCTCTACAGAGGCACAGGCTAGCTGACTGGATACAAAAACTCAGGCCAGATATATGCTACATACAAGAATCTCATCTTACCTTAAAAGATAAATATAGACTCTGGGTGAAGGGATGGTCATCTAAATTATAGGCAAATGGAAAGCAGAAAAAAAGCAGATTTTGCGATTTTAATGGCAGATACAATAGGTTTTAAACCAACAAAAGTAAGGAAGAATAAGGATGGTCACTTCATATTTGTTAAGGGTAATACTCAATATGATGAGATTTCAATTATTAATATTTATGTATCCAGCCAGAATGCACTTCAATTTATAAGAGAAACTCAAACAGACATGAGCAACATGATTTCCTACAGCTCCATAATAGAGATTTCAACACTAATTTGGCAGTGTTGGATAGATCCTCCAATAAGAAGCTGAGCAAAGAGATTTTAGATTTAAAGCTAACCATCCAACATTTGGATTTAGCAGACATCTACAGAACATTTCATCCCAACAAAACTGAACACACATACTTCTCATCAGCCCAGGAACATACTCCAAAATCAATCACATCTTAGGTCACAAGCCTAACCTCCGTAAATTTAAAGGAATAGAAATTATTCCTTGTATCTTCTCGGATCACCATGGAATAAAAGTTGAACTCAATAACAATAGGAATCTGCATACTCATACAAAAACATGGAAGTTAAATAACCTTATGCTGAATGATAGCTAGGTCAGAGATGAGATTAAGAAGGAAATTGCCAAATTTTTGGAACAAAACGACAATGAAGACAAATTATCAGAACCTCTGGAATACCACAAAGACAGTCCTAAGAGTGAAATTTATAGCACTGAAAGCCTTCCTCAAGAGAACGGAAAGACAGGAAGCTAACAACTTAATGGGACAACTCTAGCAACTGGAAAAGGAAGAACATTCCAACCCCAAACCCAGTAGAAGAAAAGAAATAACCAAAATTAGAGCAGAATTAAATGAAATTGAAAACAAAAGGATTATACAACAGATTAATAAATCAAAAAGTTGGTTTTTTGAAAAGGTCAATAAAATAGATAAATCTTTGGCTAACCTAAACAGGAAAAAAAGAGTAAAATCTCTAATTTCATTAACCAGAAATGGTAAAGACAAAGTAACAACAGTCCCCTCAGAAATTTAAAAAATCCTTAATAAATATTACAAGAAAATTTATTCTCAGAAATATAAAAATCTGAAGGAAATTGACCAATACTTAGAAGCATGTCACCTTCCAAGACTTAACCAGAATCAAGTGGAAATGTTGAACAGGCCTATATTAAGTTCTAAAATATCATCAAGTATACAATATCTCCCTAAAAAGAAAAGCCCAGGACCAGATGGGTTCACGTCAGAATTCTACCAAACCTTTAAAGAGGAACTAGTACCTACATTACCCAACCTTTTACAAAATATAAACAAAGAAGGAATACTACCTAACACATTCTATGACGCAAACATCACCTAAATCCTCCAACCAGGAAAAGACCCAACAAGGAAAGAAAACTATAGACCAATATCACTAATGAATATTTATGCAAAAATATTCAACAAGATCCTAACAAACAGAATTCAGCAACACATCGAACAAATTATACACCATGACCAAGTGGGTTTTATCCCAGCATCTCATGGATGGTTCAATATACATAAATCTATATATATATAATTCATCACATAAACAAATTAAAAAACAAAACCATATGATTTTTTCAATAGATGCAGAAAAAGCTTTTGATAATATCCAGCATCCCTTCATGATCAGAACACTTAAGAAAATTGGTATAGAAGGGACATTTCTTAAACTGACAGAGGCCATGTACAGCAAACCCACAGCCAATATCGTATTGAATGGAGTTAAATTGAAATCATTTCCACTCAGATCAGGAACCAGGCAAGGTTGTCCATTGTCTCCTTGCTCTTTAACATAGTAATGGAAGTTTTAGCCATTGCAATTAGGGAAGAAAAGGCGATCAAGGTTATCCACATAGGGTTAGAAGAGATCAAACTTTCACTTTTTGCAGATGACATGATCGTATATCTGGAAAACACCAGGGATTCTACTACAAAACTCTTAGAAGTGATCAAGGAATACAGCAGTATTTCAGGTTACAAAATCAACACTCATAACTCTGTAGCCTTTATATATACCAACAATAGTCAAGATGAAAAAAGAGTCAAGGACTCTATTCTGTTCATAGTAGTGCCAAAGAAGATGAAATATTTGGGAGTTTACCTAACAAAGGACATGAAAGATCTCTAAAGAGAACTGTGAAACTCTAAGAATAGAGATAGCTGAAAATGTTAACAAATGGAAAAACATACCATGCTCATGGCTGGGAAGAATCAACTTTGTCAATATGTCCATACTACCCAAAGCAATATACAATTTTAATGCAATCCCTATTAAAGCTCCACTGTCATACTTTAAAGATCTTGAAAAAATAATACTTCATTTTATATGGAATCAGAAAAAACCTTGAATAGCCAGGACATTCCTCAGAAATAAAAACAAAGCAGGAGGAATTACGCTACTAGACCTCAGATTATACTATAAATTGATAGTGACCAAAACAGCATGGTACTGGCACAAAAACAAAGAGGAAGATGTATGGAACAGTATAGAGAACCAAGAGATGAACCCAGCTACTTACTGTTATTTGATCTTTGACAAGCCAATTAATAACATTCAGTGGGGAAAAGATCCCCTATTCAACAAATGGTGCTGGGTGAACTGGCTGGCAACCTATAGAAGACTGAAACTGGACCCACACCTTTCACCATTAACTAAGATAGACTCTTACTGGATTAAAAATTTAAACTTAAGACATGAAACTATAAAAATTCTAGAAGAAAGTGCTGGGAAAACTCTTGAAGGAATCGGCCTGGGTGAATATTTTATGAGGACACCCTCGGCAACTGAAGCAGCTTTAAAAATACACTACTGGGACCTGATCAAACTAAAAAGCTTCTGCACAGCCAAGAACATAGTGAGTAAAGCAAATAGATAGCCCTCAGAATGGGAGAATATATTTGCAGGTTATGTCTCTGACAAAGGTTTAATAACCAGAATCCACAGAGAACTCAAACGCACTAGCAAGAAAAGAACAAGTGATCCCATCTCAGGGTGGGCAAGGGACTTGAAGAAAAACTTCTCTGAAGAAGACAGGTACACGCCCTACAGACATATGAAAAAATAAATGCTCATCATCCTTAACCATCAGAGAAATGCAAATCAAAACTACTTTGAAATATCATCAAAGTCCAGTAAGATTAGCCCACATCACAAAATCCCCAAACCAGAGATGTTGGCATGGATGTGGAGAAGAGGGAACACTTCTACACTGCTGGTGGGCATGCAAACTAATACGTTCCTTTTGGAAAGATGTTTGGAGAACACTTAGAGAAGTAAAAATAGACCCACCATTAGATCCTACAATTCCTCTACTAGGTATATATCCAGAAGACCAAAAATCACACCATAACAAAGATATTTGTACGAGAATGTTTATTGCAGCCCAATTCATAATTGTTAAGTCATGGAGGAAGCCAAAGTGCACATCGACCCATGAATGGATCAATAAATTGTGGTATATGTACACCATGGAATATTATGCAGCCTTAAAGAAAGATGGAGACTTTATCTCTTTCATGTTTACATAGATGGAGCTGGAACATATTCTTCTTAACAAAATATCTCAAGAATGGAAGAAAAAGTATCCAATGTACTCAGCCCTACTATGAAACTAATTTATAGCTTTCATATGAAAGCTATAATCCAATTATAGCCCAAGAATATGGGGAAAGGGGAGAGGGAGGGGAGGGAAGGGAGGATGGGTGGAGGGAGGGTAATTGGTGGGACCACACCTAGGGTGCATCTTACAAGGTTACATGTGAAACTTACTAAATGTTGAATATAAACGTCTTAACACAATAACTTAGAAAATGCCCTAAAGGCTATGTTAACCAGTTTGATGAAAATATTTCAAATTGTATATAAAACCAGCACATTGTACCTCATGACTGCATTAATGTACACAGCTATGATTTAATAAAAAAAAATAAAGTTCTTATACTTGAGAAAAAAAATTAAACCTTTTGATCATATAAAAATGGATATAAACCTGAGGCTTTTACTCTAGGGAAGTATTTTCTTATATTCTTGCCTAATTTAAAATAATTTTCTTTCAGCCTCATCAGGGTAGAGATAAATAAAACAGCAAATTAACTCTTCTATCTAAAAATAGAAGAATTTTCTTACAATTTACTTTTCGTTAGTGACTAAAGCCCTTTTTGACAATAGTGATTTTCATTCCTTTATGCCATAGTTTCCTTGTTTATTCAAAAGTGCATTAGTCAGTAGATCTTGTCAAATTCCATATTTTGTCTAAATCCTAGATGGCAATAAGTGACCTTTCTAATTCAGTTATTTTCGCTGCCAAACTGAGAATCAGGACCAAGGTGAATTTGTATGTATCAGTTGGAAAAGTTTTTTTAAATTATCTATACTTGATTCATGCCCTTGTAAATGCTAACTCCTGCCATCATGGTAGAGGATCTTTATTTTTTAAAAGCCTTCTCATGTTGATGTTTAATGCATGGTCAGTCTTGGGAACTACTGGTTGTTTCTGGACTTTAGAACTTTTTTAGAAACAGTAAGAACTAGAGAAAGCCTCATGAGTAGATTTGCATCAATGCTTTTAGGATCAAGAAAATACACATTTTTTCAAAGGATTAACTCAACTGTGATTAATAATTTAGGTAAGTTAGTTTCTTATAGAAAGCAGTAAGCCTTAAGTTTCTTTAGCTACTGACAAAAAAGGGAATGTGGCCACTTGCTGAGAGGGTAGAGGTAGTGAAAAATAAATGCTCCTTTAGTTTATATCCTGATAAAAAAGATACAAAATGCAACTGTATGTTCAGAGTATATTTGTAGAAATTTAGGGTGACATGACAATTTTACTCCATGCCATTCATTACTCCCTTGAAAATAAATAATATCCTGATATAGAAACATAATATGGGCCACACATACTCATGTCTTATTTTGGCACAAAATATTTAGATGATTTCTGCAAGGCTCCACTTCATTTAGCTTGTAATTAAGAATGGTTTCAATCTTAGGCAAAACATTGGGGAATTACATTTACAGCCAAAGCCATCAGTTTTGTGTTACATGCAAATACCATCCACCCCTCTCCCCACTTATTCCCCAAAACTCATTACTTTCAAAATTCTATTTTAGTGAGTATCAAGGATCATCGTATCCAAAATTCCTTCTGGAGAATCCACTGGAGAATGATTAGATTTTTTTATTGTTAAATCATAGCTGTGTACATTAGTGCAATCGCCTGTACCCATTCTAAGATGCACCATAGATGTGGCCCCACCCATTACCCTCCCTCCACCAAAACCTCCCCCCTCCCTTCCCCTTCCTTGGCCCTTTATCCATAGTCTTGTGCTATAGTTGGGTCATAGTCTTCATGTGAAAGCTATAATTTAGCTTCATAGTAGGGCTGAGTACATTGGATGCTTTTTCTTCCATTCCTGAGATACTTTGCTAAGAAGAATATGTTCCAGCTCCATCCATGTAAACATGAAAGAGGTAAAGTCTCCATCTTTCTTTAAGGCTGCATAGTATTCTATGGTATACATGGACCACAATTTGCTAGTCCATTCGTGGGTCGATGGACACTTGGGCTTCTTCCACGACTTAGCAATTATGAATTGGGTTGCAATAAACACTGGTACAGATGTCTTTGTTATATTTTAATGACAGAAAAGCTAGTGTCCCTTTCCTGAGACAATTTCCACACTGCTGTCAAGCAAAAAGATAAGGGACTTCCATTTCTTTAATGTTTTTGACTAGATTTGCTTAATAAGTTCTTATTTTGGAATACCTTAAATGATGGATAAAAGTTGAAAAGCAAATACAGTAGAACCTCCATAGCTGACCACATCCCTACACTGACCATCCCCATGAGTTGACCTAATTTTCACAGACCAAACATCACCACATGTATGTATTGGTACCATAGCCCTCATTCCTTATGTTGACCATCTCTGTTTGTTGACAGCTTGTTACAGTCCCTTGGGTGGTCCACTTACAGAAATCCTGTATTATAAATATAGAGCTGAACTTTCAGTAAAGAAATGTCTATGGTTCAGACTAATGATGGAATGGGATATTAGAATATCAACTTTCTGAGCTGGTGCTAAATCTTTTCTCCTGGGGAAGAATAAACTTCCATAGCTCGGTTCCAATGTACACAGCAAAATGGAGGATGAAACAGGGCATAGTAGTAGGGAGTAGGAACTG
The DNA here is from genome assembly GCF_027406575.1 of Nycticebus coucang. Taxonomy (NCBI): domain Eukaryota; kingdom Metazoa; phylum Chordata; class Mammalia; order Primates; family Lorisidae; genus Nycticebus; species Nycticebus coucang. Next base: position 8,928,160 of record NC_069785.1, on the reverse strand, counting down.
AGTTTTCCATACAAAGCTGGGGTCTGCCAAAGTGCTAGACCTCCCATGGAAGGTTAGAATAAAAAGACATAATTTCCACTATGACAATAAGATAAGCCAAAAGCTTTTTTAATTGCCACTTGGTGTCTGGGTATAGAGAGAAAAATATCCCCCTTAAAATTTGAACTCAAAAATGTAGCAGATAGTTCCGAATTCCTGTATCACACACTCTGGGTCTGTCTTCAGTTTCAGCTGCAGCTGCGGACAGTTTCCATGCTTACTGCATGTAGCTTCTACTCCCCAGCTTTTCTATAAAGCCAAAACACCTCTTGGAGAAACTTCAGTTAATGGAGGATGGGAAAGAGGAAAAATATTTCTCAATTTTTCATACTTTTTCTCAGGGTACCTCTAGAAACGCTGACCCTTGGCAATGGCCCAGCTCAGCAGCATACCCTCCATGAATGCTGTGTTTTTCCCTGCCTGTCTTCACTCCCTCTGTCTGACACCTTGGAATCACCTCTGGAATACATTGCCTGCGTATGAGTCATTTCATATGTTTATCAGACAATGCTTTCAGGAAAATACACATTAAGACAAAGATTTCACCTGGTGTGAGTTGAGGGTTCATTTTTATATTGCCTAAGTGATCTGAGTATCCTCAAGCTGAAAGTACTGAGGTCAAATTCTTCTTTGAGTAGTGGATTCTTCACACACCTCACAGAAACAAATGCAAATAACTCTGGCAGTAAACGTTCTCAAACCAAACCGTGTTGTGTCATTTCAAAGGAAGCTCCTCTCAAAGAAGTTCAACACATTACACTCTCTGAAAGAATGCATGAAAAGCAGGTTCAAGAGCTAACAATTGTGTTATTAACTGTTGTTAATGGCTTAAACAGCATTAATTATATTACCTCAGAGTTGCTAAGGTCACATCCTCAGTGCACAGAGGGCTTGTTTGTTTCTGCTCCCACATTGTTGGGCAGAGTATCAAGGGCTGACTGGCTGGAATTATGCGAAGACTTGATTAGGAACAGATCAGCTACTTGCAGTCCTAACTCCCACAGTGGCAATGGAGCGCTGACTCGTTGGCAGGAGGCCTCATTCTTCTCCAGGTGTCTTTGTACACAGGGGGACCTGAGTGTCCTAGCAAGTGTCCTAGGGGCTAACTTCCCTCAGAATGAATAACACAGAAAACTGAGGAGGAGACTCTGATGTCTTCCATGACCTAAAATCACAGATCACACAGTCACTTCTGTGACAGGTAAGTGAGTCCTGTTAAATGTGAGAGCCAGTGGCTATTAGGGAAAGCTGAAGGTTGTTCACCACAGAGACTGTCACGGATTTGTATCAGGTCAAATCAACTCAACCGAACTTGTGTTCCCCAGAATTCTCCAAGCATGCTTCTTTATTAGTGAGGCCATGAGAGCTACTTTGCATGAGATCTGGAAGGGTGACATGAAGCAGGAGCTATAGTCTTTTTATTTCCAGAAGGTCAGTGCTGAGACACTGCACATCATGCAGGCTGTGGTCAGTATGCCTAACCTTGCTAGAGTCTGGCGGTAGGTGGTCCCACAGAAACGCCACACCTGCCACATCCCTCCTTTCAATTGCTCTGACTCCTGAGTAAGACATATTTGAGCTCATGTCTGTTCCCCCTGTAGCTCATCCTGATTTTGAAGTTGAATGCGTGGAAACTGGGAAGGACTGACGTGGGTGCCAGTGTTCCAGTGGATTCTGGCTTAGTCCTGCAGGTACTATCTTGGTGTTACCACCCACATTTTATACCCATTTTTCTTTCTGACTGCTTGTCCTGATGATTTCAGGCTCAGCACCCAACTCAGAAAATAATAACCTCACAAAGATTTCCAAAGCAGGTCCCACAAATATATAAGGCAAATCCCTCTCACAAATCCTTTATTACACTCAAATCTGGTGGCACTGCTTCTTAGATCAAACTCTGATTGACACAGAGACTATAAAATAAGTAGCTTTAAGCTGAATAAAGCTGGGAAGAAAAAATCAATTACTGTAAGAGATAAGATGACATAAAAAGCAGATATATTTGAAAATAGGCCACACAGAAGTTACACACATAAAAAAGTATTAAATAAAGGAAAGCCTTTTAATTTATGAGCCTGTTAGCAAGGTATACACTCTGAACAGGATATAGGTGGCTGTGACAAAACTCCAAATAAAAAAACAGTTTAAATAAGATGCATGTTCATTTATCTTTCATAAATGTCAATGATTCATGACTTCTGTGACTGATCAGGCATTTCCACATTGTCAACAAATCAGACTCATTTTTTTTAATAACCCTCATAAGCTTTTCTACTAGTGTCCAGCATGGACATCTGCACTCCAGCCATCACATCTACACTCACAGAGAAGTGAGTATCTTAGTTCAGGCTGCTACAAAAAACTATAATGAACAGGTGGCATACACAATCAATATTTGCCTCTCACAGTTCTGGAGGCTGGGAAGTCCCATGCCGAGGTGCAGGCAGATTCCACGTCTGGTGGTAAGGCCCAGCTTGTGTTCATAGCCAGCCAGCTTCTCCTTTATCTTACACAGAGGAAAGAGGACGAGCACATGGTGGCCTCTTCTTATAAGGGCACTAATCCTATTCATGAGATTTACCATCACTACCAAATTGCCTTCTAAATGCCCCACCAAATACTATCACATTGGGATTAGGGTTTCAACATATGAAATTCAGCTCATGGTAGTGAGGAAAAAGGAATGGGAACACCTGCTTCATTCCTTTTAAAACTGTAATCCAAAGGTTGTAACACATTAATTTTACATATATACTATTGATCTGACCATAAGTTGCTATAATAAAGGTTGGAAAATGTTATATTTAGATAGGTGAACATGTACCCATCTAAAAAAATATTACAAGGAAAATATGCATATTGAGAAAGAAAATTATAATCTAATATGATGATTAAAAACCAGGTAAGACAATTCCCACGAGGCGATTAGTAAACAGAGAAGAAGGTTAGAGGATTTTAGAAAGACTAAAAGCAAGTTTGAGGGAGGAAAAAAAGTAGGAAGGTAAAGTCATATATTGAAATAGGATAAATGTAGCAGAGGATGAGATACTCATTATGAATTTTTCAAAATAAATAACATGAATTTTAAGATTAGATAAGTACACTGGATCTAGGGTAAAATGAAATAAATAAAATTACACAGAGTAGTACAACCAAACACCTGAGACATAAGGAAGATCTTTAAAATCAACGTAAATAACCTATAAGGAAAATGGTTAGATTTTTCATAAAAACCTACATTTGAATGCATTGCCATATTCTCTGGGAAGTAAATCTCCAAGCACCCTTTAAATAAATAACACAATAAACATGCAAAAAATGACCTGAATCCTGAGATAGAATCAAAGAACAGTGAGCTGCCTGCAAGACAGAAACAAGAAAGAGGGAGCGAGGCTGAGACAGATGTTGATATCAGCACTGTGTGCTCTAGACTGAGCCTGAGGGAGCTGATCCAGGAAACCTGGCTTCGTGTCAGTACGCCTGGTCCCAGAGCTTACTACATCAAATTCCTAGCAGAGATAATATCACATTCTCCCCTGGAGAAAAATTTGACCCTAAACTATCTAAAGATTAAGATTAAAGAAATCAAGTTACTAGGAGTGAGATGGCAGAAACAACAAATAGCAAAATCTAAATAAGATTCCCAAGGGTTTCAGATATAGGAATTACCAGAAATAGAATGTAAAATGACTACATATAAAATACTCAAATTAATAATAGGTAAAATTACAAAATCTGTAAATAAGAAAATGTTATCAGCAATGAACACATATGGAATGTAACTTTTGGTCACAAGGAATAACTGGTACTGGAGTTTTCCTGACATTATAAACTGGAAAACTTGTGAAATTACTCAAGCTGAGGTGGGAGGATGGCTTGAGCCCAGAAGTTATGACCAGCCTATGCCACACAGTGAGACCTTGTCTCTAAACACACACACCACTTGGGAAATACATGAATCAAATGCTTTCTGATATAGGAGAATGGGCAATTTAGGATTGCTGCCTAAGGGAAGAAGAAAAAAAGTGAGTCCTATGAATGGCATGAAATCACTTTCCAAGGTGTGGTAGAGAATGGTGATCCTCAGCATGATCTCACTGAGGTGTAGGAAACAGAGATCAGAGCTGAGGAAGGCTGAGGAGCCTGGAGTATGGAATGCACAGGGCAAATTTTAAGTGAGAAGGAAAATTATCTCAAGGAGGGGCTCCTGGAACACCCGCAGGTGTTTCCTGGAGTATGTTTCCACATTACTAAGTTGCATAAACATGAGGAAAGTTAATGGGTGGGGAGCTTCCAGACCAACATTTCCTAGCACTCCAACAGGGCTGGGTCACATATGCTTTCCAACCAAGCAGAACAGATTGACCACACAGGACACTCAGTGGAAACAGCAACCAGGACAAGCCTTGGTATTGGAGTAGCCTTTAGGTAAAGAATTTGCTAAGTCCAACATAACACGCAAGCCCTTAAAAGATTAAGCTTATCCACAAAAGCATCCTTGCCTACCAAAACAAAATTAACATTTTTATTTATTTTTTTATTAAATCATAGCTGTATACATTAATGCATTTATGGGGTACCATGTGCTGATTTTATAAACAATTTGGAATGCTTACATCAAACTGCTTAACATAGCCTTCATTTCACTTTCTTAATTATCGTGTTAAGACATTTCTACTCTACACTTAACAGAATTTTGCCAGGGCACATGTCAAAATTAACATTTTTAAAAGAACAACAAAAACTAAACACTCACCACTATAGCCCGTATAGTTTAGGGCCAATTTAAAGTTACTATATATGAGATGAAGCAGGAAAACAGGTCCTATGACAATGAGAAAAATCAATCAATCAAATAATTTAATAGAAACAATAAACGAAATAGTGGATTTAGAAGAGTGGGGATTCACAAAAATTATTTTAAATGTGTTAAAAAATTTTGAAGGAAAAAATACATGTTCAAGGTATAAAAATGAAGCAAAAGACATATTTAGAATAAAAAAATTCTGATTTTTTAAAAAACTCAGTTGGACTTAAGAAGAAAAGATCAGTGAACTAAAGTCATTAAACTACACCAACTGAAACACAGAGAAAAATAATAATAAGCAATGGAACACAGTCTCAGTGATCTGTGAGGCAATTTTAAGTGGCATAAATACTATATGATTAATGTTATAGACAGGAAGATTCAAAAAAAATTACAGAAATAATGACCACAATTTTTCCATTTTGATCATACCTATAAAACACTAAGTGTTTAGAACTCAACAAACCTCAAGTAGGACATGACGAAATAAAGGCAGAATCACAAGATCACGGTAACCAAATTGCTGAAAAATCAGTGATAATAGAAAACATCTTAAAAGTAGTTGGAGAAAAAACTGACATTACTCACTGAGAATCCAAAATAAGAACATCAGTGCATTTCTTATCAGAAATGTTACAACTCAGAAAACAAGAACTATATTATTGTCATAGTTAAAATATTAACTGGATAAATATGAACATAGTTTGTCCTCATTTGAAAACATTTAGAAATTAATTGATCTTTAAAAGCAGAAATGATAATGTGTTGTGGAGATTATAACATACAGGGAAATAAAAGGAATGTTGGCAATAACAATGATAAAAACAAAAGGAGAGATAGGAAGTAAAAATATACAATTATAAGATTCTTGTACTATAAATTAATATAGTTGAAGGCTGCATTGTTTAATAAAGTAAGTTGGAGAAAAGAAAATGTTATTAAGAAAGTCATAAAGAACCGAAAATATGTTTACTGTTTAATGTTACTAATAAAACATTAATACAGTAATAATATTACTGTTTAATGTCATAAAGAAGAGAAAATATATTTACTTCCTCATAGAAGTCTTCATCCTCATCACCATCTCCTTGGGAAGACTGGGGAGGAGATGCTAGAGAAAGCTGGTCTGGGAGAGATCGCAGAGGTAGATGGTGGGGAAGGGGAGGAGAGGAGGCATGCGTGCTTGGTGTCAGGGGATCTTCACAGTTCAAACCATGTAATCTTAAATCCATGTACCAGGGGATCTCCACAATTCAAACCAATGTCGTTCAAGTGTCAACCGTACTAAAACATCAAAAAGTGGAGTATAGTTACTAAGCCAATAGTAGAAACAAACAAACAAAAATACTAAAAATCACAATATTAATCTAAAACAAGGTAAGAAATACCCTAAGTAAGTGATAATATATAACATGTTAATACATTTTAAAATTCAATACTATTAAGATATTTTTCATCAATTGATCTGCAGAATAAAAAAATCCCAATTAAAATCTCAGCAGGACTTTTGTAGAACTTGGGAATCATATTCTAAAATTTCTGTGTAATTCAAATAATTTAGAACAGCCAGAGTGATTCTAAAACTTAAGAGCAATGGTTAAGGTACTTACAAAACCTGATTTCAGGATTTAGCATACATTGCAATAATGAAGGAAGTGGAGAATTGGCATAAGAGTGAATATTTAGGGTGGTGCCTGTGGCTCAAAGGAGTAGGGTGCGCTGGCCCCGTATGCCAGAGGTGGTGGGTTCAAACCCAGCCCCTGCCAGAAATTGCAAAAAAAAAAAAAAAAAAAAAGAGTGACTATTTAGATTAAAAGAACAAAATAACACAGAAATGTTTGAATGCATACAAGGTCTCTGAAGATTCTGCATTCAGTTGTATTTTAAGTAACAGAAATGTTTGCATTTATTGGTGTTTACTAACCCTGTGAAATAACTACTAAAGTACTAAAAGTCCCAGTCGACAAAATGACGTGGTAAGTTAACAGCAACGTGAGTATCAGCATGGTGGACATGTACCTACGGTAACCATGGTGATGTGAAGAAGACTGCCCGAGTTTAGTAGTGTGAGCTACCGTTTCTTAACACTAATCTGTTATTGTTGTGTGATGTCCCTAAGTATAGACACAAACTTCGAGTACCATGAGTAGTGGCATTTGTTCTTTATAAAGACTAATCAGCCACTCAGTGGTGGCACAGGAAAACCATCAAACAGCCAGAAAGTTTCCTATGGGGTGCCAACCTCAGCTATGAAACCATACAAAGATGAAATGTCATTTTTTAAGATCTGTGGTTAATGTAAATCAACCACCATAACATGTTTTTTTTGTTCCCAATAGGTAGAAGGTATAAGCCTAAAATAAAGGGCTTAAAATATTATAACTGATTTAACATCACCCCCAGCTATTCATTTGAGGAGTCTGGACTCTGGGGTACAGAAGCCATGGTTGGCAAAGGCAGAGTGCATCAACCCCAAGACACTGCCAGAATCTCAAGGAACTTCACCTGTGGTTTCTTCCTGGATGCTTCAGGCAACTTTTGCCAGGGGTCTCAAGAAAAAGCAATCAGTCCAATAGGGCTAATAAATTTGAACTTCAGGAAGTGGTGGAACTCTTATAGAAGTTGAGAGCAGGGAGGAATATTTTTAGCAGAAGGTGATCCACTTTTGCGTCTCCTGTTATTGTCCTGCAGAATGTTGAAAGTGAATGCAATAGTACTAGCCAGCACCTGAGACTGCAGAGGGACCAGGGTTTTAGAATTCTTAGGGATGAAGGTCTGAGTCATCTAAAGTTGGGCCACCCAGACCAGTAGAGGTGCTATTTAAGGGTGAAGGGAATAAAAACAGGTAGTTAAGGAGTCTCTTGGTTCAAGATGCTATAATAAAATATCATAAACGGGGTAGCTTAAACCTCAAACACTTCTCATAGCTCGAGAGAATGGCTAAGTCCAAGATGAAGATGCTAGAATAGTCAGTCCCTATGATGGCCTCTTTCTCACCTTGCAGATGGCTGCCTCTTGCTGTCCTCAACACGGTGTACAGAGAGAGCCAACTCTGGTGTTCTTCCTCATCCTATAAGGACATTAATCCTACCAGGGGGCCTCACCTCCAATACCTCATCTAAACCTTGTTATTTCCCCCAAGGACCTACTTTCAAATGCCCTTGCATGTGAGGTCATGGCTTTAGTATATGAATTTCAGGGGACACAAACATTCAGTTCATACCAGGAGGGCAATTCTGTGTATCAGTTACAGCCTATAGATCTACTGAGGAGTCACAAGCTTTGTGGATCTTTCCTCTAATAAGTTTTCACCAGGAAAAGAAAAAAATACCAGAATCATGCCATACAGCAGAAATACATTTGAGTAGCATGAACAGACTACAGTGGACACTGCTGCACAGTCCACATTCTACTAACTCATTATTATGTGAACGGGTGGGATGCTACTGCCTCACAGAAAGGTCTCACTGGAAGTCCTCCACCCAGGGGGCCCTGTGCCAGTACTGATGGACCAGGAGAGAAACCCTGATATAGACGCAGCATAGCAGGAGGATGCTAAAAAGCCACCCCAGCTCCAGAACTCCATCTGATTGACTCAGTCTTTTGTTGCAAATGAATCAGAGACCAACTTGTTTGTTTTTTCAGTTCTGATTTTTTCCCCTTACCTTGCAGTTTTTAATGCCAAGATACCACCTTATCAAACTTCTGTGTTAATTTTTACCTATAGTTTGCTTCCCAGGAAACATTACCTATAACAAAAACTAGACCAAAAAATAAGCAAAAGTGAAAATCAACAAATAGAAATAATTCTTTGATTAATGATAATGATAAGCCTCTAGTAAGATTTATCAACAAATACATATAGCACAACTTAAAGATGTCCTGGATAAAAAGAGAACATCACTATAGATCCTAAACATGTTTAAAATATAATAAGATGATATTATAAACATTATCCCAATAAAAAATGTAAACTTAGATAATAAAGACATATTTCTATGGTTTTTATTTTTTTTGAGACAAAGTCTCAGTATGTCACCCTTGATAGAGTGCTGTCACAGCAATCTCAAACTCTTGGGCTTAAATTATTCTCTTGCCTCAGCCTCCAAGTAGCTGGGACTACAGGTGCCCACCATAACACCTGGCTATTTGTTGTTGTTGTTGTTGTAGTAGTTGTCATTGTTGTTTAGCATGCCCAGTTTTTGAACCGGGCCAGTTTCAAAACCACCAGCCCCACTGCATGTGGCTGGTACCCTAACCACTGAGCTATGGGTGTTGAACCAAGAAATATTTCTTAAAGAATACCAGATTTACCAATACAAGACATATTTCTTAAAGAATACCAATTTATCAAAACAGACATTAGAAGAAATAGAACCATGAAAAACTTTGATGTAAAGTTTGAAAAGAGGGCCAGGCATGGTGGCTCTTGCCTATAATCCTAGCATGCTGGGAGGCTGAGGCAGGAGGATCCTTTTAGTGCAAAAGTTTGAGACCAGCCTGGGGAAGACTGGATCCCATTTCCAATAAAAAATGGAAAAACTAGCTGGGCATTATGGTGGGTACCTGTATCCCAGCTACTCTAGAGGCTGAGGCAGGAGGATTGCTTGAGTCCAGGAGTCTGATGTTGCTGTGAGCTAAGTTGATGATTCAGCACTCTAGCCTGGGCAACAGTGTGAGACTGTCGTATAAAAAAAGATTATGAAGAGAAAAAGATGAAAAAATACATGGATAAAGATAATTTACCAATATATACAAAGAAATACCTTTAAGTAATCAAACCAGAACAAGAAGAAAACACCAGGCTCAATGGTTTTATAATGAAGTCTACCGATTTTTTTTAAGTATTTAAATTTTACAGAAAATTTTAGAGGCTTAAAAATGAAAAGAGGCTTTTTCACTCCTTTTGTGTCCAGTATAACATGGATATGAATTCCAGCAGCCAGTATGACAAGAGAAAATTATAAAATGCTTAGAGGGGAAAATACTAAATAATATATTGGGAAATTTAATCTAGTAATGATTCCAAAAATGACAGGCTGTTTTAGTTCTAGAAAATCAATTACTGTAATTTACATTACAATAACAAATTGAAAAGAAATATTACCTAGTAGCTGAAGAATATAGAGTTGATAAATTTTGGTACTTCTGTCTGATTAAAAATTCTCAGCCAAATAAAAACAGATGTTCTTAACCTGATAAACAACAACTAGCAAATTCGTATAGTAATAATCATTCTCGATGATAAAATATTAGAAACATTTCTGTTTTTATCACAGATATGATGAGATGCAGAATGTTACTTCTAGTCAACTCGAATCACTACAGAAATACAATAAAAATGAATAAAACACAAGAAGCTTGACAAGGAAGGAAATATGAAACACATGATGAAATTCTCTGCAGGTAATTGTCACATGTTTTATAATCCATACTCTTTTCTCTTCACTTTCCCTCTGTTTATTGGGAAACTTTTGTATGAGCAGCAGGGCCACAATTAAGGTAAGGCAAGTGAGGTACCCACTTCACCCCAGAATGAAAGGGGAGCGCTGGGAAATCTGAGAGCCGTGTGTGCAAGCTGCTTCCGGCCTGCCAACGTGGCCACCTCGTGTGACATACCACATTCTTCCCATGCTCTTTTCTCTCAGTCCTTTATTCACCATCACTAACTTACAGTTAACAACTCCCGCCCCTGTCTCTCTTTCATTCACTTACTAATATTTTATGACTTGGAAAACAGAAATTTTATATCACTTAGTAGTAATATACATCCCTTTTAAAACACTGAATATGTCTTATTCCATATTGGCCTTCAAAATAAAAGAAAAATAAATAAAATAAAACCACTGAATATATTCATATGCTACAGACTACAGTGGACACTGCTGCACAGTCCACATTCTACTAACTCATTATTATGTGAATGGGTGGGATGCTACTGCCTCACAGAAAGGTCTCACTAGGTGTCACTAGTAAAAGAAGTACCTATGAGAATTTACAGATTTCTCATTAGATCTGAGAGATCCTACATCCTCTCCCTGGCCCAGCTCATGTGCTTTACCTGGCTGCTTAGGTGTAAAGTAAAAACATTTCCTTCTCTTTTTATTAAGTAGAGTAAATAATAGGTAAAAAGCAAAAGCTAAAATACCCCAGCTTGCTGAAGAAACAGTAACAACTGAACAAATAATGATATTCATAACATTAATAACACAGAATTCACTGAAAGTTCTTCCTTCTACTGTTTACAAAAAGGTTTGCCTAAATATTATCCTTACACAGGACAAATTGTGTAAAATGCAATGTGTTAAACAACAAGCATTGTCTATTATAATTAAATGAAACAAGCATCAAAGGCACAATATTCATAAAAGACTTGGAATCTGTAACCCTCTAAAATTTAGGCTACCAGCCAGATATAACAGCTTGGAACATCAGTTAACTTAAGGTGTATGATTTGAAACTGATAAAGCATAATTTACCCAAAGAGCTCTAGGTAGGTAAACAGTAGTGATGCAATGAGTTATTTGTGCTGAATATTTATTTCTTTGCTGTGTGATTCCTCCATCTCCCTAGAAGTTAGGAGTCTGTCACCTGCTGTTTCTCAGCTGCTAAGATCTGAGAATATAACACAGATGGAGAGAGCTATGTTCTCCAGGCTGCTGCTTCACAGAGATAAGGCTGCAGGTTGCAGACATGCTCAGCGTTTACTCCCTCTGAAAGAGCCTGAATAGCTATCAATAATAAACAGTTACTTCTCTGCTGTTGTGTTGAAAACACTGCCTTGCATACACAGGTGGAATTTGATGTAAGATGGTTGTTTAAATCACTTGAAATACATATGGCTTTATTATTTAAGGCCTTTGTGTTGTCTTTTCTTTCTCTCTCTCTTTTTAATTCTTTTTCTGTACCCACCCCTTCCCCTGAGGTCTACTGCCATACTTCTATGATTTAAGAACCCAGTTAAAATATTGGGCCACATTTCTTCACCAGTTGCCTTGAATGGGTATGGTGAGCTATACTTCAGTCACCCGTCATCCTGCTGTCATTCACAGCATTACATCTCTAAGTATAAGAACATGGCAAAAACCTGTTCTACCCACTCAGAAGTATGCATTATGCTTGGTTATGACTGCACAATTTAACTTCCAGAAACCAAGGAAAGGTAATTACAATTCCTAGTATTGTAGGAATTTATATAGTTCTTAATTTTATCAAAAAACAAAGATAATTTTACTTGAAAGCTTCTAAATGTTCAAATACAATGTCCTTTTCCTCCATAACTGGGATCTTTGGAAGCAACAGTTCTTTGAAAATCTCCGTACCATTTATGATCTCTTGGTAGATAGAGAGCTCATTATTACTTTCTTGATTCCATGGTAACAATCCATGTTAGGCATGATTTTATATGCATTCAATGTCCTCTAGTATATTATCATTAAAGGGGGAGTATCTGTAAAAAGGGATATGAGATACTTTTGTGAAGGTAGAAGGCACAGTCCACAACAGCATCCTCACTCTAACACCAATACCAAGTTTGGGATTTTCTAAGACCATCCTTAGCCTTGATCAATCACTAGAAAGACTCACAGGACTCACTGAAAGTTGTTATACTCATTGTTAGGGTTTATTACTGGAAATAGATACAGATTAAAATCAGCCAGGGTAAGAGATGCCCAGGGCAGAGTTGACTGGGGTTTCCAAACGTCAAGCTTCCATTGTCTTTGGGCTGTATTACCTAACATGGATGTGTGACAATATGCACATCATACTGCCAGCCGAGGGAGTTTATCCAAGCCGTATTGTCCAGAGTGTTCACTGGTACTCCATGTTTGACTACCCACAGGTCTCAATTCTAGGATTTAGTCTATTAAATGTTGAATGGATACCACATGGCCCAAAGCGTCCTTTATAATTCACATTGTTAGAGGTCCAGTGGCCAAGGCCCTTAGGGAAACCAAGCCATCCTCATTCAGGGAGGACATTCCAAAGCTCTAGAGATCACCTCACCTCCTAAAGCCTAAGTGTCAAGGCCAGACCTCTTTGAGGGTAAGGTTATATCTTTTATTAAATACTTTTCAAAGGCAATTTTATAAGGTAGGTTTAAGAAAATTATTTAAGGCTGCTTTAACCACAAAAAAATGCATTTTTGATAACCCCCAGACATTAAACAAAAGAAACTTATTTCAATGATTTAATTAACACACCCGAAACTCATAGGGCTATTTGCTACTATCATAAATATGACCTTTAAGAGTGTAGAATGTTAATCATACAAATATGCTCACAAAAAATGTGCATTCCACCTTTTCTACAGTGAAATACATCTGATATATGGTAGAGTGGGGTGGTGGGTGTAATGATGAAAGTGTTTTAAGAACTCACATCTCCCAATGCCTATCTAAGAGCAAAATGTCTATCATAATTGAAGATTTCTGTGAACACAAAGCATAAAGAAATTATTAGAGGTTAATATTTTCTTTCCTCCTGGCCCCTGTTTACACTTAAGATACTCTCATCAGGTAATTCTCAGTACTCTTTCTACAGTGAAAGAATTTTCAAATTGCAGAATCAATGTTGTATAGCAATAAAGATATTTGTAAATATAACCAAGATGTTATATACCAAAGTTATCACAGTAGAAGTTCTTAATGCAGAACTTTATGTGTGTGTATGTATGTGTGTGAGGGAGAGAAAGAGACAAATTTTGTTCAGAGATTTATAGTTTCATCATATCAATAAAAAAGTTAAAACCTATTTTACCAAATCATGTCATAAACTATATTTCTAGTAACAATCATCTCTCAGCTTACTTATAATTATGAGATTACTTTCTTACTAATTCTAATTTGTAAAATTAAATTTTATTCTATCAGAATTTTTAGTTTTAGCATCATTAAATATACAAGAAAATTTGATCATGATGTATAGAAAACTAAATGAATTTATTTCTGATTTTTGTTCTTGCTTATTTAATCATCTCAAAGCCAAAATGTATGCAAACATACAAGTTAAATATTAAAAAAAGATGTACTTTATTTTTTGTGTATCATATTTTATATTATATCCTTGCTTTGTAAATGACTAATTTTAGCTAAATATATAGTACTTATTACTAAATACATAGTATTGCATAGCATTATAAAAGTTAAATAAAGAGAAATAGAGAATTGATATATTTTCTAAGTTTTATAACTTAAAATGAATAAACTTACATCCGATGTAAAATATTTCAATATTGAGTCATGGCATTTACTAATCTATCTGGCAAATGTGTGCCACTATTTGTTTCTCAATATTTTTAATATCATTTCTGGAAACACATAACTCATTTATGTAAATTGATAAATGAAATTGGACTTTACATGAAGAAAAGAAAGAATTGGGTATTTGGCTTGAAAATGAGAATCAGCTTTGCTAATTGGGCCGTTTCATGAACATTTCTCATAAACTGAATGAGCCAAATCTGTAGCTCCAAAATATCTTAACGAAAATGTCAAGTTCAAGATAAAAAGACTTAAAAATATTACATTAATGAATCTTTAAATATCTTTATCACTTCAACTCTGTATCAGTCAAGATGTCAATAAATGGTGTACTAAAATTAGGATTTGTGAACATGATGAATTAAAGGGGGATGACAGGGCTACAGAACCATAGGGCACACAATGGGCAGTAGGGGCAGGCTCTGAGCCAAAGGCACAAGAGAAAGGAGAGCCTTTTGATAGAGTTACTCTTGTCAACAAGGCTGTTCTCTGGTTAGGGAAACAACCAGGCTAAGGTTGCCTTGAAGGAGAAGAATCCAGAAGAACAAATACACTGACTTCATTTGTTTCCTTCAAGACTGACCACCGATCTTTCTCCCACCTGCAACCATGGAGAAATTAGAAGGCCTGGAAGCCCACAGCTTCCTCCATGCAGGCAGCATACCAGCACAGAAAGCAGGGCAAAGGACAAAGCAGAGTGGTTTTGCAGGGACACATACAAGCTATCAACACAAACCCTTTCTTAATATATCAAGTTAAACAAAGTGCATTCAAGACATAGAGTAAGAGTAATAATAAATTTTCATTTGCAAAGCCTTGATAGAACATCATTGGGTATTATCTCTTCCCCAAATCAAGTCCATGACAGTGAATGATGCTAATAACTGGGTTTAATAAAGTACTTTGTAATTCAGATTGTTTCATGTTCATTGCTTTCAGAAACTCAAAGGAGGGCAGTGCCTGTGGCTCAAAGGAGTAAGGCGCTGGCCCTATATGCTGGAGGTGGCGGGTTCAAACCCAGCCCCAGCCAAAAACTGCAAAAAAAAAAAAAGAAACTCAAAGGATAGCAATCTACTTGCTAGCTGGTTCATAATAAATAATAACTTTTGATCAGACACTATTTTGTTATTTTGGCATGAAAGACATTTAAGTTGAGTGGCATTATTGAAACAAAACCCTTTCATTCCTATCAATCTATACACATAAACTTCCTTTATGTTTCAAGTAATAAGATGAAAACTCTTAAGTAGAATTTACTATGTGTAGGCATATTCTAATAATAACTCATTTATCCATTGATAAGGGCAGTAAACAAAAAATTGCCTTATTAATCTCATTAATATATGTATTTTAAAAAATATTTCATTATTTTTTACATTTATTTATTAAACTTATAATATGCATATGCTAAGATTATCTACTAAAACAATTACAATACAAATCAAAAGAGAAATTATTTAATAATTCTTATATAATAAAATTTAAAACTTTAGTGTATATACATATTTTGTGACAATGTGGGCATAAAGTGGCATATTACTATACAATTTAGTAGTGGAAGTGGAATGGAAATATGAATTCCATGTGAAAAGGGAAAATTGTATATTTCTGAATTTTAAAGAATAAACTGCCAATT
Organism: Nycticebus coucang; assembly: GCF_027406575.1. Classification (NCBI taxonomy): domain Eukaryota; kingdom Metazoa; phylum Chordata; class Mammalia; order Primates; family Lorisidae; genus Nycticebus; species Nycticebus coucang. Next base: position 8,912,415 of record NC_069785.1, on the reverse strand, counting down.
TCAAAGGTATGCATTTAAAAATCATTGTTAGGCAAAATATTACATTAAGCTTACTCTTACTGGGTTGGTTGATCTGTCTTGGTTCCTTAGAACCATTAGCCAGTATTGAAAATAATCCCTATGGCTTCTGAACCCTGAGCTACCTACTGTAAACATGGACCAGTTGAACCTGTGGTTTTCATTGCTCTTTATGTGTGTGAGGGTGATGATGGTAGCCAAGGATTATCTTACTTAACAATGATTTTTAAATGCATGTGTTGTTGTTTTTAAATTGACAGGCTTTGCAAGGCTCTTTGTTGATTCTCAGATCAGCTATTTGAGATATTCTCAGCTCCTGCAATTTGAATTTCAGGAACCCTATGAATCTTATATTCTAAAGAAGTTTATTTACTCAGGTTTTATTGGTGATGAAAACTTAATTGTACTGTATTTACGTAGATTTGAAGAGAAATAAAATGTTTTTTTGCGGTAATTCTTTTTATCTAAGGAATATGTGCTATTTATTCAAGTCCTATGTTTTGAATAGAGATTTACTATTTTCTTCATAAAAGTCTCATAAATTGATATTATTTATTTTACTATTTATTTTATTTATGTTTTGGATAAAGTACTTTCACACTACTTTTATAAATCAGTTATATCTGTTAATAACTGATTAGTGCTATAGTTATAGTGCAAGGGTATGTAATTGTATATGGGTATATCTTGCCTTGAATCTTGCTGAGTTCTCTCATATATTTGAATACTATGTTAATATATTTATATTTTAAGTTTATTAGGAATAATAAAAGTTATCATAAATATTAACTTTCTATTATTTAGGTGACTAAAGTCTTTAATTCTCTTAGTATCTGTATTAGAGTAACAATGTTAATAACTGATGGTTGGGGCATTGTTAATAAGGGGTTTTCTAGGGCAGTGCCTGTAGCTCAAGGGGTAGGGTGCTGGTCCCATATGCCGGAGGTGGCGGGTTCAAACCCAGCCCTGGCCAAAAACCAAAAAAAAAAAAAAAAAAAAATAAGGGGTTTTCTATTTATTTCTGATATTCTTCAATAGGTATTTTCTCCTATTCTTAATTTGTTTTTTGATTTTTTTATAAATTAAGGATGCAGTGATTTCAAATTATTTTATAGCATCTAAGGATATTTTTGTATATTTTTCTCCTTTGACCTAATAATATCTTAAGTTAATAGATGTCTAATTTAGAACTAGAAAATAATTTTACCCCCAAGAAATTAATTTTCACTTTCATCTTTGAAATATTTTTTCTTTCATTTTTATTTGATGTATTGTTACTTTCACAGTTAGATGCTTAGATTATTTTTTATTTTCTCTTGCTTTCTCATAAAACATTTCAGACTTTAAATTTTAGTCTGAAAAATTTCAGCTGCATTATATAGTATTTTTGTACATTATATTGTCATTTTTGTTCAATTCTAAATAGTTTATAGTACATTTTGACTTCCTACTTAAGAAGTATTTGGAAATTAAAAATAAGAATGTTGGTCTCCCTTCCCTCCCTCCATCCTTCCGTTCTTTCCTTCTTTCTTCCTTTCTTGGTTCCTTCCACTTTCTTTCCATTTTCCAATACCACTTTCTAAAACTGAACATTTGTGCTGAACATTTTTAATTTTGGCTTTATTATGTCATTGAATTTTTAAAAGTACACCCCAAACCTTGTTATAATGGCAATCACTATGTCCTGCTTAACTAATAGCTATTCTCCAATTTTGCTCACCAGCAGAACTCTGTTTTATCGCCAAAGTTCAGAGAGTAAAGAGAATTAATTATCATAGGTTTTGGTCATTTAAGTCAATCTCATTCTCCTCCCCAGATCCTTGCTTTCACACCTATCCTTACATTCAGAGCTGGGCACGGGACCTGATAGTGTCCCCTGAGTTGTAGATGAAAGTTCTGAGGAATCACTGAGAAAGGGATACCCTCTCAGATAGTAGGGGTAGCAGGTGGGAATAGCTCCTGCCTCTCCAAACTCCTGCCTTTGAATACTATCTTCTATGTAATGGTTGAAGCTGTAGCAATCATTTAATGTCTTAGGGAAAAACAAACAAAGCCGGTAGAGATATTGTAGTAGAAACAGCCATTCCACTCTTTAACAGCAGACTTTCTGAATTTTAGCCGTGCTCTTAGCTCCTTGAAATAAGGTCTGTATGTACTAACTTTTCTTATTTATTGATACTGTCATGTCATTCAATTCTGTCCAAAGACATACAAGTTTTGACTATATTTTTCTCTCTAGCTTATTCTACTATTATCTAGAATGAGGGTTAAAATATTCTTTCTATACCATAATGTGAACTGGAAATGGAAGCTCTGAAAAAGTTGTACATCAAGATAGGAGGATGCTATATCTCCAATTCTTGGAGGACCTTTCTAATCCTGGCCCATGTATCTTAATTATTATGTAATGAAAAACTAAGCTTCCATATTTTTTAACCAAATTTTGTTTTGAATTTCTGGTCCCTTGAATGGAAAACTGATCTTGACTAATTCCAATGCTAACTTTTATTCCTGATTTTACTGAGACACACGATGGAAAGATTCTCATTAAGTGAAATAGTATTTCTTGCATTTTGATTGGTTTCCCTGTTACTTGCAGGAAAAATCATTCACCACAGTTAGGAAATAAAAGTTCACAAATATATTCATAGATTTGCTGATTATCATTTTTATTAAGTTCTCTATGAAAGGAAAACTATGCCAACAACTTATTAGAATTTCTTCTGGGACATATTTTGAAGCAACATTGTATTTTAAAACAAACCTACTGACCTATATTTCTGATTTTCATAGGCAGAGCTTTCAAAGAAAATAATCCTCCTCATTTTTATAAGCATGGCATTTAAATGTCTATACTTCTTAACTACATAAAAAATTTTTCAGCATTATAAGATAATTGTAGTTAATTTGGTAATTGACTTCATGTATGTATAAATGTGCTTGAATTCTAGTATTCAAAATCTCCAAAATTTTGTTTTTTTATTATAGCCCAGATAAAAAGCCCTTAACTTTTCTGATCAAAATTAACATTTGATGGGCTGGACAAGATGGCTCTACACCTGTAATCCTAGCATTCTGGGAGGTCAAGGTGGGTGGATTGCTTGAGCTCAGGAGTTCCAGACCAGCCTAAGCAAGAGCGAGACCCCATCTTTAAAAATACCTGGGCATTGCAGCAGGTGCCTGTAGTTCAGTTATATGAGTCTGGGGCAAGAGAATTACTTGATCCCAAGAGTCTGAGGTTGCTGGGAGCTATCACAACATGGCACTCTACCAAGGGTGACAAAGTGAAATTGTATCTCAAAAAAAAAAAAAATTACCTTTTAATGGCATAAATAAGAGCTGTCACCCAAAAGTAGACATTTCTCTGAGATATTATATATTATAAAGATTATGAGTTATGACTTGTGGACTTGTTTAGAAAGTTAATACATATAAAGCTAATTCTTAATTTCATAAAGAATATCTGGGGGTAAAAGGTATTTTGAGGAAGACAATCATTTAGAATATTGAAGGTTCTTGCCTTTTCCAGCTGGTTGATATTTTAGGGTTATTCTACATCTCAAAATTACCAGCCTCACTACTACTTGAATATCTTGGAGCTGTGTATATGAACACAGTCAACTCTATCATTGCCTTGAGCATTGCTGGAGGATATTTCAGCTATTTGCTGATCTCTAGCTATGTTTTAACCAAACTTTATTTTATAAAGAGTCTCTAGGCTCAGCTATGAGGCATTTTTATGCCTCCTTTGATTGATGCTCCCAGCCACAGCCCTCAGTGATTTGGTAATATTTTAAATCCCTAAGTTGTTTCACTGCTAGAGCACCAGTGTGTAGAGCAGCCAGAATATCTGTATTCCTTTCTCTCTGGCCGAGAACTCACTTAATGGTCCCTCCGAGAATTTTATTGTTTGATGGCTCTCCTCATACTGATGTCTGCTTTCTGTGGTTTGACAGAAAACGTATTATCTTTGAAGTTAGGCCTTTTCTTCTTATTCTTCTGATCCTATCACTTCCATTTTTTTATTTCTTCCAGACCTGGAACTAGAAGTCAGTCATAGCTAATTTTGGAACTAAGCCCCACTAATGTTTGATCAAGGTTGGAATACTGACTTGTAAGCCCGAGCTCCCTAATATGAATCTTACTATAGTTAACTAAAGTGATGTTACTGTGCCAGGCACATAGTGATTACTTAATAGCATTCAGTTTTTTTTTCTTTTTTACCCATATTGCAGTAATAATTAATTTTTTATATTAAAGATAATTCTTTTATATTTAATTCTTTGGGAATTTTTTAATTACTAATGTAGTTTTCAGTCAATATTTATTCTATATTCACTCAGATTTAATCAAGAATTTGTTTTTCTTCTCCTTGTTTCTGAATTATTTGGTTGTTAATTTGTAACTTAGAAATTTTCTGATTAATTGGACAATTACACATTTTTAAGGTGTAAATAAATTGTTGAAATATTTAAACTAGTAATAGCAACTAGTTACTACACTGTTTTTCACTGGAATTTAGGCAAAATGTATTAGACAAATGATGAAGGAAGAAACAGACCGATTTTCAAGGTCCAAAGATGTAGGAATTATCAATCAGGGATTTTTGAGATACCACAATAAAAATGGTAAAGGGTCTTACAGAAAAAGGCAACTATTTTATTAAAGTAACTATGATAAATATGTTAAAGGAAAAGGCAGATGGGAACTGTCAGCATAGACAGATATTATAAAGAATAAAATCAAAGGGAAATGCAAGATATGAAATATACAGTAATGGAAATGAAGGATTCTTCTCAGGAACTTATCAGCAGATTGTGCCCACCAAAGGAGAAATTCAGTGAATCAGCAACCTAAATACAGGTGTATAGAAGCTGTCCACATTGAAATACCAAAAGTGAAAGAGTAAATAAAGAGAACAGGGCATGCAAGATTTGGGGAACATTATAAAATAATATAGTCATGATGCAAAATTAAAAAATAATATAAAACACATGGTGTTGGAGCCCAAGAAACAGAAGTAAAAATGCAGCAGAAAAAATACAGTTCATATAGTTTGAATGCAGACTGTGATAAATTACAAATGCATAAAAGAAGTTACAAAATAAATAACCCAAAGAGACATGACTAAGAATTAACAGAGGAGATAAAATGGAATACTAAAAATATAAATTAACTCTAGAGATAAAAAACAAATATCATTGCAGTATTCTTAAACAGCAACATAGACTTTATTACATTAAAAATAAATGTTATGTGGGAATTTATGGACTCCCCTTCCCCCTTCTTGATTTTATTATATCTTTATTTTTTTCTTCTTTCTCTCGTCCTTCTTTCCTTTCTTCTCTCTCTCTCTCCCATTTTCTTTTCTCCTCCCGCTTTCCTTTCCTCCTTTCCTCCCCCTCTCTCTTTCTCTCTTTCTTTCTTCTTAGACAGACTCACTCTATTGCCCCAGGCTAGAGTGTGATGTAATCATAGCTCATAGCAAACTCAAACTCCTGGGCTCAAGTTATTCTTTTGCCTCTGCCTCCCTGAGTATCTGAGACTACAGGTGGGAGCCACCAGACCTGGCTAGTTTTTTTTTTTCTATTTTTCAGTAGAGATGTGGTCTCGCTCTTGCTCAGGCTGGTCTTGAATTCCTTGAGGGATCTTCCTGCCTCCATCTCCCACAGTGCTAGAATTATAGGCCAGAGCCACTCACTGTGCCTGGCCTGTACCCTCATACTCACTTTAAATTAAAACAAATAAACAAACAAACAAACAAAAAAACATAAGGCAAAGGTCCTGGAAAAAATGTTGTTTGGTTCTTTCAGAAAGTTTACCCACACAAAGTAGTTCAATGTTTTCATGGTAACAACTGTAAGTAATAAACAGGAGAGTCATTATTGTCAATGTAGGCTTAATACTTAAAATAAGAAAAAGAAGGAAAATAGATTGTGTATAAAGAGCTTCAGATTGTGAAATACCATTTGCATCACACGAGATTAAGGGTTTTTGTTATCAGCATGACTTACTATTGATGATGCTAACCTTGAATATCGGATCACGGTGGCATTTAACAGTTTTTTTCCCCCCCAACTATCAAAGGGAATAAAAAGCACTCTTCTTTCTGTGCTTTTTGATAATAAGTCACTGTTGGATACAACCCACATTAAGCGGATAAGGGAGAGTATCATAATCCATCCAGGCTGCTATAACAAAATATCATACATTAGGTGACTTACGAATAACAAAAATTCATTTCTCATGGTTCTGGAGGTTGGAAAGTCCAAGATCAAGGCATTAGCATATTATGATATTATGTATCTGGAAAGGGTCTGCTTTCTGGTTCACAGATAATACCAAGGGGAAAGGCAGCTCTCTGGGACCTCTTTATAAGGGATCTAATCCTATTTACAAAGGGTCCATTGTCATGAACTAATGATCTCCCAAAGGTCCCAATTCCTAATGTCACCACATTGGTGATTAGGTTTCACCATATGGATTCTAAGAGGATGCAAACATCCATACTGTATCAGGGAGTTAAGTTCCACCCCCAGAGGGAGGAGTACATATATTTGATATTTCTAAGCATTTGAGTACATTTGTCTGTTCTCCTTTATTATTTATTTATTTAGAAATGAACTCACAGCTGTGTGTGGTGGCTCACACCTGTAATCCCCCCAGAAATATAGGAAGCCAAGGCAGGTGGATCATTTGAGCTCAGGAGTTTGAAAGCAGCCTGAGCAAAAGCAAGACCCCGTCTCTAAAAATATCCAGGCATTGTGGTGGGCACCTGTAGTCCCAGCTACTTGGGAGGCTGAGACAAAAGAATTACTTGAGCCCAAGAGTTTGAGGTTGTTGTGACCTTTGTGACCTGTGATGCCACGGCACTCTACCAAGAGCAACAAAGTGAGATCTGTATAAAAATAAATAAATTCACAGATAAATTGATTATATATTTTGTGTTATACTTTAATATGATGTTATTTACTTTGTTGCTCAAATTGTTCCAGCTTTGCCAATTTGGAGCTCTTTCAGCTTGGCATGTGTGTCCCTTTTCAATTACCAATGCTTGTGAGTTGTTTTTTTTTTTTGGGGGGGGGGTTGACCATTTCAATTTTTTCCTAAAAGCTATTAAAGTTTCATTGACAAATAAATTTGTTTAAGTTAAAGGAGTACAGTGTGATGATTTGCTATAATATATATGGCGAAATGATTTCCATAGTATTTAATGTTTATATCACTTTATCTACTTAACCATTTTGTTTTGTTTTGTGATAACATTTAAGATCTAATGCCCGAGCAAAGTTCCAAGTATGCAACACAGTATTGTGAACTATAATCACCATATCGTACATTTGATCTTTAGAACTTACTCATTTTATAGTTAAAATTTTGAAACTGTGCCCCAAATTACCCCATTTCTCCCATCCCCTGACCCTCATCTATTCTTTCTTTCTGTGGTTTCATACCTAGGAGTGAGATCATGTAGTATTTGTCTTTCTGTGTCTGGCTAATTTCACTTAGCAATAACTGTCATCCAGGTGCATCCATGTTGTCACAAATGACAAGAATTCCTTTTGTTATGACTGAATAGTATTCCCTTGTGTATATACACTGTTTTTATCTGTTGGTAGATATCTTGTCTATCTTGTCTATTATAAATAATGCTTCAGTGAATGACAGAGTGCAGATATTTATTCAGGATGCTGATTTTATTTTCTTTAATACTCAGAAATGGTAGTTTTATTTTTAACGTTTTGAGGACCTTCCATACTGGTTTTCATATATAGCTGTACCAGTTCACAATCCCACAATACACTGGGGTTTCCTTTTCTCCACATCCTCACCCACACTTGTTATGTCTTCTTTTTTTTTTTGCCTTTGGCAAAAATGAATTGACTAAATTTGTGTAAATCTATTTTTACAGTCTCCTATTCTATTCTATTCCATCCCCATTCCATTCCTCAGCATTTCTATCTTTTTGCCAATAATAAACACTCTCTACATGAACATCAAGAAACAAAAAGAAAAAAAATTACAAAGGACATCAGAAAACAATTGGATCAATAATAGGAAGAACACAAATTATGAAAATTTGTGGAAAGCTGCTAAAGTATCTATTATCAGGTAATTTAAATCAATTATTAATTATGTTATAATATTTATGACTTACATCTGAAATGTATAAAGCTAGAAAAAAGAGAAAATAAAGAGTTAATGTTATTAAGACTGAAAATGGACAAAAAGTAAAGTGTCAACAAAATAAAAAGCTTATTTTTGAAAAACCTAATAAAATTTATAACCCTCTTGAAAGATAGAAGCCATAATTTACCAAGATAAGGAATTGAATTATGAAGTCAACCAAATAAAAAGAGAATATAATAAATAACTATGTGTGAACAAATTCAACAAGTTTGGTGAAATGGAACAATTATTTGAAAGACATACTTGGCATAAGAAATAGAAATCTGAATAGCATCATATATTAAAGAAATTAAATTTTTAATTATGAAATGTTCTCACAAAAATAACTCTGGATGATTTGGCTTGATTGATGAATTTTAAGCAGTTGAGAAAATGGTAATAACAATATTATACAAATTATATTACTAGAAGAGGAAAAAGTATTTTGAGCTTATTTTCTGAGACACATATATCTTTGATTCCAAAACAAAGATATTCATGATGATGAAATTACAGACAAATATCCTTCACAAATAAAGTTATAAGCATTCTTTTAAAAGTATCAATTGGCCTGCAATCCTAGCACTCTGGGATGTCAAGGGAGATAGATTGCCTGAGCTCAGGAGTTCAAGACCCGCCTGAGTGGAATGAGACCCCATCTCTAAAAAAATAGCAGGGTGTTGAGGCAGGCCCCTGTAGTCCTAGTTACTAGGGAGGCTGAGGCAAGAGAATTTTGAGGTTGCTGTGAGCTATGATGCCACAGCACTCTACCAAGGGCAACAAAGTGAGACTCTGTTTCAAATAAATAAATAAATAAATAAACTAACAAATAAATAAAATTTAAAAAGCATTAGCAGGCCGAGATCAGTAGCTCACGCCTGTAATCCTAGCACTCTAGGAGGCCAAGGTGGGTAGATTGCCTGAGCTCACTCATGAGTTTGATACCAGCTTGAGCAAAAGTGAGATCCTGTCTCCTAAATTAGCCAGACATTGTGGTAGGCCCCTGTAGTCCCAGCTTCTTGGGAGGCTGAGGGAAGAAGATTTAAGCCCCAGAGGATTGATCACCTGAACCCCAGAGTGCTGTGGTGTCATAGCTCACAGCAACCTTTGTCACCTAGGGTGACAAAATGAGATTCTCAAAAAAAAAAGAAAAAATAGTAATTAACAAAGAAAGGAATTAGTGAATTGAATGCTACATATGAAAAACAGAGCAAGAAAATATGGTTTACTTCAGTAACATAAGAGTAATCTAATACGCAAAAATTTATAAAAGTCATTTAAGGCAATTACCACATTATGTTAATAAAAAAAAATTATATGGTCACTTCAGTTTATTAAAAAATACAACAAAATTTAATATCCACTGATGGAAAAATCTTACATCAAACTAGAAATAGAAGGACAAAATATGCTAAAATGAATAAATGAATTCAACATTTCTCTAGCTAATACTATACTTACTCCCCTGAAATTAGAAACATAGAAAAGAATTTTCCTCTCACATTTTAATTCAACATTGTGAGGAAACGCTGGCTAGCATATTAAGACAAGGGAAAGAAATGAGAGATAAGGAGATTAGAAAAAAAGGAATAAACTATCTTTCTCAAATAACCTACTTGTGGAGGTAGAAAATCATTAAGAAATCAAGTCCATTATCCTCGGTGGAGTATCTCAGCACACCACATGTTCTTAGTCATAAGTGGGAGCTAACTGACGAGTACACGTGGGCACAAAGAGACTTAAAAGACACAGGGAAACAAGAAGTGGGGAGGGAAGGTGATAGAAACCAACTTGTCCATCGGGCACAACCAACACTATGCACACTCTAACCCCTGACTTCAGCATTATACAGTGTATCCACGTAATGAAAACATTTATACCGCCCTAATATTTGGAAATTTAAAAAAAATTTTAAAAAGGAAAATTATGAGATAGCAACAAAAAATACTTATAAGGAATAAAAGTAAATTTACTAAGGTTGAAGAACACAATGCCAGAACCCAAAAGTTTATTGTATTTCTTATGCTATCAACTAACAATTGAAAAATCAAATTTAAAAAATCTACAAAAAAAATCTACTAGAGATGCTAAGTGAATTCAGCAACAATTTAAGTTACTAAATGCTATGGTCTAAATATCTATGCCCCCCCTAAATTCATATGCTGATCCCTAATCACCAGTGTGACAGAATTATCATAGGGAAGAGGTAATATTATTTAAATAATTTTATTTGGACACACACAATAAAAAAAAAATAACAATGCTTCTATAATTGTAACATTTTCAAATGTTAAGTCTAGTCAAACCTGATAAATCAAATAATCACAAAACAATCAGGAAATATTCCAGAATCTTCTGCACAAAGTCTTTGTCTTGGTGCACTATAAATGACAGAGGGCATAAAATAAATCTCTAGCATCAAAAATCTCATATTCTAACTGAAAAGATGAAAGATACTCTCAACAAGAAAGGCTTTTTAAAGGGGGACTTGATCAGTACCCCATGATTTGTGTGCACAAGTGCTACTGAAGATAGGCTAAATCTTTTGAAGTATAGAGTCTATTATTTAGAAATGAATAAAAATGATATAAAACATGAGTTCACAGATTTCTTCTTTCTTTCTCATCCTTAGAAGTAAAGCCGACTACAGTGGCAATCTTGATTTGTTATCGGTCCCAGGTAGGGCTGAGACTGCCAAACTGTGGTCCTAAAACAAATCCAGGGAGTAGTACTTGTGCCAAGGTGTTATTTACTCCCAACCATGCCAATGAACTGGGTTTTTAATATCTGTTCCAACAAAGTCATCCAAGAGATTAAGGAGCCGGGAAAGTCAAAATTTGTCTCATTACACAGAGATATTTTTCTTAGAGATTGTAATGGAAATATCATCTGTGTTTATTATAGAAATAGGTCATATATTCTTATTTTGGATTAATTTTTTCTCTTCAAATTGCAGTAAGTATGGAAAAATGCACTGAGATAGAAGACAGGGAACTATATCATAATGTTAACACTTCTATCCTTCTGTGTTTGAATTTCTGAAAGTCACCTTAAGACTATTTTTCTAAAAAAAAATTTAAAGTAACAATCTCAGGTTGCAACTAAAATTTAGATAACAAAGTATATGTTTAGAATGCCATATATACAGGGTATCTATAAAGTTTGTGTGCAATTTACTATGTTAAACTATTTTAAATTGCACACAAACTTTATGTCTACTGTGAATATAAAAATCACTTGACAACTTAATTCAGATAATTTTATGGTATTACACATTTATATCACCTTCTTTGCTCCACTTGCAAAATAAGCAAAATTGTACCTATTTCTATAGAATGGTTTTATAACAACAAAGTAGATTAATAAAACTATTAATATATATAAATACAGTGCTATAATATGTCACTAAAAAGAGAAAGTCAGTTATTATCTCAGAACTTACATTCTACTATAAATTGAGTAAAATCTATGCCTTGGAAGCATCTATTCACCTGTTATAAATACATATGTAATGTTATTTTATTGAAATGATCATCTCAATAATATCTATTTATGAAAGGTATTAATATCAGTAATATAGTTGCCTTTAAAAAATAATTCTGTGGTTTGGCACCAAGTTATCAGGGAAAGATAATGTTTTAATTTCTTCTAATACTTACTGTATTGAGTTATAATTTTTGGTTTTATGAAGATAATATCCTTAATCTAAAATAGCATTTCTATTTCTGATAATCTTTGTCCTTATGACAGACCAATATCGTGAGCTGATATTTGCTGAAGAGAGATGCTTTTCTATAAATCATACCAGGAATGTGATTTAAAATCAACACTACAACGAGGTTAGCTACATCATTAGCAGAATTATCTTTAAATAAATGAAATTTGTTAAAAGGGCTTCAGCATCTTTAAGGTCATATAAAATCTCTCAGAAAAAAAATCCTAAGCAAACCTCACAATAATAGAAAGACTAGGTTTCATTTTGCTGTACAGGCCAGTACTATCCATGCATGCAAAATGAAAGTTGAATTTTCTTGGTTTGAAACACCCCCTCTTCGATTTTCATACATTACACTAAGCTACCACAAGTTAAGACCTGCATTTGCACATCCAACAACTCAGTGATCCTGCCAGCAGAGAACAACGCTGATTATGAAGCCATATGTCATTTAGTGATTATTTCATGACACATTAATCATTTCAAATTGTTAATGTAACAAAAGAAGGATTTTCATAAGAATACATTTCTGAATACGACTTTACTTTATAGTCGAATGCACATTTATTGTTTTTTTTCCCCCAAATCCCATGGAACAAGTCAATATGTAAATAAGTCATTAGCCAAAGGGAAGGGAAACAAAAAAAAATCCCCCTACTTGGCACTAACAAGATTTCAGATGGGCTGCTAGTAATAAGCATATGAAAATGATGGATATACTTCCTACTTCCTCCAGGGAGTTTCTTCTATCTGACCTAGTTGCAAGGATGCAATGTTGAGCATGTTTTCTACAAATGAGTCTTTAAAAAGTGTTAGGGGGGATTTGGAAAGCTTTGTGACTTTAAATATATTAAAACAGAATTGAATCAACTCAGGTTGAAGTGGGTCAAACAAAATAAAGTATAGGTTTTATAAAATTGGAAAAAATAAAATAAAACTTTTCTTAGTAATCATATAAATATATAATAATTAAAATTCTTAACAAAATATTCTTAACACACATGCTTATATATGTAGATATGTAAGTGTATATTGATTTTTTTTTCTTTTTCAGGAAACAAAAGCAACTGGAAGATAGAAAAAAGGTAGATTACAACCAGAAAAATATAGAACTCCAATGCTACCCAGCCGCTAAGGCCACTTGAAATCAAGAACCTTCTTAAAATGACAGCCAGCAGGTGAGAACTGTGAGCTAGCAGCTCCAGTGGAGCACAGGCTCTTCAGGGGAGAAATGCAGGATGATTGTTTTCCCAGGATGTTTCTGAACTATATTCCACTACAATCACCCAACATAGCCCAGGGTGGTGCCAGATTCTGTTGACAAAATCATCTGACATTAAGTTCCTCCAATATAGAATAGATTTTCGAGAGAGGACACACTGCCATCTAGATCCCACATGCTTTTATAGTTACAGAAAAATAAAAAAGAAAGGAGAAAATGTGTCTTTTGTGACCTTTTCCTCTCAAGGACCTCATTTGAAATATAAGATGTGTTCTATAAAAGTCAGAGAAGACCATCTAGAATAGTGTGAGAATCTAAATAGCTTTGTAGAAAAAAGAAAGGAGAGCTCGTTTTTTTCACATATAGAGTGCATGACATGGACCACTGAACATTTAAAGTCATAAATGCAATAGCGCAGGAGGAAGACAAAAGTGAGGGCCAGTGTCATAAAGCAGTTATCCAGAGCGGAGTGGGACTTAAGAGTCACCTGGATGGCAAGCAGTTAGAGAAGTGTGTTAGGGAGAAAGATGATTAGAAACTATAAATTCACCGATCGGAATTTCTACAGTTGTTTCTCATTTTCCACCAGCATTCCAACATGACACAAAAATCATCCCCCCTAAAGTCCAGAGTGTTATTGCTTACCTTGACTGAGATTTTGAGATCATGCTGAAGGATGAAAGAGAGAGGATTTGGTTCTATTTATCCACCCAGTATTTTAAAATTCCATGCCAAATAAAATATGATAATGGTTTTGTTACAATAATTATACTACTGCCTTTTTTGAATCCTACTATGGGTCATATTCAACTCATGACCTAAATTATTAATTTTTGTGAAAACCTTTTATCAAATTTAGTATTAAATGATCAATATGCTATAATCTGGTTGAAAGCATCTGTAGATTAGAATTACATAAAAGATGAATTATGATGACTTCAAACTTTTAAGGAGAAGCAAATAGACAAAGAGAAATTGAACAATGATTCCTCACAACACTTTCAGTTTATAGGATATGTTTATCAAGCAAATGGGCTCCCTTGCTGATGAGAACAGACACCAATACCATGTGGCATGGACCAGCTGGCAAGGAGATAGAGCTGGCTCCACTCTTTTACTCCAGTTTGGGGTTTGAGGCAAGTTTACAGGCTCAGAAAGCAAGGGAATAGATTTAGGAATGTTATCTTACACATAGCACATAAGATTATAAATAAAAATATACAACAGAAAAATTAGCTGGCCTTGTGGCAGGCACCTGTAGTCCCAGCTACTCGGGAAGCTGAAGCATGAGGATGGCCTAAGCCCAAGAGTTTGAAGTTGTTGTGAGCTATGATAACGCCATGGCACTCAATGCAGGGCAACTGAGTGAGATGTCTCAAAAGAAAAAAAAAATACTTCCATTTGTTGTTTATCTCAGATTAAATGAAGTTACAAATAACTATAGGGTTAAAATATGCAGTTTCCCCATCCAAACTGAGATCATGAAGTGAACCATAAAACAAATAGTATGTCAAATTCAAACTATGTAATATTTAATATTGCACTATGGAAACTCTCTGGTTATACCTCATAATTCCTACCATTGTTCTAATTTTTGTTGAAAAGGATAGGCCAATTTTAAATGTATCAACTTTCAAAAACACAAAAAATAGCTCAAATATTTTTATATTCAACAGAAAAAGAGATAGCTGAAGATTTATATGTAACTAAGTTTTGACCATTAAAATATATTTATTTTTTAATTATTACTCATTAAAAATAGAATTTTTGGTTGACAGTTCAAAAAAAAAAAGAATGTTATCTTGGCAGGATGTGATGGACGGGTTTCAAATTTGATCATTTATTGTAAGGTATGTAGAGGCAGATTTTAGCTCTAATCTTTGGGGGAAAAAAACCAGAGGCTTCTGAAAGAGCTCTGGTATCCAGGTTCCAGTCATGTCCCAGCCATCTTGGTTCCAAGGGGAGAAATTGTGGGTTCCAGTCATTGTCACACGTCAATGTTTTATTCTGGTGCATATGTGAAGCCCAGTTTGCTCTGGTCCATTAGTTTAGTTACAATATCATTAAGGAGAATCAAGGGAATGTTAATAGTAACTTAGATTTACTGAGCATTTAGTAAGCAAATGGTAACTGTTAATTCTTCTAACGTACTAAATATTAAGCTTAGCACTTTCATACTGTAATATTTTACAAGTGACAGCTCTATGAGAACAGATTTGCTATTTCTATTTTATAGACAAAGTGTGGTTGCAGACAGACATTCAAAAACTAACTGCTCCATGTTCACAAAGCTAATAAATGATAATAGAACTATTTGAATTCAGATGTCCTTGACTCCAAAATTTGTTCTTTTGTCTACTGAGCTATGCGAGGGCTATGTGGAAAAGTATCCAGCCATGTATGCGTCTATTTTTTATATTATCTGGCTAGGTACTTTCCACCCTTGTATTTTTCTTCAATATTATAAGTTATTTCCAGACTAGGATAAAATATACAAGTCTTAGCCTGTGGCTTCCTGAGAGTTTATCAAGAAGTGAGAACCTTAAACTGAGCCTTCATCCAAACCTCTAAGTCTAACACTTTGGAAATAGTGATGATGTCAGTGGTCCTGCTACTCCTTGAAAGTGAAGTGTTTTGAGAGGAGAGGCCAGAAGACGTGAGCGGACAGGCACATGCCTGCGCTTGTCAACTGGAAACCTTGCGCGTTCTAGGAGCCAGAGTCATGGCAGGCGACAACCTCAGAATTGCAGTCTGTCGACACATTTAATCTCCAAGGGTACATGTTCAAAGTTATTTCCAGATAACTTTGGAAGCAAGGGAGCTCTGCTTCACTGTTACCCAGAGATCATCCAGAACATGTGGGTCAGGGAAGGGGACAGAGAGAACCCACCTTCATGTCCATTCTTATCCTGGAAATGTGGCACCTTCATTTCTGCTCCAAGTCCATTGCCCCAAATTAGATTCATGGCCCTATCTACCTGCACACGGAAGCACACAGGATATCTGGTACATTTTACTGGTTTTTCCCACCAGAGCTTGGGAGAAGTAGCTGAAAAGCAATCAATGTCACTTTCTCTTCTCTCTGTGTTATAATTTATGGAAAGAAAAAATGTATTTTATGAGTACAGGCTTTTCTGACATTTTTATTTATATTAAGAGAAATTTCCTCAAAAAATATTTGCTTAAAGCATCATTAAAATTTACCTTTAGGTATTTAAAAACCATAATCCTTCTAACACTTATCAACTACATTCTATGTTAAAATTACTTATTTTCCTTAGGATCAATTTTGTATATTCAGGCATTTTTTTATTCCAACCATAGAGATCAAAAAAATTTTATTTTAATACTGTGCCTTATTTGGCTATAATACTACAAAATATATTATTTAGGATCATATATATAATCTTTTCCATAATATAATTTACATTTTAAATTTTGTTAATTTCATAGCATTCAGTTTTGATACACAGGCATTCATTTATTTCTGATATTAAATATTTTGATCTTTGTTACTATTTTTTAGTGATATTGAACCATTTTCTATTTTATTTTTTAGTGAGATTGAACATTTTAAATATAGCATATGTTTAGTTATTTAAGAACATTATAAGTCACTGTAATAAAGGTAAATATATGATTTAACATACATCATACATACATACATTTAACACTTATCTACCACTTAATAGGTAGATATATGATTTTTTTCTGTTCCACAGAAATAGATGAAAACTGCAGAGGGCCTGAATGCAAGTATTGTAATTGTAGTAAAAGGTGTACTTCTGGAAACTCTGTCCTGGAATGCTTATTTTCCTATGGGTACCCTCTTACGAACAGTTTTTTGTCTGCAGTATAAAATGTTTTAAAATTGCTGTCATTTTTAATTACACAAAAGCAAGTATCCCAATGTATGTGTTTGCAAATATAAAGTGAATTGGCAGTTGAATTTGATCTTATTATTTTTTTTCCATTCCTGAGATACTTTACTAAGAAGAATATTTTACAGTTCCATCCATGTAAACATAAAAAAGGTAAAATCTCCATCTTTTTTTTTTTTTTTTTTTTTTTGCAGTTTTTGCAGTTTTTGGCCGGGGCTAGGTTTTTTTTAAAGACTTTCTTTCTCTTGTGAAATGTGCATGACCTGTTATTTTTTGGATTCTTTTTTTAGTTTCTTTACATTAGATTTTCAATTTAAGTGTAATTTTGTTTTCACAATTTATACCTGCTTTCTGCTATGTTTATTAAATGCATGAGACTCCATGCTCCTATTAAAGAACTGGATGTGATACTTTATTTCCAAGGTTAGCAATCTGATTTTCTACTCTGTACCTTTTAACTAAGCTTTGCATTTGGGTCAAAAGAGTACAGTACCATCTCCCTTCTTGATTTATTTTTTCCCATCTCTAAATACCAAAGATAATGCTTCTTTCCCTACAATTTCTACTTATCACTTACCTTCTTTCATCACAACAATATCATGCAAACCAAAATTACATATGGCATTCAATTTATAAGTATTTACTTTTAATAACAGCTATTTTCAAGTGTTACTAAAAATGGTTCTACAAATTAATTTCTTAATAACAATAAATTTTTTAGGGGGTACCCTTTGCATGAAAAAACTTACGGATGTGAAAAATCAATACAAAACAACTATCTGGCTCCATAATATTCACATAAAAAATAGAAACTTGGGCATAGCAATACTAAGGACGGGAAATTACTCTGTGGTGGGAAATTTAAGGGGAGATGATTGGAAAAGAAGAAAAGAAGAAACATTGACTAGACCAATTAGCAACACAAACTTTGAGAGAAAGTGTATAAACCTTCCCAGGAGCAAGTACTAAGGTTATTTTAAGGACTAATGAACACCAAGGCAGAGCTGAAAGTGCCTCTTTAAAGGTGAAAAGAAGTGCAGATAAGAGAAATAAATACAGATAAAAGAAATGCCAGTAAGCCTGGGACAAAAGCCTGAGTGACAATGAGAGGTGGTCAGTAGTTTTCAAATCATCCCATCATAAACATTGCTTTTCAAAGAGATTAATATGAATGGAATAGATGATTTATGGAAATTCAAAGGAAGTGTGACTCTAGAAAGAGTATCTTTCCAGATATCTAATATCTCAGATAAAGAAAATACTGAGAAGCAAGAGTCTAAAATGAAGTAAATAGATTTATCCACACGATGGTTTGGTAAGTTTTCTGGAATGACATTTTACTCACAGTTCTCATCATGAATCCATTAGTATTCTTAAAATCCTCCCATCATAATATAACTTTCCTTAACTGTGTAAGGAAAATCAGTGTTTTCAATGTAAAATGTGCAACATAATAATATTGGCTTTTTGTTTTCATAATCCACAGACTACAGCAAACATATTAGGAGAACTATGCACATATCACTTACTCCATAGCCTAAATGTCCTGTATATTGAGGAGCACATAATTAAGAATAGGATGGTTCAATATCCTTACAGGGAGTAAGTTGAGTCGAATATCAATAAGTGAAGAGGCACAGCATTAAAGAAATAGATGCACTGAACACAACTTTAGTAACTTTTCCAGAGTAACTTTTGTTACTCTGGAAAAAAGAAGCAGTAGGTCATTCTGGTTTTTGTTTATCAGTAACCAAGGTGGCTTTTTAAAAGGAAAAGTTTTGAACACTCCATGACACACAAGATAAAATGGAAAGCAGGGTGGTAGGGTAGAAAGGCTTACCCAAACTCTATTTTCACTATGATCTTCAAAAAAGTCATTTAATCTCCTGAGAGTTGTTTCTTCATTTTAATTTGCATTCTCATATGTTGTAAAGATTATATAAGCATTTTAGTATTTTGCTAAAATTAGATGCACACTAAATACTGCAGTACTTAGTACTGCAGTAGAGACACAAATAGTGACTATAGAAGTCAATTATTTCTTTTCATATGTGTTTTATAGGATAAGACTATTATGTTAATTTTTTTCATGTTTATCATATACTGTGGCCACTATAACATTTGCTAACAGTGATTGTATTTGTGTAATAGATGTTAAAGATGCCTCTACATATTATTTTTTATGATATAAATAAATATTAATCTGGCAATACAAACATAAATTTCACATAAAATATTTAAGAAAAAGGATTCATTCATTCATAAGCTTGCTAAGAAGCCCCAATATTATCTGTGATGAACCTTCCAAGTCTCTTCAAAAGTTACTTGTTAGTAATATCAGCTTTTTTGAAAGGGATTGAAATATAGCAAAGTTTACTTGTTAAAAATAAAAGGACTTGCATGAAAGGCAGATGTGGCACAAGTATGCAACAGTTTTTACATGGGTAGCAGAATTAGGGGTTTTATATACTAGTCAGTGCTTTCTTTGGGGACAGAGACATATCCACTCAGGTCATTTTGGAAATTTTTGGAGGCATTTGATTGTTGAAATATGAGGTGGTGCTGCCACATTAGTAGATAGAGAAGAAGAAGGCTGGACAGCCTGTCTAGCACTGTAGAAATCATGCAACACAAACTAAATTCTACCAGGTCACACAAATTTGTAATGTCCCACATGGCCATATAAAGTCATTTGAGCCTATAAAATAACTCCATTATAAGTATAAACAAAGTATTTTCAGTGGTTGTAATAGACACTGAATTCTCCTGAAATATAAACTAAAGAACATAGTCCACTGTTCAAATTTGCTCAAAAGTTCTGTATTTTGGAAAATTAGATTATAATGACAATGTTGCTTGTAACATTTGAGTCACCAATGTAACATAACTGTGTGTGTGTTCCCATTTATGATATTACACTTATGGAAATTTTGTATATAAGTTTAAATAAAACTTTCAAAATTATTATTTAAAGTGCCAAGTCTAAATGAAATATATCAACTATATTTGGCTAATTAATATTGGAGTTTATTATCTAATAATTTAACAATTTCTCATATTTCTAACCTGTCAACACATTTTAAATAAAATGATAATACTAGTAAAATTGAATGTAAATTTTTCCAAGAAGCACATTGGTCAAATTAGGAAGAATATCACATTTATGAAATTTATAAGAAAATTGTGTTACTGTCATTGCACTGTTTTAATCTCACTTCAAAGAATAAGTATCTCATTACTTCTTACAGAATAGCACAAGTCATTGTAAGATAAATAAAACCAAAGTACTAGGAAAAATTAATTTTTCCAGCTGTAGGCGACATTGTTATTTTTACGTTGGAAAGAAGTCCAAATGAAAAACTTCTTGCTTGCAGTCCCACCAGCAGTGCAGAAGTGTTCCCTTTTTTCCACATCCACACCAACATCTGTAGTTTTGGCATTTTGTTATGTGAGCCACTCTTACAGGAATTAGATATCTCAAAGTGGTTTTGATTTGCATTTCTCTGATGATTAAAGATGATGAGCATTTTTTCATGTGTCTGTAGGTCATGCATCAAGTATGGAGAATACTTAAGAGACCTAAAAGTAGACCTGCCGTTTGATCCTGCAATTCCTCTACTTAGGTGTATATCCAAAAGACCAAAAAATCACTTTATAACAAAGATATTTGCACCAGATTGTTCATTGCAGCTCAATTCATAATAGCCAAGTCATGGAAGAAGCCCAAGTGCCCACTGACCCATGAATAGATTAATAAATCATGGTATATGTATACCATGGAATATTATGCAGCCTTAAAAAAGATGGAGACTTTACCTCTTTTACATTTACATGGATGGAGCTGGAACATATCCTTCTTAGTAAAGTATCTCAAGAATGGAAGAAAAAATATCCAATGTACTCAGTACTATTATGAAACCAATTTACAATCACTCACACTTTCATATGAGAAACAGATCACAACTATGGCCCAAGATGAAGGAGGGGAAAGGGAGGGAAGGGGGAAGGTCAGATTGAGGGAGGGTGAATGGTGGGATCACACCTATGGTGCGTAATGCAAGGGTACATGTCGGATCTATTAGTATAGAGTATAAATGTCTTAACACAGTAATTAAGTAAATGAGATGAGGTATATGTTAACCAGAGGGATGTAAGCGTCCCTAATTCTATATGAAATCAGTACATTGTACCCCATAAATGCATTAATGTATACATGATCTATGTGCTTATGATTTAATAAAAAAGAATAAATAAAAACTTCTTGCATTTTACTGAGCAATGATATTGCATCAAGACTTGATGAGATTATGAAAAAATGTCAAAGAAAGTAGTGCAATGAACTACAGTCAAGCAAATTTGCATACAACAGATGAAAGTACTTGGTGTGAGAACGAATCATTATGGGTTATGTACACGAAGATTAAAAAAATCATGAAAAATGTCACTTTGAGAATTACAGAGAATAGATATTGTCAATTCTCAAATCCCTTAAAAATACCATGGAAAGCATATTCTTTCCAAATATCACTGGTTGGATACCAGCCGTGGTAGGTATTCAGCGTGGATTTAGTTGCTGCTGCTTAAGATATTCCTTGAATTACTAAATTACATTACTTTGGAACCAGTGTTAAGAAATATTTTAAAATCCATGAATGTTGTATTCAGTGTGTCTAAAAAAGAATCTAGAATCAACTATGCACGGTAATAACAAGAGCTTGAAATTGGAAATAAGATGGATTTTAACATTTTTAAGCATTTGATTATTTCCAATTACTAAAAAGTTTGATTCATTAAGTGAGACATTAAACATAATAGTTCAATTACCACAAAATGATATGGTGTATCTTGTGAATATATTTATATGTTTATAAAGTTAAATGGGTTCGTGTATAAGCTGCTAGAAAATAAGATCAATCTTATAGTTACCAAAATTGTCACAGGATTGTCAACACACATGTAGTGCCTTTAAAATTTGCTTTTGCATCAAAAATTTATTTAAACAGTTTTTATTTTTGTAGAAATTAGATAAATTCAAATAGATTGCCTTTATTTAATTGGCTGCTGAAAGGAGATGATTAGATTTCTTTTTAAATTTGGTTTAATTCACAAAACTGGACTGGGTACTTAATTCATAAGAAACAGGTGGAGATTATTGTTAGCCAAAATTTTCTGAAAAATTTAATCAAGCTAAAAACCAGTGTTTTCAGGGACCAAAGTACACTTTAATTAACCTAATTATGGAACATTTTGGATGCTGTTGAGATTTATCCATAATTCTTTGGAAAGAAGCAAATGACTCTGGAATTCCCAACATATTTGATTGAAAGGCTGTTAGGGCTGCAGTGTAATCCCTCTGGCAAAAGTACATTGCTGATGTCCAGGTGTAACAGAGGCAGCATGAGGTTCCTTTAACACACTTGGAACGGCATTAATAACACATACAATTTAGGATTCTCACTGAAATACATGAATAATAATTGTTTTAAAATTACATATATGTATATGTGCGTAATTTAATTTTCTGTAACAAAAATATAGGTTGCAGAAATTGCATATTGAAATGATGCATCTTGTTTATAGAAATGACATATTAAAAAATTGGAGAGATTACTTATTATTAATCAATTTTATCCTGCCATTATGTTCAGAGCTCTACTACTCACTCTGTCTATAGCAACACTGAGATACAATGCAGGCCATAAATGTGAGTTATATATATCATTTAAAATGTTTTAGTAACAACATCATAAAATACTAAAAAGCAGAGAAAATTAATTTTAATTTTGTATTATATTTAATAGAATATATCACGAAATTATCATTTCAACCTGTAACTAATCAATATAAATATTATAGTCTACATTTCTTTGGTTTTAATATAAGTTTAATTTTATTAAAATCAAATAACATTAAAAATTCAGTTCTTTACATTTTAAATGCTTTGTAACTACACTAGGCTGGGGGTTACCGTGTTGGATAGCACTGGTCTACTATCATTAGTTGTCTTACCAACAATTAACAACTATTAATTAGCCAAATACAGTTTTTACTTTAATATCTGGGCATTCCTCTGCTCTGCTCTTTGCCTACATTTGCTATATTAAGCTTCTTCTCTTATATCAAGCTTACTTTAAGGAGGTACAAGAATGTAACCACTTCATTAGCTCCTTTATTACAGCTAATTAATAATAAATTATGCTCTCTCTTTAACAGCTAGAGCATTATATTTATTATTTTGAATCAAAATCATGTATAATTTTGCATCAATATTGTGAATGGATGGCTTAGGTTATATTTTCTATAAATATGCTTTAGACTTCAGTGCAATAGACTGAATGTCTCTAAAATTCATGTTGACATGTAATTCAAATGTGAGGGTATTTTAAGGTAGGACCTTTGAGAGGTAATTAGATCATAAGGATGGAGCCCTCAGGAATGAGATTAGTGTCCTTCTAAGAGAGGCAGAAAGCTGGATAGCCCTCTTTCCATCACGTAAGTGTGAGAAGTGGTTAGCATCCCAGAAGAGAGTTCTCATCAGAACCTGACTATCCTAGTACCCTGATCAGATTTCCAGTTTAAGAAATAAATTTCTCCTGTTTCTAACCCAGCTGATCTCTGTAATTTTGTTATGCCAGCCTGAACAGATTAAGATAAACAGTAAACTTTAGAAAATATTTTGAGCCACTGAGCTCCATAACTACAATGATGGTGGCTTTCTTCTGTCTGCAGCAGGAAGAACAAGCCAGGTTTAGGCGAGTTTAAAGAAAGAATTGTACTGATTGACTTGTATCGTAGAATGGTTAAACTGCCACAATCAGCTCAACTTTAAGGATAGCAAAACCTTACTGGATATTAAACCAGCTGTTTTTATTTGATTATTCTCTCTCTCCCTCTCTTGTCATCACTCTGTCCCTATCACATTTTCCTTAAGCACGTTAGATGCATGTGTATTCTAATTAAGGGTCTAAATCTTGAAGTCAGAAAAAGTAAGAGAAACCTATAAAAATGGATCAATGACATCAATAATAAAAATAAGACAAATATATTCAGCATTTACCATCTTTTAATTGCTGTCTTAAGGGCTTAATATAGAATAAATTAGTTGACATATCTCGAAGCACTTTTTAAAGAATATACAATTGTTTCTGAATTGGCATTTCTTAGCTCAGATCAGTAGTAAGCAAGTAACTTGGGAATTCACCCATCTCTGCAGTTCCTCCAACCTTTGATCTGAAGCACTGTGATATACTGCTTCGCGAGGGAACAAACCACGAAATACAAGCCTGTGCTTAACAGATGGATGGATGTTCCACACTCACATACCCGTATACAGTGTAAGGAAAGATTACTACAATTGTGTAGCTTCGACTTTAGCCCTGTTGTTTTAATTTAATAAACCAGTCCTCAAATGAACAACACAGATGCACTTATGTAACAGTGCCCCATAACCAAAACATGATGTGGTGCTTTGCTATCTATCCTGTTCTACAATATTAGATTTGTATTAGTGATACATCTGTTGCAAAATAGAGACTGCCCAGAACTGTCTGAGTTAATACTGGCTCCAATCACTCTGTTGCCCTGTGGAGTATTAGAGCATGACAGGGCTGCACTCACACTTCACAGGCAAAGGGCCTTACTGTTCCCAGATGACACAACCTATTACTCTGGTCCTACATAAATAACCTTTCTTTTCTTTTTTTCTTTTGCTATTACTTTGCTCTTGGCATATGCAGTGATTTGCCTATTAAATTTTATAATTTTCTCATAAATTTCAAAGTTTAATGTTTTTTTCTTTTTTTTTGTTAAATTTTAAATCACCTGGGTTAGCTTGAATTGGAAGATGACAGTATTTATTTTCTTAAAATATGTTTTCTGTACATTAGGGGGCACTCATGTTTTTAAGGGAACCAATTAAAACCGATTTTTTTTTCCTTTTGGTCTTCATTTTTGAAGAAGCAGCATTATATTCTTACTCTGAAGTGTTTTTCTAAGGAATTTTATAATGGAAAATTTAGGTCACATTTTACTCATTTTCACCTTGATACATGAAGCGTATTGGCTTTTAGAGAAGTAGCTAAAATAGCTCATTTTCAAATGGAAAGGGAAAATAATATCTTTTGGAACTTTTAAGTATAATATTACTTATACTAAGTTGCATTATATTGATACATATTAACTATATTAAAAGCTTATTTTACTTAAATGTTAAACAAATGAATTTTATTTATTGATATTGTCTTGTAAGAAATTTTTCCTTGGTCGTCTTATTTATAAAAGAAGAATAGTTATTGTAATAGGAATTTTTGAGCTTTGTATTAGGGGTCAAATGAAATAATATCTAAAATTTAGTTTATACATGAGATTTGCATGTATTTTTATTTCATAATTTTTTTCACTATTGATATAATTAATGAATTCTACTTAAAGATTGTTTTTAAATTTCACAATATCAATTAAGGGGGTAGCAGTGTTTTTGTTACATGGATATCTCATATAGTACTTAAGTTAGTGCTTTTGGTGTGCCCATCACTGAAATACTGGTCATGGTACCCAACAGGTGAGTTTTTATCCCACACTCACTCTCCCGCTCTTGGTTTCCCCCTTTCATGTCTTTTATGTCACTTGGTACTTCATCTGTTAGATCCTACTTATTTATTTGTGAGAGCATACATTTAGTGAATGACATTATTTAATCCTTTTTATCACTGAGTAGTACTCCATGGGACATATACATATACCACACTTTCTTTATCCACTCACAAATTGAAAGTCACTTTGGCTGATTCCACATCTTTGCAATTGTAAATTGTGCTATAATAAACATTTGAGTGTAGATGTCTTTATGATAAAATGATTTCATTTCCTTTGGGTAGATACCAGCAGTTTTTGATAAAATTTACATAGGAAACATTGAACCCCCTCTAAAGACCCACTAATAGTTGAGATACTTTTTAATCTATGAATATACATTCAACTGGCCTTGAAAGTAACATAAAAACGTATTCTGCAAAAGGAAGAAATATTTGTGAAGGCTGAAAATGTATTGTCAGGTATCTGCCAAAATCTTAACAAATATTTTAATTACAATACCTTATCATTTTGTACTTATTTTTCTCACAATAGTCTGAACATCTTTCAACTCCTTCTTACCTAAAATACTTAATGTTAATTTTGCTAAGCTAGATGAATATACAATGAGGAATAAAATTAAATAATTAAAATACTGCTATGTATCAGCTACTGCCACAATAATGCTGTATAGCAAACCATTCTAAAAATCAGTGGTTTAAAATAATAGTAATTATTAGTAGTAATAATTAGTAGTAACAAAAATTAATAATAGTAATTAATTTTCATACCCACCCACCATCATGGGGTGACATAGCATGGCGGGTCTTGGATGTACCGTAACATCTAGACTCAAGGCTTCGACTGAAGAAGGGGCATACCAGATATGTTGAAAATAGACAAAGAAAATTGCTTAACATATTTTTGTCACTTTGTATAAATCTCTTAATTTAGTTATGTCTTTTAATAGCACTAAAGAAGCCATTTCTTCAGTGACATTATATTTGTCATCAATACCTCTAATAAAAATGGTAAATTGAACTGTATTTGTTGATTCAGTGCATCATCCATCACCAAAGCATAAAATTGAAAGGTAGTAGCTTTACTCTCCAAATTTCTTTCCACAGATTTTCCATTTTCTTCAATTCACCTAACGATAGCCTGGTGAGACTAACTGATTTTAGAAGTAGTCCCCTTTTTTTCAGGACAAATTATATTTACCATGTTTTCTGTACAATTGTTTACTAAACTCATCATCAGTAAATACTTTTTTACTATTAAATATGCTACCACATGGCTAGCTTTTACAATGGACTCCATCTGAGTTGTAACTTTCCCCCACCCAGGTTTAGAGAAACTTTTATATTTATTTACTTATTTTTTTTATTTCAGAATTAAAATCACAACAAGTTGTAACTTAAAAAAAAAATGTTGAGAAGACAGACTTTTTTTTTCATTTCTGCTCTTTTGTCCTATGACACATCCTTCATATGAATCAAATCTGGAGGCATGTTTTTGCATATAATACCTTTTCAAATTATAGTCTTTGAAAACCTGCACAAATTCCCTGAAAATTCAGAAGAGTGTCTTACCGTTTGCCTCAACAAAAAAGTAGTCACCTGTCCACTCTTCATGGGACAATTTTACTTCATCTGTAATTTTTCCCTTTGGGGGGTGTCTTTTGAAATGTTGCATAAGTTATGCCGGGATTACAAAAGTAATGATACGACAATGAAAATTAATTGACAGGAAAACAGATAGTAAGGTTTGGGCCCTTCCCCACCTGCACTACCGATGCAGGGCAGGCGAAGCCAGTTGTCAAGTACAGTGTGAGGAGTGTGAGGCGCTGCTAACGCGTGGTCAGTAGACTTAATATTCAAGTAAGAATGCTTACCTGCCTTCTAAATGACGTTAAACACCTAACGTCAGACGGTAGGTTGCTACATTATTATTGATAACTGCCGCCTCATGAAGACCCCACCAACACCCGCAGCCTCTGAGGTGTTAACTCCACACTCGGCTCTCGGAAAGTAACTCGCGGGAAGCCGCCCGCCTGTCGTAAAACAGCAGGCGCGCATGCGCACGAGTAATGCAATGACAGCCGCTCCAAGTCCTCTCCAAAGTTCAGGCTGCAGGCGTGCAACAAGTTCCACAAAAAAAAAATAAATAAATAAAAAATCAAACAACAAGAAAAGAAATCTCATAATGTTGGAAGTAACTGCGACTATGTGTTGGGCCACATTCATAGGGATCCAGGGCTGCGGGTTGGACACCCTCAAAGGTAAGCAGTTTGTTAACGAGATGTGTGTAGCAGGATTCGAGCGAAAAAATTCTCACTTCAGGGCTTTCGATTTCTATAAGTAGAAACCTCTCTTTTAGCTCTTGGTGAAATGTTAGGCATATCTCCTACTTCTTATGCCAATTTGACGTAAAAAAGCAAAACTCAAACTTTAATGCCGCTCAAATCTTTTCCACTCCATAGGTGAAGGGAGAGCCTGCTCAGGTGAGGCTCAGAAGTGTGCAGCAGGCGAGGGGTTAATGTTTGACATTCTCTCGCTCCATTTATTCTCTTACTTTCTTGTAGCTGTACTTTTGGATGTGTGTGTGGGGGGGGGAGGTTGTTTGTTTTGCTATTTTAAGGCTGAAGAAAGTGGCGGAGAAGGCAGTCACCAGAAAACGCTTAAAATGCCTTATACGAGTACATTAGCACAGTAGTCCCCAACCCTTGTGGCACCAGATTTCATGGAAGACAATTTTTCAGGACAGGGGTGAGGTGAGGGGTTGGGGAGGCGGAGCTCTGCGGCCTGGCCCCTAACACAGGTCTGCTGCCCGGGGCCTGGGGAGGCAGCGGTCCTAATTGATATGGCATGGGATTACTTTGTGAGGTAAATGTAGAATTGTCTGCTTTTCGGATGTGAAGTATTTAGTGGGCTTTGTATATAGAGTCAACATACAATCCTTTGGTTCCGGTTGTCAACAACCCCCTTTGATAGATACTTGAGGCTGGTTGGATAACTATTCCTGCTGCTTTCTAGGGTGAAGGAAAAAAAAAAAAAAAGAAGAGCGAACACAACTTTTCTTCATCTGTCTTGGTTCTCATGTTCTGGATATGATTGAACTCCAGCAATCAGAACCATATCACACAAAACAGGAATAGAACAGTGACATCTATTTTAACACGGCCGTTTGTAATAGAGGCTAAGTAGAATTTTCCAATGCAAGATGATGACATGTGATCCTCAAAATTCTTGTGTTCTACTGTGTTATTGAGGTAGGAGCAAAAACACCCAGACACGGGGACAGATGCACATTAAGCACCTCCCGCAGTACCTGACACGTGGGGACCAGGGGACCGGGGAAGGTAGAGGGAGGGATGGATACCGTGCTTAGGATAGAGCGCCACCTATTGATGCTCGCTGCTTTAGCCTGTGTGTACTTAACTGTGCCTTCGGATGCCATTGCTTGGTATAAAAGATTAACACTCTGGGGAACATTGTTATAGACCGTTTTACACTATGTTCTTCCTCATTACCTTATTTTTCACTCATATGCAATTTAATTCATGTAATGGAAACATGCATTGTAGCAGACGGTACCCTAGTAGCGACTTCCCAATCTGTCAGGCGGCTTCCTGATCTTGATAAGAGCCGCAGTCGGAGTTCACATTCCACGGAGTAGCTTTGTCCCATTCCTCCCAGCTCAGGCTTTGTTCTCCTTCATCAGCCCTTCCAGAAATTCTGTAAGTTTTAATACCCTGAGATGAATCCTCTTCTGTTTAATTAGACAAGTGGGATTTATTTTTGTTTGTTTATTGAATATATACATATACTAATTTATACATATAGAGTAAATATTGAAAGGATATGTGGAAGGCCAGAGTCTCTCGAAAAAAGAGAAGGTTGAGATTGCTAAACTCATCAGATTGTGTTTGAAAATAGTAAATCCCCATTCTATTTAAATTCTAGAATTAAACATCAGAGAATGAAGCAATGCTACTACATAGTCCATAGTTGTGAAAGAGGTATTTACATTGTTACCTGGAGGTGCCCAGAATGAAGTGCTTATCACATAATGCAATATAAATAGTGTGTGTAGTAAGCTGGCTATTTTTTGTTTCCTTAGCTGACTTACAGAAAAAAAAATAATAAGGTTAGAGTTGTAAAAGTATTCCTCACTAAATTATCAGAGGATTGGAGATCTCTGGTATCTTCCTAGTAGAATCTATCTTTTGAAGGTAAAATACCATGGTACAAAAATCAGAAACAGAATCAGATCCTATGGGTTGCCAAATTATAAAATAAGATGAAATCATAACTTTTCTATACATCTTTTTAAATTTAGAGCATCTATTGCAAAAGAATGGGACTCTAAGATTAATAAGGGCTACTTTCATATATTCAGATATTTCTTAGGACCTGAAGTTCCACTAACCTTTCTTATCAGTAGGAGCAAACCCTCCCTATCTGGCAAGGTTATGCCTGCCTTATCTGAAACTCTAATATCTCACTTGAGATAGTTGACATACAAAGGTGTATTACACAGTATATTATTTTTACACCTGAAACTTTTTGTTCAATAAAATATTTTTCAGAATTATGTATATTGTCTTATATATTAGCAAGTTGTTACATTTATTGCTGAAATCATATTTTTTAAATGACTGCACCATAATTTGATTATTTATTATCCTGTGGATTGACATTTGAACTAGTTTCAGTTTGGGACAATATTAATAAAGCTACTATGAAAATCCTTGTTAAATTTTCTTTTGACATACATTTTTATTTCTTTGTGTAAATATCTAGGAGTGGGAATTCTTGGTTGCTTAGTCATATAGTACATGTTTAACTACGAAAGAGTTTTACAAAGTGGTTGGATATTTTACAGAAATGTAAGAGTCTGGCTGTTCCAAATCATTACCAGTGCTAAGTGTTATCAGGCTTTTTAAGTTTAGCAACTTTAATGAATCTGATGTAGCATCTCATTGTAGCTTTAAGTGACTTCTTGATTACTAATGATAATATTTCATAAACTTACTGCCCATTTTTATATCTTCTTTTTTTGAACTGTACATTCAAGACTTGGCCTATTTGTTTTAATTGGATTTACTTATTCATTATCTTACTAAATTTCAGGACTTCCTTATATGCTCTAGGTTTTTAATTTAATAATGTGATTTTTATGAATGGCAGTGACTCCAACATCACAAAGCTCTTCTCTAATATTAATAGAAGCTTTATAGTTAAGGGCTATTTATGTTATTAGTCCTTTATGATGGGATAATAATCATAAATCGTAACAAATTCAATTGAAATAAGTTGTATTTTACTTGTTATTAAAATTTATACTTTTGTCTTCCTTTGGTTCATTTTTCTTTGTGTATCTTCTTCCCTTCTTTTACTATCAATTGTTCCTTATCCACCAGTGTACTCTTTTAAAATTTATTTCTTGGATACTACATAATGCTGGATCTTGCTTTTATAAATCCATCCTGAGAATTTTTATTTTGGTAAATGAATTTAATTCATTACATTTATTGTTATCAATAAATAGACAAAGCTTGGCGCCTGTAGCACAGTGGTTACAGCGCCAGCTACATACACTGAGGGTGGCAGGTTCGAACCTATCCCAGGCCAACTAAACAACTGTAACCAAAAAGTAGCCAGGCATCGTGGTGTGGATTCTCTTTTTTTTTTTTATATTTTTTTTGTAGAGACAGAGTCTCACTGTACCGCCGTCGGCACTTGGCGTCACACCGCTCACAGCAACCTCCAACTCCTGGGCTTAAGCGATTCTCTTGCCTCAGCCTCCGGAGCAGCTGGGACTACAGGCGCCCGCCACAGCGCCCAGCTATTTTTTGTTGCAGTTTGGCCAGGGCTGGGTTTGAACCCGCCACCCTCGGCATATGGGGCCGGCGCCCTACTCATTGAGCCACAGGGGCAGAGACTAGCTTAAGCCCAAGCGTTTGAGGTTGCTGTGAGCTGTGACCCTATGGCACTCTACTGAGGGCAACATAGTGAGACTTTGTCTCAAAAAAAAAAAAATTAATAAATAGACATAATTTTCTTCAGCAGATGTGCAAAATTTTTATGTTTGATTTTTTTTTTCATCTCTGGTATCTCACTTATTGAGGTTTCTTGACATAATGAAAATTTTCTTCCACTCAAAACACTTTGTATATATTCGTTTCCTGATTGTTCACTTTCTACCCCAAAGTACAAAACCATCATTTTGGTATTATTTTTAGTTTTAGTTGTGTGGTCCTTTGAACATTTTTGTTTACTGTACACATATGCAACAGTACCCTGACATACTGTTATTCACCCTGCCATACTGTTTTTCTATTAGCATCCTTTGAATTTATTTCTGTCCTTATTTGGCTTTTTTCTCCATGTATAATTTCAGGTAGATTCTTTTGTTTTAAAATTTTGAGAGCTGTGTGATTGAAAATACTTTTATTTTGTCTTTTTTAAAATTAGAGTTTACTAGTGTAAAATGCTGGTATTAATTTAGTTAAGTCATTTTTCTTTAATAATTTGAAAATGATCAAATGTTTTTTCTCTACAGTGTCAATAATTCCTTGTGTAAATCCTGTTCACTCATTCTGCCTTAACTCAGCCCCCTACAGCAAAGAATTATCCAGTCCAAAATGTCAACAGTGGCACTGCTAAGAAACTATGATTGATTAAAGTAACATTTACAAAGGGAAATAACTCTATTATGTTAAAACTAAAGATGAACTGTAAGCCATAATGCATTAAAAATTATCTTTTATTCATTTATTTTGAGACAGTTTTGCTCAATTGCCCAGGCTAGAATGCAGTGGCATCATCATAGCTCACTGTAACCTCAAACTCTGAGGCTCAAGCCATCCTCCTGTCTCAGCCTCCCAAGCAGATAGGACTACAGGCGTGCACCACCATGCTTGGCAACTTTTTCTTTTTTTGTAGAAATAAGGTCTCACTCTTTCTCAGGCTGATCTGGAACTCCTGGCCTCGAATATTCCCCTTGCCTCAGCCTCCCAAAATTCTAGTATTATAGTTGTGAACCACCATACACAGCCTGTCTCTCTATATTTAAGTATTTCTAGTATCTACCATATGCTTTTATGTATAATAGTATATGTATATGTAATATATAGAGTATCATTTTTACTCATCCTATTTTGAGCATTTTCCTCTAACTCTGTATCTTCTTCAAGAATACAAACTTGATATCCTGTGGAGGTACCATAATGAGTTTAACAGAGTTATTTTTGTTAATTATTTTATTCCCTCCTTTTTCATAATGATACAAGCCTACAGTATTTAGATATGGCTCTTATATGATGTGTATATATTTAGTATTTAGAACAATCTGACAGCTTTTCTATCATTTTGTATTACATAATTGGCTTTTTAATATTTCTTGTGTTTCCTCTCTTTGTATATATTAACTCTCTTTCCTATTTACCCACTGATTTGTAATTTATCATATTATTGGCTATCATTATACTATTTTTAAACATAGTATCTAAAATATATTTCTAATTATAATTTACTTTCAAAATATATTTATTGCTTTTTCCTTCCTAGCTTATATGTGAGTGAAGTTATATAAATTCCAAATTCATGTAAGAATAATTTAGAAAAACGAGTTAACAGATTTCCTTGGAATTTTTATATGAGAAATGAAAAATGGATTTTTTAATGGCAAATATACTGAGAATCTCTCCTCTATGTAAAGTAATCTCTTTTAACTTTAATTACTGGATAACTTTTATAAGCTATAGTCATAAAATTTTTTACATAGCTCAATGTCCTGGGCTATGTTACAGGAAAATAAAAAAATTAAGATTTAAAGATAGTTTTTTGTATACTTGTCTTTAAGAATAACTTTACTTTTCTGTTTCTACTTTAACTATGGATATTGGTATTATGTATGTAAGATTCTGAGAAAAAGAGGAGACTATTCTAAGGCATATAGGATCTCTTTTAGAAAATATTTTATTTTATTTTGTCTATATTGTTTATGTTCAGTTTCTATCTTCTGCTTCTTGTTCTCTGTCAAATTACTATTAATTTATGTATGATAGTGAATAAAACCCAAGGTACAAATTATTGTTCTTTAAATTCTAACTTTTTAGCAAATATAATCCTTTTAGTGGGTGGAACTTTACTCTTTATTTCCTATGAGGAAAGTACTCTTTGGCCAAAATGAATTTTATTTTCATACATACTATTTTTATCTGTCAGAATAGCCACAATTAAATTTTGAGAACAGTGGCAATGGTAAGATATAACTATATTCTAAAGAATAATGCCAGATTTAGATTGTTTGTTTTTAGAAACTGTATCAGAATAATAATTAAATTGAGGATAGTAAGACTTAACAATACATTAGAGATTTATAAAATAGGGGAATATTGTAATTATTTCCTTTACTAAAGGAAAGTTAAATTCTCTTGTGTAATGAATAACTAAATTATTTATGAAACTATAGTACGCATTTCCCATAAATTTAGTTTAT
Source organism: Nycticebus coucang (assembly GCF_027406575.1). Lineage (NCBI taxonomy): Eukaryota > Metazoa > Chordata > Mammalia > Primates > Lorisidae > Nycticebus > Nycticebus coucang. The sequence continues at coordinate 8,878,331 of NC_069785.1, read as the reverse complement.
ACATTGTCCTCTTAGGTAATGCTGTTGTTAAGTAGCACTGTGGTTTTTCACCTTTATTTCCTGACTGATCAGAAACCAGTTGTCTTTAATGACTAACCAGTTACATACATCATATTACTATAAATTTAAGGAAAGGAGAACAAGTTTTCCATAAACATTTAAATTGGGGAGAATTTAAATAATTTACATAGGAAAATAAGAAATAGTAGTGCACACTTTCCTCTATTGAACATAGTACACAGTGTGGTCTACAGGAAGGTGAGTGTGGTGGGGCTGAAAAATAAGAAATAGTAGTGCACCCCCTAAAGTATGTTTTAAACTTACACATACTGCCCTCCTAACAAATACAAATTTAATTTATGTGGGTGCCAAGTATACCCTTTCGTTAACCATACGAAATTATATTTTTATCTATACTTGTGTTTTAAGAGATGTAAATAAGGTTGCTTTTTTAGCAAAACTTGCATTTACCATTATTTCTACTTGTATTACGAGAATCCCAGGTTCTTAAATACTGCGAGACAGTAGATGTCTTTATTTATTTATTTATTTGCAGTTTTTGGCTGGGGCTGGGTTTGAACTCGCCACCTCCGGCATATGGGGCCAGCACCCTACTCCTTTGAGCCACAGGTGCCACCCCGACAGTAGATGTCTTGAACATAACTTCGATGGAAGAGCAAGCATAGGCTACCAAAGCCACCACAGGGCTCACAGAGGGTGTGTGGGCTCCAGGTCGCCACAGTTGTCAAGAGGTTAGATGACCAGTCCTACGGATGTATAGGAGAGGGAGGGAGGCAAGGGGGCTGCATGGCATCTTCGAGGCTGATGTGCTCTCAGTGCTAGAGGCTGGGTCAGTGTCTTTAAATGCATGGCCCCTCCTATAGTACAATTGTTGCTTCTTTGCACAGAGCTCTTCAGTTCTTGGGTAAAGTCCATTATAATTTTCTGTCATAACTTCTTATATTAGTCCATTTTGTGTTGCTATAAAGGAATACCTAAGGCTAGGCAAGTTATAAAGAAAAGAGCTTTATTTGACTTCAGGTTTTGCAGACTGCACAAGAACTGCGGCTCCAGGAACTGCTTCTGGTGATGGCACATGGAGCTTCCAGTCAAGATGGAAAGCAAAGCAGGAGCAGGAGTGTTACATAGCACGAGAAGGAGCAAAAGAAGGGGAAGAAGAACCACAGCCTTTTAAAAAAAACAGCTCTCATGTGAACTAACAGACTCACTCCTTACCGTCCAGATAGCCTGGAGCCATTGGTGAGGGGGCCACCTCCGTGACCCAGACACCTCTCCCTGGGCCCCACCTCCAACACTGGGGATGACACGTCAACATGGGATTGGAGGACAAACTTCCAAACCATATCACTACTCCTTTGCTTTAGCCCATTTCTACTTCTCCAAACTGCTTTTTCTTACCTGATTTTTCTTTACTCTTGCATTAGTAGATATAAACTATTTACTCATCATGGTTCTCACCTGAGAGGTGGAAGGTCATCTAGGAAATTGGCTAGTCTATCTCATACACTGATGACATCATACATTTTTACAAGCAGAGACACTCAGCTTTCCAAGAGGGAGATCTAAACCCCCTGGCTGGCATTCAAGAATCAACCTGTTTAACACCACCCTACTGTTTGTGGAACACTTTCCACTATTAAACACAGTACACAGTGTGGTCTAGAGGAAGGTGAGTGTGGCTGGGCTGAAAAGGTGCTGAATTTTCTAGCCACTATCCTTTACTTAAACAGTTCTCTCTGCTAGAAATGCTTCTCACTTCATCCTCAAGCTCTCTCCTTTTGGAAATCTTTTAAAACATTAAAACCAGATTCAAATGATTAATTCTTTAAATGTTCACTGATAGCTTACAAACACTATTCATATCCCTCACTTTGAGAGTTCCCTCAGGATATGTCATTATTTTTTAATTGAGGTGTTTTATTCCTATAGCTATTTTCCTATACTGGATACTGAGCTTGCTGGAGTAGATTCTGTACCCTATTGTTTCTTCATATCATGGTAACTAGCAAAGTTATCTGGAACATAGTAGGCCTTTCAGATATATATTTTCATTAAAGCTTATAATACATATTAATATGTATAAAATATTAAAAGTAAATAAAAACTAATTATATTTCTTAGTGTTATTTCATAATAATCAAGTACTGCTACATATTTAAAATGTCAGGTCGTTTCCTCCTGAGATAAACTTGGAAAGCACTGTTGTTAGGAAAGGCAAAAATAGTATAAAACATAAGACATAAAATAATTATACTTGGGAATTAATAATATGCTGAATAGGTATTATAAATATATGCTATTACTGGATAATTATATCTTACTTAAATCCAATAGAACTAAATGCTATCCCTTATTTAAAAACAGTGAAAGATTGGATTTGGCTTAGGGAATTATGTTTAAAATTATGTTATTAAGTTTAATATTTTGAAATGACAAAAGATTCTTTTTACTTGGAGAATTTTTTCTATTTCTTTCTCTAAGATGCTTGACTTAACCCCATACTTTCCCCTTTTACTCTGTATTAGCATTAGTGAAAGTTATATCATTTTTGTTTTACTAATGTTTAAGCTCCATCGTTAAAATATTAGTGGTTAAGTTCTTAATTTTGTGTCTATTTTTTGATGCATTGTGAATGCATATGTGTCTCATACACACCTCAAGTAATATTTTAGGAGGCAAGATAATTTAGTATTTGGTAAAGAAATTTGTAACAGCATAATAATGCACAACTGTGGGGCTGAAAACAAGATGAATTTTATTTGCATCGAGATAAATGAAGAGAGGAAAGGGTGCTTTTAAAGACGTGGCAGAATAAAAATTGACTTTAGAAACAGTATAAAACTATATAGGAAGTGTTAAGAGCAAATAATGTGGAGAAGGCTGATTGGCAAGTTAAATTCCAGCTCCAAAACGTACAAGATGTAGGATCTTTCCATGTTTTCAGTATCTCTATTCTTTAGTGTCCTCTTGGGAATGTATAATATTAGAAGCTACTTTTCTGGTCCGCAGTCCCTGGGCCACAGACTGATACTGGTCTGCAGCCTGTTAGGAATGGGGCTACACAGCGGGAGGTGAGAGGTGGACATGTGAGCAAAGTTCCATCTGTATTTACAGCTGCTCCCCATCACTTGTGTAACTGCCCAAGCTCTAATGCTGCCCCTGTTACATTACATCAGGGGCAGCATTACATTCTCACAGGAGTGTAATCTCCACTGTGAACTGTGCTTGTGAGAGACCTAGGTTGCGTATGCCTTATGAAAATATAACACCGAACCATCGGAGGTGGAGCTGAGGTGGTGATGCCAGCCCTGGGAAGCACCTGCAAATACAGATTATCCCCTCCCACCCGAGTCCATGGAAAAATTGTCTTCCACGAAACCAGTCCCTGGCTCCAAAAAAGATTGGGGCATGCTGAGCTACTTCAGAGGGTTGTTCTGGTAGGTTATTTACAGTGAGCACTTTGACCTCACCATTTCTATGGAAACAATAGATATTATTATTTCATAAAAACACTTTCAATATTCAGAAACATTAAACATTCCTTATACTTTGTTTAGAACTAACTCTGTGCCAGGCACTGGACACGTGATAACCTCACCTAATCCCTTCAATTCCTCCCTGCCAACAGGAAAGTAATGATGTATTCAAAACAAGCAATGTAAGGAGAGCTGTTAGCATAGGACTAGCATAGTGGGGGCCTTTACTAGGTTAGGCCCAAAGGAGCAAATGGAAAGAGGTGTTAATGGCACCTGTGTAGGAATAGGTGTTGCCAACCTGAAGTTGTGGCCTTTGGTTGGTAGGTGAAACCAGTCTGTAGTAATCTGGCAGGAAGAAAGGAGAATATGCAAATACCCTCACCTTAACCCCCACCGCCTCCAGAGCGCAGGGCAGGCTGGAGCTACGTGCAGAAGGAAATCTGATGGGCAAGCATAAGACACCCTATGCGGTAGGAGCTATTGTACTACTCAGGTACAGATGAGGAAATAGAGTCAGGAAGGTTAAGTGATTTGCCCAGTGCCTCTGCTACTAAGCAAGTGGCAGACTCTGGGTTTGAACCTAAGTTGTCTGGTTTCAAGGTAATGGTCCTAAACACTGTGCCTGCAACCTAGCGTATGTCTACCAGAGGTTACACTTGGCAGAATCAAAAGCCACATTCATCTTTCTGAGAAGAGTAATCTCAGGAGACAGAGGAAGTCATGTGTAAGGTATGGCTGCTATAAATTTCTTATACTAATAAGAAATAACTGATTGAAGAAATAGAAGTTTTAGAAAACAGGAAAAGTGGACCTTTGAGGTTCATAAAAAACATTAAGTGTAAGATAGAGCAGGGTGGTTATGAGCTCCCAGTGGTAAAAAAATTTTGACTAGAAATAGAAGACGTTTATCAAATTTTAAGTGTATAATTAAAATTAGAAAGAGGAATATTGAGAATAGTATAAATGAGACAGACGTAAACATTGAGAAAAGAGTGCTCATTTTGATCAACATAATAAGGTACTTTCTATTTGAGTGAGATATAATTTCCTATAATGATACAGGAAATTTATATCAGCACAAAAATGCAATTATTACATGTAATAATTTCCTGTAGTGCTAAATAGGAAAACAAAGGCACGCCTGTGCTTTGGACTAGGCAAGAAGGAAGCTTGGGAGGGAAAGTTAGATGGCTTAAAGAAATCCACTGTATTGTTTGAGAATAAGTTGCCATTTTCCTTCTAACTGCTGTTAGGAACTAGTAGTCTGAAACTAATCATGATAACGGGGGAATGAATCCCAAGACAGTTAAGGAGATTGTTCAATAGAATTGAGCCATATTAAATGAGTTTAAGTCCTCAGCTCCAGATAAATTACCTTTGTAAGGACATTTCTACTGTTTTCAACTTTTTCAGACTCCACTCAGAACATTATCACACTATGTCTTAAAGCTGTATCATTTTTAACTTGTAAAAACTGTTCTTCCTCCATCTGCAAGCTTGCTGCTATTTCTCCATTATTTTTAACCTTGTCTCTTAATTCACTTGGTTCTCCTAGTCACGTGTTTTCCTCTCCCCTCAGGGACGGTATAGCCTCATAGTCAGCTGTGTCTTTCCCACTCAATGAGTCTACAGCCAATTGTGTCAGGTGCCTCTGGCAAGCATTCTATTTCTCAACCTCCCAGGTGCTTTGCAATCCCACTCAAGTAATTCCAGTTCAGTCTTTAATTGAATGTGAGAACTTCCTATTGTAGTGTGCTGTGTACTGGGAAATACAAAGGTGAATAACATGCTGCTTATGCTGTGAAAGACCTCCTATTTTAGCCTGTTACCTCCCAGATTACTATAGTCACATCTGTTCTTGCTTGCTTTTATTCATTCTCATACTAGACTAATTTATCCTACAGGCTGCCAACAGTTACAGTCCACAAATACAGATCTGATCAGTCACATCCTAATAATCTTCACCTGTGCCTCTCTTAAATCACCAAACTTCCATTACAAGCAAATAAACAATATGGAACTTGCTTTAAATTTACATTTCTTATTTTCTTAACTGAAAGTGCTAGGGAGTAGGTGGTGAATACAGAAAAAGAATAGTTATCTTCTTTTGTAGGAAAATTATCCGGTTGTCCTATGCTGATAGGTGATGAGAAAAGAGAAGCTCTGAGAAAATCTTTTTAAGGCTAACATCTAGTTTATGAATTTGGAAACAAACATGTCTTTTTATTAATTATTTTAAGGTACTATGATTCTAAAAGTTTTACAGAAGAAAGTGAGGCTATAACCTTCTAAAATTAATTATGCAACTATTTAATAGGATATTTTTATGCTCACTTGTCTTTTAAGAATGCAAGGAGAAAATAAAATAGCAAATTGCTGTATTATAGGCTAAACTGTAAAAGAAATAAATGCTTAAGTAGTTTCTTTCCTAGCACTGTTAAAAGCCCCTTTTAAATTCTGTAATAAAATTATCATTCCACGAATTTAAATACTCTAATGATGTTAATGATATTAGATTCAGCCACTTTCATTGTTTCTATTTAAACTTCACTAATTTTAAGAAACAAAAGGGAAGACAAGACATGGAGTGACGCACACTGAATACTCATTTAAACGAATAGTATAACCTCTCAGGGGTAAGCTTTTCTCTCCCACGAGGACTCCAGATAGGGTATTTCTAATTATTATAATTTATTAGACTTAATAATTTTACTCACAACAGAATGAGACAGTTAAAATGTCAATTCACAGATAAGGAAATTGAGGCTTATCTCAATAAATATCTCAATAAAATTATCTCAATAGAACTGAAATAATTTGCCCAGGGTCACTTTGGTATTAAGAGCTAGAACTAGAATTTCAGCCCCGGGTTTTTTGGTCACAATATACATTCCTAAGATCTTTCCATTTTGCACCATTCTCCCAATCAATATTTTTACTAGACTATTTATCACTGCAAATATTCCAAATCCAATTACAAAAGCACTCAAGGCTGAGTTAAATCTTGGCCTCCAAATGCTACTCCCTGGGATTGTGGTAATGGTCCCTCAAGGGCTATCTTGATTTATCTTTCATCTTTCCTTTTGGCTTGTTTTGGAGGGTTTAAATGCTGCTTCCACAAATATCTTACTGTCCTATTAGCATCACTTTTTCTAAGGTTTCCTTATGCTGGCAACAGCCTCCTTCAGACTCATTTTTTTTCAGTACTGTCTCTTGTCTGTGTTTCTTTAGTTTTCTCTGCAGAACTTATGATTGACTTTCACCCTTTGCTTTTCACTCCACAGTCAAATGCTCCTGCTGTAACCTTGCTGCTGCAGTTGTATTTTATTTTCTGTTTCCCGCCATCACGTAAAGATCCTTCTTTTTCCTTTAAAGAACTTGATAGTGCGACTGAAACATTTTATTACTAAATCCCATGAGGACAAAAAAAAAAACAACTCTCCAAAACAACACAAATGTTCTCACATGGCTTATTTTTTAACCCTGCAAATTTAAACTACCTTCTGCTCAGAAGAATATTTGCATAAGTCATTCAAAGAATATTAGATATGCCTGGTGAATTAGTAAATGTGCTTTATAAACCTCTGCTGTCTGCCTGCACTTACATGAGCTCACTTGACACAAAGCTATATATAACGATGTTTAGAAAATTAAAACAAGCTGTTAAATAATTGTTATGATTTGAATACATCCCTTCCAAAAATAAGGTGCTTAAACTTAATCCCTACTGTGGTGGTATTGGGTGGTGGGCCTTTTGGGAAGTGATTATATCTTGAGGGTGGTGCTCTCATAAATGGATTACAGCTGGAAGGAACTAGCTTAGAGCCTCTTGTTCTTTAGCTTTTTTGTCATTTGAAGATACAGAGGGCATTCTCTTTTTTCCTTTCCACCCCATGTGCCTTGTGAGGACACCTAGATGGTGCAGTCTTGGGGGAGCTGTCAAACCTGCTGGTGCCTTGATCTTAGACTTTCCAGTCTCCTCAGCTGTGGAGAGTAAATTGCTATTTTTTATAAATTACCCAGGGTCAAGTGCTTTGTTACAGCAGCACAAACAGCCCTGGACAATAATACAGGGTGGTTATAAAGCTCGCGTCATTGCACACAAACTTTACATCCACCCTATATTTTATTTTCAATAACTAGAATAACTACAATCGTACTATTGATAACCAAGAATAATGTAAAATTTAAGTTAAGTTTCTTTTTCTTTTTCTTTCTCTCTGAGATAGAGTCTGACCCTGTCAGTAGCCTGGGTAGAGTCCTATGCCATCATAGCTCACAGCAACCTCAAATTCCTAGGTTCGAGTGTCCTCTTGCTTCAGCCTTCTGAGTAGCTGGGACTACAGTGCCTCCCACCATGCCTGACTAATTTTTCTATTTCTTACAAATATGGGGTCACACTCTTGCTGGGCTAGTCTTGAACTCGTGAGTTCAAGCAATCCTCCCACTTTGGCCTTCCAGAGTGCTAAGATTACAGGCGTGATCCACTGTGCCTGGCCAATAGTTAGATTCCTTAATCTGAGTGTTTAAGCTACTCAAATTGCTTGCTCTTTTATCTCTTCTCTCATTTGTTCTCTGTCCAGACACTAGCATAGGCATTATTTAATAACTATTCTACAAATATCAGAAAATATTCCCTTGTTGATATAAATTTTACTTAGTAAAATCTGAATTTTGAAAATGTATACTAGGTAAAATAAGAATCATTGAAAACTACAGGAACTTTGACTATGATTCACGAACAAGTCCTGCTAAGTAACTCATCAAAATGAAAAGCATGCCTAGCGTACCTTAGAAAATAATGCAGGTGATTTGGAGTTGGAGTCAGATTGCTCTTTCAGTTTCTTTTTGCAAGGCCCAGATGTGACAGGTACAAATTATTTTTCTATACATTATCAGTTTCATATCAATTCTAGAGAGCAGTTACAGATGCCCTGGGAAAATTTTGAATTGTAGATAATCAAAGGATGGCTTCCTCAGGTTATAGAAGCTTTACTGAGATATTAGGATAGGAACTGGAGTGTCAGGTGGAATTTTATTGCTGTTAGATATTATCTTTGTATAACTAATTCAATTTGCCCAAAATAGGTAGAGAGTAGGCCAGCAAAGTCAACGATTTGATTATCACAGTATTGTAATCCTTTTACCGTGGATCTTAATTGGCAAGCTGGTAGAAATGAAAAGGGCAGTGAAGTGTGTTTAACTGAAGTGAAGATAATGGGCACCTTAAGTTATCTTGGCTACAGGGAAGGCCTGTGTGGCAAGGAAGAGGGCTCAGGCACTCAGGCCCACCCAGACGAAGAGTGAAATTCAGCAAACCAAGTGGTGCCCATGGAAGGCATCAGTGAGCCAACACTCCTTGTCCAGCCAAGGCTACTGTTAAAGTCTAAAGATTCAGAAGTTGATGGGTAGGTGTGGAGTAAATTATTTCTGCATAGTTAAAATAGCTTACATATGTGTGTGTATGTGTGTGTGTGTGCGCATATACGTATGTATGTATATTCTATAAATAACGAACTGTGCTCTAAGACAGTCTATACCTTAATTATTTCATATAATACTTAAGATTGCTTTGGAAAAAAATGTTTTTCGTATATTGAAGAGAGTAAAACCAAGTCAGTACAAGAAGGGAGCTGACACTTGGCTGTGTGTTCTGAGGCAGAAGCTTCATACTGCCGGCCCTTTTTTATCTGCAAGTTCCCCACCTGCAGATGCAACTCAAAATATTAAATAGGATTGAAAATATTTAAAAAACACGACAATAAAAACTATTACGAATAAAAAATACAATGTAACAACTACTTACATAGTATTTACATTGTATTAGGGATTATAGGTAATCAGAGATGATTTAAAGTCTATGGGAACGAATGCATAGATTATGCACAAATTCTGTGCTATGTTATGTAAGGGGCTGGAGCATCCTTGAATTTCTTTTTCTGCAAGAGAGCCAGGAAGCATTCTCTCATGGATGTGAAGGGACAGCTGCACTTGTTTGATGTCTGGAACTAAGTTTATGCCTGAACTCACATATGAAGCTCAGGCATGTCTGTAGAATAGGAGGGTGCATGATTCTAACCCTGTATTTTGTTCCCAAACAGAATAGATGTGTTCTTATGTTTGGATACTTAGATCTGATGGGTGATGAAAATAACATGGAAATCCTGGTATGACCATGCTATAATAAGAACTTTTGTGAAAAAGTATGTGAATGGCACTCCATATGATGGGTGGTAAGGGAAAAACTGGTGCTCTTGACCAGTGATTACTGGACACTATCACTGTAGTTGCTGGGATTAGTAATACTCACCTATATTTGTATCTGTTTAATATTTTGTCTGAAATAAGAAAATTTTCTAAAAATGCTAAGTTTCTATTAGGTTAAATGTATTAAATATAAAGAGTTATTCCTTATTTTCAGGTAACGAATTTCCTATACTCTTGAGAAATGTGAATTGCTCTTTTATAAAGCAGTAGTAAAAAAATAACAATATGTAATGGAAATAAGGTATTTTGCAAATAGCAGAGCTAAGTGTCTGGCAGTATGTTTAGCTATTTACAAGTATGACTCCTTAGGGCAGCGGTTTTCAACCTGTGGGTCGCCACCCACAGGAACTGTATTAAAGGGTTTGCTGCATTAGGAAGGTTGAGAACCACTGCCTTAAGGGATACCATTAAAATGGCCACAGATTCTTTTCTGCTTTTCTCATGAAGGGGTGGAGAGTATTTCTTTTCCCTTCAATCCCTATGATTTCCTATAACCAATAGAATGAGACAGAAATAACTGTTTGCTACCTACGAGGCTCAGCCTCAGGGAGTTTTTACAGATACCGTTCTGTCCCACGTGGAAGCCGCTTGACTCCAGGTGAGCAACCCCAGAAGTCCTTGGAAGGACTTGGTGGAGGAAATCCATAGCCTGTCTTGAACCACCTAACTCTAGAGAAATGTCCAGATGATGACAACTACTTTCATGGTCCTAAAAAAGAGAGCAGAAGCTGCCTGTGGACCCCAGCCCAAACTACAGCACCCTGAGTGAACTAAATTTAGTTTGTGATTGGTTTATTGCCACAAAAGGTATCTGACACACTTTTGCTTTTACTGACAAGTGCATTTCACAAAGCTGCTCAAAGCTTGCCTGGAGATGATGACCAGAACACTGGCTTAGGAAAAGGTGGGATCAGGAGGGTTCGAAGTGGCCACAAGAGGCATGTTATATACACACTTTAATGTGTACATTTCTCTGGAAAACCCAAGAAGAATATTGCATTGTGTAAGTCTTCACTGAGGCTAAATAACCTTAGGTTGAATGCTCTTAAACCAAAATTAGAAAGCTTCGCACAGGGAGGAAGGAATAAATACTTTTCTTTACATCTGACTTCTACATACTTGCTTCCTCCCCAATGTCAAGAGCAAGCTGAAAGAAGCCTTGCAGTGCATGTGGTCTTTGACCTTGCCCAAACTTTCACTAGTTTGCAGCCCCGCCCTACCACTTCTTTTTCCTTCTGAAAGCCAACCATTAATAATATATCCGTGCAAGAGAAATGTTGTAGTTCTTTTAATGAGCTACCCTTGCTATGTAAGGTCACAGGAAAGTGTACTTTATATCTGAGCCATGCCAACCACTCATAGCAATGTCAGTGCAAAAGAACCAATTTGAACTCACCATTAATTAGCTTTTTAGGGGGCTGTAAAACGTGCTTAAGGTATGAAGCACTTGGTAATTATAGGAAACTGTGGTCATAGTCTTAAGAACTGAGGCAAAAGGAGCCTAAATAAAACAAACTGTATTTAGGTCTGAATTCCAAGAAAGTTTAATGAGCTTCATGTCTTTGGTAATGTTTGGAATATGATTTTAATATTGCAAGTTTTATAAACATTTAAAAGGTACCAAATAATTGCACTGAACTTGCAATAGCATAAATGAAAATTTATATTCCCACCTTATAAGAAGTTACATGAAATAAGATTCCTTAACACCTGGCACTGGCTACATTTTTCTAAGAAATCAATTTACTCACTGAGCTGATAGTATGGTACTGAACACGTATTTTTTAGCAAGCATCCTTTTACATTTACAGCCAAGCAGAAGAATTTATGTCCGCATATTTGAATGGGAAAGCTGCTTTGCTCTTCACAACAAACAACTTCACTGTAGCCAAGTGAGAACTTTCAATATCCACAGATAATACACATTAAGTGTTGCTACCAAGACCAGTGAAAATTTTCTTTACAAATATTTTGGGCTGAGTGTGGTTGCTCATGCCTACAATACTAGCTATTCATGAGGGTTAAGTGGAAGGATTGTGTGAGTCAAGGAGACCAAAACCTGGGCAACATAGCGAGACCCCATCTCTATAAAACATTTTTTAAAAAATTAGAAGGGCATGGTTTCTGAGAGTCCCAGCCACTCAGTAGGCTGAGATGGGAGGTTGACTTGAGCGCAGGAGTTTGACTCTGCAGTGAGCTATGACTGTGCCACTGCACTCCAGCCTGGGCTACACAAGGAGACCCCTCTAAATGAACAAAGAGACAAACAAAACATTTTATATTGTTATCTAGTGTTTAAGAAGCTAATCATAATCCTATAATAAGGAAGCTGATGTGGAGTTGATGAAATTTAAGGATTAAGATACAAGAGAATAAATAATAGCCACTGAGTAACTAAAACTAAATTGTATGACACAGTTTCATCACACTGATTGACATAGCCTTCCTGGCATTTTCTCAATTATTGTGTTAAGACATTTATATTCTACATTTACTAAGTTTCACATGTACCCTTGAGAGATGCACCGCAAACTGTCCATAAAACCAGTGTATGGTGCCCCATGATCGCATTAATGTACACGGCTATGATTTAATAAAAAAAAAAAGTTAAAACTAAATTGTATTATTTGCACATATACCTTATTAAAAAGTATAAAGACCTTTTGTGAAATGCTGTTGGATTTAAGTATTTTTTAACTCTAGTGAAGGATGCAAAAGAGATGTCCAAGTGCCATTTACAATTCTGTTTTAGTAATATTAAATAATTTAAATTCTCCAAGCAAACATGCGGAAGGCTGGAGCCCAATATTTACCCTTTTTTGCTTTCTATGAAATTGTACATGGTGTAATGTTAGTGAATGCAGTTTACAGAGACTGATTCCCTCGACTACTGAATAACATTGATTTGAGTGATATCACAGAATAACCCTCACTTTGCAAAGAAATGGTGGCAGCTTCAGTGACTCATCAGTATCTGAGGTATGAACTGAAGACTCAGTCCAGGAACCTTTCAAATCTGAAAGTGATGCTGAATAGTTGTTCTTCAGTAATCAAGCACAGTGCGTAATCAGCCTCCATCGTGAGTCTGCGGAAGAAAAAAATAGTGAAATGGTAACCAACAAGTAAAGTGAAATGTCGAGAATTCACATGTGCTACTTCCTTAAAAATCTAAATACTATAGCCATTATAGAGAATCTGCAATGACATGGATTGATCAATTTGATCTGTAAATAATACCAAATCTTTCTTTTAGAGTCAGATGCCGGGCTGCCTTTCTTGATTCCCTGTTCATTGCTATTGTGAATGCATCTTTACATAGAATCTAGTGTCACATTTCATATCTGTATTATCGGCAATTCAGCACAATAGCCTCGAGGAAAACGGTATCAGGGGCCTCAATGTCATCTTTTACTTCTAACTGAGACTTTTTTCCTTTGATCTTTACATACTTGTATATAGATATACATAAGTATTTACACATATATGTATGTAAATACATTTCTTTTTTGAAAATTTAAACTAATTTCTTTTTAGTAAGTGACAAAAAGAGATGTATTACAAAGAAATTTAACATAAAGAAAACATATATTTAAAAATACAAATTACTATAAGTTTAAGTCCATTTTTTTCCATAATCTAGAAATAAATAATTACTGAGGATAAAGTTAGTATTATAAATATTATAGAATCTCAGAATTATAAGATTTCAAAGAATATAGATTTGTAAATTTTTATATAATACCCTTAACAAAGTATGAAACAGTATCTATAAATTCCCTAATAAAGGGTTACCACTGTTCCTGGTACATTGGCATAACCTAAATTTTAGAAATGTTTTTCCTAAAATTATACATCTGGTACCATCCAAAAGGCAGACTTTGAAATAGTTGTAAAAACCATGGTCATGGGTAAATGACCCAATCAGCCTCCCCATTGCCTGCACCTCAGAGACTAGGTTGCTAAATATTTAATAACAAACTATTTTTCCTCTGTTTTGATATTTTTGTCTATATAATGTTTTTTTGTTTGTTTGTTTGTTTTTTGCTGTTTTTGGCCAGGGCTGGGCTTGACCAAATCCTGGTATATGGAGCTGGTGTATGGGGCTAGTGCCCTACTCCTTGAGCCACAGATGGCACCAACTATATAATTTTAATTTTTTTAACTTTAGATTAATTTTTTTATTTCAGAATATTAGGGGATACATGTGGTTTGTTTAAAGTACTTTGTTTTTGATTTATGTTTTTGTGTTTATTAATGGTTCCTTAATATTATTGCTGAATAATATTCCAGTGAATTAATATACCATTTTTTTATCTGTCCCAGTGGGTCTCATCTGGAGGGGATTTTGCCCCCACCTGGCACATTCAGCAATGGTTGGAGATATTTTGATTGTCATAACCCTAGGATTGCTGATGACATCTAAGGGACTGAGGCCAAGGGTGTTGCTGAACATCTTACAATGTAAAAAAGAGTTCCTGAAAAATAATTATTTGATTCAAAATGTCAATTTTGGCCACTCTTAAGAGACCACAAGATGTCCCAAAAGTCACCCCTGAAGTTTCCATATACAGAGAAGATGAGGAATTGTAGCTAAATCTACCCTTATTTACAAAATGTTCATTACAAAATTTTACAGAATATTTACAATATATTCTCTATATGTTAGCCACCTCTTTGTAAAATTTTGTAATGAATACTTTGTAAATAAAAGCACATGAGGCCACAGTTTCCCATTTTCCTACATATAGGAAATTTGGGGGTGATTTTTGGGCCCAGCTGTATATTCTCCTCTTTTGATGGATATGTGGCTTGTTTCCTATATATGGCCATTAAAAATAAAGTAGATTGAACACTTTTAATATACCTTCTGGGGACACATGCATTTATATTTCTTGGATAAATAATTAAGTGTGAGAATGCTGGGCCAGGGTGTGTATGAATCTTCAATTTTAGTGGTTAATGGCAAAATGTTTCCCGAGTGGTCATTCCATTTTAAACTCCTACCAACAGTATGTAAGAAATATAGGTATTTCACATTCTGACCGACACTGGAACATTTTGGGTTTCTTTTAAAGGTGAAACTTACATAGGTTGATGAACTCATATTTTAAGAACACAATTTAGGAAAATATTTGGCAAGTGTTACAATATAGAATAATTATGTTAACTCAGAAATTTCATTTGCTGTCCTCAAATTAATCCCAACCTCTATAAACAATCACAGTTCTGATTTTATTAAAATATGTTACTTTTTCCACTTCACCAAGTTCATGTAAATGTAATCACGTTGTTTGTGTTTGTACATGTCAGGTTCCTCTGGTTTAACACATTGTTGAGATTTAGGCCTGTTGTTGCATAAATAAGCAGGTCGTGTTTTTCTAAATGATACGCCCCTCTGAACACATCAGAATTTGTTTATCCATTCTCCTGTTGGTTGACATCTTGGGCAAGTTACTAGAATATTTAATAGGTGATTATTTAACTTTATATTCACACATGTCCTATTTTGGGAGGTAAGCCCCCAAGTAGAATAATGGGATCATATAGTAACTATATATTTTGCTTGACAGAAAACTACCACAGTTTCTCAAAGTGATTCTATAATTTTATGTTGCCCCAGAAACGTGTGAATTCTCAGTTGTTCCACATCCTTGCCAATGTTGATATCGATATTAACACTGATGTTGATATTTAAGTATTCCAGCAGATAAGAAGTGGTACGTCATTGCCTTGTCTATACCATTTTACTAATGACTAAAGATATAGAGCAGTACACCTTTTCATATACTTATTTCCCATTTATATCTTTCTTTGTAAGATAGCTTTTCAATTTTGTTTTGCCCAAAGTTTCTTGAAAAAAAATTTTTTTGTTTGTTTAGGATGCTTTAAGGGTACAAAGAATTAGGTTACACTGATTGCAGTTGTTAGGTAAAGTCCCTCTAATAATTATGTCCCAATCCCAAGAGGTGTGTGCCATACACCATGACCCCCATCCCCTTCTCTCCTCCCCTCTCCCCGCTCCCCCATTCCCTTCTCCAACCCTTTGTATTAGCTCATCTACTGCCTTCATGTTAGAATTGAGTACACTGGATTCTTGCTTCTCCACTCTTGTGATGCTACTAAGAAGAATGTGATTTGTCGGAATTCATCATATATGTTCGATAAAAATGGTTTGTTGTATACATATTTATATGTACCCTGTATTTTAAAGTATTTTCTTTTAGACTGTGACTTTTACATTTTATTTTCTTAATGAATTTTCATGAGTAATTTATAATATTGATGAAGTTCAATTTATCATGTTTTATTGTTGGTACTTTTTCTGTCCTAGGAAAACTTTGTTTGTAATGTATGAAATATAGTATGTTTTTCTTTTAGTGGCATAAGATTGTTTAGATTTGGGCTGAAGATTGATTTAAAATTATTTTATGCTTGTCAAGTGAAGTCAGGGTCATGTTTAAGTTTTCTCCTGAATTTACATAAATGGTAAAGCAACATCATCTGAAAGGTGTTTCTTTACCCAATGAATTGCTTTGAAGACTTCATAAAAAAATCTTATGTTATATGCATGTAGGTCCACGTAGGGACTCTATGTTCAGTTTATTAATCAATTTATCTGTCCTATGTCAATGATACTGTGCCTTCAATATTGTTGCTTCAATTAAGTTTTGAAATAAGATAATACATGGAAATAATATTTCACATTTTTATTTTGGTAATAATCATTTGGCTATTCTAGGTCCTTCTCATAGCTATATAAATTTGACAATCAACTTGTCTGTAGATATAACTGTTGCTATTTCACTGAGATTGTATTTAAACTACAGAATTATTTGCAGTGAATTTATGTATCTACAGTTGAATTTTCTAATCCATGAACACATGGGTGTGATGATAAAGTTTGTGAACTGGCCACCGTGCACTATGTTGGCAGCACTGTACAAACAGCTCAGTGAGATCTCCTGACCATAGTATATCAGTCTCACAGCACTGTACAGACAGCTCGGTAAGGTCTCCTGACCTTGGTATATCAGTCTCACAGCACTGTACAGACAGCTAGGTGAGGTCTCCTGAGCTTGGTATATCAGTCTCACAGCACTGAACAGACAGCTCGGTGAAGTCTCCTGACCTTGGTATATCAGTCTCACAGCACTATACAAACCGCTCGGTGAGGACTCCTGACCATGGTATATCAGTCTCACAGCACTGTACAAACAGATGAGTGAAGTTTCCTGACCTTAGTATATCAGTCTCACCGTTGAGTTTGTGATGGCCTGTGGCAATATCTTGCTGAGTGGTGTTTGATGTTGTTGTTGTGTGTTTTTTTGTGCTATTGGGAGAAATTTGGAGCTGGAATTAGAGCAATGAACAAACATTAAATTTCTTATTAAAGTTGACAGGAGTGAAAGTGAAATCAGGGACATTTTATTCCAAGTTTATGGGGATAATGCCATGAAGAAAATAGTAGTGCACATTTGGGTTAAGCATTTTCCTGAAGGGAGAGAAAGTGTCACTGATGAAGAGAGGTCGGGGCAGCCAATAATGAGCAGAACCTAGAAAAACATTGCAAATATCTATTGAAATGTGTGTCAAAATCATCAGCTGACTGTGCGAAGCATAGAAAACCACGTAAACATTGGTAGAGAAACAGTTAGGAAAATCTTAACTAAAACTTTGCCAACAACTTGTGGCTCTTGCATCATGACAATGTGCCAGCTCAGGGGGAACTGACTGTGAGGGAATTTTCAATCACAAAACAAATAACTATATTGATTTTAACTTTTTTTTTTTTTTTTTTTTTTTGGTTTTTGGCCGGGGCTAGGTTTGAACCTGCCACCTCTGGCATATGGGACCGGCACCCTACTCCTTGAGCCACAGGTGCCACCCAACAAATAACTATTGAAATACCCTCTTTATTCATCTGATCTGGTCCCTTGTTACTTTTTTCTTTATTCAAAGACAAAGGAAATACTGAAAGGAAGACATTTTGATGACATTTAGAACATCAACTAATATGATGACAGCTCTGATGGTCATCTCAGAAAGAGTTCCAAATTTCTCTGAAGAGTGGACCAGGTGCTGGCATCAGTGCTCAGCTTCCCACAGGGAATACTTTGAAGGTGACCATAGTGACAGTCAGCAATGAGGTATGTTGCACGTTTTCTAGAATGAGTTCACAAACTTACTGATCAGACCTCATAGTATGACTTTATATTCATTTAGATGTTGTTTAATTTCTTTTAGCAGTTTTTCATATTTTCAGTTTTGGGGCTTACCTACTTTCTGTTAAATTTATTGCAATGTATTTTTACTTATCTGTACATGCCATTTCCCCCTAATTAATATATTCCAGTTTTTTGTTGTTTTTTTTACTGCTAGTATGAAAACATATACAGTGATCTTATACACTGCGATCTTCATAAATTCATGGCTTCATTATAGAGCCTCTTTAGGTAGACTCCTTGAATTTTATAGTCAATCTTGTGATCTATCAGTAAGACATTTTTTCTATTTCCTTTCCTTTATGTCTGCCTTTTATCCCTTTATTTACTTCACTGCACTGACTAGCTCCTCTAGGACAAGGTAGAGCAGAGGCAATGTGATCTGACAGCCACACCTTGTCTGGGGGAAAGTTTTAAATTATGAATTCTATGTTTTTAGATCTTATAGATTTAGTCCGATTTTCTGATTCTTCCTAAATATTCATTGTCAATTTCTGTCCAAGTCATCAAAGATGCTAAATTTATTAGCATAAAGTTGTGCACTGTGTTAAAAAAAAAATACTACATGGTATTTGTAGAAGCTGCAGCCATGTATAACTCTTATTATTTAAAAAGTCTTTTCTCTGTTTTTTCTTTCTAGTGATTTATCAGTTTTGTTAATCTTTTTTTTTTTATTTTTTTTATTTTTTTTGTAGAGACAGAGTCTCACTTTATAGCCCTCGGTAGAGTGCCGTGGCCTCACACAGCTCACAGCAACCTCCAACTCCTGGGCTTAAGCGATTCTCTTGCCTCAGCCTCCCGAGTAGCTGGGACTACAGGCGCCCGCCACAACGCCCGGCTATTTTTTGGTTGCAGTTTGGCCGGGGCCGGGTTTGAACCCCCACCCTCGGTATATGGGGCCGGCGCCCTACCGACTGAGCCACAGGCGCCACCCAGTTTTGTTAATCTTTTTAAAAGAAATAACTTCTTTTTGTTGATTGTCTTTTTTTATATATTTCCTTAATGTTAACTTATCTTTATCCTTTATTATTCCTGTTTATTGAATTCTTCTTTTTCTAGTTGTGTAAGGCAGAAGCTAAAATAGTTGATTTTAGACATTTCTTATTTTCTAATATGAGCATTTGAAGTTGTAGTTTTACTAGCAGAAATCTACTAACAGTGTGAAACTCAAAACAACAGGGACACTGTCGTTAGAGTTCCCAGTAGTCTCAATTTCCAAAAAGGCTTAGTTTTCAAGGTACGTTACCTGTATTTACTCTATATGTGCGGGAGGGTAGAGCAGATGTGGTGAATAGTGGTACAATGATTTCTAATAGGATCACTTTTGCAAAGTACAAAATGAAGCTAAGACCTCAAGTCATGTGAATCTACAATAAATTCCAGCAATTAAGCAAACACACAAGGGATATATTCATTATAGTCATTAAGTGCCTTGCTAAAAGAAACCGCCAGCTGTAGTTAATTCTTATTACATACACAGACCTCTTAGCTGGCAAAAAGATAAATATGTAAACAAACAAACAAAAATGAAATATTCTTTTATTCCACTTACTAGGACCTAAAAGTTTTTTTTAACATAACCCATACACTTTGACAGAAACAATTTTACTTCTTCCAGATCTTGCACATACACCAGAAAAGCAAATATATTTGAAACTTACTGGGTGTCAAAAAACTGGAAAGAAGCCATTCTGGAGGAATCAGAGACAAAAAGTTTTCCAAGTGAACATTAGTCTGATAAAATATTTCATTCACATTCAAATTGTTTTAAAATGAACTTTTAGGTATGCATATAATGGAATTAATAAGAATCTATTTCAAATTTGTGAGTAAAAAGTAAATTTTTCACTTATCCTATAGAGAAATGTGATATAATGTCAACAAAAATTTTCTTTTAGATATGTTATAAAGCATATCTTGATGCAACATATAGGCCTGAGGCAAAAATGTGGCACTGAATGTCCTTATGACAGTTGACGCGATGTAGGAGAGAAGTTAGACGTCCACATTATAGTCATAAAGCCTATGGTTTTGTTCTGAATCATAGGAAAGGATTTTACGATGACATGTAGCATTCCCACTATTTGAAATATGCTTGGTTTTTATTTCCAGATGGTATGAGTTAGGAAAACTGAGGAAATATTTGTTGATAATCAGTATATATTTCTATGTAGATTTTAATCTTTGCCGTTTCCTTTTATTCATGTTTGAGAGATTAAAATATTTCCAAAGGGCACAAGTATTAATGTTTATATTTTAAAAACAAGTTCAGATCTGTCGTAACATTCTCCCAGGGCATGCAAACTTAACAGTGCCTCCGGGATATGAGAAGTGGGATATATGTACTCTTTTACAGCAAGAAAAATCCATTTTTGTCCTTGAACTAGTGCTCTATTCTGGAAAAAAAATAATCAGTGCCACCTAATTTGCTTTTTTAGCAAAACTTAAAACATTATATATTTGAAAGTATATACAATGGAAAATAACAATGATTGCAGTTTTAGGGAAAGCTGTGTGAAGTAGTAGTTAAATTGGCTAGAAGAGGAATGATGTAATGAAATGGAATGTTGTCCTGAAGAGTTTACTATATAAGGACCATGCTGAGAAAACTGCAGGCTCTCAACTTAGCTGCGACTATTCCCATGAATCAGGCTCACTCCCCTAACTGTGTAACTAATAAAGGCGTCATTACTGCCGGGTGTTAATGTTCAAAAGAAAGTAAAGCCTTGCCTTTAAAAAAAAAATAAGTAAATTACATTGGAAAATATAGGGTGTAATATGAAATTGAATTTTTATTTCATTCCCTCTACATAACTTTAAAGTAAAAGGCTTATCAGCTATTAAAATGGGAATTTAAAAAACTATACAATTCTTTATCCAAAGACATATATTTTGTCATTGTTATCATTTCTGTTTAGGGCATTGTATAGTTTTGGTGCATCATCAA
Organism: Nycticebus coucang; assembly: GCF_027406575.1. Classification (NCBI taxonomy): domain Eukaryota; kingdom Metazoa; phylum Chordata; class Mammalia; order Primates; family Lorisidae; genus Nycticebus; species Nycticebus coucang. Next base: position 8,857,398 of record NC_069785.1, on the reverse strand, counting down.
CTCTAATTTGACTGTCTGAGCTCTTTATCTAAGGGGAAATTAAAAAAGAGAATTTACCTTTCGTGACAGCTGACAATATTTAACAAACTAGGCATCTTTATATCTTATCTTCTTTAATTTCTCAGTCCTGAAATTACCCCAAACTTAATAATATAAAACAACAATGATTATATTTTGCTCATGAATTTTCTTGGTCAAGAATTCAAGAATATGAGGGCTTGTCTCTCTTTCATGATGCCTGGGGCCTCGATGGCTTCCTACTTGAATAGCAGAAGTGGTAAGTGAGGGCTAATCTCATCTGGGGGCTTCACTCAAATGTCTGACGCCTGGGCTGGGATGACAAAGGCTAGCCTAGTTGGGGCTATCAACTGGAGATCCCAACTATGAGTTCTTCCTGAGATTCACGCTTCTCACATAATGGCAACAAGCATTCCTAGGGACTTAGCCAGAAAGGGTAAGCCTCCCTTTGACCTAGTGTGAAGAGTTATGTAGCCTCACCTCTGTCACATCTGGTTGGTTACACCAAGTCACTACTGCCAGTCCACATTCAAAAGGAGAGGTTGATTACTTCATGAAGAGGAGTTTGGTAAAGTCACATTGCAAAAATGCATGTACGATGTTAGGTACAATTATGACAGCATTTGGAAAATAAAATTACCTAAATAAAATATTAATTTAATTTTTACCAAAATAGCTGAGCAAATGGATTTGGAGCCACACTAGTGCTTTTCCATTCCAAAGTCCATGTTCTTCTACTTTTGGGTTACATCCCAATTTCCATATAATGTGCATTGTGAGTTTTGTCATTATTTTTAATAGACAGACTAATATTTCCTCATGTAGCTATAATTTTGATTGTGTTGCGTATGCTTAGATTCAAAATGGAAAATAATTTGCCTTATTTTATAAATCAAAGCTAGAATTCTAGTTCAATTTAATAAACAAAATATTGTTTTGAAACATCGCTAGCTTCTGGGATACTTAATTACCACCAGTGCGGGGGCAAGTAGATCTGGCACTGAAAAGTTATAGTAACATAGAGGAGAATTCTGATACGTTCCTCTAGCATCTTTTAGCTCCTGTTGCTCAATTTCATGAAAAGCATCACAGCTTATATAACAGAGATTTGTTTTTAGTTGCTTTCATGTTAAGTTGTACAACACAGTAGTGGAGTTTTGTGATTTTTAATTCTTTTGATCACCCCCCCCCCGCCACCACACTGTGTTTGTAGTGAATTTCATTGGTTTATTCCAATTCTGGGTTACGCCATTGCATTTTGGGTAATGAGGAATATGACTGGCCCACTGAATGTGGTATTTCTTCTTTCATTGTTACAAGTTAGAAGTGAAATGAATGCTTTGATTTGAAGAGATGTATCTAAGAAGTCCAAACGGGATAGATTTTTTTGGTTCTAGTAGTTTATAGCAAAAGATGAATTGGCTTCAGTCACTCATTTGCTGAGTCAAGCCTAGAAAATGCGTACATCTATTTAAGTCTAGCTGGAGCATTAAGTAATTGGCCAATATTATCTACCTGTCAGTGATGTGCTCGACGTTGATCCCTGGGAATATTCCTATTGGAAAATAGAGCAAGCTTTATTAAACGTTCAAGTTCCAGAGGAGCCAAGAGCATGCATTGTTTTTATGCTCTACTTGTCTTTAAAGTGATTTCTTCATTGTGGTTTTTTGTTGTTGTTGTTGTTCTTTTTTGTTTTTGTTTTTGCCGGGAAATGTATAAGTGGGTCTTATTTTTATAGTCTGATGATCTCTGTCTTTTTGGTATGGTGGTTAGATACTTTTGCATTTAATGTGACTATCCATATGGTTACATTTAAATCTACAATCTTCGTATTTGTTTTCTATTCGTCACGTCTATTCTGTTTCTTTTAGTTTCTTTTTCTGCTTTTATTTCCCTGAATCAAGTGAGTAAATTTTATAATTACAGTTAGGTCTTTTGTTAGTTTATTAGCCATTAACTCTGGTTTTGTTATTTTAGGAGTGTTTTAAGGTTTACCCTATGTGTCTTTAACTTATTTCAACCTACCTACAAATTATATTACACCATGTATCACTTCATATATATTATTAACACTTACAGCAGTGTAATTCCATTCTTTCTCTCTCAGCCTTTGTTTTTCTGTTTGTAATTCGTGTTTTTTCTCCCTTGTTGCCTTTTCTCAAAATTTCCAATATTGAGTGAATTAATTTTGACTTGCTTTGGTATATTTTTGTTCACATCTATTATGATTGAAGTTTGTGAGAATTTGAGGGGGGATTTCTAAGTTTATAATTTTTTAAAATTAGAAAAATATTCATCTGTTTTCTCCCCATCTCTGTGTCCTACACCCTTTCCTTTAATGAAAGACTACAGTTGCACAGGTATGAGGCCGTTTAAGTTTGTCCTGCAACTCACCAATGCCTGTTCATTGCCTTTCAGAGTTGTTTCTTTTTACGCTTCACTTTGGTTACTATATCCTCAAGATTACTATTTTTTGTAATATTTAATATACTCTTAATTACACCTAGTTTTTGAGTAATTGTTATTAAATTTTTCATCATTAAATTTTTTATTTTTTAATACCTTCCATGTTCTACTAAGCTTTAGAACATCTAGAGTTATTTTAACTATTTTCATATACTTGTTTGTTAATTTTAACATTCAAGTCTATTCTGGATCAGTTAATTTTAATATGTTGATTTGTACTGGGAGTCGTGGCATATAAATAGACATATAGAATATGTACAACTATGAAGTAACTTTAAGATGCTGGAAGCAATCGTGTTGTCCATGTTGAAGGAAAGATGACGGTACCTGGATAGCTTTCAACAGGAAATAGCTTTCACCTGGATACCTTTCCTTCAGGAAAGGGCTTCCCCCTATTACAAAGGTTAGCAATCTATATTAAATCCAATTATGTATCTGTTTTCCTCACTATATGCGTAACTTCCTTATGTAGCAATCTGTGCATCTATGTGTATACACATTTGCATGCTTGTGTCCCAGCATATAGTACATCTCTGCCATGGCTATCATGTAATAATTTGCTGAAAAATTATTACCAGTGATAAATTAGTACCAGTGAACAACAAGTGAGAAATCAGAGAGGGCTTAATATACCCATTCACTGTGTAAAAAATTAGGGGGAAATGTCCTCCCTCTTCCCTTGCCTGCTGGTTGAGAAAGATTAACTTGAATAATAATCAGATTATGGAACAAATTTGATTTTTTTGAGATGCATATTAGACTTTAAAAATACTGTTCAATAATATTGTATCATTTAATAAAAGAATTCGGCTATAGGTATCCATGGGAATGGTGGTGTTTTGGAGACTGTTGTATCTCTATAATTCTTATGAAATTATTTATATCTTAGGTGACTTGAATCTCATCTGAATAAATGCACCTTGAAAATGTATTCCATTCAATACATTTTGAAAAATCAATGACACATGAAATTGGTGCCCAGATAAAATCTATGAGAACATGATCATATATAATTCATGATCAAAATCCTATTGTATGTACTTTCAGACTGGAAGTGTTTATCATCATTTAGAGTTCTTACATTGATATATTACTTTTTACCTCATGAATAACGTCTGAGAAAATTACTTTTTTTGTTTTCTGAAAGATAACTTAGTATCTCTTAAGACTCATAGAGTAATATTTAATTTTATGACTCTTCCGTTTCCTTTAGTAAAATGTGTGATGTGATTTAGTAATGTGTGATTTTTCTCAGTGTCCATTTAGCACTTGAATCAGAATAGTTTATTGAGAATCTCAAAGAATTTGAAAGAGTTTGCACACGTGTGCATGTGTGTATATGTTTCAGTGTTATTCTACCCACACGGACCATTAATCTGCCTCTTACTGTGTAATTTGTAATCCAAACATCTCGATGCTACCTGTTCCAAGGAGCAAAATGACGTTTTCATCACATGATAGCTAACTGGAGGTGCGTTAGGGTGTGCAATGTGGACAAGCTTGGAGGTCTAGACCCTTAGATGGAACACCTCCAAACTCTGGGACCTGCTTCACACAGAGACATCTGCTTTTGTGTTATATATCTTGTGGTGTTTCTATCATTTCATTCAAAAAATAAAGTTCCATTTATTTAAAACTTTTGATAAAACCTGGGCTAATGTCATTAATTTAGATTTCAAGAAATTATATAAATGTGAAATGATATCATCATAAAATTATAGGCATTGCTGTCATTCCAATAGAGTTAAATCAAGTATAACTAGTGTTTATCCTCTTATCAAAAATAGAAATATCTACCTGGAAATAATCATAAATTCATAAATATTGCATCAGCAAAACAGGTAAGGAAAGGCATACTTTTATAATTAACAAAACATATATCTTTGAGGAGATAGATTGTTAAGGGGATATTATGAAAAGTTGTGTAAATTTTTCAAATTACTTTACTAATATATCCAAGGAATATTGATTGAAGTTATAGGAAATTCCCAGAGAAGACTGACAGTGCACTAATCATTATACGTATCTCCTTTTATGAACCAGATGGGCGATCTCTCCTATGTTGTAGGATGCTGTATTTGTGAGTCTTTCTATGGAATGAATGATACTATTTTATACATAGTGATCAAAATGGGAAATATTTTAGATTAATTAAAGTAGTTGGGACCAGTTGATATTTGGACAGCAAAATAGAAAGCCTGAGAGACAGCTTTACATTCAAAGAATAAATACAAATGAGCAAAAGCAAAACCGATTTGTAAAATCATTTAAACAACCTGATACAATTTATAATTACATTTTTCTGCTATTTTACTATATATTAAAACAGAAAGAACTAAAATACATTAGACTAAGAATTGTGCTTCTGTTCTTAACTCATATTATAAATAACTTCATAAATATCTTCTATTAGCATGATAGAATTTTTCTTTAGGAGAATCCATCATTATAAGACTCAAAATTATTTCATATTTCTCATGTTAACTAGCTTGAAAAATTAACTCAGAGTACCTATGCTCAGAGGACTGTCAGAAAGATTGACGATACGCGGAAGGACAGTAAACAAAGAATTGTGAAAAATAGCAGACTGTCAAGTTGAAGGGAGTTGATATAGATCCCAGTCTTAACATTAGCTTTATAAATGATACAGAAAGGGATGCACTTTATTAATTAATTAAATCTTCATGTAATGAGTGATTTATTTAGTGTTAAAGAAGAGAAAAATACATAATCCATGAAAAGGAAAATTAAATAAAAAAGAGAAGCACTCTGCACAGGAATGGAGTATCAATTGCTCTTCCCATTGAGAACACTGGAATAGGCCTCTATGTTTAAAATAAAATGCAGGTGAGCGGTAGTAAGAAAATATGGAAATAAACTATACATGAGATAAGTCATGGCCAGTTGGGTACCATTTTGTATCACCTAAATGTTGGATATATACACAGATAAATACTTTCCTGAATAATATGTAGGAAGAAATATTATTTTCTAGAAAATTAATTTCTTCTTAAAATTGTGACCATTTTTAAAATAATAACAAACACTGCTCATAACAGAGAATGATGCTTATTAATAATAATGCTATAAAAATGAGGAAATATTTACATAAACTATGCCTACACTCTCTTTTCTTTTAAAGACATGTAAGATATATACTAAAACATGGAAAAATGAAGCTTTTTGTACTAGTTCCTTTGTAATTATAAGTTGTAAAATTTTATATCTAGGCTAATAGGATAGCAATATAATTTTTCCAATGGAAGAAAAAGTGCAGTCATTCCCATATATGAAAATAACCCTGTCACTGCTATGTAATAATTTAATTTTTAATAAGTATTGTTTTTGCCTTTTTATTGTGAAAATGTTAGTTATTATATAACTTATTTTGAATACATATTTATTTCACTGCCCATTTTGATGAATATATTTAATCATATAATCTACTCATTAAACACCACAGAAATAATCATGGATTTCCCTTTATGATATATGAAATTATAGTATAGTATTTTCAAAATATATCTTACTACAAATCATGCCGCATATGATTTCAGAGATTTTCAGGGCAGTAAATGGACGCTTGGGTATACTCAAAAATAACTGCTTTATTCCTGATTTCAGATCTTTTTTGCTTATGAACCTAACAAAAAGAGTACTTTGTTTTCCACATCTGTAAAACATGTATTCTACAAATGATACTTATGTCAAGAATTATTAGGGGCTTGTTTTCCTTGAATAAATACAGTTGGCTCTATTTCCATGCCATGGATGCACTCAGTTAAGTAAGATGCTTGCCAAGTACCTGCTTTCAAGGAACTTAGCTTTCATTTGGGAAAAACAAATAAAAACAAAATGAATGAATCGCACAGATTCTCAGCTTGTGATAATGCTATAAGACAAGTAAGAAAGCTAGAGAATGATGAATGTGGTCAATGTTAAAAATGGTCTGGTCAGGAAAGGCCTGGCCCGATGAGGACATAGACATCAGAGAAGATTTGGAGTGTGGAAAAGAAATGAAACAGGGTGGCACCTGTGGCTCAAAGAGTAGGACGCCGGCCCCATATACCAGGGGTGATGGGTTCAAACCCAGCCCCAGCCAAACTGGAAAAAAAAAAAAAAAGAAATCAAACAGGCAAGAGTGGATACACCTGGGGCAAGAACATTCCAGCCAGAGCAGACCACAGTTGCAAAGGCTCAGAGTCAGGCATAGGCTTTGAGTTTTGAGAAAAAGCAGTAAGAACATGATGTCTGAAGCAGGATTTGCAAAAGAGAGAGAAGTATGAGACATACCCAGAAGTAAGAGGATAGAAATGGATTTAGGAGAACCTTACATACCATTGAAAAAGCTTTATTGGTACTCTGAATGCAATGGACACTTGGAGAGTTTTGAGTGGCGACAAGACCTGATTTAAGTTTTTAAAATGATGTATAGAGCTGGGGTTTTTGGAGAATAAAAGTATGTGAATAAGTATATGTGGAGGGAAGGAGGAAGCAGGACCACCACTCGGGATGCAACTGGGTGACCCCCGTGAAAGAGGCATGGTAGCAATAGAGGTGGTGCCACCTGATTCTGACAATACTGGGAAGATAGAATGCTTTGAAAGTATATATATAATACTTTAGGGCACCGGCCCCATATACCAGAGGATGCAGGTTCAAACCTGGCCCTGGCCAAAAACTGCAAAAAACAAGAAAAAAAAATATATAATATATAATGTAAGAATTACAGGAGTAAAAATTGATTACAAGATATTTTACCTGAATAATTGGAAAAATGGAGTTTCCATTTTTTACAATTTAATAACTATGGAAAATATAATAGTTTCGAGAGATGACCACACCAATTGTGTGCATATTAAATTTGAGATGTATATTAGCCTTAAAACCCAGCACATTGTACCCCATTAATGTACACAGCTATGACTTAATAAAAAAAATATTAAATAAATGAGATGTAGAAAGAAAAATTTGATGTATGGATGTTCATTCCAAGGGAGTTGTCCAAGCTGGAGACAAAGTTTGAGTCACCAGTAAGTGTGCATGTGCACGCATGCATACACACACTCTCAAAAAAATGCATGCTCGTTGAGGTTTTAACAGTCCGTATTCCTCTATATTTATCCACATTTTTATCATCTATGTTCTTCATTCCTTCCTTCATTCTCTTGTTTCCTTTTGGATCATTTTCTTCTTGTCAGCAAAATTCACTTCAGAGGAATTTTTTGTTTGTTTGCATTTAAGTGAAAATTTTCTGTCAAAAAATTCTTCCACTTCTCATTTGCATTAGTTTTCACATATAGTTTTTAGAAAGGTTTTTATTCATTATTAACTTAGAATGGCATTTTTCCTCCTACATTAAAATGTGTCATTTCATTATCTTTCATGTGCCGAACTTCCTACTGAGACATTTCTGTCATATTGATGTTCCTTTGAAGATAATATGCACACATATCCACTTTTCTTGGTGAATTTAATTTGCCTTTAGCGTTTGTTTTGGCTTTGGTTTTCAGCAGTTTTCATATGATGCATCTTAGAGTGATTTTCTGTGCATTTATCCTTGGGCCTTACAGAGGTTCTTGAATCTATGGATTGAAATGATGTGTGACTTTTTTTTTTTTTTTTTATTGGGGATTCGTTGAGCGTACAATAAGCCAGGTTACACTTTTTTTTTTTTTTGATGTGTGACTTTTAGAACATTTCCAGACACGTTCCTTCATACAATGCTTGTGATCCTCTGTCTTTTACCTCTCTTTAGGTGTGCATACATGTAGAATTTTACTACATGTAAAATAGTCTCTTATTATTCTCCTATATCCCCAATTCTTTTTCTCTCTGTTTACTGCTATTTGGGTGTTTTCTATTAATTTGACTTCTAGTTTATAAATGTACTCCTTTTCTGCATCTAATTTGGTATTCATTCTTGCTGAGTTTCTATTAACAATTACGTATGTTATTTTTATTTCTAATGTATTCACTTGACTCTTTTTTATAAATAAGAGTTATTTGGGGAAAATGAATGGCTAATGACATTAGTCACACGGCAGAATTTTGTGACACATTAAGAATGAGCAATGAGGTAAGCATAAGGGTTCTTCGTCTGATCAGTGAGTTCTCACGAACCCTTTTTACTACTCCCTAAGACAGTTTAGCAATCTGCAGAGAGTTGGTCTTATTATCAACAGAAGAAGTTCTGAATTTTTCTATGGATTCCTGAACAGACACAATGGTATAATGAAAATAAAACTACCTGGCTTTGAAAAAAAATCCGTGCATGAGTGGACCCACACAGTTTCAACCTGGTTGTTCACAAGTTGGCTGCATGTGAAACACGCACAGGACCAAATCTCTGATGAATGTTACTAGCATTACTGTTGATGGACCATGCTGATATTAACTCCACGCCTCACTGTCATACCCTCTGCATCACTAAAGCCTCTGAATTTTGTCCCATCTGCTTTATTAAAATTACTCAGTTGCAGCCTCTGCTTTTGAGCAGCGTGAAGTAATGAACAGGATTTGTCTATCTGCCTCTAGTACTTCACTCAGGCTACTGTGACAGAAAGTCATGGACTGGTGGCTTAAGCAACGAGGTTTATTTTTCACAGGTCTGGGGGCTGGAAGATCCATAGCAGACTCAGTGTTCTGTGAAGGCCGTCTTTCCTACCTGCATATGGATGTCTTCTCATCGTGTTCTTCAGGGGTCTGAACTCTGTGCTGGGGGCGTGGGTGGAGGGGGAGAAAGAGAGCGCACACTCTCTCTCAAGTTCCTTCTGGCAAGGACACCAGTCCTCTCAGGTCAGGGCCCCATATTTAGGAATGCATTTAACCTTCACTGCTTCCTTCAAGATCTCACATCCAATGATGGCTACAGTGAGATTAAGGTTTCAACAAATGAATTTTGGGAAAACCTAAATTTAGTCCATAAAACTACCTAAAACAGTTTTTAAAAACAATAGAAATATAGGACTCAACAGTTCTCAAGACATTGGACATAGGCAACAAAGAGACCTGATCTCTAAGAGAAAGGAAACGAAGGAAATGAGCTGTACGATTGCTCCAGTTTACTACCTGAAGAGAGAGAGACGCCAGGCTGTGGCACAGCGTGAGAAACAAGCTGGGACCTGCTGGTCTCCTTGCATTCAGGAGATAGAACCAGGGGTCAGTGAAGGCAGAGATGGCTGGACTGTGCAGGGCGGAGTAGCAGAGAAGAGGTACGCAGAGAACTCCAGAGACACAAATATCTCAAGAGTATTCAGCTGAGCACTAATCGTGATGTATGTGTGAGGAAACTACCCAAATCTAGTGTAGAATTGCCAGAAAAGATTAGAAGGAAGAATGTCCAGTGCTTACACTTGGCTATAAATAATACCTGTGTTCATGGGTCAGAATGGAAAACCTCATAACCAATGGGGGCATCCAATCACACATTTAATAGTAAAGAAAGCCTCAGATAAATGCTGCTATGATCCTGCCCACCAAAATTTAAAAGCAAGATCCGAAAAGATTACACTGTTTCCAACTAATGTAACTACATCACAGAGCAAAAATCAAATATATTTAAAGGAATAAAAATATATCCAGGGCCTAACAAGGCAAAATTCACAGTATCTGGCAGTAGGTGAAAAATTACACACATGCAAAAAAATAAATAAATAAAAAATGCAAAACAGAAAGTAAAAGTAAGACTCATGATACGGAGAAAAATCAGTCAGTTAAAATCAACAGCAGTGATAGAATTAGTAGAAAAGTTTACTAAAATAGCATGATTGCCTTTTGTATGTTCAAGAAGGAACGTGTTAAGTAGTGAAATGGAAGATTTAAATGTGACCTAAATTTAATGGAAGATTTAAATGTGACCCAAATTGAAGTCTGAAAGCCACCCGGGTGTGGTGGCTCACAGCTGTAATTCCAACATTTGGGGAGGCTGAGTTAGGTGGATTGCTTGAGCTTAGGGGTTCAAGACTACCCTGAGCAAGAGCAAGACTCCATCTCCATTAAAAATAGAAAAATTAGCTGAGTGGTATGGTGGCGCCTATAGTCCCAGCTACTTGGGAGGTTGAGGCTTGAGCTTAGGGGTTCAAGACTACCCTGAGCAAGAGCAAGACTCCATCTCCATTAAAAATAGAAAAATTAGCTGAGTGGTATGGTGGCGCCTATAGTCCCAGCTACTTGGGAGGTTGAGGCAAGAGGATCTCTGGGACCCAAGAGTTTGTCGTTGCTGTGAGCCATGGTGATGAGTGAGACTGTCTGAGATAGAATGGGGCAGGTAAAATATGTGCTGGCTATATTAATGGCGAATTAGACATTGCAGAAGAAAATGCGAGTGAAATTGAAGACAGCAATGGAACCAGTCTAAAATGAAACAGGGGAAAGTAACAGGCTCAGTGAATTGTGGGACAAACTGAAAACAGTATTTCAAGGTTAGGCTTTGTGAGCTGGTGCTTTGAGGAAGGGAGAAGATACGGGATTTATTAAGTCAAAAACAAAACAACTCACAGAGGAGCCGTAGCCTATGCTGATGGTGTAGCTGAGTGAGAGATGACAGGGCACGCTTTGCTGTTTATCTGTTGGTTTCTGTGGTCATCCTGTTATGATGTTTCTACTACTGGCTTCCCAACAGCGTTCAATTCCTCATACATTCTGAGTTTAGGGATATGTGTATATTCATTTCCATTTTGCTCAGAATTTATGAAAGCTTTCAAGTAGTATTTGATACATGCTTAAATATTTGATGAATGTCATTTATTTTTTTTTTATTTTATTATTTTTTTTTTTTGTAGAGACAGAGTCTCACTTTATTTTTTTTTTAGTATAATCCTCCTGGAAATAGGTTGTTAGGTATTTTGCATTCTAATGGAAAAATGTACAACCAATGACTTGAATTGGTGTTTTGCTATATCTAATTCAATGGTAGATATGTTTTGGGCAGACTTCTTGAGTTAAACCAGGCATTGTCATGGCTATCTAAATTGGTTCAGTTGGGGCCCGGTGCTTCTTCATTTTAGGAAAATCACCTTAATAGCTTGGAATTTACTTGTTGAAGAAGCAGTTAATCAGAAATTAATATGTATACTAGAAAGTCTTATCTATTGGTAGATGTAGAGGTGCTAGAATCATATGCCTGAGGAAATTTGCTTTATTTGTTTGTGGGATGGAGTGAGAAAAATAAATATATCATACTTTATGCGTACTAGAACAAGAACAGCTATTTTTGTAGGGAGGTGGTTTTTATTGTTGACTGTTACTTTTGAGAGTTACTTGTGGGGTATGAGCAACTAAGGAGAAACGCAGAAAAAGTTACTTTCAAAAGAAAGTTTTTGAAACTTTGAGCCTAAGTATTGTTGGTTTGAGGCATGGACAAATGATGTTAGCTCAGAGTTGAGAGGGGAGCCATTCTCTTTGCTTGTACCGGAAACTGGGGCTGCAGAGGAAATTTCTGGAATATTGGTCAAAATGCCTTTTTTCTTCTTCTTCTTCTTTTTTAAAGAAACACCACTTCAGGGAGTGGAAATAGGCCATCCCCTTAGTGTGACTGAAGGATCACGGGGCAGGAGGAATTGAAACAGCAGTGATGGAAGACCCTGAGCTACTTCAGGGGAGACATTGTATTGTAAGAAGGGACACTCCCTTTTGCTGACCCAGTAATAACGAGAGAACATTCTGTCTTGTTGGGAAGTTTGAGATGCAGCAATCATGAGGAGGGAATATAAACTTTTTTAATATTGGGTTCTGACTTTATGGTTATTTACAGATTGGTAAAGCCTGAACACAGAAGTTACTCACGATCTGCATTTTATACTGAAAAAAAGAAAAGAACTAGAATCAGCCAGCGCATCCAGATTCTTGATGTGTGTAATCAATAGATAACCTTGATTGCATAGACACTGTCTCTGAGAGCAAAACCACACACAATCATAGCTCAATTATCTGCCAATTGCCTTTTCCTACAGGCGTTTTATGTCTTGAGGAAAAATGGGTTAATATCAATATTAATAAAACAAATCCCTAAAGAGCAAAATAATATTGAAAATCCGAGAGTGGCCATCCTCCCTCATCCCTCCCATTGACATGCTGCACACATCAACGTCCAAAAAAGAGGACGAAATGGAAGAAGTGGGTGCAGTGAGGGCCTCAGCCCTGCATTTGCATTGCTTCCGTGTAGCTAAGTGCTAGGAATTTTTAAAAATCATTATAACATTATAGATTTCAGAGAAAGCAAAATTTGTGGGAATAAACAATGACTTGGAAGAAACAAGAAGTGTGCTATGCTCACTGCAGATTAATTTAACCAGGGAATATGAGTGGACTTAAATTTTAAATTTGTGATTTTTTTTAAACTTGGAGATCATCTAGTAAGCAAAATCTTGAGAATTAATGGATGTTTAACTAAATTCCCATAGTAATAAGAGTATGGAATTATGCAATAATTCAGTACTTCTTAGTGATACGTATATACATGTTGCTTTGGACATTTCATGCATTTTCTAAATGTTGTAACCTGTTAGGGAAAGGATAGAGGTTGCGATTTCCTTTCATCGAGGATTTAGTTGAAGTCAGAGTTCATCACTGTGCCTCTGACAGAAGCTCTCATAATTTGTATCTGACATGTCACTTAACTGGTTTCCCCATCTAACAGGGTTTTTTAACAGAAAGTTTTAAATATCACAGGAGAGCAAAACCATTTCCTGGACAGAATTTGACCTCTTATTATTTAAGGTTAGTCCCTGTTGCCTTCCCAAGTGGCTTGCATAAGTAGTCAATCTGTACTTTGCCCTGCCTTTCAGATAGATGCATTTAAGACTCTGGATTGTTCATGACGCTGTTCTTAGCACCATAAAATAAAAATATGACAATAGCAGAGCTAGAATAAATACCAGTAATCTAAAAATGTATAAAATTTAATGTGACCTGCTTTAGCTAGCATTTACTGAAGAGAATTGTCTTACGTAATTATTTGCTATATTTCAATTTAAATTGGGAAATATCGCAATATTTATTAGTCAGAAAGAGGTAGTATAAATTTTAAATTTGTTTGTGCTAAAATTAGTAGTAATTTATATAAAATGTATCTTGAGAAGTGTTGAATATCTGTGTGTCTTATTCTAGAAACATCTCACCTAAGTATTCAAGACATGAACTAAAGTATTTAGAAGGCAATAATCCTAAATATGTAAATTCAGTTCATTAACATTTATCTATAAATCTAAATTTATATAAAATGAATTTCATGACTCATCTGAATAAACCCTGTTTTCTTCTGATGGAAGTGATCTTAAAATTAAATCATTGAAAATATATTAATTCTCTGAAATATTTTTCTTTAATATGCTATGTCTATGTTAGGAACCCGTTTGAATCATGAGAAAAAAATTGTCAGAATACTAAGTCAATTGAAGATGATCATTTTTAAACAAAATATTGAAAAACAAAGAATTTGAAGTTTTTAGGTTATTTATTTTTGAGTTGTTTAACTGTTCAATTAGTGATGCAAAAGAATCATAGATAGAGTTTATTTACTTGCTTAGATGTAAATGCATTCTCAATGCTGTTGTCTTTTTCTTGAAATTATTTGGTTATTGGGGCGGAGCAAGATGGCAGCCGAGTAACAGCTTCCTTGCATCTGGGCACCGTGAGTCTGGGGAGATAGGACTCCAGGCATCTCTGGCTGGTGGGAACTGCCTATCATCACTCCTATGAGGATACAGGGAGTCAGCGAGAGACTTCTGGACCCCAAGAGGAGGACTAAAACAGTGGAAAACCGGCAAGTGGTCGCGTGTGTTCAACCCGTCTAAACCCGCCCACAACTGTAAGTTCAGTAGCAGCGAGACTGCAAACCAGAAAGGCCTTACCTGTGAACTCTTTTGATGTCCTTGGACTTGGCACTGAGTTGAACTGCCTTGGGGAAGGCCTGAGTGGGAGTGCGGAGAACTTTGGCCGTTGTCTAGGGCCCCAGTCTGAGCCGCTGAGCCAGACGGAGCTAATACTGTTTGGTGGTGGGTCACACGGATCCATTGTCAGTGATCTCCCCCGGCAAGCTCCGCCCTCAGGGTCACAGAGCTAGAAACGGGTGGGAGCTGGTAACCCAGCAACCAAGTAGCCTAAGGGTGGGGTCTGAGCCGCCTTGCAGCCCTAACCCTCAGGGGCAGAGTGAGACCGGTTTTGGCACACTGAGTAAGTGGATAGCCACTTCAGCAGCGATTCCAGCGAGAAAGCTGGGAAAGCTTCTGCTCAGCAAGTTTACAAGTTCAAAGTGCCTTTTAAGTGGGCTGAAGAGAGATTTAGGGTGTCTACCTGCTGGGGTTTGAGAAATCAGCAGCCTCCAGTCATATTGGAACTGTGACTAACATCCCATACCCCAAAAGACCACGTGTTGCCCAGACAATATTCAACAACATATACAAACTGCTTTGTTTTTGGTTGTGTATTTTTTTTCTTTTTTTTTTTGTTTGGTTGGGTTTTTTTGTTTGTTTATTTTGACGTTGTTGATGTTCTTTTGTTTCTTAATTTCAATCTTTTCCATACAGATCCCTTTTTCTTTCTCAATTTTTCTAGTTTAATTATAATTTCCCATTGCTGCCTTTTTTAATAACTACAACTTCATTTTTGCTAGTGTTTCTACCGCTATCACTTGGTTTTTCACCCAATTTTATCGCCATAAAGTTTTCTGTTTGCTTGTTTTGGTTTGAGTTATAGCATTTTTGTTTTTCCTCTCTACTTGGTGGAGGTGGGGTACTGTGTCTGACCAGGTTAGCAAAGAGCTGCTGACCTCAAGGGAACCACCCAACTGGGCACCCAACCCCCAGAAGGTGGGGTTTTTTAAGGTTGTGTCAAAGTACCCTACTGTACACCTATATTGCCCTGTCTCCCTCTTTCTGTGCCTCTCTTCTTTTTGTCAATATTCCTTATCCCTACCCCCTCTCCTTTCTCTATCTTTCTTTTTTTTCTTATCACTCGGTCCTCCTTTCTTTCATCCCTTTTTTGCTCTTCAACCTTCTCACCTTTCTGGTCCTGTAACCCTTAGTCCACAGGCACGAGAACTTAAAGAGCAAGAGGAAGTGAAAGGAAAATTAGGGCAAGGAAACAGATAAAAGAAATCACTCATGAGGAAGAATCAGCAGAAAACTCCAGGCAACATGAAGAACCAGTCCAGAACAACCCCGCCAAGGGACCATGAGGTAGCTACTGCAGAGGATTCCACCTATACAGAAATGTTAGGAATGACAGAAAGGGAATTTAGAATACACATGTTGAAAACAATGAAAGAAATGATGGAAACAATGAAGGAAACTGCTAATAAAGTGGAAAATAACCAAAAGGAAATCCAAAAACAGAATCAAATCAGAGATGAACGATATGAAGAATATAAAAAGGATATAGCAGAGCTGAAGGAAATGAAACAGTCAATCAGGGAACTTAAAGATGCAATGGAAAGTATCAGCAACAGGTTAGACCATGCAGAAGAAAGAATTTCAGAGGTAGAAGACAAAGTTTTTGAGATAACTCAGATAGTAAAAGAGGCAGAAAAGAAGAGAGAGAAAGCAGAACGTTCACTGTCAGAATTATGGGACTTTATGAAACGTTCCAACATACGAGTTATAGGAATTCCAGAAGGGGAAGAAGAATGCCCCAGAGGAATGGAAGCCATACTAGAGAATATTATAAAAGAAAATTTCCCAAACATCACCAAAGATTCTGACACACTGCTTTCAGAGGGATATCGGACCCCAGGTCGCCTCAACTCTAACCGAGCTTCTCCAAGACACATTGTGATGAACCTATCCAAAGTCAAGACAAAAGAAAAGATTCTGCAAGCTGCCAGGAGTAAGCGCCAGTTGACCTACAGGGGCAAATCCATCAGAGTGACCTCAGACTTCTCTAATGAAACTTTCCAAGCAAGAAGACAATGGTCATCTACCTTTAATCTACTTAAACAGAACAATTTTCAGCCCAGAATTCTGTACCCTGCTAAGCTAAGCTTCAAAATTGATGGAGAAATCAAATCATTTACGGATATACAAACATTGAGGAAATTCACCACAACAAGACCAGCTCTACAGGGAATACTTCAACCTGTTCTGCACACTGACCACCACAATGGATCAGCAGCAAAGTAAGAACTCAGAAATTAAAGGACAGAACCTAACCTCCACACTGATGCAAAAGATAAAACTAAGCAATGGACTCTCACAAAATAAGACGAATAGAATACTACCACACTTATCAATTATCTCCATAAATGTTAATGGTTTGAATTCCCCACTGAAGAGACATAGATTGGCTGACTGGATTAAAAAACACAAGCCATCCATTTGCTGTCTGCAGGAAACACACCTGGCTTCAAAAGACAAATTAAAGCTCCGAGTCAAGGGTTGGAAGACAATTTTTCAGGCAAATGGAATTCAGAAGAAAAGAGGAGTTGCAATCTTATTTTCAGATACATGTGGATTTAAAGCAACTAAAGTCAAAAAAGACAAAGATGGTCACTTTATATTGGTCAAGGGAAAACTACAACAAGAAGACATTTCAATTCTAAATATCTATGCACCAAATTTAAATGCTCCCAGATTCTTGAAACAGACCTTACTCAGTCTGAGCAATATGATATCTGATAATACCATCATAACAGGGGACTTTAACACACCTCTTACAGAGCTGGACAGATCCTCTAAACAGAAATTAAACAAAGATATAAGAGATTTAAATGAGACCCTAGAACAATTATGCTTGATAGACGCATATAGAACACTCCACCCCAAAGATAAAGAATATACATTCTTCTCATCACCCCATGGAACATTCTCCAAAATTGATCATATCCTGGGACACAAAACAAATATCAACAGAATCAAAAGAATTGAAATTTTACCTTGTATCTTTTCAGACCATAAGGCACTAAAGGTGGAACTCAACTCTAACAAAAATGCTCGACCCCATTCAAAGGCATGGAAATTAAACAATCTTCTGTTGAATAACAGATGGGTGCAGGAAGAAATCAAACAGGAAATCACTAACTTCCTTAAGCATAACAACAATGAAGACACAAGCTACCAAAACCTGTGGGATACTGCAAAAGCAGTTTTGAGAGGAAAATTCATCGCTTTAGATGCCTACATTCGAAAAACAGACAGAGAGCACATCAACAATCTCACAAGAGACCTTATGGAATTGGAAAAAGAAGAACAATCTAAGCCTAAACTCAGTAGAAGAAAAGAAATCTCCAAAATCAAATCAGAGATCAATGAAATTGAAAACAAAAGAATCATTCAGAAAATTAATGAAACAAGGAGTTGGTTTTTTGAAAAAATAAATAAAATAGATAAACCATTGGCCAGACTAACTAGAAATAGAAAAGTAAAATCTCTAGTAACCTCAATCAGAAATGATAAAGGGGAAATAACAACTGATCCCACAGAGATACAAGAGATCATCTCTGAATACTACCAGAAACTGTATGCCCAGAAATTTGACAATGTGAAGGAAATGGATCAATATTTGGAATCACACCCTCTCCCTAGACTTGGCCAGGAAGAAATAGACCTCCTGAACAGACCAATTTCAAGCACTGAGATCAAAGAAACAATAAAAAAGCTTCCAACTAAAAAATGCCCTGGTCCAGATGGCTTCACTCCAGAATTCTATCAAACCTTCAAGGAAGAGCTTATTCCTGTACTGCAGAAATTATTCCAAAAAATTGAGGAAGAAGGAATCTTCCCCAACACATTCTATGAAGCAAACATCACCCTGATACCAAAACCAGGAAAAGACCCAAACAAAAAGGAGAATTTCAGACCAATCTCACTCATGAATATAGATGGAAAAATTCTCAACAAAATCCTAGCCAATAGATTACAGCTTATCATCAAAAAAGTCATTCATCATGATCAAGCAGGCTTCATCCCAGGGATGCAAGGCTGGTTCAACATACGCAAGTCCATAAACGTTATCCACCATATTAACAGAGGCAAAAATAAAGATCACATGATCCTCTCAATAGATGCAGAAAAAGCATTTGATAAAATCCAGCATCCTTTTCTAATTAGAACACTGAAGAGTATAGGCATAGGTGGCACATTTCTAAAACTGATCAAAGCTATCTATGACAAACCCACAGCCAATATTTTACTGAATGGAGTAAAACTGAAAGCTTTTCCTCTTAGAACTGGAACCAGACAAGGTTGTCCTCTGTCACCTTTACTATTCAACATAGTGCTGGAAGTTCTAGCCAATACAATTAGGCAAGACAAGGAAATAAAGGGAATCCAAATGGGAGCAGAGGAGGTCAAACTCTCCCTCTTTGCTGACGACATGATCTTATACTTAGAGAACCCCAAAGACTCAACCACAAGACTCCTAGAAGTCATCAAAAAATACAGTAATGTTTCAGGATATAAAATCAATGTCCACAAGTCAGTAGCCTTTGTATACACCAATAACAGTCAAGAGGAGAAGCTAATTAAGGACACAACTCCCTTCACCATAGTTTCAAAGAAAATGAAATACCTAGGAATATACCTAACGAAGGAGGTGAAGGACCTCTATAAAGAAAACTATGAACTCCTCAGAAAGGAAATAGCAGAGGATATTAACAAATGGAAGAACATACCATGCTCATGGCTTGGAAGAATCAACATTGTTAAAATGTCTATACTTCCCAAAGCAATCTACCTATTCAATGCCATTCCTATCAAAGTACCTACATCGTACTTTCAAGATTTGGAAAAAATGATTCTGCGTTTTGTATGGAACCGGAAAAAACCCCGTATAGCTAAGGCAGTTCTTAGTAACAAAAATAAAGCTGGGGGCATCAGCATACCAGATTTTAGTCTGTACTACAAAGCCATAGTGCTCAAGACAGCATGGTACTGGCACAAAAACAGAGACATAGACACTTGGAATCGAATTGAACACCAAGAAATGAAACTAACATCTTACAACCACCTAATCTTCGATAAACCAAACAAGAACTTACCTTGGGGGAAAGACTCCCTATTCAATAAATGGTGTTGGGAGAACTGGATGTCTGCGTGTAAAAGACTGAAACTGGACCCACACCTTTCCCCACTCACAAAAATTGATTCAAGATGGATAAAGGACTTAAATTTAAGGCACGAAACAATAAAAATCCTCAAAGAAAGCATAGGAAAAACACTGGAAGATATTGGCCTGGGGGAAGACTTCATGAAGAAGACTGCCATGGCAATTGCAACAACAACAAAAATAAACAAATGGGACTTCATTAAACTGAAAAGCTTCTGTACAGCTAAGGTGACGATAACCAAAGCAATGAGACAACCCACACAATGGGAAAGGATATTTGCATATTTTCAATCAGACAAAAGCTTGATAAGCAGGATCTATAGAGAACTCAAATTAATCCACATGAAAAAAGCCAACAATCCCTTATATCAATGGGCAAGAGACATGAATAGAACTTTCTCTAAAGACGACAGACGAATGGCTAACAAACACATGAAAAAATGTTCATCATCTCTATATATTAGAGAAATGCAAATCAAAACATCCCTGAGATACCATCTAACCCCAGTGAGAATGGCCCACATCACAAAATCTCAAAACTGCAGATGCTGGCGTGGATGTGGAGAGAAGGGAACACTTTTACACTGCTGGTGGGACTGCAAACTAGTACAACCTTTCTGGAAGGAAGTATGGAGAAACCTCAAAGCACTCAACCTAGACCTCCCATTCGATCCTGCAATCCCATTACTGGGCATCTACCCAGAAGGAAAAAAATCCTTTTATCATAAGGACACTTGTACTAGACTGTTTATTGCAGCTCAATTTACAATCGCCAAAATGTGGAAACAGCCTAAATGCCCACCAACCCAGGAATGGATTAACAAGCTGTGGTATATGTATACCATGGAATACTATTCAGCCACTAAAAAAAATGGAGACTTTACATCCTTCGTATTAACCTGGATGGACGTGGAAGACATTATTCTTAGTAAAGCATCACAAGAATGGAGAAGCATGAATCCTATGTACTCAATCTTGATATGAGGACAATTAATGAGAATTAAGGTTATGGGGGGGTGCAGAAAGAGGGATGGAGGGAGGGGGGTGGGGCCTTGGTGTGTGTCACACTTTATGGGGGCAAGACATGATTGCAAGAGGGACTTTACCTAACAATTGCAATCAGTGTAACTGGCTTATTGTACCCTCAATGAATCCCCAACAATAAAAAAAAAAAAAAAGATTAAAAAAAAAAAATTAAAAAAAAAAAAAAAAAAAAAAAAAAAAAAAAAAAAGAAATTATTTGGTTATCATTTTCCTTTTATTTCCATCTGAGAATATTTTTGGAGAACCTTTAGAACACTTTATCAATATATCAGTCTCTCAGTATGTCTGCAGATTCCCTAGGGATACCATTCTCAGGGGGCAAGAAGATATTCAAAAAACTTGAGGTGAGTTTAAATCTGACTTATTAAACTTAATGAACTCTGATAGAATTGTAAAAATATAATATTATTCCTGTTACATTACTTTTTGTTCAAAGAAATAATGTATATATAAAATATTAATCATTATTGACCAAGAGGAAGATAAAAATGATAATGACATTCTCTGTATTTCTTATTGTTTTGGCATAGTGTTTGAGTAATTGACTAAATTCCATTGGGTGTAGACCGTAAGAAAAATTTTAAGACTCCGAATGTAACTTATATGTGAGATTATCACTTCTGACGTTTTTTTCTCAGTAATAGTTCATGGATATATATTATTATTATTTTATTTTATTTTTGTAGAGACAGAGTCTCACTTTATTGCCCTTGGTAGAGTGTTGTGGCGTCACAGCTCACAGCAACCTCCAGCTCCTGGGCTTAGGTGATTCTCTTGCCTCAGCCTCCCCAGTAGCTGGGACTACAGGCACCTGCCACAACGCCCAGCTATTTTTTGTTGCAGTTTGGCTGGGGCCCGGTTTGAACCCACCACCCTCAGTATATTGGGTCGGCGCCCTACTCACTGAGCCACAGGCACCACCCAGATATATATTATTTTTAATTGTAAACAAATGATCTTAAGCTACTGATTTGAAAATTAAAGAATGACTAGAAAACATAATCCTTTAGCAGTTCTCTAAAAGGCAACTATAAACACCTAATCTGTACAATTATCTAAATGGTGTTATTTATGTAATAATTTTTTCTACCTAAAAGGAAAAAAAATCCTAGATAGAAATCACATATACACTGTAGTTTTCTTTAATATTGTAGTCTGATTTTTATTTATATAGCAGAAAGAATATACAGCATTGGGCAAACATGGCAAAATGAACACTTATTAAAATGTATTTAAAAAATTTTAGCTAAAGCCAAAACTTATATTGTGTTATGGAAGTTTCTGGGTACAAGGAATGCTATATGATTGTGATACTATATGAAGGATGCCAAAAACTGTGCACATTTTAAAAAAGGAAAAATCTGTATTGAAATTGTAATACTGAATATATATACTGATAATGTTTGTTATCTTGTGTATTGTCTTTTGTATCTCTAGTAATACTCAAGTCACGTTTGACTCCTGCAATTACAAGAGATACAATATACAAGATAACATTATCAGTATATATTCAGTATTACAGTTTTAATATAATTTTTTTCCTTCTTCAAATGTGTGTACCTTTTGTGTAACAAACTATTAGGATACTGGAGTAATCTTGTAAATATTAAACATATCACAGAATATTAAATTCCAAGCAAGGTATTGGGCCACCTGACAAAGCCATGAAAATATGCACAATAATGGACGATCTTTTCCATATCTGAAATTGGAAATGGAACATGAATATGTTAGAAAAGCAGTGTACAAGTAGTATTTTATTTCTCTGCATTATTTATAATATCTCAGTGCCTCCTTTAAAGGAGGAGGTATGCAGTGGGGGCTGTGGTTGTAGCTGGAATGTTCATTTACTGAAAGAAACATGGAGAACTCATCAAGACATGGACTATGGACAGAGTCTTGCCCTTGTGTGGATTATAGTCAGGTGCCGGAACACAGAGAAGTACAAAATGAACCAGAGAGCTTAGCAGATGCTCAGATAAGCGCCCCAGAGTGCCGAGGGGAGCCTCTATCCAGAAGAGAGGCAGGAAGGCCCCTGCGAGTTTCCAAAGGGAAGAGGCACCTGTGGTGCTGAGGCCCCAGCTACAGCAGAGTTAGCTTCCATGCCTAGAAACAACATAGGAGAAAAGCCAGCTGGGAAAGAAAGAATGGGAAGTTTTAGATATGTGAATGTAAAGAAAAACAAAGTGAAACAGAAATGCAGTGAAGTTGGATTGCAGAGTTATGTGAGAGGATAGAGGCTTTCAGGAGAAGGGTCTGAGGAGTAAACAGTCCCAAAGTGCTCTTAAATGTCCGAATTCTCTCTTATCTTTAGAGATTTTTCCCCTAATGATAGATATAAGATCTATTTTGTGGTTTTTTCCTGAAATTTATATGATGAACTTTAGAAAATAATCATATTTATTTCTTATTATTTATTCTGTATTTTAAAATATTGATTCTAATCTTTTATCCCATTGTAGCTATTATCTTTTTTTTTGGCAAGGAGAATAGTCTTTCCCCTTTGCATATGAAACTGGATAAAAGTTTAGATGTGATGGCTCAGCTTCACCCACAAGAAGCCATGGAGATTTGAAGAAACTGTCTTAAAATAGCAGGAATAGGAAAGATCCACTAGATGTGGTTGATGAGGACGCGTGCTCCCTGCTGTTACCCGCCTCTTCCTCAAGCTTCATTCTTCACTTAATCAATAGCAAATAACCTGGCTGTCAATTGCTGTGCTCCTCAGCACAAATAAGCTCTCTATGCAAAACATTTGTTCCTAAAGACATCACATAGAATTTTTGACATCAAATAGAAATCTT
Source organism: Nycticebus coucang (assembly GCF_027406575.1). Taxonomy (NCBI): domain Eukaryota; kingdom Metazoa; phylum Chordata; class Mammalia; order Primates; family Lorisidae; genus Nycticebus; species Nycticebus coucang. Next base: position 8,834,026 of record NC_069785.1, on the reverse strand, counting down.
TTCTTTTCCAGGTTGCAGTTTTTGAATTTGTTAGGTAGAGTCCCTCCTGTAGTCGGGTCCTGCCCCCGAGAGGTGTGCCATACATACACCCCTACCTTGGGCCCTCTAAGAGAGAGGACGCCATTTTTTTAATTTTTAAGAGTTCTTTTTTATTCTTTTCAGTTTTATTTTTCATTACATAATCTGTGTACTTTTATATCTTTTGTTTCACTTTTATTAAAGCAAGATATGAACATGGTTTTCCAAATTAATAGAAATGAAAGATTTAAAGCAAAAAAGCAGGATCCCGCAGTGACCTCTTTTCGCTATTCTCTGGTCTCCCACTTTTCTTGGCAACACTGATCAGCTGACTTTCTATTTTCCTATTTCCATATATCTGAATGGCATACTTACACTATAGTCTTTTGATTCTTCAATTTAAAAAAAAAAAACATTGACTTTCTTTTATGGTGGACGAGTATTTATATCTTTGGCAAGGCTATTCTTCCTTCTTTTCTATTCCCATTTTGTCTTGGTGAGGTTATATTAAATTTTAGTTAAATCAATATTGAGTGATTATGTTATTATGCCTATTCAAATATTACTCACTGCTGAACAATTTAGTTTGCTGTGATTGTGCTTCTTCATTACTTTCTGGGTTAGCTAATAATGGAATTGTTTTATAATTTATTCAATTTTCTTTGTTCCCACTGATAATTGGTGGAGGTAGTGGTTTTTTAGGGAAGCCATAACAAAGTATCTCAAACTGGGTGGCTGAAATAACAGAATTTTCTTGTCGCACATTTATGGGGTGTAAGCTACCAGCTTCCCTGCTCCCTCTCTGGGCCAATAGGCACTGTGAGGAGGTAACTGAAACAAGGCCAACCCCTGGACAGATGTAGTGCTCTGGGGCTGGGACCCCAGAACGGTGACAGCTGCAGCATCCTGGGTTCAGAGGCCAGCTGGCCCCGCCCTGCCTTCTTCCCTCTGAGCATTGCCACTGCACAGTCTCCGGACTGCTTTCTGTGTCTGTCTGGGTGCCTACAGTGGTGGAGGGGCCCACCCAAGGCTCCAACTGCACAGTTCATCAGGAAAGTGTGGAGCCCTGGATCAGGGTGTCCTCCTTTGTCCCTTCCCCCTGCATGGATTTCCACCCTGGGCATCTCCTATCCTGCCAAGCGGGTCACCCACCCTTCATCTTCACTTGGGGAGCCTCCTATCACTGCTCTGTTGCTGCACAATGTTTTTCTCCTGGATGACCCATCCAAAGGTGAATTGTCCATTCCCCACTTCAGTCTTCTCTGCAAGAGCAGGATATACAAGCTGCTTCTAGTAGGCATCTTGCCCCCCTTAAATTACTCTTTAAAGAGCTTATTTGCATTTTATCCATTTTAATCTCCTCATTGTATCTAGAGTGATTGTTTTAAAATTTATGTGCTTATCTCACATCCCTACATAAAAGTGTTCGGTGACTCCCTGTAGCTTGTAGGATAAAATTTTAAGTCTTTAACATGCTTATGAGTAAGGTGACTGTGCAAACTGCATTGCCTGCAGCACCCTCCCCACTTATATCCGTTATCCTAGTGGCATAATTGTGAGTGGCATCACTTTCACTCATAAGTGTATGAAATTTGTCCAATACATTTTATGGTGACTCTGTCAGCCTCTTTGTTATCTGCCTTCTCCCTACCGCTTCAGCCTCATTCTGAGCCTTGTTCTCTCTCACTCTCACGGCTCCAGCCCTCTGCTCATTTCTTGTTATATGCCCCCTCCCTCTCACCACAGTGCATTTGCACATGCTGTTTCCTATGCCCAAGGCTGGTTTTCCTTATTCTTTAGATCAGAAACCAATTAAGAATTCTCTGGCCATAGAAAATGTTTAAATTCCATTATCATACAATGCTTAACACCATAGTCATTTTGGATTATTTGATTATTTTAACATCTGCTTTCCCTAGCAGGAACTTACTACTATATAAGCACCATAACAGTGCTAAATAAATAAATGTGTTAGTTTCAATTCTTGGTATAAAACAATGAACAAAATTAGAATTTACCCCATCACACACAGCTTAGTTCATCATCAATGACTGCAGTCACATTCTTGTACAATCACTGAACTTCCTTGCCCTGTTCTTCCTTTATAGTTCTTACATATGTGGCAAAATCTCAACCTTGGAGAGAACAAATACTAATGACCAGGAGGCCTTTTTGCCATGAGATAATATTATATTCATACTTTTTATCTCACAACTCTATGGCCTTTTATCCACTCTGACTTGAAAATTGCACATATTGCTTTTTTTTTCAATATTTGTTAAACCCAACCTTCCACTTTGTTCGTGCCAAAAACATTTTTCACCCTCTTTTTCCCTAGTTAATACTCATTCAAGCTGCAAGTCTTGTTGATCCAGCTTTCAAAATGTGTGCAGATTGTAAGCCAGCGGGTCACGACCCCTTTGAAACAATGAAAAATACATCCACATATCAGATATTTACATTACGACTCATAACAGTAGCAAAATTACAGTTATGAAGTAGCAACAAAAATAATTTTATGGTCGGGGGTCACCACAACATGAGGAACTGTGTTAAAGGGTTGCGGCATTAGGAAGGTTGAGAACCACTGATTTAAACCCTTTCCTTCCTTTCCACCACTGTTACATTGCATAAGCCACTATCATCTCTCAACAGAAGTATTGTAATAGCTTCTGAACGAGTCTTGTGGTTCTGTCTTGCCTTTGTGCATGTTCTTCACACAGAATCTAGAGTGAGCCTTTAAAAAACACATCATATCATGTCACTCGTCTGCTTAAAATCCTTATAACTTTTCTTCTTACTCAAAAAACAAACAAACAAAAAAAAAAACGAAAACAACAAAACCTAAAGTCCACAGAATGCCCTACAAGGCTCCATGAAACGTGCCCTTCCTTTTCCCATTATGATGATGCCCCGGACTCTCTGGCCTGCTCAATCTGCCCCGGACTCTCTGCCCTCCAGTTATTTCTGAACACACTAAAGTCTTCATAGCCTGTGTTTTGCCGACCAGGATGTTTTACTTCTTTTAATAACATCACTTATACCCTTTGCTCTTCATGTCTTTACTCCAATATCAACTCTTAATAAGAAATATATTTAATCATTTATTTAGAAAAAGGCATTCCTGACCCCCTTCCTTGTTGTTTTATGTTTTCTCAAAGAAGTCATTACAATTTGCATATTGTACGTTCAGCTTCTGTGTTTACTGTCTACTCCTTTCCACCATGAAATGAAGGTTTTGTTTCTCCCTTTTTATTTTCCTTTTCACTGCCGTATTGCTCAAATTTAGAAAAATTCTTAGTACATGGTAGAAATCAACATACTGAAAGAGTGAATGAATACATAATTAATTAAACTAATATAGAGGCTCAGGTTCAATGACTGATATGGCTAGTTTAATTGATCCTGGTCTATTTTCTGTAGCTGCTATACATTTGCCAAACACCAGCCATGCATTTTAAGGCCATCAGAAAGTCAGGTGACTAAATGGCTGAAGGCACAGAAGAAAGGCTATGTACTTAAAGATTGCAGCCGTTGTCCCCAAGGGGTAACTGAGAACTAGGATAAATTTAGAGGCAAAACCAGAAGGGAACTAGTGTTGAATAGACTTGTATTAGTAGTTCATAAGTGATAAATGTTTCAAGTCATTATATAAATGGAAAATTAATTACTTGCACCGTAGACATAGAATGTGGTGTTATTTTATGGCCTTACTGGAGAGATTTACCCAGATGTCAGTGTGTGATTTTAAACCAACCATTTTCTGACAATGACACAGGAGTTCAGGATAAGGCTGACACAGATAAAGTTATGTGCCAGGACCCAGGGGGCGCAGGAGGTGGCGGGATTAATAAATGGACCAGATTTAGGCTGCTTGAAATGCTGTCCCCAAACGGTGCGTAGTGCTGAGCTGAGGTCTTTGTGTCCTTTTCTTCCACGTTTTAATATACAACAGCTGACTGCCGAAACTACAGCTCTGAGAGAGCAGCCTTGCTAAAGTTAATCCAGAAAGGTTTAATTTGAGGAATTTATAATGCCTGTTAGCATAGTTTGCGGCAGTGTCGTGGCTTTAGAAGGAAAGCCTTCTACTAGGATCGGATGCAACCCACACGCAGAAATTACGACTCTGTGTATAGGTGTCCAGCTACATACTCCCTCCCACGCAGACCCTAGAATGACCCTTTAAAAACACGTCATTTCACGTTGTTCTTCTGCTTAAAATCCCCATAACTTCTCTCTTTACTTGAAAAAAAAAAAAAAAAAAAAAAAGCTAAAGTTCCCAGAATGCCCTACATTTAGGTAGGCATTTGAAGGGTTTGATTATCAGTGTGTATTTCTGAGATTGTCTACGTATCTGAGTTACATAAGCCAACCACACACGGGGAGAAGAAAGAAAGAAAGAAAGGAGAGAGAGAGAGGAGAGAGAGAGAGAGAGAGAGAGAGAGAGAGAGAACAAACTGGAATGCCTGGGGGCCAGAATATCACAGATATGTTAACTACAGTCACATGTTGCAGAAAGAAGTTACTTCTTTCTGAGTTCTGAAAAAAGATCCCTTTAAAAATATATATATAGAGAGAGAGAGAGAAGATAGATGGAAATGCAGATTGTTGCAGGGAGACCAGTTGAGAGGTTATTGCATTTGCTTGGATGGAAGATATGAAGCTCGAGTTAATATATGGATGCAGCTGTGAGAGGTATTTAAAGGTAGAACTGATCACAGTTGTTACTGGTTTCCTTCGGTGTGGGTACACAGAGGAAGAGTCAGGATGGCAGGCTTCTGATTTAAGCAGTTGAATCAACGGTGGGGCCACACACCAAGGAGAGGAGCAGGCAAGGGCAACTGTGTGTGTGTGTGTGATTACAAATTCAAAATTAGAGATTTTAAATCTGCATCTGAAATGTCTGTGAGAAAGCCCATTAGAACTAGTGAATGGATATATAGCTGGATATATAGATTTGAAATTCTGAGGCATCGTGTAGGCTTGAGATATAAATTTGAAAGTCATCTGTCTACAGATAGAAATTGGAGGCAGGAGAGTCAATAGAGTTTGCACTATAAAAGGCCAGTAGAAAATCATAAGAAAATGGCCTATTATCTAATACCTAGAATTGGAGTAAACATTCTTCTCCCCTGCAAAGGGCCAGAGACTGAACATTTCACATTTTGTAGGCCACGTGCTCTCTGTCACAACCTCACATTTTGCCTGAGACAATATGTAAATGAGTGAGCCTGGCTGTGTTCCAGTAAAACTTGATTTAAACTTTGGGGGAGCAAACTGGATTTGACTTACGGGCCATACTTTGCTGATCCATGAAATAGGTTCCTGAATCTAACATCAGGTAAATGAAAATGAGGTAAAGATGTTGGATGAGGTACAAAAAATCAATTAAGAGTTGTTTCAGAGAAACCAATGGAAGACAGAATTCTAAAACCAAATAAATAAATAAATAGTTTTATGTATTAAAAAATCCAATTGGACTTCGCTGCTTAGTGGCCACTGACCACCTTGTTAAAAGGCGTTTTGAAGATAAAGTGGGAAGGGAACAATTACAATGGATTTTAGAAAAAGCAGGGGAGAGAAATGGACACCATACCTACAGATGACTTTTCAAGGGAATTAGATTTGAAGAGGACAGAGAATTGATTGCTGAAAGTGGCTGTAAAGTGGATATAAAGTGGGCAAAAACCTGACTACTATGAAGATGGTATATGGTGACATTGTCGTGCATCCTGGTTAAATCTCCCTGTTTAGTTTGTTCTCACTAGTTTGGGCCAGAGGCTTTGGGACCCAGTGGAACAGCATCTGTTGGTCACAGTGTCAGGGCTCAGCGTTGATCTCTTTCCAAAGCCCCGTCCATCTGCAGGGAAGGGAAAGCCATTTTAGAAAAAAACTTCTTTAGGACATGGAAGGAGGAAAACTACTTCTTTCTGTCACTGTATGCTGAACTGGTGACAACACTATATAAGAAAACAGAAGTGGATGAATTTTTTTAAATCTAAAAATTCTGTTAACTCATTAGCACTTCTTTGATTCAGAAACCTGGATAAACTTGGTTTGTAGTCTTTGAGAATGCTAAAGTTGCCCATAGCTTCTGAAGAATAGCCTGTGGTCAGTAGGCGGATGTCCTCTGCTTCTGTCCTGCTGTCCACCAATCTGGAAGAAATAAACAGCTGCTTCACTGTTTTCTACAAAAAATTCCTGCCAGCATTAATTTTATGAGTTCTCAAAATAACGACTTTCCACCACCTCCCTTTATTCAGCCTTTGTCTCTGCATTTTTCTCTTCATATCCTTCCTGATTCTCTGGGGGAAAACAAGCCCACTTTCCAACTGTGTTAAGATGAGCGCTTTTTGATAACTTTACCCACAAATGTGAGTTTTTCTTCCTAAGAGAGGGGGTGTAGAAACTATCAAGAATATAATGATGTATTTATCTCAATACATGTGTGTGCATTCTTCTCTGGAAAGAAGTGAAAACAGGATTTATAAAGGACTTTCTCTCTGACCTTATTCAAAAGGCTGTCCAAATTCCCGCTTAAACTGATCTTCCAAAAATATATACATTAAAGACTACTGTAAGTGCATTCTAACTTTAGGGACCGGTGACTAGAGTTTTATTTTAAAGTGTTAAATCCATGTTTTAGAAAAATTCCTACTGATGAGCCCAAACTCAAAAACTTCTTTGTTTACAGGTAATCTAGAGCCACTTTAAATCCCATTGATACTGTTTTCAAAACTTTAACCGTATAATAATTATTTTTAGAATTTCATTTTTTTTAGAAGACTGTAGATGCTATATTGTTGCCAATTCTTTGTATAGGATGAATAAGGATTGGCTATCCCATGTAAGTTAGGACTAACGTAGATACAGATTTCAATGCTAGAATCAGAATTAAGAGAGTAAGGCTAATTATATGTTACTAGTAAAAGCATTAGATACAAAAGAAAACCCAACTTTTTTATTATCTCAACTGTTTTGAGGAAAAAAAGATCAATAACTCAAGGATATCTTCTCTGGTAATATTTGGAAAGTATTGGGTATCTACTCATTAAAGATGAAATAAAAGAAGACCAGCTGTATCAGAATGATGAATATTTTCCAGTCAATTTTATTATATTTGAGAGATTATATATTCAATCAACTGTTAGTTCAATAATGGAATAATGAAATCATAATAGAAACTGGAGGTGAGGTTGAGGGAGTTGCCTAAAAGCCTAAGAAAACAGACTAACAACCACCAGGTTTCTTACCAGCTATCTAAGTGAAAAAAGAGTTTTAGAGCACATTAAACTCTTCTGCTGGGCTATCAAAAATCCTGATACCCACAATGCACCCAAATCAATTAAATCAGTATCTCTGGGAGTGAGACCCAACTATAGGATGTTCTTAAAGTTTTCATATAATTATTATATGAGGCTAAGCTTATGAATCAAATTTAGACACTGAGGAAAAAATGTTGATATAGGCATTAGTGAGAAAGGAATTTAATATTGTGTCTAATATCTGCACATCTGAACAACTTTTATGTTTTCCTTTTTTTTAGATAAAAATCACTCTTTAAAGAACATTGGCCTCGATCTGGCAAATAAAACCAATGAAATTCACTGGAATTATTTGTCCATAGCAAGAAAGATCTGATGTGTTGCACTGAGCAATCAACATCAAAATTGGGCCAGAGCAAAAAGCTCTAAGAATAAGAAGAGTTGGTTAATAATAAAAAAGTTGGAGGTCATTGTGTCTACCTGTATCTATAGTATTTATATTCCTTTAAATTTTACTATAATTTTGAATATCCATTAGATAACTTTAGAGTACTAATTACTATTTTTATTTAGCTGTTTATATAAAATGTTGAAATATTTAAATTAAAAGGCATGTAAATCACTCTGTTTCTAAATTAACATCATCTGTTCAAAACTTTCACTTTAAATCAAAGAGGTTATAACCAAAAATTGTCAAATTTTCCTATTCCAGTGGTTTATGGTTCACATAAATCAGAATGACACAGATTGTCTGTTAAAAATGGGGATTCATGATCCCTGACTCAGACACACAGAATCATAATCTATTAGTAAGAGACTTTGTAGCTTATATGTTTCCGCAGGTCTCCCAAGAAACTGTGATGCACACTAAGTTGTTTAAATCATTGCTTTACTTCCCTCTAATGTAACACTAGGATTAAATGTTTTTGTGCCATAGTAAGCCAGGAGAGGGCAGCAGAAAGCTGGAATTTATGGGAAGGAGGTGACGATTTGAGGGATCTTGGAAGTCATCTGGAATTTGAGGGAAGAGTCATCAAGGTGAGTAGATGAGAGTTTGTAATTGCAACTAAGAGGCAAATCTTTTGGTCCATTCTGGTAGGTGATAAAAATGAGCTTAAAGAAGTGGGAAGAGTTGATTCAAAACTATACGTCAAAGTGAAATCCAGTCAACCGGAAACCACTGCTAAGGAACAGTGGGGATTCATGATCCCTGGTGGTTTTAGGCCACGTTATGCCCATCATGGAGAAGACAGAGGCACTGGGGAAAAGTGCTAGAAACAGATACTTTCTGAACCAAAAAAGCATGACAAGCTCGTGAAGGTGATTGTGAAATCAAAAATCTATTTATGTAGTAACTGAATTCTTTAATTAAGAAAAAAAAATAATGGTCTCTATTGAATTTAAAGAGACTTGATCTGAATTCTAACTTAAAAACTGATAATGCTGAGTAAAAAACAAAATCTTAAAATACAGATTTGCAAAATTCTAAGAGTTGAAAATCATTTACCTTTGTTTCATCTAAAATAGGTTTTTTAGAGATTCCCAGAATCTTAACAATTATTACCTTAATGCTCAGTTTTTCCGCTCACTGTTTTTTTGTTTGTTTGTTTTGGTTTTGTTTTTGTGTAAGCAGTGCCTCTAGCTAACAATTTGAAAGTCCCTTTCTTTATCTTTTACATTTACTTTTTATCTCATGAATGGAGTTTCCCTATTCTATTGACCTCTGTTCATAAACAAAAACTTCTTTCTGCCAAGACTAAGAAAATGCTACAAAAGCTATGTTGACTAATGTGATGAAAATGTGTCAAATGATCACACCAAGTGTATGGTGCCCCACGATCATACTAATGTACACAGCTATGGTTTAATAAAAATAAATAAATAAAAAACTTCTTTCTTGTGGATTAAGTACAAATTGTCTAGACATCTATAATAGTAACATCTCTTGCTAGAATATGTTCATTAAATTTGTCAGGGCTGAAATATTCTCCTGGTAATAATAATTCAATGGAAGTTACTGGCAAATTGATTCTTATTAGAAGGAAAGTAAGTTCTCTACATCACCTCCCTAAACCTTTTATCAGTAAGCAACTGTATCAGTTATTTCTTCTGCCATAGGACAGTGACTGGCCACGTTTTTGCTTTAGCAACTTATCTGTTGTTATTTATGCTGTTTGTTTTTATTACCATACTTAATATTAGACATAGCCGTGGATTCTTTAGATACATATTGTTTATTATTCTATTATTCCCTATGCTTAGTTCCTTTAAAGCAGTGAAACATAGTTTAACCAAATATATTGTCAAATATGTAAGGACAAATGTGAATATCTGTTTGCCTTCAGAGTTGAATGACTGATAAAGGACTTTTAATTACAAATACCACAAAGGAAAAAGCTAACTGAATGACCTAGTTTTCCAGTGATGAGATATAGTCAAAAGATAATAATATCTATTTTCAGATATGGTTTAAAGAGAAAAAGAATGTTGTTTCTTGATTAAAATACAGACTGTTTTGCAGAGTAGTTGACAATAAACGCTTAATTAGGAAGCTTTTAAATTGTTGTAAATATTCTGCTGTGAGTAGTTAGGGAAGAAAATACAAACTAATTTTTTTCCAGAAAGCATTAGTAGCTAATTGACCCTCAAATTGAAAGAAAAGTTATTTAAGTGAAGTATTTATATATAGTCTCAGAAAAATAATTTATATGAAAAAGTATGAAGTTGTCATAGTATATAATGCACTTAAGATAGAAAACCTATTCTAAAACCTATTCCAAAAGGTGAAATACTTGAGACATTCTTACTAAATGTCCCTCCCATATATACATATGTGTGCATATGTGTGTGTATGTGTATGTATATAAATAGAGGCCTTAAAAGAAAAAATTAAAATGAACTTTCATTATTTGATTGAATAATTCTGAATGAAGAATTTAGACACATATAGGACAGTAAACTATTTCAAGTGAAAAGTTAAAATACCTTCCAAAACGTTGATAGTATAGACACACAAAATCAAGGACTCAATACCTTTTCAATGTATTTTCATTACACTGAAAGCTTAGGGAACCAACCACCAAACAAAATGCAGAGAGTTACCATATTCTGTTCTTTACATTTTACTTAAAAGTAAAAATGTAATAATCATTCCCAAATGTAGCAATACTGCTACTTAGAATGGTGATATTTGTAATTTGTGGACCTTATCACTATCAGCACTAAACTTGTAGCAAACACGAATTAATATACCTACTTATAAAATCGATCTACGTGAATTGTCTGAAAGGAGAAAAAGCTTATACATATCAGGGACAAAAACATTAAATAGAATATCTTATGGTCTTAAAGAATTCAAAATAGCTGTCCTCAAGAAGCTCAGTCAGGCCGGGCACAGGGGCTCACGCCTGTAATCCCAGCACTCTGGGAGGCCGAGGCAGGTAGATTGCCTGAGCTCAGGAATTCCAGCCTGAGCAAGAGCAAACCCCCGTCTCTGAAAACAGCCGGGCATTGTAGCGGGTGTCTGTAGTCCCAGCTACGCGGGAGGCTTGAGGGAAGAGGATGAGGGTGACAAAGTGAGTCTCAGAAAAAGAAAAAATTTAAAAAAAAAAAAGAAGCTCAATGAATTTCAAGACAACACAGAGTAGGAATTAGGAAGCCTATCAGAGAAATTTAGCAATGAGCTTGAAAATAATAATAATTTTAAAAAAGCCAACATTTTGGAGCTTGAGAATTCACTTGACAAACCAAGAAATGCATCAGAGTTTCTCAACAGAAGAATTAGTGAGCTTGAAGACAAGCCGTTTGAAAATACACAGGAAAGGGAGTAAGAAAGAATGAAACACTTCCACAAGATCCAGAAAACAGACTCATTGGCCTTAAAGAAGAGGGGGAGAGAGAAATTGAGATAGAAAGTTTATTCAAAGAAATATTAGTGAAGAATTTTCCTAACATAAAGAAAGATTTCAATATTCAGGTATAAGAGGTCCTACAATACCAAGCAGACTTAACGCAAACGAGGCTTCCTCAAACCTCCGTTCTCAGCAGGCATTCAGCTAATACAGCTGTACGTGGTTGAGGTGGGGTGTCCCTCAACCTTCCTTCCTGATTCCTTTCAGTTAGTTTCTGATTTCACACAAAGGGAATTTTTCATTGATTGTTGATGAATCAGTATGTTTGTGAAGGTCCAGGGCTTCCTACTCTGATCTTGCTCTTGTGATGATTCTTATATTAAATTTCTTTGTTTTTGAAATCAGAGATAATAGGGTACAATGGCTCTATCACTGCATGCATATGTATATATGTGTGTGTAAAAGTTAAATATCTAAGATTATAATGGAAATAACTAAAAAGATCGTGAGGAAGGAAATATCTTTAGATTCTATATCTGATTTAGCATTTCCCCAATTTTTCTCAGGTTACATTGTCTAAAAGTTTCTAAAATATAAACACTTCCAACATAGTAAGTGTTTAAGAGATAACGTTTTTGTTTTGATTCTATGGGCATGGTTTTAAGTCAACACGGTAGCTGATTCTGCAACAAGTGAACACAGCAAAGTTTTGTTTCTCTTCCCTCCTCCAGTGGATGCTTCCAGCACAAACTAGTCCCCTCACGTTTGTGCATCACTGCTCACTGACATCTCTGTGTGACAGGAAAATTTTAAAAAATCACCTTGGAACAAAAGCCAAGCTGTGAGATACCAGATGGGAAGTAGATTTTTAAATATGCTATTTCTTTTCAGATTTAGCATACAATTATCTCATAAAACCCTACAGATAAATACTCAGACATTTAAATTTTGACAGGTCAGAGACAGAGACAATTTTAACAATTAAATTATCAAATTATATCAAATGTTTCTTTTCTTTTCTTTTTTTTTTTTTTTTTTGCAGTTTTTGGCTGGGGCCAGGTTTGAACCTGCCACCTCCAGCATATGGGGCCAGCGCCCTGCTCCTTGAGCCACAGGCACCACCCCAAATGTTTCTTATTAAATGTTCTCTATTCACATTGTTATCATATACACATTCATATTCCCTAATTTTTGTTGATTACATGATTGAATAGTCCAATTTCTGTAATTTTAAATGCTTTTTGATCTGTTTATACTCTTACTACCACAACTTAAAGTGTATTGCATCCTAATTATCTGTTTTATCTTAGAAATTTGATTAATTTGAAAATAAAATGTTTTAAATTGTATGCCATATACACAAGATATCCATTTTGTCACATAAAATTTGAACTAAAAATTACCACCCATTTGCATAATTTAAATCATGGAAATATTAGGAGAACATAAAGTCTGAGACTGGGAACTTCAAGGTAAGTCTTGAGAGGTAACCTATGGTCCTCACCTGTGTTCTTGCTGATTGATTTAATATAATTAAACTGATGTCACAAAAAGTTGATCACATTTTAATCACATTGACATCATTTCATTTTGTACAAGGAAATAGCCATTTACCTCTTTTCTTCTTTGACCTGATTTCGTGCATAACTATATTAAAATAGAGCATTTTATTCTAAATCTTGTCATACTCAAAGTAACAGTAGAAAGAAATAATGCAATTTTAATAGTCCCTTCTTTTCTAACCTAATCAATTCCTGAACAATAATCTTCTTATAGTTCAATCATCAAGATCTGAAAGGCAGATGATTAAAATGATCTAAAAGCATTTCTGAGCCATCTGGAAGTGTACAGATTGGTAAAGCAACCAGGGACATAACGATGAAAGAAATTCCTTAAAGACATTTTGATTTGAGAAAGGGAGGGGTGATAGTTCTGGATGAATTAGGGAAATGAAGAAGAGCAGGGAGAATAGTGGATGTGTGAGCCTTCGGGCAGGGACTGAGGGCCTGGACTCGGAACTGGGCGGGGAGCTAAGATGCAGAACGTAGCTTCAGATGTGGGTTGCATATAATTTTAGGAATGGAATGGAACATTGAGGAGTCTGTTCTTGGTACAAGGATCTTATAATTTTTAAAATACAACATTAAGTTTGTATTGGAGGCTTGCTAAATTTATTTCCCAGAAATAGTAGCTGTACTGAGAGAATTCAATTAAAAAAATTAAGATGAAAATTCTGATTCAGCTATTTCATTGACTCCTAGTAGTCATTAGATCTGAAAAGGAGGCTCAGGTACCTCTAGTTGATAAATAAGCCCTTAATCACACAGCATACTGCCAAAACCAAGACTGTGAAGTGGATAGTCAGGAGTTTAAACTAATCACTTAGAACAAAACATATAAAAGCAGCTGATAGTAGTAAGTAAGTGTGGCTGAGATTTGGAATCCAAAACAGCTGGATTCAAGTCATGTATTTTTCCAGCATGATTAGCTGTGTGGCCAGTTTTAAATGACTTCCTCTTTGAAATTCACCTTCCTTATAAAATGAGCATAATAACAGGTGCCTCACAGGCCTGTGAGAGCTAAATGAGAGAAGGGTTGGCAAAGTACTGGGCGCAGTGACCAGCATGTGGAAGGTGCACATTATATTTTGGTTATTGTCATTCACATCAAGGTAATAATTATGGCACCTGGTTTACAGGGCACAGCTTCCAAGACTAGAAACATAAAGGGATCATGGGTCAAACTTAAGCAAGAATAATACCTAGACCTCCATGTGTCTACCAACCAATCTTGTCAGGAAACATGTGACAGCCCAAAAGTAAACAATGATGGAAATTAAAATATGAGATCACATGAAGCATGGCAAAACCAGCAGCCTCAGAAATGGTGTCATGCCCTGGCCGTGTTGGAAGATTCCGAAGCAGGGTAACTCAGGAACATCAGCCATAGGACCGAAAGAAGAGTTATGGATGTATTCACAGTAAGACAAGGAATGTTCCTGCACAGTTATGCAAGTGTTGCACAAGTGTTGTCCTCTTGACTAGGACACTCTTGGATAAAAATCTTGATGCCAGCCATAGGTAATCAATAGCCACTGACAATTTTTGAAATTGCAGCCATGTAGGGCACTAAATTGTGAGTTTAAAATTTTGGAGGGGTTTTAGAACAGGTTTACTTATCTCTGTTAAAAATCTCTGAAGTCGTCTTTTGCCTGCTCTAACAATCTGTCATGTGTTGTGAAAGGCTTGTCCCCCCCTTACTGGAACTTCTCATTTTTTTTAAAGCACAGACGGGGTTTATATAGGTAGGTTCACCTTTTTGTCTTCTTTCAAAAGACCTTTTGAAGAAATATCAAGAGAAAATAATTACTAATATATAATAACATTTTATATCAATTTTAAATTACAAAATTGCAAATTATAAAGGGTAAACTGCTTTTGTAAACAAATTTAAATGTTGGCTATAAGGGTTTGGGAGAAAGAACCTAATAAAATAAATGGGATTGGCAACCTATATGAATAAATGCAGACGTGTCACAAAAGGAAATGTGAAAATAGAAGCCAGCAACCATGATTAAAAAAACAAAAGAGATGGCTTGGCGCCTGTGGCTCAAGCGGTTAAGGCGCCAGCCACATACACCTGAGCTGGCGGGTTTGAATCCAGCCTGGGCTCACCAAACAACAATGACGGCTGCAATGAAAAAATAGCCGGACGCTGTGGCAGGTGCCGGTAGTCCCAGCTACTTGGGAGGCAGAGGCAGGACAATCGCTTGAGCCCAGGAGTCGGAGGTTGCTGTGAGCTATGATGCCATAGCACTCTACCCAGGGTGACAGCTTGAGACTCTGTCTCAAGAAAAAAAAAAAGAGATAAATTAAGTTTTTTTCAATGTTTCTCCTGTTCACTGTTTTGCTATTACTGTTATTGTTCTATTATAAAAACTGACAAAATGTCTAAAGTGCAAAGGATTCACATATCTGTCTTTAGTTATGCCAAAGAACAAATAGAATGGGTGGTGCCTGTGGCTCAAAGGAGTATGGCACTGGCCCCATATGCTGGAGGTGGTGGGTTCAAACACAGCCCCAGCCAAAAAAAGAACCCTGCAAAACAAAGAACAAGTAGAAAGTCTGTTTTGTATCCATGCTTTAAAAAACTTCTGGGAGGGATACAGCAGGAAGTGGTACGAGCCCATTCAGTGGCAAGGCAGCCCAGACCATTTGTACACGTAGTTAAAGAAGAGGGTGATGTGACAAAATGAGTTAATTTCAAGAAATTCCTAGGATTTCATTTTTTTAATCTTTCAAACGAGAGATAAAATAAATATGATAATTAGTGTAATAAGAAGGTGAGTGCTGGCAAGATGTTATTCTATGCTGACATGAAATGCTCAGTAATATCTAATGTTACAAAATAGAAACATTGTGGTTTCAGAGTTAAGTAAAGGTAATACACAGTGGCTCAGTCTTATGTAAGGACATGTGGCTTCAGTTAGAAAGAAAAAAAAATAAGTAAATCACTTAATGCCCTGAAAAGGAGAGAATTTGATGTGAGTCCTTTTGTGCAGGCATATGCTGTGCCAGCTGAGGATAGCATGGAGGATCAGGGTGTGGGAACCACAGGGGAACCAGAGCTTAAACGCTGAACCGCAGCTGTGAGAGAGGCTTTGAGCCTACTCAAAGTGCAGCTCATATTAAGACGTTTTCACACACTGAGAACCTTCAAAGACTACTGCTCATAGTAAAGGAAGAAAAGTTGAAAATCTTTATTCACTGGTTCAGTATGTCATAAAATAGATGATCTTCTTTCAACTTCCTTCCACTCCAGGTTGAAACTAAATCAGTTGTAAAAAACAACAACAACAACAAAAAACCCTCAAGTTTCTGTCATCTATAGATACTGAGCCCGCGCCTGAATTGCCACATGGCCCAGGAATCTTAAACTGAGAAATTAAACAGCAACTGGTCCCAGACCTTGGAATCTGCCAGAAACCCAGAACATCCATTGCAGAACTCCAGAGGAAAGATGTTTTCACAGCTGAGTGTGTTTCCTGAAAAACATGGCCTCTGCTGAACATACTCTTGAAGAAAGAATTGTAATGAATTGAATGAAATGAATCATTAAAATGAAAAATCACTTGCCCCCAAAATAAACATCAAGAACAGAAAACAGGAACTTGTGAAGGATGTTGTCAAGAGTGCCCTACTGACGAGCGTCCATGTGGAATCCAGCCTCAGTTTCCCAAGTTCATGCTGGCTCTGTGTGCTTTCCTGGCAAAGGAGGGGTTAAACCTGTGCTGACATCTAATGTACTTCCAAGCCTTTAAAAGAGATGAGCAGATACAAAGGATCAGATTAGTAACAGGTGGTTCACCAGAACAAAGCACAATGTGGATGGCCGTTTTTGAAGAGCTGTATGCTTATTTTCTTTCCTACAAGTCTGAAAATCATCTGTGCTTATAAGTAAAATCCTAAGTGTTCCATGCTCAAATTTTTCACTGTGAAGACATTTAGTTTAATGTCATCATATTAGACTGATACAGGAATCAGGGTAATATGGACTGGATAAAATCAGAGCTGCAATTCAAAGTGAATTTTTTAAATCATTCATTATTGCATAGAAAAGATTATTTTTTATTTCAAGGTATTATGGGGGTACAAAGTGAATTTTGCTTCTGGCTGTCTATAGTTTGAACACAAGATAAACAAAAGGGTGTCCTAAATGCTACAGGCAATAAAGTATTACTGGATTAGGAAACAGAAATATCCTGCTATGCCATTTAAAAGAAAGAAATATGCTTATCGATAGATAACAGTCAGATCTATGCCTATAAATTGATAAGAGTAATATCAATTAATAAATAGTAATAGTTTATAAACAATTTACAATTGTAATATATTTTTAACAAAGAATAGTGCAAAAAGTCCTCATTTAATATCTTTGATAGTTTTTGTTTGTTTTTGAGACAGAGCCTCACTTTATCACCCTGGGTAAAGTACCCTCGTGTCACAGCTCACCAACCTCAAACTCTTGGTTTCAAGTAATTCTCTTGCCTCAGCCTCCAAAGTAGTTGGGACTACAGGTGCTCACCACAATGCCCAGCTGTTTTAGAGACAGGGTCTAGCTTTAGCTCCAGCCAGTATTGAACCCATGAGCTCAGGCCATCTGCCCATCTCAGCCTCCCAAAGTGCTGGGATTACAGATATAAGCTACTACACCCGGCCCTCTTTGAGAGGTTGTTGAAAACTGCCACTTTAAGCAAAATGACATATATTACAACCAATTTTACACAGGCCAATTGACATATATAAGAGTTAAATTGCTATAGAAGATAACTCTTGTCATGCCAAAGACACAAAACTCTAAATGGACTTAAAACACTTCTAATATTAAATATTTAAATAAACTTGAGTTACACATATATTTAAGAAATATTAATACAAACAAGCAAGATAATATTTTACCCAATTTTTGGTAAACCAATGTGTGGTGGTGGTCCTATCAGTGGTGGGTTAAATCCAGGAATAACAGTTGACAAAGTAAAAATTGTCAAGAGTACCTCCTGCCACCACACAATTCAAAACAAACACGATAGTCTCACTGTACTTTTATAATACGTTGTTTGCTGCCATGCATTTATGTAACTATCATAGACTTTACGGAGCTTTATTTTACAGCAATTCGTATTCATTATTTCATTTACTTTCCAACCCAGTTCCGCGACTCCAGGTGGTGGATGGCCAGAGCCCCTCTTAGCAGCTCAGGGTGCAGAGCAGAAACAAGCCCTGGTTAGGACTCCATCCTGTACAGGTGCTCCCAGACTCACTCACTCACACCTGGACTGGAGACAATAGATGCAGCAGTGAACATGTACACAGCTCTGGGGTGTGGGAGCAAGCTGGGGTTCCTACAGAAAAGGCACACGGACATGGGAAGAACATGCAAACTCCATGCAGACAGTGGCCCCACCTGAAACAGAGGGTTTCTTTCTAAGAAAAGTTACTACATGTAAGAGAACAATGTTGAACTACGTGGTGTTATTTGAGGAACTACTGTATGTTAAGAAAAAACAAGTCCTTTTGACAAAACTGGCAATTAAATTTCTAGAAAAACAGACATTACAATAAATATGCAGAATAGGAGACATTGTTTCAGAAAATATTAATTTAAAATATCTAAAACTGACAAATGAGGGAATGAATATATTCAAGAAAATTAAAATAAATGAAAGACACAACAAGAAAGACAAAACATATGTCTGATTGGACAAGCCTGATCCGAGATTGCAGAGAAAGTTTTCTGTATAGATACAGTGGAAATTAGGTATAGATAGAGGTGGGAATAGATAAGGGAGGGAGGCAGGAAGTGGAAAGAGAGAAGGAGTGGGATTGTGTGTGTGGAGAGAGAGAGAAAGTAAGGAAAAGATGTAAATAGCATTGTGTATTTAAATGGAAACAAAATAGATGGAATAAATACTTTTCTACTGAAAGAACCATACCAGCGCCACCTTAACAGTTAAGTTTCATTTTCCCCGCCATTTCATTATTTCACTCAATAAGTTTCACTTTCCAGACAAGCCCAGGCAAGCCCAGGTAATTCCCAAAAATCATGAGACAACCGTCCACCAACCAGGGATCCCTACCTAACCAATCCAGAAGTGCCCCCTTTGTTTCAAACTGTGCACACCCACCCACTGCCGCAGACTATAAGAACCCCTGCTCCAGAGCTCAAGGCTCCTGGCTCAGATCCATTGCAGTGGAGCTCCGGGGAGCCCAAGCTCGAGCTTGCAATAAAAGGCTCTTTTGCTTTTGCATCAGACTCGGTTCCTCTGTAGTCTTTGTGGGGGATTTTGAGATCTGGGCACAACATTTGGGGGCTCGTCCGGGATATCCCCCAAGACCCCTTGAGGACCCCGACCCTAAAGGTCGCTACGTGGTAAGTGTCTGCCTGTCTTGTCTGCGGTTGTTTTTGGAAATCTGGAATCTGTAAAGGGTGGTCGGTGTGAAGTCAAGGCGGACACACTGGAGGCTGCCAGCCAGGGGTGCCGAGGAGACGTCCTGGCCCCTTCTGGAAGGGACCTTGCTCCCCGACTAGGATGTGGAATCCCCAGGGCATGGTGTGGACACAGTTCCCCTTGTGGTTTTTCTGGGCAGACGTAGCGGGTCGCTCCCGCTGCTTGGTCAGAGAGCGTTGTCCTATTTTCAGTTTTGTATCCGTGGATTGTCGATTTTGAGTGCCCTCAGTGTGTTGTGTGCGTTGTGTGTCCTCCATATGTTGTGCGTGTTGCATTTGGGGCGACTTTGCTAACATGGGACAGACTCAGACGACTCCCTTTCTCTTTTTCTTAATCACTTTTCTGAGGTTAAACTCAGAGCTCAAGATTTGGGACTTGTGGTGAAAAAAAAAAGTTTAGAATGTTTATAGATGGTCTGTGCAGGTTAAATGAAGCTCACAAAAAAAATTGTGAAAGAATTTACATATGATCCAGTTAAATGTGTATTGCCTTTAAAATCTTTTAACTTATAATCTTGTTTGAACAAATGTTTTAGACCTTTAATATTTGAAAAACCTTCCAAAATAAAAACTCTAAGTCTGGGGCTTGGCGCCTGTAAAGCAGTGGTTGCAACGCTGGCCACATGCACTGAGGCTGACAGGTTCTGAACCTGAGAAGAAAAATAAATATTAAGAGAGGCTGACAAATTCTCTCAAATTCAAATTTCTGATGTCTTTGAAAATTTAATACCTTTGGACTAAAAAGCAGATTTTTAGAACTTTCATTGAAAAAGTTAACATGTCTATGAGTATTGCTAACCTAACTTCAACAGAACAGAAATAAGTTACGTGGAGCTGGGCTAGTTTATAATGACTTTTTGTTCGACATATTGTTAATTCTTTCTGTGTCCTGTTTTCCAGAAGTCAAGAGAATACTTTTCTGTCTTTTAAGCTATTTGTAGCTTTTTAAGCAATGTATGTATTTTTCTCTCTCCTTGTTTTCTCTGGAATTTGAAATCCATTTGTAAGTATTCTTAATTTCTGACAATACAGTTATTTGCATAAGTTCGATAAGAATCTGTTTTGTTCTATAGGACATGATGAAAGCACTGGTTATTTTACCAAGGCTTTGGCTCGAATAGCATTTCCAGAGGTGTCCAGACTGTGTTAAGGAATTAAGGTTAACTTTATAAGGCCAATATAAAAGCCCTTTGGAAAACTGGCCAGATACCCATCAGTAACATTTCCTGATCCATGGTAAGTAACGAAGGTCACTTACTGACGGGTCCGGAAATCAAAATGTGCTTGGGGACCTCAAGAGAAGGAGGATTTACCCAATGCATACAGGTATCTAATGGCACAGATGAAACCTGGGCTCTGAAAGGCTTTCAAGAAAGTCTAGCCTGGCGGCGCCTGTGGCTCAGTGAGTAGGGCGCCGGCCCCATACGCCGAGGGTGGCGGGTTCAAACCCAGCCCTGGCCAAACTGCGACAAAAAAATAGACAGGCGTTGTGGCAGACGCCTGTAGTCCCAGCTGCTCAGGAGGCTGAGACAAGAGAATCGCGTAAGCCCAAGAGTTAGAGGTTGCTGTGAGCCGTGTGACGCCACGGTACTCTACCCGAGGGCGATACAGTGAGGCTCTGTCTCTACAAAAAAAAAAAACAAAAAAAGAAAGTCTAGCCTGAAATTCCTCATAAAAAGTTCCAGCAAAGCCAATTTTAAAAGAATGAAGAGCTGGCAGCGCCTGTGGCTCAAAGGAGTAGTGCACTGACCCCATTTGCCGGAGATGGCAGGTTCAAACCTAGCCCTGGCCAAAAACTGTAAAAAAAAAAAAAAAAAAAGAATGAAGAGCCTAGATGTCTAATAATTAATTATTCTTACTGCACTGTATGCAAATAATCAGACCCCGTATACTGAAGGTACAGTTTATTTTGGCAAATAAGTTAGTTCTACTATAATTTGACTTCAGTAAAAGAGAAATTAGAGATAGAAAAATAGTTTAAAAGGAAGAAAAAGAGGCTGTAGTCTACCTGTACTTAGATCCCAGCCTTGTCTGTACTCATAAAATGAAACATAACTGTTTTACTAAATTGATCTGTTAAATCCGACTAAGAGACTGGCCAAAGAGTATAGAGTTATGTATAGTAGTTATATTTACTCTAAAGCCTTAAAACTCAACAAATCCTCACCTGTTGGCTACACTAAAAAAACTTGCGCAGTATTAAATGTTATCTAAAATTTCCCAGTAAATAGTGTAACTGTAAACACTGCATTCTACTCTGCTGAATCTGCTGCCAGCAGAAGCCAAGTGGCCCACTTGTCTGACTTTAAAAAAAAAAAGGCCTTTTTCAGTATAAGGCTGGCTCTGGGAAGCCAGAGGCTGTTTGCTTTCCAGTGGGAAAGACCAGACATGGAAACAATGCACATGGACCAGGTTGCCACAGGGGTTCAAAACACCCACGATTTTTGAAGAAAGGCTGGCTCGTGACCTCCAGAAATTCTGGCTGAAGAATTAAAATGTGTGCTGTTCCAATATGTCAATGACCTCCTTTCAGGACACCCTACCAAGGAGGGTTGCACCAGAGGCATGGACTATCTTTTCTGACATCTAGAGGTATGTGGCTATAAAGTATCCAAACGGAAGGGTCAGATTTGCCAGCAGCAAATACGTTATCTAAGATTTACTATCCAGCAGGGGTAAAGGTATCTAGGTATGAAATAGAGGCAGGTCATTAATTGCCTCCTGAGCCCCACGAGCCTAAAGCAGGTTTGGAAATTCTTAGGCCCAGTCAGCTTCTGTTGTCTTTGGATCCCCAACTTTGCCGTCTTAACTAAGCCCTTGTATGAGGCAACTAAAGGAGAGGAGGGAGAGCCCTTAAAGTGGGGGAAAAAACAGGAACGTGCCTTCTCCCAGATAAAGATGAGGCTGATGGCTGCACCTGCATTGGGACTGCGAGACTTGGCCAAGCCCTTTACTCTGTATGTCTCAGAGAGAGATAAAATGGCTGTGGGTGTGTTAACCCAGCTGGTTGAGTCCTGGCCAAGGCCTGTAGCCTACCTCTCTAAGCAGTTGAATGGAGTGGCAAAAGAATGGCCACGGGTTCTAGCCGCTACTGCTCTCCTTGTGCAAGAAATGGATAAGCTGAGTCTAAGGCAGGATCTCAGAGTAAAAGACCCGCACTCTGTGGTCAATTTAATGGACACTAAGGGACGTATTTGGCTCTCTAATGCAACACTCTAAACCAAGCCACGCTCCTTCCAATCAGTGGAAGAGAGACTGAGCATGACTGTACAGAAGTTATAGATAATGTGTACTCTAGCAGACCTGACTTCGCGTGACCAGCCATGGACAGATACAGACTGGGACTTGTATGTAAATGAAAGCAGTTACATGATGATGCAAGGTGACCTGTGGGGGCTGAGTATGCAGTGGTCACCTTAACAGAGACTGTGGAGGCTAAGCCCCTCCCTCAAGGGACATTGACTCGGAAGGGTGAGTTAATTGCCTTGACTGAAGCCTTAGCACCATCACTAAAAGGAACACTAGGGTTAGTACTGAGGCAAAGAGGGCTTCATCCCAACCGTACCAGGTGTTGCGAGTAGCTCCTCTCATCCCATGAGTTCCAGAGCTCAACCCTAAAAAGAGTAACAAGGAAAATCTCCAGTAGGGTAATTAACTGTGTTCTGTTTAGTCTTTTTGTGTCTGTATATCTTTTCTCTCTGGAAGATCAAGGGACCAAGTTTAAGTCTAGAATCAGAACCTGGTCCCCCTCAAACCAAGGTAGAAAGGACCTTACACCATCATCCTGACCACACGCACAGCAGTGAGGATGAGAAGAATCCTCACCTGGAGTCATCACAGCTGGCTGAATAGAACTTCACTGCCCCTGGAGAAGTGAAGGTAACTTTTAAGACGTCCAACATGCCCTGCTCCAGCCACATACTGGGAGCTGCTGGTCAACGCACAGCTAAGGCCTGAGGAAACTCCTCGAGGAACTTGTCTTAATTGAACTTAAGACTTTGAAAAAAAAAGGAAAATCCTGTGCTGCTGCTCTAGGTGAGAAATGGTGTTTTTGATCACTCGGAAATAGTGAAAGAATCAATGGCCCTTGTGCAGGAGAGCTTACGCAAGTGTAAATTAGAAAGAGAAAATAATCAGAGCTGGTGTAAGTCTCTCTTGGCTAACAACTCTGACATCAGCCCTGGCTGGTCCCCTGGTGTTATTACTCCTACTCCTGACTGTAGGAGCCGTACAACTGTTGTTCCTAAGAGTATTGGCCCCTTTCCGACAGAAAGCTAGAGATGACACACATGGTGCCAGACCCATGATTGGGCCCTTAGATTTACAAGTAGTGGGGGGAAAGAAAGAACCAGACCAGCGCCACCTTAAGAGTTGTTTTGCTTTCCCCGCCATTTCACTATTTCACTCAATAAGTTTCACTTTCCAGACAAGCCCAGGCAAGCCCATGCAATTCCCCGAAATCATGAGACAACCACCCACCAACCAGGGATCCCCACCTAACCAATCCAGAAGCACCCCCTTTGTTTCAAGCTGTGCACGCCCACCTGCTGCGCCAGACTGTAAGAACCCCCAGCTCCAGAGCTCGAGGCTCCTGGCTCGGATCCATTGCCGTGGAGCTCCCGGGAGCCCAAGCTCAAGCTTGCAATAAAGGGCTCTTTTGCTTTTGCATCGGACTTGGCTCCTCTGTGGTCTTTGTGGGAGATTTCGAGATCTGGGTATAACACTACCATTGTGTATAAATTATCATAAATGTTTCCAAAAAGACAAGGAAACTTTATACATCTATAATAATGATGGACATTTAATCAGTACTATTAAATGAATCACTCAAAATTCTTATAGGTTAAGGTTCTGCCGCGGACCACCCTGTCGGTGGGCTCCAGTCCGAGGGAAAGCAGGGAGAAGGAACGAGGAAAGTTGAGAGGTCGGCGCAGGAAAGACAGTCTGGCACACCACGGGTGAAGTATGCAGCTGCAATTTTACTGTGAAACTTATGCAAGTACTTATACACTTTTGCTCACAGGCAGGGGTGTCATGGGTTACACAAGGGTCATTCTGAATTACTGGGAAAGTTACAAATTTTTTCCTTAGGTTGCAGTTTTGTGTTTAGGTAAGTTCTGATTGTTTTAGATATTTTTAACAATGTAATTACTTTGTCTCTGTTCGTAATTGATAGCAGTTAAAAGCATACCTAAAATAAACAGTACCGCTCATGGTTGTGAAATTGTTTTACTCCTAAATCATTGGTATTTACTGTGATGGTATTTATTACTTAAACGTTTTAGTGTCTGACTTATAGGCAGCACTGAGTCTAGCAGGCTTGTGCCTTATCTTATCCTGTAGTGTGGTGGGTTCAGCTTTGAAAAAGTACATTGTGATTAGTGTCAGAGCACACAGACCTATGCTAAAGAAAAACAAAGTAATAAATTTTAAAGGCTGCCACGGTCGTTCAAGCTCCTGCGGGTGACTTGGCACGTAGAGCACCGTTTCTGATGCCGTTTGTGCAGGGGTCGCTGGGGGCAAAGCTCCGTGGAGCACAAGCCTCCTTACCAGCGTTCTAAAATGCGGACAGCGCTGCCTCACTACAGCTGTGGTGCCGTGGGTGCGGCAAGGTTCCACAAAATGTTTGGAGAACAAAATGTTCTCTCATATAGATATTCTTCCAGAGACTAGAAGAAAATAAATACAACTCTGAATGGATCATCCAACTCATGACATAGGGCAAATTAGTTCTAGAGTACTACGTCTAAAATCTCTTGGGCTAGCTATAGTTTAGCATTTACCATTGCTTTGTTTTTAGAGTGATTAAGTTTGTACACATGCTTATTGTTCAGTATTCTTAACAATGTAAGCAGTCTATTATGGTAATAAACAACTTGCTGATATGAATAAATATTTTCACAAGAAAAGTGTGACCATTTACACTAAATTTGATAAAGACTTTTATATGTATTACTGTTTATTCATATATTGCATTTTGCTAAATTGGTAAATGAAATACTGGAATAAATACAAACTCTATAAACTAAAAGTTCTTATTTTAAGGCATAGGTTCAATGAAACTTCTAACATACACAAGTGCAGATACAGACTCCATTGCGTCTCTACACATATACACAATGTACATTTATTACACCTGTTTGCAGACATTGGAGTTGAAGCATTATGATCCCATTGTGTTTGGTCTGGAGGTGGGCATCTCTTGATGATGATGGAACTTTATATTTCAGGATAAAAGTAGCACTACAAGAGCTGTTTTAAAAACCTCTGGAAAGACTATTTCTTTGTTATCTGGTTTGCTAGTATGGTTTTCTGTCTAACCAATCCTCCTTTAAGTGAATAAATGGCCCTGGATGTCTTGTTCATGCATAAATGCAAACCGTTTGAGGGGAGCAATACACAAAATGTGCATTTTCACTGTACCACTAACAGGGGTTTTACTGCCTACATTTAATCGTTACCATCTTCTTATGCTTATATTTATTTAGCAACAGTAGAAAAATTTCCTCATTATACGTACACAGAAACATAACCACTATATCATTGTTTATCATTTTCTATGTCAAATTCTTACCTACTTACACTTCTGTCTAATAAACTTTTGAAGTCTGATACAGTTTTATTTTCACTTCTCATTAATGAAGTTCCATTTGCAGTCTCAATTTCAAACATCATTACAGGAAAAATTTTATACTAATCGTTTGTTAGTGTAATATTTGTTATAAATTTATCATACATGAGTATCCTTAAGACTGAATTATTTTAGGAAATAACTGTTCCTCATCTTTATTCACCACAGAAGTATGGAAAGCAAAATAAAAGTATTTATAATATAGTTCCAAGAGCATTAAAATTTTTTATCAAAAAGCTCTATTTAAGATATAATTTTGGAGTTGAAGTAAATGTTGAAATCTTGGATTTTTGTAAAAACCTAGGAGAGGGATGAATAAGTCAATACATTTCATTCTTTGCTTTTAAAAATGTAGGTATAATTTATAATGGTAAAACTCACTGGTTTTGGTGCACATTTCTGCAAGTTTTGACAAGAACTTTGTAGCTTGGTAACCAATATCAATATCACCCCTTCGCCAAACTACGAAATCAACTTTGTAGTCAACCCTTCCCTCCATGCCCAGCCCCAGACACCTGTCTGTCACTGTAATTTTGCATCTTTTAAAAATTTCATATAAATACAATCGTGTGTTATATAACTTACTGATGATGGCATCTTAGCATAACTACTTGAGATTCATCCATGTTGTTGCATCGATAATAATTTCCTTTTTTGTTTGTTGAGAGTAGTATACTGTTGCATGGATATGCCACAGTTATTTATTAATTCACCAGTTGAAAACATTTGGGCTGTTTCTAGTTTTTAGAAAATATGAACAAATTTAATATCCACGTTTGCATTCAGGTGTGTGAAAAAAACTTTATTTACTTCAATAATACCAGGCAGTAAGGCTGCTGGGTCATATAGTCCCAATTTGGTTAACTTTGTACGAATGTGCTAAAACTGTTTTCCAGAGCAAATGTACTATTTGCATTTTTAACATCGATGTATAAAAATGCCATTTGCTCTACATCTTTACAGACTGTGAGCACTTGGTATAGTATTTGTGGGTGTGGGGGGGGTGTTTTAAGTCATTCAGTTAGTTTTGTGGAGTATCCCATGATGTTTTAGTTTGCATTTCCCTGACAGCTGATGATATCCTTTATGTGTTCATTGCCCTCTGGGTGTCTTTGTAAACTGTCTTCAAATCATCTGCCCATATTCAAGGTGTCGTTTACATATACATTATTGAGTTTCACTAAGACTTTGTACATTCTAGATGCAAACCCTTTATCCAGTATGTAACTTACAAGTATTTTCCTCATGATATTCTTGTCTTTTTGTTCTCTTGGTAGTGTCTCTAATTTTGGTGACGTACAGTTCTCTTATTTTTTCTCATACAGCTACGTTTTGGGAATTGAACTGTGGTATTTTTACTTAACTCATGGTCACAAAGATTTTCTCGTGTTTTCTTATAGAAGATCTTTAGGTTTTCTATTGGGGGTTATGATCTATGTTGAGTTAGTTTTTACATAGAGAAGTATGAATTAAAGTTATATATTTTTTATACTTTTTTATTTTTTGCAGTTTTTGGCTAGGGCTTGGTTTGAACCCTCCACCTCAGGTATATGAGGCCAGCGCCCTACTCCTTGAGCTACAGGCACTGCTCTGAAGTTATATTTTTATAAGAATGTTTGTAACTGTACCATTTGTCAAACATATTACCTTTAGTGTGTAGAATTGTTTTTTGAATTTTTTCAGAAGTTAATCAACTTGGAGGTCAGACAATTAAGTTTACGAACTCGTAAAAAAGTTCTACATAACTCATTAGTGGATCCTACATATCGGTATGGTTGGTCACCTTTGAGATACTCCCCTTGGGAAGCTATGCACTGATGCCAGCACCTAGACCACCCTTCAAAGCAATTTTGGAACTCTTTTTCTAGAATAGCTATCAGAGCTGTCAACGTACAAGTAAATTTCCAAAGTGCATTACAGACCAACTCAAAGCTTATTTATAGTTCCCCTTTGTTCTACTCTTTTTAACTATGACTTGGAATGAGTTCTAGGCCTTCCAATTCACTCACCACTTACTGACTTTCCCAGAGCAACTTCCCACCCACAGTGTTAGGGATGTATGGATTTATAGATTATCATATAGGTTAGATATAGGCTATCTATCCTCTCGGTTGTCAAAGGATGTCAGCACATCCTTTGGTGTTCACAGAGTGGCAGCAATCACCTAATGATGCCTTTCTTAGAAGGCAGCACCATCATTAAGAAATGCATGACTCTATATTGGAATGTTTAGTTTTACAAATTCCAATAATCTGTGATTTAATTATAGATTTGATTAAACACTATTCAAAACCCCAATCTATTTTTGTGACATTGACAAACCAATTGTAAAATTCACAGGGAAATACAAAGGACAAAGTATGCTAAATTAGGTATAAAGAATAAAGAGTCCTTACATTGTCAACTATAGACACTAAAGGTACAGCTGTAGTAATAAAGACGGCCTAGTTTCATTTGAGGATAGACATATGGACAGAGAAAATGTAACAGAGAACTCAGAAACAGAGCCAAACATGTTTGGAAAATTGGTACATGGAGTGGTAAAACAGTACTCAAACAAGGATAGCTTTTTAGCAAAAATGTTGATACAATTGATGTCCATATGGGAAAAAAGTGAAATTGGATTATTACCTCATTCAAAAATGTGTCAAATCTTATCAAAGAGTTAAATGTGAAATTAAAAGCTGTTCATTTCTAGAATATAATATAGAAAATTATCTCCAATATCTTATGGTAAAAAATGACATCTGAAAGAAGAGGTAAAGCACTGAACATAAATAGAAGTAATGATAAAATTAACTACAGTATAAATGTGACCCTTTTAAAGAGAATTCACATAAAGATGATACTTGTTACATATATGGTAGACAGGGGACTACTACCTAGAGTATATAAAGAATTCCCGCCAATTAACAAGAAAAAGGGAGGGAACCAGGCCTAGAATAAGTCCTTCATATGTAAAGAAATATGAAATGTCAATAAACACATGAAAAAGTTTTTAAGGCTATTGATAATCAAAAAAATGTGAATTTAAAAGACTGTATGTGACCATTACTTATTCTCTAGGATGGCAAAAATTTTAGGGTGATAGTTAACTACTTTCAAGTTAACTTTCAAGTTATGGTTACCTACTATGAAGTTCATATTCTGCTAATTAGAATGTAAATTGCTTCAACCACCCCAGAAAACAGTTTTCACATTATTTAAGAAATTTTAAGGCACACCACTGTCTGATCTAGCATTTTACCTCTGAAGTATATATGCAAATCTTCTGCATGTATTTCTCAAGATATATGAACAAGAATTTTCTTTAGATGTTTGTTAGTAATATTTAAATTTGGTAAATTTAAATACAATATCATTAAAATGGATAAATAGAATGATATCGTATACTTGTTCAATGCAAGAGTTTTAGCAAAGAAAATTAAACAATGTAGGGTAAAGTATAGCTATGCTTCAGAAACTCAACATTTTTTAAGGAATAAAGACAAAAATCATATATTACTATGATTTAAAACTAGAGGAAATTAACTCTAGAGGATAAAAAGCAGCATAATCTGATATACCTTTTGGCTTTCTAGAATGAAGATAATATCTCTTCACAACTATAACAAACAGAAATTCAAGTTTATTGAAGGATGTATTTAACTGATTATGTGACAGAAAACTCCAGAAAACATTTAGCTCTGTTAACCAGTTAGAATCATAGATTGATCAGAGAAGCAAAGTCAGAAATAACAGACATGATTCCTGGGGTGGGTTGCTCAGTGTTAGTGGTCAAAATAAATAGGCAAGGTATTTATTTTAAAATTTCAATTATAGAGAAACAAAATTATTTCTTTATTAATAATATTAATATTACTTTTATTCAAATGATGAGAATATGAATATTATTTGCTTCATAACCAAACTTTAAATATTTGAAAAATAGTATAAAGTATTAATTCCGCAAAATCCTAGTTTTGAGAGTTACACATACTTTAGGAAAGCATATTCCTTTAAGTGTACCTATGTACGTATTTTGGATACAAAGTCTCATTCTGTTGCTCTGGGTAGAGTGCTGTACTGTCATAGCTCATGGCAACCTCAGACTCTCAGGCTCAAGCAATCCTCTTGCCTCCGCCTCCTGAGTAGCTGGGAGTGAAGGGGCTCACCACAACGCCCAGCTAGTTTTTCTATTTTTAGTAGATGTGGGGTCTCACTCTTGCTCAGGCTGGTCTCCAACTCCTGAGCTCAGGTGATCCACCTGCCTCTTCCTCCCAGAGTGCTGAGATTACAGGTGTGACTCACCAAGCCAGGCCTCTTTACATTAAAAAAGGTAATCCAATTTCAATTATTATTCCTTTGTTTTAGTATTCTTTTCTTGATATATTCCTTCTTTACACTGTTACAATATTTTCCATCTTTGGAGCGAAGCCAGCAATAAATAACTTGTCAGAATCAATTCTGATGTTGCGTAATAAATGGGCTCTCAACGGAAAAAGCCCAGCTGGTTCGTGCGCATTCATGGTTTCGTTTCACGGAAATGATACGGAATTATGAGGAAATAGGTGAGAAGTACATGTTTGTTTTTAAAATTAACTATTAACAATCAAGTCTGGTTGAAGAAGCAGGATACACACATTTCCAGTATCCGTTATATTTTTAAGAATTTTAAAAATAAGCTTTATTTTCTAATAACTTTTTTTTTAATACACAAAAGAAGGCTAAAAGGTCACATCTTAGTGAGAAATTCAAGGTAGAAGTCTTAATTCTTCAAGTATCATGTAGAAGTCTAAAGCTAAAATTTTCTTTCCCAAATAAATGTTTTTCTTTTACATTCATATGAACTTAGGAGAAAACTTCCATTTTTTCCTTTTTTATTTTCTATTTTTAAATTTTTATTTTTATTTTTATTTTTTTAGATAGTCTCTCTCTGTTCCCCCAGGCTAACATGCTTTGGCCTCATAGCTCATAGTAGCCTCAAACTCCTGAGCTCAAGTGATCCTTCTTGCCTCAGCTTCCTGAGTTGCTGGGACTGCAGGTGCGAGCCACAACACCCTGCTAGTTTTTCTATTTTTAGTAGAGATGGTATCTCTCTCTTGCTTAGGCTGGTTTTGAACTCCTGAGCTCCAGGGATCCTCCTACCTCACCCTCCCAAAGTGCTTGGATTACAGGCATACCTAGCCTCTTTTTCTTTTCTTTCTTCTTTTTCCTCCTTTCTCTCACCAAATAATTTCCTTAAATAATAATAAGCATTTTATCTATGGCTATGTCAACTTGGAAGGTATTTTTAGTACATACATATGGGCAGAAATTCATTTATATTTTAATCATTTTAAAACGTATATATGAAAACATTTAAAAAGTATGCCTCTAATATGCAAACTAGCTGGTTGTAACCTTGCCTCCTTCAACTCTCATCTTCCTGTGGATAAGCGTTTTTTTCCTTATGACAATGTATATAGGAATGTTAACACTATTTTGTCAACAGGCTGGAAAAAATATTATAAGTCTGTGCTCTCCTGATAATTATTCTTTCAAAGAATGTTTAACGGTGCAATGATGGCTATGAAAACCATGACTTGATAGCTGTATTTTGAACTTACATTTTTCTGCAACATTTGACCTACACAAGTTTTTTTTTCTACTTTTGTTGCAATTGTCTTAGCCATTTAAAAAAAATTCTTCTTGTTGAGACAAATTAACAATTCTAACATGAGAGCTGTGATCAGTTTGGTGATGTCATGCAAACCTCAGTGTTTTTTCTGATACAGGGATACTGAAGAGTTCTCACGCTTTTGCTCTTCAGCATATCCCATAATAGGATAGAAAAATCCCTAAATTATTTTTGGATGTGAATTCCCTGAGAAAGATAATAGGAGTTAAAAAAAAAAAAAAAAAAACAAGCACAGTGAAACTATTGCCATAGACGATGTAACATTGTGTGCGGATGTGTATTTGTAACATTGTGTGCAGATTATTTTATTTCCCAGCACAATTGACTTCTGCATTAGGCCAAGCTATGTAAAATCATATTCAAAATAACTTAAGAACACTGTGGTAATGAGGTAAGGCCTCCTACAGACTGTGACACATCATGCCAAATATTAGCAGGGGCTGCTATCACTCGTGGGATTGGTGATTTTGAAATACCTAGTTATTAATTATCGAAAAAAAATCATTGTAAATGAAAAAATAGATTAATATGTACAATTCAAGATATTTTTCAGTTCTTCCCATCATAGGGATTTTTTCTTTGTTTGTTTTATTTTTTTAAGTGCATCTCACTCTGTCACCCTGGTAGAGTGCCGTGGCATCACAGCTCACTGTAACCTCAAACTTTTGGGCTTATGTGATCCCCCTCCCTCAGCCTCCTGAGTAGCTTGGACTACAGCACCCACTACAATGCTTGGCTACTTTTTCTATTTTTAGTAGAGATGGAGTCTTGCTCTTGCTCAGGTTGGTCTCTAACTGCTGAACTCAGGCAATCTTATGAACTTCTTTAGCATTTTAAAAAGAATATTCGACATGTTCTTGACATCAATATTCAAAGTACCTAAATCCATTTGGTACAATAGCCCAATAGCAGATTGGGCATTTTTTCCAAATGCCTTTTATAGGTTTGAATATTAATGAATTCAGAAACTGAAAAACTGCACGTTTCATCTGCCCTGCTAAGAACTCCAACTGAAGTTCTCAGTTCCTGACAACTATGACAAAGATGTTGCTCTATGCTGCTCATATGTTCATATTTAATATGTGAACTTTATCTTTGCCATCAAAATGTCTGTTTTTCTAAAAGGAGTGTCATTATAAGCTACTGAAATGAATAAAACTGTCTCTAGTGTGGAGTTGTTAGGGTGCTGTTATGTAAAATCTTTATGTTATGTACATGAAGGGAACAAATGAGAACCAAGGCACATGCTTTTTAAAATGTTGTTTTAAAAGGCAGGAATATACAGGCCAGTATTGCTGCAACGTTTCTTATATTTTACAGGATCTATTTTCTCATATCTGCAACTGCCGTTGGAAGCAGTGCTATGAGCAGCCGCACCTGCAAACCTAATCTAGGATCAGGTACATAAACAAAGCTTAGAAGAATCTGTTCTTAAATGTCTTTTGCTACCAGTGATGATAGGATCACTCTTTAATTTATTAAAAGAAGAGCGTCTTTAATATCACTTGCAGCTAGCATTTTACATCTCCCTTCACCCTGGGACATTTCAATTTGCATAGATTTGAGTGATTGTTAATTTTGAGAGATTAAGCTATCGCTTTTAACTTTCAATTCACATAAATCACTTTTATGGCTAAATGTTGAAAAGGACAAATGTCATAAATTCTTGGGAAAAGGCGGAAGTATCTTGTTTCTGTTCTTATAAGTTGCCTTTCAACAAGATATCAGTAATGGAGGCAGGCATTTTAAGAACAAAGAAATCGCTGTTTCAGTGATACACACATATACATACGTGTGTATAGAAGAAAGACTTAAAGTTCATATTTAAACAAAAAATATTGATAATAATCTATTAGCAGAGGAAATTAGGAGAATTAATGATGTTTTAAAGGGAAGATTAAAGGAATTAAAGATTAAAGCTGAGATTTATTAAGCAAATACTGGATGCCAAGAGCTGTGCTTGGTATCTGATATGAATTATTCCTAATTTTAATAGGAATCATGCAAGATGGGTAGATTTAGCTCTGTTTTGCAATTAAGAAAATTTAAACCCAGAAAATTTAAATAATTTAACTAAGGGGCATAGCGAAGTTCATTTCAAACTCCAGTCAACTTTGTCAAAAGCCTGTGCTTTTACCGTTGCATAATCTCAGAAAATGGCCACTGGGCGAGGTGGCTCACACCTGTAATCCCAGCACTCTGGGCGGTGGAGGTGGGTGGAGTGCCTGAGCTCAGGAGTTAGATTCCAGTCTGAGGGAGAGGGAGACCCATCTTTACTCAAAACAGAAACAATAGCAGGGCCTTGTGCCACATGCCAAAGAGGATTGCTCTAAGCCAGGAATTTGAGGTTGCAGGGAGCTATGATGATGCCGTGAAACTCTACCTAGGGTGGGGAGTGAGACTCTGTCAAAAAAAAAAAAAAAAAGAAAGAAAACCACTCAGCAGATGACCTTCAAATGAAGTTAAACAGAATAACCACCTTCTTTTCATGTTCTACCTACCTACATCCCTTCAGAAACATGAGATCTGAGACTGATACACGACAGGTGGCACCAGGACCTGCCCCCTTAGCCCCGGGGGTGTTGGTACAGCTGCCCCCCAACACCCCCTCACCCACCCCCCCACCCCCCCCCGCAGAGGAGCCAACAGGCTGGAGGGCTGGCTGGGGGGCCCGCTGGAGGCTCTAGAAGCCAGTGGGGCTGGACAGCTGCTGGGAGACACCGGTGACTCCTGACTCCGTATCTCCTTCCCCTTCCACTTATGACTGAACAGGAAACCCCATTTTCTGTGCCTCGGTCAATTTCATGTAAGTTTCCTACACCTCAATTCCCTGAATGGACTGTGTCCATTCATTAATACATTCATTAACCTTGCCCCAGCGGCAGGGACTGTATTCATTCATTAATGCCCTCATTCATCTTGCCCCAGGAGAAAGGATTGTAGCCATTCATTAACTGAGTTCCTGGCCCCAGGCAGCTAAATGTAAAAACTGCATTCCGGTTGAGTGTAACTTTAAAGGACCCACAGCTGCTAAATAACCCCATGCAACTATATGTACCCCTGAGCAAAGAGGCCAGGGAGAGACAGACAGAGGGAGGGAGAGAGCTCTGTCCCCCACCTGAGTTCTCTCTGCCTTTTTGTATTTTTTTCCTTTTCCATAAATCAATCCTGTCTTACCACTGATCTGTGGTCCATGGATTCATTCTTTAAATCACTGAGACCAAGAACCCTTGAAGTCTTAATTCCAGTATCAAGATGAATCAAATCTTTTCCAAGAATACTTTGGGTTTGAGTCATGAACATGAGCAGGCCCTAAGCTCCAAGGTCATGCTGGTCTGTGACTTTTTTTTCTAATTTCTAGGGAAATTAGAAGTGGCAGTTAGTGGAGTGAGAAAGAGAAGGTGATGGTGCTGAGAGCTAGGAATCTCCCAGAGGGCCCTACGTGAATTTGCCTAACAGTATCTTGTCTGAGAGCCTAAGCATAGGATGCTAGTTTGAGTCAACCAAAAAACAAGACAAGAAAAGTAGCACCCAACTCATCAGCTTATGATTGTCGATCTTAGGAATCAAATCATGATTTTAAGGGCCGCAAAATGCCAAGTTAAGGAGCAAATGGAAATTACGAGTTTGATGTCTCTTGCTTATTTTCGAGAACGCTGGTTGGCGAAACCTTTTACCTCAGTTAGTTTGGGGGCCCAGTCCTATTTCAGAGCAAAGGTGTACATTAGCATCTTCTTTAGCCTTATGATTTTTATTCTCAAATTTCTAAATGTTTTCCCTTTTATTTATTGAAGAATAAAACATGAAAAATACAGCATGAAATGGTGTAGTAGATGTGCATAGTGATGAGACTTGGCAAAAACAGAAGCTCTTTCATTTCTTATTGAGCTGTTTACCTCATTAATATTTAGTGTCTGGTGAAATTTTAGAGATGTAGTGACTGTGTTTTATATGTTAACTTGAATACATTGTGGTGAAGATATTCTGACCTAATTTTTTAATCAGCTGAATGGTGTGATTAGCGAGTATGAATCAGTGTTGATCTGCTCACCTCCAAGTCAGGCACTCTCTTACTGAACCAATTACAAATGGAGCCTGGCCACCAACGTGAATACCTATTTCTCATTTTTATACCGTGAATAAGCAGTTGGAAAGTCCATCTAAGGTTATGTTAGTCAGAGACATGACTTCTTTGATTCCTGCACGTCTGGTCACTTTTTTCTGCTGACATCCTGGCTGCCGACTAACCGTCTGTCATTTCTTTCTCATCAATTTCACAGCCGAGGCACTTGAAGAGATCAGCGTGGATCAGTCCCCAGTTGTATTTTGCAATAAAACTTTAGAGTTAAAAGCTTATGGAAAATAAGGAAACCCAACTCTTCTACACTGCGCAAATGAAAATATTCCCTTCAAAAAACAACCCAAGGGCCTCCACAGATTCTCAGCTCGTCACCGTCTTCTGGTGTTGGTGAGCCACAGTCGTCTGGTTGCTTTCGTTGTTTATTGAAGAGCACCTTGGGGAGTAACATGCTGCTCCCTTGGTGCTGTTCAATAGGTAATGAATTAATGAGCAGAGGGGAAAAGAGATTTGTGCATCAGGAGGGAAGAGAAAGATACTTGTGTACAGTGCAGAAAAGACTAGAAAGGAAAAATAGGAAACGTCTAATTCATGTAAAAAGAATCTTGTTCCCACATCTTGCCTTTTCCTCACACATTACAAAAATAGGAGAAGACAAAACTGAATAAAATGTAACAATAGTGTTAGAAAAGAGACCAGATGGATAAGGATGACTTGGTTTTATGTATATGTCTTTATACTGAGTTAGTGAGCTTCCATCAAAAGAAAAAACAATATACAAAAGAGTTTTAACTCAATAAATGAAAATTATTTGGTAAAAATAAATAGCTCAGGACCATCTAATTATTTACGTGTCACCCAAATAATTTGATGTTGTCATATAGTAAACAGTTGTCAGAGAAAACCAGTATAGAGACTTTATGACATTTTTAAAAATCTAAATTTTTATTTTAGTCCAGGTCTGGACTCTTCGTAAGGAATTCCTATTCTTCTGATATGAAGACGTTTCCCCTTAGCCACCAGGTCTGTTTTCTTCTAAGACTTTTGAAACATCAAGACTTCTGGAGAATCTCTTTCACAAATCTTTCTTGTGGTTTCCCCCAAGGAGATCTATAAAACTGTTATTAAATTATCATTTTTACTTCATCTTATTATGATTTTATAAATAAAGCTTTTCCATATGGAATCTAAAACAAATCAACCTCTAGTGAAAAGTACCATGTCAAATTTCTAGTGTATGTTGACTATCAGAATACATTTCGGAAATAGAATTCTATTTCAAATATTTCTTTTTATGATGTAGAACATGAAAATAGAGCTCTGGTGCTCCATTTTCCTTTCCATAAGAGGAAGTATTGTTTCTCTCTATCAAATATTTTGAAATGATTTTAGCAAAAAGATCAGGTGGATACAATGTTTGGGTCAGGCATGTACGTCAAAGGTCCGTGTGTATTTGCATAAACTTGAATATATTATGCACACATAAACACACACATATACACATACTGGGAATGGGAGTACAAAATTTGTTTAGAGTCAACTGAGAGGTGAAAAAAGGTTACCTGTCAATAAGTAGGAAATATGAATAGAAGAAAATTTGTTAAAAAGTTTGAAGTATGCAATTAAAATGGAGAGTTATGCAAAATGTAGATTTTTGAATCTACAAGGAAAATAAAGACTATCACGAGAAAGTTGGACAGCAAATCGCTGTCTGAAATGTCAGTGTCATGTTTTTGTTGCACTGAAATTTGTAAGTGCTATAAATTAAATTTGATTTACAAGAAACTTCTAAACAATAAACTTAAGCACATATAAATAGACAATAGTATGATCATCAATGCCATTATGGTACACATATATTATAGTTGACATTGAGTATCAACACTTCTTTTATAACCAAGCCCTCCCTTCCCACTTTTATTATACTCTACTTAAAAGAGCCTGTGTTTTAAAGAACAGGGACCAAACTTTGAATACCAGCTGGGTTATATGTGTTCATTGTTCATTTTGTGACCTTGAGTCACAGCCTCTGTGTTCACTGCTGAACCTAAAATATATGAGTAAAAAGTTCAGTATTAGAATTTTGTTAGCCAGCGGCTTTATAAATTGTAATGTGAAATTCTTACAACACCTGGCACAAAATAAGCACCCAATAATGTTAGCAATATTATGTATTCTATGGTGTTTTTAAACTTAATTATTATTTTACAAGGCCATATGATTTTAAGTTTGCTATAGTTTCCTATTACTTGTTTAAAGTATATAAAGCATTATAGTTTTCTTCTTTCTTCATTCTTTAGAAAAATATTTTAAAAATCTCTTAATTTTTAGTTTTTATTGTGATATTTTAGTCTATCTGCAGATTTTTATTTCATTCTTTATGTAGTATTAATATTTCATTTCCCTTATTTCTAGTAAAAAATCCTTATTAATTATTTTGGTTTCAAACTTAGTTTTTCCTTTTTTTAGTATTGTATTTTTTTATTCTTTGCTTTTAGATTTAATTCTTATTCATCGATGCTTTGTTTGTGTTTTATTTTATAATATTTATTTTCAATATAAATACTTAAAAGAATATAAATAAAAAAACTTAATAATTCATGTGTTACAGCAACTGACAGAAATCTTGCCTACAGAGATTTAAAAACAATAGATTTAGGGATGGTTTGCTTAAATTACTTGTACTAATCTCTACACTGTGTCTGGGGCTCCACAGTAAATTTCCTGTTCACGCAAACAAATGAAACAAGGTAATATTTCCATGGATCACATAGAAAACATGCCAGTTACTATGTAATCTTTCTGGAAGGTTGGTAACACCCTCAGCTTGGACAGTCCCCTAAATGACCAGCGAGTTACATTTTGACAACATGTGTCATCAAAGCTCTTTATTAGTGGCTCTGTGCTTTGAAATCTGACAGGTATGGAAAGGCCAGAGGTTTGGAGAGAGCTATGTGCAGTCTTCCTCATTACAGACATATTTAGAATCCAGAGAAAGATGGGACGGCTGTGCTTACCAGATGATTCCCTTAATCACTGGGCTCATGAGAATTCCCCAACTAATGGAAAAAGGGTTTGCACTTCTCCGTGTCTAGAGACCCATAACTATGAGAGAAATCTCAAAATCATGGCTAAATAATAGCAGAATCCAGGCTTCTTCTCCTGCTCTGTGGGGAAGCAGGAAAATATCCTATTGGTTCATAACCATTTTGTTGAGAGTTTCCTTCTAGTGTTTGTGAATTTTTCAGAGCCGCACCTTGGCTGAGGGTCTGGCCTTTCAGACACCTATGGTCAGTTCCTCTTGCCAATTTCACTGTAATCTCTGGCAACTTGCCAGACAGAGCTGAGGCCTGGTCTTACTGATACAGAATGTGGCCTAATTCAGTTTCCTTTTATAATGAATACAAAATTCTTCCTTCATGTTTATGAGGTGGTAAGACAGAACTTTCAGTTCATATGATTTAGCCTATTTAAAATGACATTTTTCCTGAACTTCCAAATATATTACAACAACTGTAAGTGACCACCCAG
Source organism: Nycticebus coucang (assembly GCF_027406575.1). Lineage (NCBI taxonomy): Eukaryota > Metazoa > Chordata > Mammalia > Primates > Lorisidae > Nycticebus > Nycticebus coucang. Next base: position 8,794,986 of record NC_069785.1, on the reverse strand, counting down.
GGGACTGGTCAACGTACGGAGGTGGTCAACATAAGGGACTAGGCCACCCATACTGACATGTACATGTGCTGCAGGTCTGGTTTATGAGTATTAGGTCAATTTAAGGAGGTGTTCGCTGTAGGCAGGTGGTCAACACCAGACGTCATACTGTAATTTGATTTTTGTATTTGGCTAAGTATTTTCAGAGCTTGGAAGCACCTGGTATAAGTTAAGTTATTTATTTTTTCTCTCTTTTAAAATATTTTTCAATCAAAATAAACAGAAAAAAATTATTTAGGATTCTTTGCAATAAGACTAAAAATTGGAGAACAGAGATAAGAAAAAATTTATAATTCTCACACCAAATACTATATATTGAGATGATAAACAATTGGTGTGCCCCATTTCAGATTATTTTTCATACAAATAAAACATTAAAGACATTAGTTCATTAATTTAAAAATTCCATATATGTCATAGGCTTCATATATACTATATAGGACTAATATTGTTAGATTGGAAAATTTTCTTGATATCTTTGTCCTGAGTTTTCTGCTGGTTTCATGGTTGTGGGGGCTGCTTTTACTATAGGTCCATATATTTTAATTACTGGGTATTTAAATTCTCATAGAGAAATATCCAATATTTCTGCTATCATTAAAATGTATTCCATTATTTCTACTAAGCATATAATCAATATTTTAGTTTATAATCTTATTGAGAGTTATAATGAGGAACATCAGAGGTGATTCTGTACATTATGATTTACTTCAAACTCAAATATGACACACAATGAACCTGAGTTGATGCTTCCATAGATATTTGTGGACTGGGGGAAGGAAACCAGCTGCCCTGTACCGTTTGATGCTGACCAAAAGGCTTCTAGTGTAAATATTACAAATGACGGCTCGGGCCTGATTTTCTAAAAGAAATTGAGTCTTCCAACATTTAAAATTTCGGAGATGTAAAATCTTGCTAGCCCCATTGATAACCAGCTGTGACTGTCACATTCCCGTGAGTCTGAGCCCCTCTGTTCCCCACAATGAACTCCTCCCTGGTGCAGACTTAGGCTAATAGTGCCCTCTGTGACTGTCCTGCTTCATGATAACCATGTGGCCCCCATTCTGGATTGACAGTGGTGATCCCAGCTTTATTGTTCTTCTTGTCTTTTGCCATCAACATTCTTCCTGTGAGGCAATTACTTTGATTCCCTAAGGTGCCACATCTTGTCGCACCTGTTTAAACAGGCGAGCCACTGAACATACTCTTTACATCAGGGCCGCATTTGTCACAAACGTGACTTCCTTGGTGACGATACAGGAGGATCCTTTGTTTTCCAAGAAGAAGCAATGATGGAGTATGGCTGTAACAATCACAGAATATACCCCTGGAATATACAAATTCATTGGTTGTATTAAATTACCCTGCCCCTGAGAGCATAGAGGGATAGTGAAAGCTAGCTTGAGTTCATGCTCACAAATGTTCCATCAAATACAAAAAGCAAAGGCAAACCTCAGGGGTCATTACGTACACCACTTAGCCTTGGAGGCGGTTCCTGATAACAAACAGCAGGGGCCAATGAGGAATGGCATACTTTTACCTACAGGAGGACCAGCCTCCCCATCATTGCCCAACAAATGTAAAGATAAAGGCAGGCAGTGAAAAGTTGACCTGATTCTGGTAAAAAGTCTGTGGAATTTAACATTTAAGGAAAGCCTAGAAGGAGAAAAAGCTAATATGCACAGAAGAGTAATTTTTATAAAGTACCGTAAGTCCTATAAAAATAAAGTGTTAGGGCTGGATACTGTGGCTCACACCTATAATCCTAGCACTTTGGGAGGCCAAGGTGGGTGGATTGCTTGAGCTCAGGAACATTGAGCTAAGGACCAACCTTAGCAAGAGTGAGACCCCATGTGTAAAAATACCCAGGTGTTGTGGTGAGTGTCTGTAGTCCCAGCTACTTGGGAGGCTAAGGCAAGGGAATCACATGAACCCAAGAGTTTGAAGTTGCTGTGAGCTATGATGCCATAGCACTCTACCTAGGTTGACAGAGTAAGACAATCTCAAAAAAAAAAGTTAGGTAACATGCAGAATAGTATAAATTGTAGTGACTCTGTGCAGGAAAATGTGGGTATAAATCCTTGTGCTTTTGATATTTAGTATTTACTGAGTGGCTATTGGTCTCCTCATCTCTGTGATAGCAACTATACCTGCTTCAGAAAAAGTTTTGAGATCTTTAATCAGGTATGTGTCAGGTATTCATATTTACATATACTAGGCATATAATAAATAGTATCAACTGTTGCATGACAACATAATTTTGAGCATATAAAGTCTTCACGAAGAAAACATTCATTATTACTCTATGAAGTGCAAAATCAGCCAAAACTAAGCTACAGTGTGAGAAATTAGCATAGTATTTCTTTTTGGGGAGCAGAGTAGGAATAATATGTGAAAAGTTATTTGAAAGGAGCTACTAACATGCTGGTAATTTTCTGTACCTTCATCTAGGTGGTAGTAACATATTGGTGTTCCCTTTTTGGTAATTTAAGCTGCATTCTTATGAATTTTATACACTATGTGTATGTACTAAAATTGAATACAAGTTAAATTTCAAAAGCATACCTACTGTGTCACTCTAAAATGACATCCTGTGGTCACTGTGGTTAGACTGGGCATCTTATTTGAAAAATATAGAAAGATCTCTCTTGGTATCAACTCACAACACGGGTAATGCAGATAATAACAGCAGCGTGGCACTTTGGAGAACCTTCTAAATTGAAAAGGTAGAGTTTTGTTTTATACTGTTTGGCCCGTTAGGAAGAACTGTCAGGTCGTGGAATATGAAGTAGCTGTCCATGCCTCCAGGGAAGTGGGGTAGGGGTGGTGAAGGCTGGTGAAGCAGGTGGAAGGCGCCATAGGAAAGATCTGAGAGTTGCAGCCAGACATCAGGTGGTGGTGCTAGATTATGTCATGCTTTATCAGAAACTTGCCATTCATCCAAAAAGTCATGAGGAGCAATGGAAATATTTTAAAATTGACATTACCAGTAATGTAATTTAAAACACCACTACCCAGACCATCCACCACAGTTTCGGTGATACTTGAAGACAGAACATGTATGTGCTTTGGTAGAAAGCTGGGTAAATAGACTGTCAGTTGTGGAGGAAACAAAGAGAGAAATGGTGAACCTTTTTAAAAATAGTAAATGATTCAAACTACTGGACTTGATGACTAAATGGACGAGAACAAGACAGAGGAGAAATGGGATCAGATTTACAGGCTTCCGTGTTTCGCAGCCTGAATGATTTTGTGATTCACTGAGATAGAAAATACAGACAGAGAAGGAGAAATGCCTAAGAAATACAGGGCTTAACAAACTGGTATTCTAGTTAGATGGTTTATGTACATTGTTACCGCAATGATGTTCTGATATTTGTTTCCCTGGCTTGATAGAGCCTATCAGTTCAGGTCTGTGCAGGATGCATGATGTTGTCTTCATGTTTTATGGAAATGTCCCGTGAGTAGAAATGGCCTCTTAGGAAAAGTGAGCAGTTTAAACTAAATACACTAATTTCACAGCCGATGACTTGAATAATCAAACAGGCTCTGTATGACAGCCTCTTGTTCAGCATTTCAAGGGGATTCTATCACCTAAAATACATTTTCTGGAGACATGCTGTCAGTCTTTCAGTTTTGCTTGGCTCTAATGTGGAAGGATTCTGATAACCAGAAACACAGGACTGAAAATGATGCATGAAATAAAATGTCCAAAACATATTGAAAAGTGAAAGGGAACTGATGAGATTGGATGTGTGTCCTAGTTACCAATCTGTCTCCTTTCCTAAAAAAACACATCTGTCAGAGGCCTGGTGCTTCTTCCAGTGTAGTTGTGCTGTCCACCTGAATCCCAGCTCACATGGGCATACTCAGTACAAAAGTAGTTTTGGTAGTTCTATCTCTGCCGAGGAGAAAAAAGAATAATCCTTTCTTGTGTAATTCCTAACTTCCCCACTGCATCTTGCTCTGCACCTCTCACGCACACATGGGGATACGAGGACTTTATTTCAGTGAACAGCTGCAGTGAAGTGGGAGTCTACTGGATAGACACAGTACATCAGATGGAAAGAGCGTGGGATTCAATATCAGACATCCCTGGGTTCAGATCTTGGCTGAGGTTCTTTATGACTGTGTGATGATGATCATATGTCAACCTGAGTTTCCTCATGTGTAAAATGGAATGATTATTAAATAACTCAAAGTTAGTGGGTTGGTGCCATTAAATACACATCTTAAATTTAATGGTATTAGGATGAAAATCTCAGCAGACATTTATAAAATTACTGGTCTAACACAAATACTCTTTAAGTCAATGTTAGTAATGCTTTAAGCACTTTACTGTTCCCCAAATGTTAATACTATTAAGCATTTGCACTCTGCTTACAATCTTTATATAAAGGGTGACTCTATTAGTTTAGTATGTTTCACATTGTATGTTAAACATTGTATTTGGAAGAATCTCAGAGTTAAAAACTTAAAGACTTAAAGAGAAATTGCTAAAGAAAGTATTAGTAAAGCTTATTTAGGACCAGAATCCATCTAGGTCTAAAATATACAGTAGTTAAAATTATTTTTACTTTAATTTTAAGAGCAGTTATCTAGGTATAATGTATAAGTGAGCCTTGATGTATTAGAAGTATTGATTAAGAAGGCAACAATTACTTAAAATTATAGAGCATTACATTAAGTATGTTCAAGTTTGTTCTACTAATGATATCATCATGCAGTCTCTAGTATACATCTTCTGATAGAAAACTGCCTTAAATTTTAGTATATTTATCTGTGTATAGGTTCATGTCTGTGTAAGGAAAGAGATTATCTTCTTCCTTAAGATATGTATGCATTTCCATTTGAAAATTTTCAAAACTAGAAAAACACGAGTGATACACCTTAAGTTTGAAGTGTTTCATGCTGCTAGATTAAATTGGTTGTGAACATTATTATTTTGATACCACCATGATTTGTTTTTCAGTATTGCTGCCCAATAAATAGATATTAAAGAAAAAAATAAGAGTGAATGGAATTAGTGAAAAAGAAAAAGAAGAAATCACAAAAAAATCTGAAAATTGGATCTAAATAAATCTCTAGGACCAGGTGGAATTTTCCCAAGAGTTTTGAAAGAACTTGAGGATGAAATTGTTAGCCAAAGTGCATTGCCTATTGGAATAGAACTGCAGTACCAGGGTATGGAAGCCTGCAAAGGAGCCTGAGATCCAGACGACGTTCTGCTAACACACTTATTGAGATTTGATTCTTGGATGCCCAAGTTGGTGAAGCATATAAAAACAGATTTTTATTATGAAAAAGTGAATTTAATTCTATTAACAGATAGACACCCTACTCATTTTTTAAATCTCTGAATGAATTTATATAGAATTTTCAAGAGTCTTGGGTGGCGCCTGTGGCTCAGTGAGTAGGGCGCCAGCCCCATATGCAGAGGGTGGCGGGTTCAAACCCAGCCTCAGCCAAACTGCAACAAAAAAATAGCCGGGCGTTGTGGCGGGCGCCTGTAGTCCCAGCTGCTCAGGAGGCCGAGGCAAGAGAATCGCGTAAGCCCAAGAGTTAGAGGTTGCTGTGAGCCATGTGACGCCATGGCACTCTACCCGAGGCGGTACAGTGAGACTCTGTCTCTACAAAAAAAAAAAAAAAAAGAGTCTTTTCACATGTGCTTATTCCAAAAAATATGAAATATTTCTATTTATTGGGGGATTACACATGTCTTCATCATGGGCATTCTTTAAAGACAGGAGATTAAGGAGTCTACACAATCAGATATCACTTTCAATAGTGAGCTTCTCTGTAAACATGTTGTCTTGAGCCTTGTTTATGTTTTTAAATATTATTAGGAAAATAAAGTAAAGATAATAAAATCCCAGATATAAAATAATTTAAAAAGAAGGGAAGGACATACTTAGATGACATACGTAAGATCGATAAGTCATTTTAAATGGGATTACCCAATCCCACACATACAGACACAGAAAAGTATTCAAGACATGCTAAGAGAATTAAAAACTAACTTATTGCCCACTGAAATAAGCATTTTTAGTCACATAAAACTACAGCAGGTGACAAATTTAGGAGTATCATTAGCCAAAGTGCTGCTGAAGACTGGAAAGATAGTAAACACAGTGAAATTAATTCACAATTTAGCCAGGTCTTAACATGACATCAGGGATGCCACCATATTCTTAAACTTTATATGTTTCCTGGGCTAGATGAATTATTGATTAGCAACAGAATATCATTAACTTATATATTTATTTAGTCATACAGATATTTTGTCTAATAGCTATTTTGTCACTTTGTCAAAAGTATGTGCAATGGAACTCAATCTTAAAGGTTTGGGGTAATGCTGAGTTTCTAAATACCAGTTGTTTTAGTGTGTTAGTCACTGAAGATAGAAAACAAGTAAGAGACAGCTCTGGTTTTGAGGGTTGCGTAGTTACACATTAAACAGAGCAACACCCAGGTGTGTGCCGCACCAGCTCCCTCACTCCTGGCTTCATCCATGATACTAAATGTAAGAGGCCCACAGATGCCTTCTCCTAGTGTTCCCTGGAAAGCTGAGACTACTCTGAGGTACTAGCAATCTGGATCCACTCTAGGGAAAGTTCTGGGTCTGATTCTGTGTAGAGCAACTCTTCTCAACCTTCCTAATACCACAACCATTTAATGCCCACGGGTTGAGAACCGCTGCTCTAGGGGGTCATCCAATTCTTGATCCCATACTTCAGTTTCTCTTTAAACTAAAGGAAAAACAATGGACAGGGAACAATTACCTTTTGCTGATTTAAATGATAAGAGAATGCTATTTCATTTCTTTTATTTTTCTTGAGAGAAGTTAAATTTTAGCAAGTTAGTTTGTTTTCAAAGTATCTGCCCAAGTTTGTTCTCCTATGATTCCTAGAATTGTTTTGATAGTTAGCCTTGTTTCTGAGTTTGCATGTATGGAAGTGATTATTAGTCATAGCGGGAGAGGATACATTTAAATTTCTTCTTGGCTCTGGAGGAAAAATTGTGCAGCTTTATGACAATACAGAAGAGGGTCAAAGAGATCCACATATTAGAATCATTTCCAGACATACAGTGCTTGCTACTTCTTAAGAAGCAGGGTGACATTTATTTTAATGCTGTTTAAGCACGTCTGTGTTCTACCAAGCTCTTTCCATGCATGTATTCATGAGAGAGTCGACATTTTGTGCACAGTGCATGGGATTTTTGAGCCAATCGTGTTCTATTTTTACATAGTTATTAAATGTCAGAAATGTGTTTTCATTAATCAGCTGGCATGTAATTAATGTAAAGTATTCATCTGATTACATCTCAATTAGATGCCTATTCAAAACAGTGACATTTCATGTGTTATTGGACAACCTTACTGCCCACACAGATGGCATGCAATAAAAACATTAGCCAAATATTATACCATGACTGTTTGAGCAAACCGAAGCACATCCATCTTAGTAAAGTACATTATAGATCAGGCCTCTGCGGTACATCCAACAATGAAATTATTACCGCAACAGATTGGTGCTCACTTTAACATATGCTACCAATCAAGCATGTTTTGCATTTGTGCGTGAAACAAGCAGATACAGATGTGTAATATTCTTTGATCTTGAACACATTATATTTAGAATTAAGTAACAAACACAAAAACAGATGAGTTATGGAGTCATGAAGTTAAACATATCTGATGACCAATTGGGATACTTGTAAGAAGTATGGTGTTAGCATTATTCAAAAGAATTATTAATTACCACATGGATATTCAGTAATAGAAAGAAGTCTGTTCATTTTTTCATTACTAGTAAAATATCTGGACAAAACTATTCCTAAAGCAAAGCACAATTCTTAATCACAGTCATAGAAGATATTCATCGTTGGTGTGGTTCTTAGAATTTTTACCTAGATTATGCCTATGTTGTAACCTATATTTTACCTATATTACATTATTAAAGACAATATGCTGAAAAATTATCAGTTATTAAAACATATTTTTATGATGAAGAAACTAAAGTACAAAGAGAGGAATTCAACTTCCCCAAAGTTATACTAAAATAAGTTGCTGCTGCTGGTAGGTTTCAGATATAGGCATACTGACTCAAAAACCCATAATTTAAGAAATCTGCTGTGTTTTTTTCCAAATATACTCCCTCAAAGACGTGGTAGCAGTGTTGTTCATTGAACTTTAGTGTCACTTTCCAGGGAACTACTTTATGGAATAAACTGTAAGGTCATCAAGTAAAGAGGTTAATTCTTATTGACTGCTGTAATTTGGATTCCTAGAATAGTGTCTAAATAAGAGTAGACATTCAATATGCTTAAATAATTGAATAAGGGAACAAATGAGCTATTGATGGCTGAGTAGAAGACATGTATGGTATAAAGTCCTGAGAAACATGGACTTTTTGAGACATCCTTTTTGACCATATTCTTATACAAATGTGTTCATTTTCTGGGTTGAGTCCTTCGAATTGCACATCTATAAATTATTATACCTATACATACATAGAAAGTGCCCAAAAATATATACACATTTAAGAAAGTAAAAAGCTGTTATTAAAATTGTTATAATTTTAAATTATAATTAACGTCTAATTATAAATATAGATAACAAAAGATGAATACAAGTCACATTTGAGCACCTCTTGCAATTGGAGAAATCAAACATGACTTGAGTGTTACATTCTTAATACAGATTTTTCCTTTCTTAGAATTTGTACACATTTTGACACCCTCTGTATTTATACAGGAATATAATACAGTGTGTGTATCATACAAATAAGAATATATTTTACATATTATTGGAGTGATTAGAAGGCAATAGAATTATATTGTTCGCCACTTGCAATAGATTTCTTACTCCTTTCTCTTCAGTGAAAGGAAACACTGCTTAGAATCACATTTTAGAAGCTGAGTGCACCTTAGCGAATGAGCGAAGGCAATGATTGCTGACTCATCACCTTCCCCGCTGCAGGAATCTCTCTCAGCCCTTCGCTGGTGTGACAGCTTTTGTTTCTCACTTTGCCTCTAATGAGTCAGCGCTACACATCTTTTATTCTGCATAACAAGAGTGAATTGATTAATATTCACATGATCAATGTCTTGACAATGAAAAATTACATGCAGTGGGAGATTACATACCAATTGGCACCCCATGCATTATTCTTAGATACTCAAATAAAATTCCCATAAACCTTAAGATTTGTTTCCATTTTATTCCCACGTATCTTTAATTAGTTTAGATATAAGGCATGTTCTGTGAGTATTTTCCAAACAATGGCTTGTGTAGTCCACAGGAACAGGTTACTCACTGTAGCATTTCTCTACAATGTAATTTGAGAAAATTGTGATTTTCCTAACTCTTCATTCATCATTTAGTGAATAGTCAAGTCCAATGCTTCCTTCATAAGCAGAAGCATTTCTCTGGTAAGTATTAGTCTATCTGATCTCATTTTCCTCCAATTCTCCCTACTTATCCATTTTTCATATCACCTCCAGATTTGATGTGGTTTATAAATGTCTCATTAAGTACCTATCTCCCCAAACACTCATTATTGTCATTGCTTTCAAGTTACTTCTCACAGCAAGAAAGAGACATCAGAGTTTGCTTTCCTTCCCCACCACTCTTCTTCATGACTAGTTGTTACTTTGTTCATTCTGGTTGCGATGTTCTTTCCTATTCAGGATTTGTCTCTGAAACGAAATGACTGGTTTAATGAGCCTCCGCATCACTTGTGATTTGGAGGTTTGCAGGGGGTTAAGTAAGATGAGAGCAGTATTCAAAAAACAAACAAAATAAAATTACAAGCATATTTCTGAAACAAAGACACAGAGCGACCTTCAAGGGAAACGCTGTGTTCAGAAATGGAAGAGTTTTGTACACAGCTCTGTTGAAAAGGCGAATAGCCAAATAGGTAGTGACTTCAGTCAGCACATTGGAAATCTAAGAAACATAGGGACAAGGGCAAGGTATGAATCTGACCGAGCAGCTTGAATTATTCACCAAACAACGACACATTATTGGATATATTTTTATATAGTGCCCATGCACTGGGTTTCGGATGAGTGGATCAGCACAGCTACTTAAACACATTTTGGAATGAGCTAAAGTTCACTAAGACTCTTCCTTACAGGACTCTTCTGTATGTGCCTCATTAAAGCCTGTGGCATATTTAAAAATCTTTCAAGAGTAAAACGTGAGATCTCCTTGACCTTAATATTGAAATGACATTGGTGATATCAAAAACCAAGAATCACCCATTTGGAATACCATGGTACTTTCCTTATCTTTAATCTTAAATACCCAGGCAGAATCATCACAATAGGGAATCATGAAATCTGGGTTCAGAAGACATTGGTGAAATACTGTCTGGATGTGCCTGTGGGGATTAGAATGGGTAACACTGTGCAGGGATCCTGGGAGGGGCTGAGGTGGCACAGCTGAGTGCTGGAAGGGGACCCTCGAAAAAGGGGAAAAGGACCAATGGCTGTCTAGGCCACTAGGAAAGGCCTTTTGGAATTTATAAGCCCAGTTCAGATAGAAAAAAGTTTTTTTGTTCTATTTGGTATTTTAGGGGAAAAAATGATTGCAGGAATCATAATTTCCATGGAGGTGAGTAGAAATTTATGGTTGGACTTTATGGGTAGACTTGATCGTGATGAGAGGATCAGCATGATTATCGAATTGGGAAGAGATTTATCACATAAGGACAGGGTTCACAATCTCAGTAGCATCTTCCATCTAGAGTTCAGTCTAAAAGAAGCAAATACTGGAAACAATAATTTCTAGAGAGACTTGAAAAGAACTAAACCAAGAAACATGTCCAAGAATAAAGAATACCATAAAATTCCCACTGGCATTTAAATAACATATTCTTAAATACGTTTTTAAGCACATTTGTTGGCATTTAGAAATGCCAAGTAAAATATTAATCTTATGTAATTTTCTCAATAGAAAACCTCCATGGAACTAGAGAGTTCATCACAAATTATTGGAATTTTACAAATGATTGGATAAAATTATTTGCAATGAATAGTAAATTGTGACAGTTTTGTTCTTTTCTTTACAACAGGTAGGCATTTCATTTAAACCATTTCTTGGCTAGGTCCACCAATACATGTTCTCTCTCTCTCTCTCCCCCTCTCTCCAGAGAGCATATTTATGAAACGGTAGGACTGGTTTAATGAGCCTCAGCATCACTTGTGATTTGGAGGTTTGCAGGGGGTAAAGTGAGATTGGAGCAGTATTCAAAATGTATATGTATTGGCTGAAACAAAGTAATTGGTTTAATTGGCCTCTGCATGACTTGTGATTTGGAATATATATAATGTAATTCCAAATTCTTTTGTTACATGGATATATATATGAAATATGTATATATTTCATATGTTATATGTATATCCTGACTGATATATATATACATATACATATATACATATTTCATATATATATGTATGTATATATATATATATATCCATATAACAAAAGAATTTGTAACCCCCTGTATCAATTGAAGTAGTTAAAAAGAGAAGTTACTTCAGAATGTTCTTCAATGAAATGCATGATATATCAGTCAGGATTCTTGGATTCAAGTGACAGAAGTGGACTCTAGTTAAGCAGAAAAGCAATTTCTTATGAATTTACCAGTAAGCTCATGGAAGTCTGGAGAATCAGGCTGAGAAAAATGGAGCAGGAGCTAGAAGGGCCAGGCAGGAGGGACCATGGCTAAGTCTCTGCCATCCAGAGGCTGCTCTGGTGCTGCTGCCCCCACTGCTCCTCCCAGAGCACCTGTCACCACGTCCGCTGCAAAGGACTCTGAGTGTCCTCACATCTGCTGTTTTAGTATATTTGTTGTGGACTTCAGGGTTGAGTTAATCATAATCTTCAGTTCATGGCACATTATTATCACCAGTCCACTGAAGGCTGATCTTTTAACTTTATTACAATTTACTATTGTTTTTCTCCATCGGTTCCAATCCTCAGTCTCATTCTAGTGCCCACCTTACTGAGCCTTTCTAGAGTAATTAATATGGGCATCTTTCCAATCCATCTTTCATGTTTATTTAAGTATATGCACATACATGAAAATATAAGTTATTTACATAAATAGTAAAACAAATATAAACTAAAAATTATCTGTCACCATGTATATGCATATGAACAAACATATATTATTATTGTACAATGATCTATTTGAATGGAAAAAGTTTTTACTGAATAAAATATTTTCATTTTATAAGGCAATAAATCATTAGTCATCAATTGCAAAATTATACTAATGATTATTGTTCCTTCTGAGATGTGTTTTACATATGGATTCATGAATACATTTCTTTCTCTGTCATGAATCTATGAAATATTTCTTCAATTTTTCTTTGGTAAATGATTAATTTTTATTTTAACTTTATGAATTTCAAAGTCATTGGTTTCTCTATATAAATAAATTAAAACCTACTGAGTGTAATAAATGATGGCTGAAAAAATAGACACACACACATACACAGGGTGGCCATAAAGTTTGTGTGCAGTTTAAAATAGTAACTACTTTAAATTGCACACGAACTTTATGGACACCTTGTGTATTTTGTTGTTGTTTGAGGCAGAATATAGTTCTGTCACTAGACTACAGTGAAGTGGTGACATCATCATAACTCACTGCAACCTCAAACTCCTGATCCTCCCACCTCCACGTACCAAGTAGCTAGGACCATTGATACATACCACCATAACAGACCAATTTTTCTATTTTTTGTAGATTTGGGGAGGGGGTCTCACTCCTGTTCAGCTGTCCTTGAATTCCTGGTCTCAAGAAGTTCTCTGGCCTCAGCCTTCTACAGTGCTAAGATTACAGGCTTGAGACAGAAGTGGACTCTAGTTAAGAGTCAAAATAAATATATTTTAAACAAAAGAATTGAAAATTATTTGTGTGTTTCACCATTTGGCTTGAAAAAATATAAATCAAATTAAAACATGTTAGTTGAAGAAAAATAGTGGTTTGGTTATAAATCTATTTAAGATAGAAATAAACTTTAGAAATATGTCAAATTATAAATATTACAATTTCATGAAAGTTAATATTTATACAAATAGCTAAAACATTTCTAAGAAAAATATTAGTGTTTAGATATCAAATTTAATTGCATGATATTAATCATATTCTTTGTGAGATTAAGTTATTTAGATTTGTGAACAACCTACCATTTATTTTAGAAATTGGTGATATTACTTTTCATATATCTGACTTCAAATCACTTAATTTTTCTGAGGATAGAGATTAAGGAACTTAAAATTTGAATTGCAGTTTAGTACTTATTCTACCATTTAATCTTAGTATAGCAGTTTTATCTTCAGAATATTACAAAGTAATTTTATTACTTTTATTATTCCCTAACCCTTGGGTAATCTTTATTTCTGAACACCTCAACTAAATGAAGTTCACTAACAGACTCCATAATATTTCACCATAGCACCTATTTGTTCTTTAAATATTTCAAAGGAATTATCGATACGGTGACAAATTCTGTATTTTTTAATCATGGCTAGGTGACTTCTCCGTTAAGCTCCCTGAGTCCAAGGGCTATCTATCTGATCACTTTTGTTCTTCTGCAGTTTTTGAAGTACAAACGATATATTTTTTAGTGTTCAGAAACTATTTCAATCATGCTTGCCCTCTTTTAAATTTGTTCCAAACTTCTTCATAAAAGAAAAAAGAGGCCAGGGCGCTGTGGGTCTGTGTTGGGCATGGAGAATGGGGAGATGCTCCCCAAAGGGTCTACAATTTCAGTTAGACGGGAGGGATAAATTCTGGGGATCTATTGTATAATTAGTGACGATAGTTAACAATAATGTATTTCATATTTAAAAATCGCTAAGACAGTAGATCTAAATGTTCTCACCACACACTCAAAGATAAGTCTCTGAGATGATGGAAATGCTAATTAGCTTTATTTGATCATTTCACATATATTAAAATTTTGCATTGCATAGCATAAATATATACATTCTACTTATCATTTATATCTTAATACAGATAAAAATTTATATAAAATAAAATATAAAAGAATACTGAAAACTACACTGTTGCTCTAATAGGTTAAGTGGATAAAAGAACTTAGCCTTTCTGAAGGTAACGACAAACAATAGGGTATGTGCCTGGATGTCTATTTTAATGACATCTAATGTTATCAACCACATAAATAATTGGCTAGAGAGGAATCAGCACATGATTCTTGACTGAACATTTTCCAAATTCTTCTTTTGAAATGTGAAGATAGAATAAACAGTGAGGGAACAAATTTCCAATTTTTTTTTTTTTTTTTTGCAGTTTTTGTCCAGGGCTGGGTATAAACCTGCCACCACTGACATATGGGGCCGGCACCCTACTCCTTTGAGCCACAGGCGCCCAATTTTTTTTTAATCTGTCAATGCTGGCTCCACTAAAAGGCACCAGAGTAGATGCAGAAGACTTTCTTTAATTTTTTTTTTCTGAGACAGAGTCTCAAGCTATCACCCTGGGTAGAGTGCTGTGATGTCACAGCTCACAGCAACCTCAAACTCTTGGGCTTAAGCTATTCTCTTGCCTCAGCCTCCACGTAGCTAGGACTACTGGCGCCCGCCACAACACCCGGCTATTATTTTGCTGTTGTTGCAGTTGTCATTGTTGTTTAGCTGACCTGGCCAGGTTCAAACCCACCAGCCTGGGTGTATGTGGCCGGTGTCCTAACCACTGAGCTATAGGCACTGCCGACGTGGAAGACTTTCAAAGAACTAGAATATACTATGCACATAAAAAGGTATAAATGTGGTTATAAGAAGTATCTTTAAGATCTGTCTAATTACCTGCATGCTCTTGTCTTTATAGCTTCTTTGTTCCTTACAGTATTTTCTTCTAAATACTTACATTGGCGTTACTGTTCGAAGAGTTTCTTCTCTGAAATTAATACCCAATATACACCTTGAAAAGATTTTAGATATTACCTTATGTATTCATTTTGGATATTTTCTTTTACATTCATTGATATTATAAAAACCTGTTGAAAATGAAAACCTATCTTTTTCATTTTTCTTAGTAAACATTAGTTATAAATGTTATTTTACTTTAATAACTAAAAAGATCACAAATGCACTGTAATAGCTCTTTCAGGATTATAATTTTATGTAATTTATATTAATATCAATATATACACATGACTTTTAATTTAAAATTTTAAACATATCATATAAAAGTCTATAAGGGATTATGTAACATAATTTTATTAAAGCAGTCTTTTTTTCTTTCTCCTTTCTCTCTGTCCTTTCCCTCTACTCTATAAAGATTTTTATAAATATAGACGATTTGAAGTTTCTGTGTTTGCCAAAACTGGGTTAATAATATGTGTTGTTCTGCATATTTTTTTTTTTCTTACTCAAAAGAGGTCACAGAAACCCTTGTGTATAACCTTAGGTAACTTATTCATGAATTCTCCTACTGACTTTTTTTTTTTTTTGAGACAAAGTCTCACTATGTTGCCTTCGGTAGAGTGCTGTAGTATCACAGCTCACAGCAACCTCAAACTCTTGGGCTTCAGCAATTCTCTTGCCTCAGCCTCCCAAGTAGCTGGGACTACAGCCACCCGCCACAACGCCCTACTGTTTTTTGGTTATAATTGTCTTTGTTGTTTGGAAGGCCCAGGCTGGGTTCAAACCTGCCAGCTCTGGTGTATGTGGCTGGCACCCTAGCTGCTGAGCTACAGTCACCGAGCCTCCTACTGACTTGATTGTTTCATTAATAAGCAATTGTGCTGGTAAAGAAATACTGCAGGGGAAACTCCAGTAATGATAAAGAAACACACTGAGACTTTTCAGCCCAATTAAGTTATTTTTATATTTATATTTTTATGTGAGTGATAGATTCAACTTTTGTTTCTTGATGAGTAGCCATTATGCCAATAATATTTATTAAACATTATTATATATTAAATATATTTATACACTGGTCTTTGCTATATAGTTTGAAATTCTACTCTTCACGATTAAAATCTATTTTGATTAAAGTGGGTTTATAATATGGTGCTCTTATGTCCTTCATTATTCATACATTTGAGGGAGAATTTTAGCATTTATTCTTTCACAGTAAATGTAATATTACTCTATACAAATTAGAGTAAAACACACTGTTGGGATTCAAATTACAATTTATTTATTGTATAAGTTGATATCATGGAAACTGGAAATGTTGTAATAAATGGTCCTATTGAATGTTGCGGTGAAGGACGACGCGAGGGAACAGCAGCTTTGCCACAAATGCAAGCTTGCTCCTGCAATGTTTTGGAAAACAAGAAGCAGGCTACATCTCAGATTAGCATGTAGCAAATGAGTTTTATTTGGGACCACCTTATGTAGTCAAGCAGTCACGTACACTCCATTAGTCTATAATCAAAGAATTTTCCTTCTTAACAATTCTTTGCTAATTTTAACTATTCAAAACATCCCATCTTAACATTATTTACGGACATGCTTCAACTATCTGTAAAAATTAGAAACTTGGGGGGATAATACTCAGGATTTCCATGTGCCCATTGAGATTTAGAGACAAGCTTTATGATTCCGTTTATACACAGAGCTTGAAGCTATACAGCTATTAAGACAATGTTTTTCTCACATCGTTAACCTCTGGGTTGTATCTCCAGTAGGCAGGCTCTCAACCTGTGACCTTATCTGGGCTTAACAAGTGCATCATAAAGTCACTGCGAATGGAATTTTATCTTCCTATTTTGCAAGCCCTGTATGCTGACCAAGGCAGCTAGCTTCCAGCTACTGTGTTAGCAAAAATAATGTCAACTTGCCTTTCCCTGCCTCAATGGCACACATGTGGGAATTTATCCCACATTGAAGAAAGTGGTACATCTATCATCTCTTTAGTTAGTATTCTGTCATTTTTTAATTATTTCCTAAGTATTTCATATCTACTTTTTACTATTAACTTTTTATTTTATATTTTGGGATGCTTATTAATTCTAGAGAAAATACAGTTTTGATATAGTTAGGATAGTCTCTTAATTTTTAGCTGTCCTTTATTGCTTCTTATTTGATACATTCATTAGTAACAAGATAGAAATGGATTTTATGTCTTAGTTAATGTAACTGTTTTTAATTTTTAAATGGATTTTCACTGGCTCCCATTTATTTTGGAACCTACTTGTTTTTATCTTTTTTTCTTTTAGCTGTTGTATGTTAATTTATTTTACTCTTTCCCTTCTCTCCTTATTTTTATTTTGCCTGATCCACTTGGCAGCCATTACACTTTTTTTGTGATATTAAAGGTGGAATTTTTTTTTTTTTTTTTTTTTTTTTTTGGCCAGGGCTGGGTATGAACCCGGCACCTCAGGCATATGGGACCGGCGCCCTACTCCTTGAGCCACAGGCGCCGCCCAGGTGGAATTTTTTTTAAATTTTCTTTTCCTTATTGTGTTTACATTTTCCTTGCTAGCATTTTTAAAAAATGCTATTTTTCTATTATTAAATGTCAAAAAGATACCAATTATTTCCTAATTGAGGAGCTCTACTTTCCTGTTTTCGGGGTCTAACTCAAATACCAACTATTAAGTTTTCAATACTTTTACTTCTTCACTTTTTTAAAATAAGTTATCCTTTCCCACTCCTACCCCTCTTTCATGAGAAAAGTGAAACATTACCTCCCTCGACAAGCACTCACAGGCTCAGTTGGGCTGAGAAGTCTCAGTAAGCTTCTTTGTCATTACTGGAGTTTCCCCTGCGGTATTTCTTTACCAGCCCATAGCACTTACGTTGAAAGTTCTAAGATGTTCTCTCTCCCTCTCATCCCCCCCAACCTTGAAGTCACTCCTCTGTTTCATTACATTATTTCTTGAGAATTCTCTTATTTACAGCTCATTGTTTGCATGAATATTGTTATTATTCACTTGTGGCTTTGTTTCCCTCCGTTCTCTTTTCTTTTTTGGAACTGACTTTATGTTTCTTTGTCTTCTGTCTCTTCGGTAGATTGACTTCCCCCCAAGTGGTTACCCTCTATCAGTTTCTTGTGACCCGAGTCTAGTTGATGACTCTGAACGAAGGGACTCATTCCTGAATGAAGTCCCCAGTCCTCTAGCACTCTCCCCGCCGGGGAACAGGAAGAGCCTCACCCATCCCTCAGTGGTGCCTTCCATGCTTGGTGGCCAGTAAGACCAGACCCATTCACTTCAGGTAGTAACACATTTATTCACAGGATAACGGTCACAGAGGACAGACTCTTTCCAGAATCCCTGGTGTGCTAATCTTTAACAAAGATCTCGTTAATAACGGTGTGATCTCTAGACAGTGATCTGCAACCCACACAGAAGAAAATGCTGCAGTAACTTTTCCTACGGGGAACCCCACAGCATCCTAGGCTTGATTATCAACCAGTGGTCAGAGTCTTGGGAGATTCTTGGCTTTGGAGAAGAATACAGATTGGGGGAGGTGGGATGAGAAATCAAAATCATCCACAGTCTCAAAAAGTCTCAATTATGTTTCCATTGAGGTAGGAAAAGCAGTGTGTTATATAATCAAGAAAATATTTAAATACTATAATTTTATTTAAAGTCTAGACATGTTTCTTTTTCCTATTCAGAGGCTGGATAATTAGCTTGGGTTATTTGAAAGCATTGAAATCACATGTATGCACAGACATTATTCACATTTATAAGCATTTATACGTACCCCACATCTTATTTTTGTTTACGACTTACCAGGTATTAGCCCCAGTGCACTGGAATATAAAAAACAAACACACAAACACAAACAAACAAACAAAAACCCCCTTACACTTGTGCTTGAAATTATTGCATTATAAACACAGTTGTATGCTCCCTGGAAGCGAATCTTTCTTTACTAATTCTTTATGTTGTTTTCTGCTGTAAGTTATCAGGATTTTTACGGAGCATCTACATCAAAATTCATGTGCAGCCAGGCTGCCCAGTGAAGCATTGTATTCTTTACTTTATATTCAAGATAGTTGAATGGTTCTACTTAGTCTGAGTGGCACTCTGCCACACATATATCACCGTGCGAGGAAGACGGGGAGGAATCACTGAAGCTAACCGTACATTACATGCCTGGCGCACTCACCAGATGTCTCTTCCTGCTTTGCTATGGTTTTGTAAGCTACACCGACATTGTCATTAAGTTCAGAAATTTGATTCTGCTCACTTTGCTATCCTTAAAATAGATGCCTCTGAAAGCAGTTGCCTTAACAAATAGAATTTGCACACAAAAAAGGAGTCCTAGGGATAACGCTTGTAAATATGTTGTTTGACTAACTCATAATAAATAATAAAAGAGTCATTCAAAAGTAAAAACAAAAACATAGCAAGCAAGAGTGTGAAGAATTCTAAATATTCTACAACTGGGTTTTCTCTTCTACAGCCATCTAATATAAAAGGACAGTCCCCTACCTCTCTTTTACTCACTTTCTGAGGCATTTGTTTTTTATGGCGCTTATTAACATATATGGCTGAGACTGTAAAATGCCACAAATTGGATGAGACTGACGCATTCTCCTCATTAAAGTTTATGTAGCTGAGTTCTGTGGCTGAATTTGGCTTTGTAGGATAAAGCTAGAAATTCTGATCTCAATTTGCCGTTGATGACTCATCCTTGTAGACCTGACATGGAAGCCTGCCTCCGTGAGTCTGTGGCTGCACACGGGGTCAGGCAACGCTGCTGTGCTTACAGACTGGCGTTTCCATCGGGCCATCAATACCACAGCCATTTTACCTACCGACAAAAACTTACATAAGATTAAAATCTTATTCCCTTTATAAATAAGCATTATCTAGAAGGATGGGCTTTAGGATAATATAGGGATTGAATATATTTATTATTTATGTATCTCTAAATAAATTCAGTTTCGAAATAACTTTTTTCTGTCAAAATGTGAATGAAAACAACGTGTGTTATTTAAATACACTTCACTGTAATTGACTTTCCTACTAATATCTTGCTTCTTTAATTTTGCACATCCATTCGCATTTTCAGAGGTGAAGGTCCCTGAGGATTGTGCTTTATTCCTGGAATCAGCACTTTTTATTCTTTCCTTCAACATATACAGGCGTTGGCATTGTGAGGGTATTTGAATGACAATTTTTCCTTAGTAAGCAGATTTCCCCTATGGGGACTATATAAAACTACAAACACAGTCTTCCCCTCCCCGCCCCCATTCAATGTGCTGTGGTAAATTACTAATTCTAATTTTTATGGAGAATAATTTTCTGTGATTATGAGGTTAATCTTAACCTTATCTGTTTCTTTTCTGCATTATCTTGTTGTAGTTTACTTTTCCTGCTCATTCTTGCCCTTTAGAAATTACAAATATTTAAATGTGTTAAAAGTAGATTCAATGAAGCATTTACTGCTCATTCCGTCTCAAGTATCTTTTTGAGAATACTGAAATGGAAAACCCCTTATCCTCCATCTGAATTTACTATTGAAGTTTTTCAACTTTGCTCACTGTTATCAAATAATGGTATTATGAAAAAAGGTATTTTTAAAATTTAAGCTAGGATAAGAATTCCTAATTATAGATGACTAAATTGATATTATATGCCTATTATGAGGTACAATTCATTTTAAAAATTTCTGTTGTTCCATAATTAAGGCTCTTTGTTTTCTCCTTCATTTTAATAATACAGCTGTAGTTTTATATATGAAATAAATTGTAACATGAAGTCAATCATGAAAGCAATTTTACTTTTGTGCCTGACTTTGCTCTTACATTTATTTTGGGCAAACAGTTCTTTTCTTATCCCAAGTCTATGACTTGATAGTCAGTCTTTAGTAATAAAAAGTTACACTTCATTTCAAATCAAAAATCAAATATGCAGTTCACAAATCAAAATGTCTACTCACATATATTAATCAAAAGTTCTCTCTTGATTTGGAACCTCTCCTCCAAGTGTAGGATCGTCAGACATGCTAAGACTGTAGTTGGCAGCAAGACATTATTGATTTTTAATTTTTTCTTATCTACTGTTTCCACTGTGACTTCCTGGAGATGAAGCATGTGGGTGGGGAGAATGGAAGTGGGTAGCTCCGTCCTGAGGGAGGTGTCAAAGTAATCTCGCATCCGTCCCTTCTGAACTCTAATTCAATAATTGAATTTGCTCCACATCATAAAAACCATAAAATGTGTTGCAAAAATGATGAGATTATTTTCATAAAAATATCAATGTATCTATGTCTTAGTGTGTTTAAATGTTCCTCTGATTTTGACTGAAAAACTTGCTTTTGAGTCACAATAGCAATTTTTAATTATTTATCCCTCATTAGAAATAAGTATGAGATATTTTGACAATAAAATAATTTTCCAGAAGATCAAAATGGACAGATCTTTAAGGAAAGTGAGCATTAGCCCATGAATTGCAACATCGGATAGAGTCTTATCCTATACCATTGCAAGATGATGTCTCATGAAGTACACTCTATTCCGGGCCAATATAATAACCAATAAATTAAACTCTATTGGCTGTGCTATCATAGGGGAAATTCACAAAATAAAAATAAATCAACAAAAGACTGGGGAATTATTTCTAAAATGACCAATGGATAAACCAACTCGTTTTTTCAAATTTCCTTGTACAGATTGGTGAGACACTGCACAAAGAAAACCTCATAAAACTTTAATTAATGGGTTCCTGGGTTCCTTCACTATGTAATTTTGCTATTAAAAAAAGGTGAGAGTTGTATAAGCCATATCTATTTCTTAAAAATGTAGATATAATGTTATATTAAATAAAAACGTATTTAATTTATTATTAAATGTATTTAATCAGAAAAGTGATTTCTGATTAAGTATTATTGGTGCATTTTAAAAATATTGTATTTTTTATCATATAGCTAAATTATAAGTAGAGCAATAATTGGTTTCGTCAATTTTATTGTCATTTTTATTTAAAAATAGTAGTAAGAGTCCCCTTCCTTAGAAATCAAAATTAAATTTGACTTTCTCAGTTGAAGTTCCAGTGATTGTTATGGAATAAAAACTTATCTAAACAGATGACTATATTCTGTTTGAGATTTCCGCTTTGCATGATTTTGTGATGGTAAAAGACCATCCTCCTTACTGTGGTGACATAACCCTGCAATCCCCTTTATAGCATTTTCAAAATAATGTATTGACAAGGGCATATCTTTCTCAAACTGAAATGAGGAACATATCAAATAAACGGACATTTGTGAAGTGGACTTTGTCCCAGATTCTTAAATTTTGACAGACAGAAAAAGTGTCCAAAGACTCCAAAGAGGGAAAAAACCCAGATAGCTGGAGGCGTAGTGTGCGCGGGTGCTTGCGGGGGGATGGTGGAGGGAATTAAGGGGCGAGCATGCTGGGGAGGGAAGAGAAGGAGAACAGAATGACATGAATTTAGAGATGTGACTGGGTGAGGGTGGTGAACACGTGGAATGTAGACTCCCTTTATTTGTAAAATGGATCTAATTATATCACCCATCGCGCAGATTCTTGTGAAAACTAAATGTGGCAATACCCTTTATCTTAAAGACCTTACCACAATTCCTGGCAAATAACTGACTATTACTAACATTGTTGATTAAATGCTGGCATTAAACAATAACACTATATAAATATAATGCTACTATTATTTTTGACAGATATATATTTTATGGACACTGAAATGGAAAACAATTAATTTTTTGCTGCATATTGCTGTGTGTAAAACTCTCTAGCTTAATTAAATCAGAAACTAACATGGTAATATCAGGATAGATTAGAGAATCATGGGCTAAGGATTTAGGGATAACAGGAATGTTTACAAAGCATACAGTAAGTTGTTAAACAATGAACAATTATGGTGTAAATTTTATTTTTGTAATGAAGAGAAAGAGATAATAGTGTTTTTACACTAACAAGATGATAGTAATTTCACAAGAATTAGATTTGAAATCAAAAGATAAAGATGAAAAATATTATCAGTAAGGTAGAAAATGCACATGGTAGAGAGTGCAATCATGTTATATTTAAAAAATACTACGGAGGTTAACTAGGAGCAAGAATTGAAGAAAAACTATTAATTAGAATTTGGAAATATTCAGGACATTGCTAAGAAACCACATTGGGGTTAACTGTGCACTTAAATTCACATATAGATTTCTCTGCTAATAAGCTCTGTGACTATTTTGTTTGCGTTTATAATGTGCATATTCTGTGGATGAAGTTAAGTAATTAAAAAAAGGGCGGCGCCTGTGGCTCAGAGAAGTTGGGCGCTGGCCCTATATGCCGGAGGTGGTGAGTTCAAACCCAGCCCCTGCCAAAAAAAAAAAGAAAGAAAGAAAGAAAGAAATTAAGAAAAAAACAGATACTTGAAAATCTCAAACAGAAAATAGCATTCAGAATAGGTTATAGTTTGGTGGGAAAACACTACAGTTGTCCATTCATGATACAATTAAATTATAGTCCCAAAATACTTATCTGAGGCTGTAGAGATAATTAAAATTCCATGCTTTACCTTTTATAGAAACGTTTAAAAAACTGTGGGCTTTCTTAATCTTGAACAAATGGCAACAACAAGATTAGGTGAAGAAAGCATCGTAAGGCCTCAACTCTGAGCAATTTATCGAATGCGGGCTTTCCATCTCTTCAGAAAGACGAATATGGACTAAATATGCCTCTTAAGTATACATGTTAGAGACATGTTTATTACAGGTCAAAAGCCATAGTACTTTATGTCATGATTTTAAATTAAAATGCATTACTTTGAAATTCTTAAATTCAGTCTTGGTAACCAAAAATTATATTACTGAAATGGTGTATTCTGATCAAAATATCTATTTTTTATGGACTCACCCACCTAAAATGTGACTTTATTTTTGTGCTATTGTATTATTTAATAATTCAGTCACCAATAGAATATCTAATTTTTCCTTGTGATTTTATATGCTTTGTAGCTATAAATAGAAATTGTCAAAAGGAAATCAGCTTTTATAATCTTTTGGTAGACTTAATTTTATCCAGTTATAAATAATTGATGGGGAATACTTTCAACACTATAACAACTCATTATTTTGTTATTCTTAAATGTGCTACCTACATTGGAAATGTGATTACAAAGATAAAGAACTAATTTGATAGTGGAAATACTATTTTATTTTTATTTTTTTTTTATTGTTGGGGATTCATTGAGGGTACAATAAGCCAGGTTACGCTGATTGCAATTGTTAGGTAAAGTCCCTCTTGCAATCATGTCTTGCCCCCATAAAGTGTGACACACACTTTATGTGATTACAAAGATAAAGAACTAATTTGATAGTGAAAATACTATTTTCTAAAGCAATGCACATCTATATTTAGGTAAAAAAAAATGATATAGGTGAATTTTAACTGACATTATGAATTGACAGGTAAGTTCAATCTTTCCTCTGTATCTTGTTCCTGTTTTTATTCATTTGAATAATCTATTGATTAAAGAAGAATTGGATACAGTTTTAGCACTGAACCTGAAATATGATGTCTAGAGTTTTACTTTTGACGTCAGTAATCTGTGGCTTAGCTTCACTTTATAAATTGCTTTTAAAAATTTAACACACTGACTCCCTGACATAAATTTCTGGTTCAGTTTTGAAACTGTAAAATACTGTTTTTTTTTTTTCCTTTCATTTTCTTTCTAAATATGTATTTTCAATTGTGACATGCTTACATATGAATACCTAAGACCCACTGATTCCATTCTCTGGTGACATTGTACAGCAGCGTTTGAGTGCAAGGACATTGACATCAGTGCTATTGGTAATCACCCGAAACTGGAAATTGTTCTGCTGTCAATAAAACAGATAAAGGTATTGATGCCCAGTTCTTCAGTGAAAGTCAACACAACGGTAAGAATAACCGAACTACAGACATATAGAAAAACATTATAAATGTTCTCTATTTTAATGCCATCTGCCCTAATGTAACAACTCATGAGACCTTTAAAAATAATAAAACACTTGAGTAGACAAGTACAAAGTGACTTATTTGTCAGTCAAATTCATATATTTTATAAAAGCTATATGCCTAAGAGGGCCCATTAAAAGTTCATTGTATGGATTTTAGACCTACTAGAAGGATATTAGAACTCTATGAGTAGGCAAAAGCTAATGTTGCAGTCAGAAAAATTGGAACTGCTGATTGCACAAACATGCCTTCCTTCTTTTTGCCTTGGCCCAAGTGTTGGCTGTCCCAGGTACACTCTAATATCCTATACGATTCCGTTCAGATCCTCCTTTCTCATGAAGGCTTTTACTTATTGAAAATCTGTCATGTACCCTATATTTTTTTCGTTAGAATAAGGCTTTCTTCTAGATATTAGATAAACTTACTTCAAAGGAGTTAATGTAATATTCTATATCTAAGTTTCTGTAGTGAATCATATCACACTTCCAGTAGCACAACTACAGTGTTCTTAATTTAGAAGTTCTTTTTTTTTTTTTTAAATTAAATCAAAAAGAGGTAGATCATGTATACATTAATGCGTTTAGGGGGCACAATGTGCTGATTTCATATACAATTTGGGATGCTTACATCATACTGGTTAATATATCCCTCACCTCATTTGCTTAATTATTGTGTTAAGACATTTATACTCCATACTTAATAGATCAACATGTACCCTTGCAATATGCACCATAGGTGTGATCTCACCATTCACCCTCCCTCCATCTGACCTCCCCCTCCTTTCCCCACCCTCTGTCCCTCCTTCATCCTGGGCCATAGTTGTGATCTATTCTTCATGTGAAAGTGTGAATGGATTGTAAATTGGTTTCATACTAGTACTGAGTACATTGGGTATTTTTTCTTCCATTCTTGAGATACTTTTACTAAGTAGGATATGTTCCAGCTCCATCCATGTAAATGTAAAAAAGGTAAAGTCTCCATCTTTTTTAAGGCTGCATAATATTCCATGGTATACATATACCACAATTTATTAATCCATTCACGGGTCGATGGGCACTTGGGCTTTTTCCATGACTTGACTATTGTGAATTGAGCTGCAATGAACAATGTGGTGCAAATATCTTTGTTATAAAGTGATTTTTGGTTTTTTGGATATACATCACCTAGTAGAGGAATTGCAGGATTGAACGGCAGGTCTACCTTTAGATCCCTGAGTATTCACCATACTTCCTTCCAAAAGGGACGTATTAGCTTGCGTTCCCACCAATAGTGCAGAAAGAAGTATTCCCTCTTCTCCACATCCACGCCAACATCTGTAGTTTCGGGATTTTGTTATGTGAGCCACTCTTACTTGAGTTAGATGATATCTCAAAGTGGTTTTGATTTGCATTTTTCTGATGATTAAACGTTTCAAGCCAGTTTTCTTAATTTAATGAATTTGAATTTGTCATGAGACTAAAAGGAAAAAAATCTGAAAATATAAAATGCAAAATTTTGCATATTTTCAGCATGCAAAGGACAGGATTTAAAAAATCCTGATTTTATTTAGTTTAAAAAGAATTTCTGAATAAGTATAAAGATGACTCTCTAAAGAATGTACTTGTTTTTGTAGCTTTTGGCATAAAACACACCAACATACCTCAGCTGGAGCTTATGTGTCCTTAGGTTTAGCTAGTAGCTCTTCCCAGTGGGGATGAGTTGAAGCAACTCATGAGATGACCAGATAATCAGCAATCTAGGTAGATGGCAAAGAAACCAAATTTACTTCTGTTCTATCAGGCAATATAATCACTAAGAGATCTTATTGGTGTCTAAAATTTAAAACTGTGAACAAGAGTGCAAATGGTAGGATATGTTTTTGTTTGATATGAACAAATTTTAGTGTGTATGGAAACTCTTTTATTGTAATAGAATATAATCTTCAAACGTAAGATGTCTTCTGTTTAAGTTGTAAGGAATGAGTAGAGAGAATAATCATTATTACTGCTTATTCCATGGTTATTATTAAAGATAATTTCATCATTGAAAGGGTGGGGGTGAAAAAGAAAGATTCACCCTAAGTGTCATATTTGTTAGGTGTGCCACTGGCGAAAGCTGGGTAAGAAGGAAATGTTGATAAGGATATTTTAATAGAGATAATTTTTGGGTCAGATCATGATGTTTTTATCTTTCTCTACATAATCTGTTTTGTACCATGTGCTATAGCAGGGGGATCATCATATAACGTATAGACAAACTAAATCACTCCGGGGATGAACTAAAGTACTTACCTACAATGGCACAGGATGTTAAGAGCAAAACAAGTGGAGACCAAGTTGCCTGTGGGGTAGAGTTATTGGTCACACTGGTTGCAACGGCTGTGAGCAGCAGATCAGCAGACAGGATGGTATCACCACTGTCTTCTTGAGGCTTTGGCAATGACCGAACACTGATGCCCTTGGCCTCTTCCTTTGCCCCAGAGATCAACCTGGATGAGACACAGGATTTTCTCCCAAAGAATCATTTCAATGAGCCAGAGTGGGAAGAAAATGAAAGTCAGATATATGGTCTCTGCACTATGGGTGCTCTAGACTCAGGTCAGACTCTAAGATAACTCTTAAGAAGTTAGAAAAGGATGGAGCTATATGGATGAATATGAGGCTGAACAAGATGAAATAATATGGAGTCCTTACCTTCTCTTTAGTGTACACACACTGACAGTGATGAGAAAATAAAATCAGGTATGTTTCCATTGCTTATTTTAATCCCGAAGTAATTTTCCCTCATATGAAACAATTACCATATTCTTTAAAACAATTAAGAAATGAGAAGTAATACCTTAGTACTGTGTACTTTGTGAGATTATTGCAAAGAGTTCTATTGACCCATACCATGTACCACATTTTCTACTAATTAATGCTTAATTTTATAATTAACAAATATGAGATAGAACTTTAAGTATTGCTTAAAAGTTATCAAGATGCATCTTTTCTAAGCTACCTTTGATCAAAATTAGCTCATTAGAATTCAAATCTTCAACCCATTTTTTTTTCTCAAAGAACAAGGGAAACTGACAAGGTTAGTATCCTACACTATTGTAGTTTTAAAAGCAAATAAAAATAGTTTCATCCTATTTTTCTGGACAGCTGGGTTTAGAAGCATTGCAGGTTTTTCTGCAAGAAGAAAGTAGTCATTTATTGTTCAGAAGTTTAACTTAAATGAGTTACGACAGAGCAATATTTAATCTTGTTAATTTTCAATGAAGACACGCACATTAAATTTTCAGAAAAAATAAGTTCTCCCTGAATTCATTATATTCCTTCATTATTCACCTTCTTTATTAATCGCCCATTCTACAAACATGTTCAGATATATATTATAGTATTCTTCTTGACCAGCTTTTGCTGATAGCTCTATTTATATAATATTTCTTTTTTTTTTTTTTTTGGTTTTTGGCTGGGGCTGGGTTTGAACCCGCCACCTCCAGCATATGGGACCGGCGCCCTACTCCTTGAGCCACAGGCGCCGCCCTATTTATATATTTCTACGCTTATAGCTTAGAGTCCTAAACTTCAATTTAATATTTGATTGAAAAGATACAGAGTGTAGACAAGAAATAGGCCCAAAGTCTGCATCCATTTTTCTAGGATGCAGCATTAAGTTTAACCAAATCTTAAATACAAGTTTCAGTGCTTTGTCCCTGCCTTGCACACTTCTTGCCAGTTGTCTCTTTGGTGCCTTCTGCCCTTTAAGGTTTGAGGCCTTTATTTAGCAGGATAGACTAATTAGTGCTGTGGCAAGAAAAACGTCCAAAATATTAATGGCTCAACACTATGAAAGTTTGTCTCATTGCACACCGTGGATTCCATGTGGATCAGGTGCTGCTCAGGTCCACGGAGTCACTCAGATCCCCAGGGAGACCAAGTACCACCAGTCTGTGGAATGTGATTATGGAGGAAGTAGTTTCCTCTGTTACTTAGGGATGGAAAACAAACCCGGACAACCACCAATAGGCTTTCAGTGTCTGAGCCAGGAGGTGTCAACCCCCTTTCCTCACATGCCATTGTCCAGACTTGGTCACACATTCTTAGTCCAATTACCAAAGAGGCTAGGAGAGATAAAATTTAAAAACTGGGGAATCTGGTGCACATCGCTGTTTGTGGCACAATGCTCCTCTTTATTCTTGCTAGTGGTTGAATGTCTATCTCTGAAAACCAGAACAATGTCTTAGAAACTGATGTCTCATCCTCTTCCATTTCTGAAGGATTTCCAGACATGGTCTGCTTCTTTATCTGCTACCTCAACTTCCGAAATGCTCTTTGGATAATGTTTCTAAGCACTCTGAATTGTGAAAAAAAAATCTCAAAACACACTTAAATCAATTTTTTAAATGAGTCTTCATTTCTAAAATTTGGTAAGCTTTCTATTACCAACTACTGTCTTTTGTTTCTATACCCCACAGACTTTTGGAAGATTTTGAAATCTTTCATCATCAGACACTGGAGCCCACAGAATAGCAAAACACTGGGTCAAATTTTTTTTCTCCTACTGTTTTCACACAATTTCCTTGTTCACAATTCCCCCAGCCTAAAATATCATTTGTCTATTTATGTGCATTTTAAAGTATATTGAGGAGACATATCAATGAAATAGGCAAGATACAAAGGGGGAATTAGATACAGATTTTTCTTGGTTGGTTGGTTTCCCTTTGAAGAGATTTGCTCCTGGGATTTCCATAACACGCCATGCAGTGAAGACTCAGGTAAAATGTAAGACAGAGACACTGCCTTTCTAAAGCTCACATCAGAGAGGATACAAGAGTATGGGTATGTTCTGCAAATGAGCTAACAGGAAAAGAATGGGAAAAAAAGAGGCTTGAGTTCCTTATCTACTAAATAAGTGACCCTTCCTGGTAGAGGAGGAGACGGAGCTGGGGAGAAAGGCAAGAGGTAACATTGTAAGAAAGTAGAAATAATATCCCCCATTTTTTTTAAATTCTTAATCTTTTAGGGCTTAGTCATTTAGGCTATGATTAATGAGAGGTATGATTAATGCTCGATAAAATCTCATGTTCCTTTCATCAGGCCAACCTCCTGGAACAGCCGTAGCTCCTGTGTGTGTCCTGCAATAAACAATAGCTTAGAATTCGCCCTTAGGAGATGCTTGATGCCCCCAGCAGGAAGAGACAAAGAATTCTCTGCTTCTGGACAAAATTGACTTCCTTTTTTTCTTTTCCTTCTTGAGTATGAAAAAAAATTCCTCTTTTGACCAATATGGGTTGACAGAGACTGACTGTACCCTGGCTGAATAGCAACAGCAGCAAACGGATACAGGAGAAAAAAGAATGTCTTGAAAACACTGGAAATGCATAAGATTTCCAACTTCCTGCCCTTAAAATGTTTCCAGGACACAGTACAGGGAGTGCAAACTGAAGTGGACTCCAGAAAGTTTCCTGTTTTGAAAGGCAGAGCTGAGTGACCACAGAGACCGAGGACAGGGTGATAGAGAAAAGGGAGCATCGCAGAGGAGACAAAGTCTGGGAGCCCTGCAGAGCGTCCTCCTAAAGACTTCAGCAGAGAACTCATTAGCACATACCTGCAAAAGCAGGGAAATAACCGTCCTATTTAAAAAATAGCAGGGCAATAACTAATGTTTCATCAGGGTAATGAACAGTGTCTTTCCTACCAGCTAAACTGAAAAAAATTATAATTTATGAAACATTGGACGGAGTATGCAGGATGATCATGATTTAATAGTGGAGAAAAATAAATCCTAGACTGAGCAGAGCTTCAGATCCACAGAGCAAATTATAAGAGCAAGACTCAAGAAAACAAATTATGTCCAAGTCACTTCACTGCTCCTCAGAACAAAGCTCCAAAAGGATTTTAAGAATGAAAAATTATCCAGCATGCGATAAGATAAAATTTAGAACATCAGAAATCCTTCAGCAATTACCAGGCATGAAAAGAAGCAAAAAGAAAAGCAATCCAGAATGAGGAGAAAAGTTAACCGATCAAGACCCAGAATTGACACACATGTTTGAATTGTTAGGAAAAATAAATCATTAGAACAGCTGTCAAAATTGTAATACAAAGTAAAGATATGGAAGATATTTTTAAAAGATCAAAATCAGATTTCTAAAAATGAAACTGTGGTAGCTGAGATGAAAAAATTCTGGATGGAATAATATGTTGGATACTATAAAATAAAATATAAATGATTGTGAGGACAGAGCAATATGAAATATTCAAAGTGAAGTACAGAGAGAAAAAAAATTAAAGAAATAAAAAAGGGCATCAGTAGCTTTTAGGTCAACTTCAAGGTGCCTACTATATGTATAGTTTTAGACTATGAGTGGGGAAAGACTGGACAGAAAAAGAAATGAATAAATAAGGGCTAATGTTTTTCAAATATGGTTCAAATTATGAGCTCACATAATCCAAAAACATCAATAAATTCTCCACACACGAAATAGGAAGAAAACTATTTGATCATGTCATAATCAAAAAACTTAAAACTTATGACAAAAGGAAAGCCATAGAGTGGCTGAAGAACAAAGATGCGTCATATATAGAAAAACTGAAATGTTGATGATAGAATATTTCTCATCAGAAATAATGCATGCAAGGAAACAAGAACGACACTGGTGGAAAATGGGGGGAAATGTTGGGAGTGGGTGATGGCGTCTTCCATAAAGGAATATGATGGGACTGTTGTCACAGTCGTGATGATGAGGATTCTATGCATTTAACAAAACATGTATAAAGAGTGGTATTTTGTTATATGTAAACAATAACATGAACAATAAAAACAAAACAGTCATAGGAGGAAGGGTGGAATGTGGACTGTGACTAATGTGTCTAACTGTGTTACAAATGAATCACATCATCACAGTGAACCGAATGACAGAAAAAACAGGTGACCTGAGTAATATTAAAAAACAAGGCTCTACTGTTAGGATGAACAAATACGAGTAATGTATGAAACACTGTAGTCTAGTTCTGTTTTTCGGCACTTAACACGTAAACTTTTACATTATCAAGTACTTACATTAAGTGTTAAGATTGGGGTAGAGAAAATTCCTGGGTAGTGAGCAAGCCCAGTAATTCATAGGTTGAGCTATTAGAAGGGTGATTTTAATCGTATAGTATGACATATCTTACAATGACAAAAACAAGCATATGCGAAGTGTAACTGTTAATCAGATAGCCCTGAGATGTCTTGTTAGTATTTAGTTTCTGATATTTTCTACTAGGAAGGAGAAGTCAAGAGTAAATATGCTTCTAGCATGTGTAAAGTAATATCTTATATGGTTTTGATTCATATTTCTCTGATGATTATTGATGTCGAGCACCTTTTTATATACAAACCTGTTGGCAATTTGTACATCTTCTTTGGGAAATGCTATTCAGGTCATTTGGCCATTTTTAAATCAGGTTACTACATGTGCTTTTGGTGATTGATTTGCTTGTGTGGCTCCTGTATTTTGGATATTAACCTTTTATTGTATATGCAGTTTGCCAATATTTTTTCCCATTA